>NC_082670.1:109565411-110765411 GCF_025265405.1 Mesoplodon densirostris | reverse complement strand
GCTGCGGCTAGGGCTGGGGCTGGGACTGGGGCTAGGGTTGGGTCTGGGGCTAGTGCTGGGGCTGGGGCTTAGACTGGGGCTGGGGCTAGGGCTGTGGCTGGGGCTGGGGATGGGGCTGGGGTTGGACCTGGGGCTGGGGCTAGGGATGGGTCTAGGGCTGGGCCTGGGGCTGGGACTGGGGCTAGGGCTGGGGCTGGGACTGGGGCTAGGGTTGGGTCTGGGGCTAGTGCTGGGGCTGGGGCTTGTACTGGGGCTGGGGCTAGGGCTGCGGATGGGGCTGAGGCTGGGGATGGGGCTAGGGTTGAGGCTGGGACTAGGGCTGGGACTGGGGCTGGGGCTAGGGCTGTGGCTGGGGCTTGGGCTCGGGCTGGGCCTGGGCTCGGGCTGGGGCTGGGGCTAGGGCTGGGTTTAGGGCTAGGGATCAGCTGGGGCTGGGGCTGGGTCTAGGACTGGGGCTAGGGCTGGGTCTAGGGCTACTGTCGGGCCTGGGCTTGGGGATGGGGCTGGGACTGGGGCTAGGGCTAGGGCTGCAGTTAGGGCTGGGGCTGGGGCTGGGTCTAGGACTGGGGTTAGGGCTGGGTCTGGGGCTAGTGCTGGGGCTGCGCCTGGTGCTGGGACTGGGGCTAGGGCTAGGACTGGGGCTAGGGCTAGGGCTAGGGCTGCAGCTAGGCCTGGGGCTGGGGCTGGGACTGGGGCTAGGGTTAGGGCTGTGGCTAGGGCTGGGACTGGGGCTGGGGCTGGGACTGGGGCTAGGGCTATGGCTACGGCTGGGGCTAGGGTTGGGGCTAGGGTTGCGCCTGGAGCTGGGGCTAGGGTTGGGGCTGGGGCTGGGGCTGGGGCTAGAGATGGGTCTGGGGCTAGTGCTGGGGCTGTGGCTGGGGCAGGGAATGGGGCTAGGGCTAGGGCTGCAGCTATGGCTGGGGCTAGGGTTGGGGCTGAAGCTGGGGATGGGGCTAGAGATGGGTCTGGGGCTTGTGCTGGGGCTGAGGCTGGGACTGGGGCTAGGGCTACGGCTAGGGCTGCGGCTAGGGCTGGGGCTGGAGCTGGGGCTAGGGCTTGGTTTGGGGCTAGTTCTAGGGCTGGGGCTGGGACTGGGGCTAGGGCTGGGGCTGGGACTGGGGATGGGTCTGCGGCTGGGGCTGGGGCTGGGGCTAGGGCTGGGGCTGGGGCTAGGGCTGGGGCTGGGGCTACTGCTGGAGCTGGGGCTGGGACTGGTGCTAGGGCTAGGGCTGCGGCTAGGGCTGGGACTGGGGCTAGGGCTAGGTCTGCAGCTACGGCTGGGGCTAGGGTTGGGGCTGGGGCTGGGGCTGGGGCTAGAGATGGGTCTGGGTCTAGTGCTGGGGTTGGGGCTGTGGCTAGGGCTACGGCTAGGGCTGTGGCTAGGGCTGGAGCTGTGGCTGGAGCAGGGGCTAGGGCTTGGTCTGGGGCTAGTGCTAGGGCTGGGGCTGGGACTGGGGCTAGGGCTGTGGCTAGGGCTGGGGCTGGGACTGGGGCTAGGGCTGGGTCTGGGGCTAGTGCTGGGCCTGGGTCTAGGGCTGTGGCTAGG
The DNA here is from genome assembly GCF_025265405.1 of Mesoplodon densirostris. Classification (NCBI taxonomy): domain Eukaryota; kingdom Metazoa; phylum Chordata; class Mammalia; order Artiodactyla; family Ziphiidae; genus Mesoplodon; species Mesoplodon densirostris. The sequence continues at coordinate 110,763,865 of NC_082670.1, read as the reverse complement.
GCTGGGGCTGGGACTGGGGCTAGGGCTATGGCTAGGGCTGTGGCTAGGGATTGGTCTGGGGCTAGTGGTAGGGCTGTGGCTGGGACTGGGGCTAGGGCAAGGGCTAGGGCTGTGGCTAGGGATTGGTCTGGGGCTAGTGCTAGGGCTGGGGCTGGGACTGCGGCTAGGGCTATGGCTAGGGCTGTGGCTAGGGATTGGTCTGGGGCTAGTGCTAGGGCTGGGGCTGGGACTGGGGCTAGGTCTAGGGCTGCAGCTAGGGCTGGGGCTGGGACTGGGGCTAAGGCTAGGGCTGCAGCTAGGGCTGGGACTGGGGCTAGGGCTAGGGCTGCAGTTAGGGCTGGGGCTAGGGCTGGGGTTAGGGCTGGGTCTGGGGCTAGGGCTGGGGCTGGGGCTGCGGCTGCGGCTACGGCTGGGGCTAGGGTTGGGGCTGGAGCTGGAGCTGGGGCTGGGGCTAGAGATGGGTCTGGGGCTAGTGCTGGGGCTGGGGCTAGGGCTACGGCTATGGCTGGGGCTGGGACTGGGGCTAGGGCTACGGCTATGGCTGGGGCTGTGGCTGGAGCTGGGGCTAGGGCTGGGGCTTGGACTGGGGCTGGGGCTGGGACTGGGGCTAGGGCTGGGTCTGGGGCTAGTGCTGGGGCTGGGACTGGGGCTATGGCTAGGGCTGCAGCTAGGGCTAGGGCTAGGGCTGGGACTGGGGCTAGGACTGCGGCTGCGGCTAGGGCTGTGGCTAGGGATGGGGCTAGGGTTGGGGCTGGGGCTAGGGCTGGGTCTGGGGCTAGTGCTGGGGCTGGGGCTGGGACTGGGACTGGGGCTAGGGCTAGGGCTAGGGCTGCGGTTAGGGCTGGGGCTGGGGCTAGATTTAGGGCTAGGGCCTTATTTAGGTATAGGGTCAAGGCCTTACTTAAGGACTGTGTCTGGGCAAAGCCTAGGAGGAGCATAAAGGCCTCAATAGGATCAGCATCAGGGTCTGGGGCTGCGGCTGGGGCTGGACCTGGGGCCTTAGTTAGAAATAGTGTCAAGGTCTTAGTTACCACATTGTCAGGGGAAGGCCTAGGAGGATCGCAAGGGCCTCTATAGGATCAGCATAAGGGGCTGGGGCTAGGGCTCGGGCTCAGGCTGGGGCTGGGGCTGGGACTGGGGCTAGGGCTGGGTTTAGGGCTAGTGCTGGGGCTGGGGCTGGGACTGGGGCTAGGGCTGTGTCTGGGGCTAGTGCTGGGGCTGGGTTTAGGGCTGGGCCTGGGGCTAGGGCTGGGAATGGGGCTAGTGCTGGGGCTGGGGCTGTGACTGGGGCTAGGGCTACGTCTAGGGCTGCGGCTAGGGCTGGGGCTGTGGCTGGAGATGGGGCTAGGGCTTGGTCTGGGGCTAGTGCTGGGGCTGGGGCTGGGACTGGGGCTAGGGCTGGGTTTAGGGCTAGTGCTGGGGCTGGGGCTGGGACTGGGGCTAGGGCTGTGTCTGGGGCTAGTGCTGGGGCTGGGTTTAGGGCTGGGCCTGGGGCTAGGGCTGGGAATGGGGCTAGTGCTGGGGCTGGGGCTGTGACTGGGGCTAGGGCTACGTCTAGGGCTGCGGCTAGGGCTGGGGCTGTGGCTGGAGATGGGGCTAGGGCTTGGTCTGGGGCTAGTGCTGGGGCTGGGGCTGGGACTGGGGCTAGGGCTACGTCTAGGGCTGCAGCTAGGGCTGGGGCTGGGACTGGTGCTAGGACTGGGGCTGCGGCTAGGGCTAGGGCTAGGGTTGGGGCTGGGGCTAGGGCTGGGTCTGGGGCTAGGGCTGGGCCTGGGGCTAGTGCTCGGGCTGGGGCTAGGGCTACGGCTATGGATGGGGCTGGGACTGGGGCTAGGTCTACGGCTATGGCTGGGGCTGTGGCTGGAGCTGGGGCTAGGGTTTTGTTTGGGGCTAGTTCTAGGGCTGGGGCCAGGGCTGGCATTAGGGCTAGGGCTTGGGCTGGGGCTGGGGCTGGGTCTAGGACTGGGGTTAGGGCTGGGTCTAGGGCTAGTGCTGGGGCTGGGCCTGGTGCTGGGACTGGGGCTACGGCTAGGGCTGCAGCTAGGGCTGGGACTGGGGCTAAGGCTAGGGCTGCGGCTAGGGCTGGGACTGGGGCTAGGGCTAGGGCTAGGGGTACGGCTGGGGCTAGTGTTGGGGCTGGGGCTAGTGCTAGGGCTGGGGCTGGGACTGGGGCTAGGGCTGCGGCTAGGGCTGGGGCTAGGGCTAGTGCTCGGGCTGGGGCTAGGGCTACGGCTATGGCTGGGGCTGGGACTGGGGCTAGGGCTACGACTATGGCTGGGGCTGTGGCTGGAGCTGGGGCTAGGGTTTTGTCTGGGGCTAGTTCTAGGGCTGGGGCTGGGGCTGGGACTGGGGCTAGGGCTGGGGCTGGTACTGGGGCTAGGCCTGGGTCTGGGGCTAGTGCTGGGGCTGGGGCTGGGACTGGGGCTAGGGCTAGGGCTGCAGCTAGTGGTGGGGCTGGGACTGGGGCTAGGACTGGGGCTGTGGCTAGGGCTGCGGCTAGGGCTGGGTCTAGGGTTGAGGCTGGGGCTAGGGCTGGGTCTGGGGCTAGTGCTGGGGCTGGGTCTGGGGCTAGTGCTGGGGCTGGGTCTGGGGCTAGTGCTGGGACTGGGGCAGGGCCTGGGACTAGTGCTGGGACTGGGGCAGGGACTGGGGCTAGGGCTAGGGCTGCAGCTATGGCTGGGGCTAGGGTTGGGGCTGGAGCTGGGGCTGGGGCTAGAGATGGGTCTGGGGCTAGTGCTGGGGCTGGGGCTGGGACTGGGGCTAGGGCTATGGCTAGGTCTGCGGCTAGGCATGGGGCTGTGGCTGGAGCTGGGGCTAGGGCTTGGTCTGGGGCTAGTTCTAGGGCTGGGGCTGGGACTGGGGCTGGGACTGGGGCTAGGGTTGGGTCTGGGGCTAGTGCTGGGGCTGGGGCTTGGACTGGGGCTGGGGCTAGGGCTGTGGCTGGGGCTGGGGCTAGGGCTGGGGCTAGGGCTGGGGCTAGGGCTGGGGCTTGGGCTCGGGCTGGGGCTGGGGCTAGGGCTGGGGTTAGGGCTAGGGATCAGCTGGGGCTGGGGCTGGGTCTAGGACTGGGGCTAGGGCTGGGTCTAGGGCTACTGTCGGGCCTGGGCTTGGGGATGGGGCTGGGACTGGGGCTAGGGCTAGGGCTGCAGTTAGGGCTGGGGCTGGGGCTGGGTCTAGGACTGGGGTTAGGGCTGGGTCTGGGGCTAGTGCTGGGGCTGCGCCTGGTGCTGGGACTGGGGCTAGGGCTAGGACTGGGGCTAGGGCTAGGGCTAGGGCTGCAGCTAGGCCTGGGGCTGGGGCTGGGACTGGGGCTAGGGTTAGGGCTGCGGCTAGGGCTGGGACTGGGGCTGGGGCTGGGACTGGGGCTAGGGCTATGGCTACGGCTGGGGCTAGGGTTGGGGCTAGGGTTGCGCCTGGGGCTGGGGCTAGGGTTGGGGCTGGGGCTGGGGCTTGGGCTAGAGATGGGTCTGGGGCTAGTGCTGGGGCTGTGGCTGGGGCAGGGAATGGGGCTAGGGCTAGGGCTGCAGCTACGGCTGGGGCTAGGGTTGGGGCTGGGGCTGGGGCTGGGGCTAGAGATGGGTCTGGGTCTAGTGCTGGGGTTGGGGCTGTGGCTAGGGCTACGGCTAGGGCTGTGGCTAGGGCTGGAGCTGTGGCTGGAGCAGGGGCTAGGGCTTGGTATGGGGCTAGGGCTGTGGCTAGGGCTGGGGCTGGGACTGGGGCTAGGGCTGGGTCTGGGGCTAGTGCTGGGCCTGGGTCTAGGGCTGTGGCTAGGGCTGGGGCTGGGACTGGGGCTAGGGCTATGGCTAGGGCTGTGGCTAGGGATTGGTCTGGGGCTAGTGCTAGGGCTGGGGCTGGGACTGGGGCTAGGGCTATGGCTAGGGCTGTGGCTAGGGATTGGTCTGGGGCTAGTGCTAGGGCTGGGGCTGGGACTGCGGCTAGGGCTATGGCTAGGGCTGTGGCTAGGGATTGGTCTGGTGCTAGTGCTAGGGCTGGGGCTGGGACTGGGGCTAGGTCTAGGGCTGCAGCTAGGGCTGGGGCTGGGACTGGGGCTAAGGCTAGGGCTGCAGCTAGGGCTGGGACTGGGGCTAGGGCTAGGGCTGCAGTTAGGGCTGGGGCTAGGGCTGGGGTTAGGGCTGGGTCTGGGGCTAGTGCTGGGGCTGGGGCTGCGGCTGCGGCTACGGCTGGGGCTAGGGTTGGGGCTGGAGCTGGAGCTGGGGCTGGGGCTAGAGATGGGTCTGGGGCTAGTGCTGGGGCTGGGGCTAGGGCTACGGCTATGGCTGGGGCTGGGACTGGGGCTAGGGCTACGGCTATGGCTGGGGCTGTGGCTGGAGCTGGGGCTAGGGCTGGGGCTGGGGCTGGGACTGGGGCTGGGGCTGGGACTGGGGCTAGGGCTGGGTCTGGGGCTAGTGCTGGGGCTGGGACTGGGGCTAGGGCTAGGGCTGCAGCTAGGGCTAGGGCTAGGGCTGGGACTGGGGCTAGGACTGCGGCTGCGGCTAGGGCTGCGGCTAGGGATGGGGCTAGGGTTGGGGCTGGGGCTAGGGCTGGGTCTGGGGCTAGTGCTGGGGCTGGGGCTGGGACTGGGACTGGGGCTAGGGCTAGGGCTGCGGTTAGGGCTGGGGCTGGGGCTAGATTTAGGGCTAGGGCCTTATTTAGGTATAGGGTCAAGGCCTTACTTAAGGACTGTGTCTGGGCAAAGCCTAGGAGGAGCATAAAGGCCTCAATAGGATCAGCATCAGGGTCTGGGGCTGCGGCTGGGGCTGGACCTGGGGCCTTAGTTAGAAATAGTGTCAAGGTCTTAGTTACCACATTGTCAGGGGAAGGCCTAGGAGGATCGCAAGGGCCTCTATAGGATCAGCATAAGGGGCTGGGGCTGGGGCTAGGGCTCGGGCTCAGGCTGGGGCTGGGGCTGGGACTGGGGCTAGGGCTGGGTTTAGGGCTAGTGCTGGGGCTGGGGCTGGGACTGGGGCTAGGGCTGTGTCTGGGGCTAGTGCTGGGGCTGGGTTTAGGGCTGGGCCTGGGGATAGGGCTGGGAATGGGGCTAGTGCTGGGGCTGGGGCTGTGACTGGGGCTAGGGCTACGTCTAGGGCTGCGGCTAGGGCTGGGGCTGTGGCTGGAGCTGGGGCTAGGGCTTGGTCTGGGGCTAGTGCTGGGGCTGGGACTCGGGCTAGGGCTGTGGCTAGGGCTGGGGATGGGCCTGGGGCTAGGGCTGGGGCTGCGGCTAGGGCTGCGGCTAGGGCTGGGGCTAGTGCTGGGGCTAAGGCTAGGGCTGCAGCTAGGGCTGGGACTGGGGCTAGGGCTACGGGTACGGCTGGGGCTAGTGTTGGGGCTGGGGCTAGTGCTAGGCCTGGGGCTGGGACTGGGGCTAGGGCTGGGACTGGGGCAGGGACTGGGACTAGTGCTGGGACAGGGGCAGGGACTGGGGCTAGGGCTAGGGCTGCAGCTACGGCTGGGGCTAGGGTTGGGGCTAGAGATGGGTCTGGGGCTAGTGCTGGGGCTGGGGCTGGGGCTGGGACTGGGGCTAGGGCTATGGCTAGGTCTGCGGCAAGGGCTGGGGCTGTGGCTGGAGCTGGGGCTAGGGCTTGGTCTGGGGCTAGTTCTAGGGCTGGGGCTGGGGATGGGACTGGGGCTAGGTCTAGGGCTGCAGCTAGGGCTGGGGCTGGGACTGGGGCTAGGGTTGGGTCTGGGGCTGGGGATGGGGCTGGGACTGGGGCAGGGACTGGGACTAGTGCTGGGACAGGAGCAGGGACTGGGGCTAGGGCTAGGGCTGCAGCTACGGCTGGGGCTAGGGTTGGGGCTGGAGCTGGGGCTGGGGCTAGAGAGGGGTCTGGGGCTAGTGCTGGGGCTGGGGCTGGGGCTGGGACTGGGGCTAGGGCTATGGCTAGGTCTGCGGCTAGGGCTGGGGCTGTGGATGGAGCTGGGGCTAGGGCTTGGTCTGGGGCTAGTTCTAGGGCTGTGGCTGGGACTGGGGCTAGGTCTAGGGCTGCAGGTAGGGCTGGGGCTGGGACTGGGGCTAGGGTTGGGGCTGGGGCTGGGGCTGGGGCTGGGGCTGGGGATGGGGCTAGGGTTGGGCATGGGGCTAGGGCTGGGGCTAGGGCTGGGGCTAGGGCTGGGGCTGGGGCTGGGGCTTGGGCTCGGGCTGGGGCTGGGGCTAGGGCTGGGGTTACGGCTAGGGATCAGCTGGGTCTGGGGCTGTGTCTAGGACTGGGGCTAGGGCAGGTTCTAGGGCTACTGTCGGGCCTGGGCTAGGGATGGGGCTGGGGCTGGGGCTAGATTTAGGGCTAGGGCCTTATTTAGGTATAGGGTCAAGGCCTTACTTAAGGACTGTGTCTGGGCAAAGCCTAGGAGGAGCATAAAGGCCTCAATAGGATCAGCATCAGGGTCTGGGGCTGCGGCTGGGGCTGGACCTGGGGCCTTAGTTAGAAAGTGTCAAGGTCTTAGTTACCACATTGTCAGGGGAAGGCCTAGGAGGATCGCAAGGGCCTCTATAGGATCAGCATAAGGGGCTGGGTCTGGGGCTAGGGCTCGGGCTCAGGCTGGGGCTGGGGCTGGGACTGGGGCTAGGGCTGGGTTTAGGGCTAGTGCTGGGGCTGGGGCTGGGACTGGGGCTAGGGCTGTGTCTGGGGCTAGTGCTGGGGCTGGGTTTAGGGCTGGGCCTGGGGCTAGGGCTGGGAATGGGGCTAGTGCTGGGGCTGGGGCTGTGACTGGGGCTAGGGCTATGTCTAGGGCTGCGGCTAGGGCTGGGGCTGTGGCTGGAGCTGGGGCTAGGGCTTGGTCTGGGGCTAGTGCTGGGGCTGGGACTGGGGCTAGGGCTGTGGCTAGGGCTGGGGCTGGGCCTGGGGCTAGGGCTGGGGCTGCGGCTACAGCTGGGGCTAGGGTTGGGGCTGGAGCTGGGGCTGGGGCTAGAGATGGGTCTGGGGCTAGTGCTGGGGCTGGGGCTGGGACTGGGGCTAGGGCTATGGCTAGGTCTGCGGCTAGGCCTGGGGCTGTGGCTGGAGCTGGGGCTAGGGCTTGGTCTGGGGCTAGTTCTAGGGCTGGGGCTGGGACTGGGGCTAGGTCTAGGGCTGCGGCTAGGGCTGGGGCTGGGACTGGGGCTAGGGTTGGGTCTGGGGCTAGTGCTGGGGCTGGGGCTTGGACTGGGGCTGGGGCTAGGGCTGTGGCTGGGGCTGGGGATGGGGCTGTGGTTGGACCTGGGGCTGGTGCTAGGGCTGGGTCTAGGGCTGGGCCTGGGGCTGGGACTGGGGCTAGGGCTGGGGCTGCGGCTAGGGCTGCGGCTAGGGCTGGGGCTAGTGCTGGGGCTAAGGCTAGGGCTGCAGCTAGGGCTGGGACTGGGGCTAGGGCTACGGGTACGGCTGGGGCTAGTGTTGGGGCTGGGGCTAGTGCTAGGCCTGGGGCTGGGACTGGGGCTAGGGCTGGGACTGGGGCAGGGAATGGGACTAGTGCTGGGACAGGGGCAGGGACTGGGGCTAGGGCTAGGGCTGCAGCTACGGCTGGGGCTAGGGTTGGGGCTGGAGCTGGGGCTGGGGCTAGAGATGGGTCTGGGGCTAGTGCTGGGGCTGGGGCTGGGGCTGGGACTGGGGCTAGGGCTATGGCTAGGTCTGCGGCAAGGGCTGGGGCTGTGGCTGGAGCTGGGGCTAGGGCTTGGTCTGGGGCTAGTTCTAGGGCTGGGGCTGGGGATGGGACTGGGGCTAGGTCTAGGGCTGCAGCTAGGGCTGGGACTGGGGCTAGGGTTGGGTCTGGGGCTGGGGCTGGGGATGGGTCTAGGACTGGGGCTAGGGCAGGTTCTAGGGCTACTGTCGGGCCTGGGCCTGGGGATGGGGCTGGGACTGGGGCTAGGGCTAGGGCTGCAGTTAGGGCTGGGGCTGGGTCTAGGACTGGTGTTAGGGCTGGGTCTGGGGCTAGTGCTGGGGTTGCGCCTGGTGCTTGGACTGGGGCTAGGGCTAGGGCTGCAGCTAGGCCTGGGGCTGGGGCTGGGACTGGGGCTAGGGTTGGGCTGGGGCTAGGGCTGGGGCTAGGGCTGTGGCTAGGGCTGGGGCTGGGCCTGGGGCTAGGGCTGGGGCTGCGGCTAGGGCTGCGGCTAGGGCTGGGGCTAGTGCTGGGACTAAGGCTAGGGCTGCAGCTAGGGCTGGGACTGGGGCTAGGGCTATGGGTACGGCTGGGGCTAGTGTTGGGGCTGGGACTAGTGCTAGGCCTGGGGCTGGGACTGGGGCTAGGGCTGGGTCTGGGACTAGTGCTGGGACAGGGGCAGGGACTGGGACTAGTGCTGGGACTGGGGCAGGGACTGGGGCTAAGGCTAGGGCTGCAGCTACGGCTGGGGCTAGGGTTGGGTCTGGACCTGGGGCTGGGGCTAGAGATGGGTCTGGGGCTAGTGCTGGGGCTGGGGCTGGGACTGGGGCTAGGGCTATGGCTAGGTCTGCGGCTAGGGCTGGGGCTGTGGATGGAGCTGGGGCTAGGGCTTGGTCTGGGGCTAGTTCTAGGGCTGGGGCTGGGACTGGGGCTAGGTCTAGGGCTGCAGGTAGGGCTGGGGCTGGGACTGGGGCTAGGGTTGGGTCTGGGGCTAGTGCTGGGGCTGGGGCTTGGACTGGGGCTAGGGCTGGGGCTGGGGCTAGGGCTGGGGATGGGGCTAGGGTTGGGCCTGGGGCTGGGGCTGGGCCTAGGGCTGCGACTAGGGCTGGGGCTAGGGCTTGGGCTGGGGCTTGGGCTCGGGCTGGGGCTGGGGCTAGGGCTGGGGTTAGGGCTAGGGATCGGCTGGGTCTAGGACTGGGGCTAGGGCTAGGGCTGCAGCTAGGGCTGAGGCTGGGACTGGGGCTAGGGCTGGGTCTGGGGCTACTGCTGGGGCTGGGGATGGGGCTGGGCCTGGGGCTAGGGCTAGGGCTGCAGCTAGGGCTGGGGCTGGGACTGGTGCTAGGACTGGGGCTGCGGCTAGGGCTGCGGCTAGGGCTAGGGCTAGGGTTGGGGCTGGGGCTAGGGCTGGGTCTGGGGCTAGGGCTGGGGCTGGGGCTAGTGCTCGGGCTGGGGCTAGGGCTACGGCTATGGATGGGGCTGGGACTGGGGCTAGGTCTACGGCTATGGCTGGGGCTGTGGCTGGAGCTGGGGCTAGGGTTTTGTCTGGGGCTAGTTCTAGGGCTGGGGCCAGGGCTGGCGTTAGGGCTAGGGCTTGGGCTGGGGCTGGGGCTGGGTCTAGGACTGGGGTTAGGGCTGGGTCTAGGGCTAGTGCTGGGGCTGGGCCTGGTGCTGGGACTGGGGCTACGGCTAGGGCTGCAGCTAGGGCTGGGACTGGGGCTAAGGCTAGGGCTGCGGCTAGGGCTGGGACTGGGGCTAGGGCTAGGGCTAGGGGTACGGCTGGGGCTAGTGTTGGGGCTGGGGCAAGTGCTATGGCTGGGGCTGGGACTGGGGCTAGGGCTGCGGCTAGGGCTGGGGCTAGGGCTAGTGCTCGGGCTGGGGCTAGGGCTACGGCTATGGCTGGGGCTGGGACTGGGGCTAGGGCTACGGCTATGGCTGGGGCTGTGGCTGGAGCTGGGGCTAGGGCTGGGGCTGGGGCTGGGACTGGGGCTGGGGCTGGGACTGGGGCTAGGGCTGGGGCTGGGACTAGTGCTGGGGCTGGGACTGGGGCTATGGCTAGGGCTGCAGCTAGGGCTAGGGCTAGGGCTGGGACTGTGGCTAGGACTGCGGCTGCGGCTAGGGCTGCGGCTAGGGATGGGGCTAGGGTTGGGGCTGGGGCTAGGGCTGGGTCTGGGGCTAGTGCTGGGGCTGGGGCTGGGACTGGGACTGGGGCTAGGGCTAGGGCTAGGGCTGCGGTTAGGGCTGGGGCTGGGGCTAGATTTAGGGCTAGGGCCTTATTTAGGTATAGGGTCAAAGCCTTACTTAAGGACTGTGTCTGGGCAAAGCCTAGGAGGAGCATAAAGGCCTCAATAGGATCAGCATCAGGGTCTGGGGCTGCGGCTGGGGCTGGACCTGGGGCCTTAGTTAGAAATAGTGTCAAGGTCTTAGTTACCACATTGTCAGGGGAAGGCCTAGGAGGATCGCAAGGGCCTCTATAGGATCAGCATAAGGGGCTGGGTCTGGGGCTAGGGCTCGGGCTCAGGCTGGGGCTGGGGCTGGGACTGGGGCTAGGGCTGGGTTTAGGGCTAGTGCTGGGGCTGGGGCTGGGACTGGGGCTAGGGCTGTGTCTGGGGCTAGTGCTGGGGCTGGGTTTAGGGCTGGGCCTGGGGCTAGGGCTGGGAATGGGGCTAGTGCTGGGGCTGGGGCTGTGACTGGGGCTAGGGCTACGTCTAGGGCTGCGGCTAGGGCTGGGGCTGTGGCTGGAGCTGGGGCTAGGGCTTGGTCTGGGGCTAGTGCTGGGGCTGGGACTGGGGCTAGGGCTGTGGCTAGGGCTGGGGCTGGGCCTGGGGCTAGGGCTGGGGCTGCGGCTACAGCTGGGGCTAGGGTTGGGGCTGGGGCTGGAGCTGGGGATGGGGCTAGAGATGGTTCTGGGGCTAGTGCTGGGGCTGGGGATGGGACTGGGGCTAGGGCTATGGCTAGGTCTGCGGCTAGGCCTGGGGCTGTGGCTGGAGCTGGGGCTAGGGCTTGGTCTGGGGCTAGTTCTAGGGCTGGGGCTGGGAATGGGGCTGGGGCTGGGACTGGGGCTAGGGTTGGGTCTGGGGCTAGTGCTGGGGCTGGGGCTGGGACTGGGGCTGGGGCTAGGGCTGTGGCTGGGGCTGGGGATGGGGCTGGGGTTGGACCTGGGGCTGGGGCTAGGGCTGGGTCTAGGGCTGGGCCTGGGGCTGGGACTGGGGCTAGGGCTGGGGCTGGGACTGGGGCTAGGGTTGGGTCTGGGGCTAGTGCTGGGGCTGGGGCTTGTACTGGGGCTGGGGCTAGGGCTGCGGATGGGGCTGAGGCTGGGGATGGGGCTAGGGTTGAGGCTGGGACTAGGGCTGGGACTGGGGCTGGGGCTAGGGCTGTGGCTGGGGCTTGGGCTCGGGCTGGGCCTGGGCTCGGGCTGGGGCTGGGGCTAGGGCTGGGTTTAGGGCTAGGGATCAGCTGGGGCTGGGGCTGGGTCTAGGACTGGGGCTAGGGCTGGGTCTAGGGCTACTGTCGGGCCTGGGCTTGGGGATGGGGCTGGGACTGGGGCTAGGGCTAGGGCTGCAGTTAGGGCTGGGGCTGGGGCTGGGTCTAGGACTGGGGTTAGGGCTGGGTCTGGGGCTAGTGCTGGGGCTGCGCCTGGTGCTGGGACTGGGGCTAGGGCTAGGACTGGGGCTAGGGCTAGGGCTAGGGCTGCAGCTAGGCCTGGGGCTGGGGCTGGGACTGGGGCTAGGGTTAGGGCTGTGGCTAGGGCTGGGACTGGGGCTGGGGCTGGGACTGGGGCTAGGGCTATGGCTACGGCTGGGGCTAGGGTTGGGGCTAGGGTTGCGCCTGGGGCTGGGGCTAGGATTGGGGCTGGGGCAGGGGCTGGGGCTAGAGATGGGTCTGGGGCTAGTGCTGGGGCTGTGGCTGGGGCAGGGAATGGGGCTAGGGCTAGGGCTGCAGCTATGGCTGGGGCTAGGGTTGGGGCTGAAGCTGGGGATGGGGCTAGAGATGGGTCTGGGGCTTGTGCTGGGGCTGAGGCTGGGACTGGGGCTAGGGCTACGGCTAGGGCTGCGGCTAGGGCTGGGGCTGGAGCTGGGGCTAGGGCTTGGTTTGGGGCTAGTTCTAGGGCTGGGGCTGGGACTGGGGCTAGGGCTGGGGCTGGGACTGGGGATGGGTCTGCGGCTGGGGCTGGGGCTGGGGCTAGGGCTGGGGCTGGGGCTAGGGCTGGGGCTGGGGCTACTGCTGGAGCTGGGGCTGGGACTGGTGCTAGGGCTAGGGCTGCGGCTAGGGCTGGGACTGGGGCTAGGGCTAGGTCTGCAGCTACGGCTGGGGCTAGGGTTGGGGCTGGGGCTGGGGCTGGGGCTAGAGATGGGTCTGGGTCTAGTGCTGGGGTTGGGGCTGTGGCTAGGGCTACGGCTAGGGCTGTGGCTAGGGCTGGAGCTGTGGCTGGAGCAGGGGCTAGGGCTTGGTCTGGGGCTAGTGCTAGGGCTGGGGCTGGGACTGGGGCTAGGGCTGTGGCTAGGGCTGGGGCTGGGACTGGGGCTAGGGCTGGGTCTGGGGCTAGTGCTGGGCCTGGGTCTAGGGCTGTGGCTAGGGCTGGGGCTGGGACTGGGGCTAGGGCTATGGCTAGGGCTGTGGCTAGGGATTGGTCTGGGGCTAGTGGTAGGGCTGGGGCTGGGACTGGGGCTAGGGCTAGGGCTAGGGCTGTGGCTAGGGATTGGTCTGGGGCTAGTGCTAGGGCTGGGGCTGGGACTGCGGCTAGGGCTATGGCTAGGGCTGTGGCTAGGGATTGGTCTGGGGCTAGTGCTAGGGCTGGGGCTGGGACTGGGGCTAGGTCTAGGGCTGCAGCTAGGGCTGGGGCTGGGACTGGGGCTAAGGCTAGGGCTGCAGCTAGGGCTGGGACTGGGGCTAGGGCTAGGGCTGCAGTTAGGGCTGGGGCTAGGGCTGGGGTTAGGGCTGGGTCTGGGGCTAGGGCTGGGGCTGGGGCTGCGGCTGCGGCTACGGCTGGGGCTAGGGTTGGGGCTGGAGCTGGAGCTGGGGCTGGGGCTAGAGATGGGTCTGGGGCTAGTGCTGGGGCTGGGGCTAGGGCTACGGCTATGGCTGGGGCTGGGACTGGGGCTAGGGCTACGGCTATGGCTGGGGCTGTGGCTGGAGCTGGGGCTAGGGCTGGGGCTGGGGCTGGGACTGGGGCTGGGGCTGGGACTGGGGCTAGGGCTGGGTCTGGGGCTAGTGCTGGGGCTGGGACTGGGGCTATGGCTAGGGCTGCAGCTAGGGCTAGGGCTAGGGCTGGGACTGGGGCTAGGACTGCGGCTGCGGCTAGGGCTGTGGCTAGGGATGGGGCTAGGGTTGGGGCTGGGGCTAGGGCTGGGTCTGGGGCTAGTGCTGGGGCTGGGGCTGGGACTGGGACTGGGGCTAGGGCTAGGGCTAGGGCTGCGGTTAGGGCTGGGGCTGGGGCTAGATTTAGGGCTAGGGCCTTATTTAGGTATAGGGTCAAGGCCTTACTTAAGGACTGTGTCTGGGCAAAGCCTAGGAGGAGCATAAAGGCCTCAATAGGATCAGCATCAGGGTCTGGGGCTGCGGCTGGGGCTGGACCTGGGGCCTTAGTTAGAAATAGTGTCAAGGTCTTAGTTACCACATTGTCAGGGGAAGGCCTAGGAGGATCGCAAGGGCCTCTATAGGATCAGCATAAGGGGCTGGGTCTGGGGCTAGGGCTCGGGCTCAGGCTGGGGCTGGGGCTGGGACTGGGGCTAGGGCTGGGTTTAGGGCTAGTGCTGGGGCTGGGGCTGGGACTGGGGCTAGGGCTGTGTCTGGGGCTAGTGCTGGGGCTGGGTTTAGGGCTGGGCCTGGGGCTAGGGCTGGGAATGGGGCTAGTGCTGGGGCTGGGGCTGTGACTGGGGCTAGGGCTACGTCTAGGGCTGCGGCTAGGGCTGGGGCTGTGGCTGGAGCTGGGGCTAGGGCTTGGTCTGGGGCTAGTGCTGGGGCTGGGACTGGGGCTAGGGCTGTGGCTAGGGCTGGGGCTGGGCCTGGGGCTAGGGCTGGGGCTGCGGCTACAGCTGGGGCTAGGGTTGGGGCTGGGTCTGGAGCTGGGGCTGGGGCTAGAGATGGTTCTGGGGCTAGTGCTGGGGCTGAGGATGGGACTGGGGCTAGGGCTATGGCTAGGTCTGCGGCTAGGCCTGGGGCTGTGGCTGGAGCTGGGGCTAGGGCTTGGTCTGGGGCTAGTTCTAGGGCTGGGGCTGGGACTGGGGCTAGGTCTAGGGCTGCGGCTAGGGCTGGGGCTGGGACTGGGGCTAGGGTTGGGTCTGGGGCTAGTGCTGGGGCTGGGGCTTAGACTGGGGCTGGGGCTAGGGCTGTGGCTGGGGCTGGGGATGGGGCTGGGGTTGGACCTGGGGCTGGGGCTAGGGATGGGTCTAGGGCTGGGCCTGGGGCTGGGACTGGGGCTAGGGCTGGGGCTGGGGCTGGGGGTAGAGATGGGTCTGGGTCTAGTGCTGGGGTTGGGGCTGTGGCTAGGGCTACGGCTAGGGCTGTGGCTAGGGCTGGAGCTGTGGCTGGAGCAGGGGCTAGGGCTTGGTCTGGGGCTAGTGCTAGGGCTGGGGCTGGGACTGGGGCTAGGGCTGTGGCTAGGGCTGGGGCTGGGACTGGGGCTAGGGCTGGGTCTGGGGCTAGTGCTGGGCCTGGGTCTAGGGCTGTGGCTAGGGCTGGGGCTGGGACTGGGGCTAGGGCTATGGCTAGGGCTGTGGCTAGGGATTGGTCTGGGGCTAGTGGTAGGGCTGGGGCTGGGACTGGGGCTAGGGCTAGGGCTAGGGCTGTGGCTAGGGATTGGTCTGGGGCTAGTGCTAGGGCTGGGGCTGGGACTGCGGCTAGGGCTATGGCTAGGGCTGTGGCTAGGGATTGGTCTGGGGCTAGTGCTAGGGCTGGGGCTGGGACTGGGGCTAGGTCTAGGGCTGCAGCTAGGGCTGGGGCTGGGACTGGGGCTAAGGCTAGGGCTGCAGCTAGGGCTGGGACTGGGGCTAGGGCTAGGGCTGCAGTTAGGGCTGGGGCTAGGGCTGGGGTTAGGGCTGGGTCTGGGGCTAGGGCTGGGGCTGGGGCTGCGGCTGCGGCTACGGCTGGGGCTAGGGTTGGGGCTGGAGCTGGAGCTGGGGCTGGGGCTAGAGATGGGTCTGGGGCTAGTGCTGGGGCTGGGGCTAGGGCTACGGCTATGGCTGGGGCTGGGACTGGGGCTAGGGCTACGGCTATGGCTGGGGCTGTGGCTGGAGCTGGGGCTAGGGCTGGGGCTGGGGCTGGGACTGGGGCTGGGGCTGGGACTGGGGCTAGGGCTGGGTCTGGGGCTAGTGCTGGGGCTGGGACTGGGGCTATGGCTAGGGCTGCAGCTAGGGCTAGGGCTAGGGCTGGGACTGGGGCTAGGACTGCGGCTGCGGCTAGGGCTGTGGCTAGGGATGGGGCTAGGGTTGGGGCTGGGGCTAGGGCTGGGTCTGGGGCTAGTGCTGGGGCTGGGGCTGGGACTGGGACTGGGGCTAGGGCTAGGGCTAGGGCTGCGGTTAGGGCTGGGGCTGGGGCTAGATTTAGGGCTAGGGCCTTATTTAGGTATAGGGTCAAGGCCTTACTTAAGGACTGTGTCTGGGCAAAGCCTAGGAGGAGCATAAAGGCCTCAATAGGATCAGCATCAGGGTCTGGGGCTGCGGCTGGGGCTGGACCTGGGGCCTTAGTTAGAAATAGTGTCAAGGTCTTAGTTACCACATTGTCAGGGGAAGGCCTAGGAGGATCGCAAGGGCCTCTATAGGATCAGCATAAGGGGCTGGGTCTGGGGCTAGGGCTCGGGCTCAGGCTGGGGCTGGGGCTGGGACTGGGGCTAGGGCTGGGTTTAGGGCTAGTGCTGGGGCTGGGGCTGGGACTGGGGCTAGGGCTGTGTCTGGGGCTAGTGCTGGGGCTGGGTTTAGGGCTGGGCCTGGGGCTAGGGCTGGGAATGGGGCTAGTGCTGGGGCTGGGGCTGTGACTGGGGCTAGGGCTACGTCTAGGGCTGCGGCTAGGGCTGGGGCTGTGGCTGGAGCTGGGGCTAGGGCTTGGTCTGGGGCTAGTGCTGGGGCTGGGACTGGGGCTAGGGCTGTGGCTAGGGCTGGGGCTGGGCCTGGGGCTAGGGCTGGGGCTGCGGCTACAGCTGGGGCTAGGGTTGGGGCTGGGGCTGGAGCTGGGGATGGGGCTAGAGATGGTTCTGGGGCTAGTGCTGGGGCTGGGGATGGGACTGGGGCTAGGGCTATGGCTAGGTCTGCGGCTAGGCCTGGGGCTGTGGCTGGAGCTGGGGCTAGGGCTTGGTCTGGGGCTAGTTCTAGGGCTGGGGCTGGGAATGGGGCTGGGGCTGGGACTGGGGCTAGGGTTGGGTCTGGGGCTAGTGCTGGGGCTGGGGCTGGGACTGGGGCTGGGGCTAGGGCTGTGGCTGGGGCTGGGGATGGGGCTGGGGTTGGACCTGGGGCTGGGGCTAGGGCTGGGTCTAGGGCTGGGCCTGGGGCTGGGACTGGGGCTAGGGCTGGGGCTGGGACTGGGGCTAGGGTTGGGTCTGGGGCTAGTGCTGGGGCTGGGGCTGGGGCTAGGGCTGCGGATGGGGCTGAGGCTGGGGATGGGGCTAGGGTTGAGGCTGGGACTAGGGCTGGGACTGGGGCTGGGGCTAGGGCTGTGGCTGGGGCTTGGGCTCGGGCTGGGCCTGGGCTCGGGCTGGGGCTGGGGCTAGGGCTGGGTTTAGGGCTAGGGATCAGCTGGGGCTGGGGCTGGGTCTAGGACTGGGGCTAGGGCTGGGTCTAGGGCTACTGTCGGGCCTGGGCTTGGGGATGGGGCTGGGACTGGGGCTAGGGCTAGGGCTGCAGTTAGGGCTGGGGCTGGGGCTGGGTCTAGGACTGGGGTTAGGGCTGGGTCTGGGGCTAGTGCTGGGGCTGCGCCTGGTGCTGGGACTGGGGCTAGGGCTAGGACTGGGGCTAGGGCTAGGGCTAGGGCTGCAGCTAGGCCTGGGGCTGGGGCTGGGACTGGGGCTAGGGTTAGGGCTGTGGCTAGGGCTGGGACTGGGGCTGGGGCTGGGACTGGGGCTAGGGCTATGGCTACGGCTGGGGCTAGGGTTGGGGCTAGGGTTGCGCCTGGGGCTGGG
This sequence comes from Mesoplodon densirostris, assembly GCF_025265405.1. Taxonomy (NCBI): domain Eukaryota; kingdom Metazoa; phylum Chordata; class Mammalia; order Artiodactyla; family Ziphiidae; genus Mesoplodon; species Mesoplodon densirostris. The sequence goes on along the minus strand of NC_082670.1, from coordinate 110,747,196 downwards.
GCTAGGATTGGGGCTGGGGCAGGGGCTGGGGCTAGAGATGGGTCTGGGGCTAGTGCTGGGGCTGTGGCTGGGGCAGGGAATGGGGCTAGGGCTAGGGCTGCAGCTATGGCTGGGGCTAGGGTTGGGGCTGAAGCTGGGGATGGGGCTAGAGATGGGTCTGGGGCTTGTGCTGGGGCTGAGGCTGGGACTGGGGCTAGGGCTACGGCTAGGGCTGCGGCTAGGGCTGGGGCTGGAGCTGGGGCTAGGGCTTGGTTTGGGGCTAGTTCTAGGGCTGGGGCTGGGACTGGGGCTAGGGCTGGGGCTGGGACTGGGGATGGGTCTGCGGCTGGGGCTGGGGCTGGGGCTAGGGCTGGGGCTGGGGCTAGGGCTGGGGCTGGGGCTACTGCTGGAGCTGGGGCTGGGACTGGTGCTAGGGCTAGGGCTGCGGCTAGGGCTGGGACTGGGGCTAGGGCTAGGTCTGCAGCTACGGCTGGGGCTAGGGTTGGGGCTGGGGCTGGGGCTGGGGCTAGAGATGGGTCTGGGTCTAGTGCTGGGGTTGGGGCTGTGGCTAGGGCTACGGCTAGGGCTGTGGCTAGGGCTGGAGCTGTGGCTGGAGCAGGGGCTAGGGCTTGGTCTGGGGCTAGTGCTAGGGCTGGGGCTGGGACTGGGGCTAGGGCTGTGGCTAGGGCTGGGGCTGGGACTGGGGCTAGGGCTGGGTCTGGGGCTAGTGCTGGGCCTGGGTCTAGGGCTGTGGCTAGGGCTGGGGCTGGGACTGGGGCTAGGGCTATGGCTAGGGCTGTGGCTAGGGATTGGTCTGGGGCTAGTGGTAGGGCTGGGGCTGGGACTGGGGCTAGGGCTAGGGCTAGGGCTGTGGCTAGGGATTGGTCTGGGGCTAGTGCTAGGGCTGGGGCTGGGACTGCGGCTAGGGCTATGGCTAGGGCTGTGGCTAGGGATTGGTCTGGGGCTAGTGCTAGGGCTGGGGCTGGGACTGGGGCTAGGTCTAGGGCTGCAGCTAGGGCTGGGGCTGGGACTGGGGCTAAGGCTAGGGCTGCAGCTAGGGCTGGGACTGGGGCTAGGGCTAGGGCTGCAGTTAGGGCTGGGGCTAGGGCTGGGGTTAGGGCTGGGTCTGGGGCTAGGGCTGGGGCTGGGGCTGCGGCTGCGGCTACGGCTGGGGCTAGGGTTGGGGCTGGAGCTGGAGCTGGGGCTGGGGCTAGAGATGGGTCTGGGGCTAGTGCTGGGGCTGGGGCTAGGGCTACGGCTATGGCTGGGGCTGGGACTGGGGCTAGGGCTACGGCTATGGCTGGGGCTGTGGCTGGAGCTGGGGCTAGGGCTGGGGCTGGGGCTGGGACTGGGGCTGGGGCTGGGGCTGGGACTGGGGCTAGGGCTGGGTCTGGGGCTAGTGCTGGGGCTGGGACTGGGGCTATGGCTAGGGCTGCAGCTAGGGCTAGGGCTAGGGCTGGGACTGGGGCTAGGACTGCGGCTGCGGCTAGGGCTGTGGCTAGGGATGGGGCTAGGGTTGGGGCTGGGGCTAGGGCTGGGTCTGGGGCTAGTGCTGGGGCTGGGGCTGGGACTGGGACTGGGGCTAGGGCTAGGGCTAGGGCTGCGGTTAGGGCTGGGGCTGGGGCTAGATTTAGGGCTAGGGCCTTATTTAGGTATAGGGTCAAGGCCTTACTTAAGGACTGTGTCTGGGCAAAGCCTAGGAGGAGCATAAAGGCCTCAATAGGATCAGCATCAGGGTCTGGGGCTGCGGCTGGGGCTGGACCTGGGGCCTTAGTTAGAAATAGTGTCAAGGTCTTAGTTACCACATTGTCAGGGGAAGGCCTAGGAGGATCGCAAGGGCCTCTATAGGATCAGCATAAGGGGCTGGGGCTAGGGCTCGGGCTCAGGCTGGGGCTGGGGCTGGGACTGGGGCTAGGGCTGGGTTTAGGGCTAGTGCTGGGGCTGGGGCTGGGACTGGGGCTAGGGCTGTGTCTGGGGCTAGTGCTGGGGCTGGGTTTAGGGCTGGGCCTGGGGCTAGGGCTGGGAATGGGGCTAGTGATGGGGCTGGGGCTGTGACTGGGGCTAGGGCTACGTCTAGGGCTGCGGCTAGGGCTGGGGCTGTGGCTGGAGATGGGGCTAGGGTTTGGTCTGGGGCTAGTGCTGGGGCTGGGACTGGGGCTAGGGCTATGGCTAGGTCTGCGGCTAGGGCTGGGGCTGTGGATGGAGCTGGGGCTAGGGCTTGGTCTGGGGCTAGTTCTAGGGCTGGGGCTGGGACTGGGGCTAGGTCTAGGATTGCAGGTAGGGCTGGGCCTGGGACTGGGGCTAGGGTTGGGTCTGGGGCTAGTGCTGGGGCTGGGGCTTGGACTGGGGCTAGGGCTGGGGCTGGGGCTAGGGCTGGGGATGGGGCTAGGGTTGGGCCTGGGGCTGGGGCTGGGCCTAGGGCTGCGACTAGGGCTGGGGCTAGGGCTGGGGCTGGGGCTTGGGCTCGTGCTGGGGCTGGGGCTAGGGCTGGTTTTAGGGCTAGGGATCGGCTGGGTCTAGGACTGGGGCTAGGGCTAGTGCTGCAGCTAGGGCTGAGGCTGGGACTGGGGCTAGGGCTGGGTCTGGGGCTAGTGCTGGGGCTGGGGATGGGGCTGGGACTGGGGCTATGGCTAGGGCTGCAGCTAGGGCTGGGGCTGGGACTGGTGCTAGTACTGGGGCTGCGGCTAGGGCTAGGGCTAGGGTTGGGGCTGGGGCTAGGGCTGGGTCTGGGGCTAGGGCTGGGCCTGGGGCTAGTGCTCGGGCTGGGGCTAGGGCTACGGCTATGGATGGGGCTGGGACTGGGGCTAGGTCTACGGCTATGGCTGGGGCTGTGGCTGGAGCTGGGGCTAGGGTTTTGTTTGGGGCTAGTTCTAGGGCTGGGGCCAGGGCTGGCATTAGGGCTAGGGCTTGGGCTGGGGCTGGGGCTGGGTCTAGGACTGGGGTTAGGGCTGGGTCTAGGGCTAGTGCTGGGGCTGGGCCTGGTGCTGGGACTGGGGCTACGGCTAGGGCTGCAGCTAGGGCTGGGACTGGGGCTAAGGCTAGGGCTGCGGCTAGGGCTGGGACTGGGGCTAGGGCTAGGGCTAGGGGTACGGCTGGGGCTAGTGTTGGGGCTGGGGTTAGTGCCATGGCTGGGGCTGGGACTGGGGCTAGGGCTGCGGCTAGGGCTGGGGCTAGGGCTAGTGCTCGGGCTGGGGCTAGGGCTACGGCTATGGCTGGGGCTGGGACTGGGGCTAGGGCTACGACTATGGCTGGGGCTGTGGCTGGAGCTGGGGCTAGGGTTTTGTCTGGGGCTAGTTCTAGGGCTGGGGCTGGGGCTGGGACTGGGGCTAGGGCTGGGGCTGGTACTGGGGCTAGGCCTGGGTCTGGGGCTAGTGCTGGGGCTGGGGCTGGGACTGGGGCTAGGGCTAGGGCTGCAGCTAGGGGTGGGGCTGGGACTGGGGCTAGGACTGGGGCTGTGGCTAGGGCTGCGGCTAGGGCTGGGTCTAGGGTTGAGGCTGGGGATGGGGCTGGGTCTGGGGCTAGTGCTGGGGCTGGGTCTGGGGCTAGTGCTGGGGCTGGGTCTGGGGCTAGTGCTGGGACTGGGGCAGGGCCTGGGACTAGTGCTGGGACTGGGGCAGGGACTGGGGCTAGGGCTAGGGCTGCAGCTACGGCTGGGGCTAGGGTTGGGGCTGGAGCTGGGGCTGGGGCTAGAGATGGGTCTGGGGCTAGTGCTGGGGCTGGGGCTGGGACTGGGGCTAGGGCTATGGCTAGGTCTGCGGCTAGGCATGGGGCTGTGGCTGGAGCTGGGGCTAGGGCTTGGTCTGGGGCTAGTTCTAGGGCTGGGGCTGGGACTGGGGCTGGGACTGGGGCTAGGGTTGGGTCTGGGGCTAGTGCTGGGGCTGGGGCTTGGACTGGGGCTGGGGCTAGGGCTGTGGCTGGGGCTGGGGCTGGGGCTAGGGCTGGGGCTAGGGCTGGGGCTAGGGCTGGGGCTTGGGCTCGGGCTGGGGCTGGGGCTAGGGCTGGGGTTAGGGCTAGGGATCAGCTGGGGCTGGGGCTGGGTCTAGGACTGGGGCTAGGGCTGGGTCTAGGGCTACTGTCGGGCCTGGGCTTGGGGATGGGGCTGGGACTGGGGCTAGGGCTAGGGCTGCAGTTAGGGCTGGGGCTGGGGCTGGGTCTAGGACTGGGGTTAGGGCTGGGTCTGGGGCTAGTGCTGGGGCTGCGCCTGGTGCTGGGACTGGGGCTAGGGCTAGGACTGGGGCTAGGGCTAGGGCTAGGGCTGCAGCTAGGCCTGGGGCTGGGGCTGGGACTGGGGCTAGGGTTAGGGCTGCGGCTAGGGCTGGGACTGGGGCTGGGGCTGGGACTGGGGCTAGGGCTATGGCTACGGCTGGGGCTAGGGTTGGGGCTAGGGTTGCGCCTGGGGCTGGGGCTAGGGTTGGGGCTGGGGCTGGGGCTTGGGCTAGAGATGGGTCTGGGGCTAGTGCTGGGGCTGTGGCTGGGGCAGGGAATGGGGCTAGGGCTAGGGCTGCAGCTACGGCTGGGGCTAGGGTTGGGGCTGAAGCTGGGGATGGGGCTAGAGATGGGTCTGGGGCTAGTGCTGGGGCTGAGGCTGGGACTGGGGCTAGGGCTACGGCTAGGGCTGCGGCTAGGGCTGGGGCTGGAGCTGGGGCTAGGGCTTGGTTTGGGGCTAGTTCTAGGGCTGGGGCTGGGACTGGGGCTAGGGCTGGGGCTGGGACTGGGGATGGGTCTGCGGCTGGGGCTGGGGCTGGGGCTAGGGCTGGGGCTGGGGCTGGGGCTGGGGCTGTGGCTACTGCTGGAGCTGGGGCTGGGACTGGTGCTAGGGCTAGGGCTGCGGCTAGGGCTGGGACTGGGGCTAGGGCTAGGTCTGCAGCTACGGCTGGGGCTAGGGTTGGGGCTGGGGCTGGGGCTGGGGCTAGAGATGGGTCTGGGTCTAGTGCTGGGGTTGGGGCTGTGGCTAGGGCTACGGCTAGGGCTGTGGCTAGGGCTGGAGCTGTGGCTGGAGCAGGGGCTAGGGCTTGGTCTGGGGCTAGGGCTGTGGCTAGGGCTGGGGCTGGGACTGGGGCTAGGGCTGGGTCTGGGGCTAGTGCTGGGCCTGGGTCTAGGGCTGTGGCTAGGGCTGGGGCTGGGACTGGGGCTAGGGCTATGGCTAGGGCTGTGGCTAGGGATTGGTCTGGGGCTAGTGCTAGGGCTGGGGCTGGGACTGGGGCTAGGGCTATGGCTAGGGCTGTGGCTAGGGATTGGTCTGGGGCTAGTGCTAGGGCTGGGGCTGGGACTGCGGCTAGGGCTATGGCTAGGGCTGTGGCTAGGGATTGGTCTGGTGCTAGTGCTAGGGCTGGGGCTGGGACTGGGGCTAGGTCTAGGGCTGCAGCTAGGGCTGGGGCTGGGACTGGGGCTAAGGCTAGGGCTGCAGCTAGGGCTGGGACTGGGGCTAGGGCTAGGGCTGCAGTTAGGGCTGGGGCTAGGGCTGGGGTTAGGGCTGGGTCTGGGGCTAGTGCTGGGGCTGGGGCTGCGGCTGCGGCTACGGCTGGGGCTAGGGTTGGGGCTGGAGCTGGAGCTGGGGCTGGGGCTAGAGATGGGTCTGGGGCTAGTGCTGGGGCTGGGGCTAGGGCTACGGCTATGGCTGGGGCTGGGACTGGGGCTAGGGCTACGGCTATGGCTGGGGCTGTGGCTGGAGCTGGGGCTAGGGCTGGGGCTGGGGCTGGGACTGGGGCTGGGGCTGGGACTGGGGCTAGGGCTGGGTCTGGGGCTAGTGCTGGGGCTGGGACTGGGGCTATGGCTAGGGCTGCAGCTAGGGCTAGGGCTAGGGCTGGGACTGGGGCTAGGACTGCGGCTGCGGCTAGGGCTGCGGCTAGGGATGGGGCTAGGGTTGGGGCTGGGGCTAGGGCTGGGTCTGGGGCTAGTGCTGGGGCTGGGGCTGGGACTGGGACTGGGGCTAGGGCTAGGGCTAGGGCTGCGGTTAGGGCTGGGGCTGGGGCTAGATTTAGGGCTAGGGCCTTATTTAGGTATAGGGTCAAGGCCTTACTTAAGGACTGTGTCTGGGCAAAGCCTAGGAGGAGCATAAAGGCCTCAATAGGATCAGCATCAGGGTCTGGGGCTGCGGCTGGGGCTGGACCTGGGGCCTTAGTTAGAAATAGTGTCAAGGTCTTAGTTACCACATTGTCAGGGGAAGGCCTAGGAGGATCGCAAGGGCCTCTATAGGATCAGCATAAGGGGCTGGGGCTAGGGCTCGGGCTCAGGCTGGGGCTGGGGCTGGGACTGGGGCTAGGGCTGGGTTTAGGGCTAGTGCTGGGGCTGGGGCTGGGACTGGGGCTAGGGCTGTGTCTGGGGCTAGTGCTGGGGCTGGGTTTAGGGCTGGGCCTGGGGCTAGGGCTGGGAATGGGGCTAGTGCTGGGGCTGGGGCTGTGACTGGGGCTAGGGCTACGTCTAGGGCTGCGGCTAGGGCTGGGGCTGTGGCTGGAGCTGGGGCTAGGGCTTGGTCTGGGGCTAGTGCTGGGGCTGGGACTGGGGCTAGGGCTGTGGCTAGGGCTGGGGATGGGCCTGGGGCTAGGGCTGGGGCTGCGGCTAGGGCTGCGGCTAGGGCTGGGGCTAGTGCTGGGGCTAAGGCTAGGGCTGCAGCTAGGGCTGGGACTGGGGCTAGGGCTACGGGTACGGCTGGGGCTAGTGTTGGGGCTGGGGCTAGTGCTAGGCCTGGGGCTGGGACTGGGGCTAGGGCTGGGACTGGGGCAGGGACTGGGACTAGTGCTGGGACAGGGGCAGGGACTGGGGCTAGGGCTAGGGCTGCAGCTACGGCTGGGGCTAGGGTTGGGGCTGGAGCTGGGGCTGGGGCTAGAGATGGGTCTGGGGCTAGTGCTGGGCTGGGGCTGGGGCTGGGACTGGGGCTAGGGCTATGGCTAGGTCTGCGGCAATGGCTGGGGCGGTGGCTGGAGCTGGGGCTAGGGCTTGGTCTGGGGCTAGTTCTAGGGCTGGGGCTGGGGATGGGACTGGGGCTAGGTCTAGGGCTGCAGCTAGGGCTGGGGCTGGGACTGGGGCTAGGGTTGGGTCTGGGGCTGGGGCTGGGGATGGGGCTGGGACTGGGGCAGGGACTGGGACTAGTGCTGGGACAGGAGCAGGGACTGGGGCTAGGGCTAGGGCTGCAGCTACGGCTGGGGCTAGGGTTGGGGCTGGAGCTGGGGCTGGGGCTAGAGAGGGGTCTGGGGCTAGTGCTGGGGCTGGGGCTGGGGCTGGGACTGGGGCTAGGGCTATGGCTAGGTCTGCGGCTAGGGCTGGGGCTGTGGATGGAGCTGGGGCTAGGGCTTGGTCTGGGGCTAGTTCTAGGGCTGGGGCTGGGACTGGGGCTAGGTCTAGGGCTGCAGGTAGGGCTGGGGCTGGGACTGGGGCTAGGGTTGGGTCTGGGGCTGGGGCTGGGGCTGGGGATGGGGCTAGGGTTGGGCATGGGGCTAGGGCTGGGGCTAGGGCTGGGGCTAGGGCTGGGGCTGGGGCTTGGGCTCGGGCTGGGGCTGGGGCTAGGGCTGGGGTTACGGCTAGGGATCAGCTGGGTCTGGGGCTGTGTCTAGGACTGGGGCTAGGGCAGGTTCTAGGGCTACTGTCGGGCCTGGGCTAGGGATGGGGCTGGGGCTGGGGCTAGATTTAGGGCTAGGGCCTTATTTAGGTATAGGGTCAAGGCCTTACTTAAGGACTGTGTCTGGGCAAAGCCTAGGAGGAGCATAAAGGCCTCAATAGGATCAGCATCAGGGTCTGGGTCTGCGGCTGGGGCTGGACCTGGGGCCTTAGTTAGAAATAGTGTCAAGGTCTTAGTTACCACATTGTCAGGGGAAGGCCTAGGAGGATCGCAAGGGCCTCTATAGGATCAGCATAAGGGGCTAGGGCTCGGGCTCAGGCTGGGGCTGGGGCTGGGACTGGGGCTAGGGCTGGGTTTAGGGCTAGTGCTGGGGCTGGGGCTGGGACTGGGGCTAGGGCTGTGTCTGGGGCTAGTGCTGGGGCTGGGTTTAGGGCTGGGCCTGGGGCTAGGGCTGGGAATGGGGCTAGTGCTGGGGCTGGGGCTGTGACTGGGGCTAGGGCTACGTCTAGGGCTGCGGCTAGGGCTGGGGCTGTGGCTGGAGATGGGGCTAGGGCTTGGTCTGGGGCTAGTGCTGGGGCTGGGACTGGGGCTAGGGCTGTGGCTAGGGCTGGGGCTGGGGCTGGGCCTGGGGCTAGGGCTGGGGCTGCGGCTAGGGCTGCGGCTAGGGCTGGGGCTAGTGCTGGGGCTAAGGCTAGGGCTGCAGCTAGGGCTACGGGTACGGCTGGGGCTAGTGTTGGGGCTGGGGCTAGTGCTAGGCCTGGGGCTGGGACTGGGGCTAGGGCTGGGACTGGGGCAGGGACTGGGACTAGTGCTGGGACAGGGGCAGGGACTGGGGCTAGGGCTAGGGCTGCAGCTACGGCTGGGGCTAGGGTTGGGGCTGGAGCTGGGGCTGGGGCTAGAGATGGGTCTGGGGCTAGTGCTGGGGCTGGGGCTGGGGCTGGGACTGGGGCTAGGGCTATGGCTAGGTCTGCGGCTAGGGCTGGGGCTGTGGATGGAGCTGGGGCTAGGGCTTGGTCTGGGGCTAGTTCTAGGGCTGGGGCTGGGACTGGGGCTAGGTCTAGGGCTGCAGGTAGGGCTGGGGCTGGGACTGGGGCTAGGGTTGGGTCTGGGGCTGGGGCTGGGGATGGGGATGGGGCTAGGGTTGGGCATGGGGCTGGGGCTAGGGCTGGGGCTAGGGCTGGGGCTAGGGCTGGGGCTGGGGCTTGGGCTCGGGCTGGGGCTGGGGCTAGGGCTGGGGTTACGGCTAGGGATCAGCTGGGGCTGGGGCTGGGTCTAGGACTGGGGCTAGGGCAGGTTCTAGGGCTACTGTCGGGCCTGGGCCTGGGGATGGGGCTGGGACTGGGGCTAGGGCTAGGGCTGCAGTTAGGGCTGGGGCTGGGGCTGGGTCTAGGACTGGGGTTAGGGCTGGGTCTGGGGCTAGTGCTGGGGCTGCGTCTGGTGCTTGGACTGGGGCTAGGGCTAGGGCTGCAGCTAGGCCTGGGGCTGGGGCTGGGACTGGGGCTAGGGTTGGGCTGCGGCTAGGGCTGGGGCTAGGGCTGTGGCTAGGGCTGGGGCTGGGCCTGGGGCTAGGGCTGGGGCTGGGTCTGGGGCTACTGCTGGGACTGGGGCAGGGACTGGGACTAGTGCTGGGACTGGGGCAGGGACTGGGGCTAGGGCTAGGGCTGCAGCTACGGCTGGGGCTAGGGTTGGGTCTGGACCTGGGGCTGGGGCTACAGATGGGTCTGGGGCTAGTGCTGGGGCTGGGGCTGGGGCTGGGACTGGGGCTAGGGCTATGGCTAGGTCTGCGGCTAGGGCTGGGGCTGTGGATGGAGCTGGGGCTAGGGCTTGGTCTGGGGCTAGTTCTAGGGCTGGGGCTGGGACTGGGGCTAGGTCTAGGGCTGCAGGTAGGGCTGGGGCTGGGACTGGGGCTAGGGTTGGGTCTGGGGCTAGTGCTGGGGCTGGGGCTTGGACTGGGGCTAGGGCTGGGGCTGGGGCTAGGGCTGGGGATGGGGCTAGGGTTGGGCCTGGGGCTGGGGCTGGGCCTAGGGCTGCGACTAGGGCTGGGGCTAGGGCTGGGGCTGGGGCTTGGGCTCGGGCTGGGGCTGGGGCTAGGGCTGGGGTTAGGGCTAGGGATCGGCTGGGTCTAGGACTGGGGCTAGGGCTAGGGCTGCAGCTAGGGCTGAGGCTGGGACTGGGGCTAGGGCTGGGTCTGGGGCTACTGCTGGGGCTGGGGATGGGGCTGGGACTGGGGCTAGGGCTAGGGCTGCAGCTAGGGCTGGGGCTGGGACTGGTGCTAGGACTGGGGCTGCGGCTAGGGCTGCGGCTAGGGCTAGGGTTGGGGCTGGGGCTAGGGCTGGGTCTGGGGCTAGGGCTGGGGCTGGGGCTAGTGCTCGGGCTGGGGCTAGGGCTACGGCTATGGATGGGGCTGGGACTGGGGCTAGGTCTACGGCTATGGCTGGGGCTGTGGCTGGAGCTGGGGCTAGGGTTTTGTCTGGGGCTAGTTCTAGGGCTGGGGCCAGGGCTGGCGTTAGGGCTAGGGCTTGGGCTGGGGCTGGGGCTGGGTCTAGGACTGGGGTTAGGGCTGGGTCTAGGGCTAGTGCTGGGGCTGGGCCTGGTGCTGGGACTGGGGCTACGGCTAGGGCTGCAGCTAGGGCTGGGACTGGGGCTAAGGCTAGGGCTGCGGCTAGGGCTGGGACTGGGGCTAGGGCTAGGGCTAGGGGTACGGCTGGGGCTAGTGTTGGGGCTGGGGCTAGTGCTAGGGCTGGGGCTGGGACTGGGGCTAGGGCTGCGGCTAGGGCTGGGGCTAGGGCTAGTGCTCGGGCTGGGGCTAGGGCTACGGCTATGGCTGGGGCTGGGACTGGGGCTAGGGCTACGACTATGGCTGGGGCTGTGGCTGGAGCTGGGGCTAGGGTTTTGTCTGGGGCTAGTTCTAGGGCTGGGGCTGGGGCTGGGACTGGGGCTAGGGCTGGGGCTGGGCCTGGTCCTGGGGCTAGGCCTTGGTCTGGGGCTAGTGCTGGGGCTGGGGCTGGGACTGGGGCTAGGGCTAGGGCTGCAGCTAGGGGTGGGGCTGGGACTGGGGCTAGGACTGGGGCTGTGGCTAGGGCTGCGGCTAGGGCTGGGTCTAGGGTTGGGGCTGGGGCTAGGGCTGGGTCTGGGGCTAGTGCTGGGGCTGGGTCTGGGGCTAGTGCTGGGGCTGGGTCTGGGGCTACTGCTGGGACTGGGGCAGGGACTGGGACTAGTGCTGGGACTGGGGCAGGGACTGGGGCTAGGGCTAGGGCTGCAGCTACGGCTGGGGCTAGGGTTGGGTCTGGACCTGGGGCTGGGGCTACAGATGGGTCTGGGGCTAGTGCTGGGGCTGGGGCTGGGACTGGGGCTAGGGCTATGGCTAGGTCTGCGGCTAGGGCTGGGGCTGTGGATGGAGCTGGGGCTAGGGCTTGGTCTGGGGCTAGTTCTAGGGCTGGGGCTGGGACTGGGGCTAGGTCTAGGGCTGCAGGTAGGGCTGGGGCTGGGACTGGGGCTAGGGTTGGGTCTGGGGCTAGTGCTGGGGCTGGGGCTTGGACTGGGGCTAGGGCTGGGGCTGGGGCTAGGGCTGGGGATGGGGCTAGGGTTGGGCCTGGGGCTGGGGCTGGGCCTAGGGCTGCGACTAGGGCTGGGGCTAGGGCTGGGGCTGGGGCTTGGGCTCGGGCTGGGGCTGGGGCTAGGGCTGGGGTTAGGGCTAGGGATCGGCTGGGTCTAGGACTGGGGCTAGGGCTAGGGCTGCAGCTAGGGCTGAGGCTGGGACTGGGGCTAGGGCTGGGTCTGGGGCTACTGCTGGGGCTGGGGATGGGGCTGGGACTGGGGCTAGGGCTAGGGCTGCAGCTAGGGCTGGGGCTGGGACTGGTGCTAGGACTGGGGCTGCGGCTAGGGCTGCGGCTAGGGCTAGGGCTAGGGTTGGGGCTGGGGCTAGGGCTGGGTCTGGGGCTAGGGCTGGGGCTGGGGCTAGTGCTCGGGCTGGGGCTAGGGCTACGGCTATGGATGGGGCTGGGACTGGGGCTAGGTCTACGGCTATGGCTGGGGCTGTGGCTGGAGCTGGGGCTAGGGTTTTGTCTGGGGCTAGTTCTAGGGCTGGGGCCAGGGCTGGCGTTAGGGCTAGGGCTTGGGCTGGGGCTGGGGCTGGGTCTAGGACTGGGGTTAGGGCTGGGTCTAGGGCTAGTGCTGGGGCTGGGCCTGGTGCTGGGACTGGGGCTACGGCTAGGGCTGCAGCTAGGGCTGGGACTGGGGCTAAGGCTAGGGCTGCGGCTAGGGCTGGGACTGGGGCTAGGGCTAGGGCTAGGGGTATGGCTGGGGCTAGTGTTGGGGCTGGGGCTAGTGCTATGGCTGGGGCTGGGACTGGGGCTAGGGCTGCGGCTAGGGCTGGGGCTAGGGCTAGTGCTCGGGCTGGGGCTAGGGCTACGGCTATGGCTGGGGCTGGGACTGGGGCTAGGGCTACGACTATGGCTGGGGCTGTGGCTGGAGCTGGGGCTAGGGTTTTGTCTGGGGCTAGTTCTAGGGCTGGGGCTGGGGCTGGGACTGGGGCTAGGGCTGGGGCTGGGCCTGGTCCTGGGGCTAGGCCTGGGTCTGGGGCTAGTGCTGGGGCTGGGGCTGGGACTGGGGCTAGGGCTAGGGCTGCAGCTAGGGGTGGGGCTGGGACTGGGGCTAGGACTGGGGCTGTGGCTAGGGCTGCGGCTAGGGCTGGGTCTAGGGTTGGGGCTGGGGCTAGGGCTGGGTCTGGGGCTAGTGCTGGGGCTGGGTCTGGGGCTACTGCTGGGACTGGGGCAGGGACTGGGACTAGTGCTGGGACTGGGGCAGGGACTGGGGCTAGGGCTAGGGCTGCAGCTACGGCTGGGGCTAGGGTTGGGGCTGGAGCTGGGGCTGGGGCTAGAGATGGGTCTGGGGCTAGTGCTGGGGCTGGGGCTGGGACTGGGGCTAGGGCTATGGCTAGGTCTGCGGCTAGGCATGGGGCTGTGGCTGGAGCTGGGGCTAGGGCTTGGTCTGGGGCTAGTTCTAGGGCTGGGGCTGGGACTGGGGCTAGGTCTAGGGCTGCGGCTAGGGCTGGGGCTGGGCCTGGGGCTAGGGTTGGGTCTGGGGCTAGTGCTGGGGCTGGGGCTTGGACTGGGGCTGGGGCTAGGGCTGTGGCTGGGGCTGGGGATGGGGCTGGGGTTGGACCTGGGGCTGGGGCTAGGGCTGGGGCTAGGGCTGGGGCTAGGGCTGGGGCTAGGGCTGGGGCTTGGGCTCGGGCTGGGGCTGGGGCTAGGGCTGGGGTTAGGGCTAGGGATCAGCTGGGGCTGGGGCTGGGTCTAGGACTGGGGCTAGGGCTGGGTCTAGGCCTACTGTCGGGCCTGGGCTTGGGGATGGGGCTGGGACTGGGGCTAGGGCTAGGGCTGCAGTTAGGGCTGGGGCTGGGGCTGGGTCTAGGACTGGGGTTAGGGCTGGGTCTGGGGCTAGTGCTGGGGCTGGGGCTGGGACTGGGACTGGGGCTAGGGCTAGGGCTAGGGCTGCGGTTAGGGCTGGGGCTGGGGCTAGATTTAGGGCTAGGGCCGTATTTAGGTATAGGGTCAAAGCCTTACTTAAGGACTGTGTCTGGGCAAAGCCTAGGAGGAGCATAAAGGCCTCAATAGGATCAGCATCAGGGTCTGGGGCTGCGGCTGGGGCTGGACCTGGGGCCTTAGTTAGAAATAGTGTCAAGGTCTTAGTTACCACATTGTCAGGGGAAGGCCTAGGAGGATCGCAAGGGCCTCTATAGGATCAGCATAAGGGGCTGGGGCTGGGGCTAGGGCTCGGGCTCAGGCTGGGGCTGGGGCTGGGACTGGGGCTAGGGCTGGGTTTAGGGCTAGTGCTGGGGCTGGGGCTGGGACTGGGGCTAGGACTGTGTCTGGGGCTAGTGCTGGGGCTGGGTTTAGGGCTGGGCCTGGGGCTAGGGCTGGGAATGGGGCTAGTGCTGGGGCTGGGGCTGTGACTGGGGCTAGGGCTACGTCTAGGGCTGCGGCTAGGGCTGGGGCTGTGGCTGGAGCTGGGGCTAGGGCTTGGTCTGGGGCTAGTGCTGGGGCTGGGACTGGGGCTAGGGCTGTGGCTAGGGCTGGGGCTGGGCCTGGGGCTAGGGCTGGGGCTGCGGCTACAGCTGGGGCTAGGGTTGGGGCTGGAGCTGGGGCTGGGGCTAGAGATGGGTCTGGGGCTAGTGCTGGGGCTGGGGCTGGGACTGGGGCTAGGGCTATGGCTAGGTCTGCGGCTATGCCTGGGGCTGTGGCTGGAGCTGGGGCTAGGGCTTGGTCTGGGGCTAGTTCTAGGGCTGGGGCTGGGACTGGGGCTAGGTCTAGGGCTGCGGCTAGGGCTGGGGCTGGGACTGGGGCTAGGGTTGGGTCTGGGGCTAGTGCTGGGGCTGGGGCTTGGACTGGGGCTGGGGCTAGGGCTGTGGCTGGGGCTGGGGATGGGGCTGGGGTTGGACCTGGGGCTGGGGCTAGGGCTGGGTCTAGGGATGGGCCTGGGGCTGGGACTGGGGCTAGGGCTGGGGCTGGGACTGGGGCTAGGGTTGGGTCTGGGGCTAGTGCTGGGGCTGGGGCTTGTACTGGGGCTGGGGCTAGGGCTGCGGATGGGGCTGAGGCTGGGGATGGGGCTAGGGTTGAGGCTGGGACTAGGGCTGGGACTGGGGCTGGGGCTAGGGCTGTGGCTGGGGCTTGGGCTCGGGCTGGGCCTGGGCTCGGGCTGGGGCTGGGGCTAGGGCTGGGGTTAGGGCGAGGGATCAGCTGGGGCTGGGGCTGGGTCTAGGACTGGGGCTAGGGCTGGGTCTAGGGCTACTGTCGGGCCTGGGCTTGGGGATGGGGCTGGGACTGGGGCTAGGGCTAGGGCTGCAGTTAGGGCTGGGGCTGGGGCTGGGTCTAGGACTGGGGTTAGGGCTGGGTCTGGGGCTAGTGCTGGGGCTGCGCCTGGTGCTGGGACTGGGGCTAGGGCTAGGACTGGGGCTAGGGCTAGGGCTAGGGCTGCAGCTAGGCCTGGGGCTGGGCCTGGGACTGGGGCTAGGGTTAGGGCTGTGGCTAGGGCTGGGACTGGGGCTGGGGCTGGGACTGGGGCTAGGGCTATGGCTACGGCTGGGGCTAGGGTTGGGGCTAGGGTTGCGCCTGGGGCTGGGGCTAGGGTTGGGGCTGGGGCTGGGGCTAGAGATGGGTCTGGGGCTAGTGCTGGGGCTGTGGCTGGGGCAGGGAATGGGGCTAGGGCTAGGGCTGCAACTATGGCTGGGGCTAGGGTTGGGGCTGAAGCTGGGGATGGGGCTAGAGATGGGTCTGGGGCTTGTGCTGGGGCTGAGGCTGGGACTGGGGCTAGGGCTACGGCTAGGGCTGCGGCTAGGGCTGGGGCTGGAGCTGGGGCTAGGGCTTGGTTTGGGGCTAGTTCTAGGGCTGGGGCTGGGACTGGGGCTAGGGCTGGGGCTGGGACTGGGGATGGGTCTGCGGCTGGGGCTGGGGCTGGGGCTAGGGCTGGGGCTGGGGCTAGGGCTGGGGCTGGGGCTACTGCTGGAGCTGGGGCTGGGACTGGTGCTAGGGCTAGGGCTGTGGCTAGGGCTGGGACTGGGGCTAGGGCTAGGTGTGCAGCTACGGCTGGGGCAAGGGTTGGGGCTGGGGCTGGGGCTGGGGCTAGAGATGGGTCTGGGTCTAGTGCTGGGGTTGGGGCTGTGGCTAGGGCTAGGGCTAGGGCTGTGGCTAGGGCTGGAGCTGTGGCTGGAGCAGGGGCTAGGGCTTGGTCTGGGGCTAGTGCTAGGGCTGGGGCTGGGGCTGGGACTGGGGCTAGGGCTGTGGCTAGGGCTGGGGCTGGGACTGGGGCTAGGGCTGGGTCTGGGGCTAGTGCTGGGCCTGGGTCTAGGGCTGTGGCTAGGGCTGGGGCTGGGACTGGGGCTAGGGCTATGGCTAGGGCTGTGGCTAGGGATTGGTCTGGGGCTAGTGGTAGGGCTGGGGCTGGGACTGGGGCTAGGGCTAGGGCTAGGGCTGTGGCTAGGGATTGGTCTGGGGCTAGTGCTAGGGCTGGGGCTGGGACTGCGGCTAGGGCTATGGCTAGGGCTGTGGCTACAGATTGGTCTGGGGCTAGTGCTAGGGCTGGGGCTGGGACTGGGGCTAGGTCTAGGGCTGCAGCTAGGGCTGGGGCTGGGACTGGGGCTAAGGCTAGGGCTGCAGCTAGGGCTGGGACTGGGGCTAGGGCTAGGGCTGCAGTTAGGGCTGGGGCTAGGGCTGGGGTTAGGGCTGGGTCTGGGGCTAGGGCTGGGGCTGCGGCTGCGGCTGCGGCTACGGCTGGGGCTAGGGTTGGGGCTGGAGCTGGAGCTGGGGCTGGGGCTAGAGATGGGTCTGGGGCTAGTGCTGGGGCTGGGGCTAGGGCTACGGCTATGGCTGGGGCTGGGACTGGGGCTAGGGCTACGGCTAGGGATGGGGCTGTGGCTGGAGCTGGGGCTAGGGCTGGGGCTGGGGCTGGGACTGGGGCTGGGGCTGGGACTGGGGCTAGGGCTGGGTCTGGGGCTAGTGCTGGGGCTGGGACTGGGGCTATGGCTAGGGCTGCAGCTAGGGCTAGGGCTAGGGCTGGGACTGGGGCTAGGACTGCGGCTGCGGCTAGGGCTGCGGCTAGGGATGGGGCTAGGGTTGGGGCTGGGGCTAGGGCTGGGTCTGGGGCTAGTGCTGGGGCTGGGGCTGGGACTGGGACTGGGACTGGGGCTAGGGCTAGGGCTAGGGCTGCGGTTAGGGCTGGGACTGGGGCTAGATTTAGGGCTAGGGCCTTATTTAGGTATAGGGTCAAGGCCTTACTTAAGGACTGTGTCTGGGCAAAGCCTAGGAGGAGCATAAAGGCCTCAATAGGATCAGCATCAGGGTCTGGGGCTGCGGCTGGGGCTGGACCTGGGGCCTTAGTTAGAAATAGTGTCAAGGTCTTAGTTACCACATTGTCAGGGGAAGGCCTAGGAGGATCGCAAGGGCCTCTATAGGATCAGCATAAGGGGCTGGGTCTGGGGCTAGGGCTCGGGCTCAGGCTGGGGCTGGGGCTGGGACTGGGGCTAGGGCTGGGTTTAGGGCTAGTGCTGGGGCTGGGGCTGGGACTGGGGCTAGGGCTGTGTCTGGGGCTAGTGCTGGGGCTGGGTTTAGGGCTGGGCCTGGGGCTAGGGCTGGGAATGGGGCTAGTGCTGGGGCTGCGCCTGGTGCTGGGACTGGGGCTAGGGCTAGGACTGGGGCTAGGGCTAGGGCTAGGGCTGCAGCTAGGCCTGGGGCTGGGGCTGGGACTGGGGCTAGGTTTAGGGCTGCAGCTAGGGCTGGGAATGGGGCTGGGGCTGGGACTGGGGCTAGGGCTATGGCTACGGCTGGGGCTAGGGTTGGGGCTAGGGTTGCGCCTGGGGCTGGGGCTAGGGTTGGGGCTGGGGCTGGGGCTGGGGCTAGAGATGGGTCTGGGGCTAGTGCTGGGGCTGTGGCTGGGGCAGGGAATGGGGCTAGGGCTAGGGCTGCAACTATGGCTGGGGCTAGGGTTGGGGCTGAAGCTGGGGATGGGGCTAGAGATGGGTCTGGGGCTTGTGCTGGGGCTGAGGCTGGGACTGGGGCTAGGGCTATGGCTAGGGCTGTGGCTAGGGATTGGTCTGGGGCTAGTGCTAGGGCTGGTGCTGGGACTGGGGCTTGGGCTCGGGCTGGGGCTGGGGCTAGGGCTGGTTTTAGGGCTAGGGATCGGCTGGGTCTAGGACTGGGGCTAGGGCTAGGGCTGCAGCTAGGGCTGGGACTGGGGCTAGGGCTGGGTCTGGGGCTAGTGCTGGGCCTGGGTCTAGGGCTGTGGCTAGGGCTGGGGCTGGGACTGGGGCTAGGGCTATGGCTAGGGCTGTGGCTAGGGATTGGTCTGGGGCTAGTGCTAGGGCTGGGGCTGGGAATGGGGCTAGGGCTAGGGCTAGGGCTGTGGCTAGGGATTGGTCTGGGGCTAGTGCTAGGGCTGGGGCTGGGACTGCGGCTAGGGCTATGGCTAGGGCTGTGGCTAGGGATTGGTCTGGGGCTAGTGCTAGGGCTGGGGCTGGGACTGGGGCTAGGTCTAGGGCTGCAGCTAGGGCTGGGGCTGGGACTGGGGCTAAGGCTAGGGCTGCAGCTAGGGCTGGGACTGGGGCTAGGGCTAGGGCTGCAGTTAGGGCTGGGGCTAGGGCTGGGGTTAGGGCTGGGTCTGGGGCTAGGGCTGGGGCTGCGGCTGCGGCTGCGGCTACGGCTGGGGCTAGGTTTGGGGCTGGAGCTGGAGCTGGGGCTGGGGCTAGAGATGGGTCTGGGGCTAGTGCTGGGGCTGGGGCTAGGGCTACGGCTATGGCTGGGGCTGGGACTGGTGCTAGGGCTACGGCTATGGCTGGGGCTGTGGCTGGAGCTGGGGCTAGGGCTGGGGCTGGGGCTGGGACTGGGACTGGGGCTAGGGCTGGGGCTGGGACTGGGGCTAGGGCTGGGGCTGGGACTAGTGCTGGGGCTGGGACTGGGGCTATGGCTAGGGCTGCAGCTAGGGCTAGGGCTATGGCTGGGACTGGGGCTAGGACTGCGGCTGCGGCTAGGGCTGCGGCTAGGGATGGGGCTAGGGTTGGGGCTGGGGCTAGGGCTGGGTCTGGGGCTAGTGCTGGGGCTGGGGCTGGGACTGGGACTGGGGCTAGGGCTAGGGCTAGGGCTGCGGTTAGGGCTGGGGCTGGGGCTAGATTTAGGGCTAGGGCCTTATTTAGGTATAGGGTCAAAGCCTTACTTAAGGACTGTGTCTGGGCAAAGCCTAGGAGGAGCATAAAGGCCTCAATAGGATCAGCATCAGGGTCTGGGGCTGCGGCTGGGGCTGGACCTGGGGCCTTAGTTAGAAATAGTGTCAAGGTCTTAGTTACCACATTGTCAGGGGAAGGCCTAGGAGGATCGCAAGGGCCTCTATAGGATCAGCATAAGGGGCTGGGGCTGGGGCTAGGGCTCAGGCTCAGGCTGGGGCTGGGGCTGGGACTGGGGCTAGGGCTGGGTTTAGGGCTAGTGCTGGGGCTGGGGCTGGGACTGGGGCTAGGGCTGTGTCTGGGGCTAGTGCTGGGGCTGGGTTTAGGGCTGGGCCTGGGGCTAGGGCTGGGAATGGGGCTAGTGCTGGGGCTGGGGCTGTGACTGGGGCTAGGGCTACGTCTAGGGCTGCGGCTAGGGCTGGGGCTGTGGCTGGAGCTGGGGCTAGGGCTTGGTCTGGGGCTAGTGCTGGGGCTGGGACTGGGGCTAGGGCTGTGGCTAGGGCTGGGGCTGGGCCTGGGGCTAGGGCTGGGGCTGCGGCTACAGCTGGGGCTAGGGTTGGGGCTGGAGCTGGGGCTGGGGCTAGAGATGGGTCTGGGGCTAGTGCTGGGGCTGGGGCTGGGACTGGGGCTAGGGCTATGGCTAGGTCTGCGGCTATGCCTGGGGCTGGAGCTGGAGCTGGGGCTAGGACTGGGGCTGCGGCTAGGGCTATGGCTAGGGCTGTGGCTACAGATTGGTCTGGGGCTAGTGCTAGGGCTGGGGCTGGGACTGCGGCTAGGGCTATGGCTAGGGCTGTGGCTACAGATTGGTCTGGGGCTAGTGCTAGGGCTGGGGCTGGGACTGGGGCTAGGTCTAGGGCTGCAGCTAGGGCTGGGGCTGGGACTGGGGCTAAGGCTATGGCTGCAGCTAGGGCTGGGACTGGGGCTAGGGCTAGGGCTGCAGTTAGGGCTGGGGCTAGGGCTGGGGTTAGGGCTGGGTCTGGGGCTAGTGCTGGGGCTGGGGCTGCGGCTGCGGCTACGGCTGGGGCTAGGGTTGGGGCTGGAGCTGGAGCTGGGGCTGGGGCTAGAGATGGGTCTGGGGCTAGTGCTGGGGCTGGGGCTAGGGCTGGGGCTGGGGCTGGGGCTGGGACTGGGGCTAGGGCTACGGCTATGGCTGGGGCTGGGGCTGGAGCTGGGGCTAGGGCTGGGGCTGGGACTGGGGCTGGGACTGGGGCTAGGGCTGGGTCTGGGGCTAGTGCTGGGGCTGGGACTGGGGCTATGGCTAGGGCTGCAGCTAGGGCTAGGGCTGGGACTGGGGCTAGGACTGCGGCTGCGGCTAGGGCTGCGGCTAGGGATGGGGCTAGGGTTGGGGCTGGGGCTAGGGCTGGGTCTGGGGCTAGTGCTGGGGCTGGGGCTGGGACTGGGACTGGGGCTAGGGCTAGGGCTAGGGCTAGGGCTGCAGTTAGGGCTGGGGCTGGGGCTAGATTTAGGGCTAGGGCCTTATTTAGGTATAGGGTCAAGGCCTTACTTAAGGACTGTGTCTGGGCAAAGCCTAGGAGGAGCATAAAGGCCTCAATAGGATCAGCATCAGGGTCTGGGGCTGCGGCTGGGGCTGGACCTGGGGCCTTAGTTAGAAATAGTGTCAAGGTCTTAGTTACCACATTGTCAGGGGAAGGCCTAGGAGGATCGCAAGGGCCTCTATAGGATCAGCATAAGGGGCTGGGGCTAGGGCTCGGGCTCAGGCTGGGGCTGGGGCTGGGACTGGGGCTAGGGCTGGGTTTAGGGCTAGTGCTGGGGCTGGGGCTGGGACTGGGGCTAGGGCTGTGTCTGGGGCTAGTGCTGGGGCTGGGTTTAGGGCTGGGCCTGGGGCTAGGGCTGGGAATGGGGCTAGTGCTGGGGCTGGGGCTGTGACTGGGGCTAGGGCTACGTCTAGGGCTGCGGCTAGGGCTGGGGCTGTGGCTGGAGATGGGGCTAGGGCTTGGTCTGGGGCTAGTGCTGGGGCTGGGACTGGGGCTAGGGCTGTGGCTAGGGCTGGGGCTGGGCCTGGGGCTAGGGCTGGGGCTGCGGCTAGGGCTGCGGCTAGGGCTGGGGCTAGTGCTGGGGCTAAGGCTAGGGCTGCAGCTAGGGCTACGGGTACGGCTGGGGCTAGTGTTGGGGCTGGGGCTAGTGCTAGGCCTGGGGCTGGGACTGGGGCTAGGGCTGGGACTGGGGCAGGGACTGGGACTAGTGCTGGGACAGGGGCAGGGACTGGGGCTAGGGCTAGGGCTGCAGCTACGGCTGGGGCTAGGGTTGGGGCTGGAGCTGGGGCTGGGGCTAGAGATGGGTCTGGGGCTAGTGCTGGGGCTGGGGCTGCGGCTGGGACTGGGGCTAGGGCTATGGCTAGGTCTGCGGCTAGGGCTGGGGCTGTGGATGGAGCTGGGGCTAGGGCTTGGTCTGGGGCTAGTTCTAGGGCTGGGGCTGGGACTGGGGCTAGGTCTAGGGCTGCAGGTAGGGCTGGGGCTGGGACTGGGGCTAGGGTTGGGTCTGGGGCTGGGGCTGGGGATGGGGCTAGGGTTGGGCATGGGGCTGGGGCTAGGGCTGGGGCTAGGGCTGGGGCTAGGGCTGGGGCTGGGGCTTGGGCTCGGGCTGGGGCTGGGGCTAGGGCTGGGGTTACGGCTAGGGATCAGCTGGGGCTGGGGCTGGGTCTAGGACTGGGGCTAGGGCAGGTTCTAGGGCTACTGTCGGGCCTGGGCCTGGGGATGGGGCTGGGACTGGGGCTAGGGCTAGGGCTGCAGTTAGGGCTGGGGCTGGGGCTGGGTCTAGGACTGGGGTTAGGGCTGGGTCTGGGGCTAGTGCTGGGGCTGCGCCTGGTGCTGGGACTGGGGCTAGGGCTAGGGCTGCAGCTAGGCCTGGGGCTGGGGCTGGGACTGGGGCTAGGTTTGAGCTGCGGCTAGGGCTGGGGCTAGGGCTGTGGCTAGGGCTGGGGCTGGGCCTGGGGCTAGGGCTGGGGCTGCGGCTAGGGCTGCGGCTAGGGCTGGGGCTAGTGCTGGGACTAAGGCTAGGGCTGCAGCTAGGGCTGGGACTGGGGCTAGGGCTATGGGTACGGCTGGGGCTAGTGTTGGGGCTGGGACTAGTGCTAGGCCTGGGGCTGGGACTGGGGCTAGGGCTGGGTCTGGGACTAGTGCTGGGACAGGGGCAGGGACTGGGACTAGTGTTGGGACTGGGGCAGGGACTGGGGCTAGGGCTAGGGCTGCAGCTACGGCTGGGGCTAGGGTTGGGTCTGGACCTGGGGCTGTGGCTAGAGATGGGTCTGGGGCTAGTGCTGGGGCTGGGGCTGGGGCTGGGACTGGGGCTAGGGCTATGGCTAGGTCTGCGGCTAGGCCTGGGGCTGTGGATGGAGCTGGGGCTAGGGCTTGGTCTGGGGCTAGTTCTAGGGCTGGGGCTGGGACTGGGGCTAGGTCTAGGGCTGCAGGTAGGGCTGGGGCTGGGACTGGGGCTAGGTTTGGGTCTGGGGCTAGTGCTGGGGCTGGGGCTTGGACTGGGGCTAGGGCTGGGCCTGGGGCTAGGGCTGGGGATGGGGCTAGGGTTGGGCCTGGGGCTGGGGCTGGGCCTAGGGCTAGGGCTGGGGCTTGGGCTCGGGCTGGGGCTGGGGCTAGGGCTGGTTTTAGGGCTAGGGATCGGCTGGGTCTAGGACTGGGGCTAGGGCTAGGGCTGCAGCTAGGGCTGGGGCTGGGACTGGGGCTAGGGCTGGGTCTGGGGCTCGTGCTGGGCCTGGGTCTAGGGCTGTGGCTAGGGCTGGGCCTGGGACTGGGGCTAGTGCTGGTGCTGGGGCTGCGGCTGCGGCTACGGCTGGGGCTAGGGTTGGGGCTGGAGCTGGAGCTGGGGCTGGGGCTAGAGATGGGTCTGGGGCTAGTGCTGGGGCTGGGGCTAGGGCTACGGCTATGGCTGGGGCTGGGACTGGGGCTAGGGCTACGGCTATGGCTGGGGCTGTGGCTGGAGCTGGGGCTAGGGCTGGGGCTGGGGCTGGGACTGGGGCTGGGGCTGGGACTGGGGCTAGGGCTGGGTCTGGGGCTAGTGCTGGGGCTGGGACTGGGGCTATGGCTAGGGCTGCAGCTAGGGCTAGGGCTAGGGCTGGGACTGGGGCTAGGACTGCGGCTGCGGCTAGGGCTGCGGCTAGGGATGGGGCTAGGTTTGGGGCTGGGGCTAGGGCTGGGTCTGGGGCTAGTGCTGGGGCTGGGGCTGGGACTGGGACTGGGGCTAGGGCTAGGGCTAGGGCTGCGGTTAGGGCTGGGGCTGGGGCTAGATTTAGGGCTAGGGCCTTATTTAGGTATAGGGTCAAGGCCTTACTTAAGGACTGTGTCTGGGCAAAGCCTAGGAGGAGCATAAAGGCCTCAATAGGATCAGCATCAGGGTCTGGGGCTGCGGCTGGGGCTGGACCTGGGGCCTTAGTTAGAAATAGTGTCAAGGTCTTAGTTACCACATTGTCAGGGGAAGGCCTAGGAGGATCGCAAGGGCCTCTATAGGATCAGCATAAGGGGCTGGGGCTGGGGCTAGGGCTCGGGCTCAGGCTGGGGCTGGGGCTGGGACTGGGGCTAGGGCTGGGTTTAGGGCTAGTGCTGGGGCTGGGGCTGGGACTGGGGCTAGGGCTGTGTCTGGGGCTAGTGCTGGGGCTGGGTTTAGGGCTGGGCCTGGGGCTAGGGCTGGGAATGGGGCTAGTGCTGGGGCTGGGGCTGTGACTGGGGCTAGGGCTACGTCTAGGGCTGCGGCTAGGGCTGGGGCTGTGGCTGGAGCTGGGGCTAGGGCTTGGTCTGGGGCTAGTGCTGGGGCTGGGACTGGGGCTAGGGCTGTGGCTAGGGCTGGGGCTGGGCCTGGGGCTAGGGCTGGGGCTGCGGCTACAGCTGGGGCTAGGGTTGGGGCTGGAGCTGGGGCTGGGGCTAGAGATGGGTCTGGGGCTAGTGCTGGGGCTGGGGCTGGGACTGGGGCTAGGGCTATGGCTAGGTCTGCGGCTATGCCTGGGGCTGTGGCTGGAGCTGGGGCTAGGGCTTGGTCTGGGGCTAGTTCTAGGGCTGGGGCTGGGACTGGGGCTAGGTCTAGGGCTGCGGCTAGGGCTGGGGCTGGGACTGGGGCTAGGGTTGGGTCTGGGGCTAGTGCTGGGGCTGGGGCTTGGACTGGGGCTGGGGCTAGGGCTGTGGCTGGGGCTGGGGATGGGGCTGGGGTTGGACCTGGGGCTGGGGCTAGGGCTGGGTCTAGGGCTGGGCCTGGGGCTGGGACTGGGGCTAGGGCTGGGGCTGGGACTGGGGCTAGGGTTGGGTCTGGGGCTAGTGCTGGGGCTGGGGCTTGTACTGGGGCTGGGGCTAGGGCTGCGGATGGGGCTGAGGCTGGGGATGGGGCTAGGGTTGAGGCTGGGACTAGGGCTGGGACTGGGGCTGGGGCTAGGGCTGTGGCTGGGGCTTGGGCTCGGGCTGGGCCTGGGCTCGGGCTGGGGCTGGGGCTAGGGCTGGGGTTAGGGCTAGGGATCAGCTGGGGCTGGGGCTGGGTCTAGGACTGGGGCTAGGGCTGGGTCTAGGGCTACTGTCGGGCCTGGGCTTGGGGATGGGGCTGGGACTGGGGCTAGGGCTAGGGCTGCAGTTAGGGCTGGGGCTGGGGCTGGGTCTAGGACTGGGGTTAGGGCTGGGTCTGGGGCTAGTGCTGGGGCTGCGCCTGGTGCTGGGACTGGGGCTAGGGCTAGGACTGGGGCTAGGGCTAGGGCTAGGGCTGCAGCTAGGCCTGGGGCTGGGGCTGGGACTGGGGCTAGGTTTAGGGCTGCAGCTAGGGCTGGGACTGGGGCTGGGGCTGGGACTGGGGCTAGGGCTATGGCTACGGCTGGGGCTAGGGTTGGGGCTAGGGTTGCGCCTGGGGCTGGGGCTAGGGTTGGGGCTGGGGCTGGGGCTGGGGCTAGAGATGGGTCTGGGGCTAGTGCTGGGGCTGTGGCTGGGGCAGGGAATGGGGCTAGGGCTAGGGCTGCAACTATGGCTGGGGCTAGGGTTGGGGCTGAAGCTGGGGATGGGGCTAGAGGTGGGTCTGGGGCTTGTGCTGGGGCTGAGGCTGGGACTGGGGCTAGGGCTACGGCTAGGGCTGCGGCTAGGGCTGGGGCTGGAGCTGGGGCTAGGGCTTGGTTTGGGGCTAGTTCTAGGGCTGGGGCTGGGACTGGGGCTAAGGCTGGGGCTGGGACTGGGGATGGGTCTGCGGCTGGGGCTGGGGCTAGGGCTGGGGCTGGGGCTAGGGCTGGGGCTGGGGCTACTGCTGGAGCTGGGGCTGGGACTGGTGCTAGGGCTAGGGCTGTGGCTAGGGCTGGGACTGGGGCTAGGGCTAGGGCTGCAGTTAGGGCTGGGGCTAGGGCTGGGGTTAGGGCTGGGTCTGGGGCTAGGGCTGGGGCTGCGGCTGCGGCTGCGGCTACGGCTGGGGCTAGGGTTGGGGCTGGAGCTGGAGCTGGGGCTGGGGCTAGAGATGGGTCTGGGGCTAGTGCTGGGGCTGGGGCTAGGGCTACGGCTATGGCTGGGGCTGGGACTGGGGCTAGGGCTACGGCTAGGGCTGGGGCTGTGGCTGGAGCTGGGGCTAGGGCTGGGGCTGGGGCTGGGACTGGGGCTGGGGCTGGGACTGGGGCTAGGGCTGGGTCTGGGGCTAGTGCTGGGGCTGGGACTGGGGCTATGGCTAGGGCTGCAGCTAGGGCTAGGGCTAGGGCTAGGGCTGGGACTGGGGCTAGGACTGCGGCTGCGGCTAGGGCTGCGGCTAGGGATGGGGCTAGGGTTGGGGCTGGGGCTAGGGCTGGGTCTGGGGCTAGTGCTGGGGCTGGGGCTGGGACTGGGACTGGGGCTAGGGCTAGGGCTAGGGCTGCGGTTAGGGCTGGGGCTGGGGCTAGATTTAGGGCTAGGGCCTTATTTAGGTATAGGGTCAAGGCCTTACTTAAGGACTGTGTCTGGGCAAAGCCTAGGAGGAGCATAAAGGCCTCAATAGGATCAGCATCAGGGTCTGGGGCTGCGGCTGGGGCTGGACCTGGGGCCTTAGTTAGAAATAGTGTCAAGGTCTTAGTTACCACATTGTCAGGGGAAGGCCTAGGAGGATCGCAAGGGCCTCTATAGGATCAGCATAAGGGGCTGGGGCTAGGGCTCGGGCTCAGGCTGGGGCTGGGGCTGGGACTGGGGCTAGGGCTGGGTTTAGGGCTAGTGCTGGGGCTGGGGCTGGGACTGGGGCTAGGGCTGTGTCTGGGGCTAGTGCTGGGGCTGGGTTTAGGGCTGGGCCTGGGGCTAGGGCTGGGAATGGGGCTAGTGCTGGGGCTGGGGCTGTGACTGGGGCTAGGGCTACGTCTAGGGCTGCGGCTAGGGCTGGGGCTGTGGCTGGAGATGGGGCTAGGGCTTGGTCTGGGGCTAGTGCTGGGGCTGGGACTGGGGCTAGGGCTGTGGCTAGGGCTGGGGCTGGGCCTGGGGCTAGGGCTGGGGCTGCGGCTAGGGCTGCGGCTAGGGCTGGGGCTAGTGCTGGGGCTAAGGCTAGGGCTGCAGCTAGGGCTACGGGTACGGCTGGGGCTAGTGTTGGGGCTGGGGCTAGTGCTAGGCCTGGGGCTGGGACTGGGGCTAGGGCTGGGACTGGGGCAGGGACTGGGACTAGTGCTGGGACAGGGGCAGGGACTGGGGCTAGGGCTAGGGCTGCAGCTACGGCTGGGGCTAGGGTTGGGGCTGGAGCTGGGGCTGGGGCTAGAGATGGGTCTGGGGCTAGTGCTGGGGCTGGGGCTGCGGCTGGGACTGGGGCTAGGGCTATGGCTAGGTCTGCGGCTAGGGCTGGGGCTGTGGATGGAGCTGGGGCTAGGGCTTGGTCTGGGGCTAGTTCTAGGGCTGGGGCTGGGACTGGGGCTAGGTCTAGGGCTGCAGGTAGGGCTGGGGCTGGGACTGGGGCTAGGGTTGGGTCTGGGGCTGGGGCTGGGGATGGGGCTAGGGTTGGGCATGGGGCTGGGGCTAGGGCTGGGGCTAGGGCTGGGGCTAGGGCTGGGGCTGGGGCTTGGGCTCGGGCTGGGGCTGGGGCTAGGGCTGGGGTTACGGCTAGGGATCAGCTGGGGCTGGGGCTGGGTCTAGGACTGGGGCTAGGGCAGGTTCTAGGGCTACTGTCGGGCCTGGGCCTGGGGATGGGGCTGGGACTGGGGCTAGGGCTAGGGCTGCAGTTAGGGCTGGGGCTGGGGCTGGGTCTAGGACTGGGGTTAGGGCTGGGTCTGGGGCTAGTGCTGGGGCTGCGCCTGGTGCTGGGACTGGGGCTAGGGCTAGGGCTGCAGCTAGGCCTGGGGCTGGGGCTGGGACTGGGGCTAGGTTTGAGCTGCGGCTAGGGCTGGGGCTAGGGCTGTGGCTAGGGCTGGGGCTGGGCCTGGGGCTAGGGCTGGGGCTGCGGCTAGGGCTGCGGCTAGGGCTGGGGCTAGTGCTGGGACTAAGGCTAGGGCTGCAGCTAGGGCTGGGACTGGGGCTAGGGCTATGGGTACGGCTGGGGCTAGTGTTGGGGCTGGGACTAGTGCTAGGCCTGGGGCTGGGACTGGGGCTAGGGCTGGGTCTGGGACTAGTGCTGGGACAGGGGCAGGGACTGGGACTAGTGTTGGGACTGGGGCAGGGACTGGGGCTAGGGCTAGGGCTGCAGCTACGGCTGGGGCTAGGGTTGGGTCTGGACCTGGGGCTGGGGCTACAGATGGGTCTGGGGCTAGTGCTGGGGCTGGGGCTGGGGCTGGGACTGGGGCTAGGGCTATGGCTAGGTCTGCGGCTAGGGCTGGGGCTGTGGATGGAGCTGGGGCTAGGGCTTGGTCTGGGGCTAGTTCTAGGGCTGGGGCTGGGACTGGGGCTAGGTCTAGGGCTGCAGGTAGGGCTGGGGCTGGGACTGGGGCTAGGTTTGGGTCTGGGGCTAGTGCTGGGGCTGGGGCTTGGACTGGGGCTAGGGCTGGGCCTGGGGCTAGGGCTGGGGATGGGGCTAGGGTTGGGCCTGGGGCTGGGGCTGGGCCTAGGGCTGCGACTAGGGCTGGGGCTAGGGCTGGGGCTGGGGCTTGGGCTCGGGCTGGGGCTGGGGCTAGGGCTGGTTTTAGGGCTAGGGATCGGCTGGGTCTAGGACTGGGGCTAGGGCTAGGGCTGCAGCTAGGGCTGGGGCTGGGACTGGGGCTAGGGCTGGGTCTGGGGCTCGTGCTGGGCCTGGGTCTAGGGCTGTGGCTAGGGCTGTGGCTGGGACTGGGGCTAGTGCTGGTGCTGGGGCTGCGGCTGCGGCTACGGCTGGGGCTAGGGTTGGGGCTGGAGCTGGAGCTGGGGCTGGGGCTAGAGATGGGTCTGGGGCTAGTGCTGGGGCTGGGGCTAGGGCTACGGCTATGGCTGGGGCTGGGACTGGGGCTAGGGCTACGGCTATGGCTGGGGCTGTGGCTGGAGCTGGGGCTAGGGCTGGGGCTGGGGCTGGGACTGGGGCTGGGGCTGGGACTGGGGCTGGGGCTGGGTCTGGGGCTAGTGCTGGGGCTGGGACTGGGGCTATGGCTAGGGCTGCAGCTAGGGCTAGGGCTAGGGCTGGGACTGGGGCTAGGACTGCGGCTGCGGCTAGGGCTGCGGCTAGGGATGGGGCTAGGTTTGGGGCTGGGGCTAGGGCTGGGTCTGGGGCTAGTGCTGGGGCTGGGGCTGGGACTGGGACTGGGGCTAGGGCTAGGGCTAGGGCTGCGGTTAGGGCTGGGGCTGGGGCTAGATTTAGGGCTAGGGCCTTATTTAGGTATAGGGTCAAGGCCTTACTTAAGGACTGTGTCTGGGCAAAGCCTAGGAGGAGCATAAAGGCCTCAATAGGATCAGCATCAGGGTCTGGGGCTGCGGCTGGGGCTGGACCTGGGGCCTTAGTTAGAAATAGTGTCAAGGTCTTAGTTACCACATTGTCAGGGGAAGGCCTAGGAGGATCGCAAGGGCCTCTATAGGATCAGCATAAGGGGCTGGGGCTGGGGCTAGGGCTCGGGCTCAGGCTGGGGCTGGGGCTGGGACTGGGGCTAGGGCTGGGTTTAGGGCTAGTGCTGGGGCTGGGGCTGGGACTGGGGCTAGGGCTGTGTCTGGGGCTAGTGCTGGGGCTGGGTTTAGGGCTGGGCCTGGGGCTAGGGCTGGGAATGGGGCTAGTGCTGGGGCTGGGGCTGTGACTGGGGCTAGGGCTACGTCTAGGGCTGCGGCTAGGGCTGGGGCTGTGGCTGGAGCTGGGGCTAGGGCTTGGTCTGGGGCTAGTGCTGGGGCTGGGACTGGGGCTAGGGCTGTGGCTAGGGCTGGGGCTGGGCCTGGGGCTAGGGCTGGGGCTGCGGCTACAGCTGGGGCTAGGGTTGGGGCTGGAGCTGGGGCTGGGGCTAGAGATGGATCTGGGGCTAGTGCTGGGGCTGGGACTGGGGCTAGGGCTATGGCTAGGTCTGCGGCTATGCCTGGGGCTGTGGCTGGAGCTGGGGCTAGGGCTTGGTCTGGGGCTAGTTCTAGGGCTGGGGCTGGGACTGGGGCTAGGTCTAGGGCTGCGGCTAGGGCTGGGGCTGGGACTGGGGCTAGGGTTGGGTCTGGGGCTAGTGCTGGGGCTGGGGCTTGGACTGGGGCTGGGGCTAGGGCTGTGGCTGGGGCTGGGGATGGGGCTGGGGTTGGACCTGGGGCTGGGGCTAGGGCTGGGTCTAGGGATGGGCCTGGGGCTGGGACTGGGGCTAGGGCTGGGGCTGGGACTGGGGCTAGGGTTGGGTCTGGGGCTAGTGCTGGGGCTGGGGCTTGTACTGGGGCTGGGGCTAGGGCTGCGGATGGGGCTGAGGCTGGGGATGGGGCTAGGGTTGAGGCTGGGACTAGGGCTGGGACTGGGGCTGGGGCTAGGGCTGTGGCTGGGGCTTGGGCTCGGGCTGGGCCTGGGCTCGGGCTGGGGCTGGGGCTAGGGCTGGGGTTAGGGCTAGGGATCAGCTGGGGCTGGGGCTGGGTCTAGGACTGGGGCTAGGGCTGGGTCTAGGGCTACTGTCGGGCCTGGGCTTGGGGATGGGGCTGGGACTGGGGCTAGGGCTAGGGCTGCAGTTAGGGCTGGGGCTGGGGCTGGGTCTAGGACTGGGGTTAGGGCTGGGTCTGGGGCTAGTGCTGGGGCTGCGCCTGGTGCTGGGACTGGGGCTAGGGCTAGGACTGGGGCTAGGGCTAGGGCTAGGGCTGCAGCTAGGCCTGGGGCTGGGGCTGGGACTGGGGCTAGGTTTAGGGCTGCAGCTAGGGCTGGGACTGGGGCTGGGGCTGGGACTGGGGCTAGGGCTATGGCTACGGCTGGGGCTAGGGTTGGGGCTAGGGTTGCGCCTGGGGCTGGGGCTAGGGTTGGGGCTGGGGCTGGGGCTGGGGCTAGAGATGGGTCTGGGGCTAGTGCTGGGGCTGTGGCTGGGGCAGGGAATGGGGCTAGGGCTAGGGCTGCAACTATGGCTGGGGCTAGGGTTGGGGCTGAAGCTGGGGATGGGGCTAGAGGTGGGTCTGGGGCTTGTGCTGGGGCTGAGGCTGGGACTGGGGCTAGGGCTACGGCTAGGGCTGCGGCTAGGGCTGGGGCTGGAGCTGGGGCTAGGGCTTGGTTTGGG
Organism: Mesoplodon densirostris; assembly: GCF_025265405.1. NCBI lineage: Eukaryota > Metazoa > Chordata > Mammalia > Artiodactyla > Ziphiidae > Mesoplodon > Mesoplodon densirostris. Next base: position 110,717,427 of record NC_082670.1, on the reverse strand, counting down.
GCTAGTTCTAGGGCTGGGGCTGGGACTGGGGCTAAGGCTGGGGCTGGGACTGGGGATGGGTCTGCGGCTGGGGCTGGGGCTAGGGCTGGGGCTGGGGCTAGGGCTGGGGCTGGGGCTACTGCTGGAGCTGGGGCTGGGACTGGTGCTAGGGCTAGGGCTGTGGCTAGGGCTGGGACTGGGGCTAGGGCTAGGGCTGCAGTTAGGGCTGGGGCTAGGGCTGGGGTTAGGGCTGGGTCTGGGGCTAGGGCTGGGGCTGCGGCTGCGGCTGCGGCTACGGCTGGGGCTAGGGTTGGGGCTGGAGCTGGAGCTGGGGCTGGGGCTAGAGATGGGTCTGGGGCTAGTGCTGGGGCTGGGGCTAGGGCTACGGCTATGGCTGGGGCTGGGACTGGGGCTAGGGCTACGGCTAGGGCTGGGGCTGTGGCTGGAGCTGGGGCTAGGGCTGGGGCTGGGGCTGGGACTGGGGCTGGGACTGGGGCTAGGGCTGGGTCTGGGGCTAGTGCTGGGGCTGGGACTGGGGCTATGGCTAGGGCTGCAGCTAGGGCTAGGGCTAGGGCTGGGACTGGGGCTAGGACTGCGGCTGCGGCTAGGGCTGCGGCTAGGGATGGGGCTAGGGTTGGGGCTGGGGCTAGGGCTGGGTCTGGGGCTAGTGCTGGGGCTGGGACTGGGACTGGGGCTAGGGCTAGGGCTAGGGCTGCGGTTAGGGCTGGGGCTGGGGCTAGATTTAGGGCTAGGGCCTTATTTAGGTATAGGGTCAAGGCCTTACTTAAGGACTGTGTCTGGGCAAAGCCTAGGAGGAGCATAAAGGCCTCAATAGGATCAGCATCAGGGTCTGGGGCTGCGGCTGGGGCTGGACCTGGGGCCTTAGTTAGAAATAGTGTCAAGGTCTTAGTTACCACATTGTCAGGGGAAGGCCTAGGAGGATCGCAAGGGCCTCTATAGGATCAGCATAAGGGGCTGGGGCTAGGGCTCGGGGTCAGGCTGGGGCTGGGACTGGGGCTAGGGCTGGGTTTAGGGCTAGTGCTGGGGCTGGGGCTGGGACTGGGGCTAGGGCTGTGTCTGGGGCTAGTGCTGGGGCTGGGTTTAGGGCTGGGCCTGGGGCTAGGGCTGGGAATGGGGCTAGTGCTGGGGCTGGGGCTGTGACTGGGGCTAGGGCTACGTCTAGGGCTGCGGCTAGGGCTGGGGCTGTGGCTGGAGATGGGGCTAGGGCTTGGTCTGGGGCTAGTGCTGGGGCTGGGACTGGGGCTAGGGCTGTGGCTAGGGCTGGGGCTGGGCCTGGGGCTAGGGCTGGGGCTGCGGCTAGGGCTGCGGCTAGGGCTGGGGCTAGTGCTGGGGCTAAGGCTAGGGCTGCAGCTAGGGCTACGGGTACGGCTGGGGCTAGTGTTGGGGCTGGGGCTAGTGCTAGGCCTGGGGCTGGGACTGGGGCTAGGGCTGGGACTGGGGCAGGGACTGGGACTAGTGCTGGGACAGGGGCAGGGACTGGGGCTAGGGCTAGGGCTGCAGCTACGGCTGGGGCTAGGGTTGGGGCTGGAGCTGGGGCTGGGGCTAGAGATGGGTCTGGGGCTAGTGCTGGGGCTGGGGCTGGGGCTGGGACTGGGGCTAGGGCTATGGCTAGGTCTGCGGCTAGGGCTGGGGCTGTGGATGGAGCTGGGGCTAGGGCTTGGTCTGGGGCTAGTTCTAGGGCTGGGGCTGGGACTGGGGCTAGGTCTAAGGCTGCAGGTAGGGCTGGGGCTGGGACTGGGGCTAGGGTTGGGTCTGGGGCTGGGGCTGGGGCTGGGGATGGGGCTAGGGTTGGGCATGGGGCTGGGGCTAGGGCTGGGGCTAGGGCTGGGGCTGGGGCTAGGGCTGGGGTTACGGCTAGGGATCAGCTGGGGCTGGGGCTGGGTCTAGGACTGGGGCTAGGGCAGGTTCTAGGGCTACTGTCGGGCCTGGGCCTGGGGATGGGGCTGGGACTGGGGCTAGGGCTAGGGCTGCAGTTAGGGCTGGGGCTGGGGCTGGGGCTGGGTCTAGGACTGGGGTTAGGGCTGGGTCTGGGGCTAGTGCTGGGGCTGCGCCTGGTGCTTGGACTGGGGCTAGGGCTAGGGCTGCAGCTAGGCCTGGGGCTGGGGCTGGGACTGGGGCTAGGGTTGGGCTGCGGCTAGGGCTGGGGCTAGGGCTGTGGCTAGGGCTGGGGCTGGGCCTGGGGCTAGGGCTGGGGCTGCGGCTAGGGCTGCGGCTAGGGCTGGGGCTAGTGCTGGGACTAAGGCTAGGGCTGCAGCTAGGGCTGGGACTGGGGCTAGGGCTATGGGTACGGCTGGGGCTAGTGTTGGGGCTGGGACTAGTGCTAGGCCTGGGGCTGGGACTGGGGCTAGGGCTGGGTCTGGGACTAGTGCTGGGACAGGGGCAGGGACTGGGACTAGTGCTGGGACTGGGGCAGGGACTGGGGCTAGGGCTAGGGCTGCAGCTACGGCTGGGGCTAGGGTTGGGTCTGGACCTGGGGCTGGGGCTACAGATGGGTCTGGGGCTAGTGGTGGGGCTGGGGCTGGGACTGGGGCTAGGGCTATGGCTAGGTCTGCGGCTAGGGCTGGGGCTGTGGATGGAGCTGGGGCTAGGGCTTGGTCTGGGGCTAGTTCTAGGGCTGGGGCTGGGACTGGGGCTAGGTCTAGGGCTGCAGGTAGGGCTGGGGCTGGGACTGGGGCTAGGGTTGGGTCTGGGGCTAGTGCTGGGGCTGGGGCTTGGACTGGGGCTAGGGCTGGGGCTGGGGCTAGGGCTGGGGATGGGGCTAGGGTTGGGCCTGGGGCTGGGGCTGGGCCTAGGGCTGCGACTAGGGCTGGGGCTAGGGCTGGGGCTGGGGCTTGGGCTCGGGCTGGGGCTGGGGCTAGGGCTGGGGTTAGGGCTAGGGATCGGCTGGGTCTAGGACTGGGGCTAGGGCTAGGGCTGCAGCTAGGGCTGAGGCTGGGACTGGGGCTAGGGCTGGGTCTGGGGCTACTGCTGGGGCTGGGGATGGGGCTGGGACTGGGGCTAGGGCTAGGGCTGCAGCTAGGGCTGGGGCTGGGACTGGTGCTAGGACTGGGGCTGCGGCTAGGGCTGCGGCTAGGGCTAGGCCTAGGGTTGGGGCTGGGGCTAGGGCTGGGTCTGGGGCTAGGGCTGGGGCTGGGGCTAGTGCTCGGGCTGGGGCTAGGGCTACGGCTATGGATGGGGCTGGGACTGGGGCTAGGTCTACGGCTATGGCTGGGGCTGTGGCTGGAGCTGGGGCTAGGGTTTTGTCTGGGGCTAGTTCTAGGGCTGGGGCCAGGGCTGGCGTTAGGGCTAGGGCTTGGGCTGGGGCTGGGGCTGGGTCTAGGACTGGGGTTAGGGCTGGGTCTAGGGCTAGTGCTGGGGCTGGGCCTGGTGCTGGGACTGGGGCTACGGCTAGGGCTGCAGCTAGGGCTGGGACTGGGGCTAAGGCTAGGGCTGCGGCTAGGGCTGGGACTGGGGCTAGGGCTAGGGCTAGGGGTACGGCTGGGGCTAGTGTTGGGGCTGGGGCTAGTGCTAGGGCTGGGGCTGGGACTGGGGCTAGGGCTGCGGCTAGGGCTGGGGCTAGGGCTAGTGCTCGGGCTGGGGCTAGGGCTACGGCTATGGCTGGGGCTGGGACTGGGGCTAGGGCTACGACTATGGCTGGGGCTGTGGCTGGAGCTGGGGCTAGGGTTTTGTCTGGGGCTAGTTCTAGGGCTGGGGCTGGGGCTGGGACTGGGGCTAGGGCTGGGGCTGGGCCTGGTCCTGGGGCTAGGCCTGGGTCTGGGGCTAGTGCTGGGGCTGGGGCTGGGACTGGGGCTAGGGCTAGGGCTGCAGCTAGGGGTGGGGCTGGGACTGGGGCTAGGACTGGGGCTGTGGCTAGGGCTGCGGCTAGGGCTGGGTCTAGGGTTGGGGCTGGGGCTAGGGCTGGGTCTGGGGCTAGTGCTGGGGCTGGGTCTGGGGCTAGTGCTGGGGCTGGGTCTGGGGCTACTGCTGGGACTGGGGCAGGGACTGGGACTAGTGCTGGGACTGGGGCAGGGACTGGGGCTAGGGCTAGGGCTGCAGCTACGGCTGGGGCTAGGGTTGGGGCTGGAGCTGGGGCTGGGGCTAGAGATGGGTCTGGGGCTAGTGCTGGGGCTGGGGCTGGGACTGGGGCTAGGGCTATGGCTAGGTCTGCGGCTAGGCATGGGGCTGTGGCTGGAGCTGGGGCTAGGGCTTGGTCTGGGGCTAGTTCTAGGGCTGGGGCTGGGACTGGGGCTAGGTCTAGGGCTGCGGCTAGGGCTGGGGCTGGGACTGGGGATAGGGTTGGGTCTGGGGCTAGTGCTGGGGCTGGGGCTTGGACTGGGGCTGGGGCTAGGGCTGTGGCTGGGGCTGGGGATGGGGCTGCGGTTGGACCTGGGGCTGGGGCTGGGGCTAGGGCTGGGGCTAGGGCTGGGGCTTCGGCTTGGGCTGGGGCTGGGGCTAGGGCTGGGTTTAGGGCTAGGGATCAGCTGGGGCTGGGGCTTGGTCTAGGACTGGGGCTAGGGCTGGGTCTAGGGCTACTGTCGGGCCTGGGCTTGGGGATGGGGCTGGGACTGGGGCTAGGGCTAGGGCTGCAGTTAGGGCTGGGGCTGGGGCTGGGTCTAGGACTGGGGTTAGGGCTGGGTCTGGGGCTAGTGCTGGGGCTGCGCCTGGTGCTGGGACTGGGGCTAGGGCTAGGACTGGGGCTAGGGCTAGGGCTAGGGCTGCAGCTAGGCCTGGGGCTGGGGCTGGGACTGGGGCTAGGGTTAGGGCTGCGGCTAGGGCTGGGACTGGGGCTGGGGCTGGGACTGGGGCTAGGGCTATGGCTACGGCTGGGGCTAGGGTTGGGGCTAGGGTTGCGCCTGGGGCTGGGGCTAGGGTTGGGGCTGGGGCTGGGGCTTGGGCTAGAGATGGGTCTGGGACTAGTGCTGGGGCTGTGGCTGGGGCAGGGAATGGGGCTAGGGCTAGGGCTGCAACTATGGCTGGGGCTAGGGTTGGGGCTGAAGCTGGGGATGGGGCTAGAGATGGGTCTGGGGCTAGTGCTGGGGCTGAGGCTGGGACTGGGGCTAGGGCTACGGCTAGGGCTGCGGCTAGGGCTGGGGCTGGAGCTGGGGCTAGGGCTTGGTTTGGGGCTAGTTCTAGAGCTGGGGCTGGGACTGGGGCTAGGGCTGGGGCTGGGACTGGGGATGGGTCTGCGGCTGGGGCTGGGGCTGGTGCTAGGGCTGGGGCTGGGGCTGGGGCTGGGGCTACTGCTGGAGCTGGGGCTGGGACTGGTGCTAGGGCTAGGGCTGCGGCTAGGGCTGGGACTGGGGCTAGGGCTAGGTCTGCAGCTACGGCTGGGGCTAGGGTTGGGGCTGGGGCTGGGGCTAGAGATGGGTCTGGGTCTAGTGCTGGGGTTGGGGCTGTGGCTAGGGCTACGGCTAGGGCTGTGGCTAGGGCTGGAGCTGTGGCTGGAGCAGGGGCTAGGGCTTGGTCTGGGGCTAGTGCTAGGGCTGGGGCTGGGACTGGGGCTAGGGCTGTGGCTAGGGCTGGGGCTGGGACTGGGGCTAGGGCTGGGTCTGGGGCTAGTGCTGGGCCTGGGTCTAGGGCTGTGGCTAGGGCTGGGGCTGGGACTGGGGCTAGGGCTATGGCTAGGGCTGTGGCTAGGGATTGGTCTGGGGCTAGTGCTAGGGCTGGGGCTGGGACTGGGGCTAGGGCTAGGGCTAGGGCTGTGGCTAGGGATTGGTCTGGGGCTAGTGCTAGGGCTGGGGCTGGGACTGCGGCTAGGGCTATGGCTAGGGCTGTGGCTACAGATTGGTCTGGGGCTAGTGCTAGGGCTGGGGCTGGGACTGGGGCTAGGTCTAGGGCTGCAGCTAGGGCTGGGGCTGGGACTGGGGCTAAGGCTAGGGCTGCAGCTAGGGCTGGGACTGGGGCTAGGGCTAGGGCTGCAGTTAGGGCTGGGGCTAGGGCTGGGGTTAGGGCTGGGTCTGGGGCTAGTGCTGGGGCTGGGGCTGCGGCTGCGGCTACGGCTGGGGCTAGGGTTGGGGCTGGAGCTGGAGCTGGGGCTGGGGCTAGAGATGGGTCTGGGGCTAGTGCTGGGGCTGGGGCTAGGGCTACGGCTATGGCTGGGGCTGGGACTGGGGCTAGGGCTACGGCTATGGCTGGGGCTGTGGCTGGAGCTGGGGCTAGGGCTGGGGCTGGGACTGGGGCTGGGGCTGGGACTGGGGCTAGGGCTGGGTCTGGGGCTAGTGCTGGGGCTGGGACTGGGGCTATGGCTAGGGCTGCAGCTAGGGCTAGGGCTGGGACTGGGGCTAGGACTGCGGCTGCGGCTAGGGCTGCGGCTAGGGATGGGGCTAGGGTTGGGGCTGGGGCTAGGGCTGGGTCTGGGGCTAGTGCTGGGGCTGGGGCTGGGACTGGGACTGGGGCTAGGGCTAGGGCTAGGGCTGCGGTTAGGGCTGGGGCTGGGGCTAGATTTAGGGCTAGGGCCTTATTTAGGTATAGGGTCAAGGCCTTACTTAAGGACTGTGTCTGGGCAAAGCCTAGGAGGAGCATAAAGGCCTCAATAGGATCAGCATCAGGGTCTGGGGCTGCGGCTGGGGCTGGACCTGGGGCCTTAGTTAGAAATAGTGTCAAGGTCTTAGTTACCACATTGTCAGGGGAAGGCCTAGGAGGATCGCAAGGGCCTCTATAGGATCAGCATAAGGGGCTGGGGCTAGGGCTCGGGCTCAGGCTGGGGCTGGGGCTGGGACTGGGGCTAGGGCTGGGTTTAGGGCTAGTGCTGGGGCTGGGGCTGGGACTGGGGCTAGGGCTGTGTCTGGGGCTAGTGCTGGGGCTGGGTTTAGGGCTGGGCCTGGGGCTAGGGCTGGGAATGGGGCTAGTGCTGGGGCTGGGGCTGTGACTGGGGCTAGGGCTACGTCTAGGGCTGCGGCTAGGGCTGGGGCTGTGGCTGGAGATGGGGCTAGGGCTTGGTCTGGGGCTAGTGCTGGGGCTGGGACTGGGGCTAGGGCTGTGGCTAGGGCTGGGGCTGGGCCTGGGGCTAGGGCTGGGGCTGCGGCTAGGGCTGCGGCTAGGGCTGGGGCTAGTGCTGGGGCTAAGGCTAGGGCTGCAGCTAGGGCTACGGGTACGGCTGGGGCTAGTGTTGGGGCTGGGGCTAGTGCTAGGCCTGGGGCTGGGACTGGGGCTAGGGCTGGGACTGGGGCAGGGACTGGGACTAGTGCTGGGACAGGGGCAGGGACTGGGGCTAGGGCTAGGGCTGCAGCTACGGCTGGGGCTAGGGTTGGGGCTGGAGCTGGGGCTGGGGCTAGAGATGGGTCTGGGGCTAGTGCTGGGGCTGGGGCTGGGGCTGGGACTGGGGCTAGGGCTATGGCTAGGTCTGCGGCTAGGGCTGGGGCTGTGGATGGAGCTGGGGCTAGGGCTTGGTCTGGGGCTAGTTCTAGGGCTGGGGCTGGGACTGGGGCTAGGTCTAAGGCTGCAGGTACGGCTGGGGCTGGGACTGGGGCTAGGGTTGGGTCTGGGGCTGGGGCTGGGGCTGGGGATGGGGCTAGGGTTGGGCATGGGGCTGGGGCTAGGGCTGGGGCTAGGGCTGGGGCTAGGGCTGGGGCTGGGGCTTGGGCTCGGGCTGGGGCTGGGGCTAGGGCTGGGGTTACGGCTAGGGATCAGCTGGGGCTGGGGCTGGGTCTAGGACTGGGGCTAGGGCAGGTTCTAGGGCTACTGTCGGGCCTGGGCCTGGGGATGGGGCTGGGACTGGGGCTAGGGCTAGGGCTGCAGTTAGGGCTGGGGCTGGGGCTGGGTCTAGGACTGGGGTTAGGGCTGGGTCTGGGGCTAGTGCTGGGGCTGCGCCTGGTGCTGGGACTGGGGCTAGGGCTAGGGCTGCAGCTAGGCCTGGGGCTGGGGCTGGGACTGGGGCTAGGGTTGGGCTGCGGCTAGGGCTGGGGCTAGGGCTGTGGCTAGGGCTGGGGCTGGGCCTGGGGCTAGGGCTGGGGCTGCGGCTAGGGCTGCGGCTAGGGCTGGGGCTAGTGCTGGGACTAAGGCTAGGGCTGCAGCTAGGGCTGGGACTGGGGCTAGGGCTATGGGTACGGCTGGGGCTAGTGTTGGGGCTGGGACTAGTGCTAGGCCTGGGGCTGGGACTGGGGCTAGGGCTAGGTCTGGGACTAGTGCTGGGACAGGGGCAGGGACTGGGACTAGTGCTGGGACTGGGGCAGGGACTGGGGCTAGGGCTAGGGCTGCAGCTACGGCTGGGGCTAGGGTTGGGTCTGGACCTGGGGCTGGGGCTACAGATGGGTCTGGGGCTAGTGCTGGGGCTGGGGCTGGGGCTGGGACTGGGGCTAGGGCTATGGCTAGGTCTGCGGCTAGGGCTGGGGCTGTGGATGGAGCTGGGGCTAGGGCTTGGTCTGGGGCTAGTTCTAGGGCTGGGGCTGGGACTGGGGCTAGGTCTAGGGCTGCAGGTAGGGCTGGGGCTGGGACTGGGGCTAGGGTTGGGTCTGGGGCTAGTGCTGGGGCTGGGGCTTGGACTGGGGCTAGGGCTGGGGCTGGGGCTAGGGCTGGGGATGGGGCTAGGGTTGGGCTTGGGGCTGGGGCTGGGCCTAGGGCTGCGACTAGGGCTGGGGCTAGGGCTGGGGCTGGGGCTTGGGCTCGGGCTGGGGCTGGGGCTAGGGCTGGGGTTAGGGCTAGGGATCGGCTGGGTCTAGGACTGGGGCTAGGGCTAGGGCTGCAGCTAGGGCTGAGGCTGGGACTGGGGCTAGGGCTGGGTCTGGGGCTACTGCTGGGGCTGGGGATGGGGCTGGGACTGGGGCTAGGGCTAGGGCTGCAGCTAGGGCTGGGGCTGGGACTGGTGCTAGGACTGGGGCTGTGGCTAGGGCTGCGGCTAGGGCTAGGGTTGGGGCTGGGGCTAGGGCTGGGTCTGGGGCTAGGGCTGGGGCTGGGGCTAGTGCTCGGGCTGGGGCTAGGGCTACGGCTATGGATGGGGCTGGGACTGGGGCTAGGTCTACGTCTATGGCTGGGGCTGTGGCTGGAGCTGGGGCTAGGGTTTTGTCTGGGGCTAGTTCTAGGGCTGGGGCCAGGGCTGGCGTTAGGGCTAGGGCTTGGGCTGGGGCTGGGGCTGGGTCTAGGACTGGGGTTAGGGCTGGGTCTAGGGCTAGTGCTGGGGCTGGGCCTGGTGCTGGGACTGGGGCTACGGCTAGGGCTGCAGCTAGGGCTGGGACTGGGGCTAAGGCTAGGGCTGCGGCTAGGGCTGGGACTGGGGCTAGGGCTAGGGCTAGGGGTACGGCTGGGGCTAGTGTTGGGGCTGGGGCTAGTGCTAGGGCTGGGGCTGGGACTGGGGCTAGGGCTGCGGCTAGGGCTGGGGCTAGGGCTAGTGCTCGGGCTGGGGCTAGGGCTACGGCTATGGCTGGGGCTGGGACTGGGGCTAGGGCTACGACTATGGCTGGGGCTGTGGCTGGAGCTGGGGCTAGGGTTTTGTCTGGGGCTAGTTCTAGGGCTGGGGCTGGGGCTGGGACTGGGGCTAGGGCTGGGGCTGGGCCTGGTCCTGGGGCTAGGCCTGGGTCTGGGGCTAGTGCTGGGGCTGGGGCTGGGACTGGGGCTAGGGCTAGGGCTGCAGCTAGGGGTGGGGCTGGGACTGGGGCTAGGACTGGGGCTGTGGCTAGGGCTGCGGCTAGGGCTGGGTCTAGGGTTGGGGCTGGGGCTAGGGCTGGGTCTGGGGCTAGTGCTGGGGCTGGGTCTGGGGCTAGTGCTGGGGCTGGGTCTGGGGCTACTGCTGGGACTGGGGCAGGGACTGGGACTAGTGCTGGGACTGGGGCAGGGACTGGGGCTAGGGCTAGGGCTGCAGCTACGGCTGGGGCTAGGGTTGGGTCTGGACCTGGGGCTGGGGCTACAGATGGGTCTGGGGCTAGTGCTGGGGCTGGGGCTGGGGCTGGGACTGGGGCTAGGGCTATGGCTAGGTCTGCGGCTAGGGCTGGGGCTGTGGATGGAGCTGGGGCTAGGGCTTGGTCTGGGGCTAGTTCTAGGGCTGGGGCTGGGACTGGGGCTAGGTCTAGGGCTGCAGGTAGGGCTGGGGCTGGGACTGGGGCTAGGGTTGGGTCTGGGGCTAGTGCTGGGGCTGGGGCTTGGACTGGGGCTAGGGCTGGGGCTGGGGCTAGGGCTGGGGATGGGGCTAGGGTTGGGCCTGGGGCTGGGGCTGGGCCTAGGGCTGCGACTAGGGCTGGGGCTAGGGCTGGGGCTGGGGCTTGGGCTCGGGCTGGGGCTGGGGCTAGGGCTGGGGTTAGGGCTAGGGATCGGCTGGGTCTAGGACTGGGGCTAGGGCTAGGGCTGCAGCTAGGGCTGAGGCTGGGACTGGGGCTAGGGCTGGGTCTGGGGCTACTGCTGGGGCTGGGGATGGGGCTGGGACTGGGGCTAGGGCTAGGGCTGCAGCTAGGGCTGGGGCTGGGACTGGTGCTAGGACTGGGGCTGCGGCTAGGGCTGCGGCTAGGGCTAGGGTTGGGGCTGGGGCTAGGGCTGGGTCTGGGGCTAGGGCTGGGGCTGGGGCTAGTGCTCGGGCTGGGGCTAGGGCTACGGCTATGGATGGGGCTGGGACTGGGGCTAGGTCTACGGCTATGGCTGGGGCTGTGGCTGGAGCTGGGGCTAGGGTTTTGTCTGGGGCTAGTTCTAGGGCTGGGGCCAGGGCTGGCGTTAGGGCTAGGGCTTGGGCTGGGGCTGGGGCTGGGTCTAGGACTGGGGTTAGGGCTGGGTCTAGGGCTAGTGCTGGGGCTGGGCCTGGTGCTGGGACTGGGGCTACGGCTAGGGCTGCAGCTAGGGCTGGGACTGGGGCTAAGGCTAGGGCTGCGGCTAGGGCTGGGACTGGGGCTAGGGCTAGGGCTAGGGGTACGGCTGGGGCTAGTGTTGGGGCTGGGGCTAGTGCTATGGCTGGGGCTGGGACTGGGGCTAGGGCTGCGGCTAGGGCTGGGGCTAGGGCTAGTGCTCGGGCTGGGGCTAGGGCTACGGCTATGGCTGGGGCTGGGACTGGGGCTAGGGCTACGACTATGGCTGGGGCTGTGGCTGGAGCTGGGGCTAGGGTTTTGTCTGGGGCTAGTTCTAGGGCTGGGGCTGGGGCTGGGACTGGGGCTAGGGCTGGGGCTGGGCCTGGTCCTGGGGCTAGGCCTGGGTCTGGGGCTAGTGCTGGGGCTGGGACTGGGGCTAGGGCTAGGGCTGCAGCTAGGGGTGGGGCTGGGACTGGGGCTAGGACTGGGGCTGTGGCTAGGGCTGCGGCTAGGGCTGGGTCTAGGGTTGGGGCTGGGGCTAGGGCTGGGTCTGGGGCTAGTGCTGGGGCTGGGTCTGGGGCTAGTGCTGGGGCTGGGTCTGGGGCTACTGCTGGGACTGGGGCAGGGACTGGGACTAGTGCTGGGACTGGGGCAGGGACTGGGGCTAGGGCTAGGGCTGCAGCTACGGCTGGGGCTAGGGTTGGGGCTGGAGCTGGGGCTGGGGCTAGAGATGGGTCTGGGGCTAGTGCTGGGGCTGGGGCTGGGACTGGGGCTAGGGCTATGGCTAGGTCTGCGGCTAGGCATGGGGCTGTGGCTGGAGCTGGGGCTAGGGCTTGGTCTGGGGCTAGTTCTAGGGCTGGGGCTGGGACTGGGGCTAGGTCTAGGGCTGCGGCTAGGGCTGGGGCTGGGACTGGGGCTAGGGTTGGGTCTGGGGCTAGTGCTGGGGCTGGGGCTTGGACTGGGGCTGGGGCTAGGGCTGTGGCTGGGGCTGGGGATGGGGCTGGGGTTGGACCTGGGGCTGGGGCTAGGGCTGGGGCTAGGGCTGGGGCTAGGGCTGGGGCTTGGGCTTGGGCTGGGGCTGGGGCTAGGGCTGGGGTTAGGGCTAGGGATCAGCTGGGGCTGGGGCTGGGTCTAGGACTGGGGCTAGGGCTGGGTCTAGGCCTACTGTCGGGCCTGGGCTTGGGGATGGGGCTGGGACGGGCTAGGGCTAGGGCTGCAGTTAGGGCTGGGGCTGGGGCTGGGTCTAGGACTGGGGTTAGGGCTGGGTCTGGGGCTAGTGCTGGGGCTGCGCCTGGTGCTGGGACTGGGGCTAGGGCTAGGACTGGGGCTAGGGCTAGGGCTAGGGCTGCAGCTAGGCCTGGGGCTGGGGCTGTGACTGGGGTTAGGGTTAGGGCTACGGCTAGGGCTGGGACTGGGGCTGGGGCTGGGACTGGGGCTAGGTCTAGGGCTGCAGCTAGGGCTGGGGCTGGGACTGGGGCTAAGGCTAGGGCTGCAGCTAGGGCTGGGACTGGGGCTAGGGCTAGGGCTGCAGTTAGGGCTGGGGCTAGGGCTGGGGTTAGGGCTGGGTCTGGGGCTAGTGCTGGGGCTGGGGCTGCGGCTGCGGCTACGGCTGGGGCTAGGGTTGGGGCTGGAGCTGGAGCTGGGGCTGGGGCTAGAGATGGGTCTGGGGCTAGTGCTGGGGCTGGGGCTAGGGCTACGGCTATGGCTGGGGCTGGGACTGGGGCTAGGGCTACGGCTATGGCTGGGGCTGTGGCTGGAGCTGGGGCTAGGGCTGGGGCTGGGACTGGGGCTGGGGCTGGGACTGGGGCTAGGGCTGGGTCTGGGGCTAGTGCTGGGGCTGGGACTGGGGCTATGGCTAGGGCTGCAGCTAGGGCTAGGGCTGGGACTGGGGCTAGGACTGCGGCTGCGGCTAGGGCTGCAGCTAGGGATGGGGCTAGGGTTGGGGCTGGGGCTAGGGCTGGGTCTGGGGCTAGTGCTGGGGCTGGGACTGGGACTGGGGCTAGGGCTAGGGCTAGGGCTGCGGTTAGGGCTGGGGCTGGGGCTAGATTTAGGGCTAGGGCCTTATTTAGGTATAGGGTCAAGGCCTTACTTAAGGACTGTGTCTGGGCAAAGCCTAGGAGGAGCATAAAGGCCTCAATAGGATCAGCATCAGGGTCTGGGGCTGCGGCTGGGGCTGGACCTGGGGCCTTAGTTAGAAATAGTGTCAAGGTCTTAGTTACCACATTGTCAGGGGAAGGCCTAGGAGGATCGCAAGGGCCTCTATAGGATCAGCATAAGGGGCTGGGGCTAGGGCTCGGGCTCAGGCTGGGGCTGGGGCTGGGACTGGGGCTAGGGCTGGGTTTAGGGCTAGTGCTGGGGCTGGGGCTGGGACTGGGGCTAGGGCTGTGTCTGGGGCTAGTGCTGGGGCTGGGTTTAGGGCTGGGCCTGGGGCTAGGGCTGGGAATGGGGCTAGTGCTGGGGCTGGGGCTGTGACTGGGGCTGGGCCTGGTGCTGGGACTGGGGCTACGGCTAGGCCTGCAGCTAGGGCTGGGACTGGGGCTAAGGCTAGGGCTGCGGCTAGGGCTGGGACTGGGGCTAGGGCTAGGGCTAGGGGTACGGCTGGGGCTAGTGTTGGGGCTGGGGCTAGTGCTAGGGCTGGGGCTGGGACTGGGGCTAGGGCTGCGGCTAGGGCTGGGGCTAGGGCTAGTGCTCGGGCTGGGGCTAGGACTATGGCTATGGCTGGGGCTGGGACTGGGGCTAGGGCTACGGCTATGGCTGGGGCTATGGCTGGAGCTGGGGCTAGGGTTTTGTCTGGGGCTGGTTCTATGGCTGGGAATGGGGCTAGTGCTGGGGCTAGTGCTGGGGCTGGGGCTGTGACTGGGGCTAGGGCTACGTCTAGGGCTGCGGCTAGGGCTGGGGCTGTGGCTGGAGATGGGGCTAGGGCTTGGTCTGGGGCTAGTGCTGGGGCTGGGACTGGGGCTAGGGCTGTGGCTAGGGCTGGGGCTGGGCCTGGGGCTAGGGCTGGGGCTGCGGCTAGGGCTGCGGCTAGGGCTGGGGCTAGTGCTGGGGCTAAGGCTAGGGCTGCAGCTAGGGCTACGGGTACGGCTGGGGCTAGTGTTGGGGCTGGGGCTAGTGCTAGGCCTGGGGCTGGGACTGGGGCTAGGGCTGGGACTGGGGCAGGGACTGGGACTAGTGCTGGGACAGGGGCAGGGACTGGGGCTAGGGCTAGGGCTGCAGCTACGGCTGGGGCTAGGGTTGGGGCTGGAGCTGGGGCTGGGGCTAGAGATGGGTCTGGGGCTAGTGCTGGGGCTGGGGCTGGGGCTGGGACTGGGGCTAGGGCTATGGCTAGGTCTGCGGCTAGGGCTGGGGCTGTGGATGGAGCTGGGGCTAGGGCTTGGTCTGGGGCTAGTTCTAGGGCTGGGGCTGGGACTGGGGCTAGGTCTAAGGCTGCAGGTAGGGCTGGGGCTGGGACTGGGGCTAGGGTTGGGTCTGGGGCTGGGGCTGGGGCTGGGGATGGGGCTAGGGTTGGGCATGGGGCTGGGGCTAGGGCTGGGGCTAGGGCTGGGGCTAGGGCTGGGGCTGGGGCTTGGGCTCGGGCTGGGGCTGGGGCTCGGGCTGGGGTTACGGCTAGGGATCAGCTGGGGCTGGGGCTGGGTCTAGGACTGGGGCTAGGGCAGGTTCTAGGGCTACTGTCGGGCCTGGGCCTGGGGATGGGGCTGGGACTGGGGCTAGGGCTAGGGCTGCAGTTAGGGCTGGGGCTGGGGCTGGGGCTGGGTCTAGGACTGGGGTTAGGGCTGGGTCTGGGGCTAGTGCTGGGGCTGCGCCTGGTGCTTGGACTGGGGCTAGGGCTAGGGCTGCAGCTAGGCCTGGGGCTGGGGCTGGGACTGGGGCTAGGGTTGGGCTGCGGCTAGGGCTGGGGCTAGGGCTGTGGCTAGGGCTGGGGCTGGGCCTGGGGCTAGGGCTGGGGCTGGGCCTGGGGCTAGGGCTGGGGCTGCGGCTAGGGCTGCGGCTAGGGCTGGGGCTAGTGCTGGGACTAAGGCTAGGGCTGCAGCTAGGGCTGGGATTGGGGCTAGGGCTATGGGTACGGCTGGGGCTAGTGTTGGGGCTGGGACTAGTGCTAGGCCTGGGGCTGGGACTGGGGCTAGGGCTGGGTCTGGGACTAGTGCTGGGACAGGGGCAGGGACTGGGACTAGTGCTGGGACTGGGGCAGGGACTGGGGCTAGGGCTAGGGCTGCAGCTACGGCTGGGGCTAGAGTTGGGTCTGGACCTGGGGCTGGGGCTACAGATGGGTCTGGGGCTAGTGCTGGGGCTGGGGCTGGGGCTGGGACTGGGGCTAGGGCTATGGCTAGGTCTGCGGCTAGGGCTGGGGCTGTGGATGGAGCTGGGGCTAGGGCTTGGTCTGGGGCTAGTTCTAGGGCTGGGGCTGGGACTGGGGCTAGGTCTAGGGCTGCAGGTAGGGCTGGGGCTGGGACTGGGGCTAGGGTTGGGTCTGGGGCTAGTGCTGGGGCTGGGGCTTGGACTGGGGCTAGGGCTGGGGCTGGGGCTAGGGCTGGGGATGGGGCTAGGGTTGGGCTTGGGGCTGGGGCTGGGCCTAGGGCTGTGACTAGGGCTGGGGCTAGGGCTGGGGCTGGGGCTTGGGCTCGGGCTGGGGCTGGGGCTAGGGCTGGGGTTAGGGCTAGGGATCGGCTGGGTCTAGGACTGGGGCTAGGGCTAGGGCTGCAGCTAGGGCTGAGGCTGGGACTGGGGCTAGGGCTGGGTCTGGGGCTACTGCTGGGGCTGGGGATGGGGCTGGGACTGGGGCTAGGGCTAGGGCTGCAGCTAGGGCTGGGGCTGGGACTGGTGCTAGGACTGGGGCTGCGGCTAGGGCTGCGGCTAGGGCTAGGGTTGGGGCTGGGGCTAGGGCTGGATCTGGGGCTAGGGCTGGGGCTGGGGCTAGTGCTCGGGCTGGGGCTAGGGCTACGGCTATGGATGGGGCTGGGACTGGGGCTAGGTCTACGTCTATGGCTGGGGCTGTGGCTGGAGCTGGGGCTAGGGTTTTGTCTGGGGCTAGTTCTAGGGCTGGGGCCAGGGCTGGCGTTAGGGCTAGGGCTTGGGCTGGGGCTGGGGCTGGGTCTAGGACTGGGGTTAGGGCTGGGTCTAGGGCTAGTGCTGGGGCTGGGCCTGGTGCTGGGACTGGGGCTACGGCTAGGGCTGCAGCTAGGGCTGGGACTGGGGCTAAAGCTAGGGCTGCGGCTAGGGCTGGGACTGGGGCTAGGGCTAGGGCTAGGGGTACGGCTGGGGCTAGTGTTGGGGCTGGGGCTAGTGCTAGGGCTGGGGCTGGGACTGGGGCTAGGGCTGCGGCTAGGGCTGGGGCTAGGGCTAGTGCTCGGGCTGGGGCTAGGGCTACGGCTATGGCTGGGGCTGGGACTGGGGCTAGGGCTACGACTATGGCTGGGGCTGTGGCTGGAGCTGGGGCTAGGGTTTTGTCTGGGGCTAGTTCTAGGGCTGGGGCTGGGGCTGGGACTGGGGCTAGGGCTGGGGCTGGGCCTGGTCCTGGGGCTAGGCCTGGGTCTGGGGCTAGTGCTGGGGCTGGGGCTGGGACTGGGGCTAGGGCTAGGGCTGCAGCTAGGGGTGGGGCTGGGACTGGGGCTAGGACTGGGGCTGTGGCTAGGGCTGCGGCTAGGGCTGGGTCTAGGGTTGGGGCTGGGGCTAGGGCTGGGTCTGGGGCTAGTGCTGGGGCTGGGTCTGGGGCTAGTGCTGGGGCTGGGTCTGGGGCTACTGCTGGGACTGGGGCAGGGACTGGGACTAGTGCTGGGACTGGGGCAGGGACTGGGGCTAGGGCTAGGGCTGCAGCTACGGCTGGGGCTAGGGTTGGGTCTGGACCTGGGGCTGGGGCTACAGATGGGTCTGGGGCTAGTGCTGGGGCTGGGGCTGGGGCTGGGACTGGGGCTAGGGCTATGGCTAGGTCTGCGGCTAGGGCTGGGGCTGTGGATGGAGCTGGGGCTAGGGCTTGGTCTGGGGCTAGTTCTAGGGCTGGGGCTGGGACTGGGGCTAGGTCTAGGGCTGCAGGTAGGGCTGGGGCTGGGACTGGGGCTAGGGTTGGGTCTGGGGCTAGTGCTGGGGCTGGGGCTTGGACTGGGGCTAGGGCTGGGGCTGGGGCTAGGGCTGGGGATGGGGCTAGGGTTGGGCCTGGGGCTGGGGCTGGGCCTAGGGCTGCGACTAGGGCTGGGGCTAGGGCTGGGGCTGGGGCTTGGGCTCGGGCTGGGGCTGGGGCTAGGGCTGGGGTTAGGGCTAGGGATCGGCTGGGTCTAGGACTGGGGCTAGGGCTAGGGCTGCAGCTAGGGCTGAGGCTGGGACTGGGGCTAGGGCTGGGTCTGGGGCTACTGCTGGGGCTGGGGATGGGGCTGGGACTGGGGCTAGGGCTAGGGCTGCAGCTAGGGCTGGGGCTGGGACTGGTGCTAGGACTGGGGCTGCGGCTAGGGCTGCGGCTAGGGCTAGGGCTAGGGTTGGGGCTGGGGCTAGGGCTGGGTCTGGGGCTAGGGCTGGGGCTGGGGCTAGTGCTCGGGCTGGGGCTAGGGCTACGGCTATGGATGGGGCTGGGACTGGGGCTAGGTCTACGGCTATGGCTGGGGCTGTGGCTGGAGCTGGGGCTAGGGTTTTGTCTGGGGCTAGTTCTAGGGCTGGGGCCAGGGCTGGCGTTAGGGCTAGGGCTGGGGCTGGGGCTGGGTCTAGGACTGGGGTTAGGGCTGGGTCTAGGGCTAGTGCTGGGGCTGGGCCTGGTGCTGGGACTGGGGCTACGGCTAGGGCTGCAGCTAGGGCTGGGACTGGGGCTAAGGCTAGGGCTGCGGCTAGGGCTGGGACTGGGGCTAGGGCTAGGGCTAGGGGTACGGCTGGGGCTAGTGTTGGGGCTGGGGCTAGTGCTATGGCTGGGGCTGGGACTGGGGCTAGGGCTGCGGCTAGGGCTGGGGCTAGGGCTAGTGCTCGGGCTGGGGCTAGGGCTACGGCTATGGCTGGGGCTGGGACTGGGGCTAGGGCTACGACTATGGCTGGGGCTGTGGCTGGAGCTGGGGCTAGGGTTTTGTCTGGGGCTAGTTCTAGGGCTGGGGCTGGGGCTGGGACTGGGGCTAGGGCTGGGGCTGGGCCTGGTCCTGGGGCTAGGCCTGGGTCTGGGGCTAGTGCTGGGGCTGGGGCTGGGACTGGGGCTAGGGCTAGGGCTGCAGCTAGGGGTGGGGCTGGGACTGGGGCTAGGACTGGGGCTGTGGCTAGGGCTGCGGCTAGGGCTGGGTCTAGGGTTGGGGCTGGGGCTAGGGCTGGGTCTGGGGCTAGTGCTGGGGCTGGGTCTGGGGCTAGTGCTGGGGCTGGGTCTGGGGCTACTGCTGGGACTGGGGCAGGGACTGGGACTAGTGCTGGGACTGGGGCAGGGACTGGGGCTAGGGCTAGGGCTGCAGCTACGGCTGGGGCTAGGGTTGGGGCTGGAGCTGGGGCTGGGGCTAGAGATGGGTCTGGGGCTAGTGCTGGGGCTGGGACTGGGGCTAGGGCTATGGCTAGGTCTGCGGCTAGGCATGGGGCTGTGGCTGGAGCTGGGGCTAGGGCTTGGTCTGGGGCTAGTTCTAGGGCTGGGGCTGGGACTGGGGCTAGGTCTAGGGCTGCGGCTAGGGCTGGGGCTGGGACTGGGGCTAGGGTTGGGTCTGGGGCTAGTGCTGGGGCTGGGGCTTGGACTGGGGCTGGGGCTAGGGCTGTGGCGGGGCTGGGGATGGGGCTGGGGTTGGACCTGGGGCTGGGGCTAGGGCTGGGGCTAGGGCTGGGGCTAGGGCTGGGGCTTGGGCTCGGGCTGGGGCTGGGGCTAGGGCTGGGGTTAGGGCTAGGGATCAGCTGGGGCTGGGGCTGGGTCTAGGACTGGGGCTAGGGCTGGGTCTTGGCCTACTGTCGGGCCTGGGCTTGGGGATGGGGCTGGGACTGGGGCTAGGGCTAGGGCTGCAGTTAGGGCTGGGGCTGGGGCTGGGTCTAGGACTGGGGTTAGGGCTGGGTCTGGGGCTAGTGCTGGGGCTGCGCCTGGTGCTGGGACTGGGGCTAGGGCTAGGACGGGGGCTAGGGGTAGGGCTAGGGCTGCAGCTAGGCCTGGGGCTGGGGCTGTGACTGGGGTTAGGGTTAGGGCTGCGGCTAGGGCTGGGACTGGGGCTGGGGCTGGGACTGGGGCTAGGGCTATGGCTACGGCTGGGGCTAGGGTTGGGGCTAGGGTTGCGCCTGGGGCTGGGGCTAGGGTTGGGGCTGGGGCTGGGGCTAGAGATGGGTCTGGGGCTAGTGCTGGGGCTGTGGCTGGGGCAGGGAATGGGGCTAGGGCTAGGGCTGCAGCTATGGCTGGGGCTAGGGTTGGGGCTGGAGCTGGGGCTGGGGCTACAGATGGGTCTGGGGCTAGTGCTGGGGCTGGGGCTGGGGCTGGGACTGGGGCTAGGGCTATGGCTAGGTCTGCGGCTAGGGCTGGGGCTGTGGATGGAGCTGGGGCTAGGGCTTGGTCTGGGGCTAGTTCTAGGGCTGGGGCTGGGACTGGGGCTAGGTCTAGGGCTGCAGGTAGGGCTGGGGCTGGGACTGGGGCTAGGGTTGGGTCTGGGGCTGGGGCTGGGGCTGGGGCTGGGGCTAGGGTTGGGCATGGGGCTGGGGCTAGGGCTGTGGCTAGGGCTGGGGCTAGGGCTGGGGCTGGGGCTTGGGCTCGGGCTGGGGCTGGGGCTAGGGCTGGGGTTACGGCTAGGGATCAGCTGGGGCTGGGGCTTGGTCTAGGACTGGGGCTAGGGCAGGTTCTAGGGCTACTGTCGGGCCTGGGCCTGGGGATGGGGCTGGGACTGGGGCTAGGGCTAGGGCTGCAGTTAGGGCTGGGGCTGGGGCTGGGGCTGGGTCTAGGACTGGGGTTAGGGCTGGGTCTGGGGCTAGTGCTGGGGCTGCGCCTGGTGCTTGGACTGGGGCTAGGGCTAGGGCTGCAGCTAGGCCTGGGGCTGGGGCTGGGACTGGGGCTAGGGTTGGGCTGCGGCTAGGGCTGGGGCTGGGCCTGGGGCTAGGGCTGGGGCTGCGGCTAGGGCTGCGGCTAGGGCTGGGGCTAGTGCTGGGACTAAGGCTAGGGCTGCAGCTAGGGCTGGGACTGGGGCTAGGGCTATGGGTACGGCTGGGGCTAGTGTTGGGGCTGGGACTAGTGCTAGGCCTGGGGCTGGGACTGGGGCTAGGGCTGGGTCTGGGACTAGTGCTGGGACAGGGGCAGGGACTGGGACTAGTGCTGGGACTGGGGCAGGGACTGGGGCTAGGGCTAGGGCTGCAGCTACGGCTGGGGCTAGGGTTGGGTCTGGACCTGGGGCTGGGGCTACAGATGGGTCTGGGGCTAGTGCTGGGGCTGGGGCTGGGGCTGGGACTGGGGCTAGGGCTATGGCTAGGTCTGCGGCTAGGGCTGGGGCTGTGGATGGAGCTGGGGCTAGGGCTTGGTCTGGGGCTAGTTCTAGGGCTGGGGCTGGGACTGGGGCTAGGTCTAGGGCTGCAGGTAGGGCTGGGGCTGGGACTGGGGCTAGGGTTGGGTCTGGGGCTAGTGCTGGGGCTGGGGCTTGGACTGGGGCTAGGGCTGGGGCTGGGGCTAGGGCTGGGGATGGGGCTAGGGTTGGGCCTGGGGCTGGGGCTGGGCCTAGGGCTGCGACTAGGGCTGGGGCTAGGGCTGGGGCTGGGGCTTGGGCTCGGGCTGGGGCTGGGGCTAGGGCTGGGGTTAGGGCTAGGGATCGGCTGGGTCTAGGACTGGGGCTAGGGCTAGGGCTGCAGCTAGGGCTGAGGCTGGGACTGGGGCTAGGGCTGGGTCTGGGGCTACTGCTGGGGCTGGGGATGGGGCTGGGACTGGGGCTAGGGCTAGGGCTGCAGCTAGGGCTGGGGCTGGGACTGGTGCTAGGACTGGGGCTGCGGCTAGGGCTGCGGCTAGGGCTAGGGCTAGGGTTGGGGCTGGGGCTAGGGCTGGGTCTGGGGCTAGGGCTGGGGCTGGGGCTAGTGCTCGGGCTGGGGCTAGGGCTACGGCTATGGATGGGGCTGGGACTGGGGCTAGGTCTACGGCTATGGCTGGGGCTGTGGCTGGAGCTGGGGCTAGGGTTTTGTCTGGGGCTAGTTCTAGGGCTGGGGCCAGGGCTGGCGTTAGGGCTAGGGCTTGGGCTGGGGCTGGGGCTGGGTCTAGGACTGGGGTTAGGGCTGGGTCTAGGGCTAGTGCTGGGGCTGGGCCTGGTGCTGGGACTGGGGCTACGGCTAGGGCTGCAGCTAGGGCTGGGACTGGGGCTAAGGCTAGGGCTGCGGCTAGGGCTGGGACTGGGGCTAGGGCTAGGGGTACGGCTGGGGCTAGTGTTGGGGCTGGGGCTAGTGCTAGGGCTGGGGCTGGGACTGGGGCTAGGGCTGCGGCTAGGGCTGGGGCTAGGGCTAGTGCTCGGGCTGGGGCTAGGGCTACGGCTATGGCTGGGGCTGGGACTGGGGCTAGGGCTACGACTATGGCTGGGGCTGTGGCTGGAGCTGGGGCTAGGGTTTTGTCTGGGGCTAGTTCTAGGGCTGGGGCTGGGGCTGGGACTGGGGCTAGGGCTGGGGCTGGGCCTGGTCCTGGGGCTAGGCCTGGGTCTGGGGCTAGTGCTGGGGCTGGGGCTGGGACTGGGGCTAGGGCTAGGGCTGCAGCTAGGGGTGGGGCTGGGACTGGGGCTAGGACTGGGGCTGTGGCTAGGGCTGCGGCTAGGGCTGGGTCTAGGGTTGGGGCTGGGGCTAGGGCTGGGTCTGGGGCTAGTGCTGGGGCTGGGTCTGGGGCTAGTGCTGGGGCTGGGTCTGGGGCTACTGCTGGGACTGGGGCAGGGACTGGGACTAGTGCTGGGACTGGGGCAGGGACTGGGGCTAGGGCTAGGGCTGCAGCTACGGCTGGGGCTAGGGTTGGGGCTGGAGCTGGGGCTGGGGCTAGAGATGGGTCTGGGGCTAGTGCTGGGGCTGGGGCTGGGACTGGGGCTAGGTCTAGGGCTGCGGCTAGGGCTGGGGCTGGGACTGGGGATAGGGTTGGGTCTGGGGCTAGTGCTGGGGCTGGGGCTTGGACTGGGGCTGGGGCTAGGGCTGTGGCTGGGGCTGGGGATGGGGCTGCGGTTGGACCTGGGGCTGGGGCTGGGGCTAGGGCTGGGGCTAGGGCTGGGGCTTCGGCTTGGTCTGGGGCTGGGGCTAGGGCTGGGTTTAGGGCTAGGGATCAGCTGGGGCTGGGGCTTGGTCTAGGACTGGGGCTAGGGCTGGGTCTAGGGCTACTGTCGGGCCTGGGCTTGGGGATGGGGCTGGGACTGGGGCTAGGGCTAGGGCTGCAGTTAGGGCTGGGGCTGGGGCTGGGTCTAGGACTGGGGTTAGGGCTGGGTCTGGGGCTAGTGCTGGGGCTGCGCCTGGTGCTGGGACTGGGGCTAGGGCTGGGGCTGGGACTGGGGATGGGTCTGCGGCTGGGGCTGGGGCTGGGGCTAGGGCTGGGGCTAGGGTTAGGGCTGCGGCTAGGGCTGGGACTGGGGCTGGGGCTGGGACTGGGGCTAGGGCTATGGCTACGGCTGGGGCTAGGGTTGGGGCTAGGGTTGCGCCTGGGGCTGGGGCTAGGGTTGGGGCTGGGGCTGGGGCTTGGGCTAGAGATGGGTCTGGGACTAGTGCTGGGGCTGTGGCTGGGGCAGGGAATGGGGCTAGGGCTAGGGCTGCAACTATGGCTGGGGCTAGGGTTGGGGCTGAAGCTGGGGATGGGGCTAGAGATGGGTCTGGGGCTAGTGCTGGGGCTGAGGCTGGGACTGGGGCTAGGGCTACGGCTAGGGCTGCGGCTAGGGCTGGGGCTGGAGCTGGGGCTAGGGCTTGGTTTGGGGCTAGTTCTAGGGCTGGGGCTGGGACTGGGGCTAGGGCTGGGGCTGGGACTGGGGATGGGTCTGCGGCTGGGGCTGGGGCTGGGGCTAGGGCTGGGGCTGGGGCTGGGGCTGGGGCTACTGCTGGAGCTGGGGCTGGGACTGGTGCTAGGGCTAGGGCTGCGGCTAGGGCTGGGACTGGGGCTAGGGCTAGGTCTGCAGCTACGGCTGGGGCTAGGGTTGGGGCTGGGGCTGGGGCTAGAGATGGGTCTGGGTCTAGTGCTGGGGTTGGGGCTGTGGCTAGGGCTAGGGCTAGGGCTGTGGCTAGGGCTGGAGCTGTGGCTGGAGCAGGGGCTAGGGCTTGGTCTGTGGCTAGTGCTAGGGCTGGGGCTGGGACTGGGGCTAGGGCTGTGGCTAGGGCTGGGGCTGGGACTGGGGCTAGGGCTGGGTCTGGGGCTAGTGCTGGGCCTGGGTCTAGGGCTGTGGCTAGGGCTGGGGCTGGGACTGGGGCTAGGGCTATGGCTAGGGCTGTGGCTAGGGATTGGTCTGGGGCTAGTGGTAGGGCTGGGGCTGGGACTGGGGCTAGGGCTAGGGCTAGGGCTGTGGCTAGGGATTGGTCTGGGGCTAGTGCTAGGGCTGGGGCTGCGACTGCGGCTAGGGCTATGGCTAGGGCTGTGGCTACGGATTGGTCTGGGGCTAGTGCTAGGGCTGGGGCTGGGACTGGGGCTAGGTCTAGGGCTGCAGCTAGGGCTGGGGCTGGGACTGGGGCTAAGGCTAGGGCTGCAGCTAGGGCTGGGACTGGGGCTAGGGCTAGGGCTGCAGTTAGGGCTGGGGCTAGGGCTGGGGTTAGGGCTGGGTCTGGGGCTAGTGCTGGGGCTGGGGCTGCGGCTGCGGCTACGGCTGGGGCTAGGGTTGGGGCTGGAGCTGGAGCTGGGGCTGGGGCTAGAGATGGGTCTGGGGCTAGTGCTGGGGCTGGGGCTAGGGCTACGGCTATGGCTGGGGCTGGGACTGGGGCTAGGGCTACGGCTATGGCTGGGGCTGTGGCTGGAGCTGGGGCTAGGGCTGGGGCTGGGGCTGGGACTGGGGCTGGGGCTGGGACTGGGGCTAGGGCTAGGGCTGCAGCTAGGGCTGGGGCTGGGACTGGTGCTAGGACTGGGGCTGCGGCTAGGGCTGCGGCTAGGGCTAGGCCTAGGGTTGGGGCTGGGGCTAGGGCTGGGTCTGGGGCTAGGGCTGGGGCTGGGGCTAGTGCTCGGGCTGGGGCTAGGGCTACGGCTATGGATGGGGCTGGGACTGGGGCTAGGTCTACGGCTATGGCTGGGGCTGTGGCTGGAGCTGGGGCTAGGGTTTTGTCTGGGGCTAGTTCTAGGGCTGGGGCCAGGGCTGGCGTTAGGGCTAGGGCTTGGGCTGGGGCTGGGGCTGGGTCTAGGACTGGGGTTAGGGCTGGGTCTAGGGCTAGTGCTGGGGCTGGGCCTGGTGCTGGGACTGGGGCTACGGCTAGGGCTGCAGCTAGGGCTGGGACTGGGGCTAAGGCTAGGGCTGCGGCTAGGGCTGGGACTGGGGCTAGGGCTAGGGCTAGGGGTACGGCTGGGGCTAGTGTTGGGGCTGGGGCTAGTGCTATGGCTGGGGCTGGGACTGGGGCTAGGGCTGCGGCTAGGGCTGGGGCTAGGGCTAGTGCTCGGGCTGGGGCTAGGGCTACGGCTATGGCTGGGGCTGGGACTGGGGCTAGGGCTACGACTATGGCTGGGGCTGTGGCTGGAGCTGGGGCTAGGGTTTTGTCTGGGGCTAGTTCTAGGGCTGGGGCTGGGGCTGGGACTGGGGCTAGGGCTGGGGCTGGGCCTGGTCCTGGGGCTAGGCCTGGGTCTGGGGCTAGTGCTGGGGCTGGGGCTGGGACTGGGGCTAGGGCTAGGGCTGCAGCTAGGGGTGGGGCTGGGACTGGGGCTAGGACTGGGGCTGTGGCTAGGGCTGCGGCTAGGGCTGGGTCTAGGGTTGGGGCTGGGGCTAGGGCTGGGTCTGGGGCTAGTGCTGGGGCTGGGTCTGGGGCTAGTGCTGGGGCTGGGTCTGGGGCTACTGCTGGGACTGGGGCAGGGACTGGGACTAGTGCTGGGACTGGGGCAGGGACTGGGGCTAGGGCTAGGGCTGCAGCTACGGCTGGGGCTAGGGTTGGGGCTAGAGCTGGGGCTGGGGCTAGAGATGGGTCTGGGGCTAGTGCTGGGGCTGGGGCTGGGACTGGGGCTAGGTCTAGGGCTGCGGCTAGGGCTGGGGCTGGGACTGGGGATAGGGTTGGGTCTGGGGCTAGTGCTGGGGCTGGGGCTTGGACTGGGGCTGGGGCTAGGGCTGTGGCTGGGGCTGGGGATGGGGCTGCGGTTGGACCTGGGGCTGGGGCTGGGGCTAGGGCTGGGGCTAGGGCTGGGGCTTCGGCTTGGGCTGGGGCTGGGGCTAG
The DNA here is from genome assembly GCF_025265405.1 of Mesoplodon densirostris. Lineage (NCBI taxonomy): Eukaryota > Metazoa > Chordata > Mammalia > Artiodactyla > Ziphiidae > Mesoplodon > Mesoplodon densirostris. Next base: position 110,692,516 of record NC_082670.1, on the reverse strand, counting down.
GGCTGGGTTTAGGGCTAGGGATCAGCTGGGGCTGGGGCTTGGTCTAGGACTGGGGCTAGGGCTGGGTCTAGGGCTACTGTCGGGCCTGGGCTTGGGGATGGGGCTGGGACTGGGGCTAGGGCTAGGGCTGCAGTTAGGGCTGGGGCTGGGGCTGGGTCTAGGACTGGGGTTAGGGCTGGGTCTGGGGCTAGTGCTGGGGCTGCGCCTGGTGCTGGGACTGGGGCTAGGGCTGGGGCTGGGACTGGGGATGGGTCTGCGGCTGGGGCTGGGGCTGGGGCTAGGGCTGGGGCTAGGGTTAGGGCTGCGGCTAGGGCTGGGACTGGGGCTGGGGCTGGGACTGGGGCTAGGGCTATGGCTACGGCTGGGGCTAGGGTTGGGGCTAGGGTTGCGCCTGGGGCTGGGGCTAGGGTTGGGGCTGGGGCTGGGGCTTGGGCTAGAGATGGGTCTGGGACTAGTGCTGGGGCTGTGGCTGGGGCAGGGAATGGGGCTAGGGCTAGGGCTGCAACTATGGCTGGGGCTAGGGTTGGGGCTGAAGCTGGGGATGGGGCTAGAGATGGGTCTGGGGCTAGTGCTGGGGCTGAGGCTGGGACTGGGGCTAGGGCTACGGCTAGGGCTGCGGCTAGGGCTGGGGCTGGAGCTGGGGCTAGGGCTTGGTTTGGGGCTAGTTCTAGGGCTGGGGCTGGGACTGGGGCTAGGGCTGGGGCTGGGACTGGGGATGGGTCTGCGGCTGGGGCTGGGGCTGGGGCTAGGGCTGGGGCTGGGGCTGGGGCTGGGGCTACTGCTGGAGCTGGGGCTGGGACTGGTGCTAGGGCTAGGGCTGCGGCTAGGGCTGGGACTGGGGCTAGGGCTAGGTCTGCAGCTACGGCTGGGGCTAGGGTTGGGGCTGGGGCTGGGGCTAGAGATGGGTCTGGGTCTAGTGCTGGGGTTGGGGCTGTGGCTAGGGCTAGGGCTAGGGCTGTGGCTAGGGCTGGAGCTGTGGCTGGAGCAGGGGCTAGGGCTTGGTCTGTGGCTAGTGCTAGGGCTGGGGCTGGGACTGGGGCTAGGGCTGTGGCTAGGGCTGGGGCTGGGACTGGGGCTAGGGCTGGGTCTGGGGCTAGTGCTGGGCCTGGGTCTAGGGCTGTGGCTAGGGCTGGGGCTGGGACTGGGGCTAGGGCTATGGCTAGGGCTGTGGCTAGGGATTGGTCTGGGGCTAGTGGTAGGGCTGGGGCTGGGACTGGGGCTAGGGCTAGGGCTAGGGCTGTGGCTAGGGATTGGTCTGGGGCTAGTGCTAGGGCTGGGGCTGCGACTGCGGCTAGGGCTATGGCTAGGGCTGTGGCTACGGATTGGTCTGGGGCTAGTGCTAGGGCTGGGGCTGGGACTGGGGCTAGGTCTAGGGCTGCAGCTAGGGCTGGGGCTGGGACTGGGGCTAAGGCTAGGGCTGCAGCTAGGGCTGGGACTGGGGCTAGGGCTAGGGCTGCAGTTAGGGCTGGGGCTAGGGCTGGGGTTAGGGCTGGGTCTGGGGCTAGTGCTGGGGCTGGGGCTGCGGCTGCGGCTACGGCTGGGGCTAGGGTTGGGGCTGGAGCTGGAGCTGGGGCTGGGGCTAGAGATGGGTCTGGGGCTAGTGCTGGGGCTGGGGCTAGGGCTACGGCTATGGCTGGGGCTGGGACTGGGGCTAGGGCTACGGCTATGGCTGGGGCTGTGGCTGGAGCTGGGGCTAGGGCTGGGGCTGGGGCTGGGACTGGGGCTGGGGCTGGGACTGGGGCTAGGGCTGGGTCTGGGGCTAGTGCTGGGGCTGGGACTGGGGCTATGGCTAGGGCTGCAGCTAGGGCTAGGGCTGGGACTGGGGCTAGGACTGCGGCTGTGGCTAGGGCTGCGGCTAGGGATGGGGCTAGGGTTGGGGCTGGGGCTAGGGCTGGGTCTGGGGCTAGTGCTGGGGCTGGGGCTGGGACTGGGACTGGGGCTAGGGCTAGGGCTAGGGCTGCGGTTAGGGCTGGGGCTGGGGCTAGATTTAGGGCTAGGGCCTTATTTAGGTATAGGGTCAAGGCCTTACTTAAGGACTGTGTCTGGGCAAAGCCTAGGAGGAGCATAAAGGCCTCAATAGGATCAGCATCAGGGTCTGGGGCTGCGGCTGGGGCTGGACCTGGGGCCTTAGTTAGAAATAGTGTCAAGGTCTTAGTTACCACATTGTCAGGGGAAGGCCTAGGAGGATCGCAAGGGCCTCTATAGGATCAGCATAAGGGGCTGGGGCTAGGGCTCGGGCTCAGGCTGGGGCTGGGGCTGGGACTGGGGCTAGGGCTGGGTTTAGGGATAGTGCTGGGGCTGGGGCTGGGACTGGGGCTAGGGCTGTGTCTGGGGCTAGTGCTGGGGCTGGGTTTAGGGCTGGGCCTGGGGCTAGGGCTGGGAATGGGGCTAGTGCTGGGGCTGGGGCTGTGACTGGGGCTAGGGCTACGTCTAGGGCTGCGGCTAGGGCTGGGGCTGTGGCTGGAGATGGGGCTAGGGCTTGGTCTGGGGCTAGTGCTGGGGCTGGGACTGGGGCTAGGGCTGTGGCTAGGGCTGGGGCTGGGCCTGGGGCTAGGGCTGGGGCTGCGGCTAGGGCTGCGGCTAGGGCTGGGGCTAGTGCTGGGGCTAAGGCTAGGGCTGCAGCTAGGGCTACGGGTACGGCTGGGGCTAGTGTTGGGGCTGGGGCTAGTGCTAGGCCTGGGGCTGGGACTGGGGCTAGGGCTGGGACTGGGGCAGGGACTGGGACTAGTGCTGGGACAGGGGCAGGGACTGGGGCTAGGGCTAGGGCTGCAGCTATGGCTGGGGCTAGGGTTGGGGCTGGAGCTGGGGCTGGGGCTAGAGATGGGTCTGGGGCTAGTGCTGGGGCTGGGGCTGGGGCTGGGACTGGGGCTAGGGCTATGGCTAGGTCTGCGGCTAGGGCTGGGGCTGTGGATGGAGCTGGGGCTAGGGCTTGGTCTGGGGCTAGTTCTAGGGCTGGGGCTGGGACTGGGGCTAGGTCTAAGGCTGCAGGTACGGCTGGGGCTGGGACTGGGGCTAGGGTTGGGTCTGGGGCTGGGGCTGGGGCTGGGGATGGGGCTAGGGTTGGGCATGGGGCTGGGGCTAGGGCTGGGGCTAGGGCTGGGGCTAGGGCTGGGGCTGGGGCTTGGGCTCGGGCTGGGGCTGGGGCTAGGGCTGGGGTTACGGCTAGGGATCAGCTGGGGCTGGGGCTGGGTCTAGGACTGGGGCTAGGGCAGGTTCTAGGGCTACTGTCGGGCCTGGGCCTGGGGATGGGGCTGGGACTGGGGCTAGGGCTAGGGCTGCAGTTAGGGCTGGGGCTGGGGCTGGGGCTGGGTCTAGGACTGGGGTTAGGGCTGGGTCTGGGGCTAGTGCTGGGGCTGCGCCTGGTGCTTGGACTGGGGCTAGGGCTAGGGCTGCAGCTAGGCCTGGGGCTGGGGCTGGGACTGGGGCTAGGGTTGGGCTGCGGCTAGGGCTGGGGCTAGGGCTGTGGCTAGGGCTGGGGCTGGGCCTGGGGCTAGGGCTGGGGCTGCGGCTAGGGCTGCGGCTAGGGCTGGGGCTAGTGCTGGGACTAAGGCTAGGGCTGCAGCTAGGGCTGGGACTGGGGCTAGGGCTATGGGTACGGCTGGGGCTAGTGTTGGGGCTGGGACTAGTGCTAGGCCTGGGGCTGGGACTGGGGCTAGGGCTGGGTCTGGGACTAGTGCTGGGACAGGGGCAGGGACTGGGACTAGTGCTGGGACTGGGGCAGGGACTGGGGCTAGGGCTAGGGCTGCAGCTACGGCTGGGGCTAGGGTTGGGTCTGGACCTGGGGCTGGGGCTACAGATGGGTCTGGGGCTAGTGCTGGGGCTGGGGCTGGGGCTGGGACTGGGGCTAGGGCTATGGCTAGGTCTGCGGCTAGGGCTGGGGCTGTGGATGGAGATGGGGCTAGGGCTTGGTCTGGGGCTAGTTCTAGGGCTGGGGCTGGGACTGGGGCTAGGTCTAGGGCTGCAGGTAGGGCTGGGGCTGGGACTGGGGCTAGGGTTGGGTCTGGGGCTAGTGCTGGGGCTGGGGCTTGGACTGGGGCTAGGGCTGGGGCTGGGGCTAGGGCTGGGGATGGGGCTAGGGTTGGGCTTGGGGCTGGGGCTGGGCCTAGGGCTGCGACTAGGGCTGGGGCTAGGGCTGGGGCTGGGGCTTGGGCTCGGGCTGGGGCTGGGGCTAGGGCTGGGGTTAGGGCTAGGGATCGGCTGGGGCTAGGACTGGGGCTAGGGCTAGGGCTGCAGCTAGGGCTGAGGCTGGGACTGGGGCTAGGGCTGGGTCTGGGGCTACTGCTGGGGCTGGGGATGGGGCTGGGACTGGGGCTAGGGCTAGGGCTGCAGCTAGGGCTGGGGCTGGGACTGGTGCTAGGACTGGGGCTGCGGCTAGGGCTGCGGCTAGGGCTAGGGTTGGGGCTGGGGCTAGGGCTGGGTCTGGGGCTAGGGCTGGGGCTGGGGCTAGTGCTCAGGCTGGGGCTAGGGCTACGGCTATGGATGGGGCTGGGACTGGGGCTAGGTCTACGTCTATGGCTGGGGCTGTGGCTGGAGCTGGGGCTAGGGTTTTGTCTGGGGCTAGTTCTAGGGCTGGGGCCAGGGCTGGCGTTAGGGCTAGGGCTTGGGCTGGGGCTGGGGCTGGGTCTAGGACTGGGGTTAGGGCTGGGTCTAGGGCTAGTGCTGGGGCTGGGCCTGGTGCTGGGACTGGGGCTACGGCTAGGGCTGCAGCTAGGGCTGGGACTGGGTCTAAGGCTAGGGCTGCGGCTAGGGCTGGGACTGGGGCTAGGGCTAGGGCTAGGGGTACGGCTGGGGCTAGTGTTGGGGCTGGGGCTAGTGCTAGGGCTGGGGCTGGGACTGGGGCTAGGGCTGCGGCTAGGGCTGGGGCTAGGGCTAGTGCTCGGGCTGGGGCTAGGGCTACGGCTATGGCTGGGGCTGGGACTGGGGCTAGGGCTACGACTATGGCTGGGGCTGTGGCTGGAGCTGGGGCTAGGGTTTTGTCTGGGGCTAGTTCTAGGGCTGGGGCTGGGGCTGGGACTGGGGCTAGGGCTGGGGCTGGGCCTGGTCCTGGGGCTAGGCCTGGGTCTGGGGCTAGTGCTGGGGCTGGGGCTGGGACTGGGGCTAGGGCTAGGGCTGCAGCTAGGGGTGGGGCTGGGACTGGGGCTAGGACTGGGGCTGTGGCTAGGGCTGCGGCTAGGGCTGGGTCTAGGGTTGGGGCTGGGGCTAGGGCTGGGTCTGGGGCTAGTGCTGGGGCTGGGTCTGGGGCTAGTGCTGGGGCTGGGTCTGGGGCTACTGCTGGGACTGGGGCAGGGACTGGGACTAGTGCTGGGACTGGGGCAGGGACTGGGGCTAGGGCTAGGGCTGCAGCTACGGCTGGGGCTAGGGTTGGGTCTGGACCTGGGGCTGGGGCTACAGATGGGTCTGGGGCTAGTGCTGGGGCTGGGGCTGGGGCTGGGACTGGGGCTAGGGCTATGGCTAGGTCTGCGGCTAGGGCTGGGGCTGTGGATGGAGCTGGGGCTAGGGCTTGGTCTGGGGCTAGTTCTAGGGCTGGGGCTGGGACTGGGGCTAGGTCTAGGGCTGCAGGTAGGGCTGGGGCTGGGACTGGGGCTAGGGTTGGGTCTGGGGCTAGTGCTGGGGCTGGGGCTTGGACTGGGGCTAGGGCTGGGGCTGGGGCTAGGGCTGGGGATGGGGCTAGGGTTGGGCCTGGGGCTGGGGCTGGGCCTAGGGCTGCGACTAGGGCTGGGGCTAGGGCTGGGGCTGGGGCTTGGGCTCGGGCTGGGGCTGGGGCTAGGGCTGGGGTTAGGGCTAGGGATCGGCTGGGTCTAGGACTGGGGCTAGGGCTAGGGCTGCAGCTAGGGCTGAGGCTGGGACTGGGGCTAGGGCTGGGTCTGGGGCTACTGCTGGGGCTGGGGATGGGGCTGGGACTGGGGCTAGGGCTAGGGCTGCAGCTAGGGCTGGGGCTGGGACTGGTGCTAGGACTGGGGCTGCGGCTAGGGCTGCGGCTAGGGCTAGGGCTAGGGTTGGGGCTGGGGCTAGGCCTGGGTCTGGGGCTAGGGCTGGGGCTGGGGCTAGTGCTCGGGCTGGGGCTAGGGCTACGGCTATGGATGGGGCTGGGACTGGGGCTAGGTCTACGGCTATGGCTGGGGCTGTGGCTGGAGCTGGGGCTAGGGTTTTGTCTGGGGCTAGTTCTAGGGCTGGGGCCAGGGCTGGCGTTAGGGCTAGGGCTTGGGCTGGGGCTGGGGCTGGGTCTAGGACTGGGGTTAGGGCTGGGTCTGGGGCTAGTGCTGGGGCTGCGCCTGGTGCTGGGACTGGGGCTAGGGCTAGGACTGGGGCTAGGGCTAGGGCTAGGGCTGCAGCTAGGCCTGGGGCTGGGGCTGTGACTGGGGTTAGGGTTAGGGCTACGGCTAGGGCTGGGACTGGGGCTGGGGCTGGGACTGGGGCTAGGTCTAGGGCTGCAGCTAGGGCTGGGGCTGGGACTGGGGCTAAGGCTAGGGCTGCAGCTAGGGCTGGGACTGGGGCTAGGGCTAGGGCTGCAGTTAGGGCTGGGGCTAGGGCTGGGGTTAGGGCTGGGTCTGGGGCTAGTGCTGGGGCTGGGGCTGCGGCTGCGGCTACGGCTGGGGCTAGGGTTGGGGCTGGAGCTGGAGCTGGGGCTGGGGCTAGAGATGGGTCTGGGGCTAGTGCTGGGGCTGGGGCTAGGGCTACGGCTATGGCTGGGGCTGGGACTGGGGCTAGGGCTACGGCTATGGCTGGGGCTGTGGCTGGAGCTGGGGCTAGGGCTGGGGCTGGGGCTGGGACTGGGGCTGGGGCTGGGACTGGGGCTAGGGCTGGGTCTGGGGCTAGTGCTGGGGCTGGGACTGGGGCTATGGCTAGGGCTGCAGCTAGGGCTAGGGCTGGGACTGGGGCTAGGACTGCGGCTGCGGCTAGGGCTGCGGCTAGGGATGGGGCTAGGGTTGGGGCTGGGGCTAGGGCTGGGTCTGGGGCTAGTGCTGGGGCTGGGGCTGGGACTGGGACTGGGGCTAGGGCTAGGGCTAGGGCTGCGGTTAGGGCTGGGGCTGGGGCTAGATTTAGGGCTAGGGCCTTATTTAGGTATAGGGTCAAGGCCTTACTTAAGGACTGTGTCTGGGCAAAGCCTAGGAGGAGCATAAAGGCCTCAATAGGATCAGCATAAGGGTCTGGGGCTGCGGCTGGGGCTGGACCTGGGGCCTTAGTTAGAAATAGTGTCAAGGTCTTAGTTACCACATTGTCAGGGGAAGGCCTAGGAGGATCGCAAGGGCCTCTATAGGATCAGCATAAGGGGCTGGGGCTAGGGCTCGGGCTCAGGCTGGGGCTGGGGCTGGGACTGGGGCTAGGGCTGGGTTTAGGGCTAGTGCTGGGGCTGGGGCTGGGACTGGGGCTAGGGCTGTGTCTGGGGCTAGTGCTGGGGCTGGGTTTAGGGCTGGGCCTGGGGCTAGGGCTGGGAATGGGGCTAGTGCTGGGGCTGGGGCTGTGACTGGGGCTAGGGCTACGTCTAGGGCTGCGGCTAGGGCTGGGGCTGTGGCTGGAGATGGGGCTAGGGCTTGGTCTGGGGCTAGTGCTGGGGCTGGGACTGGGGCTAGGGCTGTGGCTAGGGCTGGGGCTGGGCCTGGGGCTAGGGCTGGGGCTGCGGCTAGGGCTGCGGCTAGGGCTGGGGCTAGTGCTGGGGCTAAGGCTAGGGCTGCAGCTAGGGCTACGGGTACGGCTGGGGCTAGTGTTGGGGCTGGGGCTAGTGCTAGGCCTGGGGCTGGGACTGGGGCTAGGGCTGGGACTGGGGCAGGGACTGGGACTAGTGCTGGGACAGGGGCAGGGACTGGGGCTAGGGCTAGGGCTGCAGCTACGGCTGGGGCTAGGGTTGGGGCTGGAGCTGGGGCTGGGGCTAGAGATGGGTCTGGGGCTAGTGCTGGGGCTGGGGCTGGGGCTGGGACTGGGGCTAGGGCTATGGCTAGGTCTGCGGCTAGGGCTGGGGCTGTGGATGGAGCTGGGGCTAGGGCTTGGTCTGGGGCTAGTTCTAGGGCTGGGGCTGGGACTGGGGCTAGGTCTAAGGCTGCAGGTAGGGCTGGGGCTGGGACTGGGGCTAGGGTTGGGTCTGGGGCTGGGGCTGGGGCTGGGGATGGGGCTAGGGTTGGGCATGGGGCTGGGGCTAGGGCTGGGGCTAGGGCTGGGGCTAGGGCTGGGGCTGGGGCTTGGGCTCGGGCTGGGGCTGGGGCTAGGGCTGGGGTTACGGCTAGGGATCAGCTGGGGCTGGGGCTGGGTCTAGGACTGGGGCTAGGGCAGGTTCTAGGGCTACTGTCGGGCCTGGGCCTGGGGATGGGGCTGGGACTGGGGCTAGGGCTAGGGCTGCAGTTAGGGCTGGGGCTGGGGCTGGGGCTGGGTCTAGGACTGGGGTTAGGGCTGGGTCTGGGGCTAGTGCTGGGGCTGCGCCTGGTGCTTCGACTGGGGCTAGGGCTAGGGCTGCAGCTAGGCCTGGGGCTGGGGCTGGGACTGGGGCTAGGGTTGGGCTGCGGCTAGGGCTGGGGCTAGGGCTGTGGCTAGGGCTGGGGCTGGGCCTGGGGCTAGGGCTGGGGCTGCGGCTAGGGCTGCGGCTAGGGCTGGGGCTAGTGCTGGGACTAAGGCTAGGGCTGCAGCTAGGGCTGGGACTGGGGCTAGGGCTATGGGTACGGCTGGGGCTAGTGTTGGGGCTGGGACTAGTGCTAGGCCTGGGGCTGGGACTGGGGCTAGGGCTGGGTCTGGGACTAGTGCTGGGACAGGGGCAGGGACTGGGACTAGTGCTGGGACTGGGGCAGGGACTGGGGCTAGGGCTAGGGCTGCAGCTACGGCTGGGGCTAGGGTTGGGTCTGGACCTGGGGCTGGGGCTACAGATGGGTCTGGGGCTAGTGCTGGGGCTGGGGCTGGGGCTGGGACTGGGGCTAGGGCTATGGCTAGGTCTGCGGCTAGGGCTGGGGCTGTGGATGGAGCTGGGGCTAGGGCTTGGTCTGGGGCTAGTTCTAGGGCTGGGGCTGGGACTGGGGCTAGGTCTAGGGCTGCAGGTAGGGCTGGGGCTGGGACTGGGGCTAGGGTTGGGTCTGGGGCTAGTGCTGGGGCTGGGGCTTGGACTGGGGCTAGGGCTGGGGCTGGGGCTAGGGCTGGGGATGGGGCTAGGGTTGGGCTTGGGGCTGGGGCTGGGCCTAGGGCTGCGACTAGGGCTGGGGCTAGGGCTGGGGCTGGGGCTTGGGCTCGGGCTGGGGCTGGGGCTAGGGCTGGGGTTAGGGCTAGGGATCGGCTGGGTCTAGGACTGGGGCTAGGGCTAGGGCTGCAGCTAGGGCTGAGGCTGGGACTGGGGCTAGGGCTGGGTCTGGGGCTACTGCTGGGGCTGGGGATGGGGCTGGGACTGGGGCTAGGGCTAGGGCTGCAGCTAGGGCTGGGGCTGGGACTGGTGCTAGGACTGGGGCTGCGGCTAGGGCTGCGGCTAGGGCTAGGGTTGGGGCTGGGGCTAGGGCTGGGTCTGGGGCTAGGGCTGGGGCTGGGGCTAGTGCTCGGGCTGGGGCTAGGGCTACGGCTATGGATGGGGCTGGGACTGGGGCTAGGTCTACGTCTATGGTTGGGGCTGTGGCTGGAGCTGGGGCTAGGGTTTTGTCTGGGGCTAGTTCTAGGGCTGGGGCCAGGGCTGGCGTTAGGGCTAGGGCTTGGGCTGGGGCTGGGGCTGGGTCTAGGACTGGGGTTAGGGCTGGGTCTAGGGCTAGTGCTGGGGCTGGGCCTGGTGCTGGGACTGGGGCTACGGCTAGGGCTGCAGCTAGGGCTGGGACTGGGGCTAAGGCTAGGGCTGCGGCTAGGGCTGGGACTGGGGCTAGGGCTAGGGCTAGGGGTACGGCTGGGGCTAGTGTTGGGGCTGGGGCTAGTGCTAGGGCTGGGGCTGGGGCTGGGACTGGGGCTAGGGCTGCGGCTAGGGCTGGGGCTAGGGCTAGTGCTCGGGCTGGGGCTAGGGCTACGGCTATGGCTGGGGCTGGGACTGGGGCTAGGGCTACGACTATGGCTGGGGCTGTGGCTGGAGCTGGGGCTAGGGTTTTGTCTGGGGCTAGTTCTAGGGCTGGGGCTGGGACTGGGACTGGGGCTAGGGCTGGGGCTGGGCCTGGTCCTGGGGCTAGGCCTGGGTCTGGGGCTAGTGCTGGGGCTGGGGCTGGGACTGGGGCTAGGGCTAGGGCTGCAGCTAGGGGTGGGGCTGGGACTGGGGCTAGGACTGGGGCTGTGGCTAGGGCTGCGGCTAGGGCTGGGTCTAGGGTTGGGGCTGGGGCTAGGGCTGGGTCTGGGGCTAGTGCTGGGGCTGGGTCTGGGGCTAGTGCTGGGGCTGGGTCTGGGGCTACTGCTGGGACTGGGGCAGGGACTGGGACTAGTGCTGGGACTGGGGCAGGGACTGGGGCTAGGGCTAGGGCTGCAGCTACGGCTGGGGCTAGGGTTGGGTCTGGACCTGGGGCTGGGGCTACAGATGGGTCTGGGGCTAGTGCTGGGGCTGGGGCTGGGGCTGGGACTGGGGCTAGGGCTATGGCTAGGTCTGCGGCTAGGGCTGGGGCTGTGGATGGAGCTGGGGCTAGGGCTTGGTCTGGGGCTAGTTCTAGGGCTGGGGCTGGGACTGGGGCTAGGTCTAGGGCTGCAGGTAGGGCTGGGGCTGGGACTGGGGCTAGGGTTGGGTCTGGGGCTAGTGCTGGGGCTGGGGCTTGGACTGGGGCTAGGGCTGGGGCTGGGGCTAGGGCTGGGGATGGGGCTAGGGTTGGGCCTGGGGCTGGGGCTGGGCCTAGGGCTGCGACTAGGGCTGGGGCTAGGGCTGGGGCTGGGGCTTGGGCTCGGGCTGGGGCTGGGGCTAGGGCTGGGGTTAGGGCTAGGGATCGGCTGGGTCTAGGACTGGGGCTAGGGCTAGGGCTGCAGCTAGGGCTGAGGCTGGGACTGGGGCTAGGGCTGGGTCTGGGGCTACTGCTGGGGCTGGGGATGGGGCTGGGACTGGGGCTAGGGCTAGGGCTGCAGCTAGGGCTGGGGCTGGGACTGGTGCTAGGACTGGGGCTGCGGCTAGGGCTGCGGCTAGGGCTAGGGTTGGGGCTGGGGCTAGGGCTGGGTCTGGGGCTAGGGCTGGGGCTGGGGCTAGTGCTCGGGCTGGGGCTAGGGCTACGGCTATGGATGGGGCTGGGACTGGGGCTAGGTCTACGGCTGGGGCTGTGGCTGGAGCTGGGGCTAGGGTTTTGTCTGGGGCTAGTTCTAGGGCTGGGGCCAGGGCTGGCGTTAGGGCTAGGGCTTGGGCTGGGGCTGGGGCTGGGTCTAGGACTGGGGTTAGGGCTGGGTCTAGGGCTAGTGCTGGGGATGGGCCTGATGCTGGGACTGGGGCTACGGCTAGGGCTGCAGCTAGGGCTGGGACTGGGGCTAAGGCTAGGGCTGCGGCTAGGGCTGGGACTGGGGCTAGGGCTAGGGGTACGGCTGGGGCTAGTGTTGGGGCTGGGGCTAGTGCTATGGCTGGGGCTGGGACTGGGGCTAGGGCTGCGGCTAGGGCTGGGGCTAGGGCTAGTGCTCGGGCTGGGGCTAGGGCTACGGCTATGGCTGGGGCTGGGACTGGGGCTAGGGCTACGACTATGGCTGGGGCTGTGGCTGGAGCTGGGGCTAGGGTTTTGTCTGGGGCTAGTTCTAGGGCTGGGGCTGGGGCTGGGACTGGGGCTAGGGCTGGGGCTGGGCCTGGTCCTGGGGCTAGGCCTGGGTCTGGGGCTAGTGCTGGGGCTGGGGCTGGGACTGGGGCTAGGGCTAGGGCTGCAGCTAGGGGAGGGGCTGGGACTGGGGCTAGGACTGGGGCTGTGGCTAGGGCTGCGGCTAGGGCTGGGTCTAGGGTTGGGGCTGGGGCTAGGGCTGGGTCTGGGGCTAGTGCTGGGGCTGGGTCTGGGGCTAGTGCTGGGGCTGGGTCTGGGGCTACTGCTGGGACTGGGGCAGGGACTGGGACTAGTGCTGGGACTGGGGCAGGGACTGGGGCTAGGGCTAGGGCTGCAGCTACGGCTGGGGCTAGGGTTGGGTCTGGACCTGGGGCTGGGGCTACAGATGGGTCTGGGGCTAGTGCTGGGGCTGGGGCTGGGACTGGGGCTAGGGCTATGGCTAGGTCTGCGGCTAGGGCTGGGGCTGTGGATGGAGCTGGGGCTAGGGCTTGGTCTGGGGCTAGTTCTAGGGCTGGGGCTGGGACTGGGGCTAGGTCTAGGGCTGCAGGTAGGGCTGGGGCTGGGACTGGGGCTAGGGTTGGGTCTGGGGCTAGTGCTGGGGCTGGGGCTTGGACTGGGGCTAGGGCTGGGGCTAGGGCTGGGGATGGGGCTAGGGTTGGGCCTGGGGCTGGGGCTGGGCCTAGGGCTGCGACTAGGGCTGGGGCTAGGGCTGGGGCTGGGGCTTGGGCTCGGGCTGGGGCTGGGGCTAGGGCTGGGGTTAGGGCTAGGGATCGGCTGGGTCTAGGACTGGGGCTAGGGCTAGGGCTGCAGCTAGGGCTGAGGCTGGGACTGGGGCTAGGGCTGGGTCTGGGGCTACTGCTGGGGCTGGGGATGGGGCTGGGACTGGGGCTAGGGCTAGGGCTGCAGCTAGGGCTGGGGCTGGGACTGGTGCTAGGACTGGGGCTGCGGCTAGGGCTGCGGCTAGGGCTAGGGCTAGGGTTGGGGCTGGGGCTAGGGCTGGGTCTGGGGCTAGGGCTGGGGCTGGGGCTAGTGCTCGGGCTGGGGCTAGGGCTACGGCTATGGATGGGGCTGGGACTGGGGCTAGGTCTACGGCTATGGCTGGGGCTGTGGCTGGAGCTGGGGCTAGGGTTTTGTCTGGGGCTAGTTCTAGGGCTGGGGCCAGGGCTGGCGTTAGGGCTAGGGCTTGGGCTGGGGCTGGGGCTGGGTCTAGGACTGGGGTTAGGGCTGGGTCTAGGGCTAGTGCTGGGGCTGGGCCTGGTGCTGGGACTGGGGCTACGGCTAGGGCTGCAGCTAGGGCTGGGACTGGGGCTAAGGCTAGGGCTGCGGCTAGGGCTGGGACTGGGGCTAGGGCTAGGGCTAGGGGTACGGCTGGGGCTAGTGTTGGGGCTGGGGCTAGTGCTATGGCTGGGGCTGGGACTGGGGCTAGGGCTGCGGCTAGGGCTGGGGCTAGGGCTAGTGCTCGGGCTGGGGCTAGGGCTACGGCTATGGCTGGGGCTGGGACTGGGGCTAGGGCTACGACTATGGCTGGGGCTGTGGCTGGAGCTGGGGCTAGGGTTTTGTCTGGGGCTAGTTCTAGGGCTGGGGCTGGGGCTGGGACTGGGGCTAGGGCTGGGGCTGGGCCTGGTCCTGGGGCTAGGCCTGGGTCTGGGGCTAGTGCTGGGGCTGGGGCTGGGACTGGGGCTAGGGCTAGGGCTGCAGCTAGGGGTGGGGCTGGGACTGGGGCTAGGACTGGGGCTGTGGCTAGGGCTGCGGCTAGGGCTGGGTCTAGGGTTGGGGCTGGGGCTAGGGCTGGGTCTGGGGCTAGTGCTGGGGCTGGGTCTGGGGCTAGTGCTGGGGCTGGGTCTGGGGCTACTGCTGGGACTGGGGCAGGGACTGGGACTAGTGCTGGGACTGGGGCAGGGACTGGGGCTAGGGCTAGGGCTGCAGCTACGGCTGGGGCTAGGGTTGGGGCTGGAGCTGGGGCTGGGGCTAGAGATGGGTCTGGGGCTAGTGCTGGGGCTGGGGCTGGGACTGGGGCTAGGGCTATGGCTAGGTCTGCGGCTAGGCATGGGGCTGTGGCTGGAGCTGGGGCTAGGGCTTGGTCTGGGGCTAGTTCTAGGGCTGGGGCTGGGACTGGGGTTAGGTCTAGGGCTGCGGCTAGGGCTGGGGCTGGGACTGGGGCTAGGGTTGGGTCTGGGGCTAGTGCTGGGGCTGGGGCTTGGACTGGGGCTGGGGCTAGGGCTGTGGCGGGGCTGGGGATGGGGCTGGGGTTGGACCTGGGGCTGGGGCTAGGGCTGGGGCTAGGGCTGGGGCTAGGGCTGGGGCTTGGGCTCAGGCTGGGGCTGGGGCTAGGGCTGGGGTTAGGGCTAGGGATCAGCTGGGGCTGGGGCTGGGTCTAGGACTGGGGCTAGGGCTGGGTCTAGGCCTACTGTCGGGCCTGGACTTGGGGATGGGGCTGGGACTGGGGCTAGGGCTAGGGCTGCAGTTAGGGCTGGGGCTGGGGCTGGGTCTAGGACTGGGGTTAGGGCTGGGTCTGGGGCTAGTGCTGGGGCTGCGCCTGGTGCTGGGACTGGGGCTAGGGCTAGGACTGGGGCTAGGGCTAGGGCTAGGGCTGCAGCTAGGCCTGGGGCTGGGGCTGGGACTGGGGTTAGGGTTAGGGCTGCGGCTAGGGCTGGGACTGGGGCTGGGGCTGGGACTGGGGCTAGGGCTATGGCTACGGCTGGGGCTAGGGTTGGGGCTAGGGTTGCGCCTGGGGCTGGGGCTAGGGTTGGGGCTGGGGCTGGGGCTGGGGCTAGAGATGGGTCTGGGGCTAGTGCTGGGGCTGTGGCTGGGGCAGGGAATGGGGCTAGGGCTAGGGCTGCAGCTATGGCTGGGGCTAGGGTTGGGGCTGAAGCTGGGGATGGGGCTAGAGATGGGTCTGGGGCTTGTGCTGGGGCTGAGGCTGGGACTGGGGCTAGGGCTACGGCTAGGGCTGCGGCTAGGGCTGGGGCTGGAGCTGGGGCTAGGGCTTGGTTTGGGGCTAGTTCTAGGGCTGGGACTGGGGCTAGGGCTGGGGCTGGGACTGGGGATGGGTCTGCGGCTGGGGCTGGGGCTGGGGCTAGGGCTGGGGCTGGGGCTAGGGCTGGGGCTGGGGCTACTGCTGGAGCTGGGGCTGGGACTGGTGCTAGGGCTAGGGCTGTGGCTAGGGCTGGGACTGGGGCTAGGGCTAGGTCTGCAGCTACGGCTGGGGCTAGGGTTGGGGCTGGGGCTGGGGCTAGAGATGGGTCTGGGTCTAGTGCTGGGGTTGGGGCTGTGGCTAGGGCTACAGCTAGGGCTGTGGCTAGGGCTGGAGCTGTGGCTGGAGCAGGGGCTAGGGCTTGGTCTGGGGCTAGTGCTAGGGCTGGGGCTGGGACTGGGGCTAGGGCTGTGGCTAGGGCTGGGGCTGGGACTGGGGCTAGGGCTGGGTCTGGGGCTAGTGCTGGGCCTGGGTCTAAGGCTGTGGCTAGGGCTGGGGCTGGGACTGGGGCTAGGGCTATGGCTAGGGCTGTGGCTAGGGATTGGTCTGGGGCTAGTGCTAGGGCTGGGGCTGTGACTGGGGCTAGGGCTATGGCTAGGGCTGTGGCTAGGGATTGGTCTGGGGCTAGTGCTAGGGCTGGGGCTTGGACTGCGGCTAGGGCTATGGCTAGGGCTGTGGCTAGGGATTGGTCTGGGGCTAGTGCTAGGGCTGGGGCTGGGACTGGGGCTAGGTCTAGGGCTGCAGCTAGGGCTGGGGCTGGGACTGGGGCTAAGGCTAGGGCTGCAGCTAGGGCTGGGACTGGGGCTAGGGCTAGGGCTGCAGTTAGGGCTGGGGCTAGGGCTGGGGTTAGGGCTGGGTCTGGGGCTAGTGCTGGGGCTGGGGCTGCGGCTGCGGCTACGGGTGGGGCTAGGGTTGGGGCTGGAGCTGGAGCTGGGGCTGGGGCTAGAGATGGGTCTGGGGCTAGTGCTGGGGCTGGGGCTAGGGCTACGGCTATGGCTGGGGCTGGGACTGGGGCTAGGGCTACGGCTATGGCTGGGGCTGTGGCTGGAGCTGGGGCTAGGGCTGGGGCTGGGACTGGGGCTGGGGCTGGGGCTGGGACTGGGGCTAGGGCTGGGTCTGGGGCTAGTGCTGGGGCTGGGGCTGGGACTGGGACTGGGGCTAGGGCTAGGGCTAGGGCTGCGGTTAGGGCTGGGGCTGGGGCTAGATTTAGGGCTAGGGCCTTATTTAGGTATAGGGTCAAGGCCTTACTTAAGGACTGTGTCTCGCAAAGCCTAGGAGGAGCATAAAGGCCTCAATAGGATCAGCATCAGGGTCTGGGGCTGCGGCTGGGGCTGGACCTGGGGCCTTAGTTAGAAATAGTGTCAAGGTCTTAGTTACCACATTGTCAGGGGAAGGCCTAGGAGGATCGCAAGGGCCTCTATAGGATCAGCATAAGGGGCTGGGGCTAGGGCTCGGGCTCAGGCTGGGGCTGGGGCTGGGACTGGGGCTAGGGCTGGGTTTAGGGCTAGTGCTGGGGCTGGGGCTGGGACTGGGGCTAGGGCTGTGTCTGGGGCTAGTGCTGGGGCTGGGTTTAGGGCTGGGCCTGGGGCTAGGGCTGGGAATGGGGCTAGTGCTGGGGCTGGGGCTGTGACTGGGGCTAGGGCTACGTCTAGGGCTGCGGCTAGGGCTGGGGCTGTGGCTGGAGATGGGGCTAGGGCTTGGTCTGGGGCTAGTGCTGGGGCTGGGACTGGGGCTAGGGCTGTGGCTAGGGCTGGGGCTGGGCCTGGGGCTAGGGCTGGGGCTGCGGCTAGGGCTGCGGCTAGGGCTGGGGCTAGTGCTGGGGCTAAGGCTAGGGCTGCAGCTAGGGCTACGGGTACGGCTGGGGCTAGTGTTGGGGCTGGGGCTAGTGCTAGGCCTGGGGCTGGGACTGGGGCTAGGGCTGGGACTGGGGCAGGGACTGGGACTAGTGCTGGGACAGGGGCAGGGACTGGGGCTAGGGCTAGGGCTGCAGCTACGGCTGGGGCTAGGGTTGGGGCTGGAGCTGGGGCTGGGGCTAGAGATGGGTCTGGGGCTAGTGCTGGGGCTGGGGCTGGGGCTGGGACTGGGGCTAGGGCTATGGCTAGGTCTGCGGCTAGGGCTGGGGCTGTGGATGGAGCTGGGGCTAGGGCTTGGTCTGGGGCTAGTTCTAGGGCTGGGGCTGGGACTGGGGCTAGGTCTAGGGCTGCAGGTAGGGCTGGGGCTGGGACTGGGGCTAGGGTTGGGTCTGGGGCTGGGGCTGGGGCTGGGGATGGGGCTAGGGTTGGGCATGGGGCTGGGGCTAGGGCTGGGGCTAGGGCTGGGGCTAGGGCTGGGGCTGGGGCTTGGGCTCGGGCTGGGGCTGGGGCTAGGGCTGGGGTTACGGCTAGGGATCAGCTGGGGCTGGGGCTGGGTCTAGGACTGGGGCTAGGGCAGGTTCTAGGGCTACTGTCGGGCCTGGGCCTGGGGATGGGGCTGGGACTGGGGCTAGGGCTAGGGCTGCAGTTAGGGCTGGGGCTGGGGCTGGGGCTGGGTCTAGGACTGGGGTTAGGGCTGGGTCTGGGGCTAGTGCTGGGGCTGCGCCTGGTGCTTGGACTGGGGCTAGGGCTAGGGCTGCAGCTAGGCCTGGGGCTGGGGCTGTGACTGGGGCTAGGGTTGGGCTGCGGCTAGGGCTGGGGCTAGGGCTGTGGCTAGGGCTGGGGCTGGGCCTGGGGCTAGGGCTGGGGCTGCGGCTAGGGCTGCGGCTAGGGCTGGGGCTAGTGCTGGGACTAAGGCTAGGGCTGCAGCTAGTGCTGGGACTGGGGCTAGGGCTATGGGTACGGCTGGGGCTAGTTTTGGGGCTGGGACTAGTGCTAGGCCTGGGGCTGGGACTGGGGCTAGGGCTGGGTCTGGGACTAGTGCTGGGACAGGGGCAGGGACTGGGACTAGTGCTGGGACTGGGGCAGGGACTGGGGCTAGGGCTAGGGCTGCAGCTACGGCTGGGGCTAGGGTTGGGTCTGGACCTGGGGCTGGGGCTAGAGATGGGTCTGGGGCTAGTGCTGGGGCTGGGGCTGGGGCTGGGACTGGGGCTAGGGCTATGGCTAGGTCTGCGGCTAGGGCTGGGGCTGTGGATGGAGCTGGGGCTAGGGCTTGGTCTGGGGCTAGTTCTAGGGCTGGGGCTGGGACTGGGGCTAGGTCTAGGGCTGCAGGTAGGGCTGGGGCTGGGACTGGGGCTAGGGTTGGGTCTGGGGCTAGTGCTGGGGCTGGGGCTTGGACTGGGGCTAGTGCTGGGGCTGGGTCTGGGGCTAGTGCTGGGGCTGGGTCTGGGGCTACTGCTGGGACTGGGGCAGGGACTGGGACTAGTGCTGGGACTGGGGCAGGGACTGGGGCTGGGGCTAGGGCTGGGTCTAGGGCTAGTGCTGGGGCTGGGTCTGGGGCTAGTGCTGGGACTGGGGCAGGGACTGGGACTAGTGCTGGGACTGGGGCAGGGACTGGGGCTAGGGCTAGGGCTGCAGCTACAGCTGGGGCTAGGGTTGGGGCTGGAGCTGGGGCTGGGGCTAGTGCTGGGGCTGGGGCTGGGACTGGGGCTAGGGCTATGGCTAGGTCTGCGGCTAGGGGTGGGGCTGTGGCTGGAGCTGGGACTAGGGCTGGGGCTGGGACTGGGGCTAGGGCTGGGGCTGGGACTGGGGCTAGGTTTGGGTCTGGGGCTAGTGCTGGGGCTGGGGCTTGTACTGGGGCTGGGGCTAGGGCTGCGGATGGGGCTGAGGCTGGGGATGGGGCTAGGGTTGAGGCTGGGACTAGGGCTGGGACTGGGGCTGGGGCTAGGGCTGTGGCTGGGGCTTGGGCTCGGGCTGGGCCTGGGCTCGGGCTGGGGCTGGGGCTAGGGCTGGGGTTAGGGCTAGGGATCAGCTGGGGCTGGGTCTGGGTCTAGGACTGGGGCTAGGGCTGGGTCTAGGGCTACTGTCGGGCCTGGGCTTGGGGATGGGGCTGGGACTGGGGCTAGGGCTAGGGCTGCAGTTAGGGCTGGGGCTGGGGCTGGGTCTAGGACTGGGGTTAGGGCTGGGTCTGGGGCTAGTGCTGGGGCTGCGCCTGGTGCTGGGACTGGGGCTAGGGCTAGGACTGGGGCTAGGGCTAGGGCTAGGGCTGCAGCTAGGCCTGGGGCTGGGGCTGGGACTGGGGCTAGGGTTAGGGCTGCGGCTAGGGCTGGGACTGGGGCTGGGGCTGGGACTGGGGCTAGGGCTAGGGCTGCAGCTAACGCTGGTGCTGGGACTGGGGCTAAGGCTAGGGCTGCAGCTAGGGCTGGGACTGGGGCTAGGGCTAGGGCTGCAGTTAGGGCTGGGGCTAGGGCTGGGGTTAGGGCTGGGTCTAGGGCTAGTGCTGGGGCTGGGCCTGGTGCTGGGACTGGGGCTACGGCTAGGCCTGCAGCTAGGGCTGGGACTGGGGCTAAGGCTAGGGCTGCGGCTAGGGCTGGGACTGGGGCTAGGGCTAGGGCTAGGGGTACGGCTGGGGCTAGTGTTGGGGCTGGGGCTAGTGCTAGGGCTGGGGCTGGGACTGGGGCTAGGGCTGCGGCTAGGGCTGGGGCTAGGGCTAGTGCTCGGGCTGGGGCTAGGACTATGGCTATGGCTGGGGCTGGGACTGGGGCTAGGGCTACGGCTATGGCTGGGGCTATGGCTGGAGCTGGGGCTAGGGTTTTGTCTGGGGCTGGTTCTATGGCTGGGAATGGGGCTAGTGCTGGGGCTAGTGCTGGGGCTGGGGCTGTGACTGGGGCTAGGGCTACGTCTAGGGCTGCGGCTAGGGCTGGGGCTGTGGCAGGAGATGGGGCTAGGGCTTGGTCTGGGGCTAGTGCTGGGGCTGGGACTGGGGCTAGGGCTGTGGCTAGGGCTGGGGCTGGGCCTGGGGCTAGGGCTGGGGCTGCGGCTAGGGCTGCGGCTAGGGCTGGGGCTAGTGCTGGGGCTAAGGCTAGGGCTGCAGCTAGGGCTGGGACTGGGGCTAGGGCTACGGGTACGGCTGGGGCTAGTGTTGGGGCTGGGGCTAGTGCTAGGCCTGGGGCTGGGACTGGGGCTAGGGCTGGGTCTGGGACTAGTGCTGGGACTGGGGCAGGGACTGGGACTAGTGCTGGGACTGGGGCAGGGACTTGGGCTAGGGCTAGGGCTGCAGCTAGGGCTGGGGCTGGGACTGGGGCTAGGGTTGGGTCTGGGGCTAGTGATGGGGCTGGGGCTTGGACTGGGGCTAGGGCTGGGGCTGGGGATGGGGCTAGGGTTGGGCCTGGGGCTGGGGCTGGGGCTAGGGCTGCGGCTAGGGCTGGGGCTAGGGATGGGGCTGGGGCTAGGGCTCGGGCTGGGGCTGGGGCTAGGGCTGGGTCTGGGGCTACTGCTGGGGCTGGGGATGGGGCTGGGACTGGGGCTAGGGCTAGGGCTGCAGCTAGGGCTGGGGCTAGGACTGGGGCTAGGACTGGGGCTGCGGCTAGGGCTGCGGCTAGGGCTAGGGCTAGGGTTGGGGCTGGGGCTAGGGCTGAGTCTGTGGCTAGTGCTGGTGCTGGGGCTAGTGCTCGGGCTGGGGCTAGGGCTACGGCTATGGATGGGGCTGGGACTGGGGCTAGGTCTACGGCTATGGCTGGGGCTGTGGCTGGAGCTGGGGCTAGGGTTTTGTCTGGGGCTAGTTCTAGGGCTGGGGCCAGGGCTGGCGTTAGGGCTAGGGCTTGGGCTGGGGCTGGGGCTGGGTCTAGGACTGGGGTTAGGGCTGGGTCTAGGGCTAGTGCTGGGGCTGGGCCTGGTGCTGGGACTGGGGCTACGGCTAGGGCTGCAGCTAGGGCTGGGACTGGGGCTAGGGCTATGGCTAGGGCTGCGGCTAGGGATTGGTCTGGGGCTAGTGCTAGGGCTGGGGCTGGGACTGGGGCTAGGTCTAGGGCTGCAGCTAGGGCTGGGGCTGGGACTGGGGCTAAGGCTAGGGCTGCAGCTAGGGCTGGGACTGGGGCTAGGGCTAGGGCTGCAGTTAGGGCTGGGGCTAGGGCTGGGGTTAGGGCTGGGGTTAGGGCTGGGTCTGGGGCTAGTGCTGGGGCTGGGGCTGCGGCTGCGGCTACGGCTGGGGCTAGGGTTGGGGCTGGAGCTGGAGCTGGGGCTGGGGCTAGAGATGGGTCTGGGGCTAGTGCTGGGGCTGGGGCTAGGGCTACGGCTATGGCTGGGGCTGGGACTGGGGCTAGGGCTACGGCTATGGCTGGGGCTGTGGCTGGAGCTGGGACTAGGGCTGGGGCTGGGGCTGGGACTGGGGCTGGGGCTGGGGCTGGGACTGGGGCTAGGGCTGGGTCTGGGGCTAGTGCTGGGGCTGGGACTGGGACTGGGGCTAGGGCTAGGGCTAGGGCTGCGGTTAGGGCTGGGGCTGGGGCTAGATTTAGGGCTAGGGCCTTATTTAGGTATAGGGTCAAGGCCTTACTTAAGGACTGTGTCTCGCAAAGCCTAGGAGGAGCATAAAGGCCTCAATAGGATCAGCATCAGGGTCTGGGGCTGCGGCTGGGGCTGGACCTGGGGCCTTAGTTAGAAATAGTGTCAAGGTCTTAGTTACCACATTGTCAGGGGAAGGCCTAGGAGGATCGCAAGGGCCTCTATAGGATCAGCATAAGGGGCTGGGGCTAGGGCTCGGGCTCAGGCTGGGGCTGGGGCTGGGACTGGGGCTAGGGCTGGGTTTAGGGCTAGTGCTGGGGCTGGGGCTGGGACTGGGGCTAGGGCTGTGTCTGGGGCTAGTGCTGGGGCTGGGTTTAGGGCTGGGCCTGGGGCTAGGGCTGGGAATGGGGCTAGTGCTGGGGCTGGGGCTGTGACTGGGGCTAGGGCTACGTCTAGGGCTGCGGCTAGGGCTGGGGCTGTGGCTGGAGATGGGGCTAGGGCTTGGTCTGGGGCTAGTGCTGGGGCTGGGACTGGGGCTAGGGCTGTGGCTAGGGCTGGGGCTGGGCCTGGGGCTAGGGCTGGGGCTGCGGCTAGGGCTGCGGCTAGGGCTGGGGCTAGTGCTGGGGCTAAGGCTAGGGCTGCAGCTAGGGCTACGGGTACGGCTGGGGCTAGTGTTGGGGCTGGGGCTAGTGCTAGGCCTGGGGCTGGGACTGGGGCTAGGGCTGGGACTGGGGCAGGGACTGGGACTAGTGCTGGGACAGGGGCAGGGACTGGGGCTAGGGCTAGGGCTGCAGCTATGGCTGGGGCTAGGGTTGGGGCTGGAGCTGGGGCTGGGGCTAGAGATGGGTCTGGGGCTAGTGCTGGGGCTGGGGCTGGGGCTGGGACTGGGGCTAGGGCTATGGCTAGGTCTGCGGCTAGGGCTGGGGCTGTGGATGGAGCTGGGGCTAGGGCTTGGTCTGGGGCTAGTTCTAGGGCTGGGGCTGGGACTGGGGCTAGGTCTAGGGCTGCAGGTAGGGCTGGGGCTGGGACTGGGGCTAGGGTTGGGTCTGGGGCTGGGGCTGGGGCTGGGGATGGGGCTAGGGTTGGGCATGGGGCTGGGGCTAGGGCTGGGGCTAGGGCTGGGGCTAGGGCTGGGGCTGGGGCTTGGGCTCGGGCTGGGGCTGGGGCTAGGGCTGGGGTTACGGCTAGGGATCAGCTGGGGCTGGGGCTGGGTCTAGGACTGGGGCTAGGGCAGGTTCTAGGGCTACTGTCGGGCCTGGGCCTGGGGATGGGGCTGGGACTGGGGCTAGGGCTAGGGCTGCAGTTAGGGCTGGGGCTGGGGCTGGGGCTGGGTCTAGGACTGGGGTTAGGGCTGGGTCTGGGGCTAGTGCTGGGGCTGCGCCTGGTGCTTGGACTGGGGCTAGGGCTAGGGCTGCAGCTAGGCCTGGGGCTGGGGCTGTGACTGGGGCTAGGGTTGGGCTGCGGCTAGGGCTGGGGCTAGGGCTGTGGCTAGGGCTGGGGCTGGGCCTGGGGCTAGGGCTGGGGCTGCGGCTAGGGCTGCGGCTAGGGCTGGGGCTAGTGCTGGGACTAAGGCTAGGGCTGCAGCTAGGGCTGGGACTGGGGCTAGGGCTATGGGTACGGCTGGGGCTAGTTTTGGGGCTGGGACTAGTGCTAGGCCTGGGGCTGGGACTGGGGCTAGGGCTGGGTCTGGGACTAGTGCTGGGACAGGGGCAGGGACTGGGACTAGTGCTGGGACTGGGGCAGGGACTGGGGCTAGGGCTAGGGCTGCAGCTACGGCTGGGGCTAGGGTTGGGTCTGGACCTGGGGCTGGGGCTAGAGATGGGTCTGGGGCTAGTGCTGGGGCTGGGGCTGGGGCTGGGACTGGGGCTAGGGCTATGGCTAGGTCTGCGGCTAGGGCTGGGGCTGTGGATGGAGCTGGGGCTAGGGCTTGGTCTGGGGCTAGTTCTAGGGCTGGGGCTGGGACTGGGGCTAGGTCTAGGGCTGCAGGTAGGGCTGGGGCTGGGACTGGGGCTAGGGTTGGGTCTGGGGCTAGTGCTGGGGCTGGGGCTTGGACTGGGGCTAGGGATGGGGCTGGGGCTAGGGCTGGGGATGGGGCTAGGGTTGGGCCTGGGGCTGGGGCTGGGCCTAGGGCTGCGACTAGGGCTGGGGCTAGGGCTGGGGCTGGGGCTTGGGCTCGGGCTGGGGCTGGGGCTAGGGCTGGGGTTAGGGCTAGGGATCGGCTGGGTCTAGGACTGGGGCTAGGGCTAGGGCTGCAGCTAGGGCTGAGGCTGGGACTGGGGCTAGGGCTGGGTCTGGGGCTACTGCTGGGGCTGGGGATGGGGCTGGGACTGGGGCTAGGGCTAGGGCTGCAGCTAGGGCTGGGGCTGGGACTGGTGCTAGGACTGGGGCTGCGGCTAGGGCTGCGGCTAGGGCTAGGGCTAGGGTTGGGGCTGGGGCTAGGGCTGGGTCTAGGGCTAGGGCTGGGGCTGGGGCTAGTGCTCGGGCTGGGGCTAGGGCTACGGCTATGGATGGGGCTGGGACTGGGGCTAGGTCTACGGCTATGGCTGGGGCTGTGGCTGGAGCTGGGGCTAGGGTTTTGTCTGGGGCTAGTTCTAGGGCTGGGGCCAGGGCTGGCGTTAGGGCTAGGGCTTGGGCTGGGGCTGGGGCTGGGTCTAGGACTGGGGTTAGGGCTGGGTCTAGGGCTAGTGCTGGGGCTGGGCCTGGTGCTGGGACTGGGGCTACGGCTAGGGCTGCAGCTAGGGCTGGGACTGGGGCTAAGGCTAGGGCTGCGGCTAGGGCTGGGACTGGGGCTAGGGCTAGGGCTAGGGGTACGGCTGGGGCTAGTGTTGGGGCTGGGGCTAGTGCTATGGCTGGGGCTGGGACTGGGGCTAGGGCTGCGGCTAGGGCTGGGGCTAGGGCTAGTGCTCGGGCTGGGGCTAGGGCTACGGCTATGGCTGGGGCTGGGACTGGGGCTAGGGCTACGACTATGGCTGGGGCTGTGGCTGGAGCTGGGGCTAGGGTTTTGTCTGGGGCTAGTTCTAGGGCTGGGGCTGGGACTGGGACTGGGGCTAGGGCTGGGGCTGGGCCTGGTCCTGGGGCTAGGCCTGGGTCTGGGGCTAGTGCTGGGGCTGGGGCTGGGACTGGGGCTAGGGCTAGGGCTGCAGCTAGGGGTGGGGCTGGGACTGGGGCTAGGACTGGGGCTGTGGCTAGGGCTGCGGCTAGGGCTGGGTCTAGGGTTGGGGCTGGGGCTAGGGCTGGGTCTGGGGCTAGTGCTGGGGCTGGGTCTGGGGCTAGTGCTGGGGCTGGGTCTGGGGCTACTGCTGGGACTGGGGCAGGGACTGGGACTAGTGCTGGGACTGGGGCAGGGACTGGGGCTAGGGCTAGGGCTGCAGCTACGGCTGGGGCTAGGGTTGGGGCTGGAGCTGGGGCTGGGGCTAGAGATGGGTCTGGGGCTAGTGCTGGGGCTGGGGCTGGGACTGGGGCTAGGGCTATGGCTAGGTCTGCGGCAAGGGCTGGGGCTGTGGCTGGAGCTGGGGCTAGGGCTTGGTCTGGGGCTAGTTCTAGGGCTGGGGCTGGGGATGGGACTGGGGCTAGGTCTAGGGCTGCAGCTAGGGCTGGGGCTGGGACTGGGGCTGGGCCTGGTCCTGGGGCTAAGCCTGGGTCTGGGGCTAGTGCTGGGGCTGGGGCTGGGACTGGGCTAGGGCTAGGGCTGCAGCTAGGGGTGGGTTTGGGACTGGGGCTAGGACTGGAGCTGTGGCTAGGGCTGCGGCTAGGGCTGGGTCTAGGGTTGGGGCTGGGGCTAGGGCTGGGTCTGGGGCTAGTGCTGGGGCTGGGTCTGGGGCTAGTGCTGGGACTGGGGCAGGGACTGGGACTAGTGCTGGGACTGGGGCAGGGACTGGGGCTAGGGCTAGGGCTGCAGCTACAGCTGGGGCTAGGGTTGGGGCTGGAGCTGGGGCTGGGGCTAGTGCTGGGGCTGGGGCTGGGACTGGGGCTAGGGCTATGGCTAGGTCTGCGGCTAGGGGTGGGGCTGTGGCTGGAGCTGGGACTAGGGCTGGGGCTGGGACTGGGGCTAGGGCTGGGGCTGGGACTGGGGCTAGGGTTGGGTCTGGGGCTAGTGCTGGGGCTGGGGCTTTTACTGGGGCTGGGGCTAGGGCTGCGGATGGGGCTGAGGCTGGGGATGGGGCTAGGGTTGAGGCTGGGACTAGGGCTGGGACTGGGGCTGGGGCTAGGGCTGTGGCTGGGGCTTGGGCTCGGGCTGGGCCTGGGCTCGGGCTGGGGCTGGGGCTAGGGCTGGGGTTAGGGCTAGGGATCAGCTGGGGCTGGGTCTGGGTCTAGGACTGGGGCTAGGGCTGGGTCTAGGGCTACTGTCGGGCCTGGGCTTGGGGATGGGGCTGGGACTGGGGCTAGGGCTAGGGCTGCAGTTAGGGCTGGGGCTGGGGCTGGGTCTAGGACTGGGGTTAGGGCTGGGTCTGGGGCTAGTGCTGGGGCTGCGCCTGGTGCTGGGACTGGGGCTAGGGCTAGGACTGGGGCTAGGGCTAGGGCTAGGGCTGCAGCTAGGCCTGGGGCTGGGGCTGGGACTGGGGCTAGGGTTAGGGCTGCGGCTAGGGCTGGGACTGGGGCTGGGGCTGGGACTGGGGCTAGGGCTAGGGCTGCAGCTAACGCTGGTGCTGGGACTGGGGCTAAGGCTAGGGCTGCAGCTAGGGCTGGGACAGGGGCTAGGGCTAGGGCTGCAGTTAGGGCTGGGGCTAGGGCTGGGGTTAGGGCTGGGTCTAGGGCTAGTGCTGGGGCTGGGCCTGGTGCTGGGACTGGGGCTACGGCTAGGCCTGCAGCTAGGGCTGGGACTGGGGCTAAGGCTAGGGCTGCGGCTAGGGCTGGGACTGGGGCTAGGGCTAGGGCTAGGGGTACGGCTGGGGCTAGTGTTGGGGCTGGGGCTAGTGCTAGGGCTGGGGCTGGGACTGGGGCTAGGGCTGCGGCTAGGGCTGGGGCTAGGGCTAGTGCTCGGGCTGGGGCTAGGACTATGGCTATGGCTGGGGCTGGGACTGGGGCTAGGGCTACGGCTATGGCTGGGGCTATGGCTGGAGCTGGGGCTAGGGTTTTGTCTGGGGCTGGTTCTATGGCTGGGAATGGGGCTAGTGCTGGGGCTAGTGCTGGGGCTGGGGCTGTGACTGGGGCTAGGGCTACGTCTAGGGCTGCGGCTAGGGCTGGGGCTGTGGCTGGAGATGGGGCTAGGGCTTGGTCTGGGGCTAGTGCTGGGGCTGGGACTGGGGCTAGGGCTGTGGCTGGGCCTGGGGCTAGGGCTGGGGCTGCGGCTAGGGCTGCGGCTAGGGCTGGGGCTAGTGCTGGGGCTAAGGCTAGGGCTGCAGCTAGGGCTGGGACTGGGGCTAGGGCTACGGGTACGGCTGGGGCTAGTGTTGGGGCTGGGGCTAGTGCTAGGCCTGGGGCTGGGACTGGGGCTAGGGCTGGGTCTGGGACTAGTGCTGGGACTGGGGCAGGGACTGGGACTAGTGCTGGGACTGGGGCAGGGACTGGGGCTAGGGCTAGGGCTGCAGCTAGGGCTGGGGCTGGGACTGGGGCTAGGGTTGGGTCTGGGGCTAGTGATGGGGCTGGGGCTTGGACTGGGGCTAGGGCTGGGGCTGGGGATGGGGCTAGGGTTGGGCCTGGGGCTAGTGCTGGGGCTGGGGCTGGGGCTGGGACTGGGGCTAGGGCTATGGCTAGGTCTGCGGCAAGGGCTGGGGCTGTGGCTGGAGCTGGGGCTAGGGCTTGGTCTGGGGCTAGTTCTAGGGCTGGGGCTGGGGATCGGACTGGGGCTAGGTCTAGGGCTGCAGGTAGGGCTGGGGCTGGGACTGGGGCTAGGGTTGGGTCTGGGGCTGGGGCTGGGGCTAGGGCTGTGGCTAGGGCTGCGGCTAGGGCTGGGGCTAGTGCTGGGACTAAGGCTAGGGCTGCAGCTAGGGCTGGGACTGGGGCTAGGGCTATGGGTACGGCTGGGGCTAGTTTTGGGGCTGGGGCTTGGACTGGGGCTAGGGCTGGGGCTGGGGATGGGGCTAGGGTTGGGCCTGGGGCTGGGGCTGGGGCTAGGGCTGCGGCTAGGGCTGGGGCTAGGGATGGGGCTGGGGCTAGGGCTCGGGCTGGGGCTGGGGCTAGGGCTGGGTCTGGGGCTACTGCTGGGGCTGGGGATGGGGCTGGGACTGGGGCTAGGGCTAGGGCTGCAGCTAGGGCTGGGGCTAGGACTGGGGCTAGGACTGGGGCTGCGGCTAGGGCTGCGGCTAGGGCTAGGGCTAGGGTTGGGGCTGGGGCTAGGGCTGAGTCTGTGGCTAGTGCTGGTGCTGGGGCTAGTGCTCGGGCTGGGGCTAGGGCTACGGCTATGGATGGGGCTGGGACTGGGGCTAGGTCTACGGCTATGGCTGGGGCTGTGGCTGGAGCTGGGGCTAGGGTTTTGTCTGGGGCTAGTTCTAGGGCTGGGGCCAGGGCTGGCGTTAGGGCTAGGGCTTGGGCTGGGGCTGGGGCTGGGTCTAGGACTGGGGTTAGGGCTGGGTCTAGGGCTAGTGCTGGGGCTGGGCCTGGTGCTGGGACTGGGGCTACGGCTAGGGCTGCAGCTAGGGCTGGGACTGGGGCTAAGGCTAGGGCTGCGGCTAGGGCTGGGACTGGGGCTAGGGCTAGGGCTAGGGGTACGGCTGGGGCTAGTGTTGGGGCTGGGGCTAGTGCTAGGGCTGGGGCTGGGACTGGGGCTAGGGCTGCGGCTAGGGCTGGGGCTAGGGCTAGTGCTCGGGCTGGGGCTAGGACTATGGCTATGGCTGGGGCTGGGATTGGGGCTAGGGCTACGGCTATGGCTGGGGCTATGGCTGGAGCTGGGGCTAGGGTTTTGTCTGGGGCTGGTTCTATGGCTGGGGCTGGGACTGGGGCTAGGGCTGGGGCTGGTACTGGGGCTAGGGCTGGGTCTGGGGCTAGTGCTGGGGCTGTGGCTGGGACTGGGGCTAGGGCTAGGGCTGCAGCTAGGGCTGGGGCTGGATCTGGGGCTAGTGCTGGGGCTGGGACTGGGACTGGGGCTAGGGCTAGGGCTGCAGCTAGGGCTGGGGCTGTGGCTGGGACTGGGGATAGGACTGGGGATGTGGCTAGGGCTGGGGCTAGGGTTGGGTCTGGGGCTAGTGCTTGGGCTGGGGCTAGTGCTCGGGCTGGGGCTAGGGCTACGGCTATGGATGGGGCTGGGACTGGGGCTAGGGCTACGGCTATGGCTGGGGCCGGAGCTGGGGCTAGGGTTTTGTCTGGCGCTAGTTCTAGGGCTGGGGCTGGGGCTGGGACTGGGGCTGGGGCTGGGGCTGGGCCTGGTCCTGGGGCTAGGCCTGGGTCTGGGGCTAGTGCTGGGGCTGGGGCTGGGACTGGGGCTAGGGCTAGGGCTGCAGCTAGGGGTGGGGCTGGGACTGGGGCTAGGACTGGGGCTGTGGCTAGGGCTGCGGGTAGGGCTGGGTCTAGGGTTGGGGCTGGGGCTAGGGCTGGGTCTGGGGCTAGTGCTGGGGCTGGGTCTGGGGTTAGTGCTGGGACTGGGGCAGGGACTGGGACTAGTGCTGGGACTGGGGAAGGGACTGGGGCTAGGGCTAGGGCTGCAGCTACAGCTGGGGCTAGGGTTGGGGCTGGAGCTGGGGCTGGGGCTAGTGCTGGGGCTGGGGCTGGGACTGGGGCTAGGGCTATGGCTAGGTCTGCGGCTAGGGCTGGGGCTGTGGCTGGAGCTACGGCTGGGGCTAGGGTTGGGGCTGGAGCTGGAGCTGGGGCTGGGGCTAGAGATGGGTCTGGGGCTAGTGCTGGGGCTGGGGCTAGGGCTACGGCTATGGCTGGGGCTGGGACTGGGGCTAGGGCTACGGCTATGGCTGGGGCTGTGGCTGGAGCTGGGGCTAGGGCTGGGGCTGGGACTGGGGCTGGGGCTGGGACTGGGGCTAGGGCTGGGTCTGGGGCTAGTGCTGGGGCTGGGACTGGGGCTATGGCTAGGGCTGCAGCTAGGGCTAGGGCTAGGGCTGGGACTGGGGCTAGGACTGCGGCTGCGGCTAGGGCTGCGGCTAGGGATGGGGCTAGGGTTGGGGCTGGGGCTAGGGCTGGGTCTGGGGCTAGTGCTGGGGCTGGGGCTGGGGCTGGTACTGGGGCTAGGGCTAGGGCTAGGGCTGTGGTTAGGGCTGGGGCTGGGGCTAGATTTAGGGCTAGGGCCTTATTTAGGTATAGGGTCAAGGCCTTACTTAAGGACTGTGTCTGGGCAAAGCCTAGGAGGAGCATAAAGGCCTCAATAGGATCAGCATCAGGGTCTGGGGCTGCGGCTGGGGCTGGACCTGGGGCCTTAGTTAGAAATAGTGTCAAGGTCTTAGTTACCACATTGTCAGGGGAAGGCCTAGGAGGATCGCAAGGGCCTCTATAGGATCAGCATAAGGGGCTGGGGCTAGGGCTCGGGCTCAGGCTGGGGCTGGGGCTGGGACTGGGGCTAGGGCTGGGTTTAGGGCTAGTGCTGGGGCTGGGGCTGGGACTGGGGCTAGGGCTGTGTCTGGGGCTAGTGCTGGGGCTGGGTTTAGGGCTGGGCCTGGGGCTAGGGCTGGGAATGGGGCTAGTGCTGGGGCTGGGGCTGTGACTGGGGCTAGGGCTACGTCTAGGGCTGCGGCTAGGGCTGGGGCTGTGGCTGGAGCTGGGGCTAGGGCTTGGTCTGGGGCTAGTGCTGGGACTGGGGCTAGGGCTGTGGCTAGGGCTGGGGCTGGGCCAGGGGCTAGGGCTGGGGCTGCGGCTAGGGCTGCGGCTAGGGCTGGGGCTAGTGCTGGGGCTAAGGCTAGGGCTGCAGCTAGGGCTGGGACTGGGGCTAGGGCTACGGGTACGGCTGGGGCTAGTGTTGGGGCTGGGGCTAGTGCTAGGCCTGGGGCTGGGACTGGGGCTAGGGCTGGGACTGGGGCAGGGACTGGGACTAGTGCTGGGACAGGGGCAGGGACTGGGGCTAGGGCTAGGGCTGCAGCTACGGCTGGGGCTAGGGTTGGGGCTGGAGCTGGGGCTGGGGCTAGAGATGGGTCTGGGGCTAGTGCTGGGGCTGGGGCTGGGGCTGGGACTGGGGCTAGGGCTATGGCTAGGTCTGCGGCAAGGGCTGGGGCTGTGGCTGGAGCTGGGGCTAGGGCTTGGTCTGGGGCTAGTTCTAGGGCTGGGGCTGGGGATGGGACTGGGGCTAGGTCTAGGGCTGCAGGTAGGGCTGGGGCTGGGACTGGGGCTAGGGTTGGGTCTGGGGCTGGGGCTGGGGCTGGGGATGGGGCTAGGGTTGGGCATGGGGCTGGGGCTAGGGCTGGGGCTAGGGCTGAGGCTAGGGCTGGGGCTGGGGCTTGGGCTCGGGCTGGGGCTGGGGCTAGGGCTGTGGTTACGGCTAGGGATCAACTGGGGCTGGGGCTGGGTCTAGGATTGGGGCTAGGGCAGGTTCTAGGGCTACTGTCGGGCCTGGGCCTGGGGATTTGGCTGGGACTGGGGCTAGGGCTAGGGCTGCAGTTAGGGCTGGGGCTGGGGCTGGGGCTGGGTCTAGGACTGGGGTTAGGGCTGGGTCTGGGGCTAGTGCTGGGGCTGCGCCTGGTGCTGGGACTGGGGCTAGGGCTAGGGCTGCAGCTAGGCCTGGGGCTGGGGCTGGGACTGGGGCTAGGGTTGGGCTGCGGCTAGGGCTGGGGCTAGGGCTGTGGCTAGGGCTGGGGCTGGGCCTGTGGCTACGGTTGGGGCTGCGGCTAGGGC
Source organism: Mesoplodon densirostris (assembly GCF_025265405.1). NCBI lineage: Eukaryota > Metazoa > Chordata > Mammalia > Artiodactyla > Ziphiidae > Mesoplodon > Mesoplodon densirostris. The sequence goes on along the minus strand of NC_082670.1, from coordinate 110,661,842 downwards.
TGCGGCTAGGGCTGCGGCTAGGGCTGGGGCTAGTGCTGGGTCTAAAGCTAGGGCTGCAGCTAGGGCTGGGACTGGGGCTAGGGCTACGGGTACGGCTGGGGCTAGTGTTGGGGCTGGGGCTAGTGCTAGGCCTGGGGCTGGGACTGGGGCTAGGGCTGGGTCTGGGACTAGTGCTGGGACAGGGGCAGGGACTGGGACTAGTGCTGGGACTGGGGCAGGGACTGGGGCTAGGGCTAGGGCTGCAGCTACGGCTGGGGCTAGGGTTGGGGCTGGAGCTGGGGCTGGGGCTAGAGATGGGTCTGGGGCTAGTGCTGGGGCTGGGGCTGGGGCTGGGACTGGGGCTAGGGCTATGGCTAGGTCTGCGGCTAGGGCTGGGGCTGTGGATGGAGCTGGGGCTAGGGCTTGGTCTGGGGCTAGTTCTAGGACTGGGGCTGGGACTGGGGCTAGGTCTAGGGCTGCAGCTAGGGCTGGGGCTGGGACTGGGGCTAGGGTTGGGTCTGGGGCTAGTGCTGGGGCTGGGGCTTGGACTGGGGCTAGGGCTGGGGCTGGGGCTAGGGCTGGGGATGGGGATAGGGTTGGGCCTGGGGCTGGGGCTGGGCCTAGGGCTGCAACTAGGGCTGGGGCTAGGGCTGGGGCTGGGGCTTGGGCTCGGGCTGGGGCTGGGGCTAGGGCTGGGGTTAGGGCTAGGGATCGGCTGGGTCTAGGACTGGGGCTAGGGCTAGGGCTGAAGCTAGGGCTGAGGCTGGGACTGGGGCTAGGGCTAGGGCTGCAGCTAGGGCTGGGGCTGGGACTGGTGCTAGGACTGGGGCTGCGGCTAGGGCTGCAGCTAGGGCTAGGGCTAGCGTTGGGGCTGGGGCTAGGGCTGGGTCTGGGGCTAGGGCTGGGGCTGGGGCTAGTGCTCGGGCTGGGGCTAGGGCTACGGCTATGGATGGGGCTGGGACTGGGGCTAGGTCTACGGCTATGGCTGGAGCTGTGGCTGGAGCTGGGGCTAGGGTTTTGTCTGGGGCTAGTTCTAGGGCTGGGGCCAGGGCTGGCGTTAGGGCTAGGGCTTGGGCTGGGGCTGGGGCTGGGTCTAGGACTGGGGTTAGGGCTGGGTCTAGGGCTAGTGCTGGGGCTGGGCCTGGTGCTGGGACTGGGGCTACGGCTACGGCTGCAGCTAGGGCTGGGGCTGGGACTGGGGCTGCGGCTAGGGCTGCGGCTACGGCTGGGACTGGGGCTAGGGCTAGGGCTATGGGTACGGCTGGGGCTAGTGTTGGGGCTGGGGCTAGTGCTAGGGCTGGGGCTGGGACTGGGGCTAGGGCTGCGGCTGGGGCTCGGGCTGGGGCTGGGGCTAGTGCTCGGGCTGGGGCTAGGGCTACGGCTATGGCTGGGGCTGGGACTGGGGCTAGGGCTACGGCTATGGCTGGGGCTGTGGCTGGAGCTGAGGCTAGGGTTTTGTCTGGGGCTAGTTCTAGGGCTGGGTCTGGGGCTGGGACTGGGGCTAGGGCTGGGTCTGGGGCTAGTGCTGGGGCTGGGGCTGGGACTAGGACTAGGGCTAGGGCTGCAGCTAGGGCTGAGGATGGGACTGGTGCTAGGGCTGGGTCTGGGGCTACTGCTGGGGCTGGGGATGGGGCTGGGACTGGGGCTAGGGCTAGGGCTGCAGCTAGGGCTGGGGCTGGGGCTGGGACTGGGGCTAGGACTGGGGCTGCGGCTAGGGCTGCGGCTAGGGCTAGGGCTGGGGTTGGGGATGGGGCTAGGGCTGAGTCTGGGGCTAGTGCTGGGGCTGGGGCTAGTGCTCGGGCTGGGGCTAGGGCTACGGCTATGGATGGGGCTGGGACTGGGGCTAGGTCTACGGCTATGGCTGGGGCTGTGGCTTGAGCTGGGGCTAGGGTTTTGTCTGGGGCTAGTGCTAGGGCTGGGACTGGGGCTAGGGCTAGGGCTGCAGCTAGGGCTGGGGCTGGGGCTGGGACTGGGGCTAGGACTGGGGCTGCGGCTAGGGCTGCGGCTAGGGCTAGGGCTAGGGTTGGGGCTGGGGCTAGGGCTGGGTCTGGGGCTAGTGCTGGGGCTGGGGCTAGTGCTCGGGCTGGGGCTAGGGCTACGGCTATGGATGGGGCTGGGACTGGGGCTAGGTCTACGGCTATGGCTGGGGCTGTGGCTGGAGCTGGGGCTAGGGTTTTGTCTGGGGCTAGTTCTAGGGCTGGGGCCAGGGCTGGCGTTAGGGCTAGGGCTTGGGCTGGGGCTGGGGCTGGGTCTAGGACTGGGGTTAGGGCTGGGTCTAGGGCTAGTGCTGGGGCTGGGCCTGGTGCTGGGACTGGGGCTACGGCTAGGGCTGCAGCTAGGGCTGGGACTGGGGCTAAGGCTAGGGCTGCGGCTAGGGCTGGGACTGGGGCTAGGGCTAGGGCTAGGGCTAGGGGTACGGCTGGGGCTAGTGTTGGGGTTGGGGCTAGTGCTAGGGCTGGGGCTGGGACTGGGGCTAGGGCTGCGGCTAGGGCTGGGGCTAGGGCTAGTGCTCGGGCTGGGGATAGGGCTATGGCTATGCCTGGGGCTCGGACTGGGGCTAGGGCTACGGCTATGGCTGGGGCTGTGGCTGGAGCTGGGGCTAGGGTTTTGTCTGGGGCTAGTTCTAGGGCTGGGGCTGGGGCTGGGACTGGGGCTAGGGCTGGGGCTGGTACTGGGGCTAGGGCTGGGTCTGGGGCTAGTGCTGGGGCTGTGGCTGGGACTGGGGCTAGGGCTAGGGCTGCAGCTAGGGCTGGGGCTGGATCTGGGGCTAGTGCTGGGGCTGGGACTGGGGCTGGGGCTAGGGCTAGGGCTGCAGCTAGTGCTTGGACTGGGGCAGGGACTGGGACTAGTGCTGGGCCTGGGTCTAGGGCTGTGGCTAGGACTGGGGCTGGGACTGGGGCTAGGGCTGGGGCTGCAGCTAGGGCTGGGGCTAGGGCTGGGGCTAGTGATGGGGCTAGTGCTGGGGCTGGGCCTGGGGCTGTGACTGGGGCTAGGGCTACGGCTAGGACTGCGGCTAGGGCTGGGGATGGTACTGGGGCTAGTGCTGGGTCTGGGGCTAGTGCTGGGGCTGGGACTGGGGCTAGGGCTGTGGCTAGGGCTGGGGCTAGTGCTGGGGCTGGGGTTAGGGCTGGGGCTGGCGCTAGGGCTGCATCTGTGGCTAGTGAAGGTGCTGGAGCTGGGGCTGGGGCTGGGACTGCGGCTAGGGCTACGGCTAGGGCTGGGGCTGTGCCTGGAGCTGGGGCTAGGGATTGGTCTGGGGCTAGTGCTAGGGCTGGGGCTGGGACTGCGGCTAGGGCTAGGGCTGCAGCTAGGGCTGGGGCTGGGACTGGGGCTAAGGCTAGGGCTGCAGCTAGGGCTGGGACTGGGGCTAGGGCTAGGGCTGCAGTTAGGGCTGGGGCTAGGGCTGGGGTTAGGGCTGGGTCTGGGGCTAGTGCTGGGGCTGGGGCTGCGGCTGCAGCTACGGCTGGGGCTAGGGTTGGGGCTGGAGCTGGAGCTGGGGCTGGGGCTAGAGATGGGTCTGGGGCTAGTGCTGGGGCTGGGGCTAGGGCTACGGCTATGGCTGGGGCTGGGACTGGGGCTAGGGCTACGGCTATGGCTGGGGCTGTGGCTGGAGCTGGGGCTAGGGCTGGGGCTGGGACTGGGGCTGGGGCTGGGACTGGGGCTAGGGCTGGGTCTGGGGCTAGTGCTGGGGCTGAGACTGGGGCTATGGCTAGGGCTGCAGCTAGGGCTAGGGCTAGGACTGGGACTGGGGCAAGGACTGCGGCTGCGGCTAGGGCTGCGGCTAGGGATGGGGCTAGGGTTGGGGCTGGGGCTAGGGCTGGGTCTGGGGCTAGTGCTGGGGCTGGGGCTGGGACTGGGGCTAGGGCTAGGGCTAGGGCTGCGGTTAGGGCTGGGGCTGGGGCTAGATTTAGGGCTAGGGCCTTATTTAGGTATAGGGTCAAGGCCTTACTTAAGGACTGTGTCTGGGCAAAGCCTAGGAGGAGCATAAAGGCCTCAATAGGATCAGCATCAGGGTCTGGGGCTGCGGCTGGGGCTGGACCTGGGGCCTTAGTTAGAAATAGTGTCAAGGTCTTAGTTACCACATTGTCAGGGGAAGGCCTAGGAGGATTGCAAGGGCCTCTATAGGATCAGCATAAGGGGCTGGGGCTAGGGCTCGGGCTCAGGCTGGGGCTGGGGCTAGGGCTGGGGCTAGGGCTGGGTTTAGGGCTAGTGCTGGGGCTGGGGCTGGGGCTGGGACTGGGGCTAGGGCTGTGTCTGGGGCTACTGCTGGGGCTGGGTTTAGGGCTGGGCCTGGGGCTAGGGCTGGGAATGGGGCTAGTGCTGGGGCTAGTGCTGGGGCTGGGGCTGTGACTGGGGCTAGGGTTACGTCTAGGTCTGCGGCTAGGGCTGGGGCTGTGGCTGGAGCTGGGGCTAGGATTTTGTCTGGGGCTAGTTCTAGGGCTGGGTCTGGGGCTGGGACTGGGGCTAGGGCTGGGTCTGGGGCTCCTGCTGGGGATGGGGCTGGGACTAGGGCTAGGGCTAGGGCTGCAGCTAGGGCTGAGGCTGGGACTGGGGCTAGGGCTGGGTCTGGGGCTACTGCTCGGGCTGGGGATGGGGCTGGGACTGGGGCTAGGGCTAGGGCTGCAGCTAGGGCTGGGGCTGGGGCTGGGACTGGGGCTAGGACTGGGGCTGCGGCTAGGGCTGCGGCTAGGGCTAGGGCTAGGGTTGGGGCTGGGGCTAGGGCTGGGTCTGGGGCTAGTGCTGGGGCTGGGGCTAGTGCTCGGGCTGGGGCTAGGGCTACGGCTATGGATGGGGCTGGGACTGGGGCTAGGTCTACGGCTATGGCTGGGGCTGTGGCTGGAGCTGGGGCTAGGGTTTTGTCTGGGGCTAGTTCTAGGGCTGGGGCCAGGGCTGGCGTTAGGGCTAGGGCTTGGGCTGGGGCTGGGGCTGGGTCTAGGACTGGGGTTAGGGCTGGGTCTAGGGCTAGTGCTGGGGCTGGGCCTGGTGCTGGGACTGGGGCTACGGCTAGGGCTGCAGCTAGGGCTGGGACTGGGGCTAAGGCTAGGGCTGCGGCTAGGGCTGGGACTGGGGCTAGGGCTAGGGCTAGGGGTACGGCTGGGGCTAGTGTTGGGGCTGGGGCTAGTGCTAGGGCTGGGGCTGGGACTGGGGCTAGGGCTGCGGCTAGGGCTGGGGCTAGGGCTAGTGCTCGGGCTGGGGCTAGGGCTACGGCTATGGCTGGGGCTGGGACTGGGGCTAGGGCTACGGCTATGGCTGGGGCTGGAGATGGGGCTAGGGTTTTGTCTGGCGCTAGTTCTAGGGCTGGGGCTGGGACTGGGGCTAGGGCTGGGGCTGGGCCTGGTCATGGGGCTAGGCCTGGGTCTGGGGCTAGTGCTGGGGCTGGGGCTGGGACTGGGGCTAGGGCTAGGGCTAGGGCTGCAGCTAGGGGTGGGGCTGGGACTGGGGCTAGGACTGGGGCTGTGGCTAGGGCTGCGGCTAGGGCTGGGTCTAGGGTTGGGGCTGGGGCTAGGGCTGGGTCTGGGGCTAGTGCTGGGGCTGGGTCTGGGGCTAGTGCTGGGGCTGGGTCTGGGGCTAGTGCTGGGACTGGGGCAGGGACTGGGACTAGTGCTGGGCCTGGGTCTAGGGCTGTGGCTAGGACTGGGGCTGGGACTGGGGCTAGGGCTGGGGCTGCAGCTAGGGCTGGGGCTAGGGCTGGGGCTAGTGCTGGGGCTAGTGCTGGGGCTGGGGCTGGGGCTGTGACTGGGGCTAGGGCTACGGCTAGGGCTGCGGCTAGGGCTGGGTATGGTACTGGGGCTAGTGCTGGGTCTGGGGCTAGTGCTGGGGCTGGGACTGGGGCTAGGGCTGTAGCTAGGGCTGGGGCTAGTGCTGGGGCTGGGGTTAGGGCTGGGGCTGGCGCTAGGGCTGCATCTGTGGCTAGTGAAGGTGCTGGAGCTGGGGCTGGGACTGCGGCTAGGGCTACGGCTAGGGCTGGGGCTGTGCCTGGAGCTGGGGCTAGGGATTGGTCTGGGGCTAGTGCTAGGGCTGGGGCTGGGACTGCGGCTAGGGCTAGGGCTGCAGCTAGGGCTGGGGCTGGGACTGGGGCTAAGGCTAGGGCTGCAGCTAGGGCTGGGACTGGGGCTAGGGCTAGGGCTGCAGTTAGGGCTGGGGCTAGGGCTGGGGTTAGGGCTGGGTCTGGGGCTAGTGCTGGGGCTGGGGCTGCGGCTGCAGCTACGGCTGGGGCTAGGGTTGGGGCTGGAGCTGGAGCTGGGGATGGGGCTAGAGATGGGTCTGGGGCTAGTGCTGGGGCTGGCGCTAGGGCTATGGCTGGGGCTGGGGCTGGGACTGGGGCTAGGGCTACGGCTGGGGCTGGGGCTGTGGCTGGAGCTGGGGCTAGGGTTTTGTCTGGGGCTAGTTTTAGGGCTGGGGCTGGGGCTGGGGCTGGGACTGGGGCTAGTGCTGGGTCTGGGGCTAGTGCTGGGACTGGGGCTGGGACTGGGGCTATGGCTAGGGCTGCAGCTAGGGCTAGGGCTGGGACTGGGGCTAGGACTGCGGCTGCGGCTAGGGCTGCAGCTAGGGTTGGTGCTAGGGTTGGGGCTGGGGCTAGGGCTGGGGCTGGCGCTAGGGCTGCGTCTGTGGCTAGTGAAGGTGCTGGAGCTGGGGCTGGGGCTGGGACTGCGGCTAGGGCTACGGCTAGGGCTGTGGCTAGGGCTGGAGCTGTGCCTGGAGCTGGGGCTAGGGATTGGTCTGGGGCTAGTGCTAGGGCTGGGGCTGGGACTGGGTCTAGGGCTAGGGCTGCAGCTAGGGCTGGTGCTGGGACTGGGGCTAAGGCTAGGTCTGCAGCTAGGGCTAGGGCTGCAGTTAGGGCTGGGGCTAGTGCTGGGGTTAGGGCTGGGTCTGGGGCTAGTGCTGGGGCTGGGGCTGCGGCTGCAGCTACGGCTGCGGCTAGGGTTGGGGCTGGAGCTGGAGCTGGGGCTGGGGCTAGAGATGGGTCTGGGGCTAGTGCTGGTGCTGGGGCTAGGGCTACGGCTATGGCTGGGGCTGGGACTGGGGCTAGGGCTACGGCTATGGCTGGGGCTGTGGCTGGAGCTGGGGCTAGGGTTTTGTCTGGGGCTAGTGCTAGGGCTGGGACTGGGGCTAGGGCTAGGGCTGCAGCTAGGGCTGGGGCTAGGGTTGGGGCTGGAGCTGGAGCTGGGGCTGGGGCTAGAGATGGGTCTGGGGCTAGTGCTGGGGCTGGGGCTAGGGCTACGGCTATGGCTGGGGCTCGGACTGGGGCTAGGGCTACGGCTATGGCTGGGGCTGTGGCTGGAGCTGGGGCTAGGGCTGGGGCTGGGACTGGGGCTGGGGCTGGGACTGGGGCTAGGGCTGGGTCTGGGGCTAGTGCTGGGGCTGGGACTGGGGCTATGGCTAGGGCTGCAGCTAGGGCTAGGGCTGGGACTGGGGCTAGGACTGCGGCTAGGGCTGGGGCTAGTGCTGGGGCTGGGGTTAGGGCTGGGGCTGGCGCTAGGGCTGCATCTGTGGCTAGTGAAGGTGCTGGAGCTGGGGCTGGGGCTGGGACTGTGGCTAGGGCTACGGCTATGGCTGGGGCTGGGACTGGGGCTAGGGCTATGGCTATGGCTGGGGCTGTGGCTGGAGCTGGGGCTAGGGCTGGGGCTGGGACTGGGGCTGGGGCTGGGACTGGGGCTAGGGCTGGGTCTGGGGCTAGTGCTGGGGCTGAGACTGGGGCTATGGCTAGGGCTGCAGCTAGGGCTAGGGCTAGGACTGGGACTGGGGCAAGGACTGCGGCTGCGGCTAGGGCTGCGGCTAGGGATGGGGCTAGGGTTGGGGCTGGGGCTAGGGCTGGGTCTGGGGCTAGTGCTGGGGCTGGGGCTGGGACTGGGGCTAGGGCTAGGGCTAGGGCTGCGGTTAGGGCTGGGGCTGGGGCTAGATTTAGGGCTAGGGCCTTATTTAGGTATAGGGTCAAGGCCTTACTTAAGGACTGTGTCTGGGCAAAGCCTAGGAGGAGCATAAAGGCCTCAATAGGATCAGCATCAGGGTCTGGGGCTGCGGCTGGGGCTGGACCTGGGGCCTTAGTTAGAAATAGTGTCAAGGTCTTAGTTACCACATTGTCAGGGGAAGGCCTAGGAGGATCGCAAGGGCCTCTATAGGATCAGCATAAGGGGCTGGGGCTAGGGCTCGGGCTCAGGCTGGGGCTGGGGCTAGGGCTGGGGCTAGGGCTGGGTTTAGGGCTAGTGCTGGGGCTGGGGCTGGGGCTGGGACTGGGGCTAGGGCTGTGTCTGGGGCTACTGCTGGGGCTGGGTTTAGGGCTGGGCCTGGGGCTAGGGCTGGGAATGGGGCTAGTGCTGGGGCTAGTGCTGGGGCTGGGGCTGTGACTGGGGCTAGGGTTACGTCTAGGTCTGCGGCTAGGGCTGGGGCTGTGGCTGGAGCTGGGGCTAGGATTTTGTCTGGGGCTAGTTCTAGGGCTGGGTCTGGGGCTGGGACTGGGGCTAGGGCTGGGTCTGGGGCTCCTGCTGGGGATGGGGCTGGGACTAGGGCTAGGGCTAGGGCTGCAGCTAGGGCTGAGGCTGGGACTGGGGCTAGGGCTGGGTCTGGGGCTACTGCTCGGGCTGGGGATGGGGCTGGGACTGGGGCTAGGGCTAGGGCTGCAGCTAGGGCTGGGGCTGGGGCTGGGACTGGGGCTAGGACTGGGGCTGCGGCTAGGGCTGCGGCTAGGGCTAGGGCTAGGGTTGGGGCTGGGGCTAGGGCTGGGTCTGGGGCTAGTGCTGGGGCTGGGGCTAGTGCTCGGGCTGGGGCTAGGGCTACGGCTATGGATGGGGCTGGGACTGGGGCTAGGTCTACGGCTATGGCTGGGGCTGTGGCTGGAGCTGGGGCTAGGGTTTTGTCTGGGGCTAGTTCTAGGGCTGGGGCCAGGGCTGGCGTTAGGGCTAGGGCTTGGGCTGGGGCTGGGGCTGGGTCTAGGACTGGGGTTAGGGCTGGGTCTAGGGCTAGTGCTGGGGCTGGGCCTGGTGCTGGGACTGGGGCTACGGCTAGGGCTGCAGCTAGGGCTGGGACTGGGGCTAAGGCTAGGGCTGCGGCTAGGGCTGGGACTGGGGCTAGGGCTAGGGCTAGGGGTACGGCTGGGGCTAGTGTTGGGGCTGGGGCTAGTGCTAGGGCTGGGGCTGGGACTGGGGCTAGGGCTGCGGCTAGGGCTGGGGCTAGGGCTAGTGCTCGGGCTGGGGCTAGGGCTACGGCTATGGCTGGGGCTGGGACTGGGGCTAGGGCTACGGCTATGGCTGGGGCTGGAGATGGGGCTAGGGTTTTGTCTGGCGCTAGTTCTAGGGCTGGGGCTGGGACTGGGGCTAGGGCTGGGGCTGGGCCTGGTCATGGGGCTAGGCCTGGGTCTGGGGCTAGTGCTGGGGCTGGGGCTGGGACTGGGGCTAGGGCTAGGGCTAGGGCTGCAGCTAGGGGTGGGGCTGGGACTGGGGCTAGGACTGGGGCTGTGGCTAGGGCTGCGGCTAGGGCTGGGTCTAGGGTTGGGGCTGGGGCTAGGGCTGGGTCTGGGGCTAATGCTGAGGCTGGGTCTGGGGCTAGTGCTGGGGCTGGGTCTGGGGCTAGTGCTGGGACTGGGGCAGGGACTGGGACTAGTGCTGGGCCTGGGTCTAGGGCTGTGGCTAGGACTGGGGCTGGGACTGGGGCTAGGGCTGGGGCTGCAGCTAGGGCTGGGGCTAGGGCTGGGGCTAGTGCTGGGGCTAGTGCTGGGGCTGGGGCTGGGGCTGTGACTGGGGCTAGGGCTACGGCTAGGGCTGCGGCTAGGGCTGGGTATGGTACTGGGGCTAGTGCTGGGTCTGGGGCTAGTGCTGGGGCTGGGACTGGGGCTAGGGCTGTAGCTAGGGCTGGGGCTAGTGCTGGGGCTGGGGTTAGGGCTGGGGCTGGCGCTAGGGCTGCATCTGTGGCTAGTGAAGGTGCTGGAGCTGGGGCTGGGACTGCGGCTAGGGCTACGGCTAGGGCTGGGGCTGTGCCTGGAGCTGGGGCTAGGGATTGGTCTGGGGCTAGTGCTAGGGCTGGGGCTGGGACTGCGGCTAGGGCTAGGGCTGCAGCTAGGGCTGGGGCTGGGACTGGGGCTAAGGCTAGGGCTGCAGCTAGGGCTGGGACTGGGGCTAGGGCTAGGGCTGCAGTTAGGGCTGGGGCTAGGGCTGGGGTTAGGGCTGGGTCTGGGGCTAGTGCTGGGGCTGGGGCTGCGGCTGCAGCTACGGCTGGGGCTAGGGTTGGGGCTGGAGCTGGAGCTGGGGATGGGGCTAGAGATGGGTCTGGGGCTAGTGCTGGGGCTGGCGCTAGGGCTATGGCTATGGCTGGGGCTGGGACTGGGGCTAGGGCTACGGCTAGGGCTGGGGCTGTGGCTGGAGCTGGGGCTAGGGTTTTGTCTGGGGCTAGTTTTAGGGCTGGGGCTGGGGCTGGGGCTGGGACTGGGGCTAGTGCTGGGTCTGGGGCTAGTGCTGGGACTGGGGCTGGGACTGGGGCTATGGCTAGGGCTGCAGCTAGGGCTAGGGCTGGGACTGGGGCTAGGACTGCGGCTGCGGCTAGGGCTGCAGCTAGGGTTGGTGCTAGGGTTGGGGCTGGGGCTAGGGCTGGGGCTGGCGCTAGGGCTGCGTCTGTGGCTAGTGAAGGTGCTGGAGCTGGGGCTGGGGCTGGGACTGCGGCTAGGGCTACGGCTAGGGCTGTGGCTAGGGCTGGGGCTGTGCCTGGAGCTGGGGCTAGGGATTGGTCTGGGGCTAGTGCTAGGGCTGGGACTGGGTCTAGGGCTAGGGCTGCAGCTAGGGCTGGTGCTGGGACTGGGGCTAAGGCTAGGTCTGCAGCTAGGGCTGGGACTGGGGCTAGTGCTAGGGCTGCAGTTAGGGCTGGGGCTAGGGCTGGGGTTAGGGCTGGGTCTGGGGCTAGTGCTGGGGCTGGGGCTGCGGCTGCAGCTACGGCTGCGGCTAGGGTTGGGGCTGGAGCTGGAGCTGGGGCTGGGGCTAGAGATGGTCTGGGGCTAGTGCTGGTGCTGGGGCTAGGGCTACGGCTATGGCTGGGGCTGGGACTGGGGCTAGGGCTACGGCTATGGCTGGGGCTGTGGCTGGAGCTGGGGCTAGGGTTTTGTCTGGGGCTAGTGCTAGGGCTGGGACTGGGGCTAGGGCTAGGGCTGCAGCTAGGGCTGGGGCTAGGGTTGGGGCTGGAGCTGGAGCTGGGGCTGGGGCTAGAGATGGGTCTGGGGCTAGTGCTGGGGCTGGGGCTAGGGCTACGGCTATGGCTGGGGCTGGGACTGGGGCTAGGGCTACGGCTATGGCTGGGGCTGTGGCTGGAGCTGGGGCTAGGGTTTTGTCTGGGGCTAGTTCTAGGGCTGGGTCTGGGGCTGGGACTGGGGCTAGGGCTGGGTCTGGGGCTAGTGCTGGGGCTGGGGCTGGGACTAGGACTAGGGCTAGGGCTGCAGCTAGGGCTGAGGATGGGACTGGTGCTAGGGCTGGGTCTGGGGCTACTGCTGGGGCTGGGGATGGGGCTGGGACTGGGGCTAGGGCTAGGGCTGCAGCTAGGGCTGGGGCTGGGGCTGGGACTGGGGCTAGGACTGGGGCTGCGGCTAGGGCTGCGGCTAGGGCTAGGGCTGGGGTTGGGGATGGGGCTAGGGCTGAGTCTGGGGCTAGTGCTGGGGCTGGGGCTAGTGCTCGGGCTGGGGCTAGGGCTACGGCTATGGATGGGGCTGGGACTGGGGCTAGGTCTACGGCTATGGCTGGGGCTGTGGCTTGAGCTGGGGCTAGGGTTTTGTCTGGGGCTAGTGCTAGGGCTGGGACTGGGGCTAGGGCTAGGGCTGCAGCTAGGGCTGGGGCTAGGGTTGGGGCTGGAGCTGGAGCTGGGGCTGGGGCTAGAGATGGGTCTGGGGCTAGTGCTGGGGCTGGGGCTAGGGCTACGGCTATGGCTGGGGCTGGGACTGGGGCTAGGGCTACGGCTATGGCTGGGGCTGTGGCTGGAGCTGGGGCTAGGGCTGGGGCTGGGACTGGGGCTGGGGCTGGGACTGGGGCTAGGGCTGGGTCTGGGGCTAGTGCTGGGGCTGGGACTGGGGCTATGGCTAGGGCTGCAGCTAGGGCTAGGGCTGGGACTGGGGCTAGGACTGCGGCTAGGGCTGGGGCTAGTGCTGGGGCTGGGGTTAGGGCTGGGGCTGGCGCTAGGGCTGCATCTGTGGCTAGTGAAGGTGCTGGAGCTGGGGCTGGGGCTGGGACTGTGGCTAGGGCTACGTCTATGGCTGGGGCTGGGACTGGGGCTAGGGCTACGGCTATGGCTGGGGCTGTGGCTGGAGCTGGGGCTAGGGCTGGGGCTGGGGCTGGGACTGGGGCTGGGACTGGGGCTAGGGCTGGGTCTGGGGCTAGTGCTGGGGCTGAGACTGGGGCTATGGCTAGGGCTGCAGCTAGGGCTAGGGCTAGGACTGGGACTGGGGCAAGGACTGCGGCTGCGGCTAGGGCTGCGGCTAGGGATGGGGCTAGGGTTGGGGCTGGGGCTAGGGCTGGGTCTGGGGCTAGTGCTGGGGCTGGGGCTGGGACTGGGGCTAGGGCTAGGGCTAGGGCTGCGGTTAGGGCTGGGGCTGGGGCTAGATTTAGGGCTAGGGCCTTATTTAGGTATAGGGTCAAGGCCTTACTTAAGGACTGTGTCTGGGCAAAGCCTAGGAGGAGCATAAAGGCCTCAATAGGATCAGCATCAGGGTCTGGGGCTGCGGCTGGGGCTGGACCTGGGGCCTTAGTTAGAAATAGTGTCAAGGTCTTAGTTACCACATTGTCAGGGGAAGGCCTAGGAGGATCGCAAGGGCCTCTATAGGATCAGCATAAGGGGCTGGGGCTAGGGCTCGGGCTCAGGCTGGGGCTGGGGCTAGGGCTGGGGCTAGGGCTGGGTTTAGGGCTAGTGCTGGGGCTGGGGCTGGGGCTGGGACTGGGGCTAGGGCTGTGTCTGGGGCTACTGCTGGGGCTGGGTTTAGGGCTGGGCCTGGGGCTAGGGCTGGGAATGGGGCTAGTGCTGGGGCTAGTGCTGGGGCTGGGGCTGTGACTGGGGCTAGGGTTACGTCTAGGTCTGCGGCTAGGGCTGGGGCTGTGGCTGGAGCTGGGGCTAGGATTTTGTCTGGGGCTAGTTCTAGGGCTGGGTCTGGGGCTGGGACTGGGGCTAGGGCTGGGTCTGGGGCTCCTGCTGGGGATGGGGCTGGGACTAGGGCTAGGGCTAGGGCTGCAGCTAGGGCTGAGGCTGGGACTGGGGCTAGGGCTGGGTCTGGGGCTACTGCTCGGGCTGGGGATGGGGCTGGGACTGGGGCTAGGGCTAGGGCTGCAGCTAGGGCTGGGGCTGGGGCTGGGACTGGGGCTAGGACTGGGGCTGCGGCTAGGGCTGCGGCTAGGGCTAGGGCTAGGGTTGGGGCTGGGGCTAGGGCTGGGTCTGGGGCTAGTGCTGGGGCTGGGGCTAGTGCTCGGGCTGGGGCTAGGGCTACGGCTATGGATGGGGCTGGGACTGGGGCTAGGTCTACGGCTATGGCTGGGGCTGTGGCTGGAGCTGGGGCTAGGGTTTTGTCTGGGGCTAGTTCTAGGGCTGGGGCCAGGGCTGGCGTTAGGGCTAGGGCTTGGGCTGGGGCTGGGGCTGGGTCTAGGACTGGGGTTAGGGCTGGGTCTAGGGCTAGTGCTGGGGCTGGGCCTGGTGCTGGGACTGGGGCTACGGCTAGGGCTGCAGCTAGGGCTGGGACTGGGGCTAAGGCTAGGGCTGCGGCTAGGGCTGGGACTGGGGCTAGGGCTAGGGCTAGGGGTACGGCTGGGGCTAGTGTTGGGGCTGGGGCTAGTGCTAGGGCTGGGGCTGGGACTGGGGCTAGGGCTGCGGCTAGGGCTGGGGCTAGGGCTAGTGCTCGGGCTGGGGCTAGGGCTACGGCTATGGCTGGGGCTGGGACTGGGGCTAGGGCTACGGCTATGGCTGGGGCTGGAGATGGGGCTAGGGTTTTGTCTGGCGCTAGTTCTAGGGCTGGGGCTGGGACTGGGGCTAGGGCTGGGGCTGGGCCTGGTCATGGGGCTAGGCCTGGGTCTGGGGCTAGTGCTGGGGCTGGGGCTGGGACTGGGGCTAGGGCTAGGGCTAGGGCTGCAGCTAGGGGTGGGGCTGGGACTGGGGCTAGGACTGGGGCTGTGGCTAGGGCTGCGGCTAGGGCTGGGTCTAGGGTTGGGGCTGGGGCTAGGGCTGGGTCTGGGGCTAGTGCTGGGGCTGGGTCTGGGGCTAGTGCTGGGGCTGGGTCTGGGGCTAGTGCTGGGACTGGGGCAGGGACTGGGACTAGTGCTGGGCCTGGGTCTAGGGCTGTGGCTAGGACTGGGGCTGGGACTGGGGCTAGGGCTGGGGCTGCAGCTAGGGCTGGGGCTAGGGCTGGGGCTAGTGCTGGGGCTAGTGCTGGGGCTGGGGCTGGGGCTGTGACTGGGGCTAGGGCTACGGCTAGGGCTGCGGCTAGGGCTGGGTATGGTACTGGGGCTAGTGCTGGGTCTGGGGCTAGTGCTGGGGCTGGGACTGGGGCTAGGGCTGTAGCTAGGGCTGGGGCTAGTGCTGGGGCTGGGGTTAGGGCTGGGGCTGGCGCTAGGGCTGCATCTGTGGCTAGTGAAGGTGCTGGAGCTGGGGCTGGGACTGCGGCTAGGGCTACGGCTAGGGCTGGGGCTGTGCCTGGAGCTGGGGCTAGGGATTGGTCTGGGGCTAGTGCTAGGGCTGGGGCTGGGACTGCGGCTAGGGCTAGGGCTGCAGCTAGGGCTGGGGCTGGGACTGGGGCTAAGGCTAGGGCTGCAGCTAGGGCTGGGACTGGGGCTAGGGCTAGGGCTGCAGTTAGGGCTGGGGCTAGGGCTGGGGTTAGGGCTGGGTCTGGGGCTAGTGCTGGGGCTGGGGCTGCGGCTGCAGCTACGGCTGGGGCTAGGGTTGGGGCTGGAGCTGGAGCTGGGGATGGGGCTAGAGATGGGTCTGGGGCTAGTGCTGGGGCTGGCGCTAGGGCTATGGCTATGGCTGGGGCTGGGACTGGGGCTAGGGCTACGGCTAGGGCTGGGGCTGTGGCTGGAGCTGGGGCTAGGGTTTTGTCTGGGGCTAGTTTTAGGGCTGGGGCTGGGGCTGGGGCTGGGACTGGGGCTAGTGCTGGGTCTGGGGCTAGTGCTGGGACTGGGGCTGGGACTGGGGCTATGGCTAGGGCTGCAGCTAGGGCTAGGGCTGGGACTGGGGCTAGGACTGCGGCTGCGGCTAGGGCTGCAGCTAGGGTTGGTGCTAGGGTTGGGGCTGGGGCTAGGGCTGGGGCTGGCGCTAGGGCTGCGTCTGTGGCTAGTGAAGGTGCTGGAGCTGGGGCTGGGGCTGGGACTGCGGCTAGGGCTACGGCTAGGGCTGTGGCTAGGGCTGGGGCTGTGCCTGGAGCTGGGGCTAGGGATTGGTCTGGGGCTAGTGCTAGGGCTGGGGCTGGGACTGGGTCTAGGGCTAGGGCTGCAGCTAGGGCTGGTGCTGGGACTGGGGCTAAGGCTAGGTCTGCAGCTAGGGCTGGGACTGGGGCTAGGGCTAGGGCTGCAGTTAGGGCTGGGGCTAGGGCTGGGGTTAGGGCTGGGTCTGGGGCTAGGGCTACGGCTATGGATGGGGCTGGGACTGGGGCTAGGTCTACGGCTATGGCTGGGGCTGTGGCTTGAGCTGGGGCTAGGGTTTTGTCTGGGGCTAGTGCTAGGGCTGGGACTGGGGCTAGGGCTAGGGCTGCAGCTAGGGCTGGGGCTGGGGCTGGGACTGGGGCTAGGACTGGGGCTGCGGCTAGGGCTGCGGCTAGGGCTAGGGCTAGGGTTGGGGCTGGGGCTAGGGCTGGGTCTGGGGCTAGTGCTGGGGCTGGGGCTAGTGCTCGGGCTGGGGCTAGGGCTACGGCTATGGATGGGGCTGGGACTGGGGCTAGGTCTACGGCTATGGCTGGGGCTGTGGCTGGAGCTGGGGCTAGGGTTTTGTCTGGGGCTAGTTCTAGGGCTGGGGCCAGGGCTGGCGTTAGGGCTAGGGCTTGGGCTGGGGCTGGGGCTGGGTCTAGGACTGGGGTTAGGGCTGGGTCTAGGGCTAGTGCTGGGGCTGGGCCTGGTGCTGGGACTGGGGCTACGGCTAGGGCTGCAGCTAGGGCTGGGACTGGGGCTAAGGCTAGGGCTGCGGCTAGGGCTGGGACTGGGGCTAGGGCTAGGGCTAGGGGTACGGCTGGGGCTAGTGTTGGGGCTGGGGCTAGTGCTAGGGCTGGGGCTGGGACTGGGGCTAGGGCTGCGGCTAGGGCTGGGGCTAGGGCTAGTGCTCGGGCTGGGGATAGGGCTATGGCTATGCCTGGGGCTCGGACTGGGGCTAGGGCTACGGCTATGGCTGGGGCTGTGGCTGGAGCTGGGGCTAGGGTTTTGTCTGGGGCTAGTTCTAGGGCTGGGGCTGGGGCTGGGACTGGGGCTAGGGCTGGGGCTGGTACTGGGGCTAGGGCTGGGTCTGGGGCTAGTGCTGGGGCTGTGGCTGGGACTGGGGCTAGGGCTAGGGCTGCAGCTAGGGCTGGGGCTGGATCTGGGGCTAGTGCTGGGGCTGGGACTGGGGCTGGGGCTAGGGCTAGGGCTGCAGCTAGTGCTTGGACTGGGGCAGGGACTGGGACTAGTGCTGGGCCTGGGTCTAGGGCTGTGGCTAGGACTGGGGCTGGGACTGGGGCTAGGGCTGGGGCTGCAGCTAGGGCTGGGGCTAGGGCTGGGGCTAGTGATGGGGCTAGTGCTGGGGCTGGGGCTGGGGCTGTGACTGGGGCTAGGGCTACGGCTAGGGCTGCGGCTAGGGCTGGGGATGGTACTGGGGCTAGTGCTGGGTCTGGGGCTAGTGCTGGGGCTGGGACTGGGGCTAGGGCTGTGGCTAGGGCTGGGGCTAGTGCTGGGGCTGGGGTTAGGGCTGGGGCTGGCGCTAGGGCTGCATCTGTGGCTAGTGAAGGTGCTGGAGCTGGGGCTGGGGCTGGGACTGCGGCTAGGGCTACGGCTAGGGCTGGGGCTGTGCCTGGAGCTGGGGCTAGGGATTGGTCTGGGGCTAGTGCTAGGGCTGGGGCTGGGACTGCGGCTAGGGCTAGGGCTGCAGCTAGGGCTGGGGCTGGGACTGGGGCTAAGGCTAGGGCTGCAGCTAGGGCTGGGACTGGGGCTAGGGCTAGGGCTGCAGTTAGGGCTGGGGCTAGGGCTGGGGTTAGGGCTGGGTCTGGGGCTAGTGCTGGGGCTGGGGCTGCGGCTGCAGCTACGGCTGGGGCTAGGGTTGGGGCTGGAGCTGGAGCTGGGGCTGGGGCTAGAGATGGGTCTGGGGCTAGTGCTGGGGCTGGGGCTAGGGCTACGGCTATGGCTGTGGCTGGGACTGGGGCTAGGGCTACGGCTATGGCTGGGGCTGTGGCTGGAGCTGGGGCTAGGGCTGGGGCTGGGACTGGGGCTGGGGCTGGGACTGGGGCTAGGGCTGGGTCTGGGGCTAGTGCTGGGGCTGAGACTGGGGCTATGGCTAGGGCTGCAGCTAGGGCTAGGGCTAGGACTGGGACTGGGGCAAGGACTGCGGCTGCGGCTAGGGCTGCGGCTAGGGATGGGGCTAGGGTTGGGGCTGGGGCTAGGGCTGGGTCTGGGGCTAGTGCTGGGGCTGGGGCTGGGACTGGGGCTAGGGCTAGGGCTAGGGCTGCGGTTAGGGCTGGGGCTGGGGCTAGATTTAGGGCTAGGGCCTTATTTAGGTATAGGGTCAAGGCCTTACTTAAGGACTGTGTCTGGGCAAAGCCTAGGAGGAGCATAAAGGCCTCAATAGGATCAGCATCAGGGTCTGGGGCTGCGGCTGGGGCTGGACCTGGGGCCTTAGTTAGAAATAGTGTCAAGGTCTTAGTTACCACATTGTCAGGGGAAGGCCTAGGAGGATTGCAAGGGCCTCTATAGGATCAGCATAAGGGGCTGGGGCTAGGGCTCGGGCTCAGGCTGGGGCTGGGGCTAGGGCTGGGGCTAGGGCTGGGTTTAGGGCTAGTGCTGGGGCTGGGGCTGGGGCTGGGACTGGGGCTAGGGCTGTGTCTGGGGCTACTGCTGGGGCTGGGTTTAGGGCTGGGCCTGGGGCTAGGGCTGGGAATGGGGCTAGTGCTGGGGCTAGTGCTGGGGCTGGGGCTGTGACTGGGGCTAGGGTTACGTCTAGGTCTGCGGCTAGGGCTGGGGCTGTGGCTGGAGCTGGGGCTAGGATTTTGTCTGGGGCTAGTTCTAGGGCTGGGTCTGGGGCTGGGACTGGGGCTAGGGCTGGGTCTGGGGCTCCTGCTGGGGATGGGGCTGGGACTAGGGCTAGGGCTAGGGCTGCAGCTAGGGCTGAGGCTGGGACTGGGGCTAGGGCTGGGTCTGGGGCTACTGCTCGGGCTGGGGATGGGGCTGGGACTGGGGCTAGGGCTAGGGCTGCAGCTAGGGCTGGGGCTGGGGCTGGGACTGGGGCTAGGACTGGGGCTGCGGCTAGGGCTGCGGCTAGGGCTAGGGCTAGGGTTGGGGCTGGGGCTAGGGCTGGGTCTGGGGCTAGTGCTGGGGCTGGGGCTAGTGCTCGGGCTGGGGCTAGGGCTACGGCTATGGATGGGGCTGGGACTGGGGCTAGGTCTACGGCTATGGCTGGGGCTGTGGCTGGAGCTGGGGCTAGGGTTTTGTCTGGGGCTAGTTCTAGGGCTGGGGCCAGGGCTGGCGTTAGGGCTAGGGCTTGGGCTGGGGCTGGGGCTGGGTCTAGGACTGGGGTTAGGGCTGGGTCTAGGGCTAGTGCTGGGGCTGGGCCTGGTGCTGGGACTGGGGCTACGGCTAGGGCTGCAGCTAGGGCTGGGACTGGGGCTAAGGCTAGGGCTGCGGCTAGGGCTGGGACTGGGGCTAGGGCTAGGGCTAGGGGTACGGCTGGGGCTAGTGTTGGGGCTGGGGCTAGTGCTAGGGCTGGGGCTGGGACTGGGGCTAGGGCTGCGGCTAGGGCTGGGGCTAGGGCTAGTGCTCGGGCTGGGGCTAGGGCTACGGCTATGGATGGGGCTGGGACTGGGGCTAGGGCTACGGCTATGGCTGGGGCTGGAGATGGGGCTAGGGTTTTGTCTGGCGCTAGTTCTAGGGCTGGGGCTGGGACTGGGGCTAGGGCTGGGGCTGGGCCTGGTCATGGGGCTAGGCCTGGGTCTGGGGCTAGTGCTGGGGCTGGGGCTGGGACTGGGGCTAGGGCTAGGGCTAGGGCTGCAGCTAGGGGTGGGGCTGGGACTGGGGCTAGGACTGGGGCTGTGGCTAGGGCTGCGGCTAGGGCTGGGTCTAGGGTTGGGGCTGGGGCTAGGGCTGGGTCTGGGGCTAGTGCTGGGGCTGGGTCTGGGGCTAGTGCTGGGGCTGGGTCTGGGGCTAGTGCTGGGACTGGGGCAGGGACTGGGACTAGTGCTGGGCCTGGGTCTAGGGCTGTGGCTAGGACTGGGGCTGGGACTGGGGCTAGGGCTGGGGCTGCAGCTAGGGCTGGGGCTAGGGCTGGGGCTAGTGCTGGGGCTAGTGCTGGGGCTGGGGCTGGGGCTGTGACTGGGGCTAGGGCTACGGCTAGGGCTGCGGCTAGGGCTGGGTATGGTACTGGGGCTAGTGCTGGGTCTGGGGCTAGTGCTGGGGCTGGGACTGGGGCTAGGGCTGTAGCTAGGGCTGGGGCTAGTGCTGGGGCTGGGGTTAGGGCTGGGGCTGGCGCTAGGGCTGCATCTGTGGCTAGTGAAGGTGCTGGAGCTGGGGCTGGGACTGCGGCTAGGGCTACGGCTAGGGCTGGGGCTGTGCCTGGAGCTGGGGCTAGGGATTGGTCTGGGGCTAGTGCTAGGGCTGGGGCTGGGACTGCGGCTAGGGCTAGGGCTGCAGCTAGGGCTGGGGCTGGGACTGGGGCTAAGGCTAGGGCTGCAGCTAGGGCTGGGACTGGGGCTAGGGCTAGGGCTGCAGTTAGGGCTGGGGCTAGGGCTGGGGTTAGGGCTGGGTCTGGGGCTAGTGCTGGGGCTGGGGCTGCGGCTGCAGCTACGGCTGGGGCTAGGGTTGGGGCTGGAGCTGGAGCTGGGGATGGGGCTAGAGATGGGTCTGGGGCTAGTGCTGGGGCTGGCGCTAGGGCTATGGCTATGGCTGGGGCTGGGACTGGGGCTAGGGCTACGGCTAGGGCTGGGGCTGTGGCTGGAGCTGGGGCTAGGGTTTTGTCTGGGGCTAGTTTTAGGGCTGGGGCTGGGGCTGGGGCTGGGACTGGGGCTAGTGCTGGGGCTGGGGCTAGTGCTGGGACTGGGGCTGGGACTGGGGCTATGGCTAGGGCTGCAGCTAGGGCTAGGGCTGGGACTGGGGCTAGGACTGCGGCTGCGGCTAGGGCTGCAGCTAGGGTTGGTGCTAGGGTTGGGGCTGGGGCTAGGGCTGGGGCTGGCGCTAGGGCTGCGTCTGTGGCTAGTGAAGGTGCTGGAGCTGGGGCTGGGGCTGGGACTGCGGCTAGGGCTACGGCTAGGGCTGTGGCTAGGGCTGGGGCTGTGCCTGGAGCTGGGGCTAGGGATTGGTCTGGGGCTAGTGCTAGGGCTGGGGCTGGGACTGGGTCTAGGGCTAGGGCTGCAGCTAGGGCTGGTGCTGGGACTGGGGCTAAGGCTAGGTCTGCAGCTAGGGCTGGGACTGGGGCTAGGGCTAGGGCTGCAGTTAGGGCTGGGGCTAGGGCTGGGGTTAGGGCTGGGTCTGGGGCTAGTGCTGGGGCTGGGGCTGCGGCTGCAGCTACGGCTGCGGCTAGGGTTGGGGCTGGAGCTGGAGCTGGGGCTGGGGCTAGAGATGGGTCTGGGGCTAGTGCTGGTGCTGGGGCTAGGGCTACGGCTATGGCTGGGGCTGGGACTGGGGCTAGGGCTACGGCTATGGCTGGGGCTGTGGCTGGAGCTGGGGCTAGGGTTTTGTCTGGGGCTAGTGCTAGGGCTGGGACTGGGGCTAGGGCTAGGGCTGCAGCTAGGGCTGGGGCTAGGGTTGGGGCTGGAGCTGGAGCTGGGGCTGGGGCTAGAGATGGGTCTGGGGCTAGTGCTGGGGCTGGGGCTAGGGCTACGGCTATGGCTGGGGCTGGGACTGGGGCTAGGGCTACGGCTATGGCTGGGGCTGTGGCTGGAGCTGGGGCTAGGGCTGGGGCTGGGACTGGGGCTGGGGCTGGGACTGGGGCTAGGGCTGGGTCTGGGGCTAGTGCTGGGGCTGGGACTGGGGCTATGGCTAGGGCTGCAGCTAGGGCTAGGGCTGGGACTGGGGCTAGGACTGCGGCTAGGGCTGGGGCTAGTGCTGGGGCTGGGGTTAGGGCTGGGGCTGGCGCTAGGGCTGCATCTGTGGCTAGTGAAGGTGCTGGAGCTGGGGCTGGGGCTGGGACTGTGGCTAGGGCTACGGCTATGGCTGGGGCTGGGACTGGGGCTAGGGCTACGGCTATGGCTGGGGCTGTGGCTGGAGCTGGGGCTAGGGCTGGGGCTGGGACTGGGGCTGGGGCTGGGACTGGGGCTAGGGCTGGGTCTGGGGCTAGTGCTGGGGCTGAGACTGGGGCTATGGCTAGGGCTGCAGCTAGGGCTAGGGCTAGGACTGGGACTGGGGCAAGGACTGCGGCTGCGGCTAGGGCTGCGGCTAGGGATGGGGCTAGGGTTGGGGCTGGGGCTAGGGCTGGGTCTGGGGCTAGTGCTGGGGCTGGGGCTGGGACTGGGGCTAGGGCTAGGGCTAGGGCTGCGGTTAGGGCTGGGGCTGGGGCTAGATTTAGGGCTAGGGCCTTATTTAGGTATAGGGTCAAGGCCTTACTTAAGGACTGTGTCTGGGCAAAGCCTAGGAGGAGCATAAAGGCCTCAATAGGATCAGCATCAGGGTCTGGGGCTGCGGCTGGGGCTGGACCTGGGGCCTTAGTTAGAAATAGTGTCAAGGTCTTAGTTACCACATTGTCAGGGGAAGGCCTAGGAGGATCGCAAGGGCCTCTATAGGATCAGCATAAGGGGCTGGGGCTAGGGCTCGGGCTCAGGCTGGGGCTGGGGCTAGGGCTGGGGCTAGGGCTGGGTTTAGGGCTAGTGCTGGGGCTGGGGCTGGGGCTGGGACTGGGGCTAGGGCTGTGTCTGGGGCTACTGCTGGGGCTGGGTTTAGGGCTGGGCCTGGGGCTAGGGCTGGGAATGGGGCTAGTGCTGGGGCTAGTGCTGGGGCTGGGGCTGTGACTGGGGCTAGGGTTACGTCTAGGTCTGCGGCTAGGGCTGGGGCTGTGGCTGGAGCTGGGGCTAGGATTTTGTCTGGGGCTAGTTCTAGGGCTGGGTCTGGGGCTGGGACTGGGGCTAGGGCTGGGTCTGGGGCTCCTGCTGGGGATGGGGCTGGGACTAGGGCTAGGGCTAGGGCTGCAGCTAGGGCTGAGGCTGGGACTGGGGCTAGGGCTGGGTCTGGGGCTACTGCTCGGGCTGGGGATGGGGCTGGGACTGGGGCTAGGGCTAGGGCTGCAGCTAGGGCTGGGGCTGGGGCTGGGACTGGGGCTAGGACTGGGGCTGCGGCTAGGGCTGCGGCTAGGGCTAGGGCTAGGGTTGGGGCTGGGGCTAGGGCTGGGTCTGGGGCTAGTGCTGGGGCTGGGGCTAGTGCTCGGGCTGGGGCTAGGGCTACGGCTATGGATGGGGCTGGGACTGGGGCTAGGTCTACGGCTATGGCTGGGGCTGTGGCTGGAGCTGGGGCTAGGGTTTTGTCTGGGGCTAGTTCTAGGGCTGGGGCCAGGGCTGGCGTTAGGGCTAGGGCTTGGGCTGGGGCTGGGGCTGGGTCTAGGACTGGGGTTAGGGCTGGGTCTAGGGCTAGTGCTGGGGCTGGGCCTGGTGCTGGGACTGGGGCTACGGCTAGGGCTGCAGCTAGGGCTGGGACTGGGGCTAAGGCTAGGGCTGCGGCTAGGGCTGGGACTGGGGCTAGGGCTAGGGCTAGGGGTACGGCTGGGGCTAGTGTTGGGGCTGGGGCTAGTGCTAGGGCTGGGGCTGGGACTGGGGCTAGGGCTGCGGCTAGGGCTGGGGCTAGGGCTAGTGCTCGGGCTGGGGCTAGGGCTACGGCTATGGCTGGGGCTGGGACTGGGGCTAGGGCTACGGCTATGGCTGGGGCTGGAGATGGGGCTAGGGTTTTGTCTGGCGCTAGTTCTAGGGCTGGGGCTGGGACTGGGGCTAGGGCTGGGGCTGGGCCTGGTCATGGGGCTAGGCCTGGGTCTGGGGCTAGTGCTGGGGCTGGGGCTGGGACTGGGGCTAGGGCTAGGGCTAGGGCTGCAGCTAGGGGTGGGGCTGGGACTGGGGCTAGGACTGGGGCTGTGGCTAGGGCTGCGGCTAGGGCTGGGTCTAGGGTTGGGGCTGGGGCTAGGGCTGGGTCTGGGGCTAGTGCTGAGGCTGGGTCTGGGGCTAGTGCTGGGGCTGGGTCTGGGGCTAGTGCTGGGACTGGGGCAGGGACTGGGACTAGTGCTGGGCCTGGGTCTAGGGCTGTGGCTAGGACTGGGGCTGGGACTGGGGCTAGGGCTGGGGCTGCAGCTAGGGCTGGGGCTAGGGCTGGGGCTAGTGCTGGGGCTAGTGCTGGGGCTGGGGCTGGGGCTGTGACTGGGGCTAGGGCTACGGCTAGGGCTGCGGCTAGGGCTGGGTATGGTACTGGGGCTAGTGCTGGGTCTGGGGCTAGTGCTGGGGCTGGGACTGGGGCTAGGGCTGTAGCTAGGGCTGGGGCTAGTGCTGGGGCTGGGGTTAGGGCTGGGGCTGGCGCTAGGGCTGCATCTGTGGCTAGTGAAGGTGCTGGAGCTGGGGCTGGGACTGCGGCTAGGGCTACGGCTAGGGCTGGGGCTGTGCCTGGAGCTGGGGCTAGGGATTGGTCTGGGGCTAGTGCTAGGGCTGGGGCTGGGACTGCGGCTAGGGCTAGGGCTGCAGCTAGGGCTGGGGCTGGGACTGGGGCTAAGGCTAGGGCTGCAGCTAGGGCTGGGACTGGGGCTAGGGCTAGGGCTGCAGTTAGGGCTGGGGCTAGGGCTGGGGTTAGGGCTGGGTCTGGGGCTAGTGCTGGGGCTGGGGCTGCGGCTGCAGCTACGGCTGGGGCTAGGGTTGGGGCTGGAGCTGGAGCTGGGGATGGGGCTAGAGATGGGTCTGGGGCTAGTGCTGGGGCTGGCGCTAGGGCTATGGCTATGGCTGGGGCTGGGACTGGGGCTAGGGCTACGGCTAGGGCTGGGGCTGTGGCTGGAGCTGGGGCTAGGGTTTTGTCTGGGGCTAGTTTTAGGGCTGGGGCTGGGGCTGGGGCTGGGACTGGGGCTAGTGCTGGGTCTGGGGCTAGTGCTGGGACTGGGGCTGGGACTGGGGCTATGGCTAGGGCTGCAGCTAGGGCTAGGGCTGGGACTGGGGCTAGGACTGCGGCTGCGGCTAGGGCTGCAGCTAGGGTTGGTGCTAGGGTTGGGGCTGGGGCTAGGGCTGGGGCTGGCGCTAGGGCTGCGTCTGTGGCTAGTGAAGGTGCTGGAGCTGGGGCTGGGGCTGGGACTGCGGCTAGGGCTACGGCTAGGGCTGTGGCTAGGGCTGGGGCTGTGCCTGGAGCTGGGGCTAGGGATTGGTCTGGGGCTAGTGCTAGGGCTGGGGCTGGGACTGGGTCTAGGGCTAGGGCTGCAGCTAGGGCTGGTGCTGGGACTGGGGCTAAGGCTAGGTCTGCAGCTAGGGCTGGGACTGGGGCTAGGGCTAGGGCTGCAGTTAGGGCTGGGGCTAGGGCTGGGGTTAGGGCTGGGTCTGGGGCTAGTGCTGGGGCTGGGGCTGCGGCTGCAGCTACGGCTGCGGCTAGGGTTGGGGCTGGAGCTGGAGCTGGGGCTGGGGCTAGAGATGGGTCTGGGGCTAGTGCTGGTGCTGGGGCTAGGGCTACGGCTATGGCTGGGGCTGGGACTGGGGCTAGGGCTACGGCTATGGCTGGGGCTGTGGCTGGAGCTGGGGCTAGGGTTTTGTCTGGGGCTAGTGCTAGGGCTGGGACTGGGGCTAGGGCTAGGGCTGCAGCTAGGGCTGGGGCTAGGGTTGGGGCTGGAGCTGGAGCTGGGGCTGGGGCTAGAGATGGGTCTGGGGCTAGTGCTGGGGCTGGGGCTAGGGCTACGGCTATGGCTGGGGCTGGGACTGGGGCTAGGGCTACGGCTATGGCTGGGGCTGTGGCTGGAGCTGGGGCTAGGGTTTTGTCTGGGGCTAGTTCTAGGGCTGGGTCTGGGGCTGGGACTGGGGCTAGGGCTGGGTCTGGGGCTAGTGCTGGGGCTGGGGCTGGGACTAGGACTAGGGCTAGGGCTGCAGCTAGGGCTGAGGATGGGACTGGTGCTAGGGCTGGGTCTGGGGCTACTGCTGGGGCTGGGGATGGGGCTGGGACTGGGGCTAGGGCTAGGGCTGCAGCTAGGGCTGGGGCTGGGGCTGGGACTGGGGCTAGGACTGGGGCTGCGGCTAGGGCTGCGGCTAGGGCTAGGGCTGGGGTTGGGGATGGGGCTAGGGCTGAGTCTGGGGCTAGTGCTGGGGCTGGGGCTAGTGCTCGGGCTGGGGCTAGGGCTACGGCTATGGATGGGGCTGGGACTGGGGCTAGGTCTACGGCTATGGCTGGGGCTGTGGCTTGAGCTGGGGCTAGGGTTTTGTCTGGGGCTAGTGCTAGGGCTGGGACTGGGGCTAGGGCTAGGGCTGCAGCTAGGGCTGGGGCTAGGGTTGGGGCTGGAGCTGGAGCTGGGGCTGGGGCTAGAGATGGGTCTGGGGCTAGTGCTGGGGCTGGGGCTAGGGCTACGGCTATGGCTGGGGCTGGGACTGGGGCTAGGGCTACGGCTATGGCTGGGGCTGTGGCTGGAGCTGGGGCTAGGGCTGGGGCTGGGGCTGGGACTGGGGCTGGGGCTGGGACTGGGGCTAGGGCTGGGTCTGGGGCTAGTGCTGGGGCTGGGACTGGGGCTATGGCTAGGGCTGCAGCTAGGGCTAGGGCTGGGACTGGGGCTAGGACTGCGGCTAGGGCTGGGGCTAGTGCTGGGGCTGGGGTTAGGGCTGGGGCTGGCGCTAGGGCTGCATCTGTGGCTAGTGAAGGTGCTGGAGCTGGGGCTGGGGCTGGGACTGTGGCTAGGGCTACGTCTATGGCTGGGGCTGGGACTGGGGCTAGGGCTACGGCTATGGCTGGGGCTGTGGCTGGAGCTGGGGCTAGGGCTGGGGCTGGGACTGGGGCTGGGGCTGGGACTGGGGCTAGGGCTGGGTCTGGGGCTAGTGCTGGGGCTGAGACTGGGGCTATGGCTAGGGCTGCAGCTAGGGCTAGGGCTAGGACTGGGACTGGGGCAAGGACTGCGGCTGCGGCTAGGGCTGCGGCTAGGGATGGGGCTAGGGTTGGGGCTGGGGCTAGGGCTGGGTCTGGGGCTAGTGCTGGGGCTGGGGCTGGGACTGGGGCTAGGGCTAGGGCTAGGGCTGCGGTTAGGGCTGGGGCTGGGGCTAGATTTAGGGCTAGGGCCTTATTTAGGTATAGGGTCAAGGCCTTACTTAAGGACTGTGTCTGGGCAAAGCCTAGGAGGAGCATAAAGGCCTCAATAGGATCAGCATCAGGGTCTGGGGCTGCGGCTGGGGCTGGACCTGGGGCCTTAGTTAGAAATAGTGTCAAGGTCTTAGTTACCACATTGTCAGGGGAAGGCCTAGGAGGATCGCAAGGGCCTCTATAGGATCAGCATAAGGGGCTGGGGCTAGGGCTCGGGCTCAGGCTGGGGCTGGGGCTAGGGCTGGGGCTAGGGCTGGGTTTAGGGCTAGTGCTGGGGCTGGGGCTGGGACTGGGGCTAGGGCTGTGTCTGGGGCTACTGCTGGGGCTGGGTTTAGGGCTGGGCCTGGGGCTAGGGCTGGGAATGGGGCTAGTGCTGGGGCTAGTGCTGGGGCTGGGGCTGTGACTGGGGCTAGGGTTACGTCTAGGTCTGCGGCTAGGGCTGGGGCTGTGGCTGGAGCTGGGGCTAGGATTTTGTCTGGGGCTAGTTCTAGGGCTGGGTCTGGGGCTGGGACTGGGGCTAGGGCTGGGTCTGGGGCTCCTGCTGGGGATGGGGCTGGGACTAGGGCTAGGGCTAGGGCTGCAGCTAGGGCTGAGGCTGGGACTGGGGCTAGGGCTGGGTCTGGGGCTACTGCTCGGGCTGGGGATGGGGCTGGGACTGGGGCTAGGGCTAGGGCTGCAGCTAGGGCTGGGGCTGGGGCTGGGACTGGGGCTAGGACTGGGGCTGCGGCTAGGGCTGCGGCTAGGGCTAGGGCTAGGGTTGGGGCTGGGGCTAGGGCTGGGTCTGGGGCTAGTGCTGGGGCTGGGGCTAGTGCTCGGGCTGGGGCTAGGGCTACGGCTATGGATGGGGCTGGGACTGGGGCTAGGTCTACGGCTATGGCTGGGGCTGTGGCTGGAGCTGGGGCTAGGGTTTTGTCTGGGGCTAGTTCTAGGGCTGGGGCCAGGGCTGGCGTTAGGGCTAGGGCTTGGGCTGGGGCTGGGGCTGGGTCTAGGACTGGGGTTAGGGCTGGGTCTAGGGCTAGTGCTGGGGCTGGGCCTGGTGCTGGGACTGGGGCTACGGCTAGGGCTGCAGCTAGGGCTGGGACTGGGGCTAAGGCTAGGGCTGCGGCTAGGGCTGGGACTGGGGCTAGGGCTAGGGCTAGGGGTACGGCTGGGGCTAGTGTTGGGGCTGGGGCTTGTGCTACGGCTGGGGCTGGGACTGGGGCTAGGGCTGCGGCTAGGGCTGGGGCTAGGGCTAGTGCTCGGGCTGGGGCTAGGGCTACGGCTATGGCTGGGGCTGGGACTGGGGCTAGGGCTACGACTATGGCTGGGGCTGGAGATGGGGCTAGGGTTTTGTCTGGCGCTAGTTCTAGGGCTGGGGCTGGGACTGGGGCTAGGGCTGGGGCTGGGCCTGGTCATGGGGCTAGGCCTGGGTCTGGGGCTAGTGCTGGGGCTGGGGCTGGGACTGGGGCTAGGGCTAGGGCTAGGGCTGCAGCTAGGGGTGGGGCTGGGACTGGGGCTAGGACTGGGGCTGTGGCTAGGGCTGCGGCTAGGGCTGGGTCTAGGGTTGGGGCTGGGGCTAGGGCTGGGTCTGGGGCTAGTGCTGGGGCTGGGTCTGGGGCTAGTGCTGGGGCTGGGTCTGGGGCTAGTGCTGGGACTGGGGCAGGGACTGGGACTAGTGCTGGGCCTGGGTCTAGGGCTGTGGCTAGGACTGGGGCTGGGACTGGGGCTAGGGCTGGGGCTGCAGCTAGGGCTGGGGCTAGGGCTGGGGCTAGTGCTGGGGCTAGTGCTGGGGCTGGGGCTGGGGCTGTGACTGGGGCTAGGGCTACGGCTAGGGCTGCGGCTAGGGCTGGGTATGGTACTGGGGCTAGTGCTGGGTCTGGGGCTAGTGCTGGGGCTGGGACTGGGGCTAGGGCTGTAGCTAGGGCTGGGGCTAGTGCTGGGGCTGGGGTTAGGGCTGGGGCTGGCGCTAGGGCTGCATCTGTGGCTAGTGAAGGTGCTGGAGCTGGGGCTGGGACTGCGGCTAGGGCTACGGCTAGGGCTGGGGCTGTGCCTGGAGCTGGGGCTAGGGATTGGTCTGGGGCTAGTGCTAGGGCTGGGGCTGGGACTGCGGCTAGGGCTAGGGCTGCAGCTAGGGCTGGGGCTGGGACTGGGGCTAAGGCTAGGGCTGCAGCTAGGGCTGGGACTGGGGCTAGGGCTAGGGCTGCAGTTAGGGCTGGGGCTAGGGCTGGGGTTAGGGCTGGGTCTGGGGCTAGTGCTGGGGCTGGGGCTGCGGCTGCAGCTACGGCTGGGGCTAGGGTTGGGGCTGGAGCTGGAGCTGGGGCTGGGGCTAGAGATGGGTCTGGGGCTAGTGCTGGGGCTGGCGCTAGGGCTATGGCTATGGCTGGGGCTGGGACTGGGGCTAGGGCTACGGCTAGGGCTGGGGCTGTGGCTGGAGCTGGGGCTAGGGTTTTGTCTGGGGCTAGTTTTAGGGCTGGGGCTGGGGCTGGGGCTGGGACTGGGGCTAGTGCTGGGTCTGGGGCTAGTGCTGGGACTGGGGCTGGGACTGGGGCTATGGCTAGGGCTGCAGCTAGGGCTAGGGCTGGGACTGGGGCTAGGACTGCGGCTGCGGCTAGGGCTGCAGCTAGGGTTGGTGCTAGGGTTGGGGCTGGGGCTAGGGCTGGGGCTGGCGCTAGGGCTGCGTCTGTGGCTAGTGAAGGTGCTGGAGCTGGGGCTGGGGCTGGGACTGCGGCTAGGGCTACGGCTAGGGCTGTGGCTAGGGCTGGGGCTGTGCCTGGAGCTGGGGCTAGGGATTGGTCTGGGGCTAGTGCTAGGGCTGGGGCTGGGACTGGGTCTAGGGCTAGGGCTGCAGCTAGGGCTGGTGCTGGGACTGGGGCTAAGGCTAGGTCTGCAGCTAGGGCTGGGACTGGGGCTAGGGCTAGGGCTGCAGTTAGGGCTGGGGCTAGGGCTGGGGTTAGGGCTGGGTCTGGGGCTAGGGCTACGGCTATGGATGGGGCTGGGACTGGGGCTAGGTCTACGGCTATGGCTGGGGCTGTGGCTTGAGCTGGGGCTAGGGTTTTGTCTGGGGCTAGTGCTAGGGCTGGGACTGGGGCTAGGGCTAGGGCTGCAGCTAGGGCTGGGGCTGGGGCTGGGACTGGGGCTAGGACTGGGGCTGCGGCTAGGGCTGCGGCTAGGGCTAGGGCTAGGGTTGGGGCTGGGGCTAGGGCTGGGTCTGGGGCTAGTGCTGGGGCTGGGGCTAGTGCTCGGGCTGGGGCTAGGGCTACGGCTATGGATGGGGCTGGGACTGGGGCTAGGTCTACGGCTATGGCTGGGGCTGTGGCTGGAGCTGGGGCTAGGGTTTTGTCTGGGGCTAGTTCTAGGGCTGGGGCCAGGGCTGGCGTTAGGGCTAGGGCTTGGGCTGGGGCTGGGGCTGGGTCTAGGACTGGGGTTAGGGCTGGGTCTAGGGCTAGTGCTGGGGCTGGGCCTGGTGCTGGGACTGGGGCTACGGCTAGGGCTGCAGCTAGGGCTGGGACTGGGGCTAAGGCTAGGGCTGCGGCTAGGGCTGGGACTGGGGCTAGGGCTAGGGCTAGGGGTACGGCTGGGGCTAGTGTTGGGGCTGGGGCTAGTGCTAGGGCTGGGGCTGGGACTGGGGCTAGGGCTGCGGCTAGGGCTGGGGCTAGGGCTAGTGCTCGGGCTGGGGATAGGGCTATGGCTATGCCTGGGGCTCGGACTGGGGCTAGGGCTACGGCTATGGCTGGGGCTGTGGCTGGAGCTGGGGCTAGGGTTTTGTCTGGGGCTAGTTCTAGGGCTGGGGCTGGGGCTGGGACTGGGGCTAGGGCTGGGGCTGGTACTGGGGCTAGGGCTGGGTCTGGGGCTAGTGCTGGGGCTGTGGCTGGGACTGGGGCTAGGGCTAGGGCTGCAGCTAGGGCTGGGGCTGGATCTGGGGCTAGTGCTGGGGCTGGGACTGGGGCTGGGGCTAGGGCTAGGGCTGCAGCTAGTGCTTGGACTGGGGCAGGGACTGGGACTAGTGCTGGGCCTGGGTCTAGGGCTGTGGCTAGGACTGGGGCTGGGACTGGGGCTAGGGCTGGGGCTGCAGCTAGGGCTGGGGCTAGGGCTGGGGCTAGTGATGGGGCTAGTGCTGGGGCTGGGGCTGGGGCTGTGACTGGGGCTAGGGCTACGGCTAGGGCTGCGGCTAGGGCTGGGGATGGTACTGGGGCTAGTGCTGGGTCTGGGGCTAGTGCTGGGGCTGGGACTGGGGCTAGGGCTGTGGCTAGGGCTGGGGCTAGTGCTGGGGCTGGGGTTAGGGCTGGGGCTGGCGCTAGGGCTGCATCTGTGGCTAGTGAAGGTGCTGGAGCTGGGGCTGGGGCTGGGACTGCGGCTAGGGCTACGGCTAGGGCTGGGGCTGTGCCTGGAGCTGGGGCTAGGGATTGGTCTGGGGCTAGTGCTAGGGCTGGGGCTGGGACTGCGGCTAGGGCTAGGGCTGCAGCTAGGGCTGGGGCTGGGACTGGGGCTAAGGCTAGGTCTGCAGCTAGGGCTGGGACTGGGGCTAGGGCTAGGGCTGCAGTTAGGGCTGGGGCTAGGGCTGGGGTTAGGGCTGGGTCTGGGGCTAGTGCTGGGGCTGGGGCTGCGGCTGCAGCTACGGCTGGGGCTAGGGTTGGGGCTGGAGCTGGAGCTGGGGCTGGGGCTAGAGATGGGTCTGGGGCTAGTGCTGGGGCTGGGGCTAGGGCTACGGCTATGGCTGTGGCTGGGACTGGGGCTAGGGCTACGGCTATGGCTGGGGCTGTGGCTGGAGCTGGGGCTAGGGCTGGGGCTGGGACTGGGGCTGGGGCTGGGACTGGGGCTAGGGCTGGGTCTGGGGCTAGTGCTGGGGCTGAGACTGGGGCTATGGCTAGGGCTGCAGCTAGGGCTAGGGCTAGGACTGGGACTGGGGCAAGGACTGCGGCTGCGGCTAGGGCTGCGGCTAGGGATGGGGCTAGGGTTGGGGCTGGGGCTGGGGCTAGGGCTGGGTCTGGGGCTAGTGCTGGGGCTGGGGCTGGGACTGGGGCTAGGGCTAGGGCTAGGGCTGCGGTTAGGGCTGGGGCTGGGGCTAGATTTAGGGCTAGGGCCTTATTTAGGTATAGGGTCAAGGCCTTACTTAAGGACTGTGTCTGGGCAAAGCCTAGGAGGAGCATAAAGGCCTCAATAGGATCAGCATCAGGGTCTGGGGCTGCGGCTGGGGCTGGACCTGGGGCCTTAGTTAGAAATAGTGTCAAGGTCTTAGTTACCACATTGTCAGGGGAAGGCCTAGGAGGATTGCAAGGGCCTCTATAGGATCAGCATAAGGGGCTGGGGCTAGGGCTCGGGCTCAGGCTGGGGCTGGGGCTAGGGCTGGGGCTAGGGCTGGGTTTAGGGCTAGTGCTGGGGCTGGGGCTGGGGCTGGGACTGGGGCTAGGGCTGTGTCTGGGGCTACTGCTGGGGCTGGGTTTAGGGCTGGGCCTGGGGCTAGGGCTGGGAATGGGGCTAGTGCTGGGGCTAGTGCTGGGGCTGGGGCTGTGACTGGGGCTAGGGTTACGTCTAGGTCTGCGGCTAGGGCTGGGGCTGTGGCTGGAGCTGGGGCTAGGATTTTGTCTGGGGCTAGTTCTAGGGCTGGGTCTGGGGCTGGGACTGGGGCTAGGGCTGGGTCTGGGGCTCCTGCTGGGGATGGGGCTGGGACTAGGGCTAGGGCTAGGGCTGCAGCTAGGGCTGAGGCTGGGACTGGGGCTAGGGCTGGGTCTGGGGCTACTGCTCGGGCTGGGGATGGGGCTGGGACTGGGGCTAGGGCTAGGGCTGCAGCTAGGGCTGGGGCTGGGGCTGGGACTGGGGCTAGGACTGGGGCTGCGGCTAGGGCTGCGGCTAGGGCTAGGGCTAGGGTTGGGGCTGGGGCTAGGGCTGGGTCTGGGGCTAGTGCTGGGGCTGGGGCTAGTGCTCGGGCTGGGGCTAGGGCTACGGCTATGGATGGGGCTGGGACTGGGGCTAGGTCTACGGCTATGGCTGGGGCTGTGGCTGGAGCTGGGGCTAGGGTTTTGTCTGGGGCTAGTTCTAGGGCTGGGGCCAGGGCTGGCGTTAGGGCTAGGGCTTGGGCTGGGGCTGGGGCTGGGTCTAGGACTGGGGTTAGGGCTGGGTCTAGGGCTAGTGCTGGGGCTGGGCCTGGTGCTGGGACTGGGGCTACGGCTAGGGCTGCAGCTAGGGCTGGGACTGGGGCTAAGGCTAGGGCTGCGGCTAGGGCTGGGACTGGGGCTAGGGCTAGGGCTAGGGGTACGGCTGGGGCTAGTGTTGGGGCTGGGGCTAGTGCTAGGGCTGGGGCTGGGACTGGGGCTAGGGCTGCGGCTAGGGCTGGGGCTAGGGCTAGTGCTCGGGCTGGGGCTAGGGCTACGGCTATGGCTGGGGCTGGGACTGGGGCTAGGGCTACGGCTATGGCTGGGGCTGGAGATGGGGCTAGGGTTTTGTCTGGCGCTAGTTCTAGGGCTGGGGCTGGGACTGGGGCTAGGGCTGGGGCTGGGCCTGGTCATGGGGCTAGGCCTGGGTCTGGGGCTAGTGCTGGGGCTGGGGCTGGGACTGGGGCTAGGGCTAGGGCTAGGGCTGCAGCTAGGGGTGGGGCTGGGACTGGGGCTAGGACTGGGGCTGTGGCTAGGGCTGCGGCTAGGGCTGGGTCTAGGGTTGGGGCTGGGGCTAGGGCTGGGTCTGGGGCTAGTGCTGGGGCTGGGTCTGGGGCTAGTGCTGGGGCTGGGTCTGGGGCTAGTGCTGGGACTGGGGCAGGGACTGGGACTAGTGCTGGGCCTGGGTCTAGGGCTGTGGCTAGGACTGGGGCTGGGACTGGGGCTAGGGCTGGGGCTGCAGCTAGGGCTGGGGCTAGGGCTGGGGCTAGTGCTGGGGCTAGTGCTGGGGCTGGGGCTGGGGCTGTGACTGGGGCTAGGGCTACGGCTAGGGCTGCGGCTAGGGCTGGGTATGGTACTGGGGCTAGTGCTGGGTCTGGGGCTAGTGCTGGGGCTGGGACTGGGGCTAGGGCTGTAGCTAGGGCTGGGGCTAGTGCTGGGGCTGGGGTTAGGGCTGGGGCTGGCGCTAGGGCTGCATCTGTGGCTAGTGAAGGTGCTGGAGCTGGGGCTGGGACTGCGGCTAGGGCTACGGCTAGGGCTGGGGCTGTGCCTGGAGCTGGGGCTAGGGATTGGTCTGGGGCTAGTGCTAGGGCTGGGGCTGGGACTGCGGCTAGGGCTAGGGCTGCAGCTAGGGCTGGGACTGGGGCTAAGGCTAGGGCTGCAGCTAGGGCTGGGACTGGGGCTAGGGCTAGGGCTGCAGTTAGGGCTGGGGCTAGGGCTGGGGTTAGGGCTGGGTCTGGGGCTAGTGCTGGGGCTGGGGCTGCGGCTGCAGCTACGGCTGGGGCTAGGGTTGGGGCTGGAGCTGGAGCTGGGGATGGGGCTAGAGATGGGTCTGGGGCTAGTGCTGGGGCTGGCGCTAGGGCTATGGCTATGGCTGGGGCTGGGACTGGGGCTAGGGCTACGGCTAGGGCTGGGGCTGTGGCTGGAGCTGGGGCTAGGGTTTTGTCTGGGGCTAGTTTTAGGGCTGGGGCTGGGGCTGGGGCTGGGACTGGGGCTAGTGCTGGGTCTGGGGCTAGTGCTGGGACTGGGGCTGGGACTGGGGCTATGGCTAGGGCTGCAGCTAGGGCTAGGGCTGGGACTGGGGCTAGGACTGCGGCTGCGGCTAGGGCTGCAGCTAGGGTTGGTGCTAGGGTTGGGGCTGGGGCTAGGGCTGGGGCTGGCGCTAGGGCTGCGTCTGTGGCTAGTGAAGGTGCTGGAGCTGGGGCTGGGGCTGGGACTGCGGCTAGGGCTACGGCTAGGGCTGTGGCTAGGGCTGGGGCTGTGCCTGGAGCTGGGGCTAGGGATTGGTCTGGGGCTAGTGCTAGGGCTGGGGCTGGGACTGGGTCTAGGGCTAGGGCTGCAGCTAGGGCTGGTGCTGGGACTGGGGCTAAGGCTAGGTCTGCAGCTAGGGCTGGGACTGGGGCTAGGGCTAGGGCTGCAGTTAGGGCTGGGGCTAGGGCTGGGGTTAGGGCTGGGTCTGGGGCTAGTGCTGGGGCTGGGGCTGCGGCTGCAGCTACGGCTGCGGCTAGGGTTGGGGCTGGAGCTGGAGCTGGGGCTGGGGCTAGAGATGGGTCTGGGGCTAGTGCTGGTGCTGGGGCTAGGGCTACGGCTATGGCTGGGGCTGGGACTGGGGCTAGGGCTACGGCTATGGCTGGGGCTGTGGCTGGAGCTGGGGCTAGGGTTTTGTCTGGGGCTAGTGCTAGGGCTGGGACTGGGGCTAGGGCTAGGGCTGCAGCTAGGGCTGGGGCTAGGGTTGGGGCTGGAGCTGGAGCTGGGGCTGGGGCTAGAGATGGGTCTGGGGCTAGTGCTGGGGCTGGGGCTAGGGCTACGGCTATGGCTGGGGCTGGGACTGGGGCTAGGGCTACGGCTATGGCTGGGGCTGTGGCTGGAGCTGGGGCTAGGGCTGGGGCTGGGACTGGGGCTGGGGCTGGGACTGGGGCTAGGGCTGGGTCTGGGGCTAGTGCTGGGGCTGGGACTGGGGCTATGGCTAGGGCTGCAGCTAGGGCTAGGGCTGGGACTGGGGCTAGGACTGCGGCTAGGGCTGGGGCTAGTGCTGGGGCTGGGGTTAGGGCTGGGGCTGGCGCTAGGGCTGCATCTGTGGCTAGTGAAGGTGCTGGAGCTGGGGCTGGGGCTGGGACTGTGGCTAGGGCTACGGCTATGGCTGGGGCTGGGACTGGGGCTAGGGCTACGGCTATGGCTGGGGCTGTGGCTGGAGCTGGGGCTAGGGCTGGGGCTGGGACTGGGGCTGGGGCTGGGACTGGGGCTAGGGCTGGGTCTGGGGCTAGTGCTGGGGCTGAGACTGGGGCTATGGCTAGGGCTGCAGCTAGGGCTAGGGCTAGGACTGGGACTGGGGCAAGGACTGCGGCTGCGGCTAGGGCTGCGGCTAGGGATGGGGCTAGGGTTGGGGCTGGGGCTAGGGCTGGGTCTGGGGCTAGTGCTGGGGCTGGGGCTGGGACTGGGGCTAGGGCTAGGGCTAGGGCTGCGGTTAGGGCTGGGGCTGGGGCTAGATTTAGGGCTAGGGCCTTATTTAGGTATAGGGTCAAGGCCTTACTTAAGGACTGTGTCTGGGCAAAGCCTAGGAGGAGCATAAAGGCCTCAATAGGATCAGCATCAGGGTCTGGGGCTGCGGCTGGGGCTGGACCTGGGGCCTTAGTTAGAAATAGTGTCAAGGTCTTAGTTACCACATTGTCAGGGGAAGGCCTAGGAGGATCGCAAGGGCCTCTATAGGATCAGCATAAGGGGCTGGGGCTAGGGCTCGGGCTCAGGCTGGGGCTGGGGCTAGGGCTGGGGCTAGGGCTGGGTTTAGGGCTAGTGCTGGGGCTGGGGCTGGGGCTGGGACTGGGGCTAGGGCTGTGTCTGGGGCTACTGCTGGGGCTGGGTTTAGGGCTGGGCCTGGGGCTAGGGCTGGGAATGGGGCTAGTGCTGGGGCTAGTGCTGGGGCTGGGGCTGTGACTGGGGCTAGGGTTACGTCTAGGTCTGCGGCTAGGGCTGGGGCTGTGGCTGGAGCTGGGGCTAGGATTTTGTCTGGGGCTAGTTCTAGGGCTGGGTCTGGGGCTGGGACTGGGGCTAGGGCTGGGTCTGGGGCTCCTGCTGGGGATGGGGCTGGGACTAGGGCTAGGGCTAGGGCTGCAGCTAGGGCTGAGGCTGGGACTGGGGCTAGGGCTGGGTCTGGGGCTACTGCTCGGGCTGGGGATGGGGCTGGGACTGGGGCTAGGGCTAGGGCTGCAGCTAGGGCTGGGGCTGGGGCTGGGACTGGGGCTAGGACTGGGGCTGCGGCTAGGGCTGCGGCTAGGGCTAGGGCTAGGGTTGGGGCTGGGGCTAGGGCTGGGTCTGGGGCTAGTGCTGGGGCTGGGGCTAGTGCTCGGGCTGGGGCTAGGGCTACGGCTATGGATGGGGCTGGGACTGGGGCTAGGTCTACGGCTATGGCTGGGGCTGTGGCTGGAGCTGGGGCTAGGGTTTTGTCTGGGGCTAGTTCTAGGGCTGGGGCCAGGGCTGGCGTTAGGGCTAGGGCTTGGGCTGGGGCTGGGGCTGGGTCTAGGACTGGGGTTAGGGCTGGGTCTAGGGCTAGTGCTGGGGCTGGGCCTGGTGCTGGGACTGGGGCTACGGCTAGGGCTGCAGCTAGGGCTGGGACTGGGGCTAAGGCTAGGGCTGCGGCTAGGGCTGGGACTGGGGCTAGGGCTAGGGCTAGGGGTACGGCTGGGGCTAGTGTTGGGGCTGGGGCTAGTGCTAGGGCTGGGGCTGGGACTGGGGCTAGGGCTGCGGCTAGGGCTGGGGCTAGGGCTAGTGCTCGGGCTGGGGCTAGGGCTACGGCTATGGCTGGGGCTGGGACTGGGGCTAGGGCTACGGCTATGGCTGGGGCTGGAGATGGGGCTAGGGTTTTGTCTGGCGCTAGTTCTAGGGCTGGGGCTGGGACTGGGGCTAGGGCTGGGGCTGGGCCTGGTCATGGGGCTAGGCCTGGGTCTGGGGCTAGTGCTGGGGCTGGGGCTGGGACTGGGGCTAGGGCTAGGGCTAGGGCTGCAGCTAGGGGTGGGGCTGGGACTGGGGCTAGGACTGGGGCTGTGGCTAGGGCTGCGGCTAGGGCTGGGTCTAGGGTTGGGGCTGGGGCTAGGGCTGGGTCTGGGGCTAGTGCTGAGGCTGGGTCTGGGGCTAGTGCTGGGGCTGGGTCTGGGGCTAGTGCTGGGACTGGGGCAGGGACTGGGACTAGTGCTGGGCCTGGGTCTAGGGCTGTGGCTAGGACTGGGGCTGGGACTGGGGCTAGGGCTGGGGCTGCAGCTAGGGCTGGGGCTAGGGCTGGGGCTAGTGCTGGGGCTAGTGCTGGGGCTGGGGCTGGGGCTGTGACTGGGGCTAGGGCTACGGCTAGGGCTGCGGCTAGGGCTGGGTATGGTACTGGGGCTAGTGCTGGGTCTGGGGCTAGTGCTGGGGCTGGGACTGGGGCTAGGGCTGTAGCTAGGGCTGGGGCTAGTGCTGGGGCTGGGGTTAGGGCTGGGGCTGGCGCTAGGGCTGCATCTGTGGCTAGTGAAGGTGCTGGAGCTGGGGCTGGGACTGCGGCTAGGGCTACGGCTAGGGCTGGGGCTGTGCCTGGAGCTGGGGCTAGGGATTGGTCTGGGGCTAGTGCTAGGGCTGGGGCTGGGACTGCGGCTAGGGCTAGGGCTGCAGCTAGGGCTGGGGCTGGGACTGGGGCTAAGGCTAGGGCTGCAGCTAGGGCTGGGACTGGGGCTAGGGCTAGGGCTGCAGTTAGGGCTGGGGCTAGGGCTGGGGTTAGGGCTGGGTCTGGGGCTAGTGCTGGGGCTGGGGCTGCGGCTGCAGCTACGGCTGGGGCTAGGGTTGGGGCTGGAGCTGGAGCTGGGGATGGGGCTAGAGATGGGTCTGGGGCTAGTGCTGGGGCTGGCGCTAGGGCTATGGCTATGGCTGGGGCTGGGACTGGGGCTAGGGCTACGGCTAGGGCTGGGGCTGTGGCTGGAGCTGGGGCTAGGGTTTTGTCTGGGGCTAGTTTTAGGGCTGGGGCTGGGGCTGGGGCTGGGACTGGGGCTAGTGCTGGGTCTGGGGCTAGTGCTGGGACTGGGGCTGGGACTGGGGCTATGGCTAGGGCTGCAGCTAGGGCTAGGGCTGGGACTGGGGCTAGGACTGCGGCTGCGGCTAGGGCTGCAGCTAGGGTTGGTGCTAGGGTTGGGGCTGGGGCTAGGGCTGGGGCTGGCGCTAGGGCTGCGTCTGTGGCTAGTGAAGGTGCTGGAGCTGGGGCTGGGGCTGGGACTGCGGCTAGGGCTACGGCTAGGGCTGTGGCTAGGGCTGGGGCTGTGCCTGGAGCTGGGGCTAGGGATTGGTCTGGGGCTAGTGCTAGGGCTGGGGCTGGGACTGGGTCTAGGGCTAGGGCTGCAGCTAGGGCTGGTGCTGGGACTGGGGCTAAGGCTAGGTCTGCAGCTAGGGCTGGGACTGGGGCTAGGGCTAGGGCTGCAGTTAGGGCTGGGGCTAGGGCTGGGGTTAGGGCTGGGTCTGGGGCTAGTGCTGGGGCTGGGGCTGCGGCTGCAGCTACGGCTGCGGCTAGGGTTGGGGCTGGAGCTGGAGCTGGGGCTGGGGCTAGAGATGGGTCTGGGGCTAGTGCTGGTGCTGGGGCTAGGGCTACGGCTATGGCTGGGGCTGGGACTGGGGCTAGGGCTACGGCTATGGCTGGGGCTGTGGCTGGAGCTGGGGCTAGGGTTTTGTCTGGGGCTAGTGCTAGGGCTGGGACTGGGGCTAGGGCTAGGGCTGCAGCTAGGGCTGGGGCTAGGGTTGGGGCTGGAGCTGGAGCTGGGGCTGGGGCTAGAGATGGGTCTGGGGCTAGTGCTGGGGCTGGGGCTAGGGCTACGGCTATGGCTGGGGCTGGGACTGGGGCTAGGGCTACGGCTATGGCTGGGGCTGTGGCTGGAGCTGGGGCTAGGGTTTTGTCTGGGGCTAGTTCTAGGGCTGGGTCTGGGGCTGGGACTGGGGCTAGGGCTGGGTCTGGGGCTAGTGCTGGGGCTGGGGCTGGGACTAGGACTAGGGCTAGGGCTGCAGCTAGGGCTGAGGATGGGACTGGTGCTAGGGCTGGGTCTGGGGCTACTGCTGGGGCTGGGGATGGGGCTGGGACTGGGGCTAGGGCTAGGGCTGCAGCTAGGGCTGGGGCTGGGGCTGGGACTGGGGCTAGGACTGGGGCTGCGGCTAGGGCTGCGGCTAGGGCTAGGGCTGGGGTTGGGGATGGGGCTAGGGCTGAGTCTGGGGCTAGTGCTGGGGCTGGGGCTAGTGCTCGGGCTGGGGCTAGGGCTACGGCTATGGATGGGGCTGGGACTGGGGCTAGGTCTACGGCTATGGCTGGGGCTGTGGCTTGAGCTGGGGCTAGGGTTTTGTCTGGGGCTAGTGCTAGGGCTGGGACTGGGGCTAGGGCTAGGGCTGCAGCTAGGGCTGGGGCTAGGGTTGGGGCTGGAGCTGGAGCTGGGGCTGGGGCTAGAGATGGGTCTGGGGCTAGTGCTGGGGCTGGGGCTAGGGCTACGGCTATGGCTGGGGCTGGGACTGGGGCTAGGGCTACGGCTATGGCTGGGGCTGTGGCTGGAGCTGGGGCTAGGGCTGGGGCTGGGACTGGGGCTGGGGCTGGGACTGGGGCTAGGGCTGGGTCTGGGGCTAGTGCTGGGGCTGGGACTGGGGCTATGGCTAGGGCTGCAGCTAGGGCTAGGGCTGGGACTGGGGCTAGGACTGCGGCTAGGGCTGGGGCTAGTGCTGGGGCTGGGGTTAGGGCTGGGGCTGGCGCTAGGGCTGCATCTGTGGCTAGTGAAGGTGCTGGAGCTGGGGCTGGGGCTGGGACTGTGGCTAGGGCTACGTCTATGGCTGGGGCTGGGACTGGGGCTAGGGCTACGGCTATGGCTGGGGCTGTGGCTGGAGCTGGGGCTAGGGCTGGGGCTGGGACTGGGGCTGGGGCTGGGACTGGGGCTAGGGCTGGGTCTGGGGCTAGTGCTGGGGCTGAGACTGGGGCTATGGCTAGGGCTGCAGCTAGGGCTAGGGCTAGGACTGGGACTGGGGCAAGGACTGCGGCTGCGGCTAGGGCTGCGGCTAGGGATGGGGCTAGGGTTGGGGCTGGGGCTAGGGCTGGGTCTGGGGCTAGTGCTGGGGCTGGGGCTGGGACTGGGGCTAGGGCTAGGGCTAGGGCTGCGGTTAGGGCTGGGGCTGGGGCTAGATTTAGGGCTAGGGCCTTATTTAGGTATAGGGTCAAGGCCTTACTTAAGGACTGTGTCTGGGCAAAGCCTAGGAGGAGCATAAAGGCCTCAATAGGATCAGCATCAGGGTCTGGGGCTGCGGCTGGGGCTGGACCTGGGGCCTTAGTTAGAAATAGTGTCAAGGTCTTAGTTACCACATTGTCAGGGGAAGGCCTAGGAGGATCGCAAGGGCCTCTATAGGATCAGCATAAGGGGCTGGGGCTAGGGCTCGGGCTCAGGCTGGGGCTGGGGCTAGGGCTGGGGCTAGGGCTGGGTTTAGGGCTAGTGCTGGGGCTGGGGCTGGGACTGGGGCTAGGGCTGTGTCTGGGGCTACTGCTGGGGCTGGGTTTAGGGCTGGGCCTGGGGCTAGGGCTGGGAATGGGGCTAGTGCTGGGGCTAGTGCTGGGGCTGGGGCTGTGACTGGGGCTAGGGTTACGTCTAGGTCTGCGGCTAGGGCTGGGGCTGTGGCTGGAGCTGGGGCTAGGATTTTGTCTGGGGCTAGTTCTAGGGCTGGGTCTGGGGCTGGGACTGGGGCTAGGGCTGGGTCTGGGGCTCCTGCTGGGGATGGGGCTGGGACTAGGGCTAGGGCTAGGGCTGCAGCTAGGGCTGAGGCTGGGACTGGGGCTAGGGCTGGGTCTGGGGCTACTGCTCGGGCTGGGGATGGGGCTGGGACTGGGGCTAGGGCTAGGGCTGCAGCTAGGGCTGGGGCTGGGGCTGGGACTGGGGCTAGGACTGGGGCTGCGGCTAGGGCTGCGGCTAGGGCTAGGGCTAGGGTTGGGGCTGGGGCTAGGGCTGGGTCTGGGGCTAGTGCTGGGGCTGGGGCTAGTGCTCGGGCTGGGGCTAGGGCTACGGCTATGGATGGGGCTGGGACTGGGGCTAGGTCTACGGCTATGGCTGGGGCTGTGGCTGGAGCTGGGGCTAGGGTTTTGTCTGGGGCTAGTTCTAGGGCTGGGGCCAGGGCTGGCGTTAGGGCTAGGGCTTGGGCTGGGGCTGGGGCTGGGTCTAGGACTGGGGTTAGGGCTGGGTCTAGGGCTAGTGCTGGGGCTGGGCCTGGTGCTGGGACTGGGGCTACGGCTAGGGCTGCAGCTAGGGCTGGGACTGGGGCTAAGGCTAGGGCTGCGGCTAGGGCTGGGACTGGGGCTAGGGCTAGGGCTAGGGGTACGGCTGGGGCTAGTGTTGGGGCTGGGGCTTGTGCTACGGCTGGGGCTGGGACTGGGGCTAGGGCTGCGGCTAGGGCTGGGGCTAGGGCTAGTGCTCGGGCTGGGGCTAGGGCTACGGCTATGGCTGGGGCTGGGACTGGGGCTAGGGCTACGACTATGGCTGGGGCTGGAGATGGGGCTAGGGTTTTGTCTGGCGCTAGTTCTAGGGCTGGGGCTGGGACTGGGGCTAGGGCTGGGGCTGGGCCTGGTCATGGGGCTAGGCCTGGGTCTGGGGCTAGTGCTGGGGCTGGGGCTGGGACTGGGGCTAGGGCTAGGGCTAGGGCTGCAGCTAGGGGTGGGGCTGGGACTGGGGCTAGGACTGGGGCTGTGGCTAGGGCTGCGGCTAGGGCTGGGTCTAGGGTTGGGGCTGGGGCTAGGGCTGGGTCTGGGGCTAGTGCTGGGGCTGGGTCTGGGGCTAGTGCTGGGGCTGGGTCTGGGGCTAGTGCTGGGACTGGGGCAGGGACTGGGACTAGTGCTGGGCCTGGGTCTAGGGCTGTGGCTAGGACTGGGGCTGGGACTGGGGCTAGGGCTGGGGCTGCAGCTAGGGCTGGGGCTAGGGCTGGGGCTAGTGCTGGGGCTAGTGCTGGGGCTGGGGCTGGGGCTGTGACTGGGGCTAGGGCTACGGCTAGGGCTGCGGCTAGGGCTGGGTATGGTACTGGGGCTAGTGCTGGGTCTGGGGCTAGTGCTGGGGCTGGGACTGGGGCTAGGGCTGTAGCTAGGGCTGGGGCTAGTGCTGGGGCTGGGGTTAGGGCTGGGGCTGGCGCTAGGGCTGCATCTGTGGCTAGTGAAGGTGCTGGAGCTGGGGCTGGGACTGCGGCTAGGGCTACGGCTAGGGCTGGGGCTGTGCCTGGAGCTGGGGCTAGGGATTGGTCTGGGGCTAGTGCTAGGGCTGGGGCTGGGACTGCGGCTAGGGCTAGGGCTGCAGCTAGGGCTGGGGCTGGGACTGGGGCTAAGGCTAGGGCTGCAGCTAGGGCTGGGACTGGGGCTAGGGCTAGGGCTGCAGTTAGGGCTGGGGCTAGGGCTGGGGTTAGGGCTGGGTCTGGGGCTAGTGCTGGGGCTGGGGCTGCGGCTGCAGCTACGGCTGGGGCTAGGGTTGGGGCTGGAGCTGGAGCTGGGGATGGGGCTAGAGATGGGTCTGGGGCTAGTGCTGGGGCTGGCGCTAGGGCTATGGCTATGGCTGGGGCTGGGACTGGGGCTAGGGCTACGGCTAGGGCTGGGGCTGTGGCTGGAGCTGGGGCTAGGGTTTTGTCTGGGGCTAGTTTTAGGGCTGGGGCTGGGGCTGGGGCTGGGACTGGGGCTAGTGCTGGGTCTGGGGCTAGTGCTGGGACTGGGGCTGGGACTGGGGCTATGGCTAGGGCTGCAGCTAGGGCTAGGGCTGGGACTGGGGCTAGGACTGCGGCTGCGGCTAGGGCTGCAGCTAGGGTTGGTGCTAGGGTTGGGGCTGGGGCTAGGGCTGGGGCTGGCGCTAGGGCTGCGTCTGTGGCTAGTGAAGGTGCTGGAGCTGGGGCTGGGGCTGGGACTGCGGCTAGGGCTACGGCTAGGGCTGTGGCTAGGGCTGGGGCTGTGCCTGGAGCTGGGGCTAGGGATTGGTCTGGGGCTAGTGCTAGGGCTGGGGCTGGGACTGCGGCTAGGGCTAGGGCTGCAGCTAGGGCTGGGGCTGGGACTGGGGCTAAGGCTAGGGCTGCAGCTAGGGCTGGGACTGGGGCTAGGGCTAGGGCTGCAGTTAGGGCTGGGGCTAGGGCTGGGGTTAGGGCTGGGTCTGGGGCTAGTGCTGGGGCTGGGGCTGCGGCTGCAGCTACGGCTGGGGCTAGGGTTGGGGCTGGAGCTGGAGCTGGGGATGGGGCTAGAGATGGGTCTGGGGCTAGTGCTGGGGCTGGCGCTAGGGCTATGGCTATGGCTGGGGCTGGGACTGGGGCTAGGGCTACGGCTAGGGCTGGGGCTGTGGCTGGAGCTGGGGCTAGGGTTTTGTCTGGGGCTAGTTTTAGGGCTGGGGCTGGGGCTGGGGCTGGGACTGGGGCTAGTGCTGGGTCTGGGGCTAGTGCTGGGACTGGGGCTGGGACTGGGGCTATGGCTAGGGCTGCAGCTAGGGCTAGGGCTGGGACTGGGGCTAGGACTGCGGCTGCGGCTAGGGCTGCAGCTAGGGTTGGTGCTAGGGTTGGGGCTGGGGCTAGGGCTGGGGCTGGCGCTAGGGCTGCGTCTGTGGCTAGTGAAGGTGCTGGAGCTGGGGCTGGGGCTGGGACTGCGGCTAGGGCTACGGCTAGGGCTGTGGCTAGGGCTGGGGCTGTGCCTGGAGCTGGGGCTAGGGATTGGTCTGGGGCTAGTGCTAGGGCTGGGGCTGGGACTGGGTCTAGGGCTAGGGCTGCAGCTAGGGCTGGTGCTGGGACTGGGGCTAAGGCTAGGTCTGCAGCTAGGGCTGGGACTGGGGCTAGGGCTAGGGCTGCAGTTAGGGCTGGGGCTAGGGCTGGGGTTAGGGCTGGGTCTGGGGCTAGTGCTGGGGCTGGGGCTGCGGCTG
Source organism: Mesoplodon densirostris (assembly GCF_025265405.1). NCBI lineage: Eukaryota > Metazoa > Chordata > Mammalia > Artiodactyla > Ziphiidae > Mesoplodon > Mesoplodon densirostris. Next base: position 110,618,033 of record NC_082670.1, on the reverse strand, counting down.
CAGCTACGGCTGCGGCTAGGGTTGGGGCTGGAGCTGGAGCTGGGGCTGGGGCTAGAGATGGGTCTGGGGCTAGTGCTGGTGCTGGGGCTAGGGCTACGGCTATGGCTGGGGCTGGGACTGGGGCTAGGGCTACGGCTATGGCTGGGGCTGTGGCTGGAGCTGGGGCTAGGGTTTTGTCTGGGGCTAGTGCTAGGGCTGGGACTGGGGCTAGGGCTAGGGCTGCAGCTAGGGCTGGGGCTAGGGTTGGGGCTGGAGCTGGAGCTGGGGCTGGGGCTAGAGATGGGTCTGGGGCTAGTGCTGGGGCTGGGGCTAGGGCTACGGCTATGGCTGGGGCTGGGACTGGGGCTAGGGCTACGGCTATGGCTGGGGCTGTGGCTGGAGCTGGGGCTAGGGCTGGGGCTGGGACTGGGGCTGGGGCTGGGACTGGGGCTAGGGCTGGGTCTGGGGCTAGTGCTGGGGCTGGGACTGGGGCTATGGCTAGGGCTGCAGCTAGGGCTAGGGCTGGGACTGGGGCTAGGACTGCGGCTAGGGCTGGGGCTAGTGCTGGGGCTGGGGTTAGGGCTGGGGCTGGCGCTAGGGCTGCATCTGTGGCTAGTGAAGGTGCTGGAGCTGGGGCTGGGGCTGGGACTGTGGCTAGGGCTACGGCTATGGCTGGGGCTGGGACTGGGGCTAGGGCTACGGCTATGGCTGGGGCTGTGGCTGGAGCTGGGGCTAGGGCTGGGGCTGGGACTGGGGCTGGGGCTGGGACTGGGGCTAGGGCTGGGTCTGGGGCTAGTGCTGGGGCTGAGACTGGGGCTATGGCTAGGGCTGCAGCTAGGGCTAGGGCTAGGACTGGGACTGGGGCAAGGACTGCGGCTGCGGCTAGGGCTGCGGCTAGGGATGGGGCTAGGGTTGGGGCTGGGGCTAGGGCTGGGTCTGGGGCTAGTGCTGGGGCTGGGGCTGGGACTGGGGCTAGGGCTAGGGCTAGGGCTGCGGTTAGGGCTGGGGCTGGGGCTAGATTTAGGGCTAGGGCCTTATTTAGGTATAGGGTCAAGGCCTTACTTAAGGACTGTGTCTGGGCAAAGCCTAGGAGGAGCATAAAGGCCTCAATAGGATCAGCATCAGGGTCTGGGGCTGCGGCTGGGGCTGGACCTGGGGCCTTAGTTAGAAATAGTGTCAAGGTCTTAGTTACCACATTGTCAGGGGAAGGCCTAGGAGGATCGCAAGGGCCTCTATAGGATCAGCATAAGGGGCTGGGGCTAGGGCTCGGGCTCAGGCTGGGGCTGGGGCTAGGGCTGGGGCTAGGGCTGGGTTTAGGGCTAGTGCTGGGGCTGGGGCTGGGGCTGGGACTGGGGCTAGGGCTGTGTCTGGGGCTACTGCTGGGGCTGGGTTTAGGGCTGGGCCTGGGGCTAGGGCTGGGAATGGGGCTAGTGCTGGGGCTAGTGCTGGGGCTGGGGCTGTGACTGGGGCTAGGGTTACGTCTAGGTCTGCGGCTAGGGCTGGGGCTGTGGCTGGAGCTGGGGCTAGGATTTTGTCTGGGGCTAGTTCTAGGGCTGGGTCTGGGGCTGGGACTGGGGCTAGGGCTGGGTCTGGGGCTCCTGCTGGGGATGGGGCTGGGACTAGGGCTAGGGCTAGGGCTGCAGCTAGGGCTGAGGCTGGGACTGGGGCTAGGGCTGGGTCTGGGGCTACTGCTCGGGCTGGGGATGGGGCTGGGACTGGGGCTAGGGCTAGGGCTGCAGCTAGGGCTGGGGCTGGGGCTGGGACTGGGGCTAGGACTGGGGCTGCGGCTAGGGCTGCGGCTAGGGCTAGGGCTAGGGTTGGGGCTGGGGCTAGGGCTGGGTCTGGGGCTAGTGCTGGGGCTGGGGCTAGTGCTCGGGCTGGGGCTAGGGCTACGGCTATGGATGGGGCTGGGACTGGGGCTAGGTCTACGGCTATGGCTGGGGCTGTGGCTGGAGCTGGGGCTAGGGTTTTGTCTGGGGCTAGTTCTAGGGCTGGGGCCAGGGCTGGCGTTAGGGCTAGGGCTTGGGCTGGGGCTGGGGCTGGGTCTAGGACTGGGGTTAGGGCTGGGTCTAGGGCTAGTGCTGGGGCTGGGCCTGGTGCTGGGACTGGGGCTACGGCTAGGGCTGCAGCTAGGGCTGGGACTGGGGCTAAGGCTAGGGCTGCGGCTAGGGCTGGGACTGGGGCTAGGGCTAGGGCTAGGGGTACGGCTGGGGCTAGTGTTGGGGCTGGGGCTAGTGCTAGGGCTGGGGCTGGGACTGGGGCTAGGGCTGCGGCTAGGGCTGGGGCTAGGGCTAGTGCTCGGGCTGGGGCTAGGGCTACGGCTATGGCTGGGGCTGGGACTGGGGCTAGGGCTACGGCTATGGCTGGGGCTGGAGATGGGGCTAGGGTTTTGTCTGGCGCTAGTTCTAGGGCTGGGGCTGGGACTGGGGCTAGGGCTGGGGCTGGGCCTGGTCATGGGGCTAGGCCTGGGTCTGGGGCTAGTGCTGGGGCTGGGGCTGGGACTGGGGCTAGGGCTAGGGCTAGGGCTGCAGCTAGGGGTGGGGCTGGGACTGGGGCTAGGACTGGGGCTGTGGCTAGGGCTGCGGCTAGGGCTGGGTCTAGGGTTGGGGCTGGGGCTAGGGCTGGGTCTGGGGCTAGTGCTGGGGCTGGGTCTGGGGCTAGTGCTGGGGCTGGGTCTGGGGCTAGTGCTGGGACTGGGGCAGGGACTGGGACTAGTGCTGGGCCTGGGTCTAGGGCTGTGGCTAGGACTGGGGCTGGGACTGGGGCTAGGGCTGGGGCTGCAGCTAGGGCTGGGGCTAGGGCTGGGGCTAGTGCTGGGGCTAGTGCTGGGGCTGGGGCTGGGGCTGTGACTGGGGCTAGGGCTACGGCTAGGGCTGCGGCTAGGGCTGGGTATGGTACTGGGGCTAGTGCTGGGTCTGGGGCTAGTGCTGGGGCTGGGACTGGGGCTAGGGCTGTAGCTAGGGCTGGGGCTAGTGCTGGGGCTGGGGTTAGGGCTGGGGCTGGCGCTAGGGCTGCATCTGTGGCTAGTGAAGGTGCTGGAGCTGGGGCTGGGACTGCGGCTAGGGCTACGGCTAGGGCTGGGGCTGTGCCTGGAGCTGGGGCTAGGGATTGGTCTGGGGCTAGTGCTAGGGCTGGGGCTGGGACTGCGGCTAGGGCTAGGGCTGCAGCTAGGGCTGGGGCTGGGACTGGGGCTAAGGCTAGGGCTGCAGCTAGGGCTGGGACTGGGGCTAGGGCTAGGGCTGCAGTTAGGGCTGGGGCTAGGGCTGGGGTTAGGGCTGGGTCTGGGGCTAGTGCTGGGGCTGGGGCTGCGGCTGCAGCTACGGCTGGGGCTAGGGTTGGGGCTGGAGCTGGAGCTGGGGATGGGGCTAGAGATGGGTCTGGGGCTAGTGCTGGGGCTGGCGCTAGGGCTATGGCTATGGCTGGGGCTGGGACTGGGGCTAGGGCTACGGCTAGGGCTGGGGCTGTGGCTGGAGCTGGGGCTAGGGTTTTGTCTGGGGCTAGTTTTAGGGCTGGGGCTGGGGCTGGGACTGGGGCTAGTGCTGGGTCTGGGGCTAGTGCTGGGACTGGGGCTGGGACTGGGGCTATGGCTAGGGCTGCAGCTAGGGCTAGGGCTGGGACTGGGGCTAGGACTGCGGCTGCGGCTAGGGCTGCAGCTAGGGTTGGTGCTAGGGTTGGGGCTGGGGCTAGGGCTGGGGCTGGCGCTAGGGCTGCGTCTGTGGCTAGTGAAGGTGCTGGAGCTGGGGCTGGGGCTGGGACTGCGGCTAGGGCTACGGCTAGGGCTGTGGCTAGGGCTGGGGCTGTGCCTGGAGCTGGGGCTAGGGATTGGTCTGGGGCTAGTGCTAGGGCTGGGGCTGGGACTGGGTCTAGGGCTAGGGCTGCAGCTAGGGCTGGTGCTGGGACTGGGGCTAAGGCTAGGTCTGCAGCTAGGGCTGGGACTGGGGCTAGGGCTAGGGCTGCAGTTAGGGCTGGGGCTAGGGCTGGGGTTAGGGCTGGGTCTGGGGCTAGTGCTGGGGCTGGGGCTGCGGCTGCAGCTACGGCTGCGGCTAGGGTTGGGGCTGGAGCTGGAGCTGGGGCTGGGGCTAGAGATGGGTCTGGGGCTAGTGCTGGTGCTGGGGCTAGGGCTACGGCTATGGCTGGGGCTGGGACTGGGGCTAGGGCTACGGCTATGGCTGGGGCTGTGGCTGGAGCTGGGGCTAGGGCTGGGGCTGGGACTGGGGCTGGGACTGGGGCTAGGGCTGGGTCTGGGGCTAGTGCTGGGCCTGGGACTGGGGCTATGGCTAGGGCTGCAGCTAGGGCTAGGGCTAGGGCTGTGACTGGGGCAAGGACTGCGGCTGCGGCTAGGGCTGCGGCTAGGGATGGGGCTAGGGTTGGGGCTGGGGCTAGGGCTGGGTCTGGGGCTAGTGCTGGGTCTGGGGCTGGGGCTGGGACTGGGGCTAGGGCTAGGGCTAGGGCTGCGGTTAGGGCTGGGGCTGGGGCTAGATTTAGGGCTAGGGCCTTATTTAGGTATAGGGTCAAGGCCTTACTTAAGGACTGTGTCTGGGCAAAGCCTAGGAGGAGCATAAAGGCCTCAATAGGATCAGCATCAGGGTCTGGGGCTGCGGCTGGGGCTGGACCTGGGGCCTTAGTTAGAAATAGTGTCAAGGTCTTAGTTACCACATTGTCAGGGAAAGGCCTAGGAGGATCGCAAGGGCCTCTATAGGATCAGCATAAGGGGCTGGGGCTGGGGCTGGGGCTAGGGCTCGGGCTCAGGCTGGGGCTGGGGCTAGGGCTGGGACTAGGGCTGGGTTTAGGGCTAGTGCTGGGGCTGGGGCTGGGGCTGGGACTGGGGCTAGGGCTGTGTCTGGGGCTAGTGCTGGGGCTGGGGCAGGGACTGGGACTAGTGCTGGGACTGGGGCAGGGACTGGGGCTAGGGCTAGGGCTGCAGCTAGGGCTGGGGCTGGGACTGGGGCTAGGGGTACGGCTGGGGCTAGTGTTGGGGCTGGGGCTAGTGCTAGGCCTGGGGCTGGGACTGGGGCTAGGGCTGGGTCTGGGACTAGTGCTGGGACTGGGGCAGGGACTGGGACTAGTGCTGGGACTGGGGCAGGGACTGGGGCTAGGGCTAGGGCTGCAGCTAGGGCTGGGGCTGGGACTGGGGCTAGGGTTGGGTCTGGGGCTAGTGCTGGGCCTGGGGCTTGGACTGGGGCTAGGGCTGGGACTGGGGCTAGGGCTAGGGCTATGGGTACGGCTGGGGCTAGTGTTGGGGCTGGGGCTAGTGCTAGGGCTGGGGCTGGGACTGGGGCTAGGGCTGCGGCTGGGGCTCGGGCTGGGGCTGGGGCTAGTGCTCGGGCTGGGGCTAGGGCTACGGCTATGGCTGGGGCTGGGACTGGGGCTACGGCTAGGGCTGCAGCTAGGGCTGGGACTGGGGCTAAGGCTAGGGCTGCGGCTAGGGCTGGGACTGGGGCTAGGGCTAGGGCTAGGGGTACGGCTGGGGCTAGTGTTGGGGCTGGGGCTAGTGCTATGGCTGGGGCTGGGACTGGGGCTAGGGCTGCGGCTAGGGCTGGGGCTAGGGCTAGTGCTCGGGCTGGGGCTAGGGCTACGGCTATGGCTGGGGCTGGGACTGGGGCTAGGGCTACGGCTATGGCTGGGGCTGTGGCTGGAGCTGGGGCTAGGGTTTTGTCTGGGGCTAGTTCTAGGGCTGGGGCTGGGGCTGGGACTGGGGCTAGGGCTGGGGCTGGTACTGGGGCTAGGGCTGGGTCTGGGGCTAGTGCTGGGGCTGTGGCTGGCTCTGGGGCTAGGGCTAGGGCTGCAGCTAGGGCTGGGGCTGGATCTGGGGCTAGTGCTGGGGCTGGGGCTGGGACTGGGACTGGGGCTAGGGCTGGGGCTTGTACTGGGGCTAGGGCTGGGTCTGGGGCTAGTGCTGGGGCTGTGGTTGGGTCTGGGGCTAGGGCTAGGGCTGCAGCTAGGGCTGGGGCTGGATCTGGGGCTAGTGCTGGGGCTGGGGCTGGGACTGGGACTGGGGCTAGGGCTGGGGCTGGTACTGGGGCTAGGGCTGGGTCTGGGGCTAGTGCTGGGGCTGTGGCTGGGTCTGGGGCTAGGGCTAGGGCTGCAGCTAGGGCTGGGGCTGGATCTGGGGCTAGTGCTGGGGCTGGGGCTGGGACTGGGACTGGGGCTAGGGTTGGGGCTGGTACTGGGGCTAGGGCTGGGTCTGGGGCTAGTGCTGGGGCTGGGGCTGGGTCTGGGGCTAGGGCTAGGGCTGCAGCTAGGGCTGGGGCTGGATCTGGGGCTAGTCCTGGGGCTGGGGCTGGGGCTGTGACTGGGGCTAGGGCTACGGCTAGGGCTGCGGCTAGGGCTGGGGATGGTACTGGGGCTAGTGCTGGGTCTGGGGCTAGTGCTGGGGCTGGGACTGGGGCTAGGGCTGGGGCTAGGGCTGGGGCTAGTGCTGGGGCTGGGGTTAGGGCTGGGGCTGGCGCTAGGGCTGCATCTGTGGCTAGTGAAGGTGCTGGAGCTGGGGCTGGGGCTGGGACTGCGGCTAGGGCTACGGCTAGGGCTGGGGCTGTGCCTGGAGCTGGGGCTAGGGATTGGTCTGGGGCTAGTGCTAGGGCTGGGGCTGGGACTGCGGCTAGGGCTAGGGCTGCAGCTAGGGCTGGGGCTGGGACTGGGGCTAAGGCTAGGGCTGCAGCTAGGGCTGGGACTGGGGCTAGGGCTAGGGCTGCAGTTAGGGCTGGGGCTAGGGCTGGGGTTAGGGCTGGGTCTGGGGCTAGTGCTGGGGCTGGGGCTGCGGCTGCAGCTATGGCTGGGGCTAGGGTTGGGGCTGGAGCTGGAGCTGGGGCTGGGGCTAGAGATGGGTCTGGGGCTAGTGCTGGGGCTGGCGCTAGGGCTACGGCTATGGCTGGGGCTGGGACTGGGGCTAGGGCTACGGCTGGGGCTGGGGCTGGGGCTGGAGCTGGGGCGAGGGTTTTGTCTGGGGCTAGTTTTAGGGCTGGGGCTGGGGCTGGGACTGGGGCTAGGGCTGGGGCTGGGGCTGGGACTGGGGCTAGTGCTGGGTCTGGGGCTAGTGCTGGGACTGGGGATGGGACTGGGGCTATGGCTAGGGCTGCAGCTAGGGCTAGGGCTGGGACTGGGGCTAGGACTGCGGCTGCGGCTAGGGCTGCAGCTAGGGATGGTGCTAGGGTTGGGGCTGGGGCTAGGGCTGGGGCTGGCGCTAGGGCTGCGTCTGTGGCTAGTGAAGGTGCTGGAGCTGGGGCTGGGGCTGGGACTGCGGTTAGGGCTACGGCTAGGGCTGTGGCTAGGGCTGGGGCTGTGCCTGGAGCTGGGGCTAGGGATTGGTCTGGGGCTAGTGCTAGGGCTGGGGCTGGGACTGCGGCTAGGGCTAGGGCTGCAGTTAGGGCTGGGGCTGGGACTGGGGCTAAGGCTAGGGCTGCAGCTAGGGCTGGGACTGGGGCTAGGGCTAGGGCTACAGTTAGGGCTGGGGCTAGGGCTGCGGTTAGGGCTGGGTCTGGGGATAGTGCTGGGGCTGGGGCTGCGGCTGCAGCTACGGCTGGGGCTGGGACTGGGGCTGGAGCTGGAGCTGGGGCTGGGGCTAGAGATGGGTCTGGGGCTGGGGCTAGGGCTACGGCTATGGCTGGGGCTGGGACTGGGGCTAGGTCTACGGCTATGGCTGGGGCTGTGGCTGGAGCTGGGGCTAGGGTTTTGTCTGGGGCTAGTTCTAGGGCTGGGGACAGGGCTGGCGTTAGGGCTAGGGCTTGGGCTGGGGCTGGGGCTGGGGCTGCGGCTGCGGCTACGGCTGGGGCTAGGGTTGGGGCTGGAGCTGGAGGTGGGGCTGGGGCTAGAGATGGGTCTGGGGCTAGTGCTGGGGCTGGGGCTAGGGCTACGGCTATGGCTGAGGCTGGGACTGGGGCTAGGGCTACGGCTATGGCTGGGGCTGTGGCTGGAGCTGGGGCTGGGGCTGGGACTGGGGCTGGGGCTGGGACTGCGGCTAGGGCTGGGTCTGGGGCTAGTGCTGGGGCTGGGACTGGGGCTATGGCTAGGGCTGCAGCTAGGGCTAGGGCTGGGACTGGGGCAAGGACTGCGGCTGCGGCTAGGGCTGCGGCTAGGGATGGGGCTAGTGCTGGGGCTGGGACTGGGGCTAGGGCTGTGGCTAGGGCTGGGGCTAGTGCTGGGGCTGGGGTTAGGGCTGGGGCTGGCGCTAGGGCTGCATCTGTGGCTAGTGAAGGTGCTGGAGCTGGGGCTGGGGCTGGGACTGTGGCTAGGGCTACGGCTAGGGCTGGGGCTGTGCCTGGAGCTGGGGCTAGGGATTGGTCTGGGGCTAGTGCTAGGGCTGGGGCTGGGACTGCGGCTAGGGCTAGGGCTGCAGCTAGGGCTGGGGCTGGGACTGGGGCTAAGGCTAGGGCTGCAGCTAGGGCTGGGATTGGGGCTAGGGCTAGGGCTGCAGTTAGGGCTGGGGCTAGGGCTGGGGTTAGGGCTGGGTCTGGGGCTAGTGCTGGGGCTGGGGCTGCGGCTGCAGCTATGGCTGGGGCTAGGGTTGGGGCTGGAGCTGGAGCTGGGGCTGGGGCTAGAGATGGGTCTGGGGCTAGTGCTGGGGCTGGCGCTAGGGCTACGGCTATGGCTGGGGCTGGGACTGGGGCTAGGGCTACGGCTAGGGCTGGGGCTGTGGCTGGAGCTGGGGCTAGGGTTTTGTCTGGGGCTAGTTTTAGGGCTGGGGCTGGGACTGGGGCTAGGGCTGGGGCTGGGGCTGGGACTGGGGCTAGTGCTGGGTCTGGGGCTAGTGCTGGGACTGGGGCTGGGACTGGGGCTATGGCTAGGGCTGCAGCTAGGGCTAGGGCTGGGACTGGGGCTAGGACTGCGGCTGCGGCTAGGGCTGCAGCTAGGGATGGTGCTAGGGTTGGGGCTGGGGCTAGGGCTGGGGCTGGCGCTAGGGCTGCGTCTGTGGCTAGTGAAGGTGCTGGAGCTGGGGCTGGGGCTGGGACTGCGGCTAGGGCTACGGCTAGGGCTGTGGCTAGGGCTGGGGCTGTGCCTGGAGCTGGGGCTAGGGATTGGTCTGGGGCTAGTGCTAGGGCTGGGGCTGGGACTGCGGCTAGGGCTAGGGCTGCAGCTAGGGCTGGGGCTGGGACTGGGGCTAAGGCTAGGGCTGCAGCTAGGGCTGGGACTGGGGATAGGGCTAGGGCTGCAGTTAGGGCTGGGGATAGGGCTGGGGTTAGGGCTGGGTCTGGGGCTAGTGCTGGGGCTGGGGCTGCGGCTGCAGCTATGGCTCGGGCTAGGGTTGGGGCTGGAGCTGGAGCTGGGGCTGGGGCTAGAGATGGGTCTGGGGCTAGTGCTGGGGCTGGCGCTAGGGCTACGGCTATGGCTGGGGCTGGGACTGGGGCTAGGGCTACGGCTAGGGCTGGGGCTGTGGCTGGAGCTGGGGCTAGGGTTTTGTCTGGGGCTAGTTTTAGGGCTGGGGCTGGGACTGGGTCTAGGGCTGGGGCTGGGGCTGCGACTGGGGCTAGTGCTGGGTCTGGGGCTAGTGCTGGGACTGGGGCTGGGACTGGGGCTATGGCTAGGGCTGCAGCTAGGGCTAGGGCTGGGACTGGGGCTAGGACTGCGGCTGCGGCTAGGGCTGCAGCTAGGGATGGTGCTAGGGTTGGGGCTGGGGCTAGGGTTGGGGCTGGCGCTAGGGCTGCGTCTGTGGCTAGTGAAGGTGCTGGAGCTGGGGCTGGGACTGCGGCTAGGGCTACGGCTAGGGCTGTGGCTAGGGCTGGGGCTGTGCCTGGAGCTGGGGCTAGGGATTGGTCTGGGGCTAGTGCTAGGGCTGGGGCTGGGACTGGGGTTAGGGCTAGGGCTGCAGCTAGGGCTGGTGCTGGGACTGGGGCTAAGGCTAGGGCTGCAGCTAGGGCTGGGACTGGGGCTAGGGCTAGGGCTGCAGTTAGGGCTGGGGCTAGGGCTGGGGTTAGGGCTGGGTCTGGGGCTAGTGCTGGGGCTGGGGCTGCGGCTGCAGCTACGGCTGGGGCTGGGACTGGGGCTGGAGCTGGAGCTGGGGCTGGGGCTAGAGATGGGTCTGGGGCTAGTGCTGGGGCTGGGGCTAGGGCTACGGCTATGGCTGGGGCTGGGACTGGGGCTAGGTCTACGGCTATGGCTGGGGCTGTGGCTGGAGCTGGGGCTAGGGTTTTGTCTGGGGCTAGTTCTAGGGCTGGGGCCAGGGCTGGCGTTAGGGCTAGGGCTTGGGCTGGGGCTGGGGCTGCGGCTGCGGCTACGGCTGGGGCTAGGGTTGAGGCTGGAGCTGGAGCTGGGGCTGGGGCTAGAGATGGGTCTGGGGCTAGTGCTGGGGCTGGGGCTAGGGCTACGGCTATGGCTGGGGCTGGGACTGGGGCTAGGGCTACGGCTATGGCTGGGGCTGTGGCTGGAGCTGGGGCTGGGGCTGGGACTGGGGCTGGGGCTGGGGCTGGGATTGCGGCTAGGGCTGGGTCTGGGGCTAGTGCTGGGGCTGGGACTGGGGCTATGGCTAAGGCTGCAGCTAGGGCTAGGGCTGGGACTGGGGCAAGGACTGCGGCTGCGGCTAGGGCTGCGGCTAGGGATGGGGCTAGTGCTGGGGCTGGGACTGGGGCTAGGGCTGTGGCTAGGGCTGGGGCTAGTGCTGGGGCTGGGGTTAGGGCTGGGGCTGGCGCTAGGGCTGCATCTGTGGCTAGTGAAGGTGCTGGAGCTGGGGCTGGGGCTGGGACTGCGGCTAGGGCTACGGCTAGGGCTGGGGCTGTGCCTAGAGCTGGGGCTAGGGATTGGTCTGGGGCTAGTGCTAGGGCTGGGGCTGGGACTGCGGCTAGGGCTAGGGCTGCAGCTAGGGCTGGGGCTGGGACTGGGGCTAAGGCTAGGGCTGCAGCTAGGGCTGGGACTGGGGCTAGGGATAGGGCTGCAGTTAGGGCTGGGGCTAGGGCTGGGGTTAGGGCTGGGTCTGGGGCTAGTGCTGGGGCTGGGGCTGCGGCTGCAGCTACGGCTGGGGCTAGGGTTGGGGCTGGAGCTGGAGCTGGGGCTGGGACTGGGGCTAAGGCTAGGGCTGCAGCTAGGGCTGGGACTGGGGCTAGGGCTAGGGCTGCAGTTAGGGTTGGGGCTAGGGCTGGGGTTAGGGCTGGGTCTGGGCCTAGTGCTGGGGCTGGGGCTGCGGCTGCAGCTACGGCTGGGGCTAGGGTTGGGGCTGGAGCTGGAGCTGGGGCTGGGGCTAGAGATGGGTCTGGGGCTAGTGCTGGGGCTGGGGCTAGGGTTGGGCCTGGGGCTGGGGCTGGGCCTAGGGCTGCGACTAGGGCTGGGGCTAGGGCTGGGGCTGGGGCTAGGGCTGGAGTTAGGGCTAGGGATCGGCTGTGTCTAGGACTGGGGCTAGGGCTAGGGCTGCAGCTAGGGCTGAGGCTGAGACTGGGGCTAGGGCTGGGTCTGGGGCTACTACTGGGGCTGGGGATGGGGCTGGGACTGGGGCTAGGGCTAGGGCTGCAGCTAGGGCTGGGGCTGGGACTGGTGCTAGGACTGGGGCTGCGGCTAGGGCTGCGGCTAGGGCTAGGGCTAGGGTTGGGGCTGGGGCTAGGGCTGGGTCTTGGGCTAGGGCTGGGCCTGGGGCTAGTGCTCGGGCTGGGGCTAGGGCTACGGCTATGGATGGGGCTGGGACTGGGGCTAGGTCTACGGCTATGGCTGGGGCTGTGGCTGGAGCTGGGGCTAGGGTTTTGTCTGGGGCTAGTTCTAGGGCTGGGGCCAGGGCTGGCGTTAGGGCTAGGGCTTGGGCTGGGGCTGGGGCTGGGTCTAGGACTGGGGTTAGGGCTGGGTCTAGGGCTAGTGCTGGGGCTGGGCCTGGTGCTGGGACTGGGGCTACGGCTAGGGCTGCAGCTAGGGCTGGGACTGGGGCTAAGGCTAGGGCTGCGGCTAGGGCTGGGACTGGGGCTAGGGCTAGGGCTAGGGGTACGGCTGGGGCTAGTGTTGGGGCTGGGGCTAGTGCTATGGCTGGGGCTGGGACTGGGGCTAGGGCTGCGGCTACGGCTGGGGCTAGGGCTAGTGCTCGGGCTGGGGCTAGGGCTACGGCTATGGCTGGGGCTGGGACTGGGGCTAGGGCTACGGCTATGGCTGGGGCTGTGGCTGGAGCTGGGGCTAGGGTTTTGTCTGGGGCTAGTTCTAGGGCTGGGGCTGGGACTGGGGCTAGGGCTGGGGCTGGTACTGGGGCTAGGGCTGGGTCTGGGGCTAGTGCTGGGGCTGTGGCTGGGTCTGGGGCTAGGGCTAGGGCTGCAGCTAGGGCTGGGGCTGGATCTGGGGCTAGTGCTGGGGCTGGGGCTGGGACTGGGACTGGGGCTAGGGCTGGGGCTTGTACTGGGGCTAGGGCTGGGTCTGGGGCTAGTGCTGGGGCTGTGGCTGGGACTGGGGCTAGGGCAAGGGCTGCAGCTAGGGCTGGGGCTGGGTCTGGGGCTAGTGCTAGGGCTGGGGCTGGGACTGGGACTGGGGCTAGGGCTAGGGCTGCAGCTAGGGCTGGGGCTGTGGCTGGGACTGGGGCTAGGACTGGGGCTGTGGCTGGGACTGGGGCTAGGACTGGGGCTGCGGCTAGGGCTGGGGCTAGGGTTGGGTCTGGGGCTAGTGCTTGGGCTGGGGCTAGTGCTCCGGCTGGGGCTAGGGCTACGGCTATGAATGGGGCTGGGACTGGGGCTAGGGCTACGGCTATGGCTGGGGCTGTGGCTGGAGCTGGGTCTAGGGTTTTGTCTGGCGCTAGTTCTAGGGCTGGGGCTGGGACTGGGGCTAGGGCTGGGGCTGGGCCTGGTCCTGGGGCTAGGCCTGGGTCTGGGGCTAGTGCTGGGGCTGGGGCTGGGACTGGGGCTAGGGCTAGGGCTGCAGCTAGGGGTGGGGCTGGGACTGGGGCTAGGACTGGGGCTGTGGCTAGTGCTTGGGCTGGGGCTAGTGCTCGGGCTGGGGCTAGGGCTACGGCTATGGATGGGGCTGGGACTGGGGCTAGGGCTACGGCTACGGCTATGGCTGGGGCTGTGGCTGGAGATGGGGCTAGGGTTTTGTCTGGCGCTAGTTCTAGGGCTGGGGCTGGGACTGGGGCTAGGGCTGGGGCTGGGCCTGGTCCTGGGGCTAGGCCTGGGTCTGGGGCTAGTGCTGGGGCTGGGGCTGGGACTGGGGCTAGGGCTAGGGCTGCAGCTAGGGGTGGGGCTGGGACTGGGGCTAGGCCTGGGGCTGTGGCTAGGGCTGCGGCTAGGGCTGGGTCTAGGGTTGGGGCTGGGGCTAGGGCTGGGGCTAGGGCTGGGGCTGGGGCTTGGGCTCGGGCTGGGGCTGGGGCTAGGGCTGGGGTTACGGCTAGGGATCAGCTGGGGCTGGGGCTGGGTCTAGGACTGGGGCTAGGGCAGGTTCTAGGGCTACTGTCGGGCCTGGGCCTGGGGATGGGGCTGGGACTGGGGCTAGGGCTAGGGCTGCAGTTAGGGCTGGGGCTGGGGCTGGGTCTAGGACTGGGGTTAGGGCTGGGTCTGGGGCTAGTGCTGGGGCTGCGCCTGGTGCTGGGACTGGGGCTAGGGCTAGGGCTGCAGCTAGGCCTGGGGCTGGGGCTAGGGCTGTGGCTAGGGCTGGGGCTGGGCCTGGGGCTAGGGCTGGGGCTGCGGCTAGGGCTGCGGCTAGGGCTGGGGCTAGTGCTGGGACTAAGGCTAGGGCTGCAGCTAGGGCTGGGACTGGGGCTAGGGCTACGGGTACAGCTGGGGCTAGTGTTGGGGCTGGGGCTAGTGCTAGGCCTGGGGCTGGGACTGGGGCTAGGGCTGGGTCTGGGACTAGTGCTGGGACAGGGGCAGGGACTGGGACTAGTGCTGGGACTGGGGCAGGGACTGGGGCTAGGGCTAGGGCTGCAGCTACGGCTGGGGCTAGGGTTGGGTCTGGACCTGGGGCTGGGGCTAGAGATGGGTCTGGGGCTAGTGCTGGGGCTGGGGCTGGGACTGGGGCTAGGGCTATGGCTAGGTCTGCGGCTAGGGCTGGGGCTGTGGATGGAGCTGGGGCTAGGGCTTGGTCTGGGGCTAGTTCTAGGGCTGGGGCTGGGACTGGGGCTAGGTCTAGGGCTGCAGGTAGGGCTGGGGCTGGGACTGGGGCTAGGGTTGGGTCTGGGGCTAGTGCTGGGGCTGGGGCTTGGACTGGGGCTAGGGCTGGGGCTGGGGCTAGGGCTGGGACTGGGGCTAGGGCTAGGGCTGCAGTTAGGGCTGGGGCTAGGGCTGGGGTTAGGGCTGGGTCTGGGGCTAGTGCTGGGGCTGGGGCTGCGGCTGCAGCTACGGCTGCGGCTAGGGTTGGGGCTGGAGCTGGAGCTGGGGCTGGGGCTAGAGATGGGTCTGGGGCTAGTGCTGGTGCTGGGGCTAGGGCTACGGCTATGGCTGGGGCTGGGACTGGGGCTAGGGCTACGGCTATGGCTGGGGCTGTGGCTGGAGCTGAGGCTAGGGTTTTGTCTGGGGCTAGTTCTAGGGCTGGGTCTGGGGCTGGGACTGGGGCTAGGGCTGGGTCTGGGGCTAGTGCTGGGGCTGGGGCTGGGACTAGGACTAGGGCTAGGGCTGCAGCTAGGGCTGAGGATGGGACTGGTGCTAGGGCTGGGTCTGGGGCTACTGCTGGGGCTGGGGATGGGGCTGGGACTGGGGCTAGGGCTAGGGCTGCAGCTAGGGCTGGGGCTGGGGCTGGGACTGGGGCTAGGACTGGGGCTGCGGCTAGGGCTGCGGCTAGGGCTAGGGCTGGGGTTGGGGATGGGGCTAGGGCTGAGTCTGGGGCTAGTGCTGGGGCTGGGGCTAGTGCTCGGGCTGGGGCTAGGGCTACGGCTATGGATGGGGCTGGGACTGGGGCTAGGTCTACGGCTATGGCTGGGGCTGTGGCTTGAGCTGGGGCTAGGGTTTTGTCTGGGGCTAGTGCTAGGGCTGGGACTGGGGCTAGGGCTAGGGCTGCAGCTAGGGCTGGGGCTAGGGTTGGGGCTGGAGCTGGAGCTGTGGCTGGGGCTAGAGATGGGTCTGGGGCTAGTGCTGGGGCTGGGGCTAGGGCTACGGCTATGGCTGTGGCTGGGACTGGGGCTAGGGCTACGGCTATGGCTGGGGCTGTGGCTGGAGCTGGGGCTAGGGCTGGGGCTGGGACTGGGGCTGGGGCTGGGACTGGGGCTAGGGCTGGGTCTGGGGCTAGTGCTGGGGCTGGGACTGGGGCTATGGCTAGGGCTGCAGCTAGGGCTAGGGCTGGGACTGGGGCTAGGACTGCGGCTAGGGCTGGGGCTAGTGCTGGGGCTGGGGTTAGGGCTGGGGCTGGCGCTAGGGCTGCATCTGTGGCTAGTGAAGGTGCTGGAGCTGGGGCTGGGGCTGGGACTGTGGCTAGGGCTACGGCTATGGCTGGGGCTGGGACTGGGGCTAGGGCTACGGCTATGGCTGGGGCTGTGGCTGGAGCTGGGGCTAGGGCTGGGGCTGGGACTGGGGCTGGGGCTGGGACTGGGGCTAGGGCTGGGTCTGGGGCTAGTGCTGGGGCTGAGACTGGGGCTATGGCTAGGGCTGCAGCTAGGGCTAGGGCTAGGACTGGGACTGGGGCAAGGACTGCGGCTGCGGCTAGGGCTGCGGCTAGGGATGGGGCTAGGGTTGGGGCTGGGGCTAGGGCTGGGTCTGGGGCTAGTGCTGGGGCTGGGGCTGGGACTGGGGCTAGGGCTAGGGCTAGGGCTGCGGTTAGGGCTGGGGCTGGGGCTAGATTTAGGGCTAGGGCCTTATTTAGGTATAGGGTCAAGGCCTTACTTAAGGACTGTGTCTGGGCAAAGCCTAGGAGGAGCATAAAGGCCTCAATAGGATCAGCATCAGGGTCTGGGGCTGCGGCTGGGGCTGGACCTGGGGCCTTAGTTAGAAATAGTGTCAAGGTCTTAGTTACCACATTGTCAGGGGAAGGCCTAGGAGGATCGCAAGGGCCTCTATAGGATCAGCATAAGGGGCTGGGGCTAGGGCTCGGGCTCAGGCTGGGGCTGGGGCTAGGGCTGGGGCTAGGGCTGGGTTTAGGGCTAGTGCTGGGGCTGGGGCTGGGGCTGGGACTGGGGCTAGGGCTGTGTCTGGGGCTACTGCTGGGGCTGGGTTTAGGGCTGGGCCTGGGGCTAGGGCTGGGAATGGGGCTAGTGCTGGGGCTAGTGCTGGGGCTGGGGCTGTGACTGGGGCTAGGGTTACGTCTAGGTCTGCGGCTAGGGCTGGGGCTGTGGCTGGAGCTGGGGCTAGGATTTTGTCTGGGGCTAGTTCTAGGGCTGGGTCTGGGGCTGGGACTGGGGCTAGGGCTGGGTCTGGGGCTCCTGCTGGGGATGGGGCTGGGACTAGGGCTAGGGCTAGGGCTGCAGCTAGGGCTGAGGCTGGGACTGGGGCTAGGGCTGGGTCTGGGGCTACTGCTCGGGCTGGGGATGGGGCTGGGACTGGGGCTAGGGCTAGGGCTGCAGCTAGGGCTGGGGCTGGGGCTGGGACTGGGGCTAGGACTGGGGCTGCGGCTAGGGCTGCGGCTAGGGCTAGGGCTAGGGTTGGGGCTGGGGCTAGGGCTGGGTCTGGGGCTAGTGCTGGGGCTGGGGCTAGTGCTCGGGCTGGGGCTAGGGCTACGGCTATGGATGGGGCTGGGACTGGGGCTAGGTCTACGGCTATGGCTGGGGCTGTGGCTGGAGCTGGGGCTAGGGTTTTGTCTGGGGCTAGTTCTAGGGCTGGGGCCAGGGCTGGCGTTAGGGCTAGGGCTTGGGCTGGGGCTGGGGCTGGGTCTAGGACTGGGGTTAGGGCTGGGTCTAGGGCTAGTGCTGGGGCTGGGCCTGGTGCTGGGACTGGGGCTACGGCTAGGGCTGCAGCTAGGGCTGGGACTGGGGCTAAGGCTAGGGCTGCGGCTAGGGCTGGGACTGGGGCTAGGGCTAGGGCTAGGGGTACGGCTGGGGCTAGTGTTGGGGCTGGGGCTAGTGCTAGGGCTGGGGCTGGGACTGGGGCTAGGGCTGCGGCTAGGGCTGGGGCTAGGGCTAGTGCTCGGGCTGGGGCTAGGGCTACGGCTATGGCTGGGGCTGGGACTGGGGCTAGGGCTACGGCTATGGCTGGGGCTGGAGATGGGGCTAGGGTTTTGTCTGGCGCTAGTTCTAGGGCTGGGGCTGGGACTGGGGCTAGGGCTGGGGCTGGGCCTGGTCATGGGGCTAGGCCTGGGTCTGGGGCTAGTGCTGGGGCTGGGGCTGGGACTGGGGCTAGGGCTAGGGCTAGGGCTGCAGCTAGGGGTGGGGCTGGGACTGGGGCTAGGACTGGGGCTGTGGCTAGGGCTGCGGCTAGGGCTGGGTCTAGGGTTGGGGCTGGGGCTAGGGCTGGGTCTGGGGCTAGTGCTGGGGCTGGGTCTGGGGCTAGTGCTGGGGCTGGGTCTGGGGCTAGTGCTGGGACTGGGGCAGGGACTGGGACTAGTGCTGGGCCTGGGTCTAGGGCTGTGGCTAGGACTGGGGCTGGGACTGGGGCTAGGGCTGGGGCTGCAGCTAGGGCTGGGGCTAGGGCTGGGGCTAGTGCTGGGGCTAGTGCTGGGGCTGGGGCTGGGGCTGTGACTGGGGCTAGGGCTACGGCTAGGGCTGCGGCTAGGGCTGGGTATGGTACTGGGGCTAGTGCTGGGTCTGGGGCTAGTGCTGGGGCTGGGACTGGGGCTAGGGCTGTAGCTAGGGCTGGGGCTAGTGCTGGGGCTGGGGTTAGGGCTGGGGCTGGCGCTAGGGCTGCATCTGTGGCTAGTGAAGGTGCTGGAGCTGGGGCTGGGACTGCGGCTAGGGCTACGGCTAGGGCTGGGGCTGTGCCTGGAGCTGGGGCTAGGGATTGGTCTGGGGCTAGTGCTAGGGCTGGGGCTGGGACTGCGGCTAGGGCTAGGGCTGCAGCTAGGGCTGGGGCTGGGACTGGGGCTAAGGCTAGGGCTGCAGCTAGGGCTGGGACTGGGGCTAGGGCTAGGGCTGCAGTTAGGGCTGGGGCTAGGGCTGGGGTTAGGGCTGGGTCTGGGGCTAGTGCTGGGGCTGGGGCTGCGGCTGCAGCTACGGCTGGGGCTAGGGTTGGGGCTGGAGCTGGAGCTGGGGATGGGGCTAGAGATGGGTCTGGGGCTAGTGCTGGGGCTGGCGCTAGGGCTATGGCTATGGCTGGGGCTGGGACTGGGGCTAGGGCTACGGCTAGGGCTGGGGCTGTGGCTGGAGCTGGGGCTAGGGTTTTGTCTGGGGCTAGTTTTAGGGCTGGGGCTGGGGCTGGGGCTGGGACTGGGGCTAGTGCTGGGTCTGGGGCTAGTGCTGGGACTGGGGCTGGGACTGGGGCTATGGCTAGGGCTGCAGCTAGGGCTAGGGCTGGGACTGGGGCTAGGACTGCGGCTGCGGCTAGGGCTGCAGCTAGGGTTGGTGCTAGGGTTGGGGCTGGGGCTAGGGCTGGGGCTGGCGCTAGGGCTGCGTCTGTGGCTAGTGAAGGTGCTGGAGCTGGGGCTGGGGCTGGGACTGCGGCTAGGGCTACGGCTAGGGCTGTGGCTAGGGCTGGGGCTGTGCCTGGAGCTGGGGCTAGGGATTGGTCTGGGGCTAGTGCTAGGGCTGGGGCTGGGACTGGGTCTAGGGCTAGGGCTGCAGCTAGGGCTGGTGCTGGGACTGGGGCTAAGGCTAGGTCTGCAGCTAGGGCTGGGACTGGGGCTAGGGCTAGGGCTGCAGTTAGGGCTGGGGCTAGGGCTGGGGTTAGGGCTGGGTCTGGGGCTAGTGCTGGGGCTGGGGCTGCGGCTGCAGCTACGGCTGCGGCTAGGGTTGGGGCTGGAGCTGGAGCTGGGGCTGGGGCTAGAGATGGGTCTGGGGCTAGTGCTGGTGCTGGGGCTAGGGCTACGGCTATGGCTGGGGCTGGGACTGGGGCTAGGGCTACGGCTATGGCTGGGGCTGTGGCTGGAGCTGGGGCTAGGGCTGGGGCTGGGACTGGGGCTGGGGCTGGGACTGGGGCTAGGGCTGGGTCTGGGGCTAGTGCTGGGCCTGGGACTGGGGCTATGGCTAGGGCTGCAGCTAGGGCTAGGGCTAGGGCTGTGACTGGGGCAAGGACTGCGGCTGCGGCTAGGGCTGCGGCTAGGGATGGGGCTAGGGTTGGGGCTGGGGCTAGGGCTGGGTCTGGGGCTAGTGCTGGGTCTGGGGCTGGGGCTGGGACTGGGGCTAGGGCTAGGGCTAGGGCTGCGGTTAGGGCTGGGGCTGGGGCTAGATTTAGGGCTAGGGCCTTATTTAGGTATAGGGTCAAGGCCTTACTTAAGGACTGTGTCTGGGCAAAGCCTAGGAGGAGCATAAAGGCCTCAATAGGATCAGCATCAGGGTCTGGGGCTGCGGCTGGGGCTGGACCTGGGGCCTTAGTTAGAAATAGTGTCAAGGTCTTAGTTACCACATTGTCAGGGAAAGGCCTAGGAGGATCGCAAGGGCCTCTATAGGATCAGCATAAGGGGCTGGGGCTGGGGCTGGGGCTAGGGCTCGGGCTCAGGCTGGGGCTGGGGCTAGGGCTGGGACTAGGGCTGGGTTTAGGGCTAGTGCTGGGGCTGGGGCTGGGGCTGGGACTGGGGCTAGGGCTGTGTCTGGGGCTAGTGCTGGGGCTGGGGCAGGGACTGGGACTAGTGCTGGGACTGGGGCAGGGACTGGGGCTAGGGCTAGGGCTGCAGCTAGGGCTGGGGCTGGGACTGGGGCTAGGGGTACGGCTGGGGCTAGTGTTGGGGCTGGGGCTAGTGCTAGGCCTGGGGCTGGGACTGGGGCTAGGGCTGGGTCTGGGACTAGTGCTGGGACTGGGGCAGGGACTGGGACTAGTGCTGGGACTGGGGCAGGGACTGGGGCTAGGGCTAGGGCTGCAGCTAGGGCTGGGGCTGGGACTGGGGCTAGGGTTGGGTCTGGGGCTAGTGCTGGGCCTGGGGCTTGGACTGGGGCTAGGGCTGGGACTGGGGCTAGGGCTAGGGCTATGGGTACGGCTGGGGCTAGTGTTGGGGCTGGGGCTAGTGCTAGGGCTGGGGCTGGGACTGGGGCTAGGGCTGCGGCTGGGGCTCGGGCTGGGGCTGGGGCTAGTGCTCGGGCTGGGGCTAGGGCTACGGCTATGGCTGGGGCTGGGACTGGGGCTACGGCTAGGGCTGCAGCTAGGGCTGGGACTGGGGCTAAGGCTAGGGCTGCGGCTAGGGCTGGGACTGGGGCTAGGGCTAGGGCTAGGGGTACGGCTGGGGCTAGTGTTGGGGCTGGGGCTAGTGCTATGGCTGGGGCTGGGACTGGGGCTAGGGCTGCGGCTAGGGCTGGGGCTAGGTCTAGTGCTCGGGCTGGGGCTAGGGCTACGGCTATGGCTGGGGCTGGGACTGGGGCTAGGGCTACGGCTATGGCTGGGGCTGTGGCTGGAGCTGGGGCTAGGGTTTTGTCTGGGGCTAGTTCTAGGGCTGGGGCTGGGGCTGGGACTGGGGCTAGGGCTGGGGCTGGTACTGGGGCTAGGGTTGGGTCTGGGGCTAGTGCTGGGGCTGTGGCTGGCTCTGGGGCTAGGGCTAGGGCTGCAGCTAGGGCTGGGGCTGGATCTGGGGCTAGTGCTGGGGCTGGGGCTGGGACTGGGACTGGGGCTAGGGCTGGGGCTTGTACTGGGGCTAGGGCTGGGTCTGGGGCTAGTGCTGGGGCTGTGGTTGGGTCTGGGGCTAGGGCTAGGGCTGCAGCTAGGGCTGGGGCTGGATCTGGGGCTAGTGCTGGGGCTGGGGCTGGGACTGGGACTGGGGCTAGGGCTGGGGCTGGTACTGGGGCTAGGGCTGGGTCTGGGGCTAGTGCTGGGGCTGTGGCTGGGTCTGGGGCTAGGGCTAGGGCTGCAGCTAGGGCTGGGGCTGGATCTGGGGCTAGTGCTGGGGCTGGGGCTGGGACTGGGACTGGGGCTAGGGTTGGGGCTGGTACTGGGGCTAGGGCTGGGTCTGGGGCTAGTGCTGGGGCTGGGGCTGGGTCTGGGGCTAGGGCTAGGGCTGCAGCTAGGGCTGGGGCTGGATCTGGGGCTAGTCCTGGGGCTGGGGCTGGGGCTGTGACTGGGGCTAGGGCTACGGCTAGGGCTGCGGCTAGGGCTGGGGATGGTACTGGGGCTAGTGCTGGGTCTGGGGCTAGTGCTGGGGCTGGGACTGGGGCTAGGGCTGGGGCTAGGGCTGGGGCTAGTGCTGGGGCTGGGGTTAGGGCTGGGGCTGGCGCTAGGGCTGCATCTGTGGCTAGTGAAGGTGCTGGAGCTGGGGCTGGGGCTGGGACTGCGGCTAGGGCTACGGCTAGGGCTGGGGCTGTGCCTGGAGCTGGGGCTAGGGATTGGTCTGGGGCTAGTGCTAGGGCTGGGGCTGGGACTGCGGCTAGGGCTAGGGCTGCAGCTAGGGCTGGGGCTGGGACTGGGGCTAAGGCTAGGGCTGCAGCTAGGGCTGGGACTGGGGCTAGGGCTAGGGCTGCAGTTAGGGCTGGGGCTAGGGCTGGGGTTAGGGCTGGGTCTGGGGCTAGTGCTGGGGCTGGGGCTGCGGCTGCAGCTATGGCTGGGGCTAGGGTTGGGGCTGGAGCTGGAGCTGGGGCTGGGGCTAGAGATGGGTCTGGGGCTAGTGCTGGGGCTGGCGCTAGGGCTACGGCTATGGCTGGGGCTGGGACTGGGGCTAGGGCTACGGCTGGGGCTGGGGCTGGGGCTGGAGCTGGGGCGAGGGTTTTGTCTGGGGCTAGTTTTAGGGCTGGGGCTGGGGCTGGGACTGGGGCTAGGGCTGGGGCTGGGGCTGGGACTGGGGCTAGTGCTGGGTCTGGGGCTAGTGCTGGGACTGGGGCTGGGACTGGGGCTATGGCTAGGGCTGCAGCTAGGGCTAGGGCTGGGACTGGGGCTAGGACTGCGGCTGCGGCTAGGGCTGCAGCTAGGGATGGTGCTAGGGTTGGGGCTGGGGCTAGGGCTGGGGCTGGCGCTAGGGCTGCGTCTGTGGCTAGTGAAGGTGCTGGAGCTGGGGCTGGGGCTGGGACTGCGGTTAGGGCTACGGCTAGGGCTGTGGCTAGGGCTGGGGCTGTGCCTGGAGCTGGGGCTAGGGATTGGTCTGGGGCTAGTGCTAGGGCTGGGGCTGGGACTGCGGCTAGGGCTAGGGCTGCAGTTAGGGCTGGGGCTGGGACTGGGGCTAAGGCTAGGGCTGCAGCTAGGGCTGGGACTGGGGCTAGGGCTAGGGCTACAGTTAGGGCTGGGGCTAGGGCTGCGGTTAGGGCTGGGTCTGGGGATAGTGCTGGGGCTGGGGCTGCGGCTGCAGCTACGGCTGGGGCTGGGACTGGGGCTGGAGCTGGAGCTGGGGCTGGGGCTAGAGATGGGTCTGGGGCTGGGGCTAGGGCTACGGCTATGGCTGGGGCTGGGACTGGGGCTAGGTCTACGGCTATGGCTGGGGCTGTGGCTGGAGCTGGGGCTAGGGTTTTGTCTGGGGCTAGTTCTAGGGCTGGGGACAGGGCTGGCGTTAGGGCTAGGGCTTGGGCTGGGGCTGGGGCTGGGGCTGCGGCTGCGGCTACGGCTGGGGCTAGGGTTGGGGCTGGAGCTGGAGGTGGGGCTGGGGCTAGAGATGGGTCTGGGGCTAGTGCTGGGGCTGGGGCTAGGGCTACGGCTATGGCTGAGGCTGGGACTGGGGCTAGGGCTACGGCTATGGCTGGGGCTGTGGCTGGAGCTGGGGCTGGGGCTGGGACTGGGGCTGGGGCTGGGACTGCGGCTAGGGCTGGGTCTGGGGCTAGTGCTGGGGCTGGGACTGGGGCTATGGCTAGGGCTGCAGCTAGGGCTAGGGCTGGGACTGGGGCAAGGACTGCGGCTGCGGCTAGGGCTGCGGCTAGGGATGGGGCTAGTGCTGGGGCTGGGACTGGGGCTAGGGCTGTGGCTAGGGCTGGGGCTAGTGCTGGGGCTGGGGTTAGGGCTGGGGCTGGCGCTAGGGCTGCATCTGTGGCTAGTGAAGGTGCTGGAGCTGGGGCTGGGGCTGGGACTGTGGCTAGGGCTACGGCTAGGGCTGGGGCTGTGCCTGGAGCTGGGGCTAGGGATTGGTCTGGGGCTAGTGCTAGGGCTGGGGCTGGGACTGCGGCTAGGGCTAGGGCTGCAGCTAGGGCTGGGGCTGGGACTGGGGCTAAGGCTAGGGCTGCAGCTAGGGCTGGGATTGGGGCTAGGGCTAGGGCTGCAGTTAGGGCTGGGGCTAGGGCTGGGGTTAGGGCTGGGTCTGGGGCTAGTGCTGGGGCTGGGGCTGCGGCTGCAGCTATGGCTGGGGCTAGGGTTGGGGCTGGAGCTGGAGCTGGGGCTGGGGCTAGAGATGGGTCTGGGGCTAGTGCTGGGGCTGGCGCTAGGGCTACGGCTATGGCTGGGGCTGGGACTGGGGCTAGGGCTACGGCTAGGGCTGGGGCTGTGGCTGGAGCTGGGGCTAGGGTTTTGTCTGGGGCTAGTTTTAGGGCTGGGGCTGGGGCTGGGGCTGGGACTGGGGCTAGGGCTGGGGCTGGGGCTGGGACTGGGGCTAGTGCTGGGTCTGGGGCTAGTGCTGGGACTGGGGCTGGGACTGGGGCTATGGCTAGGGCTGCAGCTAGGGCTAGGGCTGGGACTGGGGCTAGGACTGCGGCTGCGGCTAGGGCTGCAGCTAGGGATGGTGCTAGGGTTGGGGCTGGGGCTAGGGCTGGGGCTGGCGCTAGGGCTGCGTCTGTGGCTAGTGAAGGTGCTGGAGCTGGGGCTGGGGCTGGGACTGCGGCTAGGGCTACGGCTAGGGCTGTGGCTAGGGCTGGGGCTGTGCCTGGAGCTGGGGCTAGGGATTGGTCTGGGGCTAGTGCTAGGGCTGGGGCTGGGACTGCGGCTAGGGCTAGGGCTGCAGCTAGGGCTGGGGCTGGGACTGGGGCTAAGGCTAGGGCTGCAGCTAGGGCTGGGACTGGGGCTAGGGCTAGGGCTACAGTTAGGGCTGGGGATAGGGCTGGGGTTAGGGCTGGGTCTGGGGCTAGTGCTGGGGCTGGGGCTGCGGCTGCAGCTATGGCTCGGGCTAGGGTTGGGGCTGGAGCTGGAGCTGGGGCTGGGGCTAGAGATGGGTCTGGGGCTAGTGCTGGGGCTGGCGCTAGGGCTACGGCTATGGCTGGGGCTGGGACTGGGGCTAGGGCTACGGCTAGGGCTGGGGCTGTGGCTGGAGCTGGGGCTAGGGTTTTGTCTGGGGCTAGTTTTAGGGCTGGGGCTGGGACTGGGTCTAGGGCTGGGGCTGGGGCTGCGACTGGGGCTAGTGCTGGGTCTGGGGCTAGTGCTGGGACTGGGGCTGGGACTGGGGCTATGGCTAGGGCTGCAGCTAGGGCTAGGGCTGGGACTGGGGCTAGGACTGCGGCTGCGGCTAGGGCTGCAGCTAGGGATGGTGCTAGGGTTGGGGCTGGGGCTAGGGTTGGGGCTGGCGCTAGGGCTGCGTCTGTGGCTAGTGAAGGTGCTGGAGCTGGGGCTGGGACTGCGGCTAGGGCTACGGCTAGGGCTGTGGCTAGGGCTGGGGCTGTGCCTGGAGCTGGGGCTAGGGATTGGTCTGGGGCTAGTGCTAGGGCTGGGGCTGGGACTGGGGTTAGGGCTAGGGCTGCAGCTAGGGCTGGTGCTGGGACTGGGGCTAAGGCTAGGGCTGCAGCTAGGGCTGGGACTGGGGCTAGGGCTAGGGCTGCAGTTAGGGCTGGGGCTAGAGCTGGGGTTAGGGCTGGGTCTGGGGCTAGTGCTGGGGCTGGGGCTGCGGCTGCAGCTACGGCTGGGGCTGGGACTGGGGCTGGAGCTGGAGCTGGGGCTGGGGCTAGAGATGGGTCTGGGGCTAGTGCTGGGGCTGGGGCTAGGGCTACGGCTATGGCTGGGGCTGGGACTGGGGCTAGGTCTACGGCTATGGCTGGGGCTGTGGCTGGAGCTGGGGCTAGGGTTTTGTCTGGGGCTAGTTCTAGGGCTGGGGCCAGGGCTGGCGTTAGGGCTAGGGCTTGGGCTGGGGCTGGGGCTGCGGCTGCGGCTACGGCTGGGGCTAGGGTTGAGGCTGGAGCTGGAGCTGGGGCTGGGGCTAGAGATGGGTCTGGGGCTAGTGCTGGGGCTGGGGCTAGGGCTACGGCTATGGCTGGGGCTGGGACTGGGGCTAGGGCTACGGCTATGGCTGGGGCTGTGGCTGGAGCTGGGGCTGGGGCTGGGACTGGGGCTGGGGCTGGGGCTGGGATTGCGGCTAGGGCTGGGTCTGGGGCTAGTGCTGGGGCTGGGACTGGGGCTATGGCTAAGGCTGCAGCTAGGGCTAGGGCTGGGACTGGGGCAAGGACTGCGGCTGCGGCTAGGGCTGCGGCTAGGGATGGGGCTAGTGCTGGGGCTGGGACTGGGGCTAGGGCTGTGGCTAGGGCTGGGGCTAGTGCTGGGGCTGGGGTTAGGGCTGGGGCTGGCGCTAGGGCTGCATCTGTGGCTAGTGAAGGTGCTGGAGCTGGGGCTGGGGCTGGGACTGCGGCTAGGGCTACGGCTAGGGCTGGGGCTGTGCCTAGAGCTGGGGCTAGGGATTGGTCTGGGGCTAGTGCTAGGGCTGGGGCTGGGACTGCGGCTAGGGCTAGGGCTGCAGCTAGGGCTGGGGCTGGGACTGGGGCTAAGGCTAGGGCTGCAGCTAGGGCTGGGACTGGGGCTAGGGATAGGGCTGCAGTTAGGGCTGGGGCTAGGGCTGGGGTTAGGGCTGGGTCTGGGGCTAGTGCTGGGGCTGGGGCTGCGGCTGCAGCTACGGCTGGGGCTAGGGTTGGGGCTGGAGCTGGAGCTGGGGCTGGGACTGGGGCTAAGGCTAGGGCTGCAGCTAGGGCTGGGACTGGGGCTAGGGCTAGGGCTGCAGTTAGGGTTGGGGCTAGGGCTGGGGTTAGGGCTGGGTCTGGGGCTAGTGCTGGGGCTGGGGCTGCGGCTGCAGCTACGGCTGGGGCTAGGGTTGGGGCTGGAGCTGGAGCTGGGGCTGGGGCTAGAGATGGGTCTGGGGCTAGTGCTGGGGCTGGGGCTAGGGTTGGGCCTGGGGCTGGGGCTGGGCCTAGGGCTGCGACTAGGGCTGGGGCTAGGGCTGGGGCTGGGGCTAGGGCTGGAGTTAGGGCTAGGGATCGGCTGTGTCTAGGACTGGGGCTAGGGCTAGGGCTGCAGCTAGGGCTGAGGCTGAGACTGGGGCTAGGGCTGGGTCTGGGGCTACTACTGGGGCTGGGGATGGGGCTGGGACTGGGGCTAGGGCTAGGGCTGCAGCTAGGGCTGGGGCTGGGACTGGTGCTAGGACTGGGGCTGCGGCTAGGGCTGCGGCTAGGGCTAGGGCTAGGGTTGGGGCTGGGGCTAGGGCTGGGTCTTGGGCTAGGGCTGGGCCTGGGGCTAGTGCTCGGGCTGGGGCTAGGGCTACGGCTATGGATGGGGCTGGGACTGGGGCTAGGTCTACGGCTATGGCTGGGGCTGTGGCTGGAGCTGGGGCTAGGGTTTTGTCTGGGGCTAGTTCTAGGGCTGGGGCCAGGGCTGGCGTTAGGGCTAGGGCTTGGGCTGGGGCTGGGGCTGGGTCTAGGACTGGGGTTAGGGCTGGGTCTAGGGCTAGTGCTGGGGCTGGGCCTGGTGCTGGGACTGGGGCTACGGCTAGGGCTGCAGCTAGGGCTGGGACTGGGGCTAAGGCTAGGGCTGCGGCTAGGGCTGGGACTGGGGCTAGGGCTAGGGCTAGGGGTACGGCTGGGGCTAGTGTTGGGGCTGGGGCTAGTGCTATGGCTGGGGCTGGGACTGGGGCTAGGGCTGCGGCTACGGCTGGGGCTAGGGCTAGTGCTCGGGCTGGGGCTAGGGCTACGGCTATGGCTGGGGCTGGGACTGGGGCTAGGGCTACGGCTATGGCTGGGGCTGTGGCTGGAGCTGGGGCTAGGGTTTTGTCTGGGGCTAGTTCTAGGGCTGGGGCTGGGACTGGGGCTAGGGCTGGGGCTGGTACTGGGGCTAGGGCTGGGTCTGGGGCTAGTGCTGGGGCTGTGGCTGGGTCTGGGGCTAGGGCTAGGGCTGCAGCTAGGGCTGGGGCTGGATCTGGGGCTAGTGCTGGGGCTGGGGCTGGGACTGGGACTGGGGCTAGGGCTGGGGCTTGTACTGGGGCTAGGGCTGGGTCTGGGGCTAGTGCTGGGGCTGTGGCTGGGACTGGGGCTAGGGCAAGGGCTGCAGCTAGGGCTGGGGCTGGGTCTGGGGCTAGTGCTAGGGCTGGGGCTGGGACTGGGACTGGGGCTAGGGCTAGGGCTGCAGCTAGGGCTGGGGCTGTGGCTGGGACTGGGGCTAGGACTGGGGCTGTGGCTGGGACTGGGGCTAGGACTGGGGCTGCGGCTAGGGCTGGGGCTAGGGTTGGGTCTGGGGCTAGTGCTTGGGCTGGGGCTAGTGCTCCGGCTGGGGCTAGGGCTACGGCTATGAATGGGGCTGGGACTGGGGCTAGGGCTACGGCTATGGCTGGGGCTGTGGCTGGAGCTGGGTCTAGGGTTTTGTCTGGCGCTAGTTCTAGGGCTGGGGCTGGGACTGGGGCTAGGGCTGGGGCTGGGCCTGGTCCTGGGGCTAGGCCTGGGTCTGGGGCTAGTGCTGGGGCTGGGGCTGGGACTGGGGCTAGGGCTAGGGCTGCAGCTAGGGGTGGGGCTGGGACTGGGGCTAGGACTGGGGCTGTGGCTAGTGCTTGGGCTGGGGCTAGTGCTCGGGCTGGGGCTAGGGCTACGGCTATGGATGGGGCTGGGACTGGGGCTAGGGCTACGGCTACGGCTATGGCTGGGGCTGTGGCTGGAGATGGGGCTAGGGTTTTGTCTGGCGCTAGTTCTAGGGCTGGGGCTGGGACTGGGGCTAGGGCTGGGGCTGGGCCTGGTCCTGGGGCTAGGCCTGGGTCTGGGGCTAGTGCTGGGGCTGGGGCTGGGACTGGGGCTAGGGCTAGGGCTGCAGCTAGGGGTGGGGCTGGGACTGGGGCTAGGCCTGGGGCTGTGGCTAGGGCTGCGGCTAGGGCTGGGTCTAGGGTTGGGGCTGGGGCTAGGGCTGGGGCTAGGGCTGGGGCTGGGGCTTGGGCTCGGGCTGGGGCTGGGGCTAGGGCTGGGGTTACGGCTAGGGATCAGCTGGGGCTGGGGCTGGGTCTAGGACTGGGGCTAGGGCAGGTTCTAGGGCTACTGTCGGGCCTGGGCCTGGGGATGGGGCTGGGACTGGGGCTAGGGCTAGGGCTGCAGTTAGGGCTGGGGCTGGGGCTGGGTCTAGGACTGGGGTTAGGGCTGGGTCTGGGGCTAGTGCTGGGGCTGCGCCTGGTGCTGGGACTGGGGCTAGGGCTAGGGCTGCAGCTAGGCCTGGGGCTGGGGCTAGGGCTGTGGCTAGGGCTGGGGCTGGGCCTGGGGCTAGGGCTGGGGCTGCGGCTAGGGCTGCGGCTAGGGCTGGGGCTAGTGCTGGGACTAAGGCTAGGGCTGCAGCTAGGGCTGGGACTGGGGCTAGGGCTACGGGTACAGCTGGGGCTAGTGTTGGGGCTGGGGCTAGTGCTAGGCCTGGGGCTGGGACTGGGGCTAGGGCTGGGTCTGGGACTAGTGCTGGGACAGGGGCAGGGACTGGGACTAGTGCTGGGACTGGGGCAGGGACTGGGGCTAGGGCTAGGGCTGCAGCTACGGCTGGGGCTAGGGTTGGGTCTGGACCTGGGGCTGGGGCTAGAGATGGGTCTGGGGCTAGTGCTGGGGCTGGGGCTGGGACTGGGGCTAGGGCTATGGCTAGGTCTGCGGCTAGGGCTGGGGCTGTGGATGGAGCTGGGGCTAGGGCTTGGTCTGGGGCTAGTTCTAGGGCTGGGGCTGGGACTGGGGCTAGGTCTAGGGCTGCAGGTAGGGCTGGGGCTGGGACTGGGGCTAGGGTTGGGTCTGGGGCTAGTGCTGGGGCTGGGGCTTGGACTGGGGCTAGGGCTGGGGCTGGGGCTAGGGCTGGGGATGGGGCTAGGGTTGGGCCTGGGGCTGGGGCTGGGCCTAGGGCTGCGAGTAGGGCTGGGGCTAGGGCTGGGGCTGGGGCTTGGGCTCGAGCTGGGGCTGGGGCTAGGGCTGGGGTTGGGGCTAGGGATCGGCTGGGTCTAGGACTGGGGCTAGGGCTAGGGCTGCAGCTAGGGCTGAGGCTGGGACTGGGGCTAGGGCTGGGTCTGGGGCTACTCCTGGGGCTGGGGATGGGGCTGGGACTGGGGCTAGGGCTAGGGCTGCAGCTAGGGCTGGGGCTGGGACTGGTGCTAGGACTGGGGCTGCGGCTAGGGCTGCGGCTAGGGCTAGGGCTCGGGTTGGGGCTGGGGCTAGGGCTGGGTCTGGGGCTAGGGCTGGGGCTGGGGCTAGTGCTCGGGCTGGGGCTAGGGCTACGGCTATGGATGGGGCTGGGACTGGGGCTAGGTCTACGGCTATGGCTGGGGCTGTGGCTGGAGCTGGGGCTAGGGTTTTGTCTGGGGATAGTTCTAGGGCTGGGGCCAGGGCTGGCGTTAGGGCTAGGGCTTGGGCTGGGGCTGGGGCTGGGTCTAGGGCTGGGGTTAGGGCTGGGTCTAGGGCTAGTGCTGGGGCTGGGTCTGGTGCTGGGACTGGGGCTATGGCTAGGGCTGCAGCTAGGGCTGGGACTGGGGCTAAGGCTAGGGCTGCGGCTAGGGTTGGGACTGGGGCTAGGGCTAGGGCTAGGGGTACGGCTGGGGCTAGTGTTGGGGCTGGGGCTAGTGCTATGGCTGGGGCTGGGACTGGGGCTAGGGCTGCGGCTAGGGCTGGGGCTAGGGCTAGTGCTCGGGCTGGGGCTAGGGCTACGGCTATGGCTGGGGCTGGGACTGGGGCTAGGGCTACGGCTATGGCTGGGGCTGTGGCTGGAGCTGGGGCTAGGGTTTTGTCTGGGGCTAGTTCTAGGGCTGGGGCTGGGGCTAGGACTGGGGCTAGGGCTGGGGCTGGTACTGGGGCTAGGGCTGGGTCTGGGGCTAGTGCTGGGGCTGTGGCTGGCTCTGGGGCTAGGGCTAGGGCTGCAGCTAGGGCTGGGGCTGGATCTGGGGCTAGTGCTGGGGCTGGGGCTGGGACTGGGACTGGGGCTAGGGCTGGGGCTTGTACTGGGGCTAGGGCTGGGTCTGGGGCTAGTGCTGGGGCTGTGGTTGGGTCTGGGGCTAGGGCTAGGGCTGCAGCTAGGGCTGGGGCTGGATCTGGGGCTAGTGCTGGGGCTGGGGCTGGGACTGGGACTGGGGCTAGGGCTGGGGCTGGTACTGGGGCTAGGGCTGGGTCTGGGGCTAGTGCTGGGGCTGTGGCTGGGTCTGGGGCTAGGGCTAGGGCTGCAGCTAGGGCTGGGGCTGGATCTGGGGCTAGTGCTGGGGCTGGGGCTGGGAATGGGACTGGGGCTAGCGTTGGGGCTGGTACTGGGGCTAGGGCTGGGTCTGGGGCTAGTGCTGGGGCTGTGGCTGGTTCTGGGGCTAGGGCTAGGGCTGCAGCTAGGGCTGGGGCTGGATCTGGGGCTAGTCCTGGGGCTGGGGCTGGGGCTGTGACTGGGGCTAGGGCTACGGCTAGGGCTGCGGCTAGGGCTGGGGATGGTACTGGGGCTAGTGCTGGGGCTGGGGCTAGTGCTGGGGCTGGGACTGGGGCTAGGGCTGTGGCTAGGGCTGGGGCTAGTGCTGGGGCTGGGGTTAGGGCTGGGGCTGGCGCTAGGGCTGCATCTGTGGCTAGTGAAGGTGCTGGAGCTGGGGCTGGGGCTGGGACTGCGGCTAGGGCTACGGCTAGGGCTGGGGCTGTGCCTGGAGCTGGGGCTAGGGATTGGTCTGGGGCTAGTGCTAGGGCTGGGGCTGGGACTGCGGCTAGGGCTAGGGCTGCAGCTAGGGCTGGGGCTGGGACTGGGGCTAAGGCTAGGGCTGCAGCTAGGGCTAGGGCTGCAGTTAGGGCTGGGGCTAGGGCTGGGGTTAGGGCTGGGTCTGGGGCTAGTGCTGGGGCTGGGGCTGCGGCTGCAGCTATGGCTGGGGCTAGGGTTGGGGCTGGAGCTGGAGCTGGGGCTGGGGCTAGAGATGGGTCTGGGGCTAGTGCTGGGGCTGGCGCTAGGGCTACGGCTATGGCTGGGGCTGGGACTGGGGCTAGGGCTACGGCTGGGGCTGGGGCTGGAGCTGGGGCGAGGGTTTTGTCTGGGGCTAGTTTTAGGGCTGGGGCTGGGGCTGGGACTGGGGCTAGGGCTGGGGCTGGGGCTGGGACTGGGGCTAGTGCTGGGTCTGGGGCTAGTGCTGGGACTGGGGCTGGGACTGGGGCTATGGCTAGGGCTGCAGCTAGGGCTAGGGCTGGGACTGGGGCTAGGACTGCGGCTGCGGCTAGGGCTGCAGCTAGGGATGGTGCTAGGGTTGGGGCTGGGGCTAGGGCTGGGGCTGGCGCTAGGGCTGCGTCTGTGGCTAGTGAAGGTGCTGGAGCTGGGGCTGGGGCTGGGACTGCGGCTAGGGCTACGGCTAGGGCTGTGGCTAGGGCTGGGGCTGTGCCTGGAGCTGGGGCTAGAGATGGGTCTGGGGCTGGGGCTGGGGCTAGGGCTACGGCTATGGCTGGGGCTGGGACTGGGGCTAGGTCTACGGCTATGGCTGGGGCTGTGGCTGGAGCTGGGGCTAGGGTTTTGTCTGGGGCTAGTTCTAGGGCTGGGGACAGGGCTGGCGTTAGGGCTAGGGCTTGGGCTGGGGCTGGGGCTGGGGCTGCGGCTGCGGCTACGGCTGGGGCTAGGGTTGGGGCTGGAGCTGGAGGTGGGGCTGGGGCTAGAGATGGGTCTGGGGCTAGTGCTGGGGCTGGGGCTAGGGCTACGGCTATGGCTGAGGATGGGACTGGGGCTAGGGCTACGGCTATGGCTGGGGCTGTGGCTGGAGCTGGGGCTGGGGCTGGGACTGGGGCTGGGGCTGGGACTGGGGCTGGGGCTGGGACTGCGGCTAGGGCTGGGTCTGGGGCTAGTGCTGGGGCTGGGACTGGGGCTATGGCTAGGGCTGCAGCTAGGGCTAGGGCTGGGACTGGGGCAAGGACTGCGGCTGCGGCTAGGGCTGCGGCTAGGGATGGGGCTAGTGCTGGGGCTGGGACTGGGGCTAGGGCTGTGGCTAGGGCTGGGGCTAGTGCTGGGGCTGGGGTTAGGGCTGGGGCTGGCGCTAGGGCTGCATCTGTGGCTAGTGAAGGTGCTGGAGCTGGGGCTGGGGCTGGGACTGTGGCTAGGGCTACGGCTATGGCTGGGGCTGGGACTGGGGCTAGGGCTACGGCTAGGGCTGGGGCTGTGGCTGGAGCTGGGGCTAGGGTTTTGTCTGGGGCTAGTTTTAGGGCTGGGGCTGGGACTGGGGCTGGGACTGGGGCTAGTGCTGGGTCTGGGGCTAGTGCTGGGACTGGGGATGGGACTGGGGCTATGGCTAGGGCTGCAGCTAGGGCTAGGGCTGGGACTGGGGCTAGGACTGCGGCTGCGGCTAGGGCTGCAGCTAGGGATGGTGCTAGGGTTGGGGATGGGGCTAGGGCTGGGGCTGGCGCTAGGGCTGCGTCTGTGGCTAGTGAAGGTGCTGGAGCTGGGGCTGGGGCTGGGACTGCGGCTAGGGCTACGGCTAGGGCTGTGGCTAGGGCTGGGGCTGTGCCTGGAGCTGGGGCTAGGGATTGGTCTGGGGCTAGTGCTAGGGCTGGGGCTGGGACTGCGGCTAGGGCTAGGGCTGCAGCTAGGGCTGGGGCTGGGACTGGGGCTAAGGCTAGGGCTGCAACTAGGGCTGGGACTGGGGCTAGGGCTAGGGCTGCAGTTAGGGCTGGGGATAGGGCTGGGGTTAGGGCTGGGTCTGGGGCTAGTGCTGGGGCTGGGGCTGCGGCTGCAGCTACTGCTGGGGCTAGGGTTGGGGCTGGAGCTGGAGCTGGGGCTGGGGCTAGAGATGGGTCTGGGGCTAGTGCTGGGGCTGGCGCTAGGGCTACGGTTATGGCTGGGGCTGGGACTGGGGCTAGGGCTACGGCTAGGGCTGGGGCTGTGGC
The DNA here is from genome assembly GCF_025265405.1 of Mesoplodon densirostris. Lineage (NCBI taxonomy): Eukaryota > Metazoa > Chordata > Mammalia > Artiodactyla > Ziphiidae > Mesoplodon > Mesoplodon densirostris. The sequence continues at coordinate 110,585,272 of NC_082670.1, read as the reverse complement.
TGGAGCTGGGGCTAGGGTTTTGTCTGGGGCTAGTTTTAGGGCTGGGGCTGGGGCTGGGGCTGGGACTGGGGCTGGGGCTGGGGCTGGGGCTGGGACTGGGGCTAGTGCTGGGTCTGGGGCTAGTGCTGGGACTGGGGCTGGGACTGGGGCTATGGCTAGGGCTGCAGCTAGGGCTAGGGCTGGGACTGGGGCTAGGACTGCGGCTGCGGCTAGGGCTGCAGCTAGGGATGGTGCTAGGGTTGGGGCTGGGGTTAGGGCTGGGGCTGGCGCTAGGGCTGCGTCTGTGGCTAGTGAAGGTGCTGGAGCTGGGGCTGGGGCTGGGACTGCGGCTAGGGCTACGGCTAGGGCTGTGGCTAGGGCTGGGGCTGTGCCTGGAGCTGGGGCTAGGGATTGGTCTGGGGCTAGTGCTAGGGCTGGGGCTGGGACTGCGGCTAGGGCTAGGGCTGCAGCTAGGGCTGGGGCTGGGACTGGGGCTAAGGCTAGGGCTGCAGCTAGGGCTGGGACTGGGGCTAGGGCTAGGGCTGCAGTTAGGGCTGGGGATAGGGCTGGGGTTAGGGCTGGGTCTGGGGCTAGTGCTGGGGCTGGGGCTGCGGCTGCAGCTATGGCTCGGGCTAGGGTTGGGGCTGGAGCTGGAGCTGGGGCTGGGGCTAGAGATGGGTCTGGGGCTAGTGCTGGGGCTGGCGCTAGGGCTACGGCTATGGCTGGGGCTGGGACTGGGGCTAGGGCTACGGCTAGGGCTGGGGCTGTGGCTGGAGCTGGGGCTAGGGTTTTGTCTGGGGCTAGTTTTAGGGCTGGGGCTGGGGCTGGGGCTGGGACTGGGTCTAGGGCTGGGGCTGGGGCTGCGACTGGGGCTAGTGCTGGGTCTGGGGCTAGTGCTGGGACTGGGGCTGGGACTGGGGCTATGGCTAGGGCTGCAGCTAGGGCTAGGGCTGGGACTGGGGCTAGGACTGCGGCTGCGGCTAGGGCTGCAGCTAGGGATGGTGCTAGGGTTGGGGCTGGGGCTAGGGTTGGGGCTGGCGCTAGGGCTGCGTCTGTGGCTAGTGAAGGTGCTGGAGCTGGGGCTGGGGCTGGGACTGCGGCTAGGGCTACGGCTAGGGCTGTGGCTAGGGCTGGGGCTGTGCCTGGAGCTGGGGCTAGGGATTGGTCTGGGGCTAGTGCTAGGGCTGGGGCTGGGACTGGGGTTAGGGCTAGGGCTGCAGCTAGGGCTGGTGCTGGGACTGGGGCTAAGGCTAGGGCTGCAGCTAGGGCTGGGACTGGGGCTAGGGCTAGGGCTGCAGTTAGGGCTGGGGCTAGGGCTGGGGTTAGGGCTGGGTCTGGGGCTGCGGCTGCAGCTACGGCTGGGGCTGGGACTGGGGCTGGAGCTGGAGCTGGGGCTGGGGCTAGAGATGGGTCTGGGGCTAGTGCTGGGGCTGGGGCTAGGGCTACGGCTATGGCTGGGGCTGGGACTGGGGCTAGGTCTACGGATATGGCTGGGGCTGTGGCTGGAGCTGGGGCTAGGGTTTTGTCTGGGGCTAGTTCTAGGGCTGGGGCCAGGGCTGGCGTTAGGGCTAGGGCTTGGGCTGGGGCTGGGGCTGCGGCTGCGGCTACGGCTGGGGCTAGGGTTGAGGCTGGACCTGGGGCTGGGGCTACAGATGGGTCTGGGGCTAGTGCTGGGGCTGGGGCTGGGACTGGGGCTAGGGCTATGGCTAGGTCTGCGGCTAGGGCTGGGGCTGTGGATGGAGCTGGGGCTAGGGCTTGGTCTGGGGCTAGTTCTAGGGCTGGGGCTGGGACTGGGGCTAGGTCTAGGGCTGCAGGTAGGGCTGGGGCTGGGACTGGGGCTAGGGTTGGGTCTGGGGCTAGTGCTGGGGCTGGGGCTTGGACTGGGGCTAGGGCTGGGGCTGGGGCTAGGGCTGGGGATGGGGCTAGGGTTGGGCCTGGGGCTGGGGCTGGGCCTAGGGCTGCGAGTAGGGCTGGGGCTAGGGCTGGGGCTGGGGCTTGGGCTCGAGCTGGGGCTGGGGCTAGGGCTGGGGTTGGGGCTAGGGATCGGCTGGGTCTAGGACTGGGGCTAGGGCTAGGGCTGCAGCTAGGGCTGAGGCTGGGACTGGGGCTAGGGCTGGGTCTGGGGCTACTCCTGGGGCTGGGGATGGGGCTGGGACTGGGGCTAGGGCTAGGGCTGCAGCTAGGGCTGGGGCTGGGACTGGTGCTAGGACTGGGGCTGCGGCTAGGGCTGCGGCTAGGGCTAGGGCTCGGGTTGGGGCTGGGGCTAGGGCTGGGTCTGGGGCTAGGGCTGGGGCTGGGGCTAGTGCTCGGGCTGGGGCTAGGGCTACGGCTATGGATGGGGCTGGGACTGGGGCTAGGTCTACGGCTATGGCTGGGGCTGTGGCTGGAGCTGGGGCTAGGGTTTTGTCTGGGGATAGTTCTAGGGCTGGGGCCAGGGCTGGCGTTAGGGCTAGGGCTTGGGCTGGGGCTGGGGCTGGGTCTAGGACTGGGGTTAGGGCTGGGTCTAGGGCTAGTGCTGGGGCTGGGCCTGGTGCTGGGACTGGGGCTATGGCTAGGGCTGCAGCTAGGGCTGGGACTGGGGCTAAGGCTAGGGCTGCGGCTAGGGTTGGGACTGGGGCTAGGGCTAGGGCTAGGGGTACGGCTGGGGCTAGTGTTGGGGCTGGGGCTAGTGCTATGGCTGGGGCTGGGACTGGGGCTAGGGCTGCGGCTAGGGCTGGGGCTAGGGCTAGTGCTCGGGCTGGGGCTAGGGCTACGGCTATGGCTGGGGCTGGGACTGGGGCTAGGGCTACGGCTATGGCTGGGGCTGTGGCTGGAGCTGGGGCTAGGGTTTTGTCTGGGGCTAGTTCTAGGGCTGGGGCTGGGGCTGGGACTGGGGCTAGGGCTGGGGCTGGTACTGGGGCTAGGGCTGGGTCTGGGGCTAGTGCTGGGGCTGTGGCTGGCTCTGGGGCTAGGGCTAGGGCTGCAGCTAGGGCTGGGGCTGGATCTGGGGCTAGTGCTGGGGCTGGGGCTGGGACTGGGACTGGGGCTAGGGCTGGGGCTTGTACTGGGGCTAGGGCTGGGTCTGGGGCTAGTGCTGGGGCTGTGGTTGGGTCTGGGGCTAGGGCTAGGGCTGCAGCTAGGGCTGGGGCTGGATCTGGGGCTAGTGCTGGGGCTGGGGCTGGGGCTGGGACTGGGACTGGGGCTAGGGCTGGGGCTGGTACTGGGGCTAGGGCTGGGTCTGGGGCTAGTGCTGGGGCTGTGGCTGGGTCTGGGGCTAGGGCTAGGGCTGCAGCTAGGGCTGGGGCTGGATCTGGGGCTAGTGCTGGGGCTGGGGCTGGGAATGGGACTGGGGCTAGGGTTGGGGCTGGTACTGGGGCTAGGGCTGGGTCTGGGGCTAGTGCTGGGGCTGTGGCTGGGTCTGGGGCTAGGGCTAGGGCTGCAGCTAGGGCTGGGGCTGGATCTGGGGCTAGTCCTGGGGCTGGGGCTGGGGCTGTGACTGGGGCTAGGGCTACAGCTAGGGCTGCGGCTAGGGCTGGGGATGGTACTGGGGCTAGTGCTGGGGCTGGGGCTAGTGCTGGGGCTGGGACTGGGGCTAGGGCTGTGGCTAGGGCTGGGGCTAGTGCTGGGGCTGGGGTTAGGGCTGGGGCTGGCGCTAGGGCTGCATCTGTGGCTAGTGAAGGTGCTGGAGCTGGGGCTGGGGCTGGGACTGCGGCTAGGGCTACGGCTAGGGCTGGGGCTGTGCCTGGAGCTGGGGCTAGGGCTGGGTCTGGGGCTAGTGCTGGGGCTGGGTCTGGGGCTAGTGCTGGGACTGGGGCAGGGACTGGGACTAGTGCTGGGACTGGGGCAGGGACTGGGGCTAGGGCAAGGGCTGCAGCTACAGCTGGGGCTTGGTTGGGGCTGGAGCTGGGGCTGGGGCTAGAGATGGGTCTGGGGCTAGTGCTGGGGCTGGGGCTGGGACTGGGGCTAGGGCTATGGCTAGGTCTGCGGCTAGGGCTGGGGCTGGGGCTGGAGCTGGGGCTAGGGCTGGGGCTAGGGCTGGGTTTAGGGCTAGTGCTGGGGCTGGGGCTGGGGCTGGGACTGGGGCTAGGGCTGTGTCTGGGGCTAGTGCTGGGGCTGGGTTTAGGGCTGGGCCTGGGGCTAGGGCTGGGTTTAGGGCTAGTGCTGGGGCTGGGGCTGGGACTGGGGCTAGTGCTGGGGCTGGGGTTAGGGCTGGGCCTGGGGCTAGGGCTGGGAATGGGGCTAGTGCTGGGGCTAGTGCTGGGGCTGGGGCTGTGACTGGGGCTAGGGCTATGTCTAGGGCTGCGGCTAGGGCTGGGGCTGTGGCTGGAGATGGGGCTAGGGCTTGGTCTGGGGCTAGTGCTGGGGCTGGGACTGGGGCTAGGGCTGTGGCTAGGGCTGGGGCTGGGCCTGGGGCTAGGGCTGGGGCTGCGGCTAGGGCTGCGGCTAGGGCTGGGGCTAGTGCTGGGGCTAAGGCTAGGGCTGCAGCTAGGGCTGGGACTGGGGCTAGGGCTACGGGTACGGCTGGGGCTAGTGTTGGGGCTGGGGCTAGTGCTAGGCCTGGGGCTGGGACTGGGGCTAGGGCTGGGTCTGGGACTAGTGCTGGGACTGGGGCAGGGACTGGGACTAGTGCTGGGACTGGGGCAGGGACTGGGGCTAGGGCTAGGGCTGTAGCTACGGCTGGGGCTAGGGTTGGGGCTGGAGCTGGGGCTGGGGCTAGAGATGGGTCTGGGGCTAGTGCTGGGGCTGGGGCTGGGACTGGGGCTAGGGCTATGGCTAGGTCTGCGGCTAGGGCTGGGGCTGTGGCTGGAGCTGGGGCTAGGGCTTGGTCTGGGGCTAGTTCTAGGGCTGGGACTGGGGCTAGGGCTGTGGCTAGGGCTGGGGCTGGGACTGGGGCTAGGGCTGGGGCTGGGCCTAGTGCTGGGCCTGGGTCTAGGGCTGTGGCTAGGGCTGGGGCTGGGACTGTGGCTAGGGCTGGGTCTGGTGCTAGTGCTGGGGCTGGGGCTTGGGCTCGGGCTGGGGCCAGGGCTGGGGTTGGCTAGGGCTAGGTCTCAGGCTGGGGCTGGGGCTGGGTCTAGGCCTGGGGTTAGGGCTGGGTCTAGGGCTAGTGCTGGGGCTGTGACTGGGGCTAGGGTTGGGTCTGGGGCTAGTGCTGGGGCTGGGGCTTCGACTGGGACTAGGGCTGCGGCTGGGGCTGGGGATGGGGCTAGGGTTGGGCCTGGGGCTAGGGCTGGGGCTAGGGCTGGGGCTAGGGCTGGGGCTGTGGCTAGGGCTGGGGCTGGGACTGGGGCTAGGGCTATGGCTATGGCTGGGGTTGGGTTGGGGCTAGGGTTGCGCCTGGGGCTGGGGCTAGGGTTGGGGTTGGGGCTGGGGCTGGGGCTAGAGATGGGTCTGGGGCTAGTGCTGGGGCTGGCAATGGGGCTAGGGCTAGGGCTGCAGCTACGGCTGGGGCTAGGGTTGGGGCTGGAGCTGGGGCTGGGGCTAGATATGGGTCTGGGGCTAGTGCTGGGGCTGAGGCTGGGACTGGGGCTAGGGCTACGGCTAGGACTGTGGCTAGGGCTGGGGCTGGGGCTGGAGCTGGAGCTAGGGCTTGGTTTGGGGCAAGTTCTAGGGCTTGGGCTGGGGCTGGGACTGGGGATGGGTCTGCGGCTGGGGCTAGGGCTGGGCGTGGGGCTGGGACTGGGGCTAGGGCTAGGGCTGCGGCTAGGGCTGGGACTTGGGCTAGGGCTAGGGCTGCAGCTAGGGCTGGGGCGGGGACTGGTGCTAAGGCTAGGGCTAAGGCTAGGGCTGGGACTGGGGCTAGGGCTACGGGTACGGCTGGGGCTAGTGTTGGGGCTGGGGCTAGTGCTAGGGCTGGGGATGGGACTGGGGCTAGGGCTGTGGCTACGGCTGGGGCTGGGGCTGGGCCTGGGGCTGGGACTGGGGCTAGGGCTGAGTCTGGGACTAGTGCTGGCACTGGGGCAGGGACTGGGACTAGTGCTGGGACTGGGGCAGGGACTGGGACTAGGGCTAGGGCTGCAGCTACGGCTGGGGCTAGGGTTGGGGCTGGAGCTGGGGCTGGGGCTAGAGATGGGTCTGGGCTAGTGCTGGGGCTGTGGCTGGGGCAGGGAATGGGGCTAGGGCAAGGGCTGCAGCTAGGCCTGGGGCTGGGGCTGGGACTGGGGCTAGGGTTAGGGCTGCGGCTAGGGCTGGGACTGGGGCTGGGGCTGGGACTGGGGCTAGGGCTATGGCTACGGCTGGGGCTAGGGTTGGGGCTAGGGTTGCGCCTGGGGCTGGGGCTAGGGTTGGGGCTGTGGCTGGGGCAGGGAATGGGGCTAGGGCTAGGGCTGCAGCTACGGCTGGGGCTAGGGTTGGGGCTGAAGCTGGGGATGGGGCTAGAGATGGGTCTGGGGCTAGTGCTGGGGCTGAGGCTGGGACTGGGGCTAGGGCTACGGCTAGGGCTGCGGCTAGGGCTGGGGCTGGAGCTGGGGCTAGGGCTTGGTTTGGGGCTAGTTCTAGGCCTGGGGCTGGGACTGGGGCTAGGGCTGGGGCTGGGACTGGGGATGGGTCTGCGGCTGGGGCTGGGGCTAGGGCTGGGGCTGGGGCTAGGGCTGGGTCTGGGGCTACTGCTGGGGCTGGGACTGGTGCTAGGGCTAGGGCTGCGGCTAGGGCTGGGACTGGGACTAGGGCTAGGGCTGCAGCTACGGCTGGGGCTAGTGTTGGGGCTGGGGCTGGGGCTGGGGCTAGAGATGGGTCTGGGTCTAGTGCTGGGGCTGGGTCTGTGGCTAGGGCTACGGCTAGGGCTGTGGCTAGGGCTGGAGCTGTGGCTGGAGCACGGGCTAGGGCTTGGTCTGGGGCTAGTGCTAGGGCTGGGGCTGGGACTGGGGCTAGGGCTGTGGCTAGGGCTGGGGCTGGGACTGGGGCTAGGGCTGGGTCTGGGGCTAGTGCTGGGCCTGGGACTGGGGCTAGGGCTAGGGCTACAGCTACGGCTGGGGCTAGGTTTGCGGCTGGGGCTGGGGCTACGGTTGGGGCTGGGGCTGGGGCTAGTGCTGGGGCTGGTGCAGGGAATGGGGCTAGGGCTAGGGCTGCAGCTACGGCTGGGGCTAGGGTTGGGGCTGGAGCTGGGGCTGGGGTTAGAGATGGGTCTGGGGCAAGTGCTGGGGCTGAGGCTGGGACTGGCGCTAGGGCTGCTTCTAGGGCTGGGGCTAGAGCTGGGGCTAGGGCTTGGTTTGGGGCTAGTTCTAGGGCTGGGGCTGGGGCTAGGGCTGGGTCTGGGGCTACTGCTGGGGCTGGGGCTGGGGCTAGGGCTAGGGCTGCGGCTACGGCTGGGGCTAGGGTTGGGGCTGGGGCTGGGGCTAGAGATGGGTCTGGGTCTAGAGCTGGGGCTGGGACTGGGGCTAGGGCTACGGCTAGGGCTGTGGCTAGGGCTGGAGCTGTGGCTGGAGCTGGGGCTAGGGCTTGGTCTGGGGTTGGGCTGGGGCTGGGACTGGGGCTAGGGCTGTCGCTGGGGCTGGGGCTGGGACTGGGGCTAGGGCTGGGTCTGGGGCTAGTGCTGGGCCTGGGGCTGGGACTGGGGTTAGGGCTGTGGCTAGGGCAGGGGCTGGGGCTGGGACTGGTGCTGGGGATGGTTCTTGGGCTGGGCCTGGGGATGGGACGGGGCTAGGGATGGGTCTAGGGCTGGGCCTGGGGCTGTGGCTAGGGCTGGGGCTTTGGCTGCGCCTAGGGCTGGGGCTGGGACTGGGGCTAGGGCTACGGCTAGGGCTGCGGCTGGGGCTGGGGCTTGGGCTCGCGCTGGGGCTAGGGCTGGGGCTGGGCCTGGGGCTGGGGTTAGGGCTAGGGCTGCGGCTAGGACTGGGACTGGGGCTGGGACTGGGGCTAGGGCTACGGCTGGGGCTAGGGTTGGGGCTGGGACTGGGGCTAGGGCTGGGTCTGGGGCTACTGCTGGGGCTAGGGCTACGGCTATGGCTGGGGCTAGGGCTTGGTCTGGGGCTAGGGCTTGGTCTGGGGCTAGTTCTAGGGCTGGGGCTGGGACTGGGGCTAGGGCTGGGTCTGGGTCTGGGGCTGGGATTGGGGCTAGGGCTGGGTCTGGGTCTGGGGCTGGGTCTGGGGCTAGTGCTGGGGCTGAGGCTGGGGCTGGGACTAGGGCTAGGGCTGCAGCTAGGGCTGGGGCTGGAGCTGGGACTGGGGCTAGGACTGGGGCTGCGGCTAGGGCTGCGGCTAGGGTTGGGGCTAGGGTTGGGGCTGGGGCTAGGGCTGGGAATGGGGCTAGTGCTTGGGCTACTGCTGGGGCTGGGGCTGGGGCTGTGACTGGGGTTGGGGTTGTGACTGGGGCTAGGGCTACGGCTAGGGCTTCGGCTAGGGCTGGGGCTGTGGCTGGAGCTGGGGCTAGGGCTTGGTCTGGGGCTAGTGCTGGGGCTGGGGCTGGGACTTGGTCTAGGGCTAGGGCTGTGGCTAGGGCTGGGGCTGCGGCTAGGGCTGGGGCTAGGGCTGGCGTTAGGGCTGGGGCTGGCGCTGGGGCTGGTGCTGGTGCTGGGGCTCGGACTGCGGCTAGGGCTATGGCTAGGGCTGTGTCTAGGGCTGTGGCTGTGCCTGGAGCTGGGGCTAGGGCTTGGTCTGGGACTAGTGCTAGGGCTGGGACTGGGGCTGGGGCTTGGGCTAGGGCTGGGGTTAGGGCTAGGGATCAGCTGGGGCTGGGGCTGTGCCTGGAGCTGGGGCTAGGGCTTGGTCTGGGGCTAGTGCTAGGGCTCGGCTATGGCCGGGGCTAGGGTTGGGGCTAGGGCTGGGGCTGGGGCTGGGGCTGTGGCTAGGGCTGGGGCTGGGGCTTGGGCTCGGGCTGGGGCTGGGGCTAGTGCTGGGGCTGGGGCTAGGGATCAGCTGGGGCTGGGCCTAGGGCTGCGGTTAGGGCTGGGGCTGGGGCTAGATTTAGGGCTAGGGCCTTATTTAGGTATAGGGTCAAGGCCTTACTTAAGGACTGTGTCTGGGCAAAGCCTAGGAGGAGCACAAAGGCCTCAATAGGATGAGCATCAGGGTCTGGGTCTGCAGCTGGGGCTGGACCTGGGGCCTTAGTTAGAAATAGTGTCAAGGTCTTAGTTACCACATTGTCAGGGGAAGGCCTAGGAGGATCGCAAGGGCCTCTATAGGATCAGCATAAGGGGCTGGGGCTGGGGCTAGGGCTCGGGTTGGGCTGGGGCTGGGGCTGGGACTGGGGCTAGGGCTGGGGCTGCGGCTAGGGCTGCGTCTAGGGATGGGGCAGGGACTGGGGCTAGGATTGGGCTGGGGCTAGGGCTGCGGCTAGTGCTGGGGCTGGGGCTTGGGCTGGGACTGGGGCTACGGCTAGGGCTGGGGCTTGGCCTCGGGCTTGGCCTGGGGCTAGGGCTAGGGTTAGGGCTAGGGCTTGGGCTGGGGCTGGGGCTAGGTTTAGGGCTAGGGGCTTAGTTAGGAATAGGGTCAAGGCCTTACTTAAGGACTGTGACAGGGCAAGGCCTAAGAGGAGCATAAGGGCCTCTGTAGGATCAGCATCAGGGGATGGGGTTCGGCCTGGGGCTGGGTCTGGGGCTGGGGCTAGGGCTGGGGCTCCGGCTGGGCCTGGGGGTGGGCCTAGGGGTGGGACTGGGGCTAGGGCTAGGGCTGCGGCTAGGGCTGGGGCTCGGGCTGGGGCTGGGGCTGGGACTGGGGCAGAAGAAAACAGAATAAACAGAGACGAAAGGATAGGGCCGGGACCTGCACCAGTGGGAGGGAGCCGTGAAGGAGAAACCGTTTCCACACACTAGGAGCCCCTTCGCGGGCGGAGACTGCAGGTGGCGGAGGGGGAAACCTTCGGAGCCACGGAGGAGAGCGCAGCCACAGGGGTACGGAGGGCAAAGCAGAGAGATTCCCACACAGAGGACCGGTGCCGACCGCCACTCACCAGCCCGAGAGGCTTGTCTCCTCACCGACCGGGGCGGGCGGGGCTGGGAGCTGAGGCTCGGGCTTCAGTCAGAGCGCGCTGGCGGCGTGAACACAGCCTGAAGGGGGTTAGTGCGCCACGGCCGGCCGGGAGGGAGTCCGGGGAAAAGTCTGGAGCTGCCGAAGAGGCAAGAGACTTTTCCTTCCCTCTTTGTTTCCTGGTGCGTGAGGAGAGGGGATTCAGAGCGCTGCTGAAAGGAGGAGCTCCAGAGACGGGCGCGAGGCGCGCCTGAAAGCGCGGACCCCAGAGGCGGGCGTGGGACGCTGGGGCGGCTGCTGCCGCCACCAAGAAGCCCGTGTGCGAGCGCAGGTCACTCTCCACACCTCCCCTCCCGGGAGCCTGTGCTGCCCGCCACCGCCACGGTCCCCGGCTCCACAGACCACATCCCCGGGAGAACGCACGGGCGCGCCTCGTGCTGGCGCAACGTCACGCCGGCCTCCGCCGACGCACGCTCGCCCCGCCTCCGTGCCCCTCCCTCCCCCGCGGCCTGAGGGAGCCAGAGCGCCCGAATCAGCGGCTCCTTTAACCCCGTCCTGTCTGAGCGAAGAACAGACGTCCTCCGGCGACCTACATGCAGAGGCGGGGCCGAGTCCAAAGCTGAGCCCCGGGAGCTGTGCGAACAAAGAAGACAAAGGGGAATCTCTCCCAGCAGCCTCAGGAGCAGCGGATTAAAGCTCCGCAATCAACTTGATGTACCCTGCGTCTGTGGAATACCTGAATAGACAACGAATCATCCCAAATTGAGGAGGTGGACTTTGAGAGCAAGATTTATGATTTTTTTCCCCTTTTCCTCTTTTTGTGAGTGTGTACGTGTATGCTTCTGTGTGAGATTTTGTCTGTATACCTTTGCTTTCACCATTTGTCCTAGGGTTCTATCCGTCCGTTTTTTGGGGGGTTTGTTTTTCTTACTTAAAAAATTTTTTTCTTAATAATTCTTTATTTTAATAACTTTATTTGACCTTACTTTATTTTCTTTTATCCTCTTTCTTTCTTTCTTTCTACTTTTCCTCCCTTTTATTCTGAGCCGTGTGGATGAAAGGCTCTTGGTGCTGCAGCCAGGAGTCAGTGCTGTGCCTCTGAGGTGGGAGAGCCAACTTCAGGACGCGGGTCCAAAAGAGACCTCCGAGCTCCACGTAATATCCAACGGCGAAAACCTCCCAGAGATCTCCATCTCAACACCAACACCCAGCTTATCTCAATGACCAGCAAGCTACAGTGCTGGACTCCCTGTGCCAAACAACTAGCAAGACAGGAACACAACCCCACCCATTAGCAGAGAGGCTGCCTAAAATCATAATAAGTCCAAGACACCCCAAAACACACCACCAGACGTGGACCTGCCCACCAGAAAGACAAGATCCAGCCTCATCCACCGGAACACAGGCACCCTCCACCAGGAAGCCTACACAACCCACTGAACCAACTTTAGCCACTGGGGACAGACACCAAAAACGACGGGAACTACGAACCTGCAGCCTGCAAAAAGGAGACCCCCAAACACAGTAAGAGAAGCAAAATGAGAAGACAGAAAAACACACAGCAGATGAAGGAGCAAGATGAAAACCCACCAGACCTAACAAATGAAGAGGAAATAGGCAGTCTCCCTGAAAAAGAATTCAGAATAATGATAGTAAAGATGATCCAAAATCTTGGAAATAGAATAGAGAAAATGCAAGAAACATTTAACAAGGACCTAGAAGAACTAAAGATGAAACAAGCAACGATGAACACCACAATGAATGAAATTAAAAATACTCTAGAAGGGATCAATAGCTGAATAACTGAGGCAGAAGAACGGATAAGTGACCTGGAAGATAAAATAGTGGAAATAACTACTGCAGAGCAGAATAGAGAAAAAAGAATGAAAAGAACCGAGGACAGTCTCAGAGACCTCTGGGACAACATTAAACGCACCAACATTTGAATTATAGGTGTTCCAGAAGAAGAAGAGAAAAAGAAAGGGACTGAGAAAATATCTGAAGAGATTATAGTTGAAAACTTCCCTAATATGGGAAAGGAAATAGTTCATCAAGTCCAGGAAGCACAGAGAGTACCATACAGGATAAATCCAAGGAGAAAGATGCCAAGACACATATTAATCAAACTGTCAAAAATTAAATGCAAAGAAAACATATTAAAAGCAGCCAGGGAAAAACAACACATAACACACAAGGGAATCCCCATAAGGTTAACAGCTGATCTTTCAGCAGAAACTCTGCAAGCCAGAAGGGACTGGCAGGACATATTTAAAGTGATGAAGGAGAACAACCTACAGCCAAGATTACTCTACCCAGCAAGGATCTCATTCAGATTGGATGGAGAAATTAAAACCTTCACAGACAAGCAAAAGCTGAGAGAGTTCAGCACCACCAAACCAGCTTTACAACAAATGCTAAAGGATCTTCTCTAGGCAAGAAACACAAGAGAAGGAAAAGACCTATAATAACAGACCCACGCACATATGGTCATCTTATCTTTGATAAAGTGGCAGGAATGTACAGTGGAGAAAGGACAGCCTCTTCAATAAGTGGTGCTGGGAAAACTGGACAGGTACGTGTAAAAGTAGGAGATTAGATCACTCCCTAACACCATACACAAAAATAAGCTCAAAATGGACTAAAGACCTAAATGTAAGGCCAGACACTATCAAACTCTTAGGGGAAAAACATAGGCAGAACACTCTATGACATAAATCACATCAAGATCCTTTCTGACCCACCGCCTAGAGAAATGGAAATAAAAACAAAAACAAACAAATGGGACCTAATGAAACTTCAAAGCTTTTGCACAGCAAAGGAAACCATAAACAAGATGAAAAGACAACCCTCAGAATGGGAGGAAATATTTGCAAATGAAGCAACTGTCAAAGGATTAATCTCCAAAATTTACAAGCAGCTCATGCAGCTCAATAACAAAAAAACAAACAACCCAATCCAATAATGGGCAGAAGACCTAGACATTTCACCAAAGAAGATATACAGACTGCCAACAAACACATGAAAGAATGCTCAACATCATTAATCATTAGAGAAATGCAAATCAAAACTAGAATGAGATATCACCTCACGCCAGTCAGAATGGCCATCATCAAAAAATCTAGAAGCAATAAATGTTGGAGAGGATGTGGAGAAAAATGAACACTCTTGCACTGCTGGTGGGAATGTGAATTGGTACAGCCACTGTGGCGAGCAGTATGGAGGTTCCTTAAATAACTACAAATAGAACTACCATATGACCCAGCAATCCAACTACTGGGCATATACCCTGAGAAAACCATAATTCAAAAAGAGTCATGTACCAAAATGTTCACTGCAGCTCTATTTACAATAGCCCGGAGATGGAATCAACCTAAGTGTCCATCATCGGATGAATGGATAAAGAAGATGTGGCACATATATACAATGGAATATTACTCAGCCACAGAAAGAAACGAAATTGAGCTATTTGTAATGAGGTGGATGGAGCTAGAGTCTGTCATACAGAGTGAAGTCAGTCAGAAAGAGAAAGACAAATACTGTATGCTGACACATATATATGGAATTTAAGGGAAAAAATGTCATGAAGAACCTAGGGGTAAGACAGGAATAAAGACACAGACCTACTAGAGAATGGACTTGAGGATATGGGGAGGGGGAAGGGTAAGCTGTGACAAAGTGAGAGAGTGGCTTGGACATATATACACTACCAAGCGTAAAATAGATAGCTAGTGGGAAGCAGCCGCGTAGCACAGGGAGATCAGCTTGGTGCTTTGTGACCACCTAGAGGGGTGGGATAGGGAGGGTGGGAGGGAGGGAGACGCAAGAGGGAAGAGATATGGGGACATATGTATATGTATAACTGATTCACTTTGTTATAACGCAGAAACTAACACACCATTGTAAAGCAATTAGACTCCAATAAAGATGTTAAAAAAAATGATTCTTTGGCAAAATCCTGCACCTTGTTGCTACTTGTTCATTCCTCATTGCTTTCAATTCCTAGAAAGCATCTTTGCAAGGCAACACGGACATTCACACCTGGATGACGCTGTTTCTACAGAAGGCCCTGACACTGCCCCTAAATAACAGCCTGACACTGGTCCCAAGTATGGACCTGGTCCTGTCCATAACTAAGGCCCTGAAGATGTCCCTCATGAAGTCTCTGACACTGCCCTTAATAAGCCCCTGACACTGTCCCTAGCTCATGGCCTAAGCTACAACTTACAAAGTCCCTAACACTATCCCCAGGACGCTGACACCCTCCCTGAGGCTTTGATGCTGTCCTTTAGTGCCTAAGCGGTGACAAAATAACACCCTGATTCTATTACTAAGGCCCTGAATATATCCCCAAGAAAGTCTCTGAAGTGTCCCTAACTAACGGCCTGAACTGTCTCTTACGAAGGCCCTCAAGTGATCTCTGAGGGCCTCACAACACTGTCCCTAACTAAGGCCCCGTTGCTGGCCCTAATGAACGTCCTGATGCTGAAGCTAACTGAGGCCCTGATGCCCATTCTACCTGAGGCCCTACAACTGTAACTAATGACCTGACTCTTTTCCTAACTAACACCCTCATTTTGTCCCTCATTAATGCCCTGACACTGGTCGACACCACAGCCCTGATGCTGGCCCAATCTAAGGCCTGGACGATGTCCCTAATAGTCTTAGATGTCCCTCACCGTTGTCCTGACCCTGTCCCTCACCGAGGCCCTGACCCTCTTCCTAACTTAGGCCCTGATGCTGTCCCCTATAGTCTCAGCTGTCACTAAATAATGCCCCGATCCTGTCCACAACTAAGGCCCTGAATATGTCCCTAAGTGCATCTCTGAAGACGTCCTTAACAGCCTGAACTCTCTTCAGGTTATCTCTGAGGCTCTGACTCTGGCCCTTCCTAAGGCCTCACCCCGGCGTTGTCCCAGGCTGCTGGGCAGTTCTCTCTTGTCCGCATCTCTGGCCAGCGGCCTGCCATTGGCCACTCTAAGGTTCTGCGATGCAGTGGTCCCACGTGGGATGTGCCTGTGTAGGCTCACCTGTGGGAGGAGAGTCATGGCCACTCCGCCCTCCAGGGGACGGCGGCTCAGGGTAGGAATCTCTCAGCCAGTGTCTGGAGAACGGGTTCTGTGTCCTTGTTTGTTGTAAATCCCTTGGAGTTACCTCTAACATGTTTTAAATGGATATCCCCCTCAGGATAATTTGATAATAATTTGATCATATCAAGAATCAAATTACTGATAAATAATATAAATTACTTACCACATAAAAATTCAGGAATGACATTGTTAGAATGAGCAGGAAAACACTGGATGCCCCCCACCCCCAATGATCTATTACTTGCAGGATTTAAAATTCTAATGAGAAAACACTCACTCTCCTCACCCTCTTGGGTGTCAGCACAAGGCGGGAATCAGCTGCATCCTTTATTTATCCCTCTGATTTTCCAGAACCTTTCCTTCAAGGAGAAATCTCTGGGCTCTGCGGGAGCTGTGAGTGGTGACCATCAGGTAAATCTGAGACTGGAAAGCAAGAGGAAAAGAGATAGAGGAGGAGATGAGAATCGGTGATGGGGAGAAGCAGGGGCATCCCCGTTCAATCGCAGGCCGAGGGTCTGGGTTAATCTCCAACGAAGCTAAGGGCCACCAGGATCTGGCCCCACTGGCCTTGTCACCTGGTGTGGGGACTGGGGACAGCCAAACCACCATGGCCACTCTCAGAGAAATAAAGAAGGTGGGAGGGCACCCCGAGAGCCAGATTGAAAATGGTCCTGCTGTGAGATAGTAAGATGCCCTTTTCAGAAAAGTGAAGACTGTTCTCTTGGCTCTCAAAGACTTGCAAATACTCTGTGTCCTTCTGGAGGCATGCTGAAGGCTTCAGCCTTTGAGGGCAGTAATGGGAGTGCATCGGGGCTCAACACCATCCAGCACTCACTCACTCCTTGAGGGTGCCGAGGATGACCAGTGACCACCCCTCGGGTGCCGTGGGGCCTGAAATTCCCTGATCACCGAGGACGGGAGGGGCCGCACAGACACTCCACTGGACCACCGGGGGCTTGGCCGGTGGGCTACATACAGTCCTTCATCAGATACATGGTTTGCAAACATCCTGTGCCATTTTGGATGGTGGATTATGTTATTCCTTGCTCCTTTTACACACAACTCCTTTTCATTTTGAGGAAGTCTAATTCATCTATTTTGTCTTTTGTTGCTCGTGCTCTCGGTAGATCTAAGATATCATGACCAAATCCAAGGTCGTGAAGATTTACTCTCATGTTTTCTTCTACGAGTTTTATAATTTTGGCTCTTGCACCTAGGCCTTTGGTCCATTTTGTGTTGATTTTGTATATGGGGTGGGGGGAGGTAAGGGTCCAACTTTACTCTTCTGCATGTGGGTATCCAGTTGTTCCAGTACCTGTGCTAACTGTTTGGGAGAAAATACCTGCAAATGATGCGACCAACAAGGTCTTAATTCTAAAATATACAAACGGCTCATACAGCTCAAAAAAGAAAAAAAAATCAAAAAATAAGCAGAAGGTCTAAACAGACATTGCTCCAAAGACATACAGATAGCCAATAGGCACATAAAATGATGCTCCACATCGCTAATTATTAGAGAACGCAAATCAAAACTACAGTGAGGGGCCTCCCTGGTGGCGCAAGTGGTTGAGAGTCCGCCTGCCGATGCAGGGGATACGGGTTCGTGCCCCGGTCTGGGAGGATCCCATATGCCGCGGAGCGGCTGGGCCCGTGAGCCATGGCCGCTGGGCCTGCGCGTCCGGAGCCTGTGCTCCGCGACGGGGGAGGCCACAGCAGTGAGAGGCCCGCATACCGCAAAAAAAAAAAAAACTACAGTGAGTTATCACCTCACAGCGGTCAGAATGGCCATCATTTAAATGTCCAGAAAGAAATGCTGGAAGGGGTGTGGAGAAAAGGGAACCCTACTACACTACTGGTGGGAATGTAAATTGATGCAGCCACTATGGAAAACAGTATGGCGGTTCCTCAAAAACTAAAACTAGAATTACCATATGACCCAGCAATCCCACTCCTGGGCACATATCCAGACAGAACTATAATTCGAAAAGATACATGCACCCCAGCATTCACAGCAGCACTATTCACAATAGCCAAGACGTGGAAGCAACCTGAATGTCCCTCAGCAGATGAATGGATATAGAAGATGTGGTACATATATACAACAGAATATTACTCAGCCATAAAACAGAATGAAATAATGCCATTTGCAGCTACATGGATGGACCTAGAGATTATCATACAAAGTGAAGTAAGTCAGACGGAGAACAACAAATACCATATGATATCACTTATATGTGGATTATAAAATGAGACCCAAATGAACCTATCTACAGAACAAAAACAGACTCACAAATATAGAAAACAGACTTGTGGTTGTCAAGGGGAAGACAGGGGAGAGGGATGGATTGGGAGTTTGGTATTAGTAGATGCAAATTATTATATATAGGATGGATACATAAGGTCTTCCTGTACAGCACAGGGAACTGTATTCAATACCCTGTAATGAACCATAATGGAAAAGAATATGCAAAATATGTACATATGTACGTACGTATGTATGAATCACTTTGCTGTGCAGCAGAAATTAACACAACATTGTAGGTTAACTATACTTCAGTATCAATTAGTTTGAAGGCACTTTTATAAATTAGGTCTTAGTTCTCTTGTCCTTTCATCCTGGGACAAATGTATAACAGAAACTAACCTGGATTACTCCCAGATGAACTCATATCACACAGACCTTTAACTGTTGAACAAACCGTGAATACCAGTTACACCAGGGGATGTCCTGATCCAATATGAAGCTTGTAAACCTTGTAACAAGCCTGCAGAATCCACTAAATTTGGAAATTCAAACTGAAATGAAGCCACCTATCCCATGACTTCTCCACAACTAGTTATACAACATCAATTGGAAACCATATACAACCAAATGAATGTAGACAGAAACAACTATAGCCTTCCTTTTTTTCCCTTTCAGATGAAGACGGTATTTAAGGTGATGTCTTGGGCCGTTTCAGGGTGTTACTCAATTTCCTGGGTATCTGCCATGCACACAGGAGGTACACATGTTAGTTAACTTGTTTGTGCAACTAAATGAAGGTAGTTAATACCACAAAACTGTATACATAAAGTGAATTAAATGCTAAAGTCGTGTTTTGTATTTTTAATGACAATGGAAAAAAAAGTGTAGCGCTGATATTTGTTACAAAAATGAACGTTAAAAACATTCTTAGTGAAAAAAGCCATACAGAACAGGCCCGCTAGATCCCATACTCATCTTGTCTGCTTCAAATCCATCAAGGTTGTCCAAATGAGGGAGAAACTCAGTCATGGTTCCAGAAAAAGAAAACTGGATCAGGATGGAAAAAGACATTTTCATACCGTTCAGACAGTAGGTGAAGGTTGAAGTGGGGCTGAGTATTAAATTATAATGTGGACATCAGGATTTCTTCATTTAGGGGTTATGTGCTGGCGCCTTGGGCAAAACACACTGAGCATTTTGTGTCAAGTGGCAAATGTGAGTACTTTTTGACATTATTGCAACCTTTCTGTACATTTTAAATTACTGGAAAGTAAATTACTTTTCTAGACAACCATGTCAGTATCATGCCAGAAAATCAGAGAAGACAGACATCAAATTTTTCTTATAGAGGCCAAGACTTACCCAGACCACGTTCAACCAAAGTTGTGATACTTATTTCCCGTGTAGGAGTCCGCACGGTATTAAGAGGCACCGTGGGAAGAGTGTATTAGTAGCTACCATGTCGTGGGTCCTGTGGATCACCTGGGGGGCAGTAGAAACGGTGAGATTTTAGTCTTGCAATTGTTCACATTACTTCAAAAACTATGTTAAAAAATAAATTCAGTAAAGTTGCAAAATATGCACTCAATATACACAAATCAGTTTCGTTTCTATACACTAATAATGAACCACCAGCAAGAAACATTAAGAAAACAATCCCATTTACAATTCCATCCAAAAGAACGAACTATTTAGCAATAAATTTAACCAAGGACACGAAAGACCTATACTCAGAAAACTATAAAGCACTGGTAAAGAAACTGAAGACACAATAGGAAACAATATTCCATGCTCATGCGTCAGAAAAATTACTATTATTAAAATGTTTGGGAGAGGGGGAAGATGGCGGAAGAGTACGACACGCAGATCACCTTCCTCTCCACAGATACATCCGAAATACAGCTACACGGGGAACCACCCCTACAGAACACCCACTGAACGCTGGCAGAAGACCTCAGACCTCCCAAAAGGCAAGAAACTCCCCACGGGGCTTCCCTGGTGGCGCAGTGGTTGAGAGTCCGCCTGCCGATGCAGGGGACACGGGTTCGTGCCCCGGGCCGGGAAGATCCCACATGCCGCGGAGCGGCCAGGCCCGTGAGCCATGGCCGCTGAGCCTGCGCGTCCGGAGCCTGTGCTCCGCCACGGGAGAGGCCACAACAGTGAGAGGCCCGTGTACCGAAAAAAAAAAAAAGAAAGAAAGAAAGAAAGAAACTCCCCACGTACCTGGGTAGGGCAAAAGAAAACAGAATAAACAGAGACGAAAGGATAGGGCCGGGACCTGCACCAGTGGGAGGGAGCCGTGAAGGAGAAACCGTTTCCACACACTAGGAGCCCCTTCGCGGGCGGAGACTGCAGGTGGCGGAGGGGGAAACCTTCGGAGCCACGGAGGAGAGCGCAGCCACAGGGGTACGGAGGGCAAAGCAGAGAGATTCCCACACAGAGGACCGGTGCCGACCGCCACTCACCAGCCCGAGAGGCTTGTCTCCTCACCGACCGGGGCGGGCGGGGCTGGGAGCTGAGGCTCGGGCTTCAGTCAGAGCGCGCTGGCGGCGTGAACACAGCCTGAAGGGGGTTAGTGCGCCACGGCCGGCCGGGAGGGAGTCCGGGGAAAAGTCTGGAGCTGCCGAAGAGGCAAGAGACTTTTCCTTCCCTCTTTGTTTCCTGGTGCGTGAGGAGAGGGGATTCAGAGCGCTGCTGAAAGGAGGAGCTCCAGAGACGGGCGCGAGGCGCGCCTGAAAGCGCGGACCCCAGAGGCGGGCGTGGGACGCTGGGGCGGCTGCTGCCGCCACCAAGAAGCCCGTGTGCGAGCGCAGGTCACTCTCCACACCTCCCCTCCCGGGAGCCTGTGCTGCCCGCCACCGCCACGGTCCCCGGCTCCACAGACCACATCCCCGGGAGAACGCACGGGCGCGCCTCGTGCTGGCGCAACGTCACGCCGGCCTCCGCCGACGCACGCTCGCCCCGCCTCCGTGCCCCTCCCTCCCCCGCGGCCTGAGGGAGCCAGAGCGCCCGAATCAGCGGCTCCTTTAACCCCGTCCTGTCTGAGCGAAGAACAGACGTCCTCCGGCGACCTACATGCAGAGGCGGGGCCGAGTCCAAAGCTGAGCCCCGGGAGCTGTGCGAACAAAGAAGACAAAGGGGAATCTCTCCCAGCAGCCTCAGGAGCAGCGGATTAAAGCTCCGCAATCAACTTGATGTACCCTGCGTCTGTGGAATACCTGAATAGACAACGAATCATCCCAAATTGAGGAGGTGGACTTTGAGAGCAAGATTTATGATTTTTTTCCCCTTTTCCTCTTTTTGTGAGTGTGTACGTGTATGCTTCTGTGTGAGATTTTGTCTGTATACCTTTGCTTTCACCATTTGTCCTAGGGTTCTATCCGTCCGTTTTTTGGGGGGTTTGTTTTTCTTACTTAAAAAATTTTTTTCTTAATAATTCTTTATTTTAATAACTTTATTTGACCTTACTTTATTTTCTTTTATCCTCTTTCTTTCTTTCTTTCTACTTTTCCTCCCTTTTATTCTGAGCCGTGTGGATGAAAGGCTCTTGGTGCTGCAGCCAGGAGTCAGTGCTGTGCCTCTGAGGTGGGAGAGCCAACTTCAGGACGCGGGTCCAAAAGAGACCTCCGAGCTCCACGTAATATCCAACGGCGAAAACCTCCCAGAGATCTCCATCTCAACACCAACACCCAGCTTATCTCAATGACCAGCAAGCTACAGTGCTGGACTCCCTGTGCCAAACAACTAGCAAGACAGGAACACAACCCCACCCATTAGCAGAGAGGCTGCCTAAAATCATAATAAGTCCAAGACACCCCAAAACACACCACCAGACGTGGACCTGCCCACCAGAAAGACAAGATCCAGCCTCATCCACCGGAACACAGGCACCCTCCACCAGGAAGCCTACACAACCCACTGAACCAACTTTAGCCACTGGGGACAGACACCAAAAACGACGGGAACTACGAACCTGCAGCCTGCAAAAAGGAGACCCCCAAACACAGTAAGAGAAGCAAAATGAGAAGACAGAAAAACACACAGCAGATGAAGGAGCAAGATGAAAACCCACCAGACCTAACAAATGAAGAGGAAATAGGCAGTCTCCCTGAAAAAGAATTCAGAATAATGATAGTAAAGATGATCCAAAATCTTGGAAATAGAATAGAGAAAATGCAAGAAACATTTAACAAGGACCTAGAAGAACTAAAGATGAAACAAGCAACGATGAACACCACAATGAATGAAATTAAAAATACTCTAGAAGGGATCAATAGCTGAATAACTGAGGCAGAAGAACGGATAAGTGACCTGGAAGATAAAATAGTGGAAATAACTACTGCAGAGCAGAATAGAGAAAAAAGAATGAAAAGAACCGAGGACAGTCTCAGAGACCTCTGGGACAACATTAAACGCACCAACATTTGAATTATAGGTGTTCCAGAAGAAGAAGAGAAAAAGAAAGGGACTGAGAAAATATCTGAAGAGATTATAGTTGAAAACTTCCCTAATATGGGAAAGGAAATAGTTCATCAAGTCCAGGAAGCACAGAGAGTACCATACAGGATAAATCCAAGGAGAAAGATGCCAAGACACATATTAATCAAACTGTCAAAAATTAAATGCAAAGAAAACATATTAAAAGCAGCCAGGGAAAAACAACACATAACACACAAGGGAATCCCCATAAGGTTAACAGCTGATCTTTCAGCAGAAACTCTGCAAGCCAGAAGGGACTGGCAGGACATATTTAAAGTGATGAAGGAGAACAACCTACAGCCAAGATTACTCTACCCAGCAAGGATCTCATTCAGATTGGATGGAGAAATTAAAACCTTCACAGACAAGCAAAAGCTGAGAGAGTTCAGCACCACCAAACCAGCTTTACAACAAATGCTAAAGGATCTTCTCTAGGCAAGAAACACAAGAGAAGGAAAAGACCTATAATAACAGACCCACGCACATATGGTCACCTTATCTTTGATAAAGTGGCAGGAATGTACAGTGGAGAAAGGACAGCCTCTTCAATAAGTGGTGCTGGGAAAACTGGACAGGTACGTGTAAAAGTAGGAGATTAGATCACTCCCTAACACCATACACAAAAATAAGCTCAAAATGGACTAAAGACCTAAATGTAAGGCCAGACACTATCAAACTCTTAGGGGAAAAACATAGGCAGAACACTCTATGACATAAATCACATCAAGATCTGACCCACCTCCTAGAGAAATGGAAATAAAAACAAAAACAAACAAATGGGACCTAATGAAACTTCAAAGCTTTTGCACAGCAAAGGAAACCATAAACAAGATGAAAAGACAACCCTCAGAATGGGAGGAAATATTTGCAAATGAAGCAACTGTCAAAGGATTAATCTCCAAAATTTACAAGTAGCTCATGCAGCTCAATAACAAAAAAAACAAACAACCCAATCCAAAAATGGGCAGAAGACCTAGACATTTCACCAAAGAAGATATACAGACTGCCAACAAACACATGAAAAAATGCTCAACATCATTAATGATTAGAGAAATGCAAATCAAAACTAGAATGAGATATCACCTCACACCAGTCAGAATGGCCATCATCAAAAAATCTAGAAACAATAAATGTTGGAGAGGATGTGGAGAAAAATGAACACTCTTGCACTGCTGGTGGGAATGTGAATTGGCACAGCCACTGTGGCGAGCAGTATGGAGGTTCCTTAAATAACTACAAATAGAACTACCATATGACCCAGCAATCCAACTACTGGGCATATACCCTGAGAAAACCATAATTCAAAAAGAGTCATGTACCAAAATGTTCACTGCAGCTCTATTTACAATAGCCCGGAGGTGGAATCAACCTAAGTGTCCATCATCAGATGAATGGATAAAGAAGCTGTGGCTCATATATACAATGGAATATTACTCAGCCACAAAAAGAAACGAAATTGAGCTATTCGTAATGAGGTGGATGGAGCTAGAGTCTGTCATACAGAGTGAAGTAAGTCAGAAAGGGAAAGACAAATACCATATGCTGACACATATATATGGAATTTAAGGGAAAAAATGTCATGAAGAACCTCGGGGTAAGACAGGAATAAAGACACAGACCTACTAGAGAATGGACTTGAGGATATGGGGAGGGGGAAGGGTAAGCTGTGACAAAGTGAGAGAGTGGCTTGGACATATATACACTACCAAACGTAAGGTAGATAGCTAGTGGGAAGCAGCCGCGTAGCACAGGGAGATCAGCTTGGTGCTTTGTGACCACCTAGAGGGGTGGGATAGGGAGGGTGGGAGGGAGGGAGACGCAAGAGGGAAGAGATATGGGAACATATGTATATGTTTTACCGATTCACTTTGTTATAAAGCAGAAACTAACACACCATTGTAAAGCAATTATACTCCAATAAAGTTGTAAAAAAATGTTTATTCTACCTAAAGCCATCAACAACCAGTGCCTGGAAAACTAGACACCGGACTCCAAAGAACGACAGTGGTCACCATCTACACTGCATATAAAGCTAACTAAAAGCACACAGTATTCCACATTAAACTCTTTCTCTCCTGAGTCCCCTGAAGATGCACCCCACCCAGCCAGCAGTCAGTTGCACAGGAAGATTCTCCACACTTGCTCATTTTTTCCTCTTGCGGAGTCTCCTCACCAGTGGCTCCTGAGAAAACCTAGCTCCTGTCAGTGTGGACAATGCCTCATGTTCCAGAAACCTAAGCCCTGACAGGAGACAAAGCTCCCGTCTGCTTGTCACAGAGCAAAGTCTGTGGGCAGGGTGCACCTGTGCCCCCAGGGTCAGACAGGTGGGTTTGGCGCCCCCTGTGGGACGTGAGAAAAGTGCCGGGAGTGCCGCACTCACAAACCCAGAGGCCTCGTCCGGAAGGCAGTTCTGCTGTATATACTAAGTTTGGAAATCCAAACTGAAATGGAGCCAAGTGTCTCACTGTATCTTCTCCAGAATTGGTTAAGGAGCAATTAATTACAAACCATATGTAATGAAATGAATGTAGACACAAACATTACAACTTAAACCAAAATTCACTCAAAATTGCCCATAGACAAATTTAAATTACCAAACTATAAAAATCCTAGACAAAAAAAAGATAATCTACATGACTTTGGGTCTGGTGACCTTATTCAGAAAACAGGAAGACAAACCACAAACTGCAAGAGACTATTTCCAAAACACATATCTGTTAAAGGATTTGTACTCAAATTATGCCAACAGCGCCATTAAAATTTAGTAAAGATTGAAACACACACCTAGCCCAGGAAGATAAACAGGCAGTAAATAAGCATACAAGAATATACTCAAGATGCTGGTGGAATGCATGTACAACCAACTTTGGAAGACAGTTTGGCAGTTTTTTCCAAATCTAAAAAGTCTCACCTTAGGATCCAAGAAGTGTACCTCTTGTATTTAGACAACTGCTTTGAAAAACTGTGTTCAAACCAAAACTAGCATCAAGTAATGCACAGCAGCTCTATTCATAATGGCTAAAAACTTAAGATATCAGGATGTCCTTCTGTAGATGAATTCATAAGCAAATTAGGGCACATACATGTCAAGGGGAGCAGAATACACCACCCCAAAATATGCCCATTTGACAAAAGGATTATTTTGGACTGATTAAGAAACAGCAGACCCAGGAGAATCTTTCAAAACCAAGTAGATGGCTTCCCTGGTGGCACAGTGGTTGAGAGTGTGCCTGCCGATGCAGGGGACACGGGTTCGTGCACTAGTGTGGGAAGATCCCACATGCCGCGGAGTGGTTGGGCCCATGAGCCATGGCCGCTGAGCCTGCACGTCCAGAGCCTGTGCTCCGCAACGGGAGAGGCCACAACAGTGAGAGGCCCATGTACCGCAAAAAAAATAAATAAATAAATAAAGTAGAAAATGCCCTTTTAGGAGGTAAATTTCCATTTATTAAGGATATCTCCATTTGTAAGGGTATGTCCCTCTTTGGACCAGGAATTGAAAGATGACTAAATATCAAGAAAAGTTTGTTGGGACTTCCCTGCTGGTCCAGTGGTTAAGACTCCACACTCCCAATGCAGGGGACCAGGGTTCAATCCCTGGTCAGGGAACTAGATCCCACATGCTGCAATTAAGGGCCTGCATGCCGCCACTAAAGATTACACAGGCTGCAACTAAGACCCAGTGCAGCCAAATAAATAAATGTTTAAAAGAAAAACAACAAAGCTTGTCAATGAAATAGGCCTGGATGTAAATCTGTGTAACAACCATACCCTTGTTTACTGGGCTTTGACTAATAACATCCCTTAAATGACTTCCTCCATTCCCTAACATCTTTCTTTTGTTCTCAGCAGAAGATAGCATTTAAGGTAATGGCTTGGGCCATTTCAGGGAGTGACTCAGTTTTCCTGGGTATCTTTCAAGTATACAGGAGGTACGCATGGTATATATTAAACTTCTGATTGTTTTCTCCAGTTCGTCTCTTTTTCATTACAGGGGAGATCTCAATAAAGAACATAGAAGTGTAGAGGGAAATTTATTTTTCCTCTCATATACATGCAGTGCAATAGTATTCAGAGATATAAAGGAATGGATCATCAACCCATGCAAATATATATAGATAGATATAGATGCAACTAACACGTACATTGCTAAGTGAAAGAATCCAGTCTGAAGTGCTACACACTGTATGACCTCATTTATATGACATTCTAGAAAAGGTAAAACTGACACTGGTAAACAGTTTAAGGAATATGTGGTAGAAATAGTCCATATGATACTTTAGTGGTGAATACCTGTCACTATGCATTTGTCTACACCCACAGATTTTTACAACACAACAAGTAATTTACAATCTATTCAAACTTAGCTACTTAGGATATGGGAGTGTCAAAGCCTGGAATACAGAATGTAACAAAGAATCTAACTGTTTCAGAAATGTATGGAAAAACTCACTGTTGGTAGTGGGACAAATGGGCTGACCTAAGTTAACTTTGGAAATGTACAGAATCTGTAGGCCAAAGACAAAATGTGCCATACATACACAGTGGACTCTAAGTTCTTTCCCATGAGGGGTAGTAGCTAACAGTACTGAAACTACTATATCAGTAATCGAATGGAACAAGCACTGAATTTAATAAATGACAAATGGTGGAAGCCAGGTTTCTTACCACTGGAGTGGGATGTTACAGTCAAACAAAGGGAAAAGGTTACGATATCCATGTCATAACAGATCCGGTTGGAGACATCGGTATAAACTATCTTTAGCCTACACATAGTTCCACATGGATATCTTTATAATTATGTGTATATGCATAGGCTGGGATACATGCATGTATTTCTATGTACTGTCAGCTGAGCATATTTAGCTCCCACATGTAAGTTTTTAATACCATTCTCTAATAAAAGGAACAAGGGCTCTTTGAAGAAAGGGCTGATGCTAGGACTGAGACAGTAAATATATGAAGCAGCGTAATCTTAAAATATCAGAAAGTAAAGAAGTACCCAAAATTTTAAAAACCCACAAAAGGAAAATTATGTAAAATGAAAACAGGAGCAAATGGAAAAAGCTCTCAACAGCCAAAGCAAGAATGAACTAAGCAGTCTAATAATGTAGTGCTGGATTATAAACAAAAGTTTACAGTAATCATTCACGTGTCCAAACTGGTAAAAATAAATTACATAGTTTTCGATGAATGGTGTTAAATAGAAATCTCCTATGCACAAAGCTTCTAAACAATTCATATAGACACTCAGCTGTAACACCTCTCTCCTCAAGTGTGGCTTCTGCATTATGACTTCCTCCTAAATAAGACACACAGGATGGACATGGGAAAAAAATTAACCTGTGGGAAAACTTGACAAACACTACTTCAGCTAGGTGACCAAAGTTAAGAATATAAGTGAGAAGTTTCCTTAAGAGCCTGTCCTCTTGATATATAGTGAAGAGGAAGCACTTCACCTCTGTGATCTGCTTTTTCAAAGCCAAGTCTAACCACGACAAAAACACCAAGCAAATCCCAGTGCCCGGCAGTCTATACAATACCTGACCAGTCCTCCTCCACACTGTCAAGGTCATGGAAACAAGGAGAGTCTGAGCAACTGTCAGAGCCCAGAAGAGACTAAACAGACATGATGACCCCATGTCCTTTGAGACCCTGGAACAAGGAAAGGTATAACAAAGGGAAAGTGAATAGGGACTTCAGTTAAGAGTAAAGTATCAGTATTTGTTCATTATTTGTCATGATTCTGTAGAAAATTAGACAGGAAAAAGTAAACATCAAATAAGAGAAACCTACTGTAACAAACTGGAAACCTAGAGGAAAAGGGGGATTTCTTTGTAAAAACACATTACCAAAATGGTCCCTAAATTAAGGAAAACACAAAAAGGCCAATTAATCACTGAGGAACCTCTTCCTCTACTGGTTATCCTATCACTCTTCCAGGGTTTCCCTCTCCTGGGACAGGGAAGGAGCAGGGACAGAGATGTCTGGCAGCTCCCCTAGTATATGACCCCACCCAGTGTCTTCACCTCCCCCAGCCACGCCTACCCAGTGAGGACACCTGAGGAAGGATCAGGAATTATTGACTCAGATGTATCAACCAGGACTTTTTCTTTTCCCAGCGACTGGACACACTTACGGAAGTAAAATAAATTAGTATTTATTGTAAGGGTAGAAATACATTAATACTTGCAAGTGACAAGTTGAAGAATGGGTTTGGACCTGGCAGGTCCAGCGGCTCACACTGTCTCAGTGTGATCTTGCTTCTCTCCAAATCCTTGTCCTGCTCAGTGCCTTTGGGGGACCCCGTTCACAGGCACAGGCTCTCTCCCTGCCCTTGGGCCAACAGCAGTTCTAGGCTGACAACCACTCACCATCCATTTTCCGAGAAAGAGTTTCTCCTTTTCTTGGATTCCAAAAAGTCATGGTTTTAAACGCCTTTGATCTGGCTTGGGTTGCATTCTCATCCTTGACCCAACACCAGAAGATGGAAAATGGGACTGGCTAGATGGAACGGGGTGGAACATGGGGTCATCCTTCTGCGGGGTGGAACATGGGGTCATCCTTCTGCAACTGTTTGGACTGGAAGCAGGTGAGATGTAATTCCCAAAGGAAAACTGAGGCACTTGGGCCTGAGAACAGATGTTCGCTGGGAGAAAGCAACAGATTCTAAGTCAATGACAGTTCACTGCACAGCACAGAATCTGACACAAAAGGAAGAAAGGGGTTCACTTAGGGTCAGGGGCTGCAGCTATGTATCCAGTGCTCTTACTGTCCCTCCCAAGACTGCAAGAAGTTCTTTCACTTGCTGAAAAGTCAGGATCATTGGTGGTGGTAAACTCAAGTCTCTTTCCTTGGGCATCAGGTCCTCACATCTCAGAGGCTGGCCCAGAACAGCCCATGTGCCCTCAGAAGACCCACAGACCTCATTCCTGCCCCTGAGATGTGGGAGCCCGTGAGTTATGCCATCTCCCTGGCCATATTAACTACCCATCCCTGAAAAACAATACTGCTCCTTTTCCAGTTTCTTCTCTCTCCTTTTCTAAGGGAAGAAACCAAATGCTAGGGTGGTAAGGAAACTCTTGTGCGATGAAGTAACAGGAGGCTCAAGAATTATTCCATGCCATGGAACCCATAATTGGCAGGCTTCCAGAGGCCACATGGATGCATATGGCTCTCCAAGACAATGGCAGTGTCAGTGTAAACCTCCCACTGGGCGGTCCAGGTGCTTCCATATCTTTGATTCTTAATGAATATGCATGTCAAAAGTTTCTAACGACTGAAAGGACAAAGGATTGCAGGGCCATGGTCTGCTGTATGGGTGTTGTGTCAGGGACACACTCCAATGTTTAGAGGATTATTACTTCTCTTGGCAGCCTATGAGGCTGTGAGCGGGAGGCCTTTTTCTCAGCCACATGCATGTTAGTAGTTGAAACTTCTCAAAGAAATGTCTACACTGCCCAGGTAGCTCTTGAATTGCCCAGCATCATGGTCAGCTCCGTAACTGTACATGAGGGCCTGACAATGCCCAGGCTGGACTGAGCTAGAGGACCACAGATGCCTGCCTGGATAGTCAGAGGTCAAAGGCTGTCCTGCCTGAGATTTGATCATCTATTCATGCCCACTCAGATGGGACAAAGGATGCCTCCAGGGCCAGGAGGGCCCCACCAGCCCTTAAGAAGGCGGCATCTGGGGGCTGGCAGGTCACTGCCCCCAGTCCTGTATAAATCCACACGTGTCCGCTGAGTGCCCTCCTGTCTTGGCTGTGCTGGAACCTGGGGCTGCCCAGGCAGAGTAGGGCCAGCATCACCCTTCCCAGGTAGGAGGGCAGAAGGAAACCATGCATGACTTCTGACACCCTCCCCAATCCTTGACAGAGGTTGAGTTGGATAAGAAACAGTCCAAGACAAGAACAGACATTTCATTCTTCTCTCAGGGCCCAGGACTGGGGGAAGGGATGTCAGAAAACCAGTTATTGACCTCAGCTCCCTGACTCCTGTTTGACCCTGGGCAAGTCCTATCCATTCTGGAGGCTTCAGAGAGAAAGAGAGGGGAGGGCAATGAGGGCCAACTGTGCTTAAACCTAACTCTAACCTTTACTCTAAGAATCCTAACCTCTAACCGTAACCCCCTAACAACCCTAGCCCCAGACCCCTAGACCCTTGCCCCGACCCCTAAACTCTAACCCCCGACCCTTTAGCCACAGCCCTCTACCAAGATGCTCCAACAATGACCCCTAACCCTAAACTGTGACCCCTGAACCCTCACACTGACTCAAACCTAGGCCTAAAGCCTGGCCTAGTGGGTACCGAGGGATGACTGTATGAACTCTCAAATAAACCAAGGAATTAAATCTTCCTGACCATGAATTTAGCAATGGTTTCTTAGATTTGACAGTAAAGCATAAGAAATGAAAGAAAAAAATAGATAAATTGGATTTCCTCAAAATTACAAACCTTTGTGCATCAAAAGAGGCTATCCAGAAAGTAAAAAGACAGCCCACAGAATGGAAGACAATATTGGCACATTCTATATCTGATAAGACTCTTTACCTAGAATATACCCAGGACTTTTCCAACTCATCAACAAAAAGACAATAAAATTTTTGAAACAGACAAATGGCTGCACGGACTGCTCTCCAGGCAAGACATACAAACAGTCAACAAGGACATGGAAAGATGTCAAACGTCAGTAGTCATGATGAAAATGCAAATGAAAGCCACAGTGTGATGCCCCTTCACACACACTAGAATAAAAATAAACTTTAAAATCAATTTTAAAATATATAAATAAAAATAACAAATGTTGGCAACAATGTAGAGAAATTGGAACCCTTAAAAGTTACTTGTGGAGATGTACAATGGTGCAGTCTATGTGTACAAACCTTTACCATTTACTCAAAAATATAAAATATAATTACCATGTGGATCAACAACTCCACTCCTAGACATATACCAAAAAAATGGAAAACAGGCGTTCAAACAAAAACTTGTACAACAATTATTCATAGCAGCACTGTTCACAATAGCCCAGGGTAGAAAAGATTTAAATGTCCATCAGCAGGTAAACGGATAAGCAAAATAAGGTAGATCCATAAGCTACATTATTCTGTCATATAAAGGAATAAAGTAAAATTATACAGCCGCTGTGGAAAACTGTATGGTGGCTCCTAAAAAACATGGAAAATGTGTGATCCCTTGATTCCACTCCAGGGTGTACACCCAGAATATTAGAAAGCAAGGACTGGAACAGACAGTTGTACCCCATATTCATAGCAACGTTATTCACAATAGCCAAAAGGTGGAAGCAACACAACACATCCTTCAACAGATGAATGGATAAGTACAGTGTAGTATATACACAATGGAATATGATTCAACCTTTAAAACTAAGGTAATTCTCACACATGCTACAATGTGGATGAACCTTGAAGTCATTATGCTAAGTGAAACCAGCCAGACACAAAAAGGACAAACGTTCTATGATTCCACTAGTATGAGGTATCCAGATAAGTCAAACTCAAAGACAAAGTAGAATAAGGTTGCCAGGGGTTGAGATGAGTTTATGTTTAATGGTTATGGTTTCACATGGGGAAAATAAAGCGCTGGAGATGGATGGTGAGGATATTTTTACAACAATGTGAATGCAGTTAATGCCACAGAACTGTGTACTTACAAATGGTTTAAATGGGGCTTTCCTCATGGCACAGTGGTTAAGAATCCACCTGCCAATGCAGGGGACACGGGTTCAAGCGCTGGTCCTGGAAGATCCCACATGCCGCAGAGCAACTAAGCCCGTGAGCCACAGCTACTGAGCCCTCGTGCCACAACTACTGAAACCTGTACGCCTAGAGCCCGTGCTCCGTAACAAGAGAAGCCACCTCAATGAGAAGCCTGCACACGGCAACGAAGAGTAGCCCCGCTTGCCGCAACTAGAGAAAGCCTGCATGCAGCAACAAAGACCTGACACAGCCAAAAAATAGAAAATAAAATAAAATAATTTTTTAAAGCTGTTAAAAAATGGTTTAAATGGTAAATGTTATGTGTTTTTAATCACAATGGAAAAAATGAATAAAATAATGATCAATGTTACAATGTTACATTAGACAAGCCCACCTCAGCTCCAGACCCCAGACATCTAAGCACTGACCTTCAGATGCAGGCACAGAGCTTCACAGTCCTGAGGCCAGGCCGGGTTTCTACCCAGGTTCCCATAGTCCTAGTGTACACAGAACATAGTCAGGTCTAAATCTTCTTCTTATAGACAACACATGGTCAGCTCTGAACATAATCAGTAGAAAGGACATGCAGAGGTCTAAATCTACCGTGTAGACAGAACTTGACCATGTTTAAACTAGCTTAGGGCTGATCTCATAGGAGGTACAGATCACACACATGGGTCTCTCATCTTTGGACACCCACATCAGGAAACTGAACAAAATCTTTGTCATTAAACATTTCAACAGGCAAAACCAAAATGTTACCAATATCTCTGGCCACCTGATGGTCAGGATCCACGGGTGAGCCACGAACTTCTGAGAGTGCAGCCCAGTCTGCTGCCAGGACAGACAAGAAGTGGCCTGATTCCAGCCTCCCAGGCTTCCAGAAGGAGGCGGCCGCACTGGAAGCCCAGGCAGGACAGTCCTGCATGGTCCGGGCCGGGAGATCCTGTCTGTCCATTCCACTGGCCGATTCCGGGCGGGGCGCTCAGGGCCGCTGAGAACCCTGCACTCAGGTCCTGCTTCCCTGCAGCGTGTGCGTGTGTGTGTGCGTGTGTGTGTTTGTGTGTGTAGAGGGGGCGGTGGCTGACGGCTCCCATGGCTCCGGTCCTGGGCACCGCGCTGTCTTCGAGGGGAGGCACGGGGAGAGGTAGGGGCACAGAAGCCGTTGGAGAGGAGAACCCACCGCGGAACTCCTTGCACACTGGCTCGCCCCACCTGGTGACCCGCCTGCCCATCGTGGGCCACATGTCACCCCGCAGCCCCCACCCCCGAGGGCAGGGCACCTGCTCTTTCAATAGCACAGGGTCTCACATGAAGGAGACCCGGTGGGGACTGTCACGCCCCCACTCCTGATGCTGAGTTTGGGAGAATGAACCCCCTTGACTGGGCGATGGGACCCTGTGAAGAAAGAGGTGGTGGCCTCATCCAAGTCGGGGCCTGGCTGAGAGATGGGAACACAGGAGCCAAGTGCAGAGCCTGGAGGCCAGGCCAACAGGAGGGGCATCCCCAGCCTTGGCCGGGCTCTCCAACTGTGACATTGTAGCTTTAGGGGACCTGGGGCAGGTGACTGAATGCAATGGGGGTCTAAACTGGACCCTGAATGGGGCTTAAGGAAGGTGTGAAGGATGTTACTGAGACAGTGACAGTCATTGGAAGACAGACTCTGTGTCAGGACATCCTGCTCCATCCATTTAAATCCCTGAGATCTGTGACCTTTACGTGGCTACGCAGGATTGTTAGAGCAGCTGCGTGTGGATATATCTGCAAGTGGTTCCAGCAAACACACAGTTGTGCGCACAGGCGGGCACAGCACACACACAAACATATGCAGGTGCACAGCACAAATATATTCACACAGTAGCATATGAACACACACGCACGCATATGCCCATGCACACACTAACGTGAGCAAGTGCACACTAACTAACGTGTGCAAGTGCACATACCTATGCACATGCACAGCATAGGTATGCAGACAGGCACATGCACACGCATGTACATAGCACACACACAGGGAATAAAGTGAATCCATAAAGTGAGTCCGTAAAGCATTAAGTCCTGAACACAAGTGAAGCTGACATGTATTTTTCCCTTTTCTTAGCTTTGACGTTTTTCACAATAAAAAGCTTAAGGAAAAAGTTAATGGCAAATGACTTTTGATTCATAGGACTTTCTGACGTTATTCCACAAATATTATGACAGGAGAAATGAATGTAGATAGTACATGTGTCCACTAATGGATGAATGGAGAAGAAAAACATGGTCCATCAATACAAGGGAATGTTATTCAGCCTAAAAGGGAAGGCAATTCTGACACAGGCTGCAGCAGGGATGAACCTTGAGGGCATTAATGCTCAGTGATGTAAGCTAGACACAAACAAACAAACAGTGCTTGATCCATTCATACAAGGCCCCTAGAGCAGTCGGAAACATAGAGACAGAAAGTAGGATGGTGAGTGCCAGGGGCTGAGGGAGGGACAATGGCGACTGAGTGTTTAATGGGGACTGTTTCAATTTTGCAGGATGAAAAAATTCTGGAGGACGATGGCGGTCAGGTTTGCACAACAGTGCGAATTACTTCTGGACCCTGAAATGTGCACTTAAAAACGGTTAAGATAGTAAAGTTTATGTTTTGTGTATCTGACCACAATTTTTAAAACTTTTAAAATAAACAACAGGAAGTAGTCCATGAATACTTCACTAACAACCGAGGGATTAAAACCGTAAGAAAACTACTGTGCACACACCTACCAGAATGGCAGACATGAAGACACAGTATCAAATATCAGCAGGATGTGGAGCCATGGAAAGCCTGGTGCGCAGCGGAGGGTGCAACCACTTCTGAAACAATCGGGCCTCAGAGAGCGAAGTCCGTGCACACAGACCCACAGTGTTCCTCCCAGCTGAACACAAACCCCCAGCCCTGAACCAGGACACACGGACATGGACCCCGCAGCCACAGGAGCCAAACCTGAAAGCACCTGAAGACCATCACAAGCAGATGCAGAAATGAACCGTTCACGCTCCTATGAAGGAATATTCCACAGCAATGGAGTAAATTTTGTTTAAAGGTAGTAAAACTATAAAAATTATTTTTTTAAAAAAACTATATTCACAAGATGAAAGAATATCATGGACACAATGCTGAGCCATCAAGAGCAATAAAGCAGCCTGCACGGTACACCCCCTTACAGACTTTGGAACTAGGCAAAGCTGGGCTGTGTTGTTTGGGGATGCGTGCTTGGGCGTAAGCTATGAGGACAAGTCACTGACACAAAATCAGGAGGACAGCTACCTCATGGTGGGGAGGAGGCTGGGACGAGGGAGGGGCACTCCTGGGTGTCCACTCATCAGGTTCTGTTTCTTGATGTTTATGATTATTCTTTACATGTATATAACCTAACCCTTAATATGTACTTATAGCTTATCATTATTCTTTATTAAAAAGGGGGTCTCCCCAACAAAGTAGAAGGAGACCTGCTTCTCCCAGGGAAGAAAAGGAATAGTTTCTACCAGTGAAATCGCGATACCATGGCTGCTTCAACTATCAAGCCTGACAGCAACTCCCGTGAGAGGGGCACCGGGGCCACGACACTCGGAAGGAGGCTCTGGGGCCTCAGTCCTGGGTCACTGCCTCTGAGGAGCCCACGGCACCTGGTCAAAGTTCTCAGTCATTCTGTGCACGACCCTTTTGCCTTGGTGGCTCTGGCACAGCTCAGCCGGCACCGTCGCTGGGAGAGAAAGAAGAAACGTGCAGAAGAGGGAACCGGGCTTCAAGCTGACCCACCTCCTTCTACGGAGACGATGCCACACTCCCTAAGAGAGGACAGCAAGGCCACAGAATCCAGCCTCTCTGCCTGAGGCCTGGCCACACTATCGCCCCACGTTTCTGATGCCACAGGGAGAATTTTGCAAGGTGCCCTCAGACCACCTGATTGGACACATGGGGCTTTCAGACATGCAGGTCCTGTCCGAACCTGCACCTCTGGGGTCACAATCTGGAGGTGGGCCTGGAAGCCTCCAGGTTTTCGCTTTTGATAACATCTTTGTTGACATTGAATTCCTTTACCACACAGTTAGTTAACCCATTTTAAGTATTAAGCTCAGTTGTGTTTTGCATATTCACAGGGTTGTGCAGCCACCAGCACAAGGCACTTGACAACATTTCCATCATCTCCCCAGAACCCCACTCTTTAGAGGTCACCCCTCATTTCCCACAGCCCCGGCACCCCCAGTCCACTTTCTGTCTCTGTGGGAGATGTCTGGATGTTCTGGAAGTCTCATGTAAGTGGAATCCACTGATTGTCTTTTTCTGTCTGGCCTCTGTCACTGAGCATCATGTTTTCGAGGTTCGTCCACATCAGAGCCTGTGTCAGTGTTTCACTCCTTTTCCATGGCTTAGTCACCCTTACCCTCTCTGCTTTTAACTCCATAATTAACTGTGTCTCCCTGCCTGCACCGCACACGGCTGAGGAGGATTTCACCTTCCGTCATTCTTGGGGTGTAAGCTGAACTTTGAACCAACACCAAGGGGTCCTGTGCAGAGGCTGAGAGCCCAGCCCCACACGGTGCACAGCTGCCCTGTGTGACCAGAGCCCAGGAGGAAGGGTGAGATGGACCTGCCTGTTTACAGGACCAGCGTCCTACGGTCTCATGGAAAATCAACTCGCTCGTCAGCGTCTCGTGAGAGCTGCTCCCCACCGTCAGGCTGGTCAGGGGCCACGGTGCTGCCTCCAGCTCAGGCCACTCACACTAACTGTCTAGTTGGAAAGTGCCGAGGCTCCAGGGGAGGGTCCTTCCTGCTTCTTCCAGCTTCTTTGGGCTCCAGGCATCCCTGGGCTTCTGGCTGCATCCCTCCCATCTCTGCCTTCATCTTCACGTGGCTTCCCCTCTGTGTCTGTGCCTCCACTCTTCATATAAGCACGCAGTTACACAGGATTGGGACCACCCTAGGGCCCCTGTCTCACCTAGTTACACGACCAGGCCCTACTTCTAAATGAGGTCATGTCCTGAGCCCCTGGGGTCAGGACATGGATGCCTCTTTCCCTGGGGGGTAAACAATCCCGCTTCAGTCTGAGATAACAGTAATGTTGCCCAGGAAACAAGCCAGCCCCTTACCTAAGCCAGCCCCTCGAAGAGGTCTGAGCCTGCCTGGTCTCCTGGAAACTGACTGGGCAGGAGAGTGTGGCTCAGGACCCGAGTGTGAAGGACACCAGGAAGCACCTGTGTGAGGCTCCTCTTCGCAGCAGCAGCACTGGACCAGCTGATGAGGTCCGGCAGGGCCACCTGAGCTCTTTAGGGGACTCGACCCACGTGGACTGGGGGCGAAAGGCAGCAGTGAGTGGGCATGTGATGAAGTGTATGTGACGGGCCTGCAGTGAGCAGGTGAGCACATGTGTGTGTGTGACATCAGGCACACGTGATGGGTCGGCAGTGAGCACACATGTCTGAGATCAGGGGCGGTACACACTCACGTGACCAGGTTCACGTGGCATCTTAGCGGGCAGGGCACCACAGGGCTGCAGTGCTGCCACGGGCTCGAGCCACCCACCCTGCCTGGTGTGGAGCATCCCTCCCCCACCACGTGCCCCAGCAGCTCCCACGTCCGCAACTACACAGTGGTTGCACCTGCGCAGAGTCCTTCCCCTGGGCAAGTACTTCTTGAAGAGGGTCACCTCCGTGGTGACGGCGACCTTCCTCTTCTGCTGCTTCAGCGGGGGTGCCCCTGCCAGTGCCTGCTTGTACCAAGGCATCCGGGCCGCAGAGGGCTGGTCTCTGCACCTGAGACCAAAGAGAAGGACTTGAGGGGCTGCACTTTCTCCCACCAGAAGCCGCATTTCCAGGGGGACCAGCGGGGGCATGTCAGACACACAGGGCCGGGCATTCTGGTTCATCTTCCGCCAACACTGTGGGCGAAAGGACAGCCACGTGGGACCTCAGACCACGTAGGGCAAGGCGCGTGTCAAGGACCAGTGAGTGTCCGTTGTTGCAGCACGTCCATCCTCCATCGGCCGGCCCCCCTCCCCCACAGGCTGCGTCTATTAACACAGGGGACCCTGGAAGGGGGTTTTCTGTGTGGCTGGCTCACTGAAGCTGGGTGTTTGTGGGGACATGGACCAGTCTGGCAGTCCCAGAGAAAACATTGTTTTCTCCGGGGAAATGAGGTGCACACTCTGTCCCCGGTCTGTGGATGGTGTAGTCCTTGGGTGTCATGTCTCTTCTTGGGGGTCACTGGGGCTTTATCCTCACTCCATGGGGTACAGGAGGGGAGGGATGGACACGTCTTGGGCTCACGGCACCTGGGCTCCTGGGGAGGACCTCTCTGGCCCACATGTTCGCAGGCCTCAGTCACCCCTGCTCGACAGCCCCCTCCAGAGACTCGGCAAGAGGACCTGCCCTGCAGGTGGGGCGCCTGCATCAACAGAGGCGGGTCATCCACTGGACATACGACAGGAGCGAGCGGGACAGGAACGCAGCCCGACGCCCAGCTCGGGTGGGGAGGCAGCTGCGTGTCCTCCATCTTCAGCAGCCAGACGTGTGTGTAGAGACGCTCGTCCAGATACCGAGGGGCTTTTTCCTCCGATGCACCGTGTCTCATCATCTAGCAGGTGTGAGGGTCCTGGGGCGACCGTGACAACATGCCGGAAGCCGGGGGGGTCACAACAGCAGAGATTTCTCTCTCGCAGCTCTGGACGCTGGAAATACACAATGAAGGTGCGGTTGGTTCCTTCTGGAACTTCAGGGAATCTGCCCTGGCCTCTCCCGGCTTCTCTGGTCTCCAGAAATCCTTGGCACCCCTGGACTTGGGGCTGCATCGCCCCCACCTCTGCCTCCATCGTCACGTGGCTTCTCCTCTGTGTCTGTGTCCAGATTTCCCTCTTCTTATAGGGACACCAGCTGCTGAATTTAGGGCTCTCCCTAATCCAGCATGACCTCATCTTAACCACGTCTGCAGAGACCCTGTTTCAGAAACAAGGCCTGATTCTGGGGTCAGAATGGATATAAATTGGGGGCGGGGGGACACTACTGAACCCACAGTAGTAAGTGAGGTGTTAGCGGATGGAGGGAACGAGAAGTGCCCACCGAACGGACAGGGCATCGTGAGCCCGAAAACCGAGGCAGGCAGCTGCTTTGGGACCCGACTGCGTGACCTCTGCGTGACCTCTGCAGGCCCACCTCACGGGAGCATATTCCGTCAGGAGTCTCAGGCAGGACACATCCTCAGGGTTTGGGGAGGAACCTCAGGAGGGCTTGGAGGCCAATTCTGCTGGGGGAGGACGGAAGGGCTCAACTCCACCCACCGTGGGGCAAGTGAGCAGGTCAGCGGGTGCCCCATGTGGACGG
The DNA here is from genome assembly GCF_025265405.1 of Mesoplodon densirostris. Lineage (NCBI taxonomy): Eukaryota > Metazoa > Chordata > Mammalia > Artiodactyla > Ziphiidae > Mesoplodon > Mesoplodon densirostris. Next base: position 110,546,538 of record NC_082670.1, on the reverse strand, counting down.
GGCAGTGTTATCAGCACACCTAAGAAAATCACCTATCACGGCTCCTGTGCGTTATGTAAAAATCACGTTTCTACCACGAGGTTCTCAAGGAACTGGAGGTGCTCCAGTCTTGCTCCGCAGCCACGCCCGTGTTCCAGCAGCGACCACGGACTGGCGGCAGCGCCGTCCACTTCAGCTGGTGGCCCCGGCCTCGGGCTGAGAGGAGTCAGGCTGCAGGCCCCGGCCTCGGGCTGAGAGGAGTCAGGCCGCAGGCCCCAGCGTCCAGGGCTGAGAGGAGTCAGGCCGCAGGCCCCGGCGTCCAGGGCTGCAGTCAGTCAGTCACCAGTGCACGGCCACAGGCCCCACGAGGCTGTTCACACTTGATGATAAAGCCGGCCAGCCCTCCCAGTGGATTCTGCCCTGCGCTGCTGGGGATGCGTGCACACGTGGGCTGAGCCCTGGGTCCGCCTCTGCACCGCCCCGGTGTGGGATCGTTCACACCCTCCTTTACACTCCACGGTCCCCACGTGGTCACCCGGGAACCACGTGGGCAAGCAGGCGGGGTCTTTCAGCAGAAATGCGAGTCCCCTGTGGTGTCAAGTTGTTGATGTGATGAACGATGTTTTTTTTTTAATTGTGGTAAGATACACGTAACATAAGACTCACCATTTACCATTAAAGTAGACAACTCGGTGGCATTTATCACATTCAACTGTTGTGCGAGCACTACCTCTATCTGGCTCCAAAGCATTCTCAGCCCCCCAAAGGAGACTCCGTCCCCGTCCTCCAGCACCTGGCACCACTAGCCCACTTCCTGTCTCTGTGGATTTGCCCGTTCTGGATGTTTCCTATAGATGGAATCATACAGTTTGTGGTTGTTCTTGGCTGCATGCTTGTGTCCCTCTAAAATTCACAGGTTGAAATCCTAACCCCCAAGGTGATGGTATTAGGAGATGGTGCCTTGAGTAGGTGATGAGGTCATGAGAGTGGAGACCCCATGAATGGAATTAGTGGTGGGGGGTTAAAATAAATTTATTTACTTATTTATTTTTGGCTGCATTGGGTCTTTGCTGCTGTGCAGTGAGCAGGAGCTACTCTTTGTTGCGGAGCGCGAGCTTCTCATCGCGGTGGCGTCTCTTGTTGCGGAGCATAGGCTCTAGGCACACGGGCTCAGTAGTTGTGGCATGAGGGCTTCAGTAGTTGTGGCTCACGGGCTTAGTTGCTCCGTGGCATGTGGGATCTTCCCAGACCAGGGCTCGAACCTGTGTCCCCTGCATTGGTAGGCGGATTCTTAACCACTGCACCACCAGGGAAGTCCAGAATTAGTGTTCTTATAAAAGAGACCCCAGAGAGCCCCCTGGCCCCTTTCTCCACGTGAGGACACGGTGAGAAGACACCGTCTGCAGCCAAGAACGAGCTTCGCCAGAACCTGACCATCCTGACACCCTGATCTCAGACTTCTGTCCTCCAGAGCTGTAGGAAATACATTTCTGCGGTTGAAGCCCCCAGCCTGGTATTTTGCTATGGCAGCCCAAGCAGACTAAGAGAGTGTCCTTCTGTGCCTGGCTTCTCTCACTGAGCGTCATGTTTTCAAGGCTCATCAACACTGTAGTGAGTGTCAGTGCTTCACTCCTTTTCATGGTTGAGTAATATTCCATCGTGTGGATGGACCACATTGTGTGTATCTGTTCTCCGTTTACCTGTTGATGGCCATTTGGGTGGTTTCCATCTTTCAGCTGTTGTGAATCACGCTGCTATGAAGATGTGTGCACAGGTGTTCATGTGAACATGTTTTCCTTTCTCTTGGGTTTATATGTAGGAGTGGAATTGCCGGGTCATGTGGTGACTCCATGTTTGACACTTTGAGGAACTGCCAGGCTGTTTTCCAAAATGGTGGCACCATTTCACATTCCCACCAGCGGTGTTTGAAGGTTCCAATTTCTCCCCTTGTTATCGTCTGTCTTTTCAATTCTAGCACCTTAGTGGGAATGAAATGCTATGTCATGGGGGTTCTTTCAGCCCATCAGACCTTCACCCCTTTTATATCAAGTACTTTGTAACACTCCCCTCACCTGAAATCAGATGCAGAGATAACAATCTCTCTACACATATAATTTAAGTATAATTATGTATATTGTGTGTGTATGCAGCTATAGTTACAACAGAGAGGAGAATTCAAGATAAATACGTTTAAATAAAATAATACATAATTTAATAGGTGAGTGTTTGGCTTCAACTACACTAAGTAATCAGATGCTTGCTTAAATTTTTCTTCAGTTTAGATTTAAGAAAAGGCAGATAACATTCAACTCAACTTTTATATTTAATATTTTTAAATAAGGACAAATAGGAATCTCTCTACATAATTTGAATTACTGTGCTGACAGCAATCCTGGTGTATTTACTGGCAATTCAGAAACTCTGAGCCCCTTTACCAGGAGATTTGATTTTCCAAAATGTCAGAGAATTCTTGGTAAAGTTCTGAATAACTATGAGAACAAGTTTAGCTAGAATCACTTCATTATTTTATTCCTGCAAAATTTAGCGTATCTTAAAGACACACAGAAATAACTTGTGTGTGAAGCAGAACAGAGTCAGATTCTCGGCTCAGAAAATCACGGGCAGGTCCTTCTGAGTAATATTCCATCGTGTGGATGGACCACATGGGGGGCACAAGAGGGGCACAGGGCAGCCCTTCCTGCAAGAGGCCTGGAAGCTCAGGGCACCCCTACAATGTGCCCGAGAACCCCAACCTTTGTGTCGACCACAAAAGCACAATTCCACGTGTGCCGGGGAGAACCCAGCTGACACCAGAGGCTCCCAAACAGGGACATGTGCCCCCATGTCCAGGGCACAGGAGAGTGCACGGTTTGGAAGGGGTCACTTTGCAGCTGCCCCTGAAACTGGCTGGCCTGGAGCCCCTGTGTGCAGAGCAGCTCACACACAGAGGAACCCTGGTGCAGTCCCCTCTTTCTGGGACATTAGATCCTTAAGGCCCCATACATGCAAGACAACTTAACTTGGCTACAGAGTACTGAGTATAGTTCCCTGTGCTTCTAGTTCACCCAAAGCTCGGTCTCCAAAATTCAATTCAGCATTGGTGCATGGATAACGGGTTTCCGGATCACAAGGGAAGCTGTACAGTATCCATGTAAGAATGGATCATGTTGGAGGTATTATTATAAACTCACCTTTCGTTTACTATGGATACAGACAGTTCCACACAGAAATCTTTATAATTAGGTGTGTATACTGTTGGAGAAGGGGACCTTTTTCCCTCTATCCCTCCTGAGTTCCTGTGGTTGGACTAATAATAAAATTGACACAAGACAGATCAACAGGAGAAAAAGAAACAAATTTAATTCCTGCACACACAGGTCTCATAGAAATGGGACCCAAGAAGTAGTCAAAGCAGGCAATATATATATATATATATATATATATATATATATATATATATATATATATATATATATATATATCATTCCTGCAAGAAGATGGAAGGATGTCAAATGAAACAGAACCCAAAGGAAAAGAATCGATAGCCAAAGCAGGAATAAACAGAGCAACCAAAACCTGTAGTGCTGGATTATAACCAAGAGCTTAAAATACCTACCCAGGTGTCCACACTGGTAAAAACAAGTGATTGCATAGGTTTCTTTTTTAAAATCAGATTGAATAAAAATCTCCTATGCAGAAGAATCCAAGTATTTGATGCAGACACTCAGCCATCCATCAAGGAGGTGAAGATAACTCCCTTCTACAGAAGTGTGGGTTGCCCAAACTAAGTTCATCCAAGAGAAGACACACGGTATGGACACGGGGAAAAAAGTAACTTCACTGTGGGAAAAGCTGACAAATAATAACTTAGCCAGCAGTCCAAGTACGATTAACAGTGATAAGTTGCCTTGACGCCTCTTCCCTTAATAAAAAGTGATGAGGAAGCACCTGACCTCTGTGATCCGCCTCCTCAAAACACATAACCCCAGTCTAATCACAAGAAAAACACCAACCTGATCAGTCTTCCTCCACACTGTCAAGGTCATAGAAACAAGGTGAGTCTGAGAAACTGTCAAAGCCCAGAAGAGACTAAACAGACATTACGACTACATGTCATGTGGTGCCCTGGATGAGATACTGGAACAGAAAAGGTAGAATAAAGGTAAACTGAATAAAATATGGATTTCTGTTAATAATAAAGTATCAGTATTTGTTCACTAAATGTGACAATTCTGTAGAATAAGAGAAACATATTGCATCCAACTAAAGATCTAGAGGAAATTGATTTCTTAGTGAAAACACACATTAACAAAATGGACCCTAAAATAACAATATATAAGCAGTCCTATTTGTGACCCAGAGACCTCTTCCCTCCTACTGATTCTCCTCTCAATGTTCTGGGGTTTCCCTTTCCTGGACAGGGAAGGAACAGGGACAGAGCCGTTTGGCAGCTCCTCTAAGATCTGACCCGACCCCGTGTCTTCATGTTCCCCACCCATCCCCACCCAACGACGACACCCTGCCAGAGGGAGTCTCAGGACTTATTCAACAGCCACTATTTCCACCCACACTCTGTGCAATCCAGCCTTCGCGCCTTATGACTCACTCAATACCATTCAGATATACCTACTTGCACCCTCACTGTGTGCATTTAAAAACCGCTATTTACAGATGATGTGTGCAAATCACCAACTTCTCAGATACACTCATTTTGCAAAATCCAATTTTTACTCTTTAGAAAGAAAACTTTTTAATTCAACATTCAATCCAGGCACACTCAATGTCTGCAATAAATACTCTATGTATATTCATTCTGCTCCATCCAACAGACAATTCTTGCCCGATCACTCTGGGCTAATCAACCACGTCTCACATACAGATGGACCTGGGGTGATCTCATAAATCACTCCAGAATGAAAATGCGGCTGATACCCCACCGCACCCAGAGGGAAACTGGATTGACCACAGACCTCACATCAAAGTAGAACTGGGCTTACCCCACATATCACCTGAAGGTGGAGCTGGAGCTGATGCAACACCTCTCCCCAGGGTAGAACGGGGGGTTCATCCCACACCTCAAGTCAAGGTGGAACGGCAGTTGATTCCACACCTCACCTCAGGTAGAACTGAGGTTTAACTCATCTCACCCCAAGTAGAACTCTGGTTGATCTCACATCTCACCTCAGGTGGAACTGGGGTTGATTTCACACCTCAACTCAGGATGGTGCTGGGGTTGCTGCAAAACCTGACCTCCACGTGAGCTGGAGTTAATCCCACACCTCACCACATGGCAGAGCTGCACTGATCCATCTCCCCTCAGGGTGGAATCTGGTTTAATTCAACACCTCACCTCAGGGAGAATTGGGTTGTTCCCACACCTCACTCAGTGGGAAGCTAGGGCTGATTGCACATCACAGATCAGTGTGGAACTGGGGTTGAGTCCACATGTCAAATTGGGTGCAGCTGGGGTTGATCCTACATCTCATATCAGCGGAGAAATGGGGTGGATCCCATATCTCACCTCACAGGGAGAGGGGACTGACCCCACCCCTCACCTCAGGTTGGAACTGAAGATGATCCTGCACGTCAGCTCAGGTAGAACAGGGTTTAGTCTCACAACTCACATCAGGTGGAACTGGGGTCAATCCCACCTCTCACCTAGATACACCTGGGGGTGTTCTCACACCTCAACTCCATGGGGTCTAGGGTTGACCCTGCATCTCACCTCAGGTAGAACAGGGGTTCATCCCACACCTCCGTCCAGGGTGGAGCTCGTGTGGATCCCACACCTCAACTCAGGGTCAACCCGGGCTGTCTCCACACCTCACCAGGGTGAAAAGCTGTGGCCGATCCCACACTTCACCTCAGGATGGAGCTGCAGGTGGTCCCCCACCTCACCCTAGGGTGGAACTTGAGTCGATCCCATGCCTTACCTCAGGTGGAACTGGGGCTGATGCCCCACTTGACCTCTGAACAGAGCTGGAGTTGAGGGCACCCCTCACCACACACTGGTGCTGTGGCCAATCCCACAGCTCACCTCAGTGTGGAAGTAGGGTTGACCCCACACCTCACCTGAGGTTGGAGCTAGAGATGATCCTCCACGTCACCTCAGGTAGGACAGGGTTTAATGTCACCATACTCATCTCATGTAGAACTCGGGTTCTTCTCACACCTCACCTCCATGGGGACTAGGGTTGACCGCACACCACACCTCAGGTAGAACAGGGGTTCATCCCACACCTCCATCCAGGGTGGAGCTCGTGTGGATCCCACACCTCAACTCAGGTAGAAGTGGAATTGTTTCCATGCCTCCCCTCAGGTTGGAGCTAAGGTTTCTCTCACTTTTCTCAACAGGGTAGAGATAGGGTTGACCCCAAATCTCACCTCAAGGTGGAACTGGGGTTGATCTCACATCTCATCTCAGCTAGTTCTGGGGTTGATCCCACCCCTCCCCCCACCGTGGAGCTGGGTTTTATCCGACACCTCACCTCAGGGTGGAACCGGGTTGGATCCTACACCTCGTCTCAGGATGGAGCTGGGGTTGTTCCCAAGCCTCACCTTAGGAAGGAACTCTCCGTCTCAGCAGCTCATTGAATTGACACGCAAAATGGGCTCCTCTCTCATTATTTGCTGATTTAAATGACGAATGATGGGAGACTGACATTTTGCTATAGCGTCTGCCTCCTGAAACAGGCCTTGAGGTACCAGAGCGACATAGCTTTTATTTCACGTGAGACTGAAGGGACAGCGTGGGAGCGAGGGGCACGGCGCCAGCGCTGGCGTGTCCTGGGGTGTCAGCCCCGCCGCCTCTGCTTCTCCTTAGGCAGCAGGTGGCCCGTGGGCTACGTGAAGAAGAACAGCTGTTCCACCTTGTCCTTGTCCACCACCTCGTGCGTGGGCTCCTCCTTGCTCTTCAGGTCGGGCGGCCGCGAGCGGCACACCAGCCTCCTGCCCGTCTGTGGGGACAGGCACGCCGTGAGCCTGCGCCCTGCCCCGAGCGCGCCAGGAGCCCAGGGCCCATGCCAGCCTCTCTGGTCACTCGTGGCCACTCGTGGTCAGCGGGCGGGCCGGGGCCACTGTGAGCGCTAGTGGGGAGGAAGTCTAACCAGCCTGGACCGGGCCTGCCCCCCGGGATGAGCCGGGGGTGGGGAGAGAAGGAGGGAAACCTGGAAACTCAGGGGAAACGCCAGGCTGAAGGGCCCGTGTCTCCTGCCGCGAGGATTACAGGAGACCCCGCAGTGTCCTCATTTGTCCTTGGGGCCGTGTTGAGGCTCAGGCCTGCTTTAGGGACCACGCATCCTGACACCGGGGCCGGAGGCCAGAGGCCACTCCAGCCCATTTGCTGTGGTGGAGGACGCAGCTGTGGCCTGCGGTCTGGCTGGAACGTAGGTGGGACCCCGGGATGGGGGCTGAGCTGTGGGCACCAGCACTCTGGGCGGAGGGCCCACAGCCGGGCAGGGCTGGGAGGGCACCCGGAGGAAGCAGGTCCTGAGGGGCAGGTGGGGCAGGGGGCCTGGAACGGGAAAACTTGCTCCACCCTGACCCCACTCTGCTGGCCCATCTCCCCCCGAGGACCTCAGCAAGAGCATCTGCAAAAGGGGGCGAGCCGGGGGGGCTGCAGGCCATCACCCCTCCTGGGCCCCGGCACCTCCCCAGGGCCGCCTTGCCCACCTTCTTCTTGACCTCGGCCAGGGCCCGCGCCTGGGCCCGCTGCACACGCTCCTCCTGCAGCTGCTTCTGCAGCTTTAGCGTCTCTTCCCGGAGTCTGGGGGGCAGGAAGAGAGGGGTTCATGACTAGAGGCCCAGGGAAGGCTACCGAGTCACCAGCTCCCTCCCACACGGCCCTCAGGCCACAGCCCTCCCTCTTCTGAGAAAACTGTCCACTCCTCCCCACCTCCCTGCCAGGGGGCAGGGCCTGGCTTCTGACCCTTGCTCCTTGCGGGTCACGGCTCTGGGTTCATCCCCCCGGGACACCCGACTTCCTAGGTCCTCATCCCTGGTCACTGATGCACTCCCCGATCGCCACCATGGAAGGCCCAGGCCCCAGCAAGCTCTAGAGTCCCGTGTCATCCTCTATACTGTGGCCGTCAAACCTTTGTCCAGTGCCTGCTCCAGCAGGGCCCAGGGACACACAGGAAGAGCCCTTCTGCATGTGGCAGAGATATGGCTGCTTGCAGGTGACTGTGTCTCGGGGCTCTACTAGGATCGAATGAACCAGGTGGCCAGGGACTGGCCTGCACCCCACTGGGCCTGTGGGGAGCTCCACGGGCCTCCCTTCGGAGCCGGGCATCCCCTGCTGACCTCGGCTCCCCTCAGCTGCTCCCGAGCCGGCCCCTTCCCCCTCCACCGCCCCCCACCCCGGGCGCTGGCAGTGCCGCTCCCCTCCCGCTTCAGTCCAGCCAGCACAGTCTGTCACCGTCTCTTGTCCCTGGAGGCGAGGCCGGCTGGCCGCACCCTCACTTTGGCTCCCAGGCCCCCTGACGCCACCACACGCCCCACTCCCAAACAGGGACCTTCTCCATCGGGCTGAGCGTGCCGCCCCGTCTGGCGCCCCTCCCTCGGCTGCAGCACCGGGTCCTGCCCCGGGTTCGGGGGCTCCGCAGGCAGGGCCGCAGCCGACCTCTGTGCTCAGGGCCAGCCCAGAGCCGGGGCAGGCGTGTGAGGCTCCCTCACGCCCCGGGCACGGCCGGCGGGGCCTCACCTCACACGGCGCTCCTTCTCCTTGGCTTTCTCCACCTGCTCGATTCTCGCCTGGGGCACCTGCTCCAGGGTGTCGAGCAGCTCGTTCAGCTGGTGCTCGATAGCAGCCAGCATCTGCACGGCGCCCGGGATGGACTCCTGCTGGCTGCCAACACAGTGCCGGTACACGTCCAGCACCTTGCGGTTCAGACTCTCCAGCAGCTTGTCCTGCGAGGCGGGAGGCCCCCTCCAGTGTGGCCACGCGGGCCTGCGCCGGCCCCGTGCCACAGCCTGCCAGACCTCTCACTGCGGTTTGCTTGACCTCCCAGGGCCCTGCCCGACAGGCAGTGGGGCTCGGGAAGTGGGGGGGGCCACAACTGGATGCCCGGACTTCTCTTGGCCAGAGTGCCTGATCCCTTGGCCCTCTTGTGGTCAGCCAGATCCCGAGTCCTGGCACCTACTGGGGCTCATGCCTGGGCCTCAGGGTGCCCACTGGGGCCCAGCCCCCTACTCCAGGAGCCCTCCTTGTTCTGCCCCCGCGCTGACCGCAGCTCCCCCCAGGACCACGTTCTGTGACCCACTTTCTGTGTAGCCCTGCGCAGGTGGACTCCCCTCTCTCAGCCTGTCCTGGCATTCAGAAAACTCAACACCCCTGTCCCACTGGGTGGTTACAAGAGGAACAGCAGGCACAGGCCAGCACAGGGCACAGCCAGCGCCCACTAGTCTGCAGGAGGCGCGGACACCTGGCCTGCTCTTGGGGCATCCCATGTACCTGGCCCGGTACCTGGCGCACAGTAGGCATTCAACAGGAATTTGAATGAACTAGGAAGCCAGGTCCACACCCTGGGCCCCGGGCATGCTGTCAGGAGGGGTGTGCCCAGTCCCGGTCCCAGGACACATCCCTGGCCTCTGTGCCCTCAGAATTCTCTCACCCTCCCAGCCTGCCTGGGGATGTGCCTGCCTTCCTCCTGGCAGGGTCACTTCCAGACACACTGTGTGTGTTTAAGAAGCTGATGTAGTCATTGAAGGAAACAAGGGATAGAGGAGGTGTGTCAGGGAGCTGCCTGTCCACGGGGTGTGAACACATGGCTGGCTCCGGTTTGAGGCCAACGGCCTTGTCCAGGGGTGCCTCTGGGTCAGGCCCAGAGCCTGGACGGTGGCAAGGGGCCATGGCAGCCCCAGAGCACCACGTCCCGGGGGCTTCGCTCTCCCACCATCCGAGCTCTGGGCACTGGGCCCCGTCCCAGCAGGTGCCCGTGAATGCCCCCACCCTCCCACCCTGGCCTGTGGCCACATGCCCTCTGCCCACCACCACCCACGGGCAGCCACCTGTCCATCCAGAGGCCCTACCTCCTGATCACCCTTGTACTGGCCAAAATGGAAGATGTGGACTTTGAGCTCCAGCTCCGCGGCTCTCTCCTCCTCCCTGGTGATGGATGTCATCAGCGTGTTGATCCACTGCTTCAGCTGGCTGACCTCCCGCTCCCTGGATGGGGGACCAGCACCTGTCTGAGCCTGCTGGCCTCTGCCACATGCTGAGGGCTGGGTGAGGCCCAGGGTCAGAGGCGCTGGTGAGATGCAGGAGGAAAATGTCAGATCTTTAACAATTCACACACACAAAAAAACGAAAACAAAAACCAGCCTTACTGAGGTATATAATTCACCATAAAATTCTTTTCAAGTGTACAATTCAGTTGTTTTTAGTAGAGCTGCAAAGGTGCACAACCATCACCATAATCTAATTTTAGAACATTTTCAGCAGCTCGAGAGAAACCCAGGCGGTCACTCCCACCCTTCCGTCTCCCCTACTTTGTCTCCTGGATATCTCATTAACATGGAGCCACACGACATTTGTCCATTTGTGTCTGGCTCTTTCATTCAGCATAATGTTTTCAGGTCTGTCCATATTGTAGCACGTATCAGAGCTTCATTCCTTTCTGTGACCCTGTGGTCCATTCATGACTGCAAGAGTGAATCATGTGCAGAAAGCACACTTTGCTGATGGGTTCACTCACCACTGGATGTCTGGGTAGTTTCCACCTTTTGGCTCTTGGGAATAATGCTGCTATGGACATGGACAGGACAGGGCTTTGTGAGGACATGTTTTCAATTCTCTTAGGAATAGGATAGCAACAATCAACTTTTACATGAAATAATATATTGAAAATTTTTTAAATCTTTCACAATCATGGCAGACACTGACCATTGTATGTTGGGGTTTCTGGAGCAGGAATCCTGGCTCTTAGGGTTGTCATGGGGCCATCCTACATGGGCGGCTGCATGCAAGTCCTGGCCAGAGTGAGCAGGACATTGGCCCCTCAGCCAGCAGTGCCGGGCGGCCTAGAGGTGTCCCTCACCCCTACGGTGATTTTGTGCCTCTGCCCATTGGTTGATGGAACCTACTGACATTTTCTCGTTTATAGGCCAAGTGCCATGGGCTGCTGCTCCTTTGCCCACTGGGGGCCACCGGTCTGTCACATGCACTGCCACAGGGTTACGGGCTTCAGCCTGCTGGTGCCCCCAAAGGCTGCAGCCCCATGGCTGTGGGGCTGAGGCCAGAAGCCTGAGCATGAGGGATCTTGACCTGGTCTGGCCAGCTCTCCTGGGCTCTCAGAGGCGGATGGCCTGAGAGGCCACATGCAGCTCACACATAACCTCCCCCCGGGCCCTTGTGGGGTGCACGCAGGTTGCCCAGGACAATAACAGAGGCTGGAACCCCTCCAACCCTGAGTGCCCACCACAAGGGCGGGTACGTTTGGGGTCAGTGATACATCTCCTAAGGGTACATGATTGCACTCGGTTCTAGCCTGTTTTGTAAAGCTTCCTCTACATCCAGTGCCTGGACCCACGAGTGACCCTGCAGCCGGCACCTCTGTTACATGGACCAGGTTGGGGGCTGGGGGGTAATTTTGTTGCTCTATTTCTTCTCCAGGTAATTGGGATAAAATGGTACCTTTTCCCCACTAAGTTCTCTTTAAATGTAAATTGTTGGGTCACAGGCTTTTCTCTTCCACCAGATCCCACTGGTAAAGGAGAAAAGACTCAGGAAATGCAGGGCATGAGGGACACACTGCTCAGTGTCGGTCCTTTCAGACCAGCGTGCACATCACCAGCACATCTGTTAGAAACGCAGGGTCCAGGCCGCACCAGGACCTGCCCAGCTAGACACTTCACTTAACAAGATCCCCGGGAACCCTCCTACAGTGTGGGAGGGAATGCAAGCTGCTGCAGCCACTGTGGAGAACAGTGTGGAGGATCCTCAGAAAGCTAAAAATAGAGCCACCATGTGATCCAGCAAACCCACTCCTGGGCATATATCCAGACAGAAGTCTAATCCAAAGAGATACATGCACCCCATGTTCATAGCAGCACTACTCACAATAGCCAAGACATGGAAACAACCTAAGTGTCCACTGACAGACGAATGGATAAAGAAAATGTGTTGCATATATACAATAGAATACTACTTGGCCATAAAAAAGAATGTAACAGGACTTCCCTGGCGGTCCAGTGGTTAAGACTCCGAGCTTCCAATGCAGGGGGCATGGGTTCAATCCCTGGTCAGGGAACTAAGATCCCACGTGGCACAGGGTGCGGCCAAAAAGTAAAAAAAAAAAAAAAAAAAAGAATAAAATCATGCCATTTGCAGCAACATGGATGCAACTAGTGATTATCCTACAAAGTGAAGTAACTCAGAAAGAGAAAGACAAATATATGACATCATTTATATGTGCAATCTAAAATATGACACAAATGATCCTATCTACGAAACAGAAACAGACTCACAGACCGAGATAAAAGACTAGTGGCTGTCAAGGGGGAGGAGGCCGAGGGAGGGATGGGGTGGGAGTTCGGGGTTAGCAGGTCTAAGCTATTATATATAGAATGGATAAACAACAAGGTCCTGCTGTAGAGCACAGGGAACTATGTTCAGTATTCTGGGTAAACCATCATGGAAAGAAATATTTTTTAAAAACATATATATATATATATGTTTGTGTGGCAGAATCACTTTGCTGTGAAGCAGAAATTAACACAACATTGTAAATCAACTATACTTCAATTTAAAAAAATACTAAAATTAAAAAAAAAAAAAAGCAAGATCCCTCAGGGAATCCAATGCACAGCATCTGAGGAGCATTTTGCCACCGGAAAAGTGATCACACAGGGAGGGAACCTATGGGTTGAAAGGGACTTAAAGATACAACCGATTGCAGAGTATTGATCTTATCTGGATTCTAATTCAAATTAATGATTGAAAAACTCCATTTATGGATTTTGAATATTCAATATTTAGGATTTCTTTTTTTAATGCTATGATGGTATTGTGGTGAATTTAAAGAGCCCTCATCTTTTTAGAAATATCTACTGAAATAGTTAAAGATTAAATGATACACTGCTTGGAATTTCCTTCAAAATAATATGGGAGGGACTTCCCTGGTGGTGCAGTGGTTAAGAATCTGCCTGCCAATGCAGGGGACATGGGTTTGAGCCCTGGTCTGGGAAGATCCCACATGCCGCGGAGCAACTAAGCCCATGCACCACAACTACTGTGCCTGCGCTCTAGAGCCTGCAAGCCACAACTACTGAGCCCGCATGCCACAACTACTGAAGCCCACGCACCTAGAGCCCATGCTCCGCAACAAGAGAAGCCACCCCAATGAGAAGCCCATGCACCACAACAAAGAGTAACCCCTGCTCACTGCAACTAGAGAAAGCCTGCACGCAGTAACGAAGACCTAATATAGCCAAAAATAAACATATAAATAAATAAATTTATAAAAATAATATGGGACATAGGGAAGTGGGTGGAGTCTAGATGAAGGGAGATTGGCTACAAGTTGATTACTGGTGAAGCTGCTGATGGGATCCTGGAGACATTATACCATCCTCTCTACTTTTGAAGATTTTTTTTTTGATGTGGACCATTTTTAAAGTCTTTATTGAATTCGTTAAAATATTGCTTCTGTTTTACATTTTGGTTTTTTGGCTCTGAGGCATGTGGGATCTTAATTCCCTGACCAGGGATCGAACCCGCACCTCCTGCACTGGAAGGTGAAGTCTCAACCACTGGACCTCCAGGGAAGTCCCACCTCTCTACTTTTGTATATGTTTATGTGTTTGAAATTTTCTTAGAGCCACTGGGCTGAACTGGAGAAGTTATAATAGGTTTTTTAGACAGTAACAAGAAAGAGAATCCCTTCATAAATACCTGGGGACATATACTCAGAAAGTTTACTGAACTGGTATTAAAGAGACAGAGACAGAGAGAGAGAGAGAGAGAGAGAGAGAAAAGCAAGTACAACCACATGTGAATAAAGGTCATTCAAAGACCACGCAAAAGAGGAGGAGTTACCATTGTCCTGCAGAAATAGCGGCAAAAAGAAAAAAAATAACATACTTTGAAGTAGGGGAAGATGGTAGGGTAGGAAGCCCCAGGAGTCTACCTCCCCATCCAGACCACTGTTGCACTAGCAAAACTGTGATGGAGCTTTTCTGTAACTCTGGAGTCTGCTGAGGCTTGCAGTTTCTCGGGGAAGACTCTGATGTAAAACTGTGTTCATTTCTGTCCATTTCAGCACTGAGCACAGTAACAGCTACCTATCCCCCACCTCCATCCCTGTGGCAGCATCCATGCAGGTGTTCCTGGACCATCTTGCACACAGCTCGCAGGAACCAGGGTGGGCAAAAAAGACCCTGCCCTCCAAATATGAGGATCTGTGCTTTGATCACTGATTGCTGCTTCTGATCCCCTCTGGTTGACGTGACTTCCAGGGCACTGAAAGGACTGGAGCTCTCCCCGCACCCACTTCATTTTTTGCTCCTTTCCCCTTTCGAGAGCCAGACATTAAAGGACAAAGACGTTAAAAAGCAACTGAATATATGGGAGGAAAATTAGAAAGGGCCACACAAGACAAGGGAAAGTCTCAGAAAAGACCTGAGACCTTAAGTTTACACCTCAGGCTGATTCTCAGCACAAAGATAGCGTACAACAATCAAGAAAAACAAAACCGGCTTCCCTGGTGGTGCAGTGGTTGAGAGTACGCCTGCCGATGCAGGGGACATGGGTTCGTGTCCCAGTCCAGGAGGATCCCACATGCCGTGGAGCGGCTGGGCCCGTGAGCCATGGCTGCTGACCCTGCACGTCCGGAGCCTGTGCTCCGCAACGGGAGAGGCCACAACAGTGAGAGGCCCACGTACCAAAAAAAAAAAAACAAACCAATAAACAATGGCAACAATAAACAGAAAACTCTGGGGAAGAGACAGAATGTGATTTCCAGAGTTAACACATTATTAGACTCAAATATTCAGGGTTTACCAAAAATTAACAAGGCACACATAGAAATGAGAAAGTATGGCCCATTTACAGGAAAAACAAGCAAACTGTTCCTTAAAAAAACTTGATGGCAGGTATACTGCCAAGACTTTTAAAAAACTGTGTTAAAAGATGCTCAAAGAACTCAAAGAAGATGTGGAGAAAGTCAAGAAAATGATGTGTGAACAAAATGGAAATATCCACAAAGAAGTAGAAAACAAGAAATCAGAAAAGAAAACCTGGAGCTAAAAAACACAATAATTGAAATAAGTAATTCTCTAGAGGGATTCAAAGGCAAATTTGAGGAGGGAGAAAAAACACTCAGTGATCTTGAAAAGAGGACAATGGAAACTATGGAGGCCGAGGAACAGAAAGGAAAAGACTGAAGAAAAGCAAACAAAGCCTAAGGAACCTGCAGGACAACATCAAGAGGACCAATATACGCATCGTGGGGGTCACAGAAAGAGAAGAGAGAGAAAGAGGCAGAGAATGTATCTGAAGAAATAATGGCTGAAAAGTTTCCAAACTGGATGAATAGAAACATCCAAGAAACTCAAGGAACTCCAAGTATGAGGAAGTCAAAGAGACCTACAGTGAGACACATTATAACAAACTATCACAGGATAATCAAAAGCCAAAGAATCTTGAAAGCAGCAAGAGAGAAGCAAATCACCACATACAAAGGATCTTCAATGAGATTTTCAGCACACTTCTCATTAGAAACTGTGGAGGCCAGAAGACAGAAGGCCAATATATTCAAAGTATTCAAAGGAAAAAAAAAAAAGTCAACCAGGAATCCTACATCTGACAAAAGGGTCCTTTAAAAGTGGAGAAAATCAAGACATTCCCAGATGAACAAAAGCTGTGGGACTTGGTGACCACTAGAGCTGTCCTGCAAGAAATGCCCAGAGGAGTCCTGCCAGGTGAAATGAAAGGTTACTGATAGTAACTTGAAGCCACATGGAGAAATAAAAATCTCAATAAAGGTAAATACATGAACAAGTACAAAAGCCAGTATTACGGTAACAGAGGCTTGTAACTGTACTTTCTGTTATTTATATGATTTATAAGACTAATACATTTCAAGAAGAAAAAATCAGTAGTGTAAAAACTAATATTACTGAAACTTGTTAGTTTGTAACTCCAAATCTTGTTTTCTACATAATTTAAGAGACTAATGCATTTAAAGAATTATTAGTTTATGTTTTGGGGCACACAATGTATGAAGACATCAGCAACCAAAAGGGGTAGGGACTGAGCTGTAAAGGAGTAGTTTTTGTATGTTATTCAAGTTAAGCTGATATGGATTCAAATTTGAGTGTTATTTATAACTTTAGGTTAGTAAGTGTAATCCCCATGGCACAAAGAAAAGAGCTAAAAAGCATACACAAAAGGAAATGAGAAAGGAATGTAAATATTTCACTACAAAAAAACATCAGCGAAACACAAAAGATGACAGTAATGCAGGAAATGAGAGATTTAAAAAAAAGAGCTATAAAGCTTGATATAGCGTGACGACAGAAGTCAGTCCCTCCATATGAGTAATTTCTTTAAATGTAAATGGATTAAACTCTCTGATCAGAAGACAGAGATTGGTAGAATGGGTAAAAACACATGACCCAGCTAGACGCTGCCTATCAGAGACTCACGATGCAAAGATACAAGCAGGTCGAAAGTCAAAGGATGAAAAAGGTATTCCATGCAAATATAACCAAAAGATAGCAGGAGTGGCCATATTAATATCAGACAGACTTTAAATCAGAAAAGGTTACAAGAGGGAGGAGAAAGCCAAGGAGCCAGCGTGCGACTCAAGGAGGTGTTCGCCCTCAGGGTCGCACACGACTCCTCACGTGCGGTGGTGCCCTTGACAGAGAATATATGATGCCCTGTCTGCTCGTCCTGCAACCTTACACGCCCAGTCAATGTACAGGGGCGACTGGTGATCTTGGGGATGGCTCAGCTGGCTGAAGACCAGCTACCGGACGGCCCCTCCAGGATTCTGCTGTGAGGCATGTGGTGCATGTGTATGTCCTCTACCAGGTTCTTGGAGGCTGGGAGGCCGCGTGCCTCTCCCCAGATCATCTCTCTTTGTATCTCTGCCACTTCCCAGGTTCCAGGAAACAGTCTTTCCTGAGAGCTTATGTTTCTGTATTATTCTGGAGACTCTCAGTAGGAAATTCTCCAAGGCAGGATTCAGGCCAGCAAGACATGAGCACTGAAGAACACGGTTCCCCTGGGACATCACAGCCTTGGCCCGGCTCCCACCTCAGGGTTTTTACATGTGCTTTCCCTTTGCATGCAGCCCTCTTCCCCCAAGATCTCCATGTGGCTTCCCATTGCTCAGGAATTGCCTGGCTTAAAGGACACCTTCCCCTGGAAGCCTCCCCTACCCTCTGCCACCTGCTGCAACCCTCCACTTCGGCCTCCTTCTTACGTCACTCTTTCTTTTCCTCCTAGCGTGTGTTACTACCTCCAAGTCAAATCTGCGAGCCTCTCAGTCTGCTCCCACGGGCTGTCAGCTCACGAGGCAGGGCCTTCCCTTATCCCTGGAGAGCCTAGACCCCAGCCTGATCCAGAATAGGTGCTTAGTCACTGTTTGGGAATAAATGGATGATTCCTGGCTCCCAGCAGGCCTCACATGGTGCCCCAGCCTGACCCTGCCCAGACTAGTTCTGGGGGTCCTAGTGTCAGCAATAAGCCCCTGCGCGAGACGGCCCTGGAGATTTCCCCCTCTGGATACAGGCTGCTCCAGGGTAGGGAGGGGCCTGACCTGCTCCCAACGCCAGCCCCCTGCCCAAGACGACACACCCTCTCCCCAGAGTCAGGCCTTAAGTCTTCAAATGGAGTTTTCCAGAAAACCGAAGCCATGCCCAGGGTGCGGAGTGCACAGCCCAGCTCCCAGGTGCTATGGGAGGTCCCAGGAGAAAACCCAGTGACAGAGCCCTCTCACTGCCCGGGCGCCCGGCGGCGTGAGACCTACATGCGGATCTGGGTGTTTTTCTGGGTGAAGCTCAGCTCCTCCAAGGCCTCCTCCATCTCCTGGGTGTTCTGGACCAGTGAGAGGTTCTGCTCTTCCAGCTCCTCGAAGACATCCAGGAGCTGCTGGGGCTCCGTGAAGTACAGCTGCAGCTCCTGCAACCAGAGCCACATGGAGCTGCTGGACGGCGCGGGCCCGGCTCCTGCGGCCCCCGCCCAGAGCCAACACTGACCTCCCCATCGCTGTCTGGGTCCTCCTGCACGGGGAGGGTCGAACTGGCCCTGCGGAGACACGGGGTCGGGGAGGCCTGAGGGCGTGACCCCCGCTGTCGCCCGCCCCTCGCCCCCTCCTCTGTCCCTCAAGTTGCCGAGGGGATGGCGCCGGGCTCCTCTCGGCCCCCAGCTGTCACACGGCAGCCAGGGGGAGAGTGTCAGCACCCAACTAGCTCCTCCCACTCCGGTCAGACTACAGCTCGCATCCTCGGGGGCCTGTGGGCCCCGGTCCCGAGGCGGCTCTGCTTCTGCCCCTCCGGCTCCTTCCCGCACTCCGGGCGCTTGGCAGCTGCGCACCTGCGGCTCCACGTTCACCGTGTGCCTTTTCTGCCCACCTCCTCCGTCAGATTCGGCCGTGGCACATGTCCTTGCTGCTCCCACCCACATCTGTTGTGACACGCGTGCCACGGGGCAGGGACCGTGCTGGGCGGGCCCGGGGCCACAGGAAAGGCTGCTTGGGCCACGACACTGCAGGGGGCCCTGGACCGACCTCAAACCTGCTTCCGTCGCCCCTCCCGGCTTGCTCCAGCCTGCACCCTACACAGACACGCAGGTTCTGCTGGCCCCAGAGCTGGCGAGGGCGGCTTGCAGCCGGGGCGAGCTGGGCCGAGGCCTGAGAGATGACAGCGCAGGGCCCACGCCGACAGCTAACACACTCCCAGGCCTGGGCCCCACCCCGTATGCACATTGATGCCCATTTGGCAAATGAGAAACATGCTGCTCAGAAAGCCACTCACCGGCCGAGGTCGCCGCTAGGACACTCCTGGCCCAGAAGGTGCCCTGCTAAGAACCCTCCTTCCAGGAGGACAGAGCCTAGGGCTGGGCCGGACTTGAGCCCCCACTTGCCCTCCCGGCCGAGTGCCTCGTGTAGCCCACAACCTGCCCACATGTGCTCAGTGGCCCCGGTCACATGGCTAGTAGAGGGCGGGCCCAGACCTCTGTTCTCAGGCTCTGTCCCGACAGGAGCCTGCTGCTAGGAGCTCCAGGGCTGAGGGCAACCTGGGGCGAGGAAGCACACACATGTAACCTCTCCAGCTGGAAACAGCACCCCCGACAGGGGTTCCAGGGACCAGAGTTAAGCTGTTGCGCGCGTCTGGCTTGTGCAGTTGGTGATATGTCCATAACACTACAGTATTAGAGAAGAAAGTAACAGAAGACCTAAGTGCGATCACGGCAGTGCTTTGCTGAGACTTCCTGGCCTCTGCAGCCCTGGCCCCGAGGGCACGTGCTGGCAGCAGAGCCAGGGCTCCAGTCCCCTCCCCGCCGTGTGGGCAGCCCTGCAGGAGGGGCCGGGGTTTGGGGTGGCTGGGCTGCAGGAGCGAGGGGACACGGAGAAGGGAGTGGGGCAGGACGTCTGTCCCGTTGTCACCTGTCACAGCTGGAGAACAGCGGGCGTGGAGGGGGGTGGAGGGGCACTGCAGGAAGAGACCCAGGAGAGCCCAGGGGGGCTTGGGGGTCCCAGAGGTGGGTGTCGGAGGGACCACGGGGTAAGTCACCGGGTCTGGATCTGTTTGATTTCTGTTTGTCCCTTACCGTATTTTTTAAACGACTTAAAAGTAACTGTCACAATTAAAATTGGGGACTTCTATATGAAAAGCCAGACTTCCTGATTCTCTTGAAAGGCTCGGGGGCTCTGCCAGCCGGCAGCCAGCACTCCTGCCAGAGGGCATGGGCACGTGCGTCCTGTCCCAGGCGCCCACCTGGCTGCTCCATCTGTGTACCTTTGACATCCCCACCAGCGCCCAACTGGGCCACCCCAGCTCAAGTTCACCAAATCAGACAAAAAGAACACTTTGCTTGGGAAACATCTTGTTTTTCAGGCTTAAGTCTGACTCCAGACTGTCCAGGCTAGAAACAGCCCCTCCACACCCTCTCCCCACCAGCCGGGGTGCCTCTGGCCAGAGCCACTGGGGGATGCTCCGCAGCAGGCCAGTCACCTCCGTCGCCTCCCCCGCCCCCGCCAAGCCCACTCACCTTCTGGGGTCCAGCCTGCCAGGCACACTGGGCTGGGTGCCCGCCTGGCGGTTGACAGTGCGGGACGGGACCTGCCTTAGCTGCGTCACCTGCAGGAGCTTGGTGGGCTTCTTTGGGCCCTGTTTCTCTGGAGGAAGCAGAGGAGGGCTGTCCATCTGCCCCAGGCCAGAGCAGGGCCCCTCCAGCCTGGGGCAGCCACATACCTCTGAGGCCCTTCTGGCCCTTGATCTCTGGTCCTACAGGAAGCAACGGAGGAGTCTCAGATGGCTCAGGGGCACAGAGTTCCCCAGGACCCTCCCCGAGGTCCCCCTCAGCGGCAGGAGGAAGGGTTGCTTTGAGAGCCGGCAATTCTCCCAGGAGCGTGTGGGCGGAGCCCGGGGGGCTCTGCAAGCAGGGGAAGCGGCCTGGAGCCAGCTGGACACAGGCTCTAGGGGCACCCGGCACGCCCTCTCTCTCCTGCTACCTTTGTCCCCGAGTGTAGAGAACAGCACGTTCTCCTCGAAGGCCCCGACCGCCTCCTTGGTCCTTGTGAGAGCCAAGCGCTTTCTCTCCTGTTCCTCCAGCCACTCCTTGGGCGACAGCTTGTACAGGAAATCCTTGTAGGCCTTGTAATTCTGCAGAGTGTCTTCCAATTTGGAGATTTCACTAGAGCCGGGAGGGGACGGGCGAAGTCAGGCTCCGTCCCTGGGCCCCTCGGAGGGGAGGGCAGGCCCAGAGCTCCCAGGCCTCCTGGAGGACAGGCGCCGGAACACTGTGTGCGGGGAAGGAGGCCGCCCTGCTGGGACCAGCACGGCTCATGCCCCCTGAGTTGCAGCCGCTCTCACGGTGGAGCGAGCCCTGCCCCAGTGATGTGGCCTCAGGAAGGCCACCGACTCTCTCCTGGCCTCGGTCGCCTCATCTGAAAAAGCCCCACAGGGCTTGGGGTCCCTGAGAGAGCCGAGGTTCAGAGGTGTGTGTTGTACGGGGCTCCTCTGGCTCCCGGAGGTGTGCTGGCGGGGACAGCGCAGGGCCCGGCATGCGCCCTGACCTCACCTCTGGAGGCTCATGATCTGGTTGTTCAGATCACGGATCTCACGGATCTTCTCCCTCTTCGCTTTGGACTCCTCCTCAGCCCTGGGGGTGGGGAGGGGAGGGAGCCAATCACAGGGTGTTCAAGAGGGCTGGCCACTCTGCCTTCAGGCAAGGCGGGAGGCGGGGGAGCTGCAAGGAGGGGCCTGGCTGGCTGAGTGGTGGGTGTGAGCAGGCCGGGATCAGGGCTGGCTGGGTGGTGAGTGTGTGCAGGCCCGGGGTCAGGCCGGGTGGGTGGTGAGTGTGCACAGGCTGGGGTCCGGGCAGCTCACAGTCTCAGGGCCTGCACAGAGCTGAGGTTGTTTTCCCTGAGGAACTCTTCAAATAGAGCAGCGTCCTTCTCCAGAAACTTCTCTGCCCGCTCCAGCTTGGCCTCCTCCTTGGCCGCCAGCCTCTCCAGCCGCTGGATCTCGTTCCGCTTCATATCCAGGGCGTACTGAGGGCACCGAAGCGGGCGTCACGCTCCTCACAGGGCCAGCCCGCTGGGCCCGCGGGGCAGCCGGCCTACCTGGATGAGGAACGTTTGCCGCTTCTGGTCGATGTAGCTGTTTATGTCATCAGGTCCCATCTTCCTTCCTGCAACAAGAGGCATGAGGCATCTGGGGCGGGCAGGCAGTGGGAGAGAGACCCAAGCCTGAAGCCTGGGATGGGCAGAGCCAGGCAGTGCGGGGCCAGCCTGCCGGTCTGGTGCTATGCTGGCTGTGAGGCCCAGATGACTACAGGAATCGCGGGAGAGCCAGCTGTGGCTGCAGCAAAAGGAAAGCAGGCTCTGCTGATATAGTACAGCCTCCACGGCTAGAGACGGACCAGGTGGGAAGTCCTTCTGTATGTCTGACTTGAGCCTCTCTTGCTGTAGCACCCTTCTCACCTGGAATGAAGCTCTGGACACACCCACCCTGGTAGTTTTACCTGGCTGGACTTAATAATGAAAGGTCTATTGGCCAGGACAGTGAGAGAATGGGGGCGGTGAGAGAAAAATGGGGCAGCGTGCTCTCTCCTTGGGGTGCCCTAAGCCTCCAGGGCACAATGTGGGCAGCAGGTAAGTCTACCCTGACAGGGTTTCAGCCAGGCGGAAGTCACGTGGGCATCGGGACCACCTTCCAGAGTACAAGCAGGGAGGCATCGCAGTTGGGCTCAAGGCCCATGCAGGCCTCCTTCCCTGCCTTTCTGGAGAGGAAGGCCTGGAGGCTCCCCAGCTGGGGATGGAACCGTGGGGCTCTCGGCCTTTTCCCTCAAATCCTCTCCTTTCCCGAAGAAGCCGGTGTGGTACACGAGTTCCGTTTTCAGTCTAGATGTCTGGCCTGGCCTCCCTGGGCTCCTTACTGGAAGTCAGACCTGCTGGGTCCAGCTTTCCCCACCCAGATGCCACCTGCTGCTCCCAGGTCTTAGAAATGGACAGTGAGGGAGAGACAAAACACATGCAGTGCTGCTTCCCAGGGCAGAGCTCCACACACAAAACGTCCAAGCAAGCTCAGGGCTTCCTACCCGAAACAACAAGCCTCGGGCGTCAGGGGTAGAGGCTGGGGGTCTCTCCACGCTCAAATTCACATTCAGAGCCCCTGTAGCCCATGGGGTCCAGGACTCTCTGATCTCAATTGCTTCTTTCTAGTTTAGTGGTTTATACTTCACTGGTAGAGTGTTAGTGCATTTTTAGTACTTCAGATTTCCTACAGGGTCATAAAAATAGTAACAGGTCACACACACACATAGCTCCCTCTCACTACGGGCAGTGTCTGAAGACGTTGAATCCGACCACCCATGAGGCTGGTACTGTTACCAGCCAAGAGTGGAAGCTGCGTACAAAGCTGACTTGTCCAGGACAGAGAAGCCATTTGGTGCTGAAGCTCAGGTGCTCGCCACCAAGGGAAGTGCTTACATTTTATACCTTGTCCAGCCTGCACTCACTGTGCAGGCCAGCATTCAGAATGAGTGCAATGTTGGGATTCAAAGGCTTCTAGAGCAGCAATCCATGTAGAATTGATCCTTGTACCCCGGGAGGCAAAGGCCAGGCTCAGAGAAGACCCCGGCCCCCCCCACACACACTGCACCACAGCCCCGCATCTCCAGAGCCCTTTAAACGCACTGCTCAGACCGCAAGGGCGAAGACGGGATTCTGGGGCGTCAGGGCTGGGGGGCGGGGGGAGGGGCGCACCTCGGGTCATGGAGAGCTTCCAGGCCGTTTGCTCGTGGAAGATGCGAAGCTGCTCTGCGCGCGCCCCCTGGTCCGCCACCTCGTCCTCCAGCTGCAGCTCGCGCCGCAGGCTGCCGAGCTTGGCCGCCACGTTGGACGAGTAGGTCATCTTCTCGTGCACCCGCAGCTTCTTCTTCTGCTCCCGATCCTGGGGTGGGCGGTGTAGGGCAACGGGGTCGGGCGGGGTTGGGCGGGGTTGGACGGGGCCAGCCACCCACCCACCCCTCTCCCGCCCACCAGTCTGCTCCGCGTCGCCCTGTCCGGGGCGGCCGGGGCTTCGGAAGCGCGCACGCTGCGGAGGCGCGCACTTGGCCGGTGTGGCTGCGCGCATGTGCAGAGTGACTTGCGGAGAAGACCCTGGGGCTGTGAGCCTGCGGGAACTGCTCTGGGTCCTGAGCACAGCTGCCCAGGGGTTGGCAGGGGGGCGGGGCGCCAGATGAACCACAGGATGCCAGCTCAGATGCGCATTCCAGATCAGTGGTGCAGGGCCACACTCACTAGAGATGATCCTCGTTTGTCTGAAGTTCTCACTTAAACTGAGCGTCTTGTATTGTGATTTGCTAAATCTTGACAAACTGACGTTGAGGGAAACTAGATCCTCGGAGTTTCCAAAAGAAACTGGAAATCCCAAGTTTGACCTGCAAGCTCCCTACTCACTGTGGGCAGCCCGTGGTCACGTGGGGGGTCTGCACCTCCCTACCTATTCTCCACCCTGCCTGGCCTCTGGCCAGCCACCCCCAGGACTGCATCCGGCCCCAGCCTTACACTTGGGAGGGTCTCAGGATAGGGTGGGGTGAGGGACTCATCTTCCCGAGGCCTAGTGTCCAGCCCCTCCTGCTGTCCAAGCCCTGGGGATCTTGCTGGCTCAGGACCCAGACTGCCCGAGCAGATAAGCCCTCACGTGGGTCTTCATTTGGCTTCCCCTGGTCAAATTCTACTTCCTGCTGGCCCTGCCGCGTGCAACACCTATTTCACCTCTTGTCTGTGGCAGGACCCTAATTCGCACATCCATGTACAATGAAGTTGGGAAAATGTCACCCGCTAGAATTCCAGTGGCAGAAGGTCTGCAATTTAAAGATACTGGGCAGGGGCTTCCCTGGTGGCGCAGTGGTTGAGAGTCTGCCTGCCGATGAAGGGGACACGGGTTTGTTTGTGCCCCGGTCTGGGAAGATCCCGCATGCCGCGGAGCGGCTGGGCCCGTGAGCCATGGCCGCTGAGCCTGCATGTCCGGAGCCTGTGCTCCGCAATGGGAGAGGCCACAACAGTGAGAGGCCCACGTACCGCAAAAAAAAAAAAAAAAAGACACTGGGGAGCTTCTTGTGGTCAGTGTGAGGAGGTCAGGGCTGTGCTGGGCGGAGGAGTGTGAGGTGGGGTCAGGAGCTTTGGAAGGAAGGCAGAGGCTCCCTGAGGCTGGGCCAGGCTGGGAGAAGGAAGCCCAGGCCGTGCTGGCACTGGTGGAGAAAGGGGAAGCCTTGTGTGTGCGTGTTGCCCGGAGTGCCGCTCAGAGTGGCTCTGTGTCTCTGTCGCTCCGCCTTCCAGGCAGGAGGTGGGGAGCACCGATGGCTCCGCCTGGATCCAGGCACAGGGGTGGGGCTGGAGGACCTGCATGTCCCTGTGTGTCCTTGGTCCTGGTCAGGGTCACAGAGGGAGCCACTGCTCTAAGGAATCTCAGATGCTGAGCCCTGAGTCGGGGTGGACACAGTCAGCCCATGAGGGAGCCCGGGACGCAGGCCTTGCCTGTGCGTGTGAGTGTGTGTCTCAGAAACACGGCCTGGGGCGCGCGCGCGCGCGCGCGTGTGTGTGTCTGGCCTCCCAGAATTCCAGTGAGGGGGACTGTGCAAGGTTAGAGCATGCGGGGGGGTTTCCTAGGGCCTTGAAGGTCAGGGAGAGTCTCAGGAGGGGACAGTGTCTCATGCAGGGGACAGCAGACGTTAAGGCATGTTGGCTGAGGCTGTAGCCACAGAAACTCCCCCACCCTGACAACAGCCCAGGAACAGTGGTGATGAAGCTGGTAAGCTAGTGGGACAAGAGACCTGGGGCCAGGCAGTTGCGAGTTGTTTTCATCGCAAGCGGTGAGCCATTGACTATTCCAGAGTGAGAGAGTGACCTGAGCAAAGGGCAGTCTGGCTGCTTCCGTGTGAGGGAGGAGGGAGCTGCGGGCAGGCTGCTCCTCGAAAGATACTCACTGATAGAGACTTACTCCGCTCCTGGGCTCTGAGCAAGAAGAGATCCATGTCCCCAGGCACATGGAAAGGATTAGCTGGCTGGTCGGGAACGCTCGCAGACCCTGGGGAGGGAAATGCCTCACTGGAGAAACAAGCCAGCTCTGCCAGCCGGTGATCTGGGCCTCTGGGGTCCCGGCACCCTCCCAGCCCAGCAAGGGAGCTTCCATGAAAGCACAAGCGAGCAGCGAATGTTCTCTTGGATCCAGCTGTGCCTGAAGTCCACCCCTGGACCTTCCAGCTCTGTGAACTTACCTGTCTGGCCCCTGCCATCTGAAAGAGACCTTGTGAACACAGACCTTCCCGTGTCTCGGACCTGTGCTACGTTCCTGGCCCCCTATCCTCTCTCACTTAAAGTCCCAGGAACCCCCTTCTCTCCATAGGGGAGAGAAGCTCCACCTGCCCTTTGTAAGTGATGGAAGCAGCTGACCCTGCGCTTTGTCCCTGCAGGGGTCTCCCTGAGCCTCCCAGGGGAAGGCTGGGCTTGGGAGCTGGTGAGGGCAGAGTGCCTGAAGCCTGGGAAGGCAGGGCGGGAACCTGGGAGGTGAGGGCTGCCAAGGACCCCAATCCTGCTGCCGCCCTCCCAGCAGTAAGGGGGAGGTTCCCACAGCACAGCTCACCAGTGTCAGCGAAGATGGAACCCAGGGCACCAAACTAAGGGCTTAAAACTATGGTTGCTTCTTCCCCGACTACCCTTGATTTAGAAGAAACAGGGTTTATTGTTAAAAAAAAAATCTCGAAAGTAAAAGAAAATATCACATATAAAAAAGAACTCCTCCATTTTAAACAACTGCTGATAACATTTCTGGGGGTATTTTTTTCCTAAT
This sequence comes from Mesoplodon densirostris, assembly GCF_025265405.1. NCBI lineage: Eukaryota > Metazoa > Chordata > Mammalia > Artiodactyla > Ziphiidae > Mesoplodon > Mesoplodon densirostris. The sequence continues at coordinate 110,520,033 of NC_082670.1, read as the reverse complement.
ACTTTTCAATACACATTTTTGATAATTCTATATCTTCCTTAAAAAAAAAAGAAACACTTTAAAGTTACTAACTCTTTGTGGACAGCATAAGGAAATACTAAGGGCTACCGTAACTCAGTGCTTCCTGTGGCACACTCGTATGGCAAATGCGGTGCCCACGGCACTGCCCTGGACACCCTGAGTTCTCCACTGCGCCATCACTGACTGGCCCTCGGAGCGACTTTCCGAAGGGAGACTAGAGGGCTGTGAGCAGTTTCCAGGCTTCAGAGACTTAGGTTGACCTGCCTTCCTGGAGGTCGGTCCCATTTTACGCCCTCACCCCCAGAAGGAGGCTGCAGTTAAAGGAACATGAAGTTATGCCCTGCTGGTCTCAAAGCACCTCCACACAAGACATGTGTCGGTTCTCACAGGGAAACGAGCTTGCAGTGGGGAAGCCTGGCAGCCTCCCCATCAGCCCGGGTGACAGGAGTCTGCATCCTGACCCCGGACGTGCCCAGGACGCTTCATCTGCATCCCTCATGAGGAGGGGTCAGAGAAGCCTAAATACGGGCACGCTACAAAATCTTTTACTCTTTTTTCAGCTTTTCTGTAAGAATTAGCTCCTATCAGAAAAGAGTTTTAAGGCTGAGAAGAATAGAGACAAATTATCTGCTCCTGGCCCCAGCCCATGGGAGGAGGTCAGCAGGGGCTGTGTCAGCTCCACCCTGCCTTCTGGCAATGCAGCCGGCCTCTGTGGAAAAGGTTAACTGCGGTAGTTAGCAAGGACTAATGTCCGTAATGACCCAGTGAGGTGGGAAACACTGCGACCCCTGTGAGGAAACAGAGGCACCGAGAGGTCAGAAGCCCCCCAAGGCCACGCAGCCGTAAGCAGCTACTCCGAGACCAGCTTCCGAAGCAGAAACTGTATCTGCGTTCTGGGAAGAAGGGAATGTTTAGCGCTAACGTGAAGGGAATCAATGGGTGATGTGAAGACGAGCCCCGAACCCAGAACGGTGATCATTCCAGGCAGACTGTTCCAGAAACTCAGTCGGTTTAACATCTACACATCAAGCAATGTACTACAGCCCATTAACAGAATGAGGAAGAAAATTCTATGGTCATTTCAATAGATGCAGTAAAAGTGTTCTTTAAGATTCAAAACTTACTTTGAATAAAAGTCTTAGCAACCTAGGAATAGAAGCAGACATCCCTGATCTGGTCAAAAGAAGAATGGTGAGCTGACTCATGGCCCCCAAAGACGTCCGTGCCCTAGTCCGCAGCCTGGGACTGTGTTCCCTTATATAGAAAGGGGATTTCGCAGATGTGATCACGGACCTTGAGACGGGAAGATGGTCCTGGATTATCCACATGGGCCCAATATAATCACAAGGGGCCCTATAAGACGGAGGTCTGGAACAGCAGCAGGCAGAGCGGCAGCAGAAGCAGAGCTGGGGAGATGCCACGGAGACGGGAAGAGGCTCTCGGGGGTGGAGGAGCGCAGGTGCCTCTAGAAGCTGGAAAAGGCGGGAAACAGATTCTCCCCTGGAGCCCCAGAAGGAGCCAGCTCTGGGGGCACCTTGATTCCAGCCCTGTAAGATTCATTTTGGACTTCTGATTTCTAGAACCCGAATAAACTTGTGTGTTTTAAACCACGGAGTCTGTGGTAATTTGTTACAGCAGCAATGGGAAACTGATCCGTGTATCCACAAGAAACCGCTAGGTAAAATATTTCCCCCCAACATGGGAAACAAGGCATGGATGCCTATCTTAGCAGGGTTGTAATGAGGGTCCTCACGATGCCATAGGCAAGAAAAAGAATAAAAGATGTAAGGATTGGAAAGAAAGGGAAAATCATGTCACTCAAGGTGATGGAGTAGAAAATCCAAAAACACCTGCAAACAAGATGGATCCAATTAGATCAACTAGAGACGGTTTGTAGATCTTCCTGTGAAACGAAAATAAAATGCAGAGAAGATACAATAAACCTGTATTTTCATGACCTTGGGGGTCAGCAAAGAGTTTTAAAACAGGACTTGAAAAGTACTAACCATAAGGAAGTGATCGGTAAACTGAACTACAAAAGTAGAAACTTTTGTTTATTAAAAGGCACCACCAAGACAGAGAAGGCAACCCACACAGCGGAGGAAGGTATTTGCAGTACTTAGAACTGGCTAACGATGTGTAATCAGAATATGTAAAGAGCTCCTAGGAATCATTAAAATAAGGAGACAGACAACCCAGTAGAAAAGTGGGCCGAAAGCAGGAGGAACAGGTGCTTCACAGCACAGGGTCATCAATGCCCCATAAACATAAGTAATCCCCCTCGCTGGTCACAGGGAACATGAGATACTAATGCACACCCAAAGGACCAGGTAATACAAAAAGGAAGTATGTGTGCCTGGTGTTGGAGAGGTGTGGAGCAACTGGAACCCTCACACCTGTTGGTGGGCTGTGAACTGCTACAGTCGCTCTGGAAGATTGTTCAGCGGCAGCTACGAAAGTTTAACACCCAGCCAGCAATTCCACTCCACCCTATACACCCAGGGGAAACAGCCCCAGAATGGCACAATGTTCACAGCGGGGGGCCCTCAAGATGGCGGAGGAGTCGCACGACGTGGAGTTCACCTCTCCCCAGAAACGCATGAAGAATACATCTACGGGGCTTCCCTGGGGGCGCAGTGGTTGAGAGTCCGCCTGCCGATGCAGGGGACACGGGTTCATGCCCCGGTCTGGGAAGATCCCACATGCCGCGGAGCGGCTGGGCCCGTGAGCCATGGCCGCTGAGCCTGCACGTCCGGAGCCTGTGCTCCGCAATGGGAGAGGCCACAGCAATGAGAAGCCTGTGCACCGCAACGAAGAGTAGCCCCTGCTCTCCACGACTAGGGAAAGCCTGCACACAGCAACAAAGACCAAACCCAGCCAAAAATAAATAAAATAAATAAATTTATGTTAAAAAAAAAGAATACATCTACAAATGGAACAATTCTCACAGAGCACCTGCTCAACACTAGCAGAGGAGCTTGGACACCAAAAAGGACAAGAAAGATCCCCCCATAACAAGGTAGGATGAAAGAAAGAAGAAGGGAAAAGGAAGAGGAGAGGAAGCGGATGGGGCCCGCACCCCTGGCACGGAGCTGAAGGAGAGGAGAGGCTCCCACGTGCAGGGAAGCCCCCTCACCAGCAGGGAGATCAGCTGGGACAGACGGGGAGCTTCGGGGCTCAGAGAAGAGCCCAGCAACTGGTCTGCTGCAGGCAGCACAGAGTGAGACCTACACAGATGGTCTGTGCCACAGCCCTGCGAGCCCCAGCCTGAGAGGGTGTCCTTTCTCTACAAGAAAATACTTGAAGAGATTATAGTCAAAAACTTCCCTAACATGGGAGAGGAAATAGTCACCCAAGTCCAGGAAGCATAGAGAGTCCCATACAGGATAAACCCAAGGAGGAACACGCCAAGACACATATTAATCAAACTAACAAAAATTAAATACCAAGAAAAGTATTAAAAGCAACAAGGGAAAAGCAACAAATAACATACAAGAGAATCCCCATAAGGTTATCAGCTGATTTTTCATCATAAACTCTGCAGGCCAGAAGGGAGTGGCAGGATATATTTAAAGTGATGAAGGAGAAAAACCTACAACCAAGATTACTCTACCCAGCAAGGATCTCATTCAGATTCAACAGAGAAATCAAAAGCTTCACAGACAAGCAAAAGCTAAGAGAATTCAGCACACCAAACCAGCTTTACAACAAATGCTAAAGGAACTTCTCTAGGCAGGAGGGAAAAAAAAAAGAGGCCACAAGTAGAAACAATAAAAGAACAAATGGGAAAGCTCACTGGTAAAGGCAAACATACAGTAAAAGCAGGAAATCATCCATACAGAGTATGATATCAAAACCAGCAACCATGAGAAGAGGAGAGTACAGATGCAGGAAATGGGAATTGCATTTGAAATGAAGAGACCAGCAACTTAAAACAAACTTGTATACAATACACTGCTCATGGGAAATGCAAACCAAAAAACTACAATAGATCCACACAAAAAAAAGAAAAGCAGGGGCTTCCCTGGTGGCACAGTGGTTAAGAAGCCGCCTGCCAATGCACGGAACATGTGTTTGATCCCTGGTCTGGGAAGATCCCACATGCCGTGGAGCAACTAAGCCCGTGTGCCACAACTGCTGAGCCGGCACTCTAGAGCCCGCGCACCACAACTACTGAGCACGTGCCGCAACTACTGAAGCCTGCACGCCTAGAGTCCATGCTCCACAAGAGAAGCCACCGCAATGAGAAGCCCACGCACTACAGTGAAGAGTAGCCCCTGCTCGCCGCAACTAGAGAAACCCCCGCGTGCAGCAACGAAGAACCAAATGAACACAAATGAACCTCTCTATGAAACAGAAACAGACTCACAGACATAGAGAACAGACTTGTGGTTGCCAAGGGGGAGGGAGTATGGGGGAGGGATGGACTGGGAGTTTGGGGTTAGTAAATGCAAACTATTACATATAGAATGGATAAACAACAAGGTCCTACTGTATAGCACAGAAAACTATATTCCATATCCAGGGATAAGCCATAGTGGAAAAGAATATAAAAAAGAATGTATATATGTGTATAACTGGGTCCTTTGCTGTACAGCAGAAATTAACACAACATTGTAAATCAACCATACTTCAATAAAAATAAATTTTAAAAAAAAGTAAAATATTCTGGCAAAGGCGAAAAAGAGAAAAAGGATAGATGAAGCAAATGTGGCAAAATCTTGTCTGCTTCCAATCTGGCAATGAGCACACAAGTCCATTGGACTTCAGTCTCTACTTCTGGGCAGGTTTGGATTTTGATAACTATAACCAAGAGGAAATGGGGTTGGGGCAGGGTGGACTGGGAAGCTTGTTCCCAGGGCGGGAGCTCGGCCTGGGAAGGGCAGGCTCAGGGAAAATGCTCACGTCTGCACGTCTCTGCAGAAGATCAGACTGGCCTGTAAGGCCAGGCTGGGGGTGGGGACAGCGAAGGAACCAGGAGGGAGTCCAGGAAGCCAAGATGTGGAGGATACAGCAGGGGCTCAGAGGATGAGGCACATGCAGCCAGCTGCCTCCCCTTCCTACTCCTAACAGGTGGCAATCATGTGCCTCATTGAAAAGCTACACTTCTCAGACTCCCTTGCAGATACTGATGGACCCATAACCAATGGAGTGTAGGCAGAAACTGCTGGGTGGTGGGGCTGCTGCGGAAGAGGTCTTCCCAAGATGTGAGTTAGCAGGTGGGCAATTTTGCCCTTCCCTTTGCTCCTTCTCCCTGTCTGGAATCAGATGTGATGGCTGGAGCTGCCACAGCCATTTTGTGACCATGTGACAACCTTGTGGTTGAAAGGCCTGAAAATAAAGATGGTGGATCAGAAAGACTTGGGATCTGGTCACCTGGAAGATTCTGTAGAACTGCCGTTGGTGGAGCTCCATGGAGCCCTGGTCTGCCTCCCACGTTTCTCATTACAGGAGGAAAAATAAACCCTACTTTGTGGTTTATGTTCCTATTATTTCATATTTCAGTAACCCAATTCCGAATGGAAACAGAAGCATTTCTCTCTGTCCTTCACACTAAAAACTAAGTCTGAAGGCATCTGGGTGCTGAGGGAGAGAGTCTGCCTCCCACCAACTGGGACTTCAACTCCCAGCTGCAGAATTACCTTTGGTTTTTTTCACGTTTCTTTTATTCTTTAATGACTGAAGAAGAACTATTGTCCATGGATTCCGGGCTCTTCTCTGGGGAGACGCAAAAGCGAGGGCCACAGCAAATGACTCACTGGCTTGGTACAGCTGTGAACACAGCGTGAGGCTGGGCAAACCCCAGATACTAGGGCTCCAGATACTAGGAAAGCCTCAGTTGCCACATTGGAGAGGATTATGCTGACTTGGCCAGGAGGCTGTGAGAATCGTGCAAGAGAATGGCCACAAAAATTCCCAGCACACGTGCCTGGCGCACAGAGACGTCTTGTGCGTCCCCTTTGGCACCCCTCCCTTGGCTCCTAAGGGCAGAGCGGGACCATTTTCCGTGGAGGCCACGGGCTCTAAGCCTTTGATGCCCACCCAGCCAGCCCTTTGGCTGCGAGCCTCCCAGGGCTTCTGACAGCTGCAGCGGAAGACACGGAGACCCCCTGCCCGCTGCTCCCTTGTCCGCTGGCACCACAGCATCAGCGGAGGGCAGGCAGCAAAGGGACCGCTGGAGCCAAGGGGATGAGGAGCGGGAGAGGGACCCGCCGGTCTGTCGGGATGACGCTCCCACATCAGCACTGAGTCCCCCAAAGCTCCTCTGCTGCCAGGCAACCCCGGAAGGTCCTGCAGGCGCCTGCAGCTCAGCAAAAGCGGTGCCCCAAGCTTCCCCAAGACGTGCCCCCGCGCCCCCTCCTCCTCCCCTCACCAGCCTCCGCTGCCCCCCGAGGCCCAGCCCGCTGTGGGCGCTCCGTGCTCGTCCTCAACCTGCCTTTGCTGCCACCGGGGCCGCGCCCACACGCCCGTCCTTCCCACGTCCTGCCTCCGCCCGGCTTCTTCCCGGGGTCCGGCAGCCCTCTCTCCCCCGTGACGATGGCAGCTCACACCGCCCGGCGCCTCCCCGGGCTCAGCCCCAGACCGGTCGCCACGTCCAGTCCCCACAGAGCTCGGGAGACCCGTGCTGCTCCTCAGGAACCGAGGAGACGAGACGCGAGAGTTGGGGGTCCCCCAAGGCCGAGCGGGGACGTCACAGGCCCGACGTCTGCCGGCCCCGACGCCCTGGGCAGCGCTGCCCTCTGGAAACGCCCGTGGCCCCGGTGCCACGAGAGAAAGGCGTGGACCTGCGCTTCCCGATGGGGCTGTGAATGGGGTCAGGCCCTCCCCATCCTTGGGCTGGGGCTCCACAGGGATCAGGGCGAGACCCTCGAGATAGGCAGGTGCTGCCTGGCGGCCCCCAGCCCTACTCTCCCCTCTGGCGGAACCAGAGAACGAGGGCTGCATTCCAGGCGTCCTCCCGCCACCCCCAGCGCCGCCCTCAGCTCTGCTTTCTGGGTGCTGTTCCGAGCGGCCAGCCTGGGTCCTGTGCCTGGCCCTCTGACCCGCCACCCACCTTCTAGTTTATCCCAGAGACACGTGGGAATCACGCACAGGTGTCGACTGCCGCGCCGGAGGGAAAAGCGAACAGTGGAAATGGAATTAGCCCTCAGTAGAAAGAGGTGTGGTGCATGCGGGTGTGTCATTCCATGGGCACAGAGCGTGGATGTGGACGGTTAAATGGATGTGCACGTGGAGGGTGGCTGCCCAGATCGAGCCCCGGGGGGTGCTCGCTGAGCCGCTCTGCCTTGTCCCCTGCCCCCCGCACTTCAGCCACCCAGCCTCCCTGGGCCCCTCACACAGGACAAATGGTTCCTGCCCCAGGGCCTTTGCACAGAGGGGCTCCCTGACTCCCCCCACACCCGACAGTGTGAATTTGCTTCCCTCCCAGCTCCTGTCTTCCTCTCTGAAAGCACCCGAGTCACCTGCTGCTTCCTTCTGCCTTCCACCCCTGAATCCCAACCTCACGAGGCTGGTTCGGCCCAGAGCCGTCCTGGTACCCAGGGGAAGCAGTTGAGGAACCGGCACAAACGAAACAGAACGTGGAGGGGTGTGAGTGTTCCCTCACAGCCCTCGGGTACAGGAGAGTCACAAGCCTTTAGTTCCTGGGAGGCCCACCCTTCCCCTGCAGGCAGCTCTACCCCGGCCACCAGCTGCCCTGCCAGCCTGGGCTCAGTGGGGCGTGGGGGCAGCCAAAGCAGCCACGCCCACAGCCCAAGAGGAAGGGAGCGGGGAGCCCCTGCTGATGACGTGGCGCTGCTTGTTGTGGGCTTGCTGGCCACCTGTACCTCTTCTGTGGAGAAATGTCTATAAAGTTCTTTGCCCACTTTTTAACTGGGTTGTTTGTTTTTAGTCGTTGTTGAGTTTTAGGACTCTCTGTGTATTTTGGATATTAACCTCTCATCAAAGCTTTCCTTAAGTGTCTGGCTCCCAAAGCCGGGGAAGGGGCCCCGTTTCTAAATCCCCCGACAGACACGGCAGGGAAGTGATGGCAGCTCGTGGGGTTGAAATAATGACCGGCCTCTGCGTGGCCCCTCAGCAAACACACAGCCGCAATCTGGGATGACAAGGTCCTTGCTGCCCACCCTGGCACCCACAAGCCACAGCGGGGACTCAGGCCACCCTCCCCACTGCTCCGGGACTGGAGACTGGGGACAGGTAGCCCCTTCACCAAATACCAAAGTTCACCAGAACCTCCCAGCCTCTTCATTTAGTTCCCTCCTGGAAGCTGCAGAGCTCCCGTCTGGGGTTCTGACAGTTCCTGCCTGCTCAATACTCGTTTGCGTGGAGAGAGTGACTCCCAGGTCTTCCTGCTGGGTCACCTCCCACGACGTCACGCCATTCACAGATATTTTGTTCTTTTAGATGCCAGTGTGGATGGATGTGCCCGTTACTTTCCATGCTCGATGGGGCACTGCTGCTGTATGGAAACACTAATTTTTGAGGGTTGATCTTGTGCCCTGCAATGTTGCTAAATTCATCTATTAGCACAAATAGCTTTCTTGGGGAGTCTTGGGGATTCTCTACATACAGGATCATTTCATCTGTGAACAGAGAGTTTCCCCTCTTCCGCCCCCATCTGAAGGCCTTTTACATCCCTTCCTTGTCTAAACGCCCTGGTGAACCTCAGCACGGTTTTGAAAGGCAGTGATGAAAGCTCCTGGTCTCTGGGGAAAGCTTGCAGCCTAACAGAATTTTACTGAAGGCTTTTTAGGTGCCAGGTTCTGGAGACGCAGCAGCAGAAGAGGTACAGAGCAGCCCCTGCCCTCATGGAGAGATACACAAGGTGAGTAAGGAAAGGCCAGGCAGGTCGGGATGTGTGCTAAGGAGGGCATAAGGCAGGGCAAAGCAAGGAGGAGGGTGGGGAAGGTGCGGCCGCCCCACGCCTGACCTGCACGCGGGGCTCACTGAGGGGCCTCGCGCTGAATAACCTCCTGGAGGGAGTGAGGGGGGACGGAGCCCCGGGGGAGGGCCTTCTGGGCAGGGGACCGTGCCGGTCTGTCCCAGCAGCACAGGCGGCCAGGGGCGCGAACGGGACGAGCACAGAGAGGAGAGGTGCCTATCACCGTCCCCCCAAACTCTCCGAAAGCAGGCAACGCCTCCGTGTCCTCGACCTCTGCACCCCAGCCCGGCACAGGGCAGCTGTGCTCACGCCCAGCCCGATCTTGCAGCTTCCCAGATGAAGGTTGGGTCACTTAAAACCAGGGCTCCTAAACCGCCAAAGTCAACGACTGAACCCGGCCCCCACGCCCAGGGTCAGCAGCGGCGGGGGAAGACACGTGCACGCGCGCCGGTGGAGCCTGCAGGCCCGACAGCCAGGCCTCGGCAGGGAGGACCCCTCCCAGCTGCCCCCTCCCCCCACCCCCACGGAAAATACACTCGGCCACTCAAGGGACAGACCACAGGCCCCGCCCCCGCGAGAGCCCCAGGGATGTGGGGACCAGCTGCAGGCCAGGGCTCCCGGAAGGGGCTCTGCACTGGGGTCCTGCAGCCCTGCCCCCGCCAGCCGCGACTGGGGAGCCTGGGGCCCACTCTGGCATTGCCAGCCGCTCTGCCAGGCCAAGGTCCCACAGGCATCCTCTGCTCTCTGTGCCAGGGTCACACCTTGCCCAGGGTCTCGAGGGAGCCGTGGCCAGTGGCCCCCTGCCCAAGGGGGACGGAACGGCACCCCAGCCACAGAGTCGTAAAACCCAGACACTGGGCCGTGTCCTGCTCAAACCCTCGCCGTCATCCCCATGGAGCCCAGCAGTCCCCCTACGCCCACAAGGCCCTACACGCTGGTCCACACTGGCCGCTGTCCCTTCCGCCAGCCCTCATGCTCATTCCCACGTCAGGGCCTCCGCTGGCCTCACCCACTGCCTAGGACACCCTTCCACACGTTCATCTTTCAGGACACCGACCCACAGATGTCGAATGTCACTTCCTCCCAGAGGCCTCCCCACCCCCTCGGCCGCTGCAGATATAGAACGATCGCCTGATTCCCAGCGTCTGCGTCCCTCGCCCCAACCTAAGTCCCAGGACGGGCAACCCCATTAGCGCTACTCACCTGAGTCCCCAGGGCCTAGGACCCATGCCCACACACAGCTGGCACTTACTAAGCACGTGTGAATGAGGAACAAACCCAGAGCCCATTCCTGCCATGTTCCATCCCAGCTAAGTTCTTGCCCACACCCCCGGCCACCCCTTGTCCTGCAGCCTGCAGCATCTTGTCCAACTCCGGCCCCACGCATGCAGACGCAGCCCAGCCCCTGGAGGACGGGCGGTGGGTGTGCTAACAGCAACGGTGCAGACACGGCACAAGCAACATGGATGCACCTACTGTTGGCAGAGCTACACATGTGCCCAGCCCTCCTGTCCCATGGCAGCCCTCGGGAAGACAGGCTGTTCCTCCTGCACAGATGGGGCAGCTGAGGCTGACAGAGGCGACCCGAGCAAACGGGTGTGTCTGATACCTGTGCCCCTGCCCACGGCCTCTGGCTGCGGCTGGGGTCCAGACGCCCCATCTGCACCTGCCCCAGACTCAGAGCTCAGTGTCCCCAAGCCCCTCCCCCGCAGAGGGCTCAGACTGTTCCTGGCCCCCACTGTGGTCGCCAGCTCCTGTGGCCAAACCCAGGATGCCAGGCTCAGGCAGTCTTCTGGCTTGAGCCCCAGTCGAAACACCCTCACCCCGGTCGACTTCCCTCACCCGCCTTGCTTAGCACCCCTGCCCAGCCCGGCCTGCCGAGGCCCTGGGTCTGTCGGCTTGGCCATGCCGGCCTGGCCTGGTTTCTTCCCTAATGCACAGACCCTCAACCCAGACCAGGCCACCCAGTTCAGGGACGCCTCCCGTTTGCTTGTCACCTCCACGGGTACGATCACAGAACCTTGAGGGTCACAGGGTGCCCGCCATCTAACCAGCCCCTGGTACCATAGAGTCAATCAGCACAGTTTATAAAGCTTTCAACTGTCTTGTGAGAGCGCCCCTGTGTTGCACCGTTTTGGGTGTGTGCATTTAGAGTTGATTTGTTACCTGTACACATTGTAAAGCTATCTTTTTTTTTCTTTCTTTTTTTGGTAACCCCATTTCAGCGTTCGTTTTTCAATTCACTAGGGAGCAGAGAAAGTGAGAGAGGCCGAGCACACGGTGTACAAGCGCGACCGCTGCTGACAGCAGCCCACCAAGAGCGAACTGGTTAAAGAATTATGCTACCTGCACGCGTGGGGTCGCTATTTGCTGCAAGCACTAAAGGTGCAAGGGAGCTCGACGTTGTGATAAGGAACAGTCTCCACAACGTCTGGATTAACGGGAAGCAAGGCCCAGGGAGCATCGCTGCTGTGTGGCCGTTTGTGTGAGAAAGGACAGGCCGTCTCTGTGTGCATTTGCTTGTACGTGCACAAGGCGAGAGCGTGGCGGGTGGCACGCGTGTAGGGAGACAGAGACATGGCAGCCGCCACGTTGGGAGGCAGGTAGGGCTTTTCACAAGGGGGGCTATCGACACACTTTTGAATCCAAACCACAGCAAGATTAAACCAAAAGCTGAAGAAACGCACAGCGCGCAGACAATGGACGTGTTGCCCCTCCCGGCCCCTCAGCCCCAGCGGCCTCTCACGTGCCACTCAGCTGGAGCACCTGGCCGCGCACGTGTGCCTCCAGAGGGGGAGGGGCTTCACACAGGGGCCGGTCTGCGGAAAGCTGAGAGCCCCACCTCCACGGTGGCACCTTCCTCAAGCCTGTTTTGGGGTGCATTGTGTCCCCCCCAAAATGAATGCTTTTGAATACCTGAAATCCTAACTCCCAGGACCTCAGAATGTGAGCCTGTTCAGAATCAGGGTGGCTGCAGATGTAACTAAGACGAGGTCATGCTGGGCTACTGTGCTTGCCTAATACCATATGACTCCTGTCCTCAAGAAAAAGGGGAAATTTGGAACACACACGTAGAACGCCAAGTGAAGATGAAGGTACACACCGAGCTGATGCTTCTACAAGCCCAAGAACCCCAAAGATCGCCAGCAAACCCCCAGAAGCTGGGAGAGAGCATAGGACAGAGTCCCCCCCTCACGGCCGCAGAAAGGAACCAGCCCTGCCCACGACACCTTGATTGTGGACTTCTGGGTCCCAGAACTGTGAAAAGACACACTTCTGTTATTTAAGCGCCCGGCCTGGGGTGGGGCTTTGTTACAGTGGCCCTAGGAAATAAAACATGCAGTTTCTAGGGAACCTGGCAAACCTGTGATTTCTGGTTCACGGCCTCATTTAGAATCACTGTGGCCCTTGATTACATCTAGACCTCACTGTCCAGGTCCCCAAGGCTGCCTTTGACGCTGAGAGAGCCCACCCCAGCCCAGAACTTACTGTTGAAACTTAGGCCCTCGGAGACCATAGGAGGCAGGACCTTGGACATCCGGGGCAAGGAGGAAGCGCTCACCGAGAAGCTTGCCATTGGCTAAAGCAGATTCCAACCTGGGGAGAGAGACCGCGGCCTGAGCCAGCTGGGCCCGCCCCCAGCCCCCGCCCCAGGCGCGGGGTGGCTGAGAACAGCTGCGCTCGCTGAGGGCGCGCTACGAGGCCCACACCTGCTGCTCCTTGCGTTCCGTCCGACCTCGCTCCCCTCCTGGGCTCGGTTCCAGCCGCCCTACCTAGTCTTTTTCTGTTCCCAGATCAGGCCTCCCCCACACCCAGACCTGAGCTCAAGCGTCACCCCTCCGGAGAAGCATCTTCTCAACACCCCCTCCACTCCCATTTGACCAATTACCAATACTCGATTTATCACGTTGACAGTCGGTGGATTGCCTGCCTATCTGCCCCTAGAACGTAAGCTCCATGAGGACGGGGTGAGGCACTGATTCGTGGCTTCTCAAGCGTCTGGCCCCGCCATGGCGCTTCTTAACTATGTACTGAACGACTTTGCATTTTGCAGAGGCGGAGGCAAAGCAGCAAGCTGTGCGGAGTCACACAGCCAGGACGGGTCCAGGCTGGGACTCCAGCCCAAGATTCCTCGACTCCAAAACTTGCACCCTTCCAGCCGCATTCCGGCCGCAGCCTCCACGAAAGGAACCGTGTACTCGGGCAGGACGGGGCCCCCCCACACCCCCGTCTGGGCCGTCGGGCCTACGGCAAGGGTGCCCGGGCCGAGAGGCAAGGGGTATGTGATAAGGCCAGTAAAGTACGGGCAAGGAAGGGGGCAGAGCGTCGCAACGGGGGCTTGGAAGGGCGCCCGAGGTGTCCGCCCCCGACCCCGCACGGCCCCGCCCCGCACACACTCCGCCCCGACCCCGAGCGCCCCCAGCCCGGGTCCAGCGCACACTCACGGGCTCCGCACGACCGCTCTCGCTCCGAAGCCTCTGCGCACTGGACTCGGCTCCCCAGCCCGGGCCTTCGGTTTACGTCGCCATGGCAACCATTCTCCCGGCAGGCGGGGCTGTGACGTCACAAAGGCTGCGGGGGCCCTGCTGCCCACGAGCCGCAGCCGGGCTGCGCAGCTCAGCGGAAGCGCCCGGCCCAGGCGTCTTTCTTTTCTCGGTCTTCACCATTCCGCCCCCCTTCTGCTCATTTTCCTTCATTCTCTGATACATTTTTTCACTGGGCACCAGGTTACTCGTGGTACAAAAATATACCTGGTCCTTCGGGCGGAGTGGACCTCACTTTCCAGAGGGGCGGCTCTTAAAAGTGTGGTACCGGGCGGCAGCATGACACATACTGGGAACTCGTTAGTAAAGCAGATGTTCTGCCTGGTGGAAGCAGAAGCTATGGGGGCTGCGGGGCCCGGAGATCTGGGCTGTAACAAGCCCTCCAGGAGGTGATTGCGGTGCTCACTCAGGTTGGAGAACCACCGCTCCAGAGGGTGCATGAGACATAAAATAAAGGCAGAGTGACAAATCTGTCAGTAAAAAGAGGGAGGGATCCCGGTTAAATCGCCCATATTCACCACCTGTTGTGGCCACGGGCACCCTGGTCTGTCCTCTGCCTTCCCCGCTGAGGGCCCCCTTCCCCCCCCCAAAACAGCAGGAGGCCCCTCCTTGAGATTTGACCGTGGCCACCATTTCTGCCCACGCATCTCGGGGATTTATAGATGGAAGAGGGCATGTAGGGCCCTCTGGGGTCCTCTGGACAGTCTGCAGGCAGGCCAGTACTGTAGTGCCCCAGCAGCTCCTGGGTCTGCCCAAGGCAGGATTAGTGGGTGGGGAGACCAGTTCCACGAGTGGGAGAGGGAAAACCCGCGGGTGGAAGGAGCGAGAATCCCTGAATCACCCCTGGAGGGGTGGAACCCAACAGGAACCACAGTGTTCTTCGTACAAGGCAGGCAGGAAGTTCTATCGTGTTAAGCCACACATGGGATTTGTGTGTGTGTGTGCACACGCGTGTATGTATGGGGGAGTATATGTTACAGCAGCTGATGTCGGGTGCCCTGAGCAGACAGGTGTCTCCCCCACCCCCAGGACTCTCACAATCCTACTGATCCAGCCGCTGCCTGACTCTGCAGCCCGGCCTCCCTCCGAGCTGTCAGAGCCACGGAAGAGAGAGCTGGGCACTGAGTTTGGGGTCTAGAAGCCACAACAGACTCTGTTAACCAGCAACTGAGATAGGAGAACACAGGGTTCTGAGAGGGTTCATCTCAAGCAACACCTGTTCTAAGGAGACTTTAGGAATCTGGAAAACAGGCAACACGGAAGGAGAAAATCCAATCCCTTGTTAACAACACGTGAGCTTACTTTTCTCCTTGAAGAAGGTGTGGCAGTCAGAACTCTTGGGAACAGAAACAGAAATCAACAGTAGCCAGTTAAAGGGGAAAAGGGCAGGGGGGCTCCCCGAATCTGCAGGGGGTGGGAGCCAGGCTGAGAGATGGTGTGACCAGGAGAGAGCCCAAAGCCGGCTGCAGGTGTGTCCTGGGGGAGACCCCTTGGCTGTGCTGGGGGTCCTGATGTGTGATTCTGATCCTCAGAACCTGGGTCACCTGCCCACACTTCATGTCTCATAGGCAGGAGCCTAAGGGTCCCACCTCCACCCTGACTGCAAGAGAGGCGGGAGAGAGAGCTTCTAAGGTGGGAAGTGGGGACTCCTAAGATGGGGGCCCCCAGCCCAGGAGGGGTGTCAGAGGTACAGGTGGTCCAGCCTGAGGACAGGAGCTGGTGTGTTTCCATGGCGCCAGGTCTCAGGTCACTCCTGCAAAACCGACTTTGTGCCTGTGCTTCTCTTCACCCCTTTCTTTGGAATGACCTTTATTCTTCTGTCAAACTCCTACTGTTACCAAACCATGCTTGCGGCTCAAGAGTCCAATACTGACAGGGCTTCCCTGGTGGCGCAGTGGTTGAGAGTCCGCCTGCCGATGCAGGGGACAGGGGTTCGTGCCACGGTCCGGGAGGATCCCACGTGCCGCGGAGCGGCTGGGCCAGTGAGCCATGGCCGCTGAGCCTGCGCATCCAGAGCCTGTGCTCTGCAACGGGAGAGACCACAACAATGAGGCCCACGTACCGCAAAAAATAAAAATAAAAAAAGAATGCAATACTGAGAGACAAGTGTTAGCGTAAAAGGAAAGATGGCCTTATTGAGGAAGCCGGCAATCCTGGGGAGACAGTGGACTCATGTCCCAAAGAACGAGCTCCCCACTCCCCAGGTTTTGCTCAGAGATTCTATAGGGAAAAGAGGAAGGGGCTACGTGCTGAGGAGAGGGCTGGGGGGGCGTGGTCAGCTCGTGGACATCCTTCTGATTGGCCGGTGGTGAGGTAACCGGGAGTCGGCATCATCAACCTTCTGGTTCCAGCTGGTCTGGGGCCTACGTGCTTGTGGGCAGCAGACAGTTAATTTCTCCCACCTGGTGGGGGCTTGAGTATCTGCAAAACAGCTCAAGGAACATGGCTCAGAACAGTATCTATAGCCCTTGAGGAGGAACTAAAGGTCCTTGACTTTGTTTAATGGCTAAACCGTCATTGTTTTGTCTTGCTTGACTGTTTTCCTTTCTTTCTGCATTTTCTCATTTCTCTGATTAAATATATTCTTTGGGTAAAGTTTTTCTACAGACACGAGGCAGGTGGAGGACATGGGGAGGGGGGTGTTGTCCCCGGAAGGCCCTATAGGGTCCTGCTTGCTAACACTACATTTCTCAAGACTCAGTTCAGGGCTGGCCTTCTAGAAGGCATCACTGGAACAGAGCGTTTTGCTTCTCTGTGCAGTCACGGCCTCCATCCTCCAGGTCCATCCGCCGACACGTCCTAGCCCTGCCTCCTCTGGATCCTGGGTGGGTCCAGCGGGGGAGAGGCTGGGGGGCGGGAGACGTGGTGGAGCCAGAGCATCTGTCCCCTCCCTCACCATTCATTCCCATTTTGGTATCTAGTTACTTCCATCATGTGTGTAACAAATTCCCTGTATTAAATTCCCTCTCTATGAAACCCCCGAGGGCTTCTGTTTTCTGAGTCACACCTATTTGACAGGGGCAGGAGACCTTGCTGGCCAAAGGGACAGACTGTGGCATCAGTCCAGGCTGGGTCCAAATCCTAGCTCTGACCCTCACTGGCTATGTGACCTTGGGCAGGCTACTTTAGTGCTCTGGGTCTCAGATTCTCCACCTAAAAAGTGGGAACAATAACAATGACCTGGAAGGGATGTTGTGTGTTAGCACAGAACCAGCACCCAGTTGGGCCTCAAAACTGCTAGTCTGCCTGTTTCATAGTGTGGTCTGAGGGGTGTGTCTGACTGCAGAGGTCTACAGGGCATCCCAGCAGAGTGGCCGAGATCTCCATGAGGAAGCTGAGGGTCCGAGACTTGAAGCTGTTTGCCCAAGACCACAGCCCATAAGAGGCAGAACTGGGATTCAAACCCAGGCAGTGTGACTCCACAACCCAGCCCATTAATGCCACCCAAGCCTCTTCCCACCTTCCTGGCGAGAGATGGCGCTCAGGCAGCTGGGGAGGGCCAGGTCGTGGGGCCTGCGGCTGGAGATGGACTCTGTGGGTTGCTCAGCCAGGCAGTGTCCCTCCCCAGCCCCACCTGTGCTTGTCGGCCTGGGGGGGCCTGACATGTGGGCCCACGTGACTCAAGTGGACCTCAGAACCCCTCTCCCAGGTGTGGCACAGTTCCTGCAGTAAAAAGATGTGGACCACATGGGACACATCCGTTGATACCCCTTGGGTGTCTGTAGGCTGACAGTGGAAGCAGGAAGAGTAGCCATGCAGCCAGCAGAAACACAGGAGGATTCTCGGTGACTCCCACTCGGGACTGGATGGGCACCATGGCGGTCAGACGCCTGACTACCCAGGCCTCTTGCATCTGGATTTCCTTTTCTTCCTCCTTCAGTCTCAGAGGTTGCAGGGTGCGGAGAAAGTCTACCCCACGGTGAGCCGGGGTGTTCGTGGGCCGTAGGGCCCACGTGTGCTGCTTCCACTTAACCTGCCATCAAGCTCCAGGCCATCTGTGGTCTACAGTACTCCCGTCTGCCGGACCAGGGGAAGCTGCCAGGTCCTGGAAGGGAGTCTGAAGCAGTATCCCACCTCCCCTGAGGGCCCCCTCCCCACCCCAGTGCCCTCACGGGCCCTTGTAGTGCCCTGGCCTGGCGTGCTTTTTATGTCGCTGTCATCAGACTGCTTTCCTGACAGCTCAGATGGACAGATAATTTGACTGGCATCTGGGGAGAAAGCGGGGTGACTTTTGGCATCCACATTTGGCTACAGTACAAGAGAAACAGTGTTAAGTGAGCTGTAAGGAAAGTCTTGGAGCCCGGAGCAAGATCAGTTGGCTTGAATCATCAGGGGAGGCATCCCGGGGTGACTTCACTGGAAGCTGGTTAAAGGATGCAGGGGGTCCACATAGGGCACTGGAGGAGCAGGGAAGACTGTGGAGCTCAGGCAGCAGCAGTAACCCTCTGAGGCTGGGGTGCAGAGAGTGTGGTGGTAAAGGCGGTGGCCGGAGAGCAGAGGCCGGCGGGGGCCCCAGGAGAAGGTAGGCAGCTGCCCGCCGGATCACGGAGGGTTGGAACGTTCTTCCTGCCGTGATTGGGGTCTTTCATCACTCGCCAGGGACACAAAGAAGGCAAAGCACGATCCGATTTGCTTCAAAGAAAGGAGGCCGATGCACGTAGGTGTGGGTAGAGCCCAGGTGGGCAAAGCAGGAAACGGGCGGAGCGGCGGGGCCGCGCTGTCCGAATCCACCGCGGGGTGTCGCCCTGCACCAGTTTGAGTCCCGGGCCCTGGTGAATGCCCTTTCTGCCCAAGGGGACTTACAGGAGAAGAACCTTTTGTGCTAGGCAGCGGTGAAAGGTTCCCGGGTGACTCAGGCTGGTAAACAAGCTGCCCCGAGAGCGCGCGTCAGGCGCAAACGGAGACCTTGTCGGCGGGCGAGTGCGCGTCCCGCGGCTCTGCGCTCGGGCTGGAGGTGGGCGTGGGGCGGGGATCCCGCTCGGCGTCCTGCGCGCCCGCGGACGAGGACGCGGCCGCCTCCGGCCACCGCGTCCCGCTGGGGACCCCAGGCACCCTCCTGGATTGCTGCAGACAGCCGCAGGCAGATGCCGGAGGGGGTGCGGGGGACATCAACATGAGAACACCCTCCCCCGCCAGTTTAAAGCTTGCTGGGAAATGTGCAGTCTGGGCGCCATCCGAAACTTCATTTATTCGGAATCCTGTTTCAGGCTCACGTTTTTAACCCCGCCCTCCCCAAACACTAACCCGAGGCGTTTTTACCCCAACTCTGCTGGGCCTTTTAGTGAAAACCTCATTTCTAACCCCAAACCCCCATCTACTGACTCTAGTCAGAGCGCCCGTTAAACCAACAGCAGTGAAACCTAACCCAACCCGGATGTGACCAACTCCAAACCCAACCCTGGACTCACAGACATTTTAAACCAGACATTTTAAACGACTGAATAAACAGACAAGAAATGCACAAATATGTTATGAGTGTAAAAATCCCAGTGACACCAATGAAGCGGGTCAGGCGTGGATGGTCAGGGGTCTGACGCACTCCCACCTCTCCAGAACCCTCGGCTTTGCAGGGGGCGTCCATCCTTTGGGGAGTGGGATCCTCCCAGCCCCACTTTCGCGGAACTTGCTTTTCAGACGAAGCTGTCGCCAGGCAGCCTGTGGAGAGCTTGCCCGATTCGAGGTGCCTGGCCTGGCACGTGGTGGCCACTCGCGTTTGTGTGGAAAGGCTGGCCCACCGGAGATCCGTGCACCCCCTCCGGGTTTCCCCTCTGTTATCAGCAAGTGCTGTCCCCGTACGGAAATGTGTAAGGAGGGCTGGGCTCACTTCAAATCCAGATCGGTGCTGCCGAGTTGCCTTTTGGTTGTATTCTTTTGTTTTGTTCTGTTCTTTTTTTGCCTGTGCCAATTTCACTTCCACCAGTGTCGCTGAAAAGTGTTAGCTTCTTCAACATTTACCTACACTGAGTGTTACCAGTCTTTCTCATTTTTGCCAATCTGATGGGAAGGAAAATCTCAAATATCATTTTAATATGCATTTCTCAAGGACCTATCTGCAATCTCTCCAACAACTGTTTATTAAGTGTTCAACAAATATTTCTTTATACCATATAATAAAAATCAGCACTTCCTTGCCCACTTCTCAAATTCTTCTGGCTGCTTCCTCTCGTTTATTTCTCCATATTCCTAAATAATCTGTTTAAGCTTTGATTTCTCAATTTATCAGTTTTAGATACGTGTCAGTTGACTCCCCACAGTTGATTCAGGGTTTGGGAGTCCGTCTTTTCCGATGTATGCCTATATCAGTGTGGTTCCCTTGTGAGACGTTACGTTTTTGACTGTTCTCCCTGAAATTAAATCCTCCATTTTCCACCACCTTCCTTATTTGTCCACTTTTTGAATTATGAAATATATAAATTATACAGAAGACTGTATAAAATATATGTACAATTCAAAGAATAACAATTTTAAAAAGGAACAAATACCCAGGTTAGGAGCCAGACTGTTGCCAGTTCCTTAGAAATCCCCGGTGGCCCCATTCTGACTGTTGGGCTGTGCTCCCCCTGGCTTTGTAGTTTTGTCATCCACCTTTGTCTTCTGAGAGAGTCTGTTGAGTCTTCCCTGGCACATGGTGGGTGAACTTTGTGGAAATGGAAGCATTTGTCCTTATTCTTGGGGGATGAGCTTTCCTCTTCAGCACTGGGAGGGGGTATGTCCACGTGCCTGTGGCTCACCCATGTCCATTGCCACGTAGCCGCATTTCATCGTATGAACACACCACAATTTACTGATCTATTTTACCGCCGATGACGTTAATGTTTTGTTGTTGTTTGGGCCACGCCTCGGGGCATGAGGGATCTTAGTTCCCCGACCAGGGATCGAACCTATGCCCTCCGCAGTGGAAGCGCGGAAGCTTAACCACTGGACCGCCAGGGAAGTCCCTGCCGATCGCATTTGGATTCTGTGCAGTTTTTTCTTGTACAAACAATGCTCCAGAAACCAATCTTGTACATGCCACCTGAGGCACAGATATGGGTGGAGCTGCTTGGTCCGAAGATGGGTGTTCATTCTGCTTTACTGGCTAACACTAGACTTTCCCACAGTGGTGGTGCCAGTTTACACTCCACCAGCAGGGATTCTAAGTTCCCTGTGATCTGCTGCCTTGCCAACACTCTGAATTGTCATTTTTGTCATCTGATGGGAGTCCCATCTCAGTGTGCTCTTAGTTTGCATGTCCCCGGGGACAAGGGTGGTGGGTGAAACCCCTTTCCCTGTGCTTCTTGGCGCTCGGCCTCCCTGTTCTGCGCAGCGTCTTATTTTCCTGTGGAGTTGCTGTCTTTTCCCTGTCAATTTGCAGGAGTCCTTAGGTACTATAGACACTCATCCCTGGTCCGATATACGTGTCACAAATATCTTCATTTTCTAAAGGCTTTATAGATTTGCTTGCCACATTTTTGTCTTTAATCCACCTGGAAACTACTTTTGTGTATAGTGTGAGTCAGAGACTCACTTTCACTTTTCCCCTGTTTGGCTAGCGGATTACTGTGGTACCATATACTAAGGTCTATCCTTTCCTCTATCTGCACTTTGATCGTGGCCGTATATGAAGTATCTGTACATACCCTGTGTCCAGGCCCCATTTTATTCAGTTGGTTCCTTTATCATCTGTTTGATTCTATATGTCATGATTACTCATCATTACAACAGCTCTAAATATCACTTCTTAATGGACAGACACACAGGCAGTTCCATCAGTGCCTTAGGTGTGTGGGGGTTTTTTTGTTTTGTTTTTGGTTTTTGCAGTACGCGGGCCTCTCTCTATGGCGCCCCTCCCATTGCGGAGCACAGGCTCCGGACGCACAGGCTCAGTGGCCATGGCTCACGGGCCCAGCCGCTCTGCGGCATGTGGGATCCTCCCAGCCCGGGGCACGAACCCGTGTCCCCTGCATCAGCAGGCGGACTCTCAACCACTGCGCCACCAGGGAAGCCCAGGTGTGTGTGTTTTCTTGCATAGATCCCTCCTGGGACCACCCGCCCTGCTGCTCTTACCTTGACTGGCTGATTTGTTAGCCTCCTGGTTGGTTGTCACATTAGGACGTCCCTTCCTTCTTCCTTGCAAGAAAGTGTCTCCGGCTCCCTGGGTCTACCTTCTTGTTTTGGTGGAGCATTCTTCTAGTGGCTTCCTGAGAGAGTCATGGGAGGAAAACTTTAGAGATCTTACATTTCCAGACAGTCACCTGCTTGAGAGTTTGGCTGGGTACAGAATTCTAAGTAGGAGTAATTTTTCTCCTGGGATGTTGACCGCATTTTGCAGCCCCTTTTGACAGATACTATCTTCCAAAAATAGAGCAGTATGTCCAGTCCCGAACGCTCATCCGTAACCTTGCTACTCTTTAGCAGAACACCCTAGAGCCTCAGCAGGTCCTCGGGACAGCCCTGACGAACAGAAGGCGGCAGGTGTCAGGTGGTGTGACTTTCCAGGCTAGGTCATGAAAGATGATAGGGCTTCCTCCGGACTCTGGCTCCTGGACTCTCAGCCCTGTAAATCAGCTTCCTTGTTGTGAGGAAGCCCTGGCCACGTGGAGAGGCCACGTGTGGGTGTCCTGGCTGGTAACCCCAGCTAAGGCGTCAGCCAAGAATTAGCCTCAATCCCAGACTTGAGTGACCAATCTTTCAGATAATTTCAGGTTCCAGACTTCAAATCACCCAGCTGATGCCAAGTGGAGCAGAAGTGTACTGTCCACCGAGCCTACTTAGATTGAAGATTTAAGGACAAAATAACCATTGTCATTGTTTTTTTTGTTTGTTTTTGGGTTTTTCAAATTTATTTATTTATTTACTTTTGGCTGCATTGGGTCTTCGTTGTTGAGCGCGGGCTTTCTCTAGTTGCGGCGAGCGGGGGCTACTCTCCGTTGTGGTGCACGGGCTTCTCATTTTGGTGGCTTCTCTTGTTGCAGAGCGCGGACTCTAGGTGCGCGGGCTTCAGTAGTTGTAGCACGCGGGCTCAGTAGTTGTAGCTCATAGGCTCTAAAGCGCAGGCTCAGTAGTTGTGGCGCACAGGCTCGGTTGCTCCGCAGCACGTGGGATCTTCCCGGACCAGGGCTCGAACCCGTGTCCCCTGCCTTGGCAGGTGGATTCTTAACCACTGCGCCACCAGGAAAGCCCCCGCTGTCATTGTTTTGAGCCAGCTAGTTGTGGGGTATTTGTTATGTAGCCTGTGTGACTGGAACGCCCCTCTTCATGGCAGCTCCTGGCTCAGCAGACTTGAGGACATGACAGTGAGCCCTCTGCCTGAGAACATGATCTAGTCAATCAATTTAAATAAATTTTAAAATACTGTAACAGAAGGTGAGCATCCCACGTGTTCCCAGCGCCTGACGTTTGTTCCTGTTCACAGCAGCATACTTGGACGTGGCGGCGGGCAGCCTTCCCGAAGGATGGAGGACCAGCGGTGGGTCTGCTTCTCTGGGCGCATTCTGCCAGATTGGGCTGGTGACCTGGGGTGATGGGAAGCTGGAGAGCAAAGCCCTGTGAGGCCTGTGCTGGCCCTCGCTGTGCTGCGGCCATGAGTCGCTCCAAGTCACCAGGGCCCCAGATGAAGCAGGAAGGCGAGGTCACCCAGGGAGGGTGTGAAGCAGCCCAGAACCGGGCAGGGGGTGCAGGAAGCCCAGGCCCAGACGGGCCCTTTCCTTCCCCGGCCATAGGTCTGAGCGGGTGCTGGTGCTGGCACCGAAGAAGGGGCTTTGGACTGCCTCCAGGGGGTGGGCCCCAGCCTGAGCAGGGTGAGATTATTCCTTCAGTCGTTCAAGAAAGAGTTACTGAATTGTCACCCCCCGCCAGGCATGCTGGGAACGCAGCAAAGAACAGAAGAAGCGAAAGCCCCTCCCCTCAAAGAGCTGACCTTCTCGTGGAGAGAGAGACAGCGCCTAACAGCCCAGTGGGCCGCTGGCCAGGAGAAGGGGCAGTGGGTCCAAGGCAAGCCTGGCGGGCGCTGGGAGGGCGGCGGGGGACGGGGGTGGTTCTTTGAACACTGGTCAGCCAGCGGAAGTTGTCTTTGAGGCAGAGGCCTGAGGAGGTAAGGGTGGCAGGCAACCTCCCCAGGCAGAGGGGACCCCCCCAGGGGGAGCAGGACAGGGAGGGCACTGGGTGTGTCTGGTGAGAGCGAGCCTGGAAGAAAAAAGTCGGGAAGAAAGGGGACTGCGTGGGTTGGAAAACACCCCCAGTGCGCCCGTTAAAACGAAGGTGAAAACTCACACGCGGGGCTTTTTTATGTATTTCAAGATAAAACACTGCAACCCTAGAAGCTTCCTGGGAATTAGAAATTACTTTCAGAGACAAGAGCTTCAAATTTACCCTCAAAACACAGCCTCAGAGTGATAGAAACCTTCTGGGGGAAGGATAAGACAAACGACTTCACAACCCGCTGAGCAGTTCCCTCTCTGCCAAAGGCCCGGAGCTGCTCAGATTTGCAGCTCTAGGTGGAGATCCAGCCCGTTGGCCCAGAGGCTCCTCTCAGGGAGCCAGCATTTTCTTCTCTGTTTCACAGATGAGGAGACTGAGGCCCAGACAGGTGAAAGCATGTGAAGGCCACACGGCTGGGGAGGCTCTGAGCCAGGCCTGGTGGTCCTGGCATCGCTCTGCCTTCCCAGTGGTCACCAGCCCCCAGAGGCCCTGACTGCAGGCCCACCTCCTCCAGGGTATCCGTCCATGGCCAGTGCTGTGCTCCCTGCACCCATGGCCCCATCTCCAGCCCAGCTGCCTGCGAGCTGCTCCCACCCCGGACTGCTCCCTGCCAGACACTCCAACCCATGCTGGCCCGCCTCTCTGATGAGGGCCCAGTGTTCTGGTTTCTTTACGAACGTCTTCCCTCAGGGCGGGGATTGTGACTTTTCTGCCTGAAAAGTGTGGCTTGTCAAGGGCCTGGGCTCTGGCTTCAGACGACCTGAAGGATCAGATCAGGATTCAGCTGCCTTCGAGCTGTGTGTCCTGGGGAGAGTCACTGCACCTCTCTGTGCCTCGGTCTCCTCCACACAAGGACCACGAGGGGACCAGGCTGTGAGAGCATTAGATGAGTTAATACTGGGCCAGCACTTGGAAGGCACCTGGCCCTGCCCGTGCTCCCGGCCCGCTGAGGGGTCTGTTATAGATTCACCTGCGGTGCTGCTTTGCCTCAGACCTAAGAGTCTCCACCTGGTCTGGCTCCTCCCTCCCCACTCCTGCCCTCCCGTGGCTCTCCCCGGGCTGCTGCTGTGGCCGCATGGGCCTCCCTGACTTCTCAGCTTCTCCAGGCCGCCGGCCTCAGGACCTCGGCACTGCCTGCTTCCTTGATTTCAAGGCTGCCATCACCTCCTCAACGGGGCCTGCTCCCATTGCGGGTTACAAACTTCAGCACACGCCTGCAGCCGGGCCCCCAGCAGACCCTTGACCCCCACCTCTCATTTCTCCACAGCCTGTCTCCCTTCTGACCTGCCCTCTCCTTTGCTGCCTGACCGTTTCCACTGTTTCATTTTCCTCTGGCAGAAGGCAAGCTCCCGAGGGCAGAAATCTTTGCCTGTGTGTTTGCAGCTGTGGCCCAAATGCCTAGGCGGCACCCAGCACACAGCGGTGACTCTGAGTAGTGGTGACAGAACTGTGGATTTCAGAACCAGCTGGGTGTCTCCTGAAAATGCAGATTCCCAGGCCCCGAATCAGCCTTTCTGGGGGTGAGGCTTGAGACTGCTAACCTACTGCCGCCCAGCAGGGACTGATGAAGGCACATGTTAGACAGCCATTGCACTGAAGGGGGCGGCCTGCACCCCAGATCCCCACGCCCCAGTGCCCAGACCACAGACCACCTCTGACTTCTGGGGCCCTAGCTGTCCAAGCCCCTGGATTTCCGTGGCCTTCCAGCAGTGGCAACTTGCCCAATGCTGTATGAGAAACATTTGCTTTTGCAAAACGTGGCCAGAGGCATGGGAAAAAGTCCAGCCAGGACCGGGACAGTTTAAGGGCATTTCCAGGCGGTTGAAGAGGTCCTGAGGAAGGAGCATGGCCTGAGGCTGGCTGGGGGTGGGCCAGAGAAGAAGATCCGAAGAACTGGGCGCCGGACCGGCAGTTACCCAAGCAGGGCGGGGAGCACCCCTGGCAGTGGGGAGGCAATGATTCCCACCCCTCACCCCCTACCCACCCCCCACCACGAGGAGTGCAGCAGGCCTTCCGGTGCGCGGGGTTTGGCGTCGGTTAACCGGCTCTGCCTCTGGGTCTCCCGTCAAGCACCAAGGAGTCCTTGCCACTCATCCAACTTTAAAAATGCAAATACCCTTGACCGAATCCCCCACCCCCACCTGCCCAGACTTCCTGCTCCCCCAGGGCACCCGCTGCAGGGGTGGCCTCAGAGGGCACGCCCAGGAGCAGGGCCTGGCAGGGATGACGGCCCGCACGGCGGAGCTGACTGATGGGTCAGGGAACATCCGCACCGGCCCCGCTGGAACAAGCCTGGAGAGACTGTGAAGCCATGAGTGTGCGTGACAGTCCGTTTTGTGTTTTAAAAATGCACGTGCGGAAAATGCACGTGCGGGCTTCCCTGGTGGCGCAGTGGTTGAGACTCCGCCTGCCGATGCAGGGGACAGGGGTTCGTGCCCCGGTCCGGGAGGACCCCACGTGTCGCGGAGCGGCTGGGCCCGTGAGCCATGGCCGCTGAGCCTGCGCGTCCGGAGCCTGTGCTCCGCAACGGGAGAGGCCACAGCAGTGAGAGGCCCGCGTACCGCAAAAAGAAAAAAAAAAAAATGCACGTGCTTCTCTGCTCAGCATATCCTGGGACTGGCCTCCGGGAAGGGCGCTGAGGAGGGTGGCTGGTCGGGGACAGCGGCTCTTCTCTGAACGCCTTTCCTACGGTTTGGCCCGCCTGCCGTGCGTGGATTGCACAGCCGACTCGGCTGCGCTGAAAGCGGACCAGCAGCGCGCACCCTGGCGGCCGCTCACGCCTCGTTCCCTTCGCAGCTGCTCCCGGCTGCGCCCAGGGCAGACGCGGGGCGTTCGGTTTCCAGCCCCGTAGAACCCACTCGTGAGCCGTCGGGAAGCAGAGTTTGAGATGCTGGACCGTGGCGGACGCAGGACACGGATCGGGGGAGCTGAGGGTGGGGCGGCCGAGAGCCCCGCAGGGCCCCCACTGCCCGTGCTGGAAGCAAGCTCTCCCGGCCTGCGGACCTCCACTGCGTTCCCTGCGGCCGCCCGCCCGGCTGGCCGCGCTCTGCACGCGCCGGCTTGCTCGCAGTCTGCTTCAGGTCAGGGCCCTAGCGCGTGCCGGGTCCGCGCTCGGCCGGGCCTCATCCTCCGGCCCATGTTCATGGTCAGGTATGCACGGAGCTTCCAGGAGCAGGGACCGTGCTGGTCTCGCTCGCTGCCCTCCTGCAGCCCCTGGAACAGAGCCGGCCCTTGTTGCTACAACACACAGTCTCCCTGATGCCTTCCCTTTCTGGCCCTTTCACCCCAATTCTCATGGCCCAGAGCGCCCCACCCCCGCAAGTATCCTCCCCTTCCCTCAGACTCTGTCCCGCACAGGTGTCCCTGGGGACAGTGCCTGCGAGTGGGCAACACAGAGGGGTTTGGGGTCCGGCTCTGTGGCCAGGACAGGCCATCCTCCATCCCTGGACTTCAGTGTCCTCATCAGTAAAATGGAGACAAAAACCAGTGGAGAGGATGATGTTTCCTTGAGGAAGATGAGAAGTCAGAGGCGGTTGCATCTGCCGGGTGCCAGGGGATGGAGGTCCCAGGGGATGGAAGTCCCAGGGGATGGAGGTCCCAGGGGATGGAGTTCCCAGGGGATGGAATTCCCAGGGGATGGAAGTCCCAGGGGATGGGGTCTCAGGGGATGGGGGTCCCAGGAGATGGGGTGCCAGGGGATGGGGGTCCCAGGGGATGGGGGTCCCACAGGATAGAGGTCCCAGGGGATGGGGGTCCCACGGGATAGAGGTCCCAGGGGACAGAGGTCCCAGGGATGAGGGAGGGACTGTACTGGGAGCTGCCCTTCTGGGGTACAAGGTGCAGATGGAGAAGGAAGTGGGGGTCCTTGCGTGCCAGCGCAGTGCCTCCCCAGCCCTCTTGGCTGTGAACCAAACAAAGAAACCCACTGCTCAGCGCAGGCCTGAGAGGAAGGTTCCATGCACAGGGCTTGGTGCCGTCCGCAGTGACGGCCACGCTTCCTTTCCTTTGCTTGTGGATTTTATCCTCTTTGTGATTTTTGGCTTCACCAGGCTGACAGCACTTTCCTGAATGGATCCATGACCCACTCTCGGTTCCAGCTGGCAGATGGAGACGGTGGTAAAGACACCTGGCTAGTGTCCATGGAGAAAAAGTCCCTCCTCCAGGCCTGGCGTGCGCCTCCCCCGTCCCGTACTCCTTGGGTGGGAGCTGACGAGGCCACGTGTCTTCCTCCCTCCTGCCGGGGGAGGGGGGCTGTCCATCCCCGCCATGCCACCCCAGGCTGAGCTCCACCTCTGCTATGTTTTTTGCCTGTGTCTTCAGAATATCCCAGCATAACCCACCTTAACCCAGATGACAGCCATGTGTGGTCATGTACCCAGGATGCCCTGGCCTGGATGGACCAGCTAGGGGAACATTCACCTGTGAGGACAGAGCCCTTCCTAGCCCCCATGGCCCTCTACCCCCAGCCACTCCACCGGCCTGGACCCAGCCCTGGCACCCCTGGGCGGTCTGTGGCCCCGAAACAGAAGGGGGCACCTCACACCTCCATCTCTGCTCCGATCTGACCAGTGGGGCCTGTGCCTCTCAGCAGGTAAAGACTTGGAGCGTCATCCCTGCCCCCAGCATCCGTGCTGAGCCGGCTCGGGTCCAGGCCTGTGCTCCCTGAAACCCGCTCCCTCCACCCCACCCTACCTCTCTCTCCACCACAGTTTTGCATCTTGTTTTTATCAAAGAGCCACCACGAGGACATTCCACCTTCTCCTGAGCCACGTCCAATCCGCCAGCCAGTCCTGAGGTCCTGCCGCCCACACCTCAAGGCCGTTCACATCCCTGCTGTCACCACGTGGTCAGCGCTGCCGCCAGCTCTCCCCTGGCTCCCTGCACTTCTGTGTCTCCCAGGTGGTCACCCTCCACCTGCCACTCCTTCCCGGGTCTCTGCCGGGCCTGGAGGCTGACCTGCAGGGCTGCGCCCCTTGGGCCTCACCCTGAGGGTCTGCTTTGCTTCGCCCAACAGGAGGCCCCAGCAGGCAGTGCGGGGCTGGGACAGAGAGAGGGCGGGGTGACTCCCTCCTTCCTGCCGCGGTCCTGGCTGCGCCCTCCTGCCTGCTGCTCCTCTGTCAGGAGCCCTGTCATGAACTCATTGTCATTGACTTCACACCGTTCGGGTGTGCCGTCTTGTTCTTCGGGGACACCAGGGACAGCGCTCAGCCCTTTTGCCCACAACGGTGGGACAGTCTTTCTGAAAACCTGAATCTGGGCCAGTCTCTCCCTTGCTTCAGCAGCGGGCCACTCCTGCTCCAAGAACACAGACAAAACTCTTTATTACCATCTACGAGGGTGTTGGTTAAATTAGGGGTCGGAAGGTTAACTGACTGCATTGAATTTCTTTCCTTTCTTTTTCTCCCGTCTTTTAATGACACTGGAGCAGAGAGATTAGCAGAGGGAAGGGAATAGAAATCACCAGCACTCACAGCAGAGGCCCGAGTTAGGGGATTGTTTTGGTAACGTGCAAGCTGGTTGAGCCAGAAGGTGATGTCTTACTGTGGATGCCCAATGTTGGGGACCCCTGCCCTGCCCTCTCCCCTCTTCACAGCCCCCACCTCACCCCCCCCCACCGCCGTCCGCCTGGCTCAAGCCTCAGCTTCCTGTCAGTGCCTCAACCATGCAGGCCCATTCCTGCCTCAGGGCCTTTGCACCTGCTGTTCCCTTGTCCTGACTG
Organism: Mesoplodon densirostris; assembly: GCF_025265405.1. Classification (NCBI taxonomy): domain Eukaryota; kingdom Metazoa; phylum Chordata; class Mammalia; order Artiodactyla; family Ziphiidae; genus Mesoplodon; species Mesoplodon densirostris. Next base: position 110,490,689 of record NC_082670.1, on the reverse strand, counting down.
CCCTTCCGTCTGCTCTTCCCAGGGCTCCTTCTCACTCCAACATCACCTCCTCAGAGAGGTCCTCCGAGCTTGGCCCACCCGAAGCAGGTTCCCCCTGTCTTCTTTTTCGTATCACGAGACATTGTTTCATCAGAATCTCCGTGAGGACACAAAGACCTGTTGTGTGTTAGTGACGGTCCTAGCACTTTTCCTCATCTGTAGTTACCTGTCTCCTGGCTTATCCCCCGGGAATAAAAGCTCCCAGAAGGTAGGCCCTGGTCTCTACTGTTAACTGCACTGTCCCCAGGTAGTTCTGGGCACACAGTAAGTGCTCAGTACATGCCTGTGATTGCTGCCGGGACAGGGCGGCTTTGTGGCACTGTACTGCCAGGGTGCTTGGCATGCTCGGCAACCCAGGATGGGGGCTGGGATTCAGAGGGGGGTCGAGGGCCCTTGGAATCAGACCTGCAGCCCCCCCCCCTGCCTGCCCTGGGCCCCGCGTGCCCTCCCCACCTTCCCTGCCATCAGCTCGCCGAGACGCATCAGGAGACACTCATTCGCCTCTGCCGCTGGCCCTCTTGACCTTGGAAGTCGAGGCAGCACGGCCTGGCTGGAGGACGGAGGGACGCAATGCAGTGGACCTGCTGTGAGACTGATGTGCAGCTTGACGCTGGTAATAAATCACCACGAATCGCGGGCGGGTGGCACTGGTGGAGTGGCCGTGGGTAAGCGGCTCCTTGTCCCACGATGGCTTATCCCTCACCTGGGACGGTGGCAGTGCCTGAAATGCCAGTGTCTGCCCCCTCACCTGGTAGCCGCTCCTGAATCCTCTTCTGAAAGCAAAGACCTCTGGGACAGGCTCATCCATCAGAGAAGGAGAGTCTTTCTCTTCTCACAGGTGGATTACGAGGGCCCAGCCCTGCGGGGGAGGTGCTGACGGGGGAAGGACGGGGCGGGGGAGGGTCAGGCGCCCAGGGCTCCACCTCACACGTCCCCGTCAGGGTAGAGAGGCTGATGGAAACACGGAACCAAGACAGTGCAGGGAGGTGACCTGGGACCGTGCACAGGCGAGGTGTGAAAATCTGCACACGGTCCCCAAGGACATGACAGCAAAGGCAGAGTCCACGACAGCACCTGGTACACAGACAAGGGGACCCTGCAACTCCAGGGGCGTGGGAGTCAGCTGTGTGGCCACGGGATCCACATACCTGCCCACATGGGAGTCGATACCTGCCAGGAAGAAAAGGCTCCACGTGGCGCCAGAGAGTGGAGAGTGGGAGCAGGCAGCGCACAAAGCAGCCGCCGCCGCTGAGAAACAGTCAGACACGCCAAACACACCGAACTCCTCCAGTAATCCAGGGGATGCAGACTGAAACAGTGGCATCTGTGGGGGGAAAAAAAAAACCTGTCACACTGGCAAAAACGGACCCAAAAATTGGTCACTTTTTATAAAGTGACACCATTCGGTGCTGATGAAGACCCGGCCTCACTGACAGCAGGGATCCAGATGTTCACAGCCTCCGGAGGAGGAGTTGGTCACAAATATCAAACCTAAAAATACCCTTTGGGGCTTCCCTGGTGGCGCAGTGGCTGAGAGTCCGCCTGCCGATGCAGGGGACATGGGTTCGTGCCCCGGCCCGGGAGGATCCCACGTGCCGCGGAGCGGCTGGTCCCGTGAGCCATGGCCGCTGAGCCTGCGCGTCCGGAGCCTGTGCTCCGCAACGGGAGAGGCCACAACAGTGAGAGGCCTGCGTACCGCAAAAAAAAAAAATACCCTTTGACTCAGAAATCTCCCTTTTCACATTTATTTGTAAGAAATAGTAGGCTAAGGAGACAAAGACGTGCACACTGGGGGGATTTATTGCAGTTTCGTATAGGACAGTGGAAAAGCGGAACCACATAAATGTCCTTCAAGAACGGAATAAATCATGATGGAGCCACCTCTACAGAGCGCTAGGCAATCCTTTTAAAGGACAGCTATTAACCTATCATTATCAGCATAGAAAGAAGTACACGCCTATTGTTCTGTTTTAAAAAGACTCCAGAAGCACCCCAAGTGTCCCTCAATGGACGAATAGAAAAACAGTGTGCTTTGTGCACACAATGTGGTATTCTTCAGCCCTGACAAGGTAGGCAATTCTGACACATGGCACAACACGGATGGGCCTCGAGGACATTCCGCCTGGTGAACTAAGCCAGTCATAAACGGACAGATACGGGGTGACTCCACTCATACGAGGTCCCTTGAGGAGTCAGATTCATACAAGGGTGGGTACCAGTGGCTGGGGGAGGGGGAGGGGGGTCGGTGTTCATGGGGCAGAGCTTCAGTTTGGGAAGAAGAAAAAATTTGAAAATAGATGGCGGTGATGGTTGCACAAAAATGTGAATACACTTAACACCACTGAACTGTATACCTAAATGGCTAAAATGGTAATTTTATGTTATGTGTTTTTAGCCACATTTTTTAAAAAGGTTCCAAAGCAGTATATGTTTCCATTTTTGTAATATAGCAAGAAATGTGAACAATGATGTGATTATGAATGTTCTTTTTTCTTTTTTTATACTTGTCTGTATTTCCTGATATTTGGGGCAGTAAGAACATTAACTTTTATACTAATCAAAAAAACTATTTCAGGGCTTCCCTGGTGGCGCAGTGGTTGAGAGTCCGCCTGCCGATGTGGGGGACACGGGTTTGTGCCCCGGTCCTGGAAGATCCCACATGCCACGGAGCGGCTGGGCCCATGAGCCATGGCCGCTGAGCCTGCGCGTCCGGATCCTGTGCTCCACAACGGGAGAGGCCACAGCAGTGAGAGGCCTGTGTACCGCAAAAAAAAAAAAAAAAAAAAAAAAAAAACACTATTTCAAAAATAACATACTAAGTTGCACAAACAGACATTCAACAAAACCATATTCTTTGCTCGTTATAGAAGTAATATAAATTCATTATAGAAAATCTGGAAAAGTGAAAGAGATAATGCTAAAAAAGAGATAAACTGTAATTCCATCACGCCAAAGTAAATTTTTTTTTTTTTTTTTTTTGCAGTACGCGGGCCTCTCACTGCTGTGGCCTCTCCCGTTGCAGAGCACAGGCTCCGGATGCGCAGGCTCAGCGGCCATGGCTCATGGGCCCAGCCGCTCCACAACATGTGGGATCTTCCCGGACCGGGGCACAAACCCGTGTCCCCTGCATTGGCAGGCGGACTCTCAACCACTGCGCCACCAGGGAAGCCCAAAGTAAATATTTTTAAAAACCGTCACTGTAAACACTTTGATATCTATTTCTAATTTTTTCTGCAAATATGTTTTTTCTTTACATAATCATATCTAGAGTAATTCCTTTATAGAGTTTTGCATCCTGCTTTTTTTCACTTTAACTTTCATCAGATAGTCTTTTAAAAACCTGATTGAAACAGATAAATGATATTCCACTGCACGGACAGGGCATAGTTCATTATCAGTTTTCCTTTTGTTGGACTTTAGTTGGTTTCCAATTTTTCTCAACTGTAAGTACTGTTGGGAAGAAGTCTGTACATAAATCTGACTGCAAATCTGGTCATTTCTTTGTGATCAGGTTCTAAAAGGAGACTTACTGACTCAGGAGTGATGTATGTAATATAAGGCTGCTTTCAGCGAACTCCAATTTCACCTCTTTGCAACAGTGTTATAACTTTGAAACATACTTGGATGTTTTAAAGTTATATGTCAATTGGATGAAAGGGTATGTTGTTTCAATTTGTGTTTCTTTGATCAAGACGTGAGGTTAGAAATTTCCCTTGGCGTCGACAGGCCGTTTCCACGTCTGCTTACGTCTGTTTTTCACATGAGCCAGTGTTTCCCTCACTGGTTTGAAGCGAGGAGGAATCCCTCCCGACTCTGGCCTTCGGGGCAGCCCAGGACTCTTGCGCGGACCCCCCTCTCTGGGAAGCCGGCCGGCGTGTGCCCCTTGGTCGTCACTTCCCAGCCCCACCCTTGGTTCCTTGCTGTTTGCCCTGAACGGGTGACAGCCGGTGACCCTGGATGCTCGGGATGGGCACCCGGGGAGGGGGGATAGGTGGTGAGGCTTCAGTTGGCCTGAAATGCACATGCTGACCCTGGGGGACTTTAGCCGGGCAAGAGTGACTCATTAACCCCGTCAGCCCGTCAACACCCCCCCCCCAGGAGGGCCCGGGCCTGGCGGGGGCGGGGGCGGGGGTGGTTTCCATCTGCCTCTGTTTCTGAACGTGACCCCGACTGCCGCTCAGCTGTGGACTTTTACACGTTCCATCTGACCTTCAGGTTGGTTCTCAGGGGTGTCCGCTCTGCAGATCGGCCGCACTCGGGCTTTCACGGACACGTCGGCGTTTCTCCACGTTCAGGAGCTCTCTCTGGTTCTCTGACAGCCGCAGTCTCACAGTGGTGCGTCTCGTGTCACAGATTCACCCCGCGGCGCCGTGGTCGCCCCTCACCCGCCCACCTCCGGGCCTCAGCCGCAGGTCTGGGAGCCGCGTGCAGCCCGATTTCACAAGCCCTTCAGCTGCCTTAGAAGACCTGTGGGGTCAGAGTCCTCCCGACACAACCCCTCAGAGGCGGTTTTGGCCAAACCCTTGGTGCCGAGGAGAAAACAGACCCACGGGGGGTGGGGACCAACCCAGGTCTCTGGGCTCCCGGCTCCCCCTGCCCCTTCCCAGCGGCCAGGGCTCACGTCGGGGGCTGTGAGTCACCAGGTGGGAGGGCAGTGGCCAGTGCGGGGAGCCTGGGCTCCGCGTGTGGAGCAGGACAGACTCCCCTTATTCACGACGCTGCTGCTTCCAGTCTCTGAGCCACCTCCATCCTGGCGCCCCACAGTGCCCTGGCTCAGCCCGGCTCGACGGTCATTGCTTGACCTGCAGAGCCATGACCTCTGCGCCTCACTCGCCCAGCCTGGGTACAGCGGGCTCCCCCAGAGCTGGGGGGCGAGGACAGGAAGGGCCCAGTGACAGAAGACATGGGATGGGTGGATGCCAGGCGTCACTGCCCGGGCAGTGCTTCAGCCCTTTCCTGCCCCCACCCCTTCCCCACCTTGTTAGGGAACCTCTCTAGATCCTTCCCCTGCCCTCCCAACCCCAGGGTCTCAAGCCTTCTCCAGGAAGCAGCAGACCTCCCAGCCTCCCACTACTTTGTTATTTTCTGGTGGAACCGGGGCACCGCCTCCTGCTGGCTGTGAGATCCTGAGTAAGTGACCTCTCTATGCCTCTGTTTTCCCATCTGTAAAATGGACCTACTAGGAGAGGAGTTATGGGGGTTGAATAAAATCATGTGTTTCAAGAGCATAGCACAGCGCTGGGCCCCCTCCTGCCCTTGCCCACCGAACCTTTGCCCAGGGGCTCCTGCCCCGTCCAGCCAGCATGTCCATTACACTGTTTCCCAGGAGGACTCCTTCCTCCTCTGTCTCTTTGCCGGGGTGGGGGTGGTGGCAGCCGCCTTCGAGGAGAACACTTTTCTGTGACATCGAGGCTGTGTAAATGCTGCACTGAGCACTTTGGGCTGTGAGTGGAGCCGCTTGTCCAGGTGGAGTGCAGGATGGTGTGGGCCTGCGGTCCGCCTTTGCTGCGTCCATCTGTACTGGGAGGCGCGGTGGGTGGAGCAGGAACGCACAGTGTCCAGCAGCCGGGGCCCGGCAGCCTGGAGACGAGGAGAGGGAGCACCATCTGGAGCGAGGTGGGTGTGGCTTCCAGCTCTGCCTTTGCGCTGCATGTGCTGTGTGACTTGGGGTGAGGTGCTCTACCGCTCTGGCTTCAGCCTTCGTTTCTGTAAAATGCAGAGTTGAGGCCCTCATGGCTGGCCTGTGTGTCACAGCACCAGGCCTGGCATGCGGTGGGCCCCGTCTCAGAGCCTGTGGCTGTGAAGTGCTCAGCGTAGGCTCGGCATGTGGTGGGTCTAACCATGACCTGGTCAGGCTGCTAGAGACCCCTTGCTGGGAGGCAAATAAAGTTCCCTCCCAGGGCCGTGATGGTGGGTGGGTGAGTCGGCTGGAACTGGGGGACGAGGAAGGTCTGGAGGCTGTGATTGGCTCTGCCGCCACCATGACGTGATTCCTCAAGGTGACCTTCCGAAGGGCCAGGAGCAGGGCCTCGAAGCCCCTCTGCCTTGTGTCAGGGTTGGGGCAGATGTCCGCCCAGCTTGGGTGGTCTCTTAGAGGAGGGACTGATTTGCACCACGTCCTCCCCATCCTGCCTGCCAGCTCCACGAGCACTGTCCAATATGGCAGCAGCCACATGTGGTACCTTACTGGACGACAGGGATGGAGGGAACATTCTCCATCACAGAAAGTTCTACTGGACACTCACCGCCCCCCCACCCCTGCCAACACAAGCTGGGTGCTGCGGGCTTACCAGGATGACTAAGAAATGACCCAGCCCCCAAAGAGCTCAGCCATCCATTTGTCAGACATTAATCAAGACCCTTCCAGGTGCAGGAGGATAATGTAAAACCAAGATGTATACGTTCCCTATCTTCACAGAGCTTCCTGTGCTGCAGATGGACAACTGTCTCCCAAACTGAGACTGAAAGTAATTCAGGCTTAAACAACGGAGACTTTTATTTTCTCTCCTGAAAGCCCACGTTGGAGAGGCGGCTCTGCTCCGGGATACTGTCTGGGTCTGGATTCCTTGTACCTGTCACCCCCCACCCCTATGGACACCTTGTACCTGTCACCCCCCACCCCCCTGGATTCCTTGTACCTGTCACCCCCCACCCCTCTGGATTCCTCGTACCTGTCACCCCCCACCCCTCTGGATTCCTCGCACCTGTCACCCCCCACCCTCTGGATTCCTCGTACCTGTCACCCCCCACCCTCTGGATTCCTCGTACCTGTCACCCCCCACCCCTCTGGATTCCTCGTACCTGTCACCCCCCACCCCTCTGGATTCCTCGTACCTGTCACCCCCCACCCCTCTGGATACCTCGCACCTGTCACCCCCCACCCCTCTGGATTCCTTGTACCTGTCACCCCCCACCCCTCTGGATTCCTTGTACCTGTCACTCCCCACCCCTCTGGATTCCTTGCACCTGTCGCTCCCCACCCCTCTGGATACCTTGTACCTGTCGCTCCCCACCCCTCTGGACACCTTGTACCTGTCGCTCCCCACCCCTCTGGATTCCTCGTACCTGTCGCCCCCCACCCTCTGGATTCCTCGTACCTGTCGCCCCCCACCCCTCTGGATTCCTCGTACCTGTCGCCCCCCACCCCTCTGGATTCCTCGTACCTGTCACCCCCCACCCCTCTGGATTCCTTGTACCTGTCACCCCCCACCCCTCTGGATACCTTGTACCTGTCACCCCCCACCCCTCTGGATTCCTTGCACCTGTCACTCCCCACACCTCTGGATTCCTTGCACCTGTCGCCCCCCGCCCCTCTGGATTCCTTGCACCTGTCGCCCCCCACCCCTCTGGATACCTTGTACCTGTCACCCCCCACCCCTCTGGATTCCTTGTACCTGTCCCTCCCCACCCCTCTGGATTCCTTGTACCTGTCACCCCCCACTCCTCTGGATTCCTTGTACCTGTCACCCCCCACCCCTCTGGATTCCTGGCACCTGTCACTCCCTGCCCTTGTCTGCGTCCTGCCTTCCAGCCAGTGCAGAGGAAGGACTTGGAAAGAGGCTGCCCTCCCCTTTTCAGGGAACTCAGAGCCACTGCCCACACTTCCTGCTGGTCAGCTGCAAGGGAGGCTGTGAAATGCAAGCTTTCTTCAAGGCAGCTCTGCTCTGCTGAGAACTGGGAGTTCTAGGAAGGGGAGAGTGAGTATGTGAGGACTTTGCTACAGAGGGACAAGCATGAACTAAATGAGCACACACGTAAGTGGACAAAGCTTGAGGAATGCTTTGAAGGAGAGGTACGTGGCGTTGGGAGAGCATAGGAAGGGGTCCAGGAAGGCTTCCCTGAGGAAGTGGCATTTGAGGTGTGATGTAGAGAATGAGTAGGAGCTAATGGGGAAGGAGGGTCACAGTGTCCACAACAAGGGCAGCAGTGGGTGCAAAGGCCCTGTGGTCAGAGGGAGCATAGCCTTCCCGGGATATCTAAAAAGCCCTGGTCGATGAAGGTCATAGAGGTCTTCTGCAGACGGGGGATGAATTCCCTAAGAAGGAGCTTCATGGGGCTGGGGGTCAGAGATATCTACTCAGTTCCAGGCACTTTTCTAAGTTCTGTACTAATTAATTCATTTAATGCTTGAACAACCCATGAAGTTGTACCTGTGTGGTTCTCATCTTCAGAGAAGCAGACGCCAAGAAGGGATTAGATGTGCGACAGACTTACGGGACTGTCTTGGTTCACTCGACAGATATTTCTGAAGTGTCCTAGGTTCTGGGGATACAGCAGTGAAGAAAAAAAAATCCAAGTCCATGTTCTTAGGGACCTTGTCAGAGAGTGGGAGAGACAGGCAATCAACAAATAAGAATATAAATGCTTCACTTTGTTTGCTATCTCTGTTTTGAAGAGCACCACCTGGCCTCTTTCTCTTCTCCTTGGCAAGGAATTCCTGGTAACAGATTCTGCCCGCTACATCAGGAGGGTTTTCCTCCCCTGACAGGACCTGGGGTAAGCGCTACCTGTAGCCGGGCAGGTGGACCTTTGGGCACTTGAGCTGCCAGCGTTCCCATTCACTGACTCACTCACCCATTCATTCATTCATTCAGCCACCCCAAGTCGATGGAGCCCTTCCTCTACTCCAGGCCCTGTGCCACGAAGGACGGGCACATGAGCCCCGAGCTAGCCTGCAGGTGGGATGCCAGGGTGAGATGGGACTACACCTTTAAGGAAGTTAAGGGGGAGCTGATATCTGAGGGATGAACGGGTTTAACCAGGCCAAGGTGGTGCTGGAGCGGGGGGGAGAAGGGGCCAGGTAGGAGGCACCTGTACAAAGCAGCTCCCTGGCAGCTACTCAGGGGTGTTCTGGGTCTCTTTGGGGACAACTGGTCTCCTAATTTCGCCAATGACCAACTCCTTAATCTGTTTGGCCTAGATTCTTCAGCAATGTTTAATTTCTCTCAAGCTGACCATGCTTGCTTTAAGTCTTTCAGAAATTTATTAATTCAACAATTGAGCACTTACTGTGTGCTTGGTGCTGGAGATACGAAGGGACCAAATGGATAGAAATCACTGCTTTGATGGAATTTACACTCTGTTGGAGCAGACAAAAAGCAAATGAAACAAAATGTAAAATATATAATATTGTTAGCAGGGATTAAGCACCAAGAAGAAAAGTTCAACAGGATAAGGAAAGAGGAAATATTAGGGAGAGTGTCAACATTTTAGATTGGGTGGTCAAGGCAGGGCTCCCTGAGAAGGTAACATTTGAACGGGTGATAGAGCCACGGGGGAAGAGCTTATAAAGGCAGCAGAAACAGCAAGTGCAAAGGCCCTGAGGTGGGATTGTGCCTCGTATGTCGGAGGGGCCACAAGGGGCCATTGTGATGGCAGGGATGTGAGCAAGGGGGAGAGGAGTACAGAGAAGGTTGGGGTCAGGATGGGGGCCGAACCTGTAGGGCACTGAAGGCAGTGGTGAGGTGGGAGCCATGGAATGTTCTGAGTCAAGAAGGGACGTGATCTGACTCAGCTTCTAACACAGCATATTGGCTGTTTTTCAGTTTCTTTTTTTTTCTTTTTTTCTCCAGTTTTATTGAGATATAATTGACGTATGTCACTGTATAAGTGTAAGGTGTACAACATAATGGTTTGATTTACATATTTTGTGAAATGATTACCACAATAAGTTTAGTTACCATCTCATATGAATACAATAAAAGCAAAAGCAAAAGGAGGGAAAAAAAGGTGTTTTTCCTTGTGATAAGAACTCTTTGGATCTACTCTCTTAATGACTTTCATATATAACACACAGCAGTGTTAATTATATTTATCATGTTGTACATTACATGCCTAGTACTTATTTATCTTATACCTGGAAGTTTACACCTTTCGACCACCTTCCTCTAATTCCACCCCCTCACCTTCCTTTGGTAAATCTGATCTCTTTTTCTATAACTTTTTTTTGTTTCTGGTTTAGATTCCACATATGAGACCATACAGTGCCTGTCTTTCTCTGCTCAGCTTCGTACTAGCCTGTGCCGAAGCTTCCTTGTGTGCTGAAGCTATGGATGTGTCTCTGTTTCCAAGCTTCTTCTGACTTTTCGGTGTGATTTTCACCAAAGAGATGGGAGACACTGGCCTGGGAGTGTGTGAGGAGCAAAGGACCAATGACAGGCGACCAGGCAGTGAGCTTGAACCCTCCAGACCTCTGTCTCTTCTATAGGAATGGGTGAACTCCGTCTGTTCTGCGGATTCTGGCCACAGCCTCCATAAACGTTCAGGCAGCGCAGACAGCATCATTATCATCCTCATCCTCAACGCTAGCGTCCTCCAAACCCACCGGCCAAGCCCCAGTTTGGCCCCTCGTGGTAGCAGGAGCTGCCTCCCTGGCACTGCTGTGTGCACGGGGACGGCCCCGGGATGCAGGATCCAGTGCCCGGCATGTACTTAGGAGCCCAGACCCACAGCATTCCAGAGAGCCTGGACAGGTCCTGGCTATCAGTTCCGGTTCTAGCAGTGTCCTGGGGGAGGAACGGAAACGCTCTCCGCCTCCCAAGCCAGGAAGGGAAAGGATGCAAGCTCCGTAGAAGGCGCTCTCTGCCCACCATCCCGGTTGTCCGGAAGATGCCTTCTCGGGGCAGACGGACGGGCCTGCTCACCCCTCCTCCCTCCTTACCAGCTGTGTGCCCGGGAGGACCACGGCCTCAGAGTCCTTCTCTTCATCTGTAAAATGTTGGCTGAGGATCCGACAGGTGTGGTTAAAGGGCGCGCTGGGTGCGCGGCACCCTCAGCTCACGTGTCTCCTGGGCCGCTCACTCTGCGCCTCGCGCCTCCTGTCCCCGAGGGGCTGCTGCGGACTCCAGCGAGCGCGCTCTCCCGAGGGAGCGCGAGCCTCACCTGGCCGGACACCCGCCCGCATCTCTCCAGCCGCGTCCCCGACTAGTCCTGGCTTTACCTGTTGGCCCGCCCGGGGTTGCAGGTGAGAGCCGGGGAGAGCGGGTCGGGCCGGGTCTGCTCCGCGGCGCCCACCCCGCGTGGGCCCTCCTCGGAGCCCCACGTTCTCACCTGGGATAGAGCCTCGGGAACGGACACCGCGGCCGCCGCGAGTCCACTGCGAAGGGAGGGGGCCGGAGGGGGCGGGGCCGGGGCGCGTGACGCGCGGCGCGGGCCAATGGGGCGCGCGCCCGGGGCCGAGCCTCCTGCGAGCCTTCGCGGCGCCCGCCGCGTCACGTGAGCCCGAGAGTGAGCGCCGAGCGGGCGGCGGCGGCGGGGGCTCCGCCGCAGCGACGCGGGCCGGGGCGAGCAAGAGCGAGTGCAGGACGCGCGGCCGCCGCCCCCAGCGCAGCCCGCTGGGCCCCGGGACCGCTGGGCCTGGCCGCCGGCCGGCCGTGCGCCGAGTTCAGGTGGGAGCGGCGCGGCGAGGTCGGACGCGAGTGGACCGGGCCTGGCGCGCAGGGGGCTGGCGGGGCGCAGGGGAGCTCGGGGGGCGCGGGCGGGACTCTGCACGCCAGGCCGGGCGCCCGCACGGCTGTCCCAGGCTCCGCGTGAGCGTCTGAGGAGCGGAGTAGCCCCGCGCGGGGCCGGGGGCGGACAGGCTGGTGGGTCAGCGACCTCACGTGCCCACCGGCACTTTCCCCGCGCGGGCTGGTCCGCTGCCTGGGCGCCTGGCCCCGCGTGTCCGTGCGCGCCTCGCGGGCCGGCCTCCCATATGGCGGGCGCGACGGGGCCTGCGGGCGGGCGGGCGCGCGGCGGGGAGGGGCGGAGGGGTTACTGTCGGTCACCGCAGCCGGCCCGAGGGAGGGGGCGCGGGCCGAAGGCTCGGTGCCCCGCGGGCGGCGCCCCAGGCTCCCCCTGCCCCCCTTTCCCACACATGTTCCCACACACGCGGGGACACCACGCGGCTCCACGCGCGAGTGTGTCGCGGGCGCCCCTCCCGGCTCTCACCACGCCCCGCACACGCAGTCACACGGCAGGAACTCGCACCCCCGCGCGGTTAGCGGAGCGGGGAAGCCACACCGCTCGCCGCAGCGGTCCGCTCGCTCTCCCTCCCCTCGGTCGGCCCCCTGTGGACCCTCCCCCCCCACCCCCGCTGTTTTCTGGCCCGGGTGACAAAATCCCCAAGTTCCTGAGCCCCTGAAATCACTTCCCCTCAAGGGCCGGGTGGCTCGTGGGGAGCCCCGCCGCCCCACAGGTGCGAGGACGCTGGGCTCGCGACTTTGGGGCCTGCGGGCGGCGCGGGAGTGGAGACTCTTATTTTGAAGGGCGGCCCCCGCCCGCCGCCCCCGTGATTTGCACGCTGACCCAATGGAAGGCCCTTGGCCGGCGCTCGGCTTGTTATCAATTACATGTTGTTCCTGCAGCCGCTGTGTCCCCGGGAGGATAAACAGCAGGCCTGGCCGGGCCGGGGAGGGGCGGAGTCCGGGACTGTGCGTCCCTCCCCCTGCACGCAGCCTGCGTCTCTGGCCGTGCCACGTGCTGCTGTGTTTCAGGGCCGGCGCCCGGCGCCCCGCAGCCCCTACTGAGCTCTCAGTGCCCGCGTCCACCCAGGCCGATGAGCCCTGCGTTAGGACCCAGGCGGTCTGCTGCTGCTTCCTCACCCCACCCCCGCCCCACCCCTTTCACTCAGTCAGCAAAGTTCTGCAGGTCCTGTTTCAGACTCTGGGGTAACAGTCAGAACGGCTTATATTCTGGTGGGGAGGTAGACAGAAAATGAGGTACACAAATACATAACTAAGATAGTTTCGGGCAGTGGCAACTGTTAGGAAGACTGCGATGTGGGGTGGTGTAACAGAGGGTAGTCAGGGAGGTCCCACGGGGAGTGACTTATGAGCTGAGACCTAAATAAGGCACTTCGTGCTAGAGTGCTGGGGAAGAGGGGTCCACGGAGGGGAAACAGCCAGGGCCCTGGCCTGAGTCCATGAAGCTGGTGAGCTTGGGGCACAGCCAGTGCGTGCGGCAGGTGGAGCTGAGGTCTGGGGCGGATGGGCAGGGTCCAGGCGCTGGGCTGCTGGGACGAGATTGGGTCCCATTTCCTTGGGAATCTATAAGCTTCCTCCTACCCCGCCCTACTGTACTTATTTATTTTCCCCTCTATTTCTTTGGTATCATTTAATCTGTGAATATCTCAGTTTATATCTCTAAAATGTAAGGCGTCCTTTGAAAAGTATGTACCAACCACAATACATCATCACAGTTAAAAATATTAACTGTAATTCCTTAATATCGTGGAATATTCAGTTAGTGATCACATTTCAGGGGAGAGTTTCAAGGGCAGGAACACAGCCCAATCTGCCCCTTACCGCCTCAGTCCTGGTTCCAGGAAGGCTGGAGTCCCCGGATTCCTAAGCGTCACAGCAGAGGGGCAGAAAGACCACATACTCACCCACTGAGGCTAACTCTGGAGGCTGGTGCTGACGGGCACCTGCATGGACGCCTGCCCTTGTAGTGAGTGCTCAGCGTGTGTTAGCTCATTGGTGTTACAAAAACCCAGGAACTAGGCACAGTTGGCAGGATCCCCATCCAACACATGGCACAGAGAGGTTGTGCCACCTGCCCAAGGTCACACAGCTGGTAAGTTGCAGAGGCAGGAGCTCAGCGTGGGCGACAGGGGAGAGGGGGTCTCAGGCTGAGTGTGGGCTCTGTTCTTCACATTATCTGGCATTTTCATTCCTTCTCAGCACCCGACATGGTGAATAGTGTATGTTTTTAAACTCCCAGTTTTAAATCCTTAGCTGAATATTTAAAACCAAAAGGCCAAACGTTCTCCTGCAAAACTGCCCTGGGTGCAAACCTGCCACCTTGCCTTGGCTTCCTGGAGCTCTGTGAAGCTTCCTGGACAAGGTCATCAGAGCATGGAACAGATGGGACAATGAGGTTTGGGAGAGCGAGGCCTTGCCCAAGGTCACAGCTGACGATGACCTGGCTCTGGGAGGTCCCTGCCCCTGGTTGGGCCTGTTGACCGTTGGGCAGTGCTGGGTGCCAGGGGCAGGACTGGTGCTCGAGACAGAGCAAGGGGGTGGGTGCGGACTTGATGCCAGGCAGCAGAGACTCTCCGGCTTTGGGTGCAGAACACCCTTTCCTCAACCTCAGCAAACACCCCGCTGTGGTCCCTGGGTGGGGACAAAGGTCCGCAGAGGTGGCCCTGTCACAGCCAGACACTGTTGACTCTCCTTGGACACCGGACCCAGCATGGCCTTCAGCTTCCCCCTCTCCTCTCTGCTGACGTTCTCTGAGCCCCTGCTGGGCACCAGCTGCCTCACCAGGAGCTGGGGACACAGCCGCGACCCGATGGCCCAGCCTGCCCTCATGGAGCCCCTGGTCCAGTAGGGAGACGGGCGTGAGCTGGGCCTTCCTGAGGTGGTGAGTGCTCCACGGGGTGCAGCCCAAGGGGTCTCATCTTCCACGCAGCAGGCAGGTGTGAAGTCAGGAGATAACAGCTGGGCTCTGGGACCTGGGTGCCCCTGCTCCATCGGGCTGCCGCCACGGGGCACAGCCCCTGCACCGCTAGGAAAGCCCCGGGAGGGTGCCGGCCCAGCTGAAAGCGTTTTGTGAAGGCCTGTTCCTGCCTTCCCTGATTCACAGAGCAGGCAGCTGAGACAGGAGGGGTCCGAGAACTGGAGGGTGGGGGGCTGCCCCCCTTCAGATGGGGAAACAGCCTGTGAGGGCATCTAATTTTTTGCCTCCAACTAGACTTGCCTGATTAAAATGCAAACTGCCCAGTTATATTTGCATCTCAGATGAAATAATTCTTTAATATAAGCCTACCCCATCCAACGTTTGGACACACTTATATTAAAAGTTGTTCATTCTTTAGAAACTGAGTTTCAAGTTTAACTGGGTGGCCTTTATTTTTATTTGCTTAATCTGGCAACCCTACCCAAGCTGCAGCAACACGAGGGTCAGAGGGCAAGTGGCCATTCTCCTACCCCCTCCAGTGATTCTGCAGGAATGAGGCTGAGGTCGGTTGTCCTTGGGACGGCAGTGATTCTGCTGAGCTGGACAGGGGGGCCGCCTGGCTGTTCGGGGTGCAGAGGGCCTCCTCACACGCTCACCCTCTCCCTCCCGTGCACTCACACCCAGTCACTTGCAGACACACGCATGTTCTTTCCCAGAATTGTTCTGGAAAATCTCTGTGCAACCACAAGAGCCGGGTTGTGCAATGGGCTTGGAGAGCACTTTTGCAAACAGGTGGTGCAATTTCAGAAAACACTCTTGCAGACAGAGTTCTCCCGTGAGCCAGGATGGACGCAGGACGCAGACGTCCGGCAGTGGGCGGCTGTGGCCGGCCCCAGAGTGGGGACAGGCGCCCCCAAGGTGGCGGGTGAGCGCGCTGCCCTGCTGACCGGGCCTCCTCCTTCCTCTCCGCAGCCGCCCCCGGCACGGCCAGGCCAGCATGGTGGACCACTTGCTGCCAGTGGACGAGACCTTCTCGTCGCTGAAATGCCCCGTTGGTTATCTGGGTGACAGGCTGGCTGGCGGGCGGGCGTACCACATGCTGCCCTCGCCCCTCTCGGAGGACGACAGTGACGCCTCCAGCCTCTGTTCCTGTGCCAGCCCTGACTCGCAAGCCCTTTGCTCCTGCTACAGTGGCGGCCCCGGGGCCGAGGGCCAGGACAGCATCTTGGACTTCCTGCTGTCCCAGGCCACGCTGGGCGGCGGTGGTGGCAGCGCTGGGGCCAACGGCGGCCCCATGGCCTGGGGGACCTGGCGGAAAGCACCGGCATCTGTGAAGGGGGAGCGTTTCTGCTTCCCCGAGTTCCCTGTGGGAGACCCCGATGACGTCCCGAGGCCCTTCCAGCCCACCCTGGAGGAGATCGAAGAGTTTCTGGAGGAGAACATGGAGCCAGGGGTGAAGGAGGCCCCAGAAAGCAGCAGCAAGGACTTGGAGGCCTGTGGCCAGCTCTCCGCCGGGCTACACAGGGGCCACCTCCATCCTGGGGCCGGTGGGAGAGAGCGCTGTGCCCCCCCACCGGGAGCTGGTGTGGGCGGCAGCCAGAGCCCGGGTGGGGGTCCCGCCCCCGACGGCCCCATCCCCGTGCTGCTGCAGATCCAGCCGGTGCAGGTGAAGCAGGAATCTGGTGCCGAGCCCGTCTCCCCCGGGCAGGCCGCTGAGAGCGTCAAGGTGGCCCAGCTCCTGGTCAACATCCAGGGGCAAACCTTCACGCTGGTGCCCCAGGTGGTGCCCTCTTCCAGCTTGAACCTGCCCTCCAAGTTCGTGCGCATCGCCCCTGTGCCCATCGCCGCAAAGCCCATTGGGTCGGGACCCCTGGGGCCCGGCTCCGCCGGCCTCCTCATGGGCCAGAAGTTCCCCAAGAACCCGGCGGCAGAACTCATCAAAATGCACAAGTGTACTTTCCCCGGCTGCAGCAAGATGTACACCAAAAGCAGCCACCTCAAGGCCCACCTGCGCCGGCACACGGGTGAGAAGCCCTTCGCCTGCACCTGGCCGGGCTGCGGCTGGAGGTCAGTATGGCGGCGGCAGGCCGGGCGTCTCCATGCCCCTGGGTGTGCTGCCGAGGCCACATTCCCCACCCTTAGATAAGGCTGCTTAGGAAGGGGAGAGAGGGGTGGGCAGGGGCAGGGCCAGAGCTGGCACACCGCCCAGAGGATTCCTTGCGCCTCCAGATCCCTGGTCTGCGGTCTCACGGTGACCAGGTAAGGCTGCGCCCGTGCTGGAGGAGAGGGGCTGGGCCACGCAGAAGGGCTCTCGTGGTAGTGACGGGGCAGCTCAGAATAGTGCAGGGCGGCTGCAGCCGTGTGCACCGCTCCTCGTGCCTCGGGGTGCCCCCAAGGGTAAGTACCACCCTTACTCCCCTTTACGGCTGAGCAAGCAGAGGCTCAGAGCAGCTAAGTAACTTGCCCGAGGGCACGCCACTTTGCAGAAGGGATTTGAAGCCAGGGGTCAGATTAGAGAAGTCACAGCCTGAAAAGGCTGCTTGCCCGACCAGAGGCACCAGCTGTCTTTACAGAGTCCTGGGGCACCTGGGCTTCACTCCCCACGGGGGACCTGGCGGTGGGTTTGGGAAGCCAGAAAGGCCAAGGGAGAGCGAGGACCAGGCTAGGGGTGCTGCACTGAGGGCGGCAGACTCCTTGCAGGCTCTCGACTCTGTGGCACCGTGGGGGAAACCAGCTCTCCAAGGGGTAGGGGCGGGGGCTTGCCCAGGGTTCCCCAGCCCATGGGAGGCCGAGCTGGGCGGCACCCCTGTGGCTCTCCCCCAGGCCCCCGGGGGGGCTCACCTTCTCGGAGGGCACGTTCACCTTTGCCTGAAGCTCAGGCAGCAGGTCGGGAGCCGACACGCTCAGGGGTGCCCCCGGCGGCGCTCCCCTGTTTAGGACACCCTCCCTGCAGGAAGCTGGCTTGCCCGGGAGGTGTGTGTGCTGCCGACACAGTGCGGGTCTTGGCTGGTGCGGCTTCCTTGTGTGTGTGTGTGTGTGTGTGTGTGTGCAGCAACAGGCACGCTCTTCCGGGTGCAGAGCCGGACCTCACGAGGGGCGTGTGGCTGTGTGCGCGGGCTCGTGTCTGCACCTCGCCGTCTCCACGTGGGTCTCTGCTGCGTGACCAAATGTGGTGGTGCGTGTGCGCGTGGCACGTTTGTACCCTGGGCGTGTGTGTGCCTGGGTGCACGCGGCACACGGGGGGCAGTTTGCAGCTTTTGTTTCCTGCTGGGATCTCATCTGACAGCACCTGAGAGTTGGCCCCCTGGACAGAGGTTCTGGCCGCAGAGTCCCGGCTGGCCAAGGCTGTGGCGTGGCTGGGAGCTGTGACCTGAGTGTTGGATGCTGGCAGCCCCTCGCCATGGAGCGCTGAGCTGGCCAGAGAAGGGGCTTTTCCAAAGGCGCCCACAGACCTGAGGGCTTCTTCCAGAGCCCCAGCCCCAGCCCCGCGGGCCTCCCGCCTCCCAGCCAGGTGTGCTTGCAGGGCAGCTTGTGGGGCCTGTGGGCTGGCGAGGTGCCATGTTCAGTGGTCAAACTCGGGGCTGTGCAGGGGCTCAGCTGCAGGAGAGGGCGTCCTGACGCCTGGGGTGGGGCAGCTGGCCCTCCAGTGGTCCCCTGGGCGAGCCTGCGTCTCCCATCTGAAAAGTGAGGACTTGCTCCCTGCCACTGCCTGCCAGGGCTGTGCGTGCAGGGGCGCACAGCAGCGCCCCTTCCCAGAGGTTGTGCGGTCGCTCTCATACGGGGTCAGAGTGTGAGAAGGACCCAGAAGGGGTTTGGCCCGGCTTCCACGTGGGCATCACTCCAGGTTGGAGGCACCCAAGACTCACAGGACTCGGCCTGCGTTCTCCTCGTGGCGGGGCTAGACTCTGGAGACATGGGGCAGCCTCACTTCCCCGGGCACTGTCCCCGGCCACTGCTGACTGTTAGGAAGGGGCCCCTCCGCTCAGAGTGAGGCTGGGTGGAGCCGCAGGGAGGGAAGGTGTGGTCTTGGTCAAGGCCACCCGCCCGCCTGCTCCACCAGGAGGAGAGGACCTGCGCCCTACTGGGCTGCCCCAGAGCGCAGATGGGACCCTCAGCCCACAGTGCTTTACAGGGGGGCAGACTCAGCCCCGGCACGGTGGCCTCAGAGGGACTGAGTTCCCCATGGGAGGAGTTGTATGAGCAAGAATGGGATGTATGGTGGGGATTCAGCTCTGCCACTGTCTGAGCCCTTGCACGGGTCTTGCCCAGGACCCCCTTGGCAGGGGCAGGCATGGTGGATGCCTGGCACAGTGAGGTCTCCCCGGACCCCCCTGGGAGCCGTCCCTGCCGTCAGCCACTCCTGGAGCTTCTCCCAGGTCTGGGTCAGGCCTTCATGGGGTCACATGTGGCAGATGCACTGCCTGGCTGGGAGCTGAGGGCACCCGCCCCTTGGAAGGGCTCTTTCTCCCCGGTTGGTCTTCAGGGATCCTGAACCCCTGGGAGTGTGCACGTGACGTGAGTGTCCCTTAAATATGGCCGTAGCCTCCAGCTGAGGGACAAGGGTGGAGGGAATCCTTCCAGCAGTTGGGTGGGAGGATAGATGGGCTTTGGGGCAGCTGTGTCGGGACAGGACGGGATAACATGACAGTCACCAGCTCACAAGCACTCACGGAATGCCAGGCACTGTTCTAAGACTCTCAGAGCTGGAATTCCCTCCACAAATCCCACACTTGCTTGCATACTTCCTTCCATAGGGGACTCATTACCTACTCTGGCCTTTCGGCCTACTTTGGTACACTTAGATTCCTATCCAAACTCCTCACTCTGGCCCACGGGCACGCGCGGTCTGCTCGCCAGCCTCCCCTCCGCAGCGTGGGCGCGCTCGGCCCTCCCTGTGCCCCGTGGCTCCAGGGGCCCGCGCTCGGCCCTCTCTGCCCCGTGTCTCCAGGGACACGCGCTCGGCCCTCTCTGTGCCCCGTCTCCAGGGGCTCGCGCTCGGCCCTCTCTGTGCCCCGTGTCTCCAGGGACCCGCGCTCGGCCCTCTCTGTGCCCCGTCTCCAGGGGCCCGCGCTTGGCCCTCTCTGTGCCCCGTGTCCCCAGGGGCCCGCGCTCGGCCCTCTCTGTGCCCCGTGTCCCCAGGGGCCCGCGCTCGGCCCTCTCTGTGCCCCGTGTCTCCAGGGCCTCCTTTGGTGGTACCTGTCGTCAGTCTTGCGATGCTTCTGGCTTTGTCCTTCCCATGTCACAGGCTCTCTGAGGCCTCCCAACAGAACCGTGATGTGTCGGCACCATCACATTTTACAGAGGGGGACACTGAAGCCCAGAAAGATCAAGTCCCATGCCCGCCGGGACAGAGCACGACCCCCCGCGCTGTGGCCAGCCCCGTTCTCCCACGTGCAGCCCCAGGCCCTCTCCCTGGGCACCTACTGTCAGTCGTGGTGGCAGGTGTCCCACCT
Source organism: Mesoplodon densirostris (assembly GCF_025265405.1). Lineage (NCBI taxonomy): Eukaryota > Metazoa > Chordata > Mammalia > Artiodactyla > Ziphiidae > Mesoplodon > Mesoplodon densirostris. The sequence goes on along the minus strand of NC_082670.1, from coordinate 110,470,818 downwards.
CTTCCCCAAGGCTGTCAGCTGCCAGGCATCAGCTTATGGGCCGGGAGAAAAGAGCGGAGGGGTGACAACAGCAAAACGAAAGCTCCTGACGTGCTGAGAAGGCTCCATAGTCGTAGCAAGTCCATGAGCAGGCATCAGCCTGTTGTCCCATTTTAGAGAGGGGGAAATTGCGGCCAGAGCAGTTAAGGAAGTTGTCCAGTCACACAGCTGGTAAGTCGCAGAGCCAGGACCTCAGCCCACCTGTAGCCTCAGGATGTCTCTGCAGCCCCCTCCACACCTCCAGTCGGGGGGTGGACCTCGCCCTGAGCCAGGCCTGCCCTCTGTGTGGGGAGCTCACCACCCCCAGACTCCTCTCTTCTTCCTGGTGGTCTTGGCGAGCAGTTGGCTCTTCCTCCTCTGGGTCTGGTTCTGGCCGTGGCATCGTGTCCTGTGCCCTGCCCTGCACACCTTTGGGCCGTGAACAGTGTCCCCCAAGGTCGTCACTGGCCCAGGTCACCAACCGCCCCTTCCTTCGGGGTCTGGTCCTGAACCCAGTATGCCCTGTTCTTCCCCCGTAGTGGCGTGGTTCCGGCGCCCTGGAAGGGGCTGGGGCCAGACTGTCCCTATTTGGATCTGACCGTCTAGGAAGAGCTGTTTGCCGCCTCCCTAGAGATTTCCTTGCTTCGCTCCCGGACGCAGCGGAAAGGCCCATGCCATCCACAGAGAGTGCCCTCCTGCCGCAGCTCATAGGGGTACTGACGACGTCCAGCAGCCCCACGTGGCGGGAGGCCCCGGAAGGAGGCTGGCAGGCTGAGGCTGCAGAGCCAGGGACGGGATCCGAAGCTGCGGCCCCGCTGCCGCGACCCTTCCCTGCAGTTGCAGAGCCCGAGTGCTGTCGGACAGGTCGCGCACTTCACGACCCTGGGGCACCGTTCCCACCGCAGCGCTTAGCCTGACCGTTCACGGCGGTGGCTTTCTGGCTGACGGAGGGGGCGGCTCTGGAGGGTCCTCTGGACCCCTGTGCTTCCTTGCCCTGCACCCCAGCAGCACCGATCATGGTCGTGACTCACTGGGGCCCAGCTCACAGCCGTCCAGCGATTGCCCTCTGCGCTCCTGGTCTCTGCACCCTCGCGGTCCTTGAGGCCAGTGCGCCCCTCCCTGTGTCCAGGGGGAGCAGCCTCAGAGAGCTTGGCGACGTGCCTGGGCGGTCCAGGCAGTAGGTAGCAGAGCTTCTTGCCCACCTGGCCCCTTCCCGATACGGCTGCCGTACGGGAGAAAGTGGTGAGGGGGTATGGTGGGGGTCTTCTCAGGGCCCCTGTGCTACAGGGAGAGGAGGGGGTGTGTGGCTGGGAACAGCTCTTCTCAGGCCTGGATGTCCCTCGGCTGCCTGCCCGTCCCAGGCCTTCCCCTGATGAGAGGCCGCTGTGGCCCTTGTGTCACCCGTTTGGCCTCTGACACAAGTCCTGGGAGGTGGGCAGGAATCCCAAGGACCTCACTGGACGAGAGAGGGCGGACTCTGAGGCCCAGGGACACTCCTGGTGCCCAGGACAGGTGGTGAGTTTGCTCAGGGCCACACAGGCTCGACATGGGGGGGGGGGACCTGAGCCGTCTGGGCACCCCACCGGCTGTGGGACCCCAGCAAGCCCCTCGTCCCCTTCGAGCCCTCGCTGTGCTAGCGTCCGTCCAGGGAGGCTGGTCCTGGCTCTCTGACCGGGAGGGTGAGGCTGACCCCACACCTCGTGCCTGGTGGGTGCAGGTCCTGCCGGGGGCGCTTTTGAAGCCTTCGCCTCGGGCAGGCCTGGCTCTGCTGGGGGCAGGTGGCCCAGGCTCTGATGGCCAGGAGCCTTGATGCCGCTTCCTGCCTGCACGGGGCTGCAGTGGCACGAGCCGCCTGGCTCGGCTCTGTGGAGGAGGCCAGGCCCTCTGCGGGCAGCAGGGCAGGCAGGGCGCCGTGCAGAACCTTTGCTCTGGCCTCGGCTGCTCTGTCACTGGGGACCCTGGATCAGGGACTCATCGCTCTGAGCCTCAGTTTCCTCATCGGGCAGACGGGCCCGTTCCTTATTGGCAAAGGTAGCCGAGAGCACTGCTCTGTGCCTGGCCCGGTTGGCTCCCTGGGATGGGAGGCGGAGCACCAGCCTCCAAGCACAGAAGCCTGGCCGCGTCACGCCGTGGGGCAGGACCCTGGCCCCGGAGGGGCTGAGCGACGCCGGGCCAGGCCCCCCATCTGGTGCTGAGGCCCCCCTGCCTCCACCTGCGCCTTCCCTGGGCTTGTGCTGCTGGATCATCCTGGCCCTCAGCCGGCTGTGGGACCAAGGCTTCCACACACAGGGCCAGGCCCGAGGTGGGCCGCCAGCCCCGGCCTGGGCTGGGCGGGGGACAGCTACCCCGGGCCGCCACCTTGCCTACCTCGCACGTGGCCCCAGGCCCACGGACAGGGCTGTTGGGCCCGGTGCTCCTGTTCACATGTTCTTACGTGTGCACATGTTCACGTATCCATCTTTGTGGTATGCACATGTGTATACATGTGAGTGCTTGCACCTGTGTTCATGATGTGCATATGTGTGGCATGTATGTGTGTGCAGTGTGCATTGTGTGCATGCGTGTTCTGGGGCTAGAGAGGACTGACTGACTGACAGCTCTCCATCCTCCCGAGGGCGCTGCCGTGTCCGCTCTTTCGCATAAATGCATGTACTGGACACCTTCCATGCGCTGGGCAGTGGGCTGGCCACAGCGTGTATGTCTTTCCTCATGGAGCTGACGGGTCTAGTGGTACAGACTGACATTCATCAAAAAGTTGAAAACTGAAGTTGCAACAGTGGCTGGGGCCAGAAAAGAGAAGTGCCTAGTGCCATGGGAGCTGAGGATGGGATGCAGTCCTGGAGGGCTTTCCTGAGGAAGTGACATTTGAGCTGAGCTCTAAGGGATGGGTCGGAGGGAAGAGCATTCCAGACAGGGAACAGTACAACAGTAGGTGCATATGTCCTGGGGTGAGAGAGGCCAAGGCAGGTCGTGTAGGCAGAGCACAGAGGAGGAGACCGTGTGTAGGGAGGGTGGGGTCTCACTGCCAGGCCCAGGGTCAGGGGTGGGGAGAGCCTGGAGTGCCTGAAGTCGGTAACAACAGCTAAGCCCTGTGGTCAGCTCGGGTCCCCTAGCAGCTGCTTCTCCCCAGTGGCCTCTGGGCTCCCAGGCTGGTGGGGGCCGCAATAGGGAGGCTGCAGGGGAACCATTTAAACCCTCAGGAACACCTCGCAGGGGTGCAGTTTTGCTTCGGGACGTCTCAGGGGGCCCAGCTTTTAGGAAAGTAGGGTCCAGGGGTTGTGGGGGCCAAGTCTGAGGGCCCTTCCTCTTCCGTGGTGGAAGCGACAGAGGAGCTGGGAGCTCCCTGCAGGGCTGGGCAGGAGCCTCGTCCCCGGGCCTGTCTCCTCTCGCGGGGGAGGGCTGCCCGTGCGGACACTCACAGGAGCCCCAGGTTCTGGTGTAAGGGGGGCGCCTGTGGGGTCACCGGCGGCCCTCAGGCCCCAGCACAGGCACAGGCCTGCTGTCAGCTGCTCTCGCCTCCCTGGAGGGGCCGGAGGGGCAGCGGTGCGGGGGCGGGGACAGCGACCCTTCCAGCGGACCCCGAGCGCTCCGGCCCGGGGGCTGCAGTGGTGTGGCCGCTCACCGCCCTGTCCCACAGGTTCTCGCGCTCGGACGAGCTGTCCCGGCACCGGCGCTCGCACTCGGGCGTGAAGCCCTACCAGTGCCCCGTGTGCGAGAAGAAGTTCGCGCGCAGCGACCACCTGTCCAAGCACGTCAAGGTGCACCGCTTCCCCCGCAGCAGCCGCGCACCTCGGCCCTGACCCTGACCGGGCCGGAGCCGCCCGACCACCCGCCCTGCCCGGTACTTTGTAGCAACAAGTTGTTGGCCTCCTTCAGAAGGACTTGTGGACGTTCCAGGCCACCTTCTGGAGCCCGGGGATGCGGACCCAGGCCTCCACCCGCCCCCGCCTGGGGGGACCCGGAGGCGGCCTGGGGGCCCTAGTGCCTTCCTGCGGCCCGGCCCCTCTCCCGCTGGGCTCCCTGCCTGGGCCAGGGCTAGCACTCGATTGCTGGGGAAGAAGCAATGTGCAGTTTTGAAATGTCAGTTCCCGGAGGGAGCCGTGCTGGGCAGAAGGAAGTAGGCCAGAAGTCCGGTGCTGCACTGGAGTGTGAGCGTGGCTTTGTCCAAGATGCCTCCCTTGGCCTGACCCCTGGAGGGTACGGTGGGGCGGTCTGGGATGCAGGACGTGGCCTCCGGGTGGATGTGGGATTGGGCGACAAGCCCCCTCTCGACGAGGTGGCAGTGCATGTGCTTGAGTTAAATGTGCAGGGCAGACGGACAGATGCAGGTCTGCCCCAGGGCGATGGTACTGGTGTGGCTCAGCCCCTCATCCTGTTTCCAGACAAATCCAGACGGCAGCCTCCAGGGTCACCTGCAGGAGGAGCGGGGAGCCGCTGCATTGTGTGTAGAAGAGCTAGATAGAGCCTCCCCAAATCCGGATTTAGAAATGCATTCCTTATTTTGTCTAGAAATTAATATCAAATGAACTAGCTTGTTTTGAGGGGTTTATTTCACATCCTATGAATGTATGTAAATAAAATGTACATAGGTGCATCTACATAAAATCTTTTAATAACATGTCAACATTGTGTAAATTTGAAATAAAATCTATAAAGCTGGTGTACATATGTTACAATTATATATATTTTCTTTGGTCCTTCATAAAAATATATTTACTTTGCCAATAAAAAGAAAAAAGAACTTGATAACTGTGGCATCCATGTGCTGTTTTCCTCTGCTCTGCCAGGAACGGGGGTGATTTTGGGGGCTGAGTCTCCGTGTCTGCATCTGCAGCACTCAGGGGACCTTGATTTGTACCCGGAGGGATACAAAGTCTCCTTGGGTGTCCAGCCCCTGGGCCAGCAGTGCAGGGTCCCCACAGCCCCACTTCCACACCATGGGCTGGGTCTCTGCTCAATCTGGTTTCCTGGAGGGCTGCCTGTCTTCCACAGACCCACGGCCACCCCATCCCAGCATCACTGTGGGAAGAGACCGCAGGCCAGGTCCAGCCCACAGGGCCACCGCTCCCCTGAGTTCCTGTGTGAGACCCTTGCTTGGCACTTCCCACCTTGTGTGCAGTGCACTGAGCATCTATCATGCACTTACTGTGTGCACCGTGGCGGGGGTGTGGAGCAGACCGTTTCCCCCTCGAACCCCTCCAGGAGATGGTACGTTATCTCCACTTGCGATTCTGAACCGATTAGGAGTCTTGACCAGGCGGAGGCAGACGCTGGAGGTGGGGGGCGCGTGGAGTTGGGGATGGCCAGTGCATGGGGTTAGGCTGCCGCCTCGACGCAGCCCAGCTGCTCCGAGCTCTGGGGAGACAAGGTTGAGGCCTGGACCCATCTGCACACCCTGGCGGGCTGGGAGCAGGGCCGGCGGGGACCAGAGAGCGAGGAGGGGCCGAGAGCTAGCAAGGAGGGGCAGGGCAGCCGCACTGGGCACCGCAGCGAGAGGGCTGCCCAGTTCTCTGTCCACACGACGTGGAGGCCGTCCTTTCCCGGGGCCTAAGGCACGTCGGGCAGGGGGCTCTCAGTGACACCCTCGGACCTGGAGCAGGTGGCGGAGCTCCGTGGGTTTGCAGTGGAGAGGTGGAGCAAGGCGTGTGCGCGTGTACGTGTGCACGTCTGCACGTGTACTCTGTGCATCTCCGGAGGTGGAGGCCACTGTCCCCGCTGACCTGGGAGCCTCTCGCTACAGCTGTCTTTCCTGTCGGTGGAGCTGGCAGGTGTGCCCAGCACAGCACAGGGGATCTGAGAATGGGCACCCCATCCCGACTGGCCCTGGTCCTGGGGAAAGGACTCGGCCTTGTGACCTCTGCCCTTTGACCCTGACCGGACATACTCTCTGTGGCCAAACATGCTCTGGGGAAGTGAGGCATTGATTTCCAGGTGTATTAACGTAGAGCTTTCTTCATCCATAAAGAAGCAGTGGGACCCAGATAAGAGGGACACGGGCCATCAGGATAGTCACACTGGAGGAGCCCGTGAGCACACAGATGTGTGGGGCTGGGCGCTGACCCAGGACACTGCTCACCTGCTCTCAGTGTCTGTCCCCAGCAGCCACCCACTCAGAGCCCGCGCCCCCCCCCCCCCCCGGCTGGCCCTCTGTCCGGGCCGAAGCCAGGCTGGCTGTGTGTGCCGGGTGGTGAAGCCATCCCCCTCTGCCTGGGCTCCAGACCCCCTTGGGCACCTGCGCTGGCCGGGGGCGCGGAGGGAAGGGACGGCGGTGATGAGGACCACCTCTTGACCCTCGCCCATCCTCTGGGGGAGTTTCTTGAGCCTCTTGACCCCGCGGAACGGGCGTGACAGCCCCAGGTGGCAGGCTGGTGCTGACTGAACAGCCGCGAAGACCCTTTCCAGGGCGTGAGCCTGAGTCTTGGCCGGACGGAGGGCCGGGAGCCGGGCCTCAGTTGTCCTGTGCCATGGCCTCTGGCAGCCCACAGAGTCCAGAGCGCTGTGGAGGCGCCTGGCTTGGCCGCCTCTGGGAGACCCCCGCCACCACCTTTGTCACCCTTTGTGACTTGTGTGGCCGGAAGAGGAGTGTTTGTCTTGGCCTGCAGGCCCAGTGTGCCCACAACCGTTCGTAATAGGAATCTGGAAGGTTGCAGAGCAGAGAGCCAGCCTCAGCAACCCGGCACCGCCCGGCCCTGCACGGGGCCATCCCGCACGGTGGGCAGAGGCCGGGGAGGCACATCTCCAGAGACTGTACCAGGCAGCGTGGGCTAGGCTGCCGTAGCAAAGAAACCCCAGCACCGCGGAAGCTTATTTTTCTCCGTTGAAACAGCCCTGAAGCTCCCGGGCACCTTCTTCGTTGCCCTTGAGCCTGGCGCCCCGGGGGCCCTGCGCCCGCCCGCAAAGAGCAGCTGAGGGCTCGTGCTCCCCCCACACAGCACAGGCCTGTCCACTGATGTCCCCTCGGCCAGGATTAATCACACAGCCTCACTTGCTGCAAGGAAAGCTGGACAACATAGCCTTAATCTGGCAGGTTATGAGCACAGCTAAACGCGGGGCTTCCATGACGGGGAAAGGGGGGCAGAGGAGTGGTGCGGCTTCGGCCAGGTGCCCCCCAGCGGGTAAGTCGTGGTGGCCCCGTGGCTTTGTCCACATTCTCAGAATGGGCGTCACGGCAGGTATGGGACCAACGGTCAGGCCTCCAGAGACAGCAGGGTGTCACGAGGGGAAACCCTGCAGGCGCTTTGCAGGCACTTTGTGTGACGACTGCAAATGGCAGGTCCCTGCCTCATACGGACGAAAGTAAACAAGAAACAAACCCGGTGATGTCACCATCATCTATGCCTGGAGGGGCCCAGAGTCCATACATGTGCCATGGGGTTGGGGGACAGAAGCAGAAAGGCCCGGGGTCGGGGCTTGCAGGGGTTGTAGCTTTCCTTATGCTCCGCCGTTCAGGGTCCTGCAGGCCTGGGCAGTGGGCACAGCAGAGGAGCTGCCAGGAAGGGGCCTGCTGTCTGCTCGGCAGCCGACGGGACAGGGGCTCTGAACGGCATGTGAGGGCCTGAGAGTGGGGCAAGGTCGGGCTCTGACAAACACCAAGGCTGAAACGATCTTGCTGTATTTGAGGTCGGGCAAAAGGGATACCGGACGCCAGGGGGCTGTTAGGAAGACACGGATGGTGGCCTAGAGAGCAGCGTTCAGAAGACAGAGACGCACACGTCGGAGGCCCACGGCGGGACCAGAAAGGCAGCTGCGGAGGTTTCCCGTAGTCGTCAACAGGTGGAAAGTCCCGTGGCTCCTGGGAGGGCACGAAGAGATCCCAGGCAGAAACAGAAGAGTGACAGGATGGGGTAGACAGAGCGCTGGGAGGGATGAAGGAGCGTCTCAAGGGAAGAGAAAGGGCGGCAGCAGAACTAAAACCTGCGGTAGGGGCGCCGCCCTGGAGGCGAACCCACACAGACCTTCCAGAACCTGGCGGTGAACGAAGGAAGGACACGAGGGAGACAGGTGCGGAGGGCAGAGAGCAGGGGCCCGAGAGCTGGCAGGTCCGGATCAGAGTCTGGGTCAAATGACATAGATACTGACGCATAACATGTATAACGTATGAATATGTAACATGTAGGATACACAACATATATAATACACGAATGCATAACGTTTGGCATGCCCATACATAACATAACATACTGATACCTAACACCTATAATACACTAATACATAACATGTAGGATACACTAATACATAATACATAATACTCAAATATATAACATGATATACAAATACATAACATGTAATTAACTGATACATAGCACATAATACACTAATACATAACATGTATAATAAATACACTAATGCATAACATATAATATACTCATATGTAACATATGTACTATTCTAATATATAACATATAACACGCTAACGTGTAACATATATACTAATACGATTACAATACACTGATATATAACTAAATAATATTATGATAATTATAGCTCTGTCCACACATAAGGCAAGTGGAGAATCAAGACAATATCCCACCGGGGAGCGGGGGGCAGGAGATAACGGTAGGTGGGTCACCAAGGGGACAGTGGAGTCCAGGCTGGGTGAGCCCGCAGCCTCGCGGACCCTCAGGTACATCCCCCTGTGTGAAGGGCTGTGAGAGATGAGGTAAGTCAGCACGTTTAAAACAGCACAGACAAGAGAGACTCAGACACTAAGGAGGGCATCCAGCAGAGGAGCGTCCACATAAGCACTCTGGGCCGGTACTCAGCTCAGGGGGAGGGGCCCCGGGGGCCTTGCAAGAGGAGCCCCTGGGGCTTCCCTGGTGGTGCAGTGGTTGAGAGTCTGCCTGCTGATGCGGGGGACACGGGTTCGTGCCCTGGTCCGGGAGGATCCCACAGGCCGTGGAACAGCTGGGCCCGTGAGCCATGGCCGCTGAGCCTGCGCGTCCGGAGCCTGTGCTCCGCAACGGGAGAGGCCGCAACAGTGAGAGGCCCGCGTACCGCAAAAAAAAAAAAAAAAAAAGAGGAGCCACTGGTAGAAGGAGGTCTGGATGCTGAGACCCAGGAGCCTTCCGGCCGCCGTGGCTCCTTCCCGGTCTGGCTCATCCGCTCTGACCCCAGGAGCCATGGGCGGAGACCCAAGCCTGGCCCCGGGGCTGCTCTTCCCGCTGGTTCCTGTGTTGGTTTTGTGAACAGGCCTCGACTCTGAGCTGAGCTAATCCTGTAAAACCCAGAGCAGCCTCAGAATGGGGTGGCTCTGGAAACAGTGAGGAGTGGGGTCGCCCAGCTTAGTCACAAGGTCACGTCAGAGGCCGAAGGACCAAGACGCCTCGCTGGAAACATCCGACTCCAGAGAGAAAAGGCAGCACGTACTTGTGAGTCAATAACTGCAAACGGCTTTTAAAATCTGAATGCAGACGCCAAATACTGTTACAGGAAGAGAAGCAGGTGCCTCAGTGTATAGGTAGACACATTACGCCAGTCTGGCTCCGGCCAGTTAGACAAACACTGGAAGGTGTGCAATGCTTGAGGTCTCCTGTCCCCCAGAGAAGCCTCTGCCTTGAAAAAAGCAATTTAGACCACATGGTTTACTTGTTCATAGACTGTGCTCCATGGGCACAGGATTTGCTATAAACCCAGATCCTAAAATAAATATCATCACACTGAGCTATAAATTCTGGCTTCTGGGCACCACGATTTACTTACCAATTATATTTAATGGTAAATTATTTACCATTAATAAGCTTTTAGATCGTTCCCATGTGTTTGCTGCGATAAATAATGATATAAAACAGAACAGACTTTGCACACAGCTTCATACACAAGCTTTAATGCTGGGCTTGCTGGGTCGAAGAGCAGGCACATAACTTTTGCCAAATCATCATCCCAAAATCAATTGCGCGGGGAACATAATTTACTCACTCATTCATTTTATTATCTGGCTTCCCCACTAGAACATAAACTCCTTCGGACTAGGGGTTTTGCCTGTTTTGCTCAGTGCTGTGAGCGCAGCTCCCAGAGCAAATATTTGTTGAGCAAATGACGTGGGTAGCAGCAAGAGCTTTTGCTAAAATTGATGGGATAAGATACAGAGGTTAAATATACTGTGTAAAGTTACACAGTTAATGCGGTCGGCAGAATCATGGCCCCAAGGCTGTCCACGTGCTAATCTCCAGAACCTGGGAGTACATTCCCTTACGGGGCACAGGAGCCTCTGCAGGTGTGACCAAGTTAAGGCTCTTGACGCAGGGAGATACCCGGGATTATCCGGTGAGCCCGGGGGTAATCACGTGGGTCCTTTCAAACGGGTCAGAAGGAGGCGTGGCAATGGGGGCAGAGGTCAGAGGGAGAGGTTGGAGGCTGCTATTCCGCAGGCTTTGCAGGTGGAGGAGGGGCCACAAGCCAAGGGACGCAGGCGCCTCCAGGAGCTGGAAAAGGCAGGAGACTTTCTGCCCTGGAGCCTCCAGGACGGACCGGCCCTGCCGACGCCTCGATTCCAGGACTTCTGACTTCAGAAGTGTGAGCGGTCGTGGGAATGTGTTGCAGCGGCCGCAGTAGAAAGTCAATCCACGTAACCATAGAAGAATGAAAATAAACATGTAAGTCCCAAGCGCGAGCTGTGCGGAGGCGGGAAGGAGAGGGGAGGGAGCGGAGGCGGCTGAAGGTGCCTCTCTCCGCTCAGGGGGCCGGTGGGGTCGTCAGCAGCTGCACGCGGGTTGTTGCGTTTCAGCTGCGCGTAGGGACCGAGCCCCTAGAGAAGGATGGAAAGCGAACGCTTACAGAATCCGCCCCCGACGCCGAGGCGGCGGGCGGGGCTGCGTGACCTCCGCGAACGCACGTGTGCAACCTGCTCTTACACGGCGCTCCGTTACGGTGCGGGCGCTCCGTTACGGTGCGCGGACGCTCCTCGCGGCGGCGTCCACCCCCCACCCCCCACCCCCGGGAGGTGCAACCGGGCGGTCGGAGTCGGAGCAGCGGCGCAGCGCCCGGCGCAGGTGCGCGCGGAGCGGGGCGTGGGCCGCACTCCCTCCTCTCCTGGGGACCCACTTACGTCCTCACTCGGCCCCCATGCGTGCGGCGCCGCCTGGCCGCGGGCTAGCCGGGTGCTTCTCTGCTAAACATTCTGGGATGTTGACACATGTGTATTGAGCCTTCTGTATGCGTTGCAGATCTCTGTGTGTGCGGGGCTCAGCTCTGGCCGGGAGCTAAGGCCTGAGCACCTTGAGGGGCTCCGCACCCCCAAGACGTGGCTTCTCCGCTGTGTCCCTGCTCCTGGTGCCTCAGCTGCCCCGTCGGATCCATGGGGGTTGACGAGGACCCTTGCCAATACAAGCTTCAGGTTTCAGGGCTCCCATGGAGATTACTCCTCTTGGACCTGCCCCCAGTGGGAATTGAGGGGCTCGGCTCCCCTGGGTCCAGTGTTGGGAGCGCTCTGAAGGCAGGGGGAGGGGAGGACCACAGACTGAGGCCTTGCCACCAGCTCCCACCCTTTCTGGCTGTCACCTGGGGGGATAAGTCCCTCCCTGGGTCCCAGTCTGCTCACCTGCCCAGCAGGTATACTGGCTGCTCGGCCTTCCTGCCCTCCTATGGGGCTGAGGGTCAAATGAAGGAATTGCGGTCCTGACATCGCCAGCGGGGTCTGGGGTGGACTGAGGAACTGGGCTGAATGTGTGCTCTGATCTCTCCGTCCCGTCCACACACTGGGCCGCTTAAACCACAGAAGGAATCTGTCTTTAGCCACCCTAACTGGAGACATTCTTGAAAGGGAATCCTGCAGAGTGCTGTTTAGGGCAGACAAGTCGACAAAGCCTGTCTCAGGAATGCAAGTTCATTTAACATTTGAAAAACTCAGTCACCATATTAATAGATTAAGTAAGGAAAGCCACATGACCATCTCAGTAGAAACAGAAAAACGGTTTGAAAAAACCAATATCCAATCAGATTTTTAAAAAAATCTTAGAAAACTAGGAAAAAAGGGAACTTCCTCTGTCTGATAAAGGCCCGCTAACGCTGTATTTAATGGGGGAAGACCGTTAAATTCCTCAGACCAGAAAGAGACAGCACGTCCATTTCCACCACTTTAGCCCACGTTGTGCTGGAGGTTCTACCCAGTGCAGTAAAGCAAGAATAAGAAACAAAATGCGTTGAGGCTGGAAAAGAAGTAAAACCATCTTCATTTGCAGACGACAGGATTGCCTGTGCGGAAAACCCAATGGAATATACAGAATAGCTACTAGAACTATTAAGTGAGTTTAGTAAGATTTCAGGATACAAATCAATAAACAAAAATCAATTTCTCTATACTAGCAACAACCGGAAATTGAAATAAAAAATCAGCACCATTTATAGTAGAACAAAAAGTATTAAACTTAGGAATAAATCTAAGAGGCTAAAAACTGCAGAACATTTTTAAAGAAATCAAAGGAGACCTAAATAAACAGAGAGTCTCTGTTCCTTGCTTGGAAGACATCATTGTTTTGATGTCAGTTGTCCCCAGATTGATCCATAGATTCAAGGCAATCTCATTCAAATTCCCAGCAACCTTTTTCATAGACATTGGCTGGTTCTAATGCTCATATGGAAATGCAACAGGACTGGAACAGTCAAAACAGCTCTGAAGAATGGAATCGCAGGCCTAAAGCTGCCTGATTCTAAGCATTTTTTCACGCACTCATTTGCCATCCTTATATCTTCTTTGGTGCAATATCTGTTCAACTCTTCGTCCTTCTTTTAGACATTGAGATGTTCGTTTTCTTTACTACTTTGAGTTTTGAGCAGAGGGGCAACTCTGGGTGACGTGTCCAAACCTGCGGTGGAAGCTCTAGGCCTGCCTTGTGGGCTCCCTGGTGGTCAGCCGCCAGGGGACAGGCCTCGATTGTTAAAGCCCCATCGGGGGACAGACAGGAGAGATGTGAGCCCCCCGTGGTGCAGGCGAGGCTGTGAAGCTGACCACCTTTCTGGGCGGAAGGAGCAGCGACAAGGAGGGACGCGGTCGGTCTGGCCACGGGCGCTAGAGGCACAAATGTGGACAACTTTTCACCCAACAACTCCCGGATGAGTCTTTTTTTTTTTTTTTTTTCTGAGAACAGCACACAGGCTGGGGGCACAGGCCTGAGTACAAAGGGCTGGATTTGGTTCCCAGCTGCCACTCCTAAGATATGTCACCCTGGGCTGTGGAAGGCATGGTCTGTAAGGGGAGTGATGGTGGTGTCTGCCCAAAGTTGTTCTAAGGGTTGATTGAGCTACGTGACAGCCTGAGCTACTGTTACCTTCTTTTACTGTTTGATTTTTTAAAACAGTGACCTGACATGTAAAGTGTATGTCCATGTGTCACACATGTCTGCACTGTTTGCGAATATGTACCTATGTGTGTGTGTGTGTGCCTTGTGTGCCTGCACGTGTGTCTGTGTGTGTGGAGGGGAGGCCCCCCCACAAGGCCCCCAACTGTAAGAGGTGCAGCTCTGAGAGAGGTTTCCTCACAAAGCACGTGGCAGGTCTCGCTCTGGGGAGAGACCCGGGAAGCACAGGCCAGAGCACAGGGACACCAGTCGCAGCCGGGACGAAGGGCACTTAGGCCAGGCCTCGAGCAGGGAGAAGCTCGGGGAACCTTTGTCCTGGGAGCCTCACCCTCCCTCCGGGCCAAGCTCTGTCGAGGGCGTGTGGCTTAATTTTTGATGCTGAAAAGTGAGTTAACGTCTTCCTTGCAGACAGAGTCCAGCTAATATGCGTAGGAGAAGCGAAAGCAAAGCGGGTCACCCCAGAGCCGTGCGGCACAGCTGCCCCACGACGGACCTTGGAAGCAGCAGCCCTGGTCTTTCCCCAGCTGTGGACACGCGTGATCTCGGGACACGTCCACACGGGGAGTGGGCAGCTGGGGAAGGGGGGCAGGAACTCTTCTGTCCGTCCCACCTGATCTCCAAGCGAAGTGCTTGTGCGCGAGCTCTGGACTGGAAACAGGCACTGGGGGTGCTGTGAGTCCTGCGTGGGCCTGGCGGTCCTTGTTCTGGTCTCTCCTGGGGCCTCGCGTTGCAGGGACGAGCAGGGGTGTTAATGCAGCACGCGGTCCTGAGGGCGCATTTGCTGCTCCGTCTTCGGGGCAGCACGGAGGGCCTGTGTGAGCCCTGAGGGGGTCGTGGCTCTGAACCGAGGACCCACAGCACCAAAGAGCGGGCCTCTCCCACAAAGTCCAGGCCTCGGCCACGGGTGCGGGCTCAACAAGGCACCGGCCTGGGCTGAGGACGCACCTCCAGGGTAACCAGCAAAACACCACGGGCTGGGCTTAACTTAACAGACCTGACGCCTCCCCAGTCCTGAGGCTGCAAGTCCAAGATCGAGGTGCTGGCAGATTCGACTCCAGCTCGTGGTGGCCACCTTCTCGCCGAGTCCTGGCGCGGAGGGGAACGCGGGCTCTGGTCTCCTCTTGTGAGGGCGGGCGCTGCTTCCATCATGGGCCCCACCCTATGAGCTCATCCCTCCCTGATGACCTGCACAGCTGATGCCACCACACTGGCGGTCAGCATCTGCATCTTGCGGAGACACCGTCTGTCCGGAGCGCCAGCCAGGACACGTCTCTGCATCGTGGCCGCCCGAGCCTGCTGCTCCCCCACTCCGCCCCATCTCAGAAAACGGCCCCGAACTGGGAGGCCTTTGAGCCGTCTGCTCCCTTCACTCTTCCCTGTCGGCTCGGCCTCCGAAATCTATTCTCCGTCCCTCACTTTCTCCTCCTCTCCCCACGTCCACCTCTGCCACCCAGCGTCCACTCTCCACCCAGCAGATATTGAACCTTTTAAGGCATCTCTCGGAGTAGGCCACGCCCCTCTTAGAATCCCCTGCCTCGCCAGGGTCCACAGGTCCCGATGATCCTACCCACCCGCCCCCTGCTGTTTGTGTGACGCCCTGGGGTCCCACTTCAGCGGGACCTCCCCGTTGCCGGGGCCAGAGGAGCCCACTCTGCCTCTCACCCTCCCGGCCCGGTTCCTTGAGGTGTTTATCCCCACGTGAGAGTCCCGTTCACCGCATCCTGTATCCGTTGACCTGCGCCTCCTGGAACGTCTGCTTCGCCGGGGGACGGGGACCCACCACAGCGCCTCACCCGCACCTCCAGTGTCCACAAGGCTCTGAACATGGACATTCTGCCCATAACCATTTGCCAGAAAACCCTGAACTGATCTGGACCCATGTGGTGGCCAAACCTGATGGGAATGGCTGGAGCCATTGTGGTCTGAACTCACCCTGTGGTCTGAATGTTCTCAAGGGCCGTAAGGTATGTTGATGTGTTTGATGATGGGGGGTTATCCTCCAACCCTGGAGAGCGTTACAGACACAGAGTGTACGCACCGTCACAGCTTCCAAAACGAGGCATCCTCCAAGATCAAACCATCTGGCCCGTGGGATCCCGGGTCTCTCCGCTTTCATCCTCGGCTCCCTGGTCCTCGTGCTCTGGGCAGGATGCTTTATTCTACCAGGAGAAGCACAGGATTAAATCTGTCACACTTCACGGACTGTACTACTCTTGTAGTTCAGAGGGAGAAAGGAGATGATGATGCAAGTGTAGCCCAATGTTAACAACAGGTCGCTGTGGGTGAAGAGAGTGGGTGTCTCTGTACTGTCCTCACTCGCGCACGTTCTTCTGCAGGTTTGGAAGTGTTTCCACATAAAGAGTTAGAAGCCCACCCATGTCCTGTGTCACTCCTGCCTGCCCCTCAGCATCTCCCATTTAATCTCAGCTTGTTGTCTTATTACCATTAATATCTTGTTCCACGGATTCCCAGGTTTTCTAGAATCTTATTGACATCGCTTTGCAAATGCTGTCTGAAATTTACATTTTGTAGTTGGTCATTTCAACAGATAGGCTCTTCCTCTGTGCATATAGTTCTTTGCCAACTTTCTTAATTTCTTTGGTCCTCTGTCTTCCCTGATCTTTGCAGAGGCCCCACTTACCTCATTTACTGAAACACAAAGCCCCCAGGCTGATGCTCAGGGGTGAACAGTGAATGGGCTGCCCTACCCCGCAACCATTTCTTGGCACTTCCTTGCTTCCAGGAGCCCCTGCTGTCCCGGGGGTGGGTCTCCGGATCCTGTGGCCTGACTGTGCTTCCATGAAGGAGTGTATTCCTACAGCTCGTAGCGGCCTGCTGGGCTTCCCTTGCCAGCCGGACACCCATCACCCAGAACGCAGGCTGGAGGGGGGCGCGAAGCAGCTGTAGCACACGCAGCCAGCACACATGGCCCGGGAGCTCCTGGTGGACCTTGAGCAATGGTTCTACTTCCTGCACTGTCGAAACTTCTCGGCGTTTCACAAGCGTTGCCTCTGTGATGTCTGCACAGGGGAGATGGTGCCATGAGTTACTGAAGTGTTGCTGTCAACTCTACTGCTGAACTGAATTTATTTAAACAGAAAAAGAGGGAGGGAGGAGAAAAGCAGGCAGAGGCTGCTGCGAACCGAAAGACTGGGTGACAGGGTTGTGGCTCTGTCTGAAAACACCGTATCTGTGAGCGAGTTCCTTTCCTTACACTCACCCTGACCCTTTCTTGCTCACCACTCGCCACACACCCATCACTTGCAGGGTTAATGTTGCACCAAGGCACCCCGTCTGGTTTCACACCCAGGGAAGCAGGGTCCAGCTGGACAACATCTCAGCGGGCCTTTGGGGGTGGCTCGCGCTCCCCCCCGGGGCAGGTGGGAAAAGGAGCAAGTATTAGTCCCGTCTTCACAGGGCCGGAGAGCCTCAGACCCTGGGGCAGGGACCCTGGGAGTCCTGGAGGTGAGCTCCGGGGAGACCCTGAGTGGGAGGAGACCAACGGGAAGAGCTGACACGGGACCAGGGTGGGAGGGGGAGGGGCGGACCTCCATCTGGGGCCTCGGGCTGCAGGTTCCCGCCCCCCCGCCGTCCGGGTGTGACCCCGCATGGACGGGCAGCCGGGCCTGTGCCCTGGGCCAACAGAGGCACAGAGCGATTCGGCACGTTTAGCCCTGGAGCTCTGCATCAGAGCCTGTGTTCAAAGCCCCAGGGGCCAAGGGTCCTTCCAAGGGACCTCCTCCAAGGGTCTCCCCGCAGCCGAGACGCCCTCATTCTTACGCACCCCCGGGTGCTCTCAGCCCCTCCACAGGGACCCTTCTCTCCCGCCCCAGCTCAAGCCCCACCGTCCTGCTCCCCTCCTCCCGGGGTCCCCTCACCCCTCAGTGCTTCTCGCTGGAGGTCCTGAAATGGCGGAGCAAGCCCTCTGGCGGCCCCTGGCCCACAGCAGCGTGTCCCAGAGAGCAGTCGCCTCCCTCGCCAAGGTCGTGACTTTGGCCGTGTGCTTGAACCAAGTGTGTTATCTTGCACTTAACCTTGGTTTTCAAATCAACTGCCTACTTAAACATACTTATTTAAAAGGAAATGCTGTAGGTCTCCCATACATGGAATACCAGTGCTTTCCTTAAAATAAATAGAAAACGATTAAAATTTAAAACACTCATCCAAGGACCACCTACAATCAGGAGCACTTCCTCCTGGTACCATCCGAAATCACACGTTCATCTGCAATTGTTTGTGTGACCCGCTGTGAACATTCAGCCTTTTAAGGAAGAGGGGAAGCAAAGTAAGCATGAGACAAAAACATACTGAACAGGGTCCAAAGGGTTAGGAAGGGAGGTGCCTCTGAAATGACCACCTGCAGGACCTCACGAAGATGGCCGCCGTCGCCCCGCCTTTGCACTGGCAGCTTCTCCAGAGTCGCTGGTTTGGGTTTCCGTCTGAGTTTTCAGTGGGCGGTCCTTTCATTTGTTGACCTCACTTGTTTGTCTCTCATCGTAGATGTCAGCTCCCTTCCGGGCGGCTTTTCTGTGTTTATTTCTCTTTTTTCACAGCTATAGATGAAAATTTGCTGCCTGGATGAATGTGGAGAGTTTTGGGTTTTTTTCTGTGTTGCTGAGAACTTGGAAGGGTTGCAGCCAAAGCTGCTCTAGTCCATTTCTAAAGAGACGATCTGTTTGTATTTATTGACACAATGAAGTTTTGAAATGTTTTCTGGTCCAACCCATTACCTTTGCCTTATTGTTTTAATCTTTGGTTTCATGTTGAGTAGGTTCTCCCTCACCCCCAAGATTACATAAATATTCACTGAAATATGCTTCTAGTGTTTTCATGCTTTCATTTTACGTTTGAATCTTTAATCCATCTAGAACACGGAACAGGAATCTAATTTTATTTAATTTCAGCGGGTTGGCGATTTGCCCAAACTGTTAATTGAAAAAGGCCCTTGCTTTTTCCACTGATTTGAAAGGTCATCTTTTCATGTATCAAACGTTTATATAACTTCAGGCCGACATGTAGACTTTCTATTGTTTTCCATTCCATTCTTGCATCAGGAGTTCGGTGTTCAAAGGATTTTAGCCTTCATCTCTGATAATCCCATCCCCCACCCTCTTGCTTTCCTTTTCAAATATTTCTGCTAGAAAATGGACATTTTAAAAATATTATGTCTTTCTATCCAGAGACACGTCTTTCTCTCCATCGACTCAATGATTTTTATTTCTCAGGTGAGAGCTGGAGCCTCCTGTCCTGTGTGTGTTTCCTTGTTTAGTTTATTCCTGGGATTCCTAATTTCTCATTGAATTGTGAATGGGATCTTTTTTCCAATATATTTTGTTACAGTTATTTTAGGGCGTTTGGCAAGCCACAGGTTTTGTATATTTATTTTGTAACTGGCCACCAAACTGAATTTTCTTTTCAGCTGGAACGGCTTTTCCCCCCGTGGCTTCCCTCGGAGGTGGCAGCCCAGGCAGCAGAGGCTGAATCCCGGCCCTCGCCCCGGATGGCTCCGGCTTGGCGTGGGGAAGGAGGCACTTTACCCTCCATCAGCATCCGGGGGTCCATCTCCAAGCAAAATATTTTTTCCGTGAAGGAGCTTCTTTTACGTCAGTTGGTATTTTGGTCAGGACTTACAGAGTGTACTCTGCAACAAGTTCAAAACACACCGCTTTCTAAAACCAGGCCTTTCCCAGCAAGATCAACAACAAATGTGTTACTTTTCTCACACCTCGGACATGCAGGAAAATGTGTGCTCAGGGAGCTGGCCGAGCGCCCGCCTGGGGAAAGTGCCAGGCGGGATGAATGCGCTGGGGCAGGGGCTCGGGTGGTTCTTGTTTGCCACACTCTGAAGAGCTGCTAAGAGTCCCCCCAAACCCCACGGGCGCCCAGGGCCTTGGAGGGAGCTGGCCGCCTTTCCCCAGAGGACGGAGGGGTGTCTGCAAGGCAGAGCCCCATGGGTTTACCCGCTGGGCACACCACCTACTGTGTCCTGTTTCCAGCCTCACGCACGCCCGTGTGGGCACCAGCAGGGAGGTGCCGTTCTGCCCTCTTTAAGAAGAGGGGCTGGGCCTCCCTGGTGGCGCAGTGGTTGAGAGTCCGCCTGCCGATGCAGGGGATGCGGGTTCGTGCCCCGGTCTGGGAGGATCCCATGTGCCGCGGAGCGGCTGGGCCCGTGGGCCATGGCCGCTGAGCCTGCGCGTCCGGAGCCTGTGCTCCGCAGCGGGAGAGGCCACAACAGTGAGAGGCCCGCATACCGCAAAAAGAAAAAAAAAAAAAAAAAGAAGAGGGGCTGCAGGTTCTTAGGTTAAGTATTTGCTCCAGGCCTTGTAGACTGTCAGGGAGAGAACCTGGGTTTGAACCCAGTTTAAATTGGCGATTCTCAAACATTTTGGTCTGGGATCCCTTTTTTTTTTTTTTTTTTTTGCGGTACACGGGCCTCTCACTGTTGTGGCCTCTCCCGTTGCGGAGCACAGGCTCCGGACGCACAGGCTCAGCGGCCATGGCTCACGGACCCAGCCGCTCTGCAGCACGTGGAATCCTCCCGGACCGGGGCACGAACCCGCGTCTCCTGCATCGGCAGGCGGACTCTCAACCACTGCGCCACCAGGGAAGCCCCTGGGATCCCTTTTTAAATTAATTAATTATAATTAGAATGGAGAAACGTTGAAGCGCAAGGATACACAGCACACGTCTCATCGGCTGTCGGAGCTGCAACTGCACGACAGCACGTCACCCTGAAGATGCTGCTGTACCCTCAGGAGAGGTGAGAGAGGAAAACACCCCCCCGCCGGGCACTATCATGAGCATGGTTTCACCCCAAGACCCCCTGAAAGGGTCTTGGGGGCCCAGAGCTCTCTGGACCAACGTCGAGAACCACCGCTGTAAACTGCAGAGCAGCAGGCCTCTGCGGGCACAAATGGAGGTGACTCAGCTTCTCCCTGGGAGGACGGGTCCAGACAAGTCCATCGTGATAAGGAGACGGGGAGGAGGAAGGAGAGGATGAGGTGGGGACCAGGGGGCCAGCACGTTTGCCGAGTGACTCCTGCCACTGCCCCCGGGGACACCAGGACCACCCCTGCCCACCGACGCTGAGCAGACAAAGCCTGCCCGGTCACAGTGACCTGCCGGAACGGCGCAGTGATCTGCCCAGGTCTTCCAGCCCAGGAGAGGCCCCCCGCCCGGTGCGTGGCCGATGGCTGGCTGGCTGAGCGGGACCCGTAGGCCCCCCTGTGCCAGCAGCTCCCCCGTCAATCACAGAACCTCTAGGCATCATTCTGGCTAATCCGGGGGTCACGGGGCCTCAGGTGGATGGCAGCCTGCAGCGGACAGGTGGACACATGACTCTTTTCTCTGCCTTTTGAAGATGGTCCTCTGCCGTCCACCACCTGCCTGCAGCGTGATGCTAGGGCCCATCCAGCGCTCCCCACAGAGGCCTTTCTTCACGTAGCCCCTGTGCCAGCCGCTCCCCCAGCCCCCAGTTCCCCCCGGCTGTCCTCAGACACACAGCAGAGCCTGCACCCTCGGTGGCCTGGCCCTGGCCAGGGCCAGCAGGACTGGACACTGAGTTGTCTACTCCACGTCATCCCTGCTCAGCCATGCTGGCCGTGCCCTCCGCCAGAGCCCCCTCTCCTCCCCACCACCTCTCTGTCCACCTGGAGCCGCGTCAGATTCAGCTGCTTCTCGCCTGTTCTCTCTGCCACTGTGTCCAGTGGGGCCATGACATCCCGCACTCCCACTGCCTATTGGCCGGGCACAGGTGGGATTCAGCCCCCGTTCTTGGGGAAGGCACAGCTCAGCTGGGAAGGTGAGATCCTCCCCAAAGCCAACGGGACAGCACACCCAGGGCCAAGAGGAGTGGCCGGGGCATAGGGGGCTTTGGAGGAGGGCGGCACTCAGCTGAGGGAGATGTGGGCATCAGGCAAGCAGACGCTCCCCTCAGTGGGCCAGGGCTTTGCAAAGGCTGCTGCTGCTGTGATGATGCTACCGGGCACAAGCGCCTTCATCGCTGAGGCTCAGTCTCCTCATCTGTACAATGGGAGTAACAACAAAACCTATAGCGGGCCTGCGGGGACAAGACTACCTGTACTTAGGCCGCCCAAAGGCCCCTTGGCCGCCTCTGACCGTCACTGCCCCCTGGGCCCGGTGCACCGTGGTGATGTGTCCGAACACAACCACGAGGCCACCTGTGAGCAGCCGGCGGGCTCCCGGGAAGCAGCTCACGTGCTCCTCGCCTCCAGCGCTGGTCCTGCGCCCAGCCAAGCGGAGCCTCGTTCTTCCTCCGTTTAATCACTAACTCTCCGCTCCGCCCTCCCTCCCCCGCTCGAGGGAGTGTTATGAATGGAATGTACCGATTCCGGCCTGAGCGCGCGCAGGAATGCGCCCGACCTCCCCCGGGCGCGGCGCTCCGCCCAGAGCCCTGCTGGATGCTCCAACGCCCGCAGGGGGAGGGCACGGGGGTGCCGGGGTGCGGGTGCGGTGGTGGTGCTGAGCGCGTCTTGGGGGCGACGTCCAGGGGGGGCGCTGGCCTCCGGGGCGGCGGGGGCACGCGCACCTCAGGCCAGGACGTGCGCAGGGGCGAGCGCGCGCGCACACACCGGAATGCACCGGCACTCTTAAGAGGAGCACACGGCCTCTGCACAAGCAGACACTGCAGGTGGCACACGGACAGTGGTCTACACCATCCACACCATGCTCCCCACAGACAAATACACATCGTAGGGGTGTTTGCACACAGAGCCATGCACTCACAGGCAAGATGCTTGCACACGTGCACATATGCATGGCAGTGGAGTGCACACACAGAGAACCTTCAGACACACTTGGAGGGAGGCCCTGGGTGAGCAGCCTGTCTCCTTAGTGGACGAGCCAAGGCAAAGGGCCCTGAAGTCCTGGGCACAGAAAACCACGTCTAGCTCCCCCAGGGGGAGGGGCACCCTTGATTCCTCTCTGGTGCAGCCCAGCCCCTGCCCTGCTGGCTTGGCCTTCGGGGCCTGAGGCCTCCTGGGAAGAGCTGCACAGGGGGGTGCTGGGGGCCAGGCTTCTTCCTCAGGGGCTCCCGCTAACTGAGGTTTTTGTGTTTGTGCCTTTGTGCTTGTGTCCAACCGTGACAGGAGGGCTTAAGGAGTGGCAGCCGCTGCCCAGGGAAACAGAGCTCCAGCAGGGCCCCTGGGCCTGACCACACAGCTCGGTCCACCCCCCAGCCTCCCGCTGCCATGGTTGCCAGCCAACCCTCCGGTCCCTGTGGGCTCCGGCACTTCCGTGGGCAGGCTCCCTCCGGACGCCATGCTCTCCCACGGGACATGGGGTAAACAGCCTCGCGGCCCCATGGGAGCCGGGCATCCTGCCAGAACTTTCATTCATTCGTCCATCCATTCATCCACCCATCCAGGAATTACTTGATGAGTGCCTGGCATGACAGGCACCGCAGGGACCCCTGTCACTCAGGACACCCCAGTCCCCATCCCCACCCCCCTGCAAGCATCCAGCTCACAGATACGCTCTGTTTGGCCTTGCTGTGATTTTAAAAGTTTTGATTTCCTATAAAAGCCAGGTTCCTGTCTTTTTGCAGAAAATGGGACATTCTGACGTCAGGCCTGCTCAGCTGCTTCCTTCTGACAGTCACCCTCCCCCCCACCGCCTCCCACGGGCTACGCTCATCTTGGGGCTGCTTGACCCCCCCACCCAGTTGGCCTTTGTGTTTGGCCCACAGGGTGTTTGTGGCGGGGCCCCCAGCCTGGGCAGGGGCAGTCCCCAGTGGCTGGAGGGACTGGATTAACTCCCCTAACTTGGAACTCTGGGCATGTGTGTGTTTTAAATGTGAGGCAGGCAGGGAATCCAAGTGTTTTGGGAGAAAGGCCAATCCGGATCACGAGGTGGCAAGCCTTGGACTCTGCATAAATGACTGTAGCTTGAAACATCTCGGGCACTGCGCTTACGTGAAGCCAAGCGGAGCACTGCCCGCTTCTGTCCCAGATGCCCCTCCGAGGAACACCCGCTGCTGCGTGGCCAGGCTTCGGGGTGGGGGTGGGGTCCTACCCCAGCGGCTCTGATCCCACAGAGCCCTGGGCCCCCTCCTGTCTCAGAGTCTTTGATGACACATCCCCGCATTTCTGACTTGTCCTTTGTGTCGTCCTTTGCTTTCATTGGTGGACGTCTGGTTGCAGGCTGAGGTCCAGAGCCCAAGGGAGTGACCCAGACACGTCTTCCAGCCCCGAGGCATCGCCCTGCCAGTTCAGGCCCAGCACCTGCACGTTCACTCCTGGGTGGTCTGTTTGTTCTGATAATGAGAACACAGTGCAAGGTGCAACAGGACGTTTGGACAGTTGCACAGGTATCCTGCCGACGGCAGGGTGAGGCAGCCAGGGGGGTCGGCTGCGTCCCTCTACGAGGCTGTCTCTGAAGGGGTCTGCTGTTTTCCCCTCACATTCTGGGTCTGTGTCCTCACACCCGGGCAACAGGCCCCATGGAAAGAGGGCCTGCCCGGGAAGTGTCCCACACCCCCAAGCTGCGTGTGGGTTTCCTTCCCTCCCCTCGGCCCGTGGGGTGGCCCTGCCCCTCTCCTGCTGAATCCTCATGCCCTGGATGTGCGGAGCTCAGCTCACCCCACAGGGACAGGTGCCGCTCTTCACAGGCCCGTTCTCTGCTCTGAGACCCTGGGGTGGAGGGCCGGGACTGGCAGGACAAGCGTAGGGGAGGACGAGGTGGCCACGTGCTCCGTGGAGGCCAAAGCGAGAGCCCCAATATCTTGGGGCCTTGCCCCTGGCAGGAGGGTTGCCACAGATCCCTCTGTGCCCCATCAAAGCCAGTTTCTCAAGAGGCAGCAGAAAGCCCTGGAAATGCTGAATCACACGCTGGCCTGGGCCGCTGAGCTGATGTAACCCGTCTCCGTTGTGCAATGGGATGAAAGGGCCAGCAGGGAGGGGAAGCGCACACGGGGACTTTGCATCATGCACACGTCCGACGGGGCCAGATCATCAAACACGCTGCCAGCGATGCCCGCCCAGGAGAGCACCGGGTGGGAGGAGCTGAGGCGCCTACTGAGTGTCTGCTCTGTGTCCCACAGCCCTGGTGGAACGAGCACAGACGCCTGGCACCTCCCGCCCTGCAGCAGGTCCACGTCCCGGGACCTCTGTGCCCTCCCGAGGCTCCTCCAAGGTCTTGGACCCCAGGGCTGAGCGGCACCAGCAGCGCCCTGACCCAGCGGCAGAGGCACTTGGCTGTGCTGACTTAGCCAGGCCGGCTGCTCGCGGCTGTTTTCCACGGGACTTTAGAGCGGCCTGCCCAGACCCTAGAACGTGGCCCCTGGGGGCACCGCCATCCCCGCCAGAGCTTTCCAGCAGAACCAGGATTCCAGATGGTCTGCTGCACTCCACTGCCCCCCTCCGGTCAGGCTGCAGGGCCACCCGCAGGTCCAGCTCCGGTCTGGTCCGTGGGTCAGGGCACCAGTAGGAAGGCCCTTCACCCCACAGGGGTGACGCCGGGATGGCGCCTCTGTTGTTATTTGTACGGGGGTCCTCAGGGGCCTTGCCAGCTCACTTGCATCACGTAAGAAGAGGAAACTTCCTGGCCTCTGAGGAAGGAGGGAGGGGCTGGCCAGCCTCGGGCCAAGCCTGGCACCCTCTCCTCTTTGCTCTGTTTCCCCTTCATGAGAGTGAAAAGATCTAGGAACCGTCCCTGCTCCATCAGGTGCTGTGAGAACTCCCAGGGCCTCACTTTCTCCATCCATAAACTGGGGCTCTTGGGCTGAGAGGTTCTGTGCTCTTCCAGACACTGAGATTCAGGGCAATTGAAGAATGTTTCCGGCCTCCAGGAAAAGATGCACTGATGGGGCCTTTTCCCTTTGTGGAGGCTGGGAAGGAGGAAGACAGAGCACAGGCTGGCAAGCCCCTCTCTTTGCCCCTGCATCCGTGTGGACCGGTTGTGAGGCAGAATGACCAGCCTGTGCCACATAAGTCGGCTGCATAGAGACCTAAGAGCCCCACAAAACCCACCCCCCAGCAAGTTGCCCACCAGCGGGGAGATAGGACTTGAATTCAGAGGCCTGGGCCTTCGAAGGCACCCAGAACCGGTGTGCGCTGGATCCTACCCCCTCCCCCTCCCCTCCGGCCCAGGCCTCCCCATCTCTCTCCTGTGCCCTCGGTCCCCACAGTCAACACTGTCTCTGCGTCCACTGTGTCCACTCACCCGAGTCGCAAGGCCAAACACTTACTGGGGCCAGGAAGGCCCATAAGTAAGCAAGGCATAAGCTTAACAAACAACATCCGTCTCAGGACAGTGGTGGTGGCCATGGTGTCAGGGACACGAGGCGAGTTGGTCAGCAGGGCATGTCCTGAGCCTGCCCAGCCCTGCTGAATGTGGTCCCAGGACCACGGAGCCCGGTGGCCCCTCTGAGATGGGCAGCGTCGTGAGCCTCGGCCTGAAACCTCCTGAGTGGTGACGCTGTCGCTGTTACTCCGTGTGTGACCGAGGCTGGCTGAGGGCTGGAGCTGCCCCAGGACTGAGGTGCTAGCCTCCAGGCCCAGTGCCCTCAGCATCCCAGGCTGCCTCTGGCTCTGGGGAGACCCTTGGGGGCCACCGTCATTGCTCAGCCTCCCCACAGGGCCTCAGCCACTGTGAGGCATGCAGAGGCTTGGAAAGTGCTTGTGGTGGGTGCTCCCCTGGGGCATCTGCGGCATCACGGAGACACGCCAGGGCTGGCCTGCGGGAGGGTGAGAAGCACGCCGGCCATGCTCCCCCGTTTCCCCAGCTGATGACCAGCCAAACCCCAGCAGCAGAGCCCCTGCTGACCTGCGGCCAGATGCCCGGAGCCGCCCGGGCAAGGCCAGGTCAGATTGCCTGTGGGCAAAACAAAACCACTGCAGTTTGGGTAGTTTGTTATGTACAACAGAAAACAGAGTAAACCCTTCCACGCCATCTGTCTCGCTAAAGAGAAAGAAGGAATGGACACTGTGAAAAGTAAACAACTCTGGAGTGGAGAAAGTGAAGCTTGGCCTCCAGGTATTTCTATCAAAGACAATCACTGCCAATGTCCAGATAAATCTTCCAAAAATCTCTTTTTAAAAATATTTATTTATTTATTTACTTTTTGGCTGTGTTGGGTCTTCGTTGCTGCACCCGGGCTTTCTCTAGTTGCGGCGAGCGGGGGCTACTCTTTGTTGCGGTGCGCGGGCTTCTCACTGCGGTGGCTTCTTTTGTTGCGGAGCACAGGCTCTAGGGCGCTTGGGCTTCAGTAGTTGTGGTGCATGGGCTCAGTAGTTGTGGCTTGTGGGCTCTAGAGCACAGGCTTAGTTGCTCCAAGGCATGTGGGAGAGAGTGAAAGCAAGTAACAGGTGCCCTTGCTTGTTCCCTGGGGGGGTTGGTGATCTGGCTCCTTATATGGGGTGAGGGTAGGGGTGGGTCCAGGGGTCGGGCTGGAGGGGTGACTTTAGGTGGTCTGCTCACCCCATGGGTGGTGCTGTGTGCAGGGTGCATGCCCAGGACCCTGCTTCTGCTCCTGCCTCATCAGAAGTGGCAGTTGGATTTTTGGTCTTTTTGTATCTTGTTGTTCATAATTTGCCCCAACTGAGCATGCATACGATAATTTTTACTCCCTTATACTAGTTTCTTTGTACCTGTTGCCCGAGGGACCGTCTGTCCAGGTGCAAGCCCTGCAGCAAAGGGTCCCAGGTGCCAGGTGTTACACGGTTGATGTATCCGTCCGCGTCTCAGCAGGAGACAGACCACATGCTTTACAGAGTTTAACTAAGAGAAATAGGTGAAGGGATGATTTTCAGAGGGGAGGGCTGAGTCAGGGGGGCTCGGGAGCCGGGCAGGTGTGTGGTTCCTGGACCCACGATGGCTGCAGCTGCACAAGGGGCAGGTCCAGGAGGGGACGGTGGCCGCAGAGGACAGAGCTACACTACGGGAAGGTGCGGGGAAGCGGCACTAATACACTGTCCCTGCCCCCCTGCCCCCACCGGCCCAACCCCCTGGAAGCCTGGAGGATCTGCCTGTAGCGCACAGGGCAGAAAGGGCTGGAGAAGCAGAGGGCTCGCTTCTCCTTGGGGATCAGGGCGAGGTTTTCAAGGCAGGGTTACTGAAGGCGGTACAGGCATCGTCTTCTGGGAAGAGGAGGGCTCTCGCTGGAACTCCCTTCTTCTTCTTTTTTTTTTTTTTTTTCTTTTTTTTGCGGTACGCGGGCCTCTCACTGTTGTGGCCTCTCCCGTTGCGGAGCACAGGCTCCGGACGCACAGGCTCAGCGGCCATGGCTCACGGGCCCAGCCGCTCCGCGGCACGTGGGATCCTCCCGGACCGGGACACGAACCTGTATCCCCTGCATCGGCAGGCGGACTCTCAGCCACTGCGCCACCAGGGAAGTCCAATGAACTCCCTTCTTTAATCGTCCTTCACGGGCACCGGCAGGTGCACCTGGATGCTGAGGGACCACGCGGAGCCCGCCGGGAGGAGGGGCTTCCGGACGCGCGCGCGCCGCCATCTTGGACTTGGCCGCTTCCGGTTCCGGCGCCTCCGGTTTTCCGGTCGTCCTGTCGCTGCCGACAGCCTGCGTGCCCTCAGGGATGGCGGGGAGCTAGCGCTGACTGCCTTGGCGACAACCCCCTGCCTCGTTGCTGCTCCTCATTCTCAAGGGGACGGCAGGCGGTCGCTGGGCTGAGAAGCAGGGTGTCCGTGGCCAGCCGAGGGAGCCCCGGTGGTCACCCGGCCGTCGCCGCGGTTTCTTGTACCCCTGGGTCGTCATTTGGAGCTTGATGGCCTCACTTCTCGAAGAGAGAAAACTCACCGGGCAGACTGAGGACACACGGACCAGAGAGCCAGAGCCGGCGAATAACTGAGGGGCCTAGAAGGCGGAGCGCCTTTTGGATGCCGCCCAGGCCTGTTGAGTCAGGCCCTGGCTCCGAGCGATTCGCCCCGCGGCCTTCCCAGCAGAGGCTGCCGTTCCTCTAGTTGACCGTGGCTGTTACCATAGCAACAGCGGAAGCGTTTGCTGGGGCACAGTCCCCCCTGGACCAGCCATCAGGGAATCAGGAGCAATGCGGGGGTTGACTGTCTTGTGGGCCAGAGAGTCCAGTGAAGCTTTGCCTTCTAAAGTCGGAACCGGGCCCTCCAGTTACCCAGGCCACTGTCGAGGGCCTTCCCGCCAGGCTCACCCGGGCACCTACAGGGGCGACCACGCCTGCGGCCTCCAGCCCAGCTCTCCTCCTGCCCCGAAGAGTGGCTCTACAGCCGGGCGGAGTGGTAAGTGAATTTAAAAACCTGAGTGTAGCGTGGGTCAGGTGCACACCGCCGACAGCCCCACATCCACTGGGGCTTTCCTGGAGGCAGTTTGCGGCCTGGGTGCCCTTGTGCTGGGGCCCAGGAACACATAACCCTCGGGGGCGTACACTGTGTGGTGTTCTCTTTAGTCATCTTCGGGCTAATGATGGTGCCCTGACATCCAGGGCACTGACTGCATGGGCCGGACACCTTCCAGGCTCGGTGTGACCATGTTTCCAGGGCCAAGAAGCATCCCATGTACCCAGGCTCCAGATGGGAAGATGGGTTGGGCCCCCAGAAAACGGGGATTCAACTAACGCACGTGCCTTTGTTGGGGTGGGAGTGGTAATGGGGGCGACCTTGATGTCCCTGGGCAGGAGCACAGACGTGGAGGAATTAAACTGGAGTTTGGTGAAGTTCCCAGTTGTCAGTGGGGTCCCCTGTTGGTCCAGGGGCCAATCTACTTTCCCGGATTGAGGCTGACGGCAGACCCAACAGTCTGTAAAATTCCAGCCCTGTTGGGTGTCTCGTGTGATGTTAGAGAAAACTTTAACCTGCCAGGGAGAGATAACAGGAAGGACCCTAAGAAGAATCGAGCCTTGCATTCTAGTTGGGGACGGTGTTAGTTGTCTTCAGGATGTCTTCAGAACCTTGGGGTCAGAAGGAGGCTCCCATATGCATTCTGGCCAAGGGGAGTCTGACACGGCTATAAGGAGCTCAGGGTCCAGAGCCTGTGTGACCCAAGGGTGTTGCATCTGTAAGGTTATTCCCTGTAAAAATTCCTTTGTGTCAACAGAGGATCTAAGGACTCCTAGAGATCACAATGTTGGAGCTGCTTTGAGAATGACTGGAGGTGTCCTTGGGTCTGATACAGCTCAGAAAATTTAAGTTTTCAGTTCTTTGTCTGAAGTCTTGCCCACAATGGCCATCCAGCTCTGTTGAGGATGCCCAAAACACAGTTACTATATTTTGATTTCTAAATGTATTTTTCCTTAATAATTAAAGGAGATGTACAATGCATAGTCAATAGGCCACAAGAGCAGGCTGTTCTAGTTAAGTTAAATCATATATAAATCACATATAACGCATACCTCAATACGTGAAAACTTTTTCTATCATTTTCCCTTTTTGTTTGTAATTCCTTTAATAAATCAAAATATCTTACCCTCTGTCCATGGTGGTTTCTGCCTGCCCTGGACCCATAACGTCCCTCGGTGGTAAGCCTACCTTTTGTTGATTCGTTTGCCTAACTATTCATGTTGGGGAAAACTAGTCAGATATCATGGACAAGCTCAGAGGTACGTTGGTGGGAGAAACATTTTGTAGGCTATGCATTTTATCAATCATACGAAATTGTCACACAGACATTGTGCACGTGGGCTTAGCAGCAAGCAGTGTTACATGTCACGGTAGTTATACTCGGGGACAACTAAAGAATTTCCTTTTCTTCCTAAGTATTAGGGGCAACAGTACAGTTAACACAAAAGCTTTCAATTCTGACAGGGCCTGGACGCAGGTCATGGGGCATTTGATCTTCATGTGAGGATAGATCACTGTGATAAGCTTCAGAAACAAACTTAGAGTGTCTTTTTAATAATTCAGCTAAACTTTACAATTATGTAACATAACAAGGAACTATCTGGCAGGTGAGTCTTAGACTGTAAATGCAGACCTCAATTAACAGAACCAGAATTTAAAAGCCACTGAAACATAATCTTTTTATCTCTAAAAATTACCCTCATTTCTACCAAATATAGCCAAAATAAGGCTAATTTATTTGCAAAATAAGTCTGGTTTCCATAAACTTGGTCTGATGATTTCCATAAGTGTAGTTGATCATACACATTCTTTAAAAATTTGCTTTGCTGGAACTTTTTATAAGGAATCTCAGATTGAATTTTTAAAAGACCTCTCAAGGCCAGGAAAGCCATGACAAGGGCTTGCTACCAGATTCTTCCTACGATATCTATAGAGCTGGATGAGTTCTTCTTTTCTTGAGATTCCCAAAATGTCTTGAGATTCCTGTACCCGTCAAGAGATGGCTTTCTTTATTCACCTGATAAGGCTGCTGGGAACCTAAGAACTTCCAATCTCTGGAGGGATCAGGTAGAGAGAAAAGATAAATGTTTCAGTTCTGCTTATGAAGGTGTAATTTACCAAATTGCTGTAAGTCATACTTAGCTTGAGGGGAAGGATTTCCTTATATCCGGAAAACACAGGTTAAAAGCCAGTAATGGGGCTTCCCTGGTGGCGCAGTGGTTGAGAGTCCGCCTGCCGATGCAGGGGACATGGGTTCATGCCCCGGTCTGGGAGGATCCGACATGCCGTGGAGCGGCTGGGCCCGTGAGCCATGGCCGCTGAGCCTGCGCGTCCGGAGCCTGTGCTCCGCAATGGGAGAGGCCACAACAGTGAGAGGCCCGCGTACCGCAAGCAAAAAAAAAAAAAAAAAAAAAAAAGCCAGTAATGTTTCAGACAGAGCCTGTAAAAATTATAACCATCTTCACCAGTTCATTCAGTCTTATGTAACTACTCCTTGATCTCTTATTAACAGTTTTATGAAGCCATCAGGGTTTCAATTAGAATTCTTTAATTTCTTTACCCAGTTCAGTGATATGATCTAAAAGTTATCAGAAACCTGTACTTGTCAAAAAGTCTCTTCTATGAATTTTCTTAAAGATAAAGCATTTTTGTAAAAGCATCAGAGTGAAACAATAATTGTTTATGAATGACAGAAGACTTTTTAAAAAGCCTGATTAAAGATCTGATTATAATGCACTTGGCAGTGCTGTAACACACAACACTTTAAGATAATAACTAGAATTGTGACTGATAACATTATACCAGAACATATTCAACTTTTAGGACCTTTATATAACTTTTTTTCTGGAATATTTACATTAATGACACTTACCCATACAGTATAACCTAAGAATGTTTATCACCATTCATCTGACAATGTAATTTAACATACCAAGCAATCCTAATTAGTTTCATAGCTCCTTCTGAGATGGCTCAGGGGCCCTTTGGAAAACTCCAAGCTACCTAGAGAAAGAAACTTACAGTCTGTGGTCAGGAGCAGCTCAGTATTGCAGGAAACTTTGTTCTCTTAACAGAGGGCAAATCAAACTTCAGTCTTGCACCAGCTTACTTTTTTTTTTTTTTTTTTTTTTTTTTTTTGCGGTACGCGGGCCTCTCACTGTTGTGGCCTCTCCCGTTGCGGAGCACAGGCCCCGGACGCGCAGGCTCAGCGGCCATGGCTCATGGGCCCAGCCACTCCGCGGCATGTGGGATCCTCCCGGACCGGGGCACAAACCCGTGTCCCCTGCATCGGCAGGCAGACTCTCAACCACTGTGCCACCAGGGAAGCCTGCACCAGCTTACTTTTGACCGTAAAGTTCACTGAATTAAATTCACTCTAAGCCAATCCTGATCACACACAAAGCTCTCTTTTCCAAGGTTCCTTTTCCATGCACCTTCTACAGGTTTTATCTGTATTAGTTTAGAAATATCAGCTTCAAGACATAATCATCCTCCTTCACACTTTCCTGGCTTCTGTGAGTCATTCTGGTGAATTATTGAAGCTGAAGGTGTCATAGGAACTCCTGAATTTATAGCCAGTCAATCAGAAGTGTGGTGGCTTGCGGAACCCCTGAGACTTGCAGCTGGCGTCTGAAGTGGGGGCAGCCTTGGGGGGTCTGACACTAACCCCAGGTGTTTAGAGTCAAGACTGAATCGCAGTACACTCAGCTGAGTTTCCACCAGATTAATGGCTGAATAATATTCCATTGTATGTATGTCACAATGTTTATTCACTCATACGTTCATCGACCTTTGGGCTGTCTGCACGGTTTTTTGGGGCTATGGAAACTAGTGCTGCTAGAACATGTGTTTATCTGTTTTCAATTCTCTGGGTAAATACCTAGAAGTGGAGTTGCTGAGTCATACAGTTATTCTATGTTTAACTTTTTTTTTTTTTTTTTTTTCGCTACGCGGTCCTCTCACTGTTGTGGCCTCTCTCCCGCTGCAGAGCACAGGCTCCGGATGCGCAGGCACAGCCGCCATGGTTCACAGGCCCAGCCGTTCCGCGGCATGTGGGATCTTCCCGGACCGGGCACGAACCCGTGTCCCCTGCACCGGCAGGCGGACTCTTAACCACTGCGCTACCAGGGAAGCCCCCTATGTTTAACTTTTTGAGGAGCTTCTACACACAGATCCATAGTAGCTGAATTATTTTACATTCCCACCAGCAACGTACGGGTTCCCATTTTTTCACATTCTTGCTATTTTTGCCTGTTCGGGCTGCTATAACAACCAAATACCACAGGCTGGGTAGGATATAAACAACAGGGATTTATTTCTTACAGTTCTGGAGGCTGGACGTCTGAGATCATGGTGTCGGCATGGTCTGGTGAGGGCCTTCTTTCTGGTCCGTAGCTGGTGCTTTTTCACTGTGTCCTCACAGGGTGGAAGGGGTGAGGGAGCTCCATGGGCTCCCTTTATAATGGCACTAATCACATTCCTGAGGCTCCACTCTCATGACCTAAGTACCTCCCAAAGGCCCCACATCCTAAAACCATTACACCAGGAATGAGAATTTCAATATATGAATTTTGTGGGGACGTAAATATTCAGACCATAGCACTTGCCAGTGTTTGTCATTTTCTGTTTGTTTGCTTGTTTGTTTTTGTTTTAATTATAGCCATCCTATTGGGTGTGAAATGGTATACCATTGTGGCTTTGGTTTGCATTTCCCTAGTGACTAATGATGTTGAACATATTTTCAAGTGCCTTTTGGCCATTTATACATCTTCTTTGGAAAAACATCTATTCAAGTTCTTTGCCCATTTTTAAATTGGTTTGTTTGTATTTTTGTTTGTTGAGTTTTTTTTTTTTTTTTTTTTTTTGCGGTACGCGGGCCTCTCACTGTTGTGGCCTCTCCCGTTGCGGAGCACAGGCTGCGGACGCGCAGGCTCAGCGGCCACAGCTCACGGGCCCAGCCGCTCCGTGGCATGTGGGATCTTCCCGGACTGGGGCACGAACCCGCGTCCCCTGCATCGGCAGGCAGACTCTCAACCACTGCGCCACCAGGGAAGCCCTGTTTGTTGAGTTTTAAAAGTTCTTTATATACTCTGGATAGTAGGCCTTATCGGATATGTGATTTGCAGATATTTTCTCCCATTGTGTAGATTGCTTTTTCACTTTCTTGAGAATGTCCTTTGATGCCCATAAGTTTTAATTTTGATGAAATCCAATTTACCTATTTTTTTCTTTTGTTGCTTGTGCTTTTTTTTTTTAATCAGGAAGGTTTTTGTATTTATCCTAGAACTTATTTTTTTTACATCTTTATTGGAGTATAATTGCTTTACAGTGGTGTGCTAGTTTCTGCTTTATAACAAAGTGAATCACTTGTACATACACATGTGTTCCCATATCTCTTCCCTCTTGCGTCCCCCTCCCTCCCACCCTCCCTATCCCACCCCTCTAGGTGGTCACAAAGCACCAAGCTGATCTCCCTGTGCTACGCGGCTGCTTCCCACTAGCTATCTATTTTACGTTTGGTAGTGTATATATGTCCAAGCCACTCTCTCACTTTGTCACAGCTTACCCTTCCGCCTCCCCATATCCTCAAGTCCATGCTCTAGTAGGTGTGTGTCTTTATTCCCGTCTTACCCCTAGGTTCTTCATGACCTTTTTTTTCCCCCTTAGATTCCACATATATGTGTTAGCATACAGTATTTGTTTTTCTCTTTCTGACTTACTTCACTCTGTATGACAGACTCTAGGTCCATCCACCTCACTACAAATAACTCAATTTCGTTTCTTTTTATGGCTAATATTCCATTGTATATATATGCCACATCTTCTTTATCCATTCATCTGTTGATGGACACTTAGGTTGCTTCCATGTCCTGGCTATTGTAAATAGAGCTGCAATGAACATTTTGGTACATGACTCTTTTTGAATTATGGTTTTCTCAGGGTATATGCCCAGTAGTGGGATTGCTGGGTCGTATGGTAGTTCTATTTGTAGTTTTTTAAGGAACCTCCATACTGCTCGCCATAGTGGCTGTACCAATTCACATTCCCACCAGCAGTGCAGCAGTGTTCCCTTTCTCCACACCCTCTCCAGCATTTATTGTTTCTAGATTTTTTGATGATGGCCATTCTGACTGGTGTGAAAAATAAACAAATGGGACCTAATGAAACTTCAAAGCTTTTACACAGCAAAGGAAACCATAAACAAGACCAAAAGATAACACTCAGAATGGGAGAAAATATTTGCAAATGAAGCAACTGACGAAGGATTAATCTTCAAAATTTACAAGCAGCTCATGCAGCTCAATATCAAAAAAACAAACAACCCAATCCAAAAATGGGCAGAAGACCTAAATAGACATTTCTCCAAAGAAGATATACAGACTGCCAACAAACACATGAAAGAATGCTCAACATCATTAATCATTAGAGAAATGCTTGTGCTTTTGGTGTCAAATCTAAGAGCCCACTGACCCTGTGTTTTCTTCTAAGCATTTTATATTTAGGTTGTTGACAAAATTGTTTCTGGCTCTTTAGGGCCCCTACACTTATGTATGGATTTGAGAGTTGGCATTTCCATTTCTGCAAAAAAGGCTGTTGGAATTTTGACAGGGATTGCATAAAATATGTAGATTGCCTTGAGTATCATTGACATCTTACCAATATTACGTCTTTCAGTCAAGGAACATGGGATGTCTTTGCATTTATTTAGGTCTTCTTTAATTTCTTTCAGCATTGTTTTGTAGTTTTTAGTGTACAAGTCTTTCACTTTTTTGGTTATATCTATTCCTAGGTATTTTATTATTTTGGATGCTATTATAAATAGAATTATTTTCTTAATTTCTTTTTTAGCTTGTTCATTCATTGCTGATGTATAGAAACACAACTTAATTTTGTATATTGACCGTTTATATCCTTCAACTTTGCTAAATGTGTTTATTATCTCTGGTAGGGTTTTTTGTTTGCTGGTTTTTGTTTTTTTGGGTTTTTTTGGTGAATTCTTTTGGATTGTCCTATATCGTGTCATCTGTGAATAGACATAGTTTTACTTCTTCCTTTCCAACTTTGGTGCCTTTTATTTCTTTTTCTTGCTTAATTGATCTGGCTAGAACCTCCAGTACAGTGTTGAATAGCAGTTGTGAAAGCAGGCATCCTTATCTTTTTCTGATCATAGAGGGAAATCTGTCTTTCATCACTGAGTATGATGCTGGCTGTGGTTTTTCATGAATGCCCTATATCATGTTGCAGAAGTTCCCTTCTACGTGTGAGTAGTTTTTATCATGGAAGAGTGTCAGATTTTGTTAAATGCTTTTCATCCATCTACTGAGGTGATCATGTGGTTATCGCCCTTCATGCTCTTAATGTGGTGTATTACACTGATGGATTTTTCTCCTATTGGACCACCCTTACATTCTCAGGATTATTTAACTCTGAAATACAGTAAAATTTGTCAGTCTTTCAATTTCTGAGTTCTAGGTTTGATATCATGCTTAGGAAAATCTTCCTCTATCCTATGTAGCTCAGAATATGCCTTGAACCCACTGAAACCTTCTTCTTAATAGCTGCAGAGAATGTCATTGCATGGGTGACCTGCACTTTCATGAACCAATATCCAGTTGATGGGTGTTAGTGGTGGGCAGTGCTGGTGCCCTTCCCAGGTCTCCTTTTCCAAGATATTCAAAGAAAACATTGTGCTTTCTAGTGGGGACTCTGCCATTCACCAGCATAATTGAGTGGCCACATGTATAATCATTCATGGTGGGACAGCTGTTCGCTGGGTGCCTCCCCTAGGCTGCAATATAAAGAGGACATGCCTACGAAGTGTTTTGCTCCAAATCTTTAGCCTGAACTCAGTTAAGCTCCAACCCCTAATTTCCATATTCAGAAAAGTAGAGGAACAAATTAAATGATCCTATTACAAAAAATCAGGCAAATCAGAATGTGGGACATTTTACAAGACCTGGGCTCTTCAAGAAGTCAGTGCCATTTAAAAAAAGCTGGGTGACTGTTCTAGAACAACAGAGACTGAAAAAGCATAATAACCAAATGCAATGCATGAATGTAGATTGCATACCCACTTTAAGAAAAAGCTGTAGAAGGAATTCTTAGGATAATTGAGAAATTTAAATAATGATGAGATATTAGATGATACAGAATTATTGTTAATTTTCTTAGATGTGATAATGGCATTATGATTTGTAGGGAATTATTTTTATTTTCGAGATGTGGGCTGACGTATTTACGAGTGAAGCATCATGATGTCTTCAGTTGACACTCAAATGGTAGAGCTTAGATAGATCAATAGAGAACAAAGATGGGAACATTTTATTTTATTTTGTTTTTCTGGGTTTTTTTTGATTTTTGGGTATTTTTGGAATTTTTCAATTATATTTAATTTATTTTTTTATACAGCAGGTTCTTATTAGTTATCTATTTTATACATATTAGTGTATACATGTCAATCCCAATCTCCCCAATTCATCCCACCCCCTCCCCGCCACTTTCCCCCTTTGGTGTCCATATGTTTGTTCTCTACATCTGTGTCTCTACTTCTGCCTTGCAAACCGGTTCATCTGTACCATTTCTCTAGGTTCCACATATATGTGTTAATATACGATATTTGTTTTTCTCTTTCTGACTTACCTCGCTCTGTATGACAGTCTCTAGATCCATCCACATCTCTACAAATGACCCAATTTCGTTCCTTTTTATGGCTGAGTAATATTCCATTGTATATATGTACCACATCTTCTTTATCCATTTGTTTGTCTGTGGGCATTTTGGTTGCTTCCATGACCTGGCTATTGTAAGTACTGCTGCAATGAACATTGGGGTGCATGTGTCTTTTTGAATTATGGTTTTCTCTGGGTATATGGCCAATAGTGGGATTGCTGGGTCATATGGTAATTCTATTTTTAGTTTTTTAAGGAACCTCCGTACTGTTCTCCATAGTGGCTGCACCAATTTACATTCCCACCAACAATGCAAGAGGCTTCCCTTTTTTCCGCACCCTCTCCAGCATTTGTTGTTTGTAGATTTTCTGATGATGCCCATTCTAACTGGTGTGAGGTGATACACCTCATTGTAGTTTTGATTTGCATTTCTCTAATAATTAGTGATATTGAGCAGCTTTTCATGTGCTTCTTGGCCATCTGTATGTCTTCTTTGGAGAAATGTTTATTTAGGTGTTCTGCCTATTTTTGGATTGGGTTGTTTGTTTTTTTAATATTGAGCTGCATGAGCTGTTCATGTATTTTGGAGATTAATCCTTTGTCCGATGATTCATTTGCAAATATTTTCTCCCATTCTGAGGGTTGTCTTTTTGTCTTGTTTGTAGTTTCCTTTGCTTTGTAAAAGCTTTTAAGTTTCATTAGGTCCCATTTGTTTATTTTTGTTTTTATTTCCGTTATTCTAGGAGGTGGATCAAAAAAGATCTTGCTGTGATTTATGTCAAAGAGTGTTCCTCTTCCTATGTTTTCCTCTAAGAGTTTTACAGTGTCCTGTCTTATAATTTAGGTCTCTAATCCATTTTGAGTTTCTTTTTGTGTATGGTGTTAGGGAGTGTTCTAATTTCATTCTTTTACATGTAGCTGTCAAAGATGGGAACATTTTAATAGTTGTTATCTAGGTGGGGACTCTACAGATACACAGTTGTTTAATGTATTCTTTCAACTTTTCTGTATGTTTGAAATTTTTCCTAAAAGTTGGGAGAATAAGTTTACAACAGTATGAATGGAAATACTCCATTCATACTGTTACACAACTTGATTTTTTTCCTTATCAATATATTGTGTATATCTTTCCTCATCCTCTTTATTCCATTGTATAAATGTCAAGTGTTTGAATTTCAGAATCTCTAATGCAGGATACCAGACCCAGATGTGTTTCACTGGTGAATTCTAAAAAACATCTGAGGAACAAGTGATATAAATTTTTCACAGTCTTGTCCATAAAAGAGAAGTCAAAGAATGACTTCCTCACTCATTCTCTGAGGTTAGCATCATCCTAATACCAAAACAAGACAAAGACATTGCAAGAAAGGAAAACCACACACCAATATCTCTCATGAACATAGATACAAAATTCCTCAACAAAATATTAGCAAATCAGGGACTTCCCTGGGGGCACAGGGGTTAAGAATCTGCCTGCCAGTGCAGGGGATACGGGTTTGATCCCCGGTCTGGGAAGATCCCACATGCCATGGAGCAACTAAGCCCATGTGCCACAACTACTGAGCCTGCGCTCTAGAGCCTGCGAGCCACAACTACTAAGCCCACACGCCACAGCTACTGAAGCCCACACGTTTTAGGGCCTGTGTGCTGCAGCTACTGAGCCCATGTGCTGCAACTACTGAAGCCTGCACACTTAGAGCCTGTGCTCCACAAGAGAAACCACCGTAATGAGAAGGCCGCACACCACAACAAAGAGTAGCCCCTGCTTGCCGCAACTAGAGAAAGCCCGCGCGCAGCAACGAAGACGCAACGCAGCCAAAAATAAATAAAATTCCAAAAAAAATTTTTTAATTAAAAAAAGTATTGGCAAATTAAACCCAACAACTTACATAAAGAATTATTCACCATGACCAAGTGGGGTTTCTTTCAGGTATGCAAGATTGGTTCAACATTCAAAAATCAATTCATGTTATCTGTCACATCAATGGGCTAAAGAAGAAAAATCATATGATGGTATCAACAGGTGTAGAAAAAGCACTTGACAAAATCCAATACCCATTCATGATTTTAAAACACTCTTAGCAAACTAGGAATACATAGAAACTTCCTCAACTTGATAAAGACCATCTACAAAAATCCTACAGCTAACATCATACTTAATGGTGAGAAATCTCCTGATTTCTCTGTAAGATCAAGAACAAGGCAAGAATGTCCCCTCTCACAACTCTTATTCAGCTTCGTGCTAGAAGTCCTAGCTAATGCAATTAGACAAGACAAGAAAAGAAAATGTATACAGATTTGGAAGGAAGGAATTAAACTGTATTTGTTAACAGATGACATAATTGTATCTGTAAAAAAGTCCAATGAATTGAATGAAACTCCTAGAACTAATAAGTTATTATAGCAAAGATGCAAGATACAAGCTTAGTATAAAAAAGTCAATGTCTTTCCTATATGAAGGCAATGAGCAATTGGATTTTGAAATGAGAAACGCAACGCCATTTATATCAGCACCAAAAGTCATAAAATATTTAGGTGTAAATCTAACAAAATATGTACAGGATCCCTAGAACAAGATCTAGGGTCCAGAACAAGAATGTAGAGTTTTGTAGTTATTCTTAAAAAAAAAAATCAAAGATCTAAATAAATAGAAAGATATTTTTCATCCATGGAAGGAAGACTCAATATCATCGTCAATAAATTGGTCTTTCCAAACTTGATCTTACATATTCAGTGCCATTCATATCAAAATTCCAGTAAGTTACCTTTCAAATATCAACAGACTGAGCCTAGAGTGTATATAGGGACTTCCCTGATGGTCTAGTGGTTGAAAATCTGCCTTCCAATGCAGGGGACATGCGTTCAATCCCTGGTTGGGGAACTAAGATCCCACATGCCTCAGGGCATCTAAGCCCATGTGCTGCAACTACTGAGCACACACTCTGGAGCCCACGTGCTGCAACTAGAGAAGCCCGCGCGCTGCAAACAAATTGCCTGCGTGTCACAGTGAAGATCCCACGTGCTGCAACTAAGGCCTGATGCAGCCAAAGAAACAAATACATATATACATACATACATAAATATTAAAGTATACATGGAGAGGCAAAGGCCTAGAGCCAACACAATATTGAAGAAGAACAAAGTCAGAGGACCGATACCACCCGACTTCAAGGCTTGATATAAAGTTACAGAAATCAAGATAGTGTAGTATTGACTAAAGAATAGACTAAGAGATCAGTGGAACAGAGTAGAGAACCCAGAAAGAGACCCACATAAATAGAGTCAACCTTTCTTTGACAAAAAGGTCAGAATCAGTAGTGACAAGTCATATTTATGGCATGTAACCTTGATATGATGTGATGAAAATGGCTCTCTGCCTCTGTGGTCTTCCCATAACCTCAGTCTAATCATGAGAAAAACATCAGATAAATTTCAATAAAGGGGCATCTTACAAAACTCATTCCTCAGAGCTGTTAAGATCATCAAAAACAAGGACAATATGAGAAAATTTCACAGCCAAGGCCAAGGAGACATAAGTAAATATAATGGGTACCCCTGGGACAGAAAAAGATGTTAGCTAAAAAGTAGGGAAACTAAATAAACTTGGACTTTAGTCAGTAATCATGTCTCAGTAGTAGCTCGTTAATTGCAACAAACAGACCATACTAATATAAGATGTTAATTTTCTTTTCTTTTTTTTTTTTTTTTTTTTTGCTGTACGAGGCCTCTCACTGTTGTGGCCTCTCCCGTTGTGGAGCACAGGCTCCAGACGCGCAGGCTCAACGGCCATGGCTCACGGGCCCATCCGCTCCGCGACATGTGGGATCTTCCCGGACCGGGGCACGAACCCGTGTCCCCTGCATCGGGAGGCGGACTCCCAACCACTGCGCCACCAGGGAAGCCCTAAGATGTTAATTTTTAGGAAGAATTGGATGAGGGAGTCGATGGAAACTCTCTAAAATTCTCTCAATCTTTCTGTAAATCGAAACTGTTCTAAAAAAGAAATTTTATTTTTAAAAAATATCAGTAACTGCAGCAAGTATGTAAGTCTCAGAACAACACAAGACGTTTTTAAGGACGATTATATTGTATCACTAGTATTGAGAATTCCCAGTGCATTGTGATAATAAAAAGCTGACTCTATTTTAGTTGGTTTTGTAAGTTGTCTCCAGACAAGCCTCCTGTGATTGTCTGAACTGGAGGCAGGATGCCCACTGCCCTGCCCTGGGTATGCACTGCTCCAAACCTCTTATATTTATTTTTCGTGATTCCTGTGTTACTTGATATTTGCTATCTTCTTTGTTTATATCCTGTGATCACCTTTACATTTCATTTTCATCTTTTTTTTTATTACTGATATTTAAGAATTTTTTATACCTAAATGCTATTAACTCTCTGTGTTAGTTTCCTAGGGTAACTCAGTCCCACAGACTGGGTGTCTTAGAGCAACAGAAATGAATTGTCTCTGTTCTGGAGACTAGAAATCTGAGATCAGGGTGCTGGTAGGGTCTCGCTCCCACTGAAACCTGCAGGGGAGTCGTTCCTCGCCTCTTCCTGCTTTGGCTGGATTGCTGGTGATCTTTGGCGTTCCGTGGCTTGAAGGTACATCACCCTGACCCTCTATCTTCCCTGTGTGTGTCTGTCTCTGTGTCCAGATTTCTTTTTTATAAGGATGGAAGGTATTGGATTGGGGCCCACCCTAGTGACTTCATTTTAACTAGGTTACCTCTGTAAAGATCCTGTTTCCAAACAAGGTCACATTGTGAGGTGCTGCGGGTTAGGACTTCAACATACCTCTTTGTGGGAGGGGACGCAATTCAGCCCATAACACTCTGCGATGTTCATTTTGGTTGTGAATTTTTTTTTACCAG
Source organism: Mesoplodon densirostris (assembly GCF_025265405.1). NCBI lineage: Eukaryota > Metazoa > Chordata > Mammalia > Artiodactyla > Ziphiidae > Mesoplodon > Mesoplodon densirostris. The sequence continues at coordinate 110,428,683 of NC_082670.1, read as the reverse complement.
TGACTTCTTCCTCTTTTAATATTTGCAGTATTTTTAGCATAAAAATTCACATTTTTACATGATTAAATCAGTTATGTTTTTCCTTTCTGACTTCTGAAAAACAAAATACTTTTTACTTTTTAGAATTATTTTAGAATTTTAGAATTAGTTTTTAGAATTATTACTGTATATCTTATTGAAATAATTTTATTGATTTTTCATGTTTAACTATTTATTCCTTCTAGAAATGAATCTGTGCGCGGAACGGAAGTATCTCTTGAATTAAACATAAACGTGTCCTTAATGACCAGTTTTAGTTCTCCCCACACTGAGGAAGGAAACGTCTCCTACTGCCTCTTAATTAGCAAAGAGCCCACCCCTGCCATGGACTCAGTAAAGCACACCGTTATCTGAAGTTTGGTCTTTTCCTGCTTCCCTTTCGGGCTTCGCCAGGAGAGAAAGTGCCCCCAGACCCCCTTCCTTTACAGGCTGCTCCCTGGCAGCACAACGAAAGCCTTAGAAATGGACAGTCCAGAAAAGCCTGGACAAAATTATTAGCCAAGGAGTGTTACTGTGCTCGGTCTCCATCTGCGAGAAGAGAAAGGAGGCTACCCAGTCTCACACGCGTGCACAGATACACGCCCATGTGCACACACGTGTTATAGCCCTATATGCCAGCACCAAATTTAAAAAGTATAACTCTGAAATCCAGCTGCCTTACTGTACTCTCTCACTGCTTTGAAACGGACAGGTAATATAACAACACTAGTCTCCTTCCTTTCCAAAGTTTTTGCCTCGTTTCTCGGTCTTGTTGCATCGTCTAGAATTTTGTGGGCAGTGTTGATTGACAGCATAGGTCTTCAGTCCACATTGCCGTTTCTAGGTGTCCAGAGCTCTGAAATCTCAAAGTCCTTTCATAGGTTTGTGGCAGACTCACTGGGAAACAAACCCTGAGCTGAGCTAAGGTTGGTCGTTCATACTCCTCACGTGCACACCTGGGGCGAGCGCACCTGGCCGCTGAGGTACTGGCCACTCTTCACCTCCCCACCATGCTGTGTCTGGTTGCATCCCAGTGGATGGCTGGGTTCAAAGTTGTTGGATCATTTTGCCACCTCCTGTTTTGCGTTAACCCCAAATGCTGGACGGATCGTGTTGCCAAGAAACAAGGGTTCAAGGCAGTGAAGGAAGTAGCCCAGGAAGCAAGCGTGCTGGTCCTGACTGTGACCAGTGGAGGCCCTCTGCCCTGGGCAGTGGGAAGGACCTCCATCAGGCGTGGGCACCTCAGCGCAGCCGGACAGGGAGCAGCACGCTGAGGATGGTCTGAGAGGGGCGGAGGCCAGCGCTTCACCTCCGTGGAGCACTGTGGTGACGTCACCCAGAACCACCACGGTGAGTTCCAGCAAATATAGACATAGGGCTTTTGGAGCCCTGACGCTAGGGGTGATCCTGGCCAAGAGTGAGGACAGGCTTGGGAGACCTGAGTCTGCTGTTTCTCTGTCAGGCTCCTAAACACGCTTGTATCAGATAGAGGCTAGGTTGCACCATGGTAGCAAACAACCCTGAAACAGCAGTGGCTTCTCCCGGTGAAGCTGTATGGTCCCTCACCCAGCGTTCACTGCACGTCCAGGCAGTGTTCTCGATGCAGGACCACATGGTCTAGGCCACGATGACCTTGGGACTTTGTTGGGGGAGCTGCAGCCGGGCAACAGGGACTGGCAGGTCCAACACTGGCAACGAAGAGCTTCAGCTTGGAGTTGATGTTCACTGTTTGTGTTCACGGGCCAGAGCTGGTCACAGGGCCTCTGCTAGTGACAAAAGCAGCAGCAGCTTCTGCCCTGACCCTGACGCCTGGTAGTTTTGAGGAGAAAAGGTGCAGGATGGGGTTTGGCATTTTTCTGTGTTCTCTCTTGAAGGGCAACTGATCCAGCAGAATGCACAAATGTCGTGAGGCAGTGTGACGAGGTTTTACACGTAGAAGGACAGCTGTGTGCTGGATACTGTGTGAGACAGCGCCCAGATCAAGACACTCAGGTCCTCAGAAGGCATCCTGGTGCCTGCCCCAAGGGACTGGCCCCAAACTTCCGCTCTGACCCCTCGCACTATAGATGAGTTTTGCTTGGTTTTGTATTTTAAAAAATGAAATCCACAGTTGTGTGCTGTTTTGTGTAAATGAAAATTCAAGATTGTGCCTGTGAGATCCACCCATGTTGCTGCAAGGCTTCGTGTTGTTTTTGTTACTGTGTGGTGTTCCATTACGTTCTTAAACACCACCATTTAATTGATCTTTCTACTGTTTAGAGACATTTGTGTTGTTTCACATTTGGGGCTAAAAAAACAGAGCTGTTGAGGGTATTCCTGACTGTAGCTTTGGGGGGATGTGAGCCTTCATTTCTGTAGATTCTATATGAGGAGTGGAAGTGCTGGTTCACGTGGTCAGTTTGCTTCACCAGATGCTTCCCCATGGTTTGCCACACGGCTGCACCCGCCGTGCTCCATCAGCAGTGCACGGGGTCCACACTCTCGGCCACACCTGATATGGTGAATGTAGCCGCTCTGGTGGGTGGGGCGTGGTATCTTGCGGTGACATTTATTCGCATTTCCTGGTGAGTGATGATGTTAAGTACCTTCTCAGGTGTAGACTGACCGTCTGGACATGCCCCTTGGTGAAATATCTACTCCAGCCTTTCACCAGCCAGTCTTTACTGAGTTATGTCATTTTCTTATTGACTTGTTCTTCTTCCCATTTTCTGGTCATGGTGAGCCCTTTACTGGATAAAAGGTGACTTCTGTTAGTTGTTTTTTTCATTCTTAACAGTGTCTTCTGGTGCATAGAAATTCATTTAATGAGGTTTAACTTTTCAACATTTTCTTTTCTGTTTTGTGTTTGGCGGTTTTGATCCTGTTCTAACCAGGCAAACATAAATTACCACAGCGTCCAGGGGACCACCCACCTCCCTGACTCAAAGCTGAGCGAGTGGCATCACCCGGCAGGGTGTGTGTCCTCTTGGTGGAGAGAAGGGGACCGAGGCCCCCTCGCCCGAGGGCCCTGTGTGGCAGGAAGCAGGATGTGGATGGGAGATGGCAGGTCACGGGCCGTACCTCCCGAGGGTGTCGAGGGCTGACCAGCGCCTCACACTCAACCCTGCAGGGAGGAGCTGGGAGGATCCGCCTGGGCCTTGCCCTCCTTCCTGACCCAAGGACCTCGCGGCCACACCTGCGGTCAACAAGCCAGGAGGCAGTAGTGCCTCGTCACGCGTCTGGCCTCCCTCGTGCCGCTGCTCCCCTGGGGCCCTCCCTCGGGTACGTGACTGGGGCGGTAACTGGACGGTGCACCGGCTTCCTCCAGCTGCAAACTCACGGCAAGGCTCCGCCCCAAGGCGCTGGACAGCAGCAGCTCCACTCCTGGGTGTCCCTCAAAACGTGTGTGCACGTTCAGCAGGAGGCATGCGCTGGAGAGCTGGTCCAGGGCCCTTCCTCACAGTCCTGACAGGGCCCCCTGCAGGAGGGGGCGTAGATTGCAGTTCATCACGTGCCGGGGGGCCAGGCGGTGGTGAGGAGGAACCCGAAGGACGACTTTCGTGCACTTGCCCAGAAGACAGATACGAGGGAATAGCTGCCATGAGATCACGCACATAAAGGCCCCAAAGCGGGCAAAACGGACGTATGGTTGCAGAAATCAGGAAAGGGTTTTCCCCTAGTGGCAGGAGATCAGGGGAGCAAGAGGGCTCCTGGGAGCTTGTAATGTTTGCTTTCTGGATCTGGGTGATGGTGACATGAGTGCATTGGTGTAAAACTCAACCAGCTGCACACTGAGGGGATGCCTGTTTCCTGCATGCATATTGAGTGTCCAAAAGTGAGAAAGGAAAAGACTCTGGCCTGGGGAACCCATCAGGGTGGGAGGTGGTACCCACAAAGATAAGCGCCCTAGCCACCGCTGGCGCGACTGTCGGTGGGGGCCAAGAGGGATGGAGTCTTTCCAGGAACCACAAAGGCATTTCCCCCGTGGCTTTAGACTCTGGAGCTCCTGGGCAGGAAGCCCCACATCCTGGGAGGCAGCCCTTTGGAATTCTGGGCAAAATGACTTTGGCTGCCATCCTGGAGGCGTCTCTGGAACCTCAGCCGCATGGTCTGCAGGCAGATGGGATGGCGGAGAGTGAGGGGCAGAGAGGAGGCTGTGGGCTCAGAAGTGTAGCCAGGAGGATCAGGCAGGACCCCAGGCCCTTGGGTCTGCTGGTCTGAGGAGAGCGGGTGGCCCTGGCCCTCCGTGGCTCCCTGGGCTCTGGTGGGCAGGCCGAGGCAGCGGGGCACCGGCTGGTCCCCTCCCTGGGGCCACCCCCAGGCTTCCGGGCCCGCGTTCCCATTTGCATCAGGACAGAGCTGGCTGTCCTCACCTCCTCTGGGAAGGCAGCCACGGAGGACTGCGGCCAGGACGGGAGGACGCTCTTGCCATGCAGATGAGCTGAGGCAGCTCCACGGAGTCCTGCACTAAGGCTCCTGATCTCACACCCTAGTGTGGTTCCAGGCTGGGTTTTCCAGGGGCTGGGGGTGTCCTGCAGGCCCAGAGGTCCGGGGGCGGGGCTGGGGGAGCTGGGGGGAGGGCATGGTGGTGCCCCTGGGTCTGTGGCGGGGGCTGACTCCATGCTCTCTCTCTCTCTTTAGTTAATTTTTGCAGCAGGTCATACGTTTACCTGGTTCAAAATCAAAATGATATTTAACAAAATGATAAAGATATTCACTTCCAAAACCTCACTGTCCCTCCCTGTCTACCTGCTCTTCTGCGCCCCCTGCTGGCACGTTTATCAGCTCTGCACGCGTGTGACAGGTTCATCTCAAGGTGAAATACACATTCCACGCCCCACTGTTCTCCATGTTCTCTGCCTGGCCCGCTTTCTTTCTCTCTCCCCACACATGCAGAGGGTTTCCTGCTGTTTCTGATGGCGCACAGAGCTGTGGTGTCTACTTAGCCAGGCCTGGTGTGCCCGTGCCATTTTGCACTCCTGCAGATGTATCTGTGGGAAGTCCCCTGTTTGTCACCCTCACTGACCTCGAGGCCCTTGGTGGCCAGGGCTGCACATCACGCGGGCCTGACTTATTGGCCCCGCACCCTGTCAGCCTCCCCTGCAGTAGACCCGGCTCAGAGGAGATTTGACGTGGCCTGACCCAGCTCCCGGGAAGCCCCTTAGAGGGTCTTTGGGTCTCCTGGACCAAGCACAGAAGGCTCAGAGTGGGCTCTCCAGTCCTGGTGACCCCCTGGGCTGAGAGCGTGCAGGGACCCTTGGGCAGTGAGGTCCACAGGACATGGTGAGCCCCAGCCGGGAGGTTGGCCCTGAGACCCCATGGAGGGGGATCTGATGTGCGGCCTAGGCCGGCGTGGAGAGAGGTGTCAGCCCGTCCGAGGCGTCGGCCCACCTGTGGGCTCTGGGCCCCAGGGAGAGGCGGGGCAGTGCAGCAGGGAGCCTGGGTGAGGATGCAGTCGGAAGGGACTTGTGGCTTCCAGGCCAGCCTGGGGCATGGCGGTGGGCTCTCTGTCTTGGTCCCAGGACAGGTGCCTGCATCAGGAGGGATGGGCACGGCTCAGGCAGAGCATCGGCGAATCCCAGAGCTCGCCCAGAGCCCCTCCTGTGGAGCTCAGGCTGAGGCAGGGGTACTCGTGTCCACAAGATGTGCCAGGAATTAAGGGACACTTACCTCAGGTTGGTGATGACCAAGGAAGGGGGGGACACCCATCTCCTCACCATGCCTTGGCTTAAACCTAGGACTGAGAACTTGGTCCTGGACCCGTGTTGGGCCAGGACCCCTCATCCACGTGTGAGATCAGGATCCCTAGTCCACGTAAGAGGCTGGTTTTTCATTTTCAGTGATGACGTACACATATTTTTCAAAGGATATTAAACAAAGATATAACTTGATTTAAAGAAAATTTTAATAATTGTGCCTATAGTATCCAAATATGCCATAAAAACCAAGGGACTCAGGTTGGAGACACAGTGCTCTGAAGGTAAATCATGTGACGGGTGAGCAAGGGGGGCTCGGTGGGGTCTCGCCACCAGGCCGGGTCTGGAACGACCCCCTCTGAGGCCAGGAGGGGAGGACCTGGGCCCATGCAGGGCTCCCCCATGGCGGGCTCTGTGGTCCCCTCCCAGCTGGCACCTCCTGGGCAGGACAGTCCCCCAGTCTGTATGTAGCGAGTCATTTCCAGCAAGAACCTTGGCCCATCTTGGAAGTGTCTCAGCCTAACTGACTTTAATTATGGACAGAGAGCCACACTGTGTGCTTGAGTCTTCGGGGCTTAAAAATGGGGCTTCCAGGTAGGAAAACGTGGTGGGAATTTTGACAGGCAGTTTGGGAGAGATCGTGGACAGAAAGGAGATGCCTGGAAAAGAAACCACAGCCAAAGTGTTCAAATGGCTCCTTTGTCAAAATGCCGGCTGATGGCATTGTTTCAGGAGAAAGATGTGGCCGAGGTTTTGTGAAGGCCCAGGGGCCTCCCCGGACCTCTGTCCAGCTGAGGCCCTGCACGGGCCTGGGGGCAGGCGGGGGACGGGGGCGCCTGGACCAGCAGAGAAATTCCAGGTCGTGAAAAAGCACTCGCCCTCTGCAGGCGGCCAGGAGCCTACTGGGCTGGAGGTTTTGCAGGAGACAGCGCAGGATCTGGAGGAACTGCGGAACCGATCCTGGGCTGGCTGGATTGCAGCTCTCCCTCTGTCATTCACTCGCTGTGACGTTGGTCAATCAACTTCTGCTCTGAGCCTCAGTTTTCTCACCTGCAAAATGGGTTTTTTGCTTCATGGGGTTGTTTGTGGTCTGCAGGCCCCGGGGCCTGGCATGTGCCACCCCCCATCTTCCCAGGAGCCTCGGGTCTCTGCTGCCTTTGGCACTGCCTGGATCACAGGCAGCAGGACCTGTGTCTGGTCAACTGGAGCAAGAATCACCTAGCGCTGGGGCAGCTCACAGGATCGAAGAGGAGGTGAAAAACAAGTTCCTAAGAACCAGAGCCAAGGGCAGCTCCCACTGAGAAGCTGGAGAACACGCCTCTCGGAGGGGATGGTGGGTCTCCTGCCGTCCATGTTTGCAGTGCTGTGCTCAGGACTCAGGGACCCAGAGGCTCGGCTTGTGTCACAGCCTGTTACCCAGGGAGGGTGTCTTGATCGACTTCTCACCACAACTGCGTGCACTACGGATCTGCAGGCCCCAAAGCAAAACCAGCGAGCTCTTGGAAGTGGGTGGGACTGGGTCTGGGGGGTGCAGGAAGGAAGAGGGCAAGCGCCCGTCAGCCCCTCCGCTAAGCGTCTTCTCTACTGAGGGCCTCTCCCCCTCCCCGGGGCCCGGGGCCCGGTGCTCTCTAAGGACCGTTCAGGATAACAATGCATCTGCTCCACGGCAATCACAGCGTCGGAGGCACATTAACACCCACGTGGGCACCAACCTGTATGTTCCCCAAGTGTGATCTCAGCGTTTTTTCACACCCACTCTCTCTGGCTGTTGATCGTACACCTTCGAGCTGGCGGGCAGGGGACCCCCCCCCGTTTTCAGGAGGCTCCACAGAGACTCAGATGGGAGAAGTGAGAGGAAGTGGCCGATGCCGGGTCACAGAGCTCGCAGGATGGTACTTACTAATTTTAGAAGTTTTTCTGTTGACTCTCTTGGGATTTTGTGGACCAGAATCATAACTTAAAGTGGTAGTACTTTCTCTCTTCTAATTATTATGTATTCTACTTTGTTTTTATTTTATTACACTACCCCAGAACTTTACAGTAAAAACAACAGCCGATGCCCCTGTTTGCTTCCTGAACTTAATGCGTCTGCCCCTCAAGTTCTGCCTGGAAAGATGATGCTGATTGATGTGCTTAAAACAGTGTTTGGTCTAAAGTAGGTGCTCCATAAGTGTTAGAGAGGAATTATTGTCACTCCGCCTCACAGACAGAGCCAAGCCCCCTCACCCCTTCCACACCTGGGCTTGGGCGGAGCTGAAGGGGCCTTGGGTCATGAGGCCAGAGGCTCAGGTGCTCGGTGCGTGTTTACTGCATTAAAGTGCATGCCTGGTGGACAGTGAAGGAGTTCCGGCAGCTCCGTCCGGGATGTGCCGGCCTCGCAGTGCAGGGGAAGGAGCGTGGTGGGACCATGTGTTGGTCCTTACAGCTCAAGGTGGAGTCAGACGCCGTCCTTCCCCCTGCCTGCAGCCAGGCTCCTCGCACCGAGAGCCGGGCTCTTCCCTCACCCCGGAATGTGGACTGTCTCAGTGACTGGCCTGACGGATAGACAGTTGTGGAAGCAACATTCTGGCACTTCCAGGCCAGTCATGGGCCTCAGCACCTCCACCTGGCCTCTCGCCGTGCTCACTCTGGGAGCACTTGTTCTTGGACGCTCCCTCGTGGACCCGAGCTGTCACTGAGAGCGGCCCTAGCCCCACAGAGACGCCGAGTGTGAGTACCCCGGTCACGGGCCCCAGCGGAGGTTCCAGGTGATGGTCCGCATTACCTGCCAGCGACGTGACTGAGCCATCCTGGACTTCCAGCCCAGCTGAGCCTTCAGAGGACTTGCAGCCCCAGCAAAGACCTGAGAAACCCCGAGGAAGAACTCCTGACCCCGTCAGTGTCCCTGACCCCAGCGTCACTGCATGATGGCACACTGTGTTTCAAGCTGCTGTGTGTGTGGGGGGTGGTCTTAAAGCTGGAGTCGATGCCCAGAACTTCTGCTTAGAGGGGCACACACCACTTCCCCTCTCAGGATCCAGCACCGAACCCCCAAGTCGTTGGCCAAGAGTTGGTGTCCACGGGGCAGAGAAGTATCATCCTCCCTCGGAGGGGCTGCAAGTGCTCAGGACAAGAGTACAGGACGGAGGGAAGTGGCTGGATACAAGGTAAACACAGGGATGAGGTGCATTAGTACACACTAGCCACAACCCCTTCCAAAATGTAGTGAGTGAGGATCCCATTTACAGCCCCAATGACAAAAATAAAATATCTGGAAACAGCGTTCTCACCTTGAATACATCTGGTTCCTGGTACGTGGCCCCAGGGGGGTGGGAGAGGTTTTGCAGGGAGTGTGCTAGCAGGGTTGCATGCTGGGAACTTTCCAGCCAAGTTGCACGCGGGCTTCCTGCATCTTCCCGATGACTGAAAATGTTCTTCTGAACTGTTAAAATGTGACTGTGTACGTGCTGAGGTTGGAAAACATGGTATAAAGCAGGGTAGCTGGTCTGATTGGACCATAACTGGGAAATTCTTTAAGTATGTGCCAACGTGAAAAAGCATAAAATCACCTGCAAGATGGAGCCCCCAGGCCTGGGCATTGGTTCCACAAGCACAGCCGATGCCACCGAGCCCTCTCCCTCCGTGGGCGCCCAGCTGAGGCCTGGGCAATGGCCCCCGAGGAGAAGGCAGGTGCCCCTCCTCTAGAAATGTAGTTTCTAATAAAGCTTTGCGTGCAGAAGGAAAGCAGTGAGCATCCCAGGGCTCTTACCCTTTGGGAGTGAGACTCTGACCGAGGCTGCAGATCCTCTCCCGGGGAGAACGCCACCCGCACGGCACACATTCCTGCGTGACACTTCTGATGGCTGCTGACTCCGAATCTTGTCCCCGCCCCCAGGTGTATCTTTCCCCAGGTGTGCCCTTCCCCAGGGCCCACATGGCTCCCTCACCTTCTCTAGGCCTCTGCTCAGCCATCACTATCTCATGAAGCTTCTCTCACCACTCTGCTTAAAAGGCAACGTCCCCAACCCTCTGCTTCCTCTTCCCCACTTTATTTTTCTGCATCTCACATACTCTATAACTGCCGTGTTTTTTCTGCTTATTGTCCACCGCCAGCCATCGGATGTAAAGGCCAGGAGGATGAGGTGTGGTTTTTTTTTTTTTTTTTTTTTTTGCAGTACACGGGCCTCTCACTGTTGTGGCCTCTCCCGTTGTGGAGCACAGGCTCCGGACGCACAGGCTCAGCGGCCACGGCTCACGGGCCCAGCCGTTCCGCGGCCATGTGGGATCTTCCCGGACTGGGGCACGAACCCGTGTCCCCTGCATCGGCAGGCGGACTCTCAACCACTGCGCCACCAGGGAAGCCCATGAGGTGTGTTTTGAGATCTGTGTTCCTTCTGTACCCCCAGCGTCCAGAACAGCATCTGCAGCACAGCAGGTGCTCAGCGCACCTTTAGCAAGAGAAAGAATGGTCTTTGACAGCTCTGTTTCCCTGCCCCGACTTTGAACCTCAGAAGCACAGGAACCTTGTCCTTTTCATCAGGGCCAACACACAGTGGATGTTTGTTCAAATGTAGGTTAAACTCAGTGGCCCATCTGCCACTCGAGACACCAGTGATTTCCAGGCAGCTCAGAAAACCCTTACGGGAAAGGTTCTCCCATGCCCTGGTGGGGACGGCTCCCTCCCCAGTTACCAACTCCTGTCCCAGCAGTGACCTCAGTGGGGCTTACTCAATCTGATCAACAGAGAAATTTCACAAGCCTAGTGTCACTCCTGTGGGGAACCTCAGAACACAGGAGAGCTGGGACAGCCCTTCCCTGTCCCAACTCCCTGCTCGGGGAACCGGTCGCTGGGATCAAACCCACCAGAGCAACCCTCAAACCGGGAGAGCCGCCTGTGAGGCTAGCCAGACCTGCCTCGGTGGGCGGCTCGCTGGAGGATGTGTCAGCCCAGGGATAGGGTGCCACACTCCTGTTTGCAGTAGGGCCCCGTCAGGGCCCCACCAGAGAGGGTCTCAGAGGTGACAACGAGCTCCCCCAGACAGCACCCGGGTCGGGCACCCCTGAGGAAGAGGCCATGGAGAGATTGTCGTTGGCCTTCTGGGCCATCTGGGGGCCATCCGCTGGCCACGACCAGCATACTGTCCGTAGACATTCCAGCCAAGTAAGCCCCCACCTGACCCCGCATAACTGCTGGGCCCTTTCCGCTTCCCAGGACCCCATGCGTGGAGCAGGGTGTGTGTGTGTCTGGTGGGGAGCCCTCTGCACCTGAGTGTGGCGAGCTGCTCTGCCCAGCCCGGGCGCTGGTGCAGACAGCCCTGCTGAGCGGACGGTGCCTAGAGAGCAGCACTGCCCAGGGAGGGGACACAAATGCGACCTGCAGGATGAGTAGGGGTGTAGTCCAAAGAGAGGGAGGGGGCGCCAGGAGGGCTCAGTGTGTGCGCCATGTTCCAGGGGCTGAGGTCGGCGTGGCGACCAGGGCGAGGGTGCTGGACGGGGGCGCACGTGTGGGTCCTTGGGTTGGGAAGGCGGCACCGGAGGAGCAGACGGGGAGGGGAGAGCCATGCAGCCTCCTGGCATGGTGGCTTCTGCTTGTTCAACCCACGAGCCTTCCGAGGAACCTTGGGAAAGGCATCTCACACCGTCTCCGGGGAGGGGAAGCTCTTGGCCGTCCACCCCATCTCCCTCGGGTCCAGGACTGCCTCCTGGGATGGAGGTCCCTGAGCTGTGGCTGCCAACACCCAGCAGAGACGAGTCCAGATGGGCAGGCGTTCCCACAGCAACCAAACAAGCATCCTCCAGCTGCACCTTGACAGATGCGCTTCCATGGTGACCTGAAGGCCGCCTTTGGTGCAGGTCTTAGGCGCCCAGGCCTCCAGGGAAGGCCTGGCTTTCACGGGCCCTTGGGACAAGTGTCGAGTTGCATCTGCAGGGAGGCTGGGACGGTTGTGTGCACCTTTATTATTATTGTTTCTTTCATTTTAACTTTTAAAGGAAGTTACAGAAACCTGGTTAAAAGACACTCTTCCAATCCACCGTCGTCACTTTAGACCCTCCTTTCAGTGTCCTGGGCTCCGACCTGGTGATTGCGTTCTGCTTCTACTGCTCCTTGAATGGAATTTGCCTTTTTACATTTGACAAGCACGCAAGCTTGTTTGGATGCATTAATTGTTTTTAATGGCGCTCTGCTTATCCTAAGCTTAATTATCGAGCAGCACTTGACTCCGCCCTGATCGCACGTTGAATTGGGATGTTCTGGTCGCCACATTCCAGCCATCGTCTGTGTAGGGCCCAGTGAGCCTGCGGAGTCCTGCCCACCCTCCAGCCCCGCCTTGGGTGGCGTGGGGTCACAGACTCCGGCTGGGCCAGCCCCCCAGGCCAGCCAGGATGGCCGTGGCCAGTCCAGGTGGATCCGAGGGAGGTCCAGGCTTCTCAGCGCTTTGACAGGAGGGGTGAGGTGTGAATGTCTCTAGAGATAAAGAAACACATCCCCTTGCCGTGTATGTGTCCGTTCTGCTTTGCAGAAGCAAAAAGTCCATTTCAGGAGCGTGTGTTACCACAAAGGAGTTTTGGTGTGGGGAGTGTTGTGTGCACGTGTCCTGCTGGAGGGGGCTGGGCGGGCGGAGCGCCCTGGACTCCGGGAAAGGGGGGCGTGTCCTGGGGACACCTCTGGCTCAAGGCCCGAGGGCCCCCCTCCCTGCGTGGTGTAAGGAGGCCCCTAAGTCTTCCGGCCTCTGTGGTGCGTGATCCTGACCCTTGCGGAGGTTCGTTGGGTCGTCCATAAACAGCAGGGCCCAGTGCCTGGCTGCCCCCTGCCCCTCTCAGCACCCCCACCCCGAGAGCTGGCACGCAGCTGACAGCGGGTGGCCTCCGCCTGGTGGCCTCACCTCAGCTCCTGCTTGCGCCCTGTTCCGGCCTCCCTGCCTCTTCACCTGCACTTGGTGACAAGTAACTGAAAACGCTGCAGCGGCGCCAAGCCCAGGGGTTTTCTCCCCAGCCTCATGCTTGCCCGCGTGCTCTGGGGTCTGCCTGACACCCAGCAGGTGGCTCTGGTCCCCCATGGACAGAGGCTGGGTCTGGGAGGGGATGGGGGGCGGCCTCCCGAGGGCGCGGGACGCGACCCATCAGACCACGTCCCCTGCATTGTGCTTTTCTAGTCCCCGTAGGAGAGAGAGTGAGGGAGAAAGGGAGTTGGAACGACCCAGTTTTTCACGTTTGTTTTTATGAAAACAGCACGTGCACGCGGCTACACACTTGAACAGCGCTAAGAGCACAGGACGAGAAGGCCTCCAGACCCCGTCCACTCCGGCCCCTCCGCCGCACGCGGGCGCCACATCCACAGCACGTCCGCTCCTCCAGCCGCTGGTTCTGCTCCCCTGTCCCTGTGCCTAGAACAGTGCCTGCCGGGCAGCGGGCCTTCCAGGGCCGTGAGGTGGACTCTGACTTGGCCAGTGTTTGCAAACAGCAGGCGTCCAGGACTGCGGCTCAGGGAGAAGGTCCGTCACGTTAGGCAAGGGTCTAGTCCTCACCGGTGACTCCCACCTCTCTCTCACCCCCGACCTTCCAATACAGGAAGCGCAAAATTTGGGTAAAATCAATAATCGGTTATAAACTGAAGAGCCTATCATGACTGTGCATCACTAGGCACTGTAGAGACACAGTAGGACATTGTGAGTTTTCTTCCTGATCCAATTCTTCGTTATTCTTAGAGTTAGTTTTTAAAATGTGTTCAATGTCAATGTATGGGTCTTTATTTTTTATTTTTCTGAAATGCCCCATCAGGCCTGTCACACGCATAGCGATGTTCTTTCTTTCGTGCTTCTCCTAATGTAGAATCTGTGGGCGTCCGTCCCAGCCCCTCTCTGCGGACGCTTGTCCGGCCTGGCCGGCCATCCTGAGATTGTCCTTTTTTACTTCCTGTGCTGCACCCTGTTGCCTTCCTCCAAATCCTGCTGTCTCTGGGTTTATTTTGTTGTTTTTCTGGATCACATGCTCCAGTGGCCTCTCAGAAAGAATGCTGTGTGTGTGTGTGTGTGTGTGTGTGTGTGTGTGTGTGTGTGTCTGTCTGGGTGTAACTTTCAGTACTAGCTTGTCTTCAAAGTGTTCCTTATGCTCCCTCTGTGTCTCACTTTGAGTTGGGAATAAAATATTTGAAAGTAATTTTCCCTCATAATTTTGAGAGCAGTGGTTCTTGCTTCTGAGAAAGCCTCCTTCTTTATTTGGTTCTCAGCGCCCTCCCTTTTCCCTGTTCTGAAATTGTGTGGACACCTGCTTCTCCGTTCATGGACGTGGTGGTGCCAGGCGAGTCCTTTCCATCTGGACGTCCTGTCCTTCGATTCCTGAAGGGCATGAAGCGCCATTATTCAAGACTGTCTCAAATTATTCACTTTTTATACGAACTTGTTTCAGAACCTAAAAGCTTTTCTTATTTCCAGTATACAGAGGGCTTCTATAAATTGACAAAAAGACAAAGAGAAAAAAGGGAAAATGCAGGCAAATTATAGAAGCAGAATCCACATCATTAATAAACATAGTAAAAGGTGATAGTTTCTCTGGTGTCACAAAGTTGCAATTGTATTTTATTTTTTTTTACATTTTTATTGGAGTATAGTTGCTTTACAATGGTGTGTTAGTTTCTGCTTTATAACAAAGTGAATCAGTTATACATATACATATGTTCCCATATCTCTTCCCTCTTGCATCTCCCTCCCTCCCACCCTCCCTACTCCACCCCTCTAGGTGGTCACAAAGCACCGAGCTGATCTCCCTGTGCTATGCGGCTGCTTCTCACTAGCTATCTATTTTACGTTTGGTAGTGTATATATGTCCATGCCACTCTCTCACTTTGTAACAGCTTACCCTTCCCCCTCCCCATATCCTCAAGTCCATTCTCTAGTAGGTCTGTGTCTTTATTCCCGTCTTACCCCTAGGTTCTTCATGACATTATTTTTTTCTTAGATTCCATATATACGTGTTAGCATACGGTATTTGTCTTTCTCTTTCTGACTTACTTCACTCTGTATGACAGACTCTAGGTCTATCCACCTCATTACAAATAGCTCAATTTCGTTTCTTTTTATGGCTGAGTAATATTCCATTGTATATATGTGCCACATTTTCTTTATCCATTCATTGGATGATGGACACTTAGGTTGTTTCCATCTCCGGGCTACTGTAAATAGAGCTGCAGTGAACATTTTGGTATATGACTCTTTTTGAATTATGGTTTTCTCAGGGTATATGCCCAAGAGTGGGATTGCTGGGTCATATGGTAGTTCTATTAGTAGTTTTTTAAGGAACCTCCATACCGTTCTCCATAGTGGCTGTGCCAATTCACATTCCCACCAGCAGTGCAAGAGTGTTCCCTTTTCTCCACACCCTCTCCAGCATTTATTGTTTCTAGATTTTTTGATGATGGCCATTCTGACTGGTGCGAGGTGATATCTCATGGTAGTTTTGATTTGCATTTCTCTAATGATTAATGATGTTGAGCATTCTTTCATGTGTGTGTTGGCAGTCTGTATACAAAGTTGCAATTTTATAACGTCAGTAAGATTCTGGTTTTGAGGGTCTGGTTGGCAGAAATGAAAAAGTCACACAACTTCCAGGGCTCTCTTACCCTGCAGCGTGAGGGGGAAGCGTGACATATTGTAACATATTGTAACATACTGTAAAGCAACTTTGGGTAATACCTGCTAATGTCAAAGCTGTCCATACCATGTAACTCAGCAATGCAACATTTGGAAAACTAGCCTTCAGAAAAGTTCCAGCACATAAGGATGTTTGCTACCGTTTTGTTGGTTGGGGGGCAGGGGGGTGTGAAGCACTGTGACGTGCACCAGAAAGCCGTCCCAGCGGCCACACGTGAGCCCACGCCCGCTGCCGTGCACGTCTGTGCGGGATGGTGCCACCGGGCAGAGTGCACAGACGCGAGAGGAACCACGGCTACTCCCAGACAGCGTGCGGGGCTGGGGGATGCAGGAGCCACTGTGACCATCAGCACCCCAGGAGGACAGCAGCACAGAGGGGAGACCAGAGGGTTCAGTGAGATGTTGCAGCTGAATTTGAGCTGAAAGTTTCATTATGAACCTGTGATAAATTCTGTCTTGGCACGTGTTTCCTAGCTCCTGACCTGGGGTTCCTGATTAAACTCATCTGGGTCCCGCCAGGCCTATCCTCCCAGGGAGGCCCGATGCAGCCCAGGCCCCACTCCTGATGTCTCCCCTCTCACTGATCACAGCACTTCCCCGTCTTTGGTTTCTGCTCCCCCGCTGGGCTACAAGCACCTCCAGGAGGGACTGCACCCGACCCTCTGCTGTTCTCACTTGCTCCCCTGCACTGAGCTCTTGGGGGGCCCCCTGCAGCCCAGGCACTGTCGCAGGCGCTGGGGATACAAACCCAAGCACCCCCCACCAAGATTTGATTTTACATAGGGGTCAACAGGCCCCTGTGTGAGGCCTTCGCAGGAGCACAGCTGTGCCCTCCGTGACCGTCAGCCCAGTTCTCCAGAAACACTTGTTTTTATTTCCAGCTCCTTGCGTGGGTCCCGGTTCAAAGCCTGGAGCTGTAAGAAGGTTCACTCATACTTCACCTCTGTCTGTGCTGTGGTCTGAATGTCCGTTCCCCCGAATTTGTATGTTGAATCCTAACCCGCAAAGATGCTGGTATTAGGAGGTGGGGGCTTTGGGAGGTGATCGGTCATGAGGGTGGAGCCCTCGTGAAGGGGATTTGTGCCCTTAGAAAAGGGACCCCAGAGCTCCCTCACAGCTTCTGCCACGTGAGGACACAGCGAGAAGTCTGTGACCCAGAGAAGGGCCCTCCCTCAACCATGCTGGCACCTTGACCTCAGACCTCCAGGCTCCAGAACCCCAAGCGATGAATGTCTGTTATAAGCCACCCAGCCTGTGGTATCATCTTACCAGCCTGAACTAAGACAGTATGTAAAATCCTATATTGCCCATTTCAAGGGGGAATATCGAGGAAAACCATCCTGAATTCTCAGTCCCCATGGGGGGTGCTGGGCATCAGGTGACACCATGAAAAATTCACAAGGTCGGTAGACGCAGGGGTTGGGGGGGGCGGGTCTCACTTTGCACCTGAACAGGAGACCTTAGGACTTAGGCAAAGGAAACACTGGCGCCAAGTTGGAAAAGAAAGCCTGGGTCATGCGGCCACTGCCTTTGCTTTCCCAAAGGCCACAGACCTCCCGAGTTAATGTTTCCCTTCCAGCATACACACAGCACCCAGCTCCTGAGTTGCTGAAGGACAGCTGAATCATCCTTACACAACAGAAAGAGATTCCATCTGGTCACTCGTCCACCTGGCTTGAGCCACACTCACCCCCTAAGCTACTCCTAGACTGCCTCTCACCCTCAACCTAGGGCCGAGCAAGCCCCCACTGTGCTCCTGGACACCGAGGGGCCTGCAGAAGGCTCAGCAGAGACTCTGTCTGTTGGGGGCATCCCCCATCCACACTTGCCCGCTGGGGCCTCTTTAGAGGCAGCTGACGGAGACCCTTCCCCCTCCTCAGGAGTCTGGCCATTATGGAAAGACAGACAAGCATATGGCAAAGTATATTAGGGTGTGAGTTGTGCTATGGACGTGGGATCCCAAGGGAGGAGGGCTGGGGCTGCAGGAGCCCATCCCTGAGCCGAAGCAAGGCTCGGATAGACCAAGTGCAGGGGCATTCTGCAGAGCGAGCTGAGCTGGCAGAGGTGGGTGCAGTGTGACGCCCTCAGAGCACCATGTAGTTCTAGGATGCAGGAGAGCTGCCTTCTGCCACTCTCGACCTCAGGCCCCATTCCTCGATCTGGTCTTGAAAGGATGGACTCAGAGTCGCACGCTGTCACCTCCACCACGTTGCACGTGTGAGAAGTGAGCCACGGAGTTCAGGCCACACTCGAGGGCTCGAGGAACTGCACTCCTCTCCTGAAGGGGCGTGTTAAAGACCTCTAAACCGCCACAGTCCTCCAAAAGCCCGCAAATGACTCACAGTCCTCCCACACGCAAAACATACGCAACCTCCAAATCCCAGCCAAAGCAGGATGGGCTCAAAGTCTGGAGTCTGCGTCTAAACCAGGTTCTGATGTGCAGGAGGCTCCTGGGGTACAGTGGCTCTCAATCTGAGCACCTGTGAATTCAAGGACCAGTGGTCTGCACTCCCAACCCCTGCCCACACCCAGCACACAACAGTGGGACAGGCACAGCGTGACCACCGTAGGCACTCGAAGGGGACAGGGGACAGGGCTGGGAGGCGCACAGGTGTCCCTCATCCATACAGCCCTGAAATCACCTGGGCAGAGACTGGAAGCTCCTTCATTAGGGCTCGGTCTGATTCCAGCCTGAAAGTGTGTCCTCGTGCTCTTGGGTCCACCTTTGGACTCTTCATTGTGCTCTGCAAGCCATCCTTTCATTTCCATAAAAGGTACCCTATGTGTGCACCTGTGTGGTTTCTCAGGCTGCTTCCTGCCAGAAGAATTTGGGGGTGGGGGAGGGGAGATCCAGAAGTCTCTTCATTTTGCACTGTCTCTGGTACTTTCAGTCCAAGCTTTTGCCAATATAATTCTTTTAAAAACCAAGTGTGTCTTCTGTGAATCTTATTGAGGTTCAGTCCTTTGATCAGCTGGCAAACCCACTTGACCTCTTTGAGATACACCCTTCTCTACCTTGGGCTTCTGCTGAATGACAACTTTTTCTTTTTTTAAATTTATTTAATTGATTTATTTTTTGTCTGTGTTGGGTCTTTGTTGCCGCATGCGGGCTTTCCCTAGTTGTGTCGAGTGGGGGCTACTCTTCGTTGAGGTGCATGGGCTTCTTGTTGCAGTGGCTTCTCTTGTTGCAGAGCACAGGTTCTAGGCACTCGGGCTTCAGTAGTTGTGGTGCACAGGCCCAGTAGTTGTGGCTCGTGGGCTCTAGAGCGCAGGCTCAGTAGTTGTGTCGCACGGGTTTAGCTGCTCCGCGGCATGTGGGATCTTCCCAGACCAGGGCTTGAACCTGTGTCCCCTGCACTGGCAGGCAGATTCTTAACCGCTGCGCCACCAGGGACGCCCTGAATGACAACTTTTAAGCTTCCCGGAAGTCCTACTGTTGAACCGAATACTCTGAGGTACCACTTTGGACCTTCTTGAGAACTTAACAAAGGATCTTATAGCATACACTGGGCTTCATCTTTAGAGCCTCTTTTCCTGCCATGGCCATGCCTCATGTCTCCCTTCACCTGCGAGTTGTGTGTTAATTTTAGCATCACTTGACATGCAGAGAAGCTAGGAAATTTGAAAACCAGCAAGTTCTGGTTCCTTGTTATTTAACAGTCTTCCTGTGACTTATCTGTCTTCTCTCACATTTTCGTATGAGCAGCAAGAAGAAGTCGGGGGCACCGTCAACATTCTGCCTGGAATTGCCCTCTGGACAGCCCAGGTCCCCCGGCACATCTTCTGCTTTTCGTGTTACAGCAGGTGGCAGAGCTGCCAGACTGGCTGCTTCAACGCCTCTCCTCTCTGTACACCCCCTAAGACTATGGGTTCTTCTCTGATTTCCTAACACCTTTCTGGGGTGTCCGATCTCCCAGCCATTCTTCCAGTGTCACCTGTCACTCTTCGTTCTCTATTCCAGCTTCAACGTTCTCACACAACTCTCCCACCCCAGGCTCCTCACATTCAGCCGTTTATTCCACACGTTTTATTGAGCACCTACTAAACACGACGCACTACACCAGGTGCTGGGGAATTCCTGAGACTGAGACCGTCTTTGACCTCATGTTCCAGTGGGGGAGCCAGTCAGATAATCAGTGAAAGCAGTGATAAACCTGCGGCTGAGAGGATGCCTGAAGGAGCACTGAAGCCCTTCTGTGGTCATGTGACGAGGGGGCCTTTCCTAGCGGGGGTGTGGTTAGGGAAAGCTTCCCTTAAGATGTGACGTTGAAGTAGGAGCCTCCTGAAGTACGCGTGGGTTTCCGGAGCAAGACCTTGACAGCACGTAGAGAGTTCCTGAGCCAGTGAGTAAAGTTACCTGCCCGGCCACTTTCCCCGTATCCCGTCAGCTTGCGGGTGCTCACAACTACGGGGCCTTTGCAAAGCCCTGTGAAGCCGGGAGGGGTCGCAGCCCGGGAGCGCGCTCCCCACCCCACCCGGCGGGACTTTCCGCCCGCCCCGGCCCCTCCCCTCCCGGGCTCTGGCCTTGGCCGGGGCTCCGGGACTGGCAGGGGCCGGCCCCACCTCCCCACCGCCCAGGCCGCGCCAGCGCCAACGCTGTCTGCTGCCCGGACCCGGACTCAGAGGTCCGTTCTGGCCAGCGACGCCTGCGCTCCTCCCGTACGTGGTGAGTCCCGCTCCCCGGCGCCCCAGGGAGGGAGGCCGCCCCCGCTCGCGGCTCCGGGGGCTCTGGGGACTCTGGGCGGAGGCGCCTGG
Organism: Mesoplodon densirostris; assembly: GCF_025265405.1. Taxonomy (NCBI): domain Eukaryota; kingdom Metazoa; phylum Chordata; class Mammalia; order Artiodactyla; family Ziphiidae; genus Mesoplodon; species Mesoplodon densirostris. The sequence goes on along the minus strand of NC_082670.1, from coordinate 110,408,609 downwards.
GGGCGCGCGAGCCTGGCCGCGGGGACGCGAGTCAGGGTTCCCCTGGGGGCAGCCGAGGCTCCAGCCTGGCGGGGGGGTCCTCTGGCTACAGGACCGCGGTGCGGGGCATGGCCTGTGGAGGATCGCGCGGCGGTGGCGTGGGTGGGGGGGCGGCCTGGGGGGGCGTGATCAGCCCCGCTTGCAGAAAAGGAAACGGAGGCCGGAGAGGGAAAGAGACGAACCGAAGGTGACTAGATGGTCCTGCCCCGCTGCGCCACCTGCCCCCCGACCAAGACCCTCACCCCATTTTCGGGATGGGGAATGGTCCCCCTGATTGGCCAGATTTGGGGGCCGGGAACGAGGACCTCTTGTGATTGGAGAGCTCCAGCCCTGCCCCCGCCCCCGCCCGTGCCGCCCGTCCTTCTTGCGCCGGGGGAGGGGGCGGGGAGGGGGAGCTGGGACCCCAGAACCCCAGCCCCGCCCCACGACCTGGTTTGGGGGTTGCACTAGCTACGTGTACTCAGAGCCCGGGCCCTTGGCGCATCTGTCCAGGCCCCTCACCTGCCACCTGCCTAGGGGAGGCGGAATCTCCCTCAGGTACCGGAGACAGAATTCAGTGTGCTCGGAGCCGGGGGCCACCCCCACCCCCGGGCAAGGTCTGGCCGCTGGGCTGGGGCGGGGGGCCTCGGGAGCCCGACGGTCCCCCTGGTGCCACCTCAGCCCCACAGCGTCCCCGGGAGGAGGGCACTGAGGGCGCCAACCTGGCGGGAGGCCCTCGTGGGCTCTGCGCCTCCCCCATCTGACTTAACTGGTGCCAAAGCCCAAGGTAGGCTGCCCAGGGCTCCTGTCCCGCCAGCTCCACAGGTGGCTTCCCTGACCCTGCCTCGCTGCTTCCAAAGGGATCTTCTTTGTCCCCTTTATTTTTCCACAAGTCATATACGCTCAATAAAAAAATAAAAATAAAAATAAAACATTCTGGAAAGAAAAAGAGAATTACCATCATCAAAAGACTTCCAAACCCCAAAACCCTACCTAGTGACTTTTGATATTTCTGTGTGAGTCCTTCCAGGCTTTTTCTCTGCCAGTATACACATGCACATACATACGTACCACACAGACACCATACACACCACACACATAGCATACACACCACACACGCAGACATACCACATACATGTACCATACACCATACACATGCCACACACACACACCCCACACATACCACATACACACCACCCTCACACACATATCACACACACCACACACACACCACATACACATACCACACACACACCATACACACCACACACACGTACCATACACACCATACACACGCCACACACACACACCACATACACATACACACCACCCTCACACACATATCACACACATACCACACACACACACAGGACCACCATCCTCATTCATTTGACAGTGTCTTTTGCAGACTTTTTAATCTTGATGATGTCCAGCTTATTTTTTTCTTTCTTGAATCGTGCCTTTGGTGTTGTATCTAAAAAGTCACTGGATACTCAAAGTCATCTAGGTTTTCTCCTGTGCTATCTTCTAGGAGTTTTATGCTTTTGCATCTTACATTTACGTTTGTGGTGCATTCTGAGTTAACTTTTGTGAAGTGTGTAAGATTTGTGTCTAGATTCATCTTTTGCATCTGGACATCCAGTTGTTCCAGCATCATTTGTTGAAAAGACCGTCTGCTCCGTTGTGTTGCCTTTGCGCCTCTGTCAAACAATAAAGATTTTAGAAGGCGAAGAGAACATCTCTAGGAACTTGGAGGAAGCAAAGATTTCTTAAACAGAATAGAAAGCCCACTAAGCATAAAGGGAGATTTTGATGCAGTGTACTATACTGAGTTTAAGAAATTGTGTTCATCAAAAGGCACCACAGGGCCTCCCTGGTGGCGCAAGTGGCTGAGAGTCCGCCTGCCGATGCAGGGGATACGGGTTCGTGCCCCGGTCTGGGAGGATCCCATATGCCGCGGAGCGGCTGGGCCCGTGAGCCATGGCCGCTGAGCCTGCGCGTCCGGAGCCTGCGCGTCCGGAGCCTGTGCTCCGCAACGGGGGAGGCCACAACAGTGAGAGGCCCGCATACCGCAAAAAAAAAAAAAAAAAAGGCACCACAGAGTAAAGAGTCCAGCCACAGAACTGGAGAAGATGTTTTTCATAAATATATCTGACAAAGGACTCATAGTCTAGATTATTTAAAAATAAAATGGAACAATACGAAGCAAACAAAAACCTCCTACAAAATCAGTAAGGAAAAGATCACCCAGTGGAAAAAACAGACAGACAGAAATCCAAGTGGCTGATAAACGTAGGAAAAGGTGCTCACCTTCATCAGCCATCAGGGAATTGCCAATGAAACCCCAGCAGGATAGCTCCAGTCCCTGTCAGCAGGATAGTAAAATGAACAGAGAGGAGGCTGCAATGCAAAGCCCATGGAAATTGGCAAAACCACTTTGGAAAACTGGCAGAGGCTGGTAAGCCTGAACATTTTCACACCTGGGACCCAGGAATTCCACTCCCAGGTACACACCCAACGGAAGTGTGTTCTTGTATTCAGTAAGAACCATGTGCCAGAATCTGTATCACATCCGTCTTGGTAATAGCTTCAAGCTGGAAACTACTGGAATGTCCACCCGCAGTAGGATGGATACATGAGCGTATTTATTTACACTCACAGGGAAACTGTGGAGCAATGAGAATGGACACAGCACAGCGACATGGACAGTGCTGAGGGGAAACGACCCACAGAGCATCACGCAGTGTGATTCCATGTGTGTAAATGGGGTGCACCCATGTCCTACCTCTCTGTTATCTAAATGGGCTTCTGGAGTGTTTCTTCATCTGAGCACCGATTATACTGGTGTGTTCAGTTTGTGAAAATTCATTGAGCTACATACTTACGGTGTGTACACTTTTCTGTATGTCCGAAGCATGTAATACTTCAATAAAATGTATATTTTTGTAGATAGATAATTTAAAGAAACCTATCAACTAGATAATAGGTTTTACGGATACGAGCATGGTGAATGAACGAGCAAACTTTGGTCCAGCCGCGCGTCTTCTCACGCAGCCCGGTGGCACCTGTCGCACCGCCCACCCCACCTTCTGTCCTCTGCCCGTCCACTGGGCATCTGTCTCTATGCAGCCGAAGTCCAGGCCCATTGCTGCTTCCTGCCCAGGGAGAGCCTGGCCTGCAGGCTGGAAGCATTTGAGGAGCATCTTTCTCATCAACAAGTGAGGAAACTGAAGCCGCTGTGACTTGACCGAGGTCACAGGACTGGTTAGTTACAGAAACATGCTCAGATACGCCTGGGAAGACACCACACGCAGCGCCCCGTGTGGTGTTGGAGGTTCCCGGGAGGAGTCCCCGAGGCTGCGCTCGCCTGCGACACGCTGTGGCATCTACAGGCCCACCGTTCAGAACCTCTTCCTTCATTCCGCATGCGGCCGCCTCCCCGCAGTGGCCGGCGGCCCAGGGAGCCCAGAGCGGGGCTGAGGGCTTGGGGCGGGGGCGGGTGGGCTGCCCCCTTGGCCCACAAGTGCTGTCTGACGCCGAGGTCGTATTCCTTTCCCAGGCACTCCCGCCCCGGCCCCGCTGCCATGAAGATCGCAGTGATCGGACAGAGCCTCTTCGGCCAGGAAGTTTACCGCCGCCTGAGGGAGGAGGGTCACGAGATCATGGGCGTGTTCACTGTGCCGGACAGGGATGGGAAGGCGGACCCCCTGGGTGAGTGCGTGGCCCAGGAGCACGGAGAGGGGGTGCCCCCGGGCAGTGGTGGGAGCAGAGTCTGCGGGGTCTTGTGTGGGGTTGTGGGCTTCCCCGGACAGAAGCGGCCACTCATGGTCCACCCCGGGTCCTGCTCAGGTGCCAGTGGGCCGCTGGGCTTTTCTGGAACCAAGTGGACTGCGGGGTGGGGCTTGTGTCCTGGAGAAGGGCCGTGGAGAAGCCTGGCCTGCTCCCAGGACCCTTCAGTCTGACCACTCTGGGCTCCCCCCCGACCGCAGCACCCATGCTCTGAAAAGGCCCCCAGGCGGGAGCCACCACGGCCAGCGTTCTGAGACGTGAGCATGCCCTGCACCGCGTCTCGGGGGGCACCTGGTGAGCAGAGCGCTGAGGCCCCGACACTGCCCCCGGCCCGCCGGAGTCTCTGCTCAGAGGGATGGGAGGGGCCTGGGAGTCACATTTCTAACAAGTTCCCGAGGGCATCTCAGCAGTGCAACAGGAAGCAGGGCCCTCAGCTTGACGAACAGACCTTCAGGCCCCTCCTGGGTCCTTCTCAGGCCTGATGGATTCAGAATGTGGGTCCGGACGGACGAGGAAAGGGGCCTCGCGGGGCTGCCAGGCCCCAGGGCTTGGTGCATTAGGAATAGACGGTCTCCCCAGATGGAGAGTGCAGGCTGCCCCCATGCCAGCCAGGCCTCGGCTCCAGATCTGAGCCCACCACAACCCGTAGCACAGCCTGAGTCCTGCCCGTAGCCACTCAGGGACCCCTGACAGCAGCTCTGAGCCTGGCTGGGGCTGCTTCTTGACCTGACCTCAGATGTCCAGCACATGTCCTGGTCACAGTGGGGACAACTTTTGCAAGCATGGTCTGGTCTGCTCATGTTGACCCGCGTCCCTGAACCCAGGGCCCAGAGGCAGAGGAACCGATAGTGGGTCAGGTCAGCCAGGGCCACACATCAGCCAGGTGTGTACCAGAGAACTGAGGGCTGGGAAGTGCTGGACAGGGGCTGAGGGGCAGGCAGAGGGGAGCTCGGAGGAAGCGGCTAGTGACTGCAGGGGCAGGCAGGAAGCTGCATTCTAGAACTTGGGGACTTGCAGACTTCACGTCAGACCCGCGGGGAGGGCACCCTGCTCCGGGCAGCTAAAGAGGCCAGGGGTCAGGCAGGCGTCTGGGAGAGGGAGGCGGTCAGCAGAGGTCAGTCCTGGCACAGCAGCTCCTGAGACCTGGGCGTGGGCCGGCGCCGTCCCCTCTGGGCTGCCCAGAGCAGCCCGGCTGGGCAGCGGGGGAGGTTGGGGGGACAGGCTTGGGGAGGAGGTGCGGGAGCCACCCTGCGGGGCAGGCAGAGGTGCCGAGTCGCAGTGGGTGCAGCAGTGGGGAGCAGTTTCTCATCCGCCGCCCCGCAGGCCTGGAGGCCGACAAGGATGGAGTGCCAGTGTTCAAGTTCCCCCGCTGGCGGGCAAGGGGACAGGCTCTGCCCAACGTGGTGGCGACGTACCAGGCCCTGGGAGCCGAGCTCAACGTGCTACCCTTCTGCAGCCAGTTCATCCCCATGGAGATCATCAGCGCCCCCCGCCACGGCTCCATCATCTACCACCCGAGTCTGCTCCCCCGGCACCGGGGGGCCTCGGCCATCAACTGGTGAGACAGGGCCCAGACATCCCAGCTGCCTGAATCATCCCCGTCCCTCAGCCCGGAGCTCTTCCCTGCGGCTGAGGAGCAGGCGTCACGCGGTGCCTGCCAGACGCGTCCACGCAGTGGATCGCAGCGCGATCCCTGAGCAAGAACTGGGGTCAGGCAGCGCCGTGTGCCCTGCATTCCCACAGTGAACCGCAAAGCGTTCCCGTCTGGCAGCAGGGTTGCCGGGGCAGGGTGGGCCGAGGGGCTCCCTGAGGCCTGCTCTGACCCCCACCGGCTACTGGTGCTCTCAGCAGCCCCCCACTTGGAAAGAGAGATGGAGGAAAGAATGACCTGAACAAGATAGTCTGAGACGAGAGGTGATGTATGTATGTGGAGGGTGGAGCCGTTCAGAGGAGCAGTCAGGAAGGGGAGACGTCTGAGCTGGAAAAGAGAGCGGGTTAGGATTCAGGCTCCCTGACCTCCAGTCACGTCTCCTCCCTTCTCTGGGCCTCAGTCTCCTTATCTGTAAAAGGGGCATACGATGCTGTTAACACCAGTGGGCAGTATAAAGTTACACGAGGCATTAAGGCTTTTAGCACCACAATACCTGGCACACAGTGGGCATCAGTAAACACCATTTTCCTTCTTCAGTCCTCCCCTGGGGAGATGGGGGTGTGCGCTGCAGGGCGGCGTCGGTCACAGGGGCAGCCCCCAGGGCCTCCTTCTCCGTGGTCCTTCCGTCCGGACCCAGGTTCCACTTCTCTGCTCCCTAGGACCCTCATCCATGGAGACAAGAAGGGGGGGTTTACCATCTTCTGGGCAGATGATGGTCTGGACACCGGGGACCTTCTGCTCCAGAAGGAGTGTGAGATACTCCCGGACGACACTGTGAGCACGCTGTACAGCCGCTTCCTCTTCCCCGAAGGCGTTAAAGGGATGGTAAGGCTGCCCCCAGGGCCTCCCCTGCTGGCACCCCCACCCCACCCCACCCTGCCCCGCCCAGCTCCAGCCTGCTGCCCTGAGCTGGCCAGGATTCTGGAGGGGGAGAACGCTCATTTCAGGGTTTCAGAGGCAGGATTAGGACATATAATATTGTGTAGGCGGGACTCTTGCTTACAACTGTCAGAACAACTCAACAAGCTTTAGCCAAAAAGGGACATTTTTGGCTCGTTTAAGATAGAAGACTCCAGGCCAGGATGCCATCAAGCCTGGCTGAATCCAGAGGCTTAAGGCCTGTCACAGGATTCTGTCTTTCTATTTCTTCACCCTGATTCTACTTTCCTCCGTTTGATTAGCTTCATCCTCAGGTTGCCCTTAAATGGGAGGAAAAGTAGTCACTGGTGGCTCAAGTTTTACACCTCTGGATTCTAGGGGAAGAGAAACCCTCTTTCCCCTAGAATTTATGAATAAAAAATCAGAGGAGACTCTGATTGGCCGATTTAGGTCATGGGATAACCCCAAGCCAATCACTGGCCGGCATGGGGGAGTGCTCTGATTGGCAGCCTCTGTCACATGTTCCGGTCTTGGGGGCTTCTGGCCAAGGCTGGCCCAGGTGTGGTGACTGCACTGAATTCCCGCAGGAGGAGGAGGGCCGACCCAAAAGGCTGATGTCAGAGCTGGTTGTGCAGGCCCCGTAGAGGTGGTGTGTCCAGCGGGGGGAGGCCGGCCAGGACGGGAGTCAGATGGGGACATCTCCATAGCACAGCAGTGGCTGCGCCCCCAGCCCTGGGCCCCATTATGCGGCCTTGTATCCATCTGTTCACAGGAGTGAGCAGGGAGACCTGCTGGAGGTTTGATGTGAGAGGCAGGAAAGGGTCATCTTGTTCATCCTACAGAAAACAACCAAGAGTGTCCTTCAGGGCGGCGTCCAGTGGGCAGCTGCTAGTCACGGGTGGTTATTAAATTAATTTAAATGACTTGTAGCTAAATATCAAGGTCATCAGGCTCGCTGGCTACATTTCAGGTCCCCAGAAACCACCCGGGGCTGACGTGGAACACATCCATTACCACGGAAGTTCCCCCTGGGCAGTCCTGCCTTAGGCGCTTCTGAGTTCTCCCGGCTTCTCAGCCTCGGGTCTCCGGGGGCTCCCACCACCACCTTCCCTCCCTCCGGGCCCAGCGCCTTGGCTCTCCTCCCCGACCTCCCTGACTTCTTCTCCACAACCTTCCTCTTTCCTGGAGCAGAGAAACTGCTTCCTGCTTAACTTATTAGGGACCTCCAAACCCATCACGCAGTCCAGGAGCCATTCTCCCTAAGAGACACAGAAGGTTTTAGACAAAAACGTGGACGTTGGTGTGTGTTACACCGTAGAGGGCTTTAGCTTACATGATCTTCTAGGGCCTTGTGTGGGAGAGAGGGCGGGGTCTTGCGCTCATTGCTCAGACTGGAAGTAGATTCGAGCTAATTTTACCTGTCCCTACAGCACCCATTCTGTGGGTGCCCGTCACGTGCCCACGTGGTGCCAGGTGGGTCTGTTCAGTGAGTGGCCTGGTCCAGACTCAGTGTGAACCCAGGGTCTGGGAGTTGGGGGGCCCTGATGTTGGGGACACCCAACCAACCCGTGTATCCCCAGGTTCAGGCCGTGAAGCTGATCGCTGAGGGCAGAGCCCCCAGGTTCCCTCAGCCTGAGGAAGGCGCCACCTACGAGGGGATTCAGAAGAAGGAAACAGCCCAGGTGAGTGCCAGGGCCCTGCCCACCCAAAGGCTGCCTGTGCCTGGGCTTTGGAAAATGGGCAGCCAGGACGTACCTGTTTAAGGCCAGAAGAAAGAGCAGCCCCAGTGCAGGAAGCAGGAGCTAGGCTCGAGTGGCACCTGGACAGGCAGGGAACAGGGTCTGTTTGGGTTCTTCCCGGTTCTTCCTTAGGAAGAGGTAGGCGGGGCCCTCAGGGAGAAGAGCTGGTGAGCGGGGAGGGTGTAAAAACCAGCTGTGGTGCTGGCTTCCCATGTCTGACATGAGACACCAGAGGGAATTCAGTTCCTTGGGGCTGTCACAGGTCGGGAGCCTAGGTGGGCCCATGGGCTGTAGCTGTGCTCAGGGCTCGCGGGGTGCTCTGTCGGGATCTGTGTGAGCCCTGTGAGTGAGGAGAGGCCGCCAGGTGGGGAGGGACGGGATGGGACAGGCCTGCCCTTTGTGTAGGGCCTTGGCCACCTTGACCACAGAACATTGTCTCCCCCAAGCCATCCTGGAGTTCCCATCCCGTGGAAGACTGAGGGTCCACGCGCACCCAGATCTGGGTTGCCAGGGTGAGGCCCAGCCCAGCTCTGGGCCTCGGACTGGAGTCGAGAGGAAGCCAGACTTCCCAGCCCGTGCCCAGGGCTCCACGCAGTGTCAGGGTCATCAGGGCAGGAGGGGAGGCCAGAGGTGTTGCCCAGATGGTCAGGGAGAGGGGAGAGACCACTGAGCACACACGTCCTGCCCCGCAGATCAACTGGGAGCAGCCAGCAGAGGTCATTCATAACTGGATCCGCGGGAACGACAAGGAGCCGGGCGCCTGGACGGAGGCCTGTGGGCAGGTGTGTCCCTGCGTGGCCGGGACGGGCTGTGCTCCGTGTGTGTCCCCCGGCTGCACAGCTATCAGAATGTGGCTGAACTAAACAGTACATAGCCACTGCCCAGACCCCCAACCCCAGCCAGGTGCCCCCGGGCCCCTCGGCCTCTCCCTCAGGACCCGCGGCTGAAGGAGAGGGTCTGGCGCAGAGCAAGGCCGCCAGGCCCAGCGGCAGCTCTGGGGTCGAGCTGTGCTGGCGGTTCGACTCTCAGACCCGGGCTGTCAAAAGTTCCGAAATAGCAGAAGTAAAACCGATGAATCGGCGAAGTACTGCTCAGTTAGTTTATTGTGCACACACAGAAAAGACAGTTCCGGAACCGGGAGCCCTCAGACCACACGCGGTCTGTTGATGAGCTTGTGAATTGAGGAGGCAGTGACTGGTTATAACAAGAATTTCCTCAAACGATAGGGATTTGGCTAATGGTTACCTCGTATCCATTTTGAGGAACAGTTCACATTTTGCTTACAACTTCCAGAGACCCAAGCAAGGCGTGACTAAGGCCAAGCTGGTCTTGACCAACTTGCAAAATCAGCTAAATTAAGCTCTGCTTCTGTGACTGAACTGGTTTTGTCTGCTCAGGGACTTCTGAAGGCTGGTCTGCGTTTGTGTTTGATCTGAGCCGCTCTTAGAGACCCCAGGCCCAGCCCTGACTTGCCTTTGCCCCGGGGGTGGGGCCCTTTGGCTGAGCCCCGTCGAGGGCAGCCCTGCCCTCCACGAAGCCCCTGGCTGTCCCAACCCCTGCTCACAGGCTGCCTGCGCCGCCACCAGACCCTCTGCACAGTAGCCAGGGCTTGGTGGTGTCCCCAGGCAGCACCCTCACTCAGCGATGCTGCAGCAGACCTCCTGCCGCTGTCTGTCCCCCCGCGTCGGAGGTCACGGGCCAGTGTGCGGTGACGTAGGGCCCCTCCGAGGCCTCAGTGCCTTCTCCAGGTCTCGTCTGTGCCCCCATTTGTGCCCTGACCCTCACCCCCACCCCATGATTTCCCAGCCCCCCCAGCCCCTCCTGGCCCACCACTGTGGGCCTCTCTCATCCAGCTCCTTCTGCTTTTCCTGTCCTCAACAGAAGCTGACGTTTTTCAGCTCGACGCTGAGCACTGAAGGCCTGGTGCCCGAGGGAGAAACTTTGCTCATCCCAGGAGCCCACCGGCCAGGGGTGGTCACCGGAGCGGGACTCATCCTCTTCGGGAATGACGACCGAATGGTAACGTTGCTGCTGTGGGTCCCCTGTCCGTACTGTAGGCTCAAGGCCACACACGCCTGTCCGGGGGCTCGGGCCCCACAGGGAGACCCCAGGCTCCAGGAGGGAAGCCCCTTGACTGCTGGGCCGGCATACTTCTCCCCTGTCCCGGGAACGCTGGCCCTGGGCTCTTCCTGCCCAGGTGCCCCCACCCAAGCTGGGTGCCCTGGGTGGGTGTCAGAGTTGGGGAGGCCCTCTCCGGGGAGCCCGGACCTGGAGTCTGGGTGCCCAGGGCATGGTCACTGGACCTCTGTGCCTCAGTTTCCTTCTCTTTGAACAAGGAAGCCACACCAGGCACATAACGTGCTCTGAGTCACCTTAGAGGAGTGCAGCTCAGAGTGACAGCTACGATTTATGCAACTAAATATTTATAGCATGCCTGCGTGCCAGGCACTGTTCAAAAACAGCTGGATGATTTAATTTCGTTTTCCTAACAACCGTATGAGACGTGTATCAGTACTATACCCATTTTACCGAGTAGAAAACTGAAGCAAAGAGATTAAATCACCTGCCCATCTTCACCCAGGCTAGCCTGTGGCAGAGCTGGGGGTCCAGCCCTAGCTCTCTGGCTCTGAGGCCCACCGCTCAGCCGTGATACTCTGCCTTAGTGCTCACCCACGCAGCGGTGGGCAAATCTGGGCCTTAAGGTACCAGGGGCAGAGAAGGAGGAGGACAGGCAGGGGTCTTTGAGCACTTTTGGGAATTTCAGCAAACACTGTGGATGTTGAACGCTTGGTAGCGGTGGCACATACAGGCCAGGTGGGTGTGGGGCAGCTTTCCTCGGACTGGCGTGAGCTCACGCTGGGTGCCCATCCCGCTGGCCCGAGGCTGCCCGCAGTCTGCAGTGATTGGGTGTTTCAGGTATTCGTGGTTGATGCCTTCAGACGCTCCGTATCTGTCTCGGATCATGTTCCCAAAGCAGATCTGAAACAAGAGTTCTGGTGCTTGTGAGTTACCGAGGGAAGTGGCTAGGGCAGAGGCAAACACTCAGCCAAGGTACAGGCTCTGGAGCCGCACAGCCTCCTTCTGCCCCCCGGGCAGGCTGTGCGCTGTGAATTGCTTCTGCCGACTGTGCCCCCCCATCCTCACGGCACTCAGGCCTGGGTTTCCGCCCCCACCGGGGAAGGGTGAGAGGCAGCGAGGCATAGCCCCTGGGCTTCTCTGCATGACCATGACCGTGCTTAGCCACCAACAGCGGCCAGTGAGAAGGGCGCAGGCGTAGACCACTGGGGGCAGGTGGAGGAAGCGGGGGGGTTGGGCCAAGTCCACCCTGAATCCGTGAGGCCAGCAAAGTAAAGGAGCAGCCTTCGCGGAGACCCTTGGTTGAGCGTCTTTCAGGAACTTCCAGCTGGGGCCTGGCTAGGCTTTAGCTCCAGAAAGCTCCAGAGCATCTTTGGAAGACAGCAGGGGTGGGCAGTCAGCTGGGAACCTGGCTCTGGTTCCGTCCGGTGTGTGCAGAAGGTGTCGTTTTCATAGACTAGTGTTACCCGACAGACGCGGTCTCTGCCGTGAGCTCACCTGCTTCTCTGCCCCGAGGGGCACCTGATGACCTGTGCCAGGTTTCTAGGGAGTTTCTGGAAGCTGGGCTCTTGGGTGATGAGTTGTTTTCTGAATTACTTTAGTCTAACGAGTAGGCATCAGTTTTATAGGGTCACCCAACCATTACAGGTTTCCGAGCTTGAGAGCGTGGTGGCGTGGATGGCAGGGAAGGAGCTCAAGCGAGTCCCTTCGGCAGCGGCCTCCTCGCCTGATCTGGGCTCCCGGGCCTGCCTCCAGGGAGGGTGGAGACGAGCGTGTGCCCACTGCTCGGGCAGCCTCGGGTCCTGACAGCCTTCCTTTTGCAGCTGCTGGTGAAGCACATCCAGCTGGAGGATGGCAAGATGATCCCAGCCTCGCAGTTCTTCAGGGGAGCCGACAGCCTGGGCCTCGAGCTGACGGAGGAGGACCTGGTCGCTGCGGAGGCTGTGCGGGTAAGAGACACCCGCGGGGCTACCGTCTGGCGGGGCAGGTCGTGCGCAGCCGGTGCGTTTCGCAGATCGCACCCCCTGGGGTTGGGCTGTGCACACCCTCTGAGGACGTGTGTCCTGGCCCCGGGCACAGTGTTGGTCCTGTCCTGTCACGGGGCTTCCTGATGCCCCTTGCCCCTCCTTCCTGTGCCCCTGGGACCTAGGATTCGGCTGCCGGGTCCTACTCCTCTGGGGACACACTGTCAACAGTGGGCAAATAGAATAGCTGAAGGACCCAGTTGTCCTGCCGTAGGGCATGGGCGCCGGAACCTTCCGGAAAGGCCTCCCGAGAGGGAGACCCCCCCGTGGTCACCAGCATAGGTGTCACAATCGGCCGCCCTGGACTCCGGGCCACCCCGCCCATGTGCTGGTGGACACCAGTGCCCTCTCGGAGGCCCGGTGTGCCCCCCACCTGGAGTCCACGCATTGGCCACTTCCCAGAACCGCCCTCCTGCTCTCTGCTCCACCCCCCTCTCCCTGGAAGGCGTGGTGTGGAGGGTGTTTAGCTGTGTTGCTCAGAGGGCGCTGGATGGATTTTCAGCCGTTCAGTCATTCGGCCGTGGGTTTGCTTATCTGAGATACACGTGCAGACGCGAAGGGTGTGATGGTCAGCGGTGACTCTGCTGTCACGTGTGGCCCTTCTCACAGGAAAGAGACCAGGCAAGGGAATAAAATAATTCTGACGGGAGATGTGCTCAGAGGGCAGTAACGGCGATGGGAACGAGGTGGCTGGAGGCCGGGATGCTGCAGAAGGGAGTTCGGGGAAGGCCACCCTGGCTAGGGAGGTGGTTTGTGCTGAGACCCGAGTGGAGAGAGACGGCAGGCACAGCAGATGCCGAGGCCCTGAGAGCTGGGGAGCCGCGGAGGGCCAGGCGGTGGCCGCGGGGCCACTGGGTGCTCATGACCAGTGCAGATGCAGGACCCAGCAAGGGGGGACGGGGGAGCCGTACCGGGATGGCTGAGGCTGGTGGCAGAAGAGGTAACAGCTTAGTGGCACCTGTGAGCACCTCAGTACCACTGGCCATGAGCCCAACAGTCATAAGAAAAGCAGATGCTTCTAGAGTGTCCGGGTCACTCTAAACTGACTTCCAGATGTGCAGCAGAGGCCTCATGGGCTCTGAGGCAGCATATGGGCTCCTGCACCCCGAGCTCTGCCAGCCCCATTCCAGGGATGCTCCCAGGGCCGCCCCCAGCCCCGTGCCCAGATGAAGAGACCGAGGCAGGGGAGGCTGCCTGCGTCTGACGGCTTCTCAGGGGCCGAGCTGGGGCCTGGACAAGGCCATGCGGCCGCTCGGGTTCCACACACCCCAGGAGGGCCGGCGTGCAGCGCCCACACAGCGACAGTGACTGCTGGCCCCAGGCTGAGCGAGCGTTGCAGTCACTGAAGGTTTGGGGGAAGAGGTGACTTAGCAGTTGACCTTGAAGGATGCCCAGGATTAAGTGTGAGCTGGGGGTTCAAGGAAGCATGTCACCAGAGGGTGAGAGCCTGGGTGGAGGCCCGGGGAGAAGGGACAGTTGTGTGGGGCGGGGATGGCTCGGGACGGCTGCTGATGGTCCCCAGGAGGATGGGAGTGGGGAGCAAATCCAGGGCAGCCTCCTGAGAGAGGCCAGGCAGGGTCAGCCTAGGGGTTACTGGGGGCTGGTCCTGGTTGGGCCACAGCCTGGAGCCCGGCCTGAGTATGGGCCTCCCGGCGCCTGCCCTGAAAGGCCCGGCTGGGAGCTGCCCAGAGAGCAGTCGTCCCATTGTGTCTTGTCGTGACCCGAAGGATGGCCCTCCTGTGCTGCCCACTCGGCTCTCACTGCCCTGTCCACGCTCGTCCACGAGGCCGGGGGCAGGAACCACTGCCCTCCACAGGCCCGGGACAGAGGGGCACAGAGCCAGCCAGCCTCTCTGTGAGGATGAGACCCAGGGCTCCCGAGCCCCCTCGGTGGCCCCGTTCACTCACAGAACCACCCCCCACTTTGCTGTCCCTTCCACGTGGCAGCACCCCCACACAGTGTCAGGCGGGGGCACCCACCCCGGGCAACCCTCCAGGTGGGGCTGGCGGGGGGCGGGGCTCAGGAGCAGCTCCGGCACATCCGTCCTCCCGCCACCCCTGGACCAGTGTGGGGACCCCTGCGAAGCTGCGGTCAAGGTGAGGTGGGTGTGTGGACAGCAGCCTGGGCTCCTGCTTCCCTAGGGAGGCTATCACCCCAGTACCATGAGGCACCCGGGAGCATCAGAGAGTGGCGTGGACGGGCCAGCCTGGCGCCGGGCAGTGTGCAGGCACCCGGGGCTGTTCTCACCCCCGCCGCTCGCGCCCGGGCCCTTGGAGCCATGTGCTCACCACTCCTGCTCTCCAGGGTGCCTGGAAACGGATTCTCCCCAACGTCCTGGAGGTGGAAGACTCCACTGACTTCTTCAAGGCGGGGGCCGCGTCGGTGGACGTCGTCAGGTAAGGCCTGGAGTGGGGGTGGTGTTCCAGGTGTCTCTGGGTCAGGAGTCACCCTAAAATGGAGTGGCAGGAAACCATGTGGGTCAGGGATCCAGAAAGGACTCACGTGTGCAGGCCTCGGGCCCACCAGGAGTGGACCAGCGGGAGCTGGGACAGCTGGGCGGGCATGTCCTCCCCCGCCCAGGCTGTATCCTGGCCCCAGAGCGGCCACGCTGGGACTTGGACGTCTAGCTGGCGGCTCCCGGCTCTGCAGACGTGAGGCCAGCAAGCAGACAGGTGCGGACCACTGCCCTGACTGGTCTCAGTGGCCACAAGCCCACCCAGATTCAAGGGCAGGGGCGGGACTGAGACTCACCCCTCATGGGAGGAAGATCAAACAACGTGCGGCTCTTTTATTTTTTTATTTATTTTATTTACTTTTAAAAAGTATATTTATTTATTTATTTTTGGCTGTGTTGGGTCTTTGTTGCCGCACGCGGGCTTTCTCTACTTGCGGCGAGTGGGGGCTGCTCTTCATTGCGGTGCGCGGGCTTCTCATTGTCGTGGTTTCTCTTGTTGTGGAGCACGGCCTCTAGGCTTTCGGGCTTTAGTAGTTGTGGCTCACGGTCTCAGTAATTGTGGTTTGCGAGCTCTAGAGCGCTGGCTCAGTATTTGTGGCTCACGGGCCTAATTGCTCCGCGGCATGTGGGATCTTCCCGGACCGGGGCACGAACCCGTGTCTCCTGCATCGGCAGGCGGACTCTCAACCACTGCGCCACCAGGGAAGCCCTCATTCTTTTTTCTTTCTACTCCTCATACTAGATACTTTCAGGTTCACGATCTTTTCTTCTGCTTGTTCAGATGTGCTCCTGAAGCCTCTAGTGAGTGTTTCATTTCAGTTATTGTATCTGTCAGCTTGAGAATTTGTTTGGTTTATTATTATAATTTCTATTTCTTTCTTGATATTCTCATTTTTTTCATAATCATTTTCCTAGTTTCCTTTAAGTCACTGAACACATTTAAGATGGTTGATTTAATGTCTTTGATAATAATCCCTAGGCATGGTTTCTTCCAAATTCTTTTTTCGTGTAAATGGGCCTGTTTCTTTTATGTTTTGCAATGTTTTGCTCAAACTGGACATTTTGAGTGTAATGCTGTGTCAGTTCTGAGAATCTGATTCTCTCACTCCGGGGAGGTTGTTAAATCTTGCTTGTTGAGGGTTGGAGCCATCCATTTGTGACTTTTCCAAACTTTTCTTTGCATGCTGTGTATTCCTTATTGTGTGTACTCACTGAAGTTTCTCTTCTGTTATCCCTGTGGTCATACACACTATGCAAAGCATGTATGGGATTGGCCAGCCTTTGGGCCAGCCCCTCAGCAATCAAAAGCAGCCTCAGCACTTGGAACCCACGACCCAGATGTGTGGAGGACGAGGTCCTCATTGCCCCCCAACCCCCGCCTGCAGGAGGCCACGCAGGAGCCTCCTGCCCTGGGGGTGGAAAGGCTGGAAGTTACTGCCACACCCCGGCTCGTCACCACATTCTCCCCTGGAAGCTGCAAGTGTCGAGGAGACTCGAGAATTCCAAAGCATTTCATTCAGACAAGTCCTGCCTGTTCACTGGTTGTTTAGGTGGAGAGACAGATTTTTGGAGCTTCTGGCTCTGCCATTTTGTGTCTATACATGGGCTTTTATTTCTCTTGGGTAAATACCTAAAAGTGTTGGGAAGTATATGTTTAATGTTCAGGGAACTGCCAAAGTGCTTTGCACAGTGGCTTCCACGGCACCGTGTTACAGTCCCACCAGCAGGGCACGGGGGTTCAGGTGCTCCGCATCCTCGCCAGTGGTTGGTACGGTCCCGGGCTCTTAAGTTGAGATATGCTAAGTAGGGAGCCGAATCTCCTTGTGGCTGGTTTGCATTTCCTATGGACGAGTGATGTGGAGCATCTTTTCATATGCTTATTTGCCACCCACGTTTCTGCCTTGGTCAATCTTTTGCCTAGTTTCACTTGGATTTTTTTCTTAGAATTGATTTTAAGAATTATTTACGTATTCTGATGCCGAGTCTTTTTTATCAGGTATGTGATTTGGAAATATTTTCTCCCGATCTGTGGCTTGTCTTTTCATTCTTTTCACACTGTCTTTCAATGATTATTATTAATCTTCTATTAATTATTACCACGTGGATTGTCTCATTTACTCATCAGGAAATAGTAGAGGAGCCACGATTGGTCCAATTTTACAGGCAAAGAAACTAGGCTCAGAGCAATTGGTCACCTGCCCAAGGTCACAAATTCATAAGTGCTGGAGCCAGAACTTGAAACCAGAGCCTCTGAATCCACGGACTGGGCTTTTAACCCTAACTCTAGACTGACACCCACGCCTCGGGGGCTGAGATGAGCCACCACCTCTGTCGCTAGAACCAGGCAGGTCTGCCAGCCCTCCTCCAGGCCCTCGCTTTTCCATCTTCCCTCCAGGCTGGTTGAGGAAGTGAAGGAGCTGTGTGATGGCCTGGAGTTAGAAAATGAAGACATCTACATGGCAACCACCTTCGGGGACTTCATCCAGCTGTTAGTGAGAAAGATGCGAGGGGACAACCAGGAGAGCAAGTGCGTCATCGACTACGTGAGTCCAGGGCCCCCCATGCGGGCCCGGCCTGGGTGTCATCGACCACGTGAGTCCTGGGCCCACCACATGGGCCCGGCCTGCACACCCCTCAGGTACCCATACCTGTGGATCCACAGGGACACTTGGGGGAAGCCTGGATGTCCAGAAGCTTTAGTGACCCAAGCTTCCCTTGGTAATTCCAAATAGCCTAAAGATGCCAGGCGGTAGGACAAACTCAAAAGAGGAAATTGTTGTCCAAGACTCAGTCTAGGGAACAGGTTCGGTCCCAAGACAGGAGCCGGGGTATTAAGGAGAGACTTTTACAGTGTGTGTCTCTCTCCACCCCCGTTCTCCTTTGGTGGGTTTCCTGGCGTGGCTTCCAGCCCTGCCAACTCATCCTGTACCCCCGGGTGACCCTCGCCCCTAGTCCTGGCTCCACCACCTCCCAGCAATGGGAGCGGCTTCCTGCTGGTGTCGACCTCTGGCTTGACTCGTGGCTTCTCAGCTTTTCCGTCACCTGTGCAACCAGTCACCTGTGTGAAATTCCGTTGGTTGAAACAAAAGAGAGAGAGAGAGAGAGAGAAAGGGATTGGGAATGTTCTCCCAATAAGGAAAACAAATGATCCTCTACATTCAACTTGTATATGTGAAGTATGAGGCAGTAACTAACTGCAAATGTATTTTTAAAAGAAACTGGAAAAACCATCCCTGGGGTATCTCGGTAGACTACCAACTCCTATGGGAATTAGCTTTGTGATAGTTTGTCTGGCTGGTGCTTTGGAACAAGGGCTGATGAAGAAAGTATGGGTGACCAGGGTGGACACCACGCTGGCCTTAGGGTTGTGGACAAATGACTGCGGAAGGAGGGCCGGCATCCCAGAGGCTCCGCGTTCATCGTGGGATTGCAGGCCCGAGGGGCAGTGAGCGGGGGCCGCATCACGTCTGGGGGCCGCAAGTGCTGTCTGCCCACTGGCGCTTCCTGTGTGCGGAGGCCACGCAACCAGCCCAAGGTCAGTGGCAGAGCCGGGGCTCCAGCCGGGCAGTGTAGCTGCGGAGTCTGGCCCTCCATGTCTTCTTATCACTCAGCTGCCACCTCTGCCCACACGACAGCTCCCTGGGCAGCAGGGCTGCATCCGACGAGGAGACCGAGTAGCCGGGCCCTTGCTTGTGTATTTGGGGGTGGGTGGGCAGGGCGAGTGGTCCCTGTGTCTCTGATGGGGTCGTGCCCATCAAGGATGGCCGTTCGCGAAGAATCCACACGGCAGCTCTGGCCTGTGGCCCTTCGTCCCCAGGTGGAAAAGACCGTGAACAAGCTGACCCTCCGAATGCCCCACCAGCTCTTCATCGGAGGCGCGTTTGTGGACGCCGAGGGCGCCAAGACCTATGAGACCATCAACCCGACAGATGGAAGTGTGAGTGCAGGCCTGGCACCCCCTTGCCCTGCACAGGCCCCCGATGCCCCCTCTCCCATCTACTCCCCCTCCCCAGTCTGGGGGCCTCTGGGTCCCGGCTGGGGGCCTCTGCTGGGGCGGGAAAACGCTGCAGTCAGCCTCCAGCCCTTCCTACGGGAACGGCGTAGAGGCAGATGCAGTGGGGAGGGTGATGGGGACGCAGGAGGACTCTGGAGGGTCTGCGGCACAGTTAAGCCCTCCCAAGGAGGAAGCAGAGGCCATTCCCTCCCCTCCACACCTCAAGAATAACCCCAGCGTCGGGAGGGCCCGCCTCACATCCTGGGTTTGTCAGGACGCCCTGGCTGTAGCTGTCCTCAGTGCACACGTGTGGCGCTGTCACTTTTGTGCACGCTCACACACTCCTTCCTACAGACGCGCACCGCAGAAGACAGGGCCTCAGAATGGTCCTCTGAGGGGAGTTTAAGAAAGTGACGGGCAGGGTGTGTGGACCCAGACAGGTGCCCTCAGGCAGGAAAGTCAGGCGCTGCCACCAGAACCTCGGGGCCAGTTGTGGGAAGCCCGGGCAGGAGGCTGTGTGGATATGCCTGGCGCCGAGGCCTTGGACAGGGAGCGCACAGCCTACCTGTGGTGACCAGCAAGGAGGCGCTGGCCTCCGCCCTCCCACCCCGTCCACGTGGCGGGAGGTATGGGGGCCTGTGCCGTCAGGAGGTGGGCACCCTCGGGACGTGGAATGCAGGGGCGTTGGGCTGGCTTATGTCACTTCAGGAGCGAACCTCCCGCCTGCGCCTCACTAAATGTATGGGTCTCTGCTCTCAGTTTGCAAACGCTGAGCTGACCCTCGGCCTTATGGCTGCAGCCTGAGTCCGTCGCCCTGCTTGGGGTCAGTGGGAGAGTAGAGGGAAGGCCCTCGGGACGTAGGAACACGGCCCTTCTGCAGGCCCCATCTCCCCTCGTCGTGCAGACCCTGCCCATGCCCTCCTGTCCGCCGACCTTTGCCTCCGTGGCTGCCCAGGTGGACAGGCAGGGCTTCAGCGCTCCACTCCACCACAGGTCATCTGCCAGGTGTCCCTGGCCCAGGTCAGCGACGTGGACAAGGCCGTGGCTGCTGCGAAGGACGCCTTTGAGCACGGGCTGTGGGGGAAGATGAGCGCGCGGGACCGGGGCCACCTCCTGTACAGGTGGGACCTCGCCCGCACCCACCTGCCTGTCCCGGGCCTTCCTCACGGGAGGACGCGGTCCCGGAAGGGCAGTGTGACCATGGCCTGAGGCCCAGGGGAGGCTTCTCAGAGGAAGTAGCTTAAGAGGCAGGAGGGACTGTCGGGGGAGGAGGGGTCCGGGGGAGGTGCCCGGGTGGAGGGAACAGTGTGGGCGGAGACGAGGCACCAAGTGAGGGTGTGCTTCGGAGCGGAGCCGCCTCCGCAGGGTAACAGCTGCTCCTGGGCTGGCCCAGAGGGCACCAATTGCTTGCCGGGCGGGGCTCCCAGGAGCCGGGCGGCGGGGCGTCCTGGCGCCGCGCGTCCTGGCCCAGCCTGGCTCTGGCTGCCAGAGTCTCCTGTCTCACGTTCCCCTTCTGTTAAACCCTCGGCCCCGTCGGAAGTCCAGGGAAGGGTCGGGGACGCTCCGGCTCATGACCCGGGTGGGGGTGAGGCGCGGAGGAGAGCTGCTGCCCGCCCTCCTCGAGCCAGGTGGTCCCACTGGGGACGATCAGGTGCCCCAGGAGGCGGGGTGGTGTTTCCAGAAGGGGGCTGCTGGCAGATGAACCGAGCGGTGTCGGGAAGCCTGCTGAGCTGGCCTCAGGAACCCGTTTTTCTCTCTGGGTCCTGGGGAGCCGGGCTGGGGCCAGGTCGCGCTGCGGGTCCCAGCTTGTCGCCGGGCAGGAGGGCCCCCGCCGTGGCCTTGCTGTCCGAAGGCCTTTTGTTTCCACTCCGGAGGCCAGAAATGCCGGGACAGCCGCCACACAGGCAGCCAGAGAGATGGGCCAGAGTGATTTGCAAAACAGAATGGATATGGTAGGTTTGGGGCGGGCAAGGGCATGCCCAGCCTGCCGTATCTCAGGAGCCATCAGTTGTAGGAAGGCATTGGCTGGAGATCTGAGGCCCCAGAGATCTGGCAGAGCTGTGAACCCTGGCAGAGCAGGGACCCTGGTGGGCTGCCCTGAGCCAGACCGCGTCCCTCCCCCAAGACCCTCTGCTGCCCTGTGGTGGCACGTGTTGCAATAGGCCCACTGGCCACAAGGACCTTGGGGGAGGTGCCCCGAGCAGCTGTGTAGACAGACCCCTCAGGGCTCTGCAGCTCCTGGTGACCCAGTCCCCTCCCAGTCCCCGCAGAGGGGCGAGACAGGAATTTCCCTGGTCCATGGAGGGAAGTGGGACCCCCGTGGATACATCACAGGAGGAAGACACCACGCAGTTATGGGAGAAGCTGGGCAGAAAGGTCCAGGGGGAGAGTCAGAGAAAGTCACCAGACACCCCCAGGAGCCGGGGAGCCGTGTACCCAGCTGCCAGAATGGACCCTGCAGAGCGGGCGGGCGTCCGTGGAAAGCTGCTGCCCTGTGCTAGCACACTTCCTTGGGTCCACGGCCCAGAGTCTGGTGGTGGCCCGGGCTGCCGCGGTCAGGGGCCGGGGAAGGGGGTCTGAGCCGCCTGGCACCTCAGCGTCTGCCCCTCCCGGTGCCCACCCAGCAGACCTTCAGGAGGCCAGCGCTGCCTGCCCGTTCTTCCCCGACCTGGTGCTATGCGGGGGCCAGGCTCTGGCAGGCAGAAGGCACCCTCACTCAAGCTGCCCCCCAGCCTCCCAAGCAGCTCGGGTGACACTTAGGGACTCGTGACACGGCCACATCACACGCACGTGGCATTTTGCGCAGGTATGGCGGATGGAGGGATTGGGGGCTGACTAAGGAAGAAGACGTGGCCACGAGAGCCAGCAGCACACCGCAGGCTTCATCGGGCGGCACCCCGCAGCGGGAGGCCCCCCGAGCCTGTAGTGGCGGAACAGGGGCGCTCCCGGGGGGAGAGGGACCTGAGACGGGCTCCCGTGTCCGGGCGAAGTCGCCCAGCAGCACGCACGCCAGGGTCTCTGCGTCAGAGGACTGGGAAGGCCCGTGGCTGTAACTGCATAGCCTGTCTCACCGGTGGTAACAGCTGTCGGGTGAGGTTCCTGGGGGGCGCATCCACTTATCAGTGGCTAAAAATGTGCACGTTTGGGCTATTTTTAAAATAGCTGGATGTGTACAAGTTGGCGTTGGCGGGCTTTTGAGCTAAGGTGTCTCAGGCTGCAAACACCTTAAAAGACAGGAGACATGACAACCTAGGGGCCGACACACACAGGCCGCCTCATGCTGACTTTAACATGGATTTATGTCTTTGGCCTTCTGTCCTCGTAGCTGGTGGGACCCTTGTCCTGGTAACGCCAACAACACGCTGTCTCCACTGTTTGGTCTACAGTTTTTCTCAAAACGTGACTTACCTTCTCCCTCGTACCCGGAGAGTGACCTGGCGCGTCCCTGTCTCTGCGGTGACGGTGGGCCCTTCCGCTCGGTCCCCAGTCCCACTTGGCAGCCCCAGGCTGTGTGCGGGCCGTGCACCCAGCAGGAGCGGGAGGTTGGGGAGAGCAGGAGGCCAGCTGTCTCTGTGCTCGCGGGAGAGGCGGGCGGTCTGGAACGCCTGTCCCAGCGCATGTCTGTGCCGGCCGGAGAGTTGGAAGGGCGCTGGGAGCGGAAGGGCGCTGGCAGGACGCTGCGGGGTGTGATGGGGGTGGCGCACAGTCAGCTTCCCGGGCCTGAAAGAGGCGCAGTGGTCGGGACGGGAAGCGGGAGGAGGCGCGGGGAGAGCCGTCCAGGCCCACGGCACGAGGCTCCCGAGGGCCGGGCAGGGCTGACTTACCCGAGCACCTGGACGAAACTGATGTGGAGGCAGAAGAGGGCAGTGGCACCACGGTCCTGGGAGGAAATGGGCAGGGCCTCGGGGCCGGTGGGCCAGGCAGGGGTTGAGGCCACATCCTGAGCACGGTGGGCGGCTTCGGGGTCCTGGGGTGTCCCGGCCATGCTGGCGGCTGTAGTGGGGGCAGGGCACAGAAGGGGCAGGTCGGCCGGCTTTGATCCCATGCGGAACTCCTCATGCACAAGACCGAGGGCTGCTCCGGATTGCTGGTCTCCACCTGCCCCTGATGCGTGAGACCCTCACACGGCGGGGCCGGGCCTCCCAGCTCCCAGGTGCCCACAGCAGACGCCCACAGGGACCGCTGAGGGCGGCTGGACATGGGCTCAGCCTGGAGGAGGCTGTGCAGATGCGCCGCCCCTCATCGCCGGTACAGCCGCGTGGAGTGGTTGCGGCTCAATATTGGCATGCCATCCCCGGACAAGGCCTCTTGTCGCAGAGGCAGGAGGTGTAATTAGGAAGCAGTGGATCCACTGATACCCCAGGAAGGAAGAGAGGGAGGAGAGGAGGGGGACGGGGCACCACGCTCACGCCCCTCCAGCCAGGGACATGCCGCCGTCCCACCTCACAGATGAGGACGCCGAGGCCGGCACCTGAGTGTGGTGGTGCTGGCAGGGCACCCGGCTCCTGAGGAAGGGCCCCGAAAGGGCGGGCGAGGCCGTGCCAGGCCTGAGCCCCACGCCCTGCCCGCCCCACTCAGGCTGGCCGACCTCTTGGAGCAGCAGCAGGAGGAGCTGGCCACCATCGAGGCTCTGGACGCGGGCGCTGTCTACACGCTGGCTCTGAAGACCCACGTGGGCATGTCCATCCAGACCTTCCGCTACTTTGCTGGCTGGTGTGATAAGATCCAGGTGGGGCTCCCACGGGCGTCCGGGCCGGCAGGGACCCCGAGGGCGGCACAGCACTCTGAAGGCCGCGCCACAACCCGCCACAGCTCTGTGGCCTTAAGAAAACGCCGGTTATTCTCTCCCGGTTCTGCAGGTGGGAAGCGGGTCGGGCTGGGCTGGGTTCTGTGCCAGGGTCTCAAGGGTCGCTGTCGGGTTGTCACTGGGCTGGGCCTTGCTGGCACTTCCGGGGAGGACCGGGTGTTAGCGGCGCCCAGGGGGCAGGGCTGCGGCCGGGACTCCTGCAGTCCTCTCTCTAGTCCTCGCCCAGCCCTCCACACCCCGTCCCTCTGACTCTCTGCTGCCACTAACTGGAGGCCTAGAGGAGAGCCACCTGCTCTCCCCGAGGTTCCTGTGCTTATGCTTGACCCACCTGTACCTTCTCCCCATCCTAAGGCCAACTCTGTCACACTGTGTCATCGTACGGGCAGCTCACCAGGTCCCAGGGGTCAGGGCCTCACTTGGGGGCCATTATTGGAGGTTTTCCAGCCACAGGCAGTAGTGGGTGAGCCCCTCCAGGGAGACCCACGGCCGCGGGGTTCTCGGTGTCTCTGCTGGGTCTGGGCTCTCGCTCCCTCCGAGTGCAGGCGTGAGCTCGAGGGAGGGGTCTGCCCGGTGCCTGCTGCCCGTTAGCCCCTGCGTCACAGGCCTCCCGGGCTAGCACAGCCCCCAGAGGCAGTGGGCCCCCATCCTGGCCCTTCCCTGCCCCAGAGGCCGTCCCCGTGCTGGACCTGCTTCCTGTCTGAGGACTCTGCCAGGCTCAGCACCTCACCCCCTGTGGCTGCCCGCTCCGCCTGGCTCTGGACCCCTCAGCTGTCCTGTCCTGCACAAGCAGGGCATCGGGACACAGCCCCCGTCCCTCCCTGGGCCCCAGGCGCAGGCTGGCTGCCCAGAGGGGAAGGGGTGAGGGTCCAGAGCCCCTCCCGGTGATGCTACTGCTGCTTCCAGGGTGCCACCATCCCCATCAACCAGGCCAGACCCAACCGCAACCTGACCATGACCCGGAGGGAGCCCATCGGGTGAGTCACGCGCCGGGCACTTTTTAGGACTGCTCAGGGGGCTCAGGTGTCCCCTGTCTGTGTATTTATCAGACAGCTGTTTATTTGCCAGCCACTACCTCCCAGAGATGGCAAGGGCCAGAGATGCAACAAAGAGAAAAACCAATGAAAATTCCTGTCCTCAGGGTGAAAACAGCTTTCACCTCCACAGCCCCTGTTCCCTGCCAGGCACTATTTAACGGCTTTGAGGCCATAATTGTGTTGAATCCCTAGAGTAACCCTCCATCGGTCAGGGTCATGGGGGCAGAGAGGGCACGCCCCCAAATTTTATCTGAAGAGTGAAATGACCAGTGTACTTAAGGAATTCCTACACAGCAGCGGGGACACGAACCCTCAGCGAGGCCAGCCTGCGGCCCAAGGAGGAGGACAGACGTCCAGTCAACAGGGAAAGACTCGGCTTGGGAGGGTTTTAAACCCGCAGCGAGGGGCCCCATCTTACCATCCGGTGTCCGAAGGCCCGTGGGGGCAGCAGGCCTGCCTCGGCTGAGGCCGCCCGGCAGTGACCGCTGAGACCCGGCGTCTCGCCCGCGAGGCTCAGTGCGGGGACTCGCTAATGCAGGACTGGGTGGGCCTCCAAGGACACAGCATGCGGATGCAGACGCCGCCGGGAGGGGCTCAGCGCCGGGGGAGAGCGTGGGGTCAGGACACGGGGGCTGCAGGAACCACCCCCCCAGCAAAGAACTACCCAGCCAAGGCGTCAGGAGTGTGGAGCCAGGACCCTGCTCAGAGCCCCCCTCAGGTGCAGGGGCCGGGGGCCGGTCACGTGGGTCTGCGAGGTTCCTGAGCCTCAGCCCCCGCACAGGGTGCCCACCCCGTCGGACTGAGTACGACGCTGACCCTGCCCGGTGCGTGGCTGCCGGGCGAGTCGGGGGGAGGCCTTCCCTGTACGGGCGGGTGGGGGGCTTTGTCGGGGCTTCGTAACCAAGTGCCACAGCCTGCGAGACTCACGCCGCGGACTTCGGTCGTCTCACGGTCTGGGGCCCGGGGGTCCCAGGCTACGTGTCAGTAGAGTTGGCTCCTTCTGAGGCTTCTGGTGATGGAGGCCACCTTGGTGCTCCTGGGCTCTGCCCTCGCGCCCACACGGCCCTCTCCCTCTGCGGGTCTGTCTGCACAGGGCTCTCCATTCAGAAGGACGGCGGTCACGTGGGTTTAGGCGCCCACCCTAATCCGGCGAGACTCCATCTTAACTAATTACACCTGGGATGACCCTGTTTCCAAATCGGGTGACACCTGGGGCACTGGAGTTAAGTCCTCAGCATGGGGATGTGAGGGCATGATTCAGACTTGAGGGCAGGAAGTCCCTGCTGCGTTTTCTTCTTCGGAGCCTCAGCCTCCTCCTCGGTGACCTCTCCCGCTTCCCTGGGGGCTCTCGCCCTGCTCCCTCCGCTGCCTTGTCCCTCTGGGTGTGCTGGGTGTATGTGGGGTGAGGACCGGCTTTCCCAACCCCTCAGCACACCCCACCACTCCCAGGAAGGTGTGTGGGGCCCCGTGCCGGCCCCAGGCCCCACTGCACTCCTGCTCTCCCGGCCCATGAGCCCTGTGGCTCCTCAGCGACCGGTCATGCCCTTGGCCTCTGCACGTGCTCTTCCCACTGCCGGGTCAGCTGAGCCATCATCGTTTGGGGAAGCGTTCCCTGATGATGATGGAGGTGATGAGGATGAAGAGGATGGTGGTGATGACGGTGAAGGTGATGACGGCGAAGATGACGACAGTGAAGAAAATGGTGATGAATGTGAGGATGGTTAAGATGTTGATAGTGAAGATGGTGACGATGGTGAAGAAGATGGTGATGAAGATCGTGGGAATGATGGTGAAGAAGATGACAGTGAAGATGGTGATGATGGTGATGAAGATGATGGTGAAGATGATGGACATGATGCAGATGATGGTGATGAAGACAATGGTGAAGATGATGGAGGTGATGAAGATGATGGTGATGGTGATGAAGACGATGGTGAAGATGATGATGAAGACGGCAGTGACGATGATGAAACAGCAGTCACTTGGTCTGCTCGGGGCTCCGTGTGGACAAGCTCATGTAACTGTCTGACTTACAGGGAGGGGCTGCCATCACCGAGTTCTACGGGCTCAGGAGGAGGCAGGGCCCCATGCCTCCTGGGAGCACAGGTGTCATCAGTAGGTCTCCTAGGACGTGGGGGCTCCCTCCATGGAGACACTGCCCAGCCAGAGGCTTTTCTGGGACAAAGGGAAGCACTGACACGGGACACCATCTCTCAGTGCGTAGCAGGCAGGCTTCGTCAGGTCCCCAGACTGACTGCATCCTTCTCGTCTCCTTGGCACTGACCCTGGCCTAATGCCCAGGAGGACCCTCATCCACAACCACCTGTGGGACCCTTGACCCTCTCTCAAATCCTCCTGGTCCACACATATGAGCCCTGATTCTCTCCCGCGTCCCCCCGGCCACCCCTGTGACCCCTGACTGTGTCCCAGCCCCTGCCTGTTTTCACCTGTGCCTGCTCCCTGCTGTCACCTCCCCATATCCTGCTGCTGCCTGTTCCCAACAGTGTCCCTAGACTGTGTCCCATCAGAAGCTGTGCGGTGTCCCCTGCCATCACACCCTGCTGGGAAGAGGGGCTACTGCCAGACGGGACATACCGCCCCATCAGGGCCTGGGAAGGCAGGTGTCAGCGGTCCCTCTGCTGGGACACGGGTGCCGCATCAGGAGCCTGGCCCCGGAGCGGAGAGGCGGCAGTGGCAGGTCCACGCGGGACCCAGGCCAAGTGGAGAGATGAAGGTCTGCTTCCCTCGTCTGACAGGGTCTGTGGCATTGTCATCCCCTGGAACTACCCCTTGATGATGCTGTCCTGGAAGACAGCCGCCTGCCTGGCTGCGGGGAACACAGTGGTGATCAAGCCTGCCCAGGTGGGTGCGGGCACGTCCTGGGGGGGCCTGAGGCCTTGGAGGGCGGGTGGCACCTGCGAGGGGTGACGGGCAAGGAGGAGGGCTCTGCGGGTGAGGGCGGCCTCCCTGGGCCGGCGCACGGGGCCGAGTCAGGCTAGCCGGGCTGTGCGTGCAGCTGCTTGGTGCGTGGTCGGCGGTCTTTCACAGACGCCAGCTCAGCCCCCTTGTGCGGCCCCGGGAACCAGGATCCGGGCTCCAAGCCCTGGGTGTCTGCTGTTAAAGCTGGTGCTTCAGGGCCCAGACATCCTGGGGAAGCTTCTGTGTGTCCACCACCCAGGCCCCTCTCAGAGAAGCCATGTGACGGGGTCCCTCATGCAGGCCGAGGGGCCTGAGCAGGGTGCCCTGCGGTGAGGTCACCCCACGAGGCTTGAACCCTCATCTGTACTTTGGAGGGTTTAGTTAGGAGCTGAAGGTCAGATGCTGGGGCGGTGGGCCCAGGGGGTCTCACTCAGCTCCTCTGGGGCGATTTGGCCTCAAGGGTATTAACATAGTAAAAACCAGCAAAAGGGTACTACTGGCTTCTAGTATTTACCCTGAGTTAGGCACGCCTCAGGCATTTTAACATGCATAACAAATTTCCCAGTGATTTGCATACATCTGCTTACTAACCCCTGAGGTGACCCTTAACCTCCCCCTTTAGCGTGGGGGGATGCTGAGGGTCAAAGCAATTGTCCCTGGAAGGCCCCACTCACCCAGGCCCCACAGAGTCTGAGCACCCACAGATGCGCCTCTCAGCCTGAGGCCCAGCAGTGGGTGGGGTGTGGACCACGAACCAGGCGAGGAGAAGTTACCCCTTTTCCTCCAGAAGAGGAGCGGCTGCTGGCTTATGGGGTGTCGAGGGCAGGGGACAGCCGCCAGCAGGGGACGGCGGAGCCCACTTCCCTCCTCTCCTGCCTCCTCAGGTGACCCCACTCACAGCCTTGAAGTTTGCGGAGCTGACCTTGAAGGCTGGCATTCCCAAGGGTGTGATCAACATCCTGCCAGGATCCGGTAAGGGCCGTGGTCGGGGGCATGAGACGCATTTGGTCAAAACAGGGCCTGCTACGTGCTGTGCCCTGGTGGGCGGGGCAGCAGTGGGGAGGCCTGCCTGGAGGCGGAGGACGCTGCCCTGCGGTGGGGGAGAGCTGCACCTGGGAGGGTTTAGCGTTCAAATGCCTCCCCAGATGTTTTCCATTTTCTGTACATGTGTGTGTGCCCTGGAATAAACTACACAACTTGGGAATTAGCAGTTAAGAAAGGAAAGGAAATATGCATTTACCCTGTCCTTTATAATTATATAATCACCTTTACTGGTGTCCTTTGTTTTTTTCTATGGATGTGAATTACCATCTCGGTCACTTGTTTTCCTTAAGTATTTTTCATAGGTGGGTCTACTAGCAACAAATTTTCTAAGGTTTTGTTTATCCGGACATGTTTTATTTGGCCTTCATTTTTTGAGAGATAGTTTTGCTGAATGTTAGATTCTTGGGGACACTTCTGTTCTCTGAGCACTTTGGTTGTATCATCCCACTGCCCTCCGGCCTCTGCTGTTTCTGATGAGTCAGCTGTTGATCTTATAGTTCTTAGAGTTCTCTTATTTACAAGTCAGTTTTCTCTTGCTGCTTTCAGAGTTTTCTGTCCTTGTTTTCCAGCATTTTTACTATGATACGTCTGGGCGTGCTTCTCTTTGTGGTTATTTGATGTGGAATTCATTCCGCTTCATGGATGCGTAATGTCTTTCATCAAATTTGGGAAGTTTCTAGCCATTATTCATTCTAATATTTTTTTTCTGTGGTTTTCTCTTTCTGCATGCCTTCTGGCACTTTCATTATGAATATATTGATGTTCTTACTGCTGTACCACTTTTCTATGAGGCTCTCTTAACTCTTTCATTCTTTTTCTCACTATTCTTTTTTTTTTTAATATAAATTTACTTATTTATATATTTTTGGCTGCGTTGGGTCTTCGTTGCTGCCCACGGGCTTTCTCTAGTTGCTGCAAGCGGGGGCTACTCTTCGTTGCGGTGCGCGGGCTTCTCTTTGAGGTGGCTTCTCTTGTTGCAGAGCACAAGCTCTAGGCTCACAGGCTTCAGTAGTTGTGGCTCCACCAGCTCTAGAGCGCAGGCCCAGTCGTTGTGGCACACGGGCTTAGTTGCTCCGCGGCATGTGGGATCTTCCCGGACCAGGGCTCGAACCCGTGTCCCCTGCTTTGGCAGGCAGATTCTTAATCACTGTGCCACCAGGGAAGTCCCTTCTCGCTATTCTTTAGATTGCATTATCTCCATTAGTCTTCAAGTTTACTGACTCTTTTGCCAGTTCAAACCTACTGTTGAGCTCCTTTACTGAGTTTTCATTTCACTTGTACTTTTTAGCTCCTGGTTCTTTTTTTACTTGTTCTTTCTTGATATTCTCTGTTTGATGAGACACAGTATCAGAGCTGCCTTTAGACGTGGTTTTATTTGGTTCTTTGAACGTCTTTATAACCGCTGCCCTGAAGTCTTTGTTAAGTGTGACATCTGGGTCCTCTCAATGTCAGTTTATATTGCCTGCTCTTTTTTTCCTGTGATGGGTCACATTCTGCGGTTTCTTTGCGTGCCTCATAATTTTTTTGTTAAAATGTAGATTTTTTTTTTTTTTTTTTTTTTGCGGTATGCGGGCCTCTCACTGTTGTGGCCTCTCCCGTTGCGGAGCACAGGCTCCGGACGCGCAGGCTCAGCGGCCATGGCTCACGGGCCCAGCTGCTCCGCGGCATGTGGGATCCTCCCGGACCAGGACACGAACCCGTGTCCCCTGCATCGGCAGGCGGACTCTCAACCACTGTGCCACCAGGGAAGCCCCCAAAATGTAGATATTTTAGGTAACACATTATACCAAGTCTGGGTACTTGTCCCCCGTCCCCTCTCCAGAGCTTGTGTTCACCACCTTCTTGTTTATTGGTTTAGTGACTTGCTGGACGGTTTCAGAGAAGTCTCCTTCCCCTGCAGTGTGCAGCCATTGTGAGGTCGCCCCCCAGAGGGCGCAGCTGTGGGCTGGGCAGTCGCCCAGTGGCAGCCAGTGTACAGGGGCCTCTTCCTCTCCCGGTCTGCTCATCTGGCTGCCTCTGTCGTTATCACACCAGCTGCTCAGCTCCATTCACTGCAGGCTGGCTGCTCTACTGTTCTCAATAGTACCCTGGGGCATAAACTGCTCCACAGTCTGATCTGATTAAATTCCTGTCTCTTTGCTCAGCCCTTGAGGTTGGTTCTTACTCAGAAGGGCTCTTCCCTGGTTCTCTCTGGTAAACTAAATGACCTGTGGTTTATCTTATTGCTGCCATAGAGCTACCAGCCTCCTCTTAATTGTTCACCTCCAAAATCTCCAGTGTTTTCGAGAATGTCCTTAGGATTGAACTTCCTCATACAGTTTCAAATAAACTCAGTTCCTCTGGGGAGTGTTTTGGAGCTCTCTGTTTTTATAGAAAGCCTCTTCCCGGGCCAAAATCTCTGAGCCACGGCCTCAGGCGCTGGGCCCCCTGCAGGAGCTGGGACCAGGTGGAAGAGGTCCCGTGAGACTCAGCCTGCCACACCTGGGAAAGAGCCGTCACCTTACAGGAAGGGCAGGTGGGAGCCATACTGACAAAGAACTTGGCCTCTGAAACTCAGGGTTGGAGGAGATGAGAGCCACTGCCGGCCTCCCCTCCTGGAGAGGCGCCACATCCCTGGACCACATTCCTGACCACACCAGCTTAGGCTGGAGGAGAGGGGAGAGTGGTTCACAGCTCAGGAGCCACAGGCTCTCCTGGATAAATGCCTCTTCACTTGCTCTCTGCCCTTAGGAAAATTTACAGAGACTTTAAATTGTTGTTTTTTAATGATTTTCACCAGTTTTGGTTGTTTCGCTGAGAAGTTGTCGATAGGGCTCCTCATACTGGCCTTTAGTGGTGACGCTCACCTCATACCTTTTTTTTTTTTTTTTTTTTTTTTTTTTTTGCGGTCCGCGGGCCTCTCACTGCTGTGGCCTCTCCCCTTGCGGAGCACAGGCTCCGGACGTGCAGGCTCAGCGGCCATGGCTCACGGGCCCAGCCGCTCCGCGGCATGTGGGATCCTCCTGGACCGGGGCACGAACCCGCGTCCCCTGCATCAGCAGGCGGACTCTCAACCACTGCGCCACCAGGGAAGCCCCATTATTATTAAATGGACTTTATTCTTCAGAGCAGTTTTAGGTTCACAGAAGAATCGAATGGAAAGTGTAGAGATTCCCATACACGCCCTGCCTCCCTCATAACGTCCCACGTGTGTTACAGTTGACACACCTGCACTGGCACGTCATCATCACCCAAAGTCCATAGTTGACCTGAAAATTCACTCTTGCTGTTGTACATTCTGTGACAAGTGTAAAACAACATTTACCCAACATTGTAGTATCAGATGGAATGGACTCAGTGCCCTAAGAATCCTCTGTGGACGAGGAAAAATCCCATTCATTTCTCCCTCCCCTGCAACCCCTGGCAACCACTGATCTGTTAGCTGCCTCCGGAATTTTGCCTCGTCCAGAATATCATTTAGTCATCATCATAAAGTTTGTAGCTTTTCCAGATTGGCTTCCTTCACTTCGTAGCATGCATTTAAGCTTCCGTCGTGTCTTTCCCTGGCTTGATGGCTCATTCCTTTTTAGAGCTGAATAATGTTCCACCTTCTGGAAGGACCACAGTTGATTTATCCATCAGCTACTGAAGGACGTCTTGGTTGCTTCCAAGTTTTGGCAAGTTATGAATAAATGGACCTTCCATGGCAGTTTTCCTGTGCATGTCTGTATCCAACCCCCTATGTAGGGTTTTACGTAGACATAAGTTTTTTACTCCTGCGGGTAAACACCAAGGAGCACGATTGCCAGATCATATGGTGATAGTGTGTTTAGTTTTGTAAGGAACCGCCCCAAATGGCTCCACCATTGTTGCCATGACGAGAGTTCCCATGGCTCCACATCGTTGCTGGCATTTTGTGCTGTTAAGCTTCTGGATTTTGGCCATTCTGTGGATGTGTAGTGGTGTCTCGTCGTTTTAATTTAAATTTTCCTGATCACATATGATGTTGTGCATCTTTCCATGTGCTTATTTGCCACATGAATGTCTTCTTTGGTGAGGTGTCTTTTCAGATATTTCGCCCATTTTTTAATTAGGTAGTTTGTTTCCCTATTGTTGAGTTCTTTGCATATTTTGGATAATAATCCATGATCAGATACATCTTTTGCAAATATTTTCTCCCCAAGGCAGTGATTTTTTAAAACATTAGTGGGGGAATGAAATGAGCATCAGAATCACTTACGGAGCCTTAACTGTTTAGAGAGAATGCAAGTGTCCTACTGCGAACCTTCCGAACAAGACCTTGACTGGTGCCGCTGGGCACAGGCAGTTCTACAGGCGTAGAGGCAGGGGGATAATGTCGATGGGGGCACTGGGTTGGGGGGAGGAGCCCCAGGACGGGCTGATTAGTGGAGGGTCGGGGGAGGGCAGGTGTGGAGGCTGGCTGCACAGAGAGGTTGCTGACTGAAGTGGAGAACGTGGGGGAGGGGCAGGTCTGTGGACGCTTAGGAGTTCAGTTTCAAACACGGTGAGTTCGAGAGGCTGTAAGGCGTCCAAGTGGAGGTGCCGAGCAGTCCGGGGAGTGATAGATGGGTCTGGATGCAGGGAAGCTGGGCT
Source organism: Mesoplodon densirostris (assembly GCF_025265405.1). Classification (NCBI taxonomy): domain Eukaryota; kingdom Metazoa; phylum Chordata; class Mammalia; order Artiodactyla; family Ziphiidae; genus Mesoplodon; species Mesoplodon densirostris. Next base: position 110,375,587 of record NC_082670.1, on the reverse strand, counting down.
TGAGATAGAGATTTAGAGGATGGTGAGCCTGCAGATGGCATTTGAAGAGGTGAGCCGGGGTGAGATGACCGAGGAGACTGAATTGAGAAGAGAAGGGGGCCCAGAGTGCAGCCAGAGGCACTGGGTGTTGTAAGAGTGGGGAGGGGGGGAAGTGGGGCGCGAGGAGGTGGGGGAAGGGCAGTCAGGGAAGCGGGAGTGGACGAGGAGAGCAGGAGACGGCAGCAGGGGCCTCACGTGAAGTCTGCAGAGGTGACCCTGAGGTCTCACTGCACAGCAGCCCGGCAGGCTCAGTAGGCACTGGCCATGTTGGGGAGGGTTCCTGCAGGTCCGGGAGGCTCAGTAGGCAGTGGCCACATTGGGAAAGGTCCCTGTAGGTCCGGGAGGCTCAGTAGGCAGTGGCCACATTGGGAAACGTCCCTGTAGGTCCGGGAGGCTCAGTAGGCAGTGGCCACGTTGGGAAAGGTCCCTGTAGGTCCGGGAGGCTCAGTAGGCAGTGGCTACGTTGGGAGAGGTCCCTGTAGGTCCGGGAGGGTCAATAGGGACTGGCCACGTTGGGGAGGGTCCCTTCAGGTCCGAGAGGGTCAGTAGGCACTGGCCATGTTGGGGAGGGTCCCTGCAGGCCTGGCATGGCGTGGGGGGTCGTGGAGTGTGGGGCGGCCAGGAGTCCAGGCGTCCCCACAGCAGGGGTAATGAGTGCCGGTTGGGGGCTTTCCCCCTTCTCTCTGCGTCCCCACGTGGTCGCCTGTGTCTCGTGTGTCCTTGTCTCCTCTCCTCATAAGGACACGAGTCGTATTGGTTTAAGGCCGCCCTAATGACCTCATTTAATTCAGGCACCCCTCTAAAGACTCTACATCCAGTACAGTCACATCTGAGGTCAGGGGTCACGACTACAGCCTGTGAATTTGGGGAGACAGTTCTGCCCACACCAGGGACCAAGGCGCAGTGAGCCCGGGGTGCTGAGGCCCTGGCCCGTGGGCCCCGAGCTCTGGCCACGGGAGGACGGGCTGGAGGAGGGTGGCCGGACCCCTGCCCCGCCCTGGCACCGTGGCCATCCTTATCCCCCGCCCACTCCTCGCCCAGGCTCGGTGGTCGGCCAGAGACTCGCGGACCATCCCGACGTGCGGAAAATCGCGTTCACGGGCTCCACCGAGGTGGGAAAGCATATCATGAAAAGGTAGGCGGCTGGAGCGAGCGGAGGGGCCAGCACTGTGGGACCGGTGGCCTCTGGTCCCGCGTGTGAGGTGGACAGTGCTGTGCGTGAGCCCGAGCCTGTGGCTGTCACAGGATGGGGCCACTGCAGACCCTGGTTCCATGAGTCTGACGAGCCCTCGGTCAGGCCCAGGTCGGTGCAGCGGGGTGGGAGCAGCGAGGGGCGGGGGCTTCACTGCCATCCAGGGCCACGAGCCAGCGCGGCTGCTGGGGACGGAGCTGCTCGGGATTGAGACGAGCTGCGAGCACTAGGGACACGGATCTGGGAAACTTAGCACAAAGTAGAGCATCGCGACCATTTCTATATAGGTTACCAGTTGAAATGATGTTATTGTTCATGGGGTTAAATAAAATAGAATTAATTTCACTGGTTTATTTTGAGCTTTTGCTTTTAATGTGGCCACTAAGCAAGAACTACCATGTCCCGCGGCTGGTACGGGAGGCGTTTGCCCTCCCCTGCCGACCAGCGCTGGCCCAGGGCCCGCTCCCAGCTTAGTGCTCGGACTTCAGCCTCAAACCCTCTGGGTCGTGTCGCTGATTTATGACACGATGTGGGCCGAGCTGTGACCCTTCCAGGCCTGGTTCCCCCAGTCCCGTGAAGGAAGTTTGTATGTCAGTGGTTCTAATCCATGCTGCTGACGAGCTTGGAGAGGGCTATGGGGCCGGACCCCAGGGCAGCAGCTGCAGCTCTGGCGGCCCCAGGCCTCGCAGGGTGCCTGAACCACCCCCCCAGTGCAGCTGAATTTCTGGGGTGAGTTCTGGGCAGACGTCTGCACTTTGAGTGACAGGTGCAAAGGGAGAGGAGCCGGGGGCTGCTGAGCACTCTGACCTACAGGGTCCCCAAGCCCTTTCTCTGAGGACACCTGACCACCGTGACTGCTGTGCTCCGAGGGTCACGCATGGGCCCTCCCAGGACGGTCCAGCTGTGGCGGGGCATCTCCATGGGGTTAAAGCTGCAGCCCTACCCCCGCCCTGGCTCCCACAGGCCTCTCTGTACCCCTCAGCCCTGAGGTGGGGGCCGTGTCCCCCTTCTGAAGGGGCACCACACGGGTGCCCATCAGAGTGGCTCTGCGTGGCCTCCTCTTGGGGTCAGGCCTGAAGACCGCGAGGCTGAGCTGGAGGATCGTCTGCGAGGGGAGGGGTGCAGGGGTGCCCGTGAGAGCAAGGCCTGGGGCAGGGCTGGGCTGGGGTGCTGGGCTAGGAAGGCGGCAGGGAGCGGGGGAAGCGGGGGGACGAGGGGAGAGTGACGGGAGGAGGCGCGGCCTGGGTCACACGGGGCTCCCCCCAGCCCGGACCCCCTGCCGTCCTTTTGAACGAAGCATGCTCTGGAGTTGCCCTCGTCCGTCACCTGGCGCTGCCCCCGCCACCCCGTGTCCCAGGCTCCGGGGAACCCAGCTCGCCGACTCTCTGTTCCCTTCAGCTGTGCCCTGAGCAACGTGAAGAAGGTCTCCCTGGAGCTGGGTGGGAAGTCTCCCCTCATCATCTTTGCTGACAGCGACCTCCGCAAGGCCGTGCAGATGGTGAGGGCCGTGGCGGGCGGGGCCCGGGGCTCAGGGTCCACGGGCAGACGCACAGTCAGCCTGGGCCGCAGGGAAGGAAGGAAGAGGCCTTGGGGACAAGGAGTGGCATGTACCTTACAGAACAGACCCCCAAGAAGTTTCACAACTGCAGGGATAACTGCAGTCAGCTTCCAAGATGGGGAAACGTGAGCCAGGGTTCCGTCTGTTGTGAAATCAGCACAGCCAAGTTTCCTGTCCCACAGAGAAGCAAGCAGAACCCTGGGCACTTGGGCGGCACCCTGCTGTGGCTTGCCCACACTTGCCCAGTGCCGCCATGGACTCGCTGGGCAGCGTCGGGCAAGTCACTTAGCCTTTCTGGGCCTTGCGCTCTCACCGGGACGACGGGGAGGATGGGAATACGGGATTCAGCTGTCATGTCTGAAGGGCGTGGCCCACGTGGCAGGTGCGGTGGGTCACTTGTTGTGACATTGTCACTGTCGTCGTCACACCTCTGCACACCAGTGGGAGCCAGCCTGTCAGGCCACGCTCAGCCAGGTGCCCAGACACCCCCCACCCCATCCAAGTGCTGCTGTGCCCTGGAGGAGGATGTGAGCCCGGCACCGCGTAAAGGGGCTTCAGCCTCATTAGAGGGGAGACTGAGGGAGACTGTCGGCCCAAGGGTCTTGGCGGCCGAGCAGAGGCCGATGCTGCCAGGCCGGAGGCCTGTCTGTGTCTCTGGGCAGTGCAGTCCCAGCTTCTTCCAGGAGAGCTGAGCCTGACTGGCTCTCCCTCCCTCCTTCCCCCCACCCCCGGCTCCCCAGGTCCAAAGAGCAGGCTCCCTGGGGCCTCTGAGGACGTTTGTTCGGGACTCGGGCCTGGGCAGGCACCACCCCTCCCGAGAGGCCCACCCCTGCCGCCTGCTTCAGGGCGCAGACCCCGTCTCCAGGCTCAGCTCCAAGAGCACAGTCCTGAGCCCCGTCATGCCCGGGAGCCCACCCAGTCTGTGGGGTGTCCAGGCTCCCGCACTGCACACCCTCTCGTGCTGCCCTCACTGGCCTGGTCCCCCAGCGGCCTCACTTCCCGCTTGTTCCCCTCCGGCCTCTCGTCTCTGGGGATGGTGCCCAGTGCCGGTGAGCCGGGACGGCCGCAGGAGGTCAGGACACCTGCCTTCTTCCCCTTCCCGATCAGGGGGCGCCTGGGCCCAGTGGGGGCTGGGGGCTGGCGCCCAGGGGTTGTAACCCAGCCCTGTCACCTCTTCTGCGAAGGGAATGAGCTCTGTCTTCTTCAACAAAGGCGAGAACTGCATCGCCGCCGGCCGGCTCTTTGTAGAGGACTCGATTCACGACCAGTTTGTGCAGAGGGTGGTAAGTTGTGCCGCAGGGCCTGGGCGCTGCCCACCCACTGGGTACAGGGCCTTGGCAGGCAGAGCCAGGGCTGGGCCAGGCGCCATCCACCTGGTCGGGGGCGCTGTGACCAGTCTTCCCTGGTTTTTATTATTTCGGCGAGAAACGGCAACCCCGCGGCTCCCCTGACGTGAGCAGCGGGGCCCCCGTGTTCGGGCGGGCAGACGTGGGGCCGGGCCGGGGGGAGTCCAGGTGCAGCCCCTGCACGCCGCTCCATCTGCCCACCTCGTCACGGGGCGTCGTTGTCTTGTTTCCCCACCCCGTGGCCTGCAGCTCCTCCGTCTGGGAGGTCAGGTGCAGGACCGCCCTGTGCTGCCCCCGCGCCGCCCCCCCACTCCCACCTGCGTGCACATCTGCGTCATCCCAGCCCCCGGCACCAGGCCCAGGTCGCCTTGCATGGAGGGTGCATTGGGGGCTTCAGCCTGGAAGGCAGGTTTGGAACCAGAATATGGTCCCAGGAGTCAGAGCCCTGCGTGTGGACTTTCTTCAGGGGCCCGCGGTTGGTCGCTGAAAAGGCATTCGTGGGAGGGCGGGTCAGGCGGCGACTGGTCAAAAACCACGGCACCAGGCGGCCCTGACGGGGCGGCCCTTTGCAGGTGGAGGAGGTGGGGAAGATGAAGATCGGCAGCCCCCTCGACCGGGACACCAGCCACGGGCCACAGAACCACCAGGCCCACCTCCGGAAGCTGGTGGAGTATTGCCAGCGCGGCGTGAAGGAAGGGGCCACGCTGGTCTGTGGTGGGAACCAAGTCCCCCGGCCAGGTCAGTCAGCCCTCCTGGCCACGCGGGCAAGCCAAGACAGCGGGTGGCACGGCCTCCGGGGCAGGCGTCGCAGGGCCAGGCTCCTAGGCTCCAGCCCCCCACCGGGACCTCGGGGATGGGGGGCACCTTGGCTGTTTGGACACCTGCCAGGTCAGGTGTGGGGCTGGTAAGAGGAGGCCCTGGAGCTGGTGGAGTCTCCGTTGGAGTGGCCCTGGTTGCCCAGGCATCTCCGCATCCTGAAGCTCTTTCCTCCCATGGATCGTGGTGCTGGATTTCATGCTTTGCCTGTCTTTGGCCCTCACTCCTCCATGGCCACTGTTGGCCGGAAGCCCCCTCTCCACCTGTCCCTTAAATGTAGGGAGAGCCCCTACATGTCCTGAGCTTGGACACTTTCCCTGGAGGGTCTCTCGCCCTGCAGCGGCTCACACCCACCCAGGACTTGTCTCCTCACCCAGACTGCTGACCCCTGGACCCCTCCTTGTGCACGTCACCCAGGCCCCTCAGTCTCAGTGGTGCTACCTCATCACAGCATCCCCAGCCCCCACCTGACCCCAGACACACACCTGCCCCTCTAGAATCTTCGGTCCAGTGCAGTCACCGAGCCCGAGAAGCCTGAGCAGCAGGCTTGGACGATCTGGGCTGCTTCCCCTTGGACCACCTGCTCCCCCTGTCAGGCACACGTTTGTTTCCTGCACCCTCACCATGCAACCCTCGGCGCCGGCACCGAGCCTCACGCCAGCCTGCCTGCCCGATGGCGTGAAGGATGGAAGGAGGGAACGGATTCCAGGCTCCTCTCTTTCTGGACCCCAGCTCTTAATTAACTGCCCGATTCTCTCAAACCTGGAGATCTTTCCCGCCACCGTCATGCAGACTCTCCCCTGAGTCTGGGCCGGCATGGGGGTCCTGGGGGCCTCCTGAGCCCCCAGTCATGCACTTTTGCGGCTGCCGTGTCTGACTGTGTGTCCCCCGTGCCGAAACCCTCCCACGGTGAGCGCGTCCACAGAGGCAAGCTCACCCCAGCATGTCTCACCACCTGTGTCCAACCTGTGGCCCTTAACTCTCCCTCCGAGTACGCCTGGCGTCTTCCTGCTCGCTGTGCTGGCTGCTTCTCTGCTTAGCAGATGCCTCCTGAGCATCCCCACCTGGTGACCTCATCGCTCAGATGACCTTGGGCTCAGGCCGTGGTGCTGCCACAGGTCTCGGGCATTCCTGGGCACCTGCTACCTGCACAGAGCTTTTGTAGCCACTGTGCCACCGCCGTCTGCTTGCCCTCTTCCCTGCCCCCACGAACTTGGGCTTCCACGAAGCCAGAGTCTGGGGCTGACGTGACGTGAAGGCACCTTTGCAGAGCAGCTAGGGCTGCAGCACCCAGGAACCATGGGGGCCGCTCCCCACCACCCCCTGGCCTGAGGGGCGAGAGCAGGGAGCAGACTTCCTGGGACCCCATGGGGGACAGTGCTGTGAATACGGGCTTCTCCCAGTGGCCCACCCAACTGGAGGCCAGAGGATGAGGGATCCCGGGCGTGCAGCCCTCCTTCCCGGGGCCCAGCGCGCAGCGGGGACGGGGGTGTGGGCGGAGACTGGCCACCCCGGAGCACCGGGACCTGGGGGTACATTTCCTTTGCAGACAGGGTGAATACAGGCCACACCCCAGGGGTCAACATGTGTTCATACATAACTCATGTTTTAGAAATTGTAATTACTGTTAGAATATAATTTATAAAAATATGGAATATTTTATTAAAGATAAAGTTTTTTTTGTTCTTCTAAACACTGGAGGTAGAAAATTTCAAGTCTTTTGGTTTTCCCTAAATCAGGCCAAACTAAACCTTAGTCCAGCAGGTCTCAGGGCCCGTAGCTCTATGTCCAGAGGAGAAGTAGTCAGAGAATGCCTTTCTGCCGCCAGAAATGGTTTTGTGGGGCAGCCAGGGCCTGTGGGGTGGCAGTCAGGATGGGAGAAGGTGTGTCTGGCCGAGAGCACGCCCTCCACGGGGCCGACGGAGGGCCTTCCGGAGGCTGCACTGGCCGAAGGATCCAGATGTGCTTTCAGACTAAAGGTCGCTAGAGAAAGCCAGGTGTCGTCCGGCTGCCAGCTGCAGCCTTGGCGGTGGACAGAGCAGCTCCCAGCATCACCTCACTGTCCTTACAGCGCTTAGTTGAAAGGCTGTGAGGGTCAGGACTCGTGCGCCTGGGGCAGGAAAGCCACCCACAGTGGCTGTCTGTCTTCACCACAGGTTTCTTCTTCGAGCCGACCGTCTTCACGGACGTGGAGGACCACATGTTCATAGCCCAGGAGGAGGCCTTCGGGCCCATCATGGTCATCTCTCGGTTTGCCAGCGGGTAGGGAGCCCACTTAGGGTCACGACAGCCTCATTCTTGCCCTTGTCACCGGGGTCTTCGCGTGAGCTGCGGGGCCGGGAGGGGAGCTCAGACGGGTGGGGGCTGTGGATGCAGCCCGGACCCCGCAGACTCCTCGCAGCCGCGGGGGTGGAGACCCCAGGGGACCGCAGGGCAGCTGGGCCCACCAGGAGTGTCCTCCGCGTCTCTCTGGGCATCTCCACGGCGTGCTGGGTTCAGCCCTGAGCACCCACGGCTGCATCGTGAGCCAGCCACACCTCAGTGGCCGGAACAGCAACCCTTGTTTATCTCGCTTGTGAATCTGCAGTTGGGTCAATGGGGCTGAGTGGTGTGTGCCCTGGGCCGCGTTGGGCTCCCCTCTGGGGCGGGGGACGCAGGTCTCTCTGGGTCCCGCGTCCAGGGCTAGGCCCTTGCCCTCCTCACGGAGGCCCTCCTGGCTTTTCCCTGCAGCGACGTGGATGCGGTGCTGTCTCGGGCCAACGCTACAGAGTTCGGCCTGGCCTCTGGCGTCTTCACCAGGGACATCAACAAGGCCCTGTACGTCAGCGACAAGCTAGAGGCGGGCACCGTGTTCGTCAACACGTACAACAAGACCGACGTGGCTGCTCCCTTCGGAGGGTTCAAGCAGTCGGGATTTGGCAAAGACCTGGGTAACCTAATTGTGCCCGCTTTCATTTATTCATTCAACAAACATCGCTTAGCGCCCGCTCAGTCCCAGGGGCCAGGGGTAGAGCTGATGAGATGGCTGCTCACTTCTTGCTGGGAGGGGATCGGTGATAAATGGGGCTGGAAGCCAGATCCTGCTGGAAGCCGTCCAGACAGAGCGATCTGAACAGGAGGCTGGAGGGTGGCTTTAGCTGGGGGCCAGGTGGGCCTCCCTGAGGAGGTGTCCTCTGGGCTGAGACCTGAGTGGCTGGAGGAGCTGCCGTGAAGGCCCAGGTTCGTGCATTCCTGCCAGAGGGAACGGTGGGTCCTGAGGGAACCAGCTTTGGTCTTGGAGCTGCAGAGAGAGGCCGAGTGCTGGAGTGGGCCCAGGGGCGGGGAGGAGGCCAGGGAGGCAGGCAATGGCCAGGTTGCAGGACCTGGGACTGCGGTCGGGGCTTAGGCTTCAGAGAGGGGAACCCGTGGGGGCCGAGTGTGCCCGATGTGGTGACGTGAGTCCCAGTGTAGAGACGGTGTCACCAGGCCCGCCTGCCCAGGGAAGAGGACTTCTGCCCGGCACCCCTCTTTCCCTGGCTGCTCTGTAATGTAGGGCGGGTCCCACTCCCCGCATCCTGCCCCTGTGGAAGACAGAAGCTGGGGGTTAGGTCCAGTCGGGGATCAACTCTGATGTCGAGCTTGCAGCGGGGCAGGGGGTGCGAAGGTGCAGCACAGCAGGATGCTCTTCTCAGCTACGGGGCCAACGGGGTCACGAGAGCACAGCGCCGCCGGGACCATGACGTCGCCCCTGGGCTCGCGGTGTCTTGCAGGAGAGGCGGCCCTGAATGAGTACCTGCGGGTCAAGACGGTTACCTTCGAGTACTGAGGAGGGCCTCAGGATGCGTCCCCGGCCGTGGGCTCGCCCCCCGCGGTGCACAGCCCCTCCCTGAACGTGGTGGAAGCCTCGTGCCTGCACCCCTGTCCCCATCTGGGACCCCCATCCCATCCCGCCAGCGCGGCTGTCGGCTCGGGCAGAAAGTGGCCCCGTGCGAATAAAGGTTCTGGCTGGCGCCCTGCGTCCCGGCCCGTCTGTGTGCCCAGGCCCTCCGTGCGAGTCCTGCTGTCGGGCCAGCTGGCCGGGCTCGGGAGAGCCAGGCGCCCTCCTGGGCAGGGTGTCGGCTCCCGCTTCAGAAACCGGGTGCTGAGATGAAGTTAGGACACACGTCTGTTGGGGTGACCCCGGGAGACGCCAGGGAGGAAGCAGGCTGGGCCGCAGACGCCTCCCCAGCAAGTGGCCGCACCCTCCCCCCATGCCGAGCAGACCTGTCCAGGGCCCCGCGGGGGCGGCCGGCTCTGCTCGGGCCCCAGGCTGCTGGTCGCGATGGGCGTGCTCCCCCTTCGCCCAGCCTGTGTCTTCTGTGTCTCCCGGGGCCCAGCGGCCTCCCCGCTTCTCCTGTCCCCTGCCATGCGGCCTTCCTCTCTGTCCCGCCCTCAGCGTCCCAACCTCCCTGGGGAGTAGTAGGAGGAGCCGTGAGGAACGGGTTCCTTGCTCACTAGATGCTACCTGCACGCACCCTCCCTGCCCCTGCCCCGCGTGTGGGTCACTTAACCCCCCTCCCCCGGGCCCACGATTTTACCCATTTATAAACCAGGGGGCTGAGTGGACATCGTTGTCCTCAGATCCCAGGAACAAGGACCTCGGACACCCCTGCCTGCAGAACAGCCCACCGACTCAGAGCCGGCAGGGCTCCCAGACTCGCTCTGGGGCTGGTCTGGGCAGCAGGCTGCCCCCGGGCCCCGCTCCGCCTTGGGGTGGCCTCTCTCCCGGTGTCCTCTCCATCCCGAGCGTGAGGCGGCCCTTCTCCCCAGACCTGCTTAGGGGTCACGAAGAACCAGCAACCCCGCCTCGAGGGGCGACGCAGCCCCGGAGCCAGACCCCGCCCCATGCCCACCTGCCTGCCAGAGGCACGGCCAGCCCCCCAGCCTGGTGCCGGCTCTGCAGTCTGATTGCCCACAGAGGGGAGAAATGTGTTTCGTTTCTGGACTCTGTCCCCTGCCTGGGGCCATTCGTGAGGACCCAAGGTGGAGGGGACCGGCCCTGAGGGGACGTGGACCTGCCTTATTATCTCCTAACTGGAGTGACACTCCCACTCCTGCCCCTTTGCTGGGTCCCCGTTGTTTCTCCTCCACCCCCACCTCCGACCCCAGGGCCAGGGCGTCCACAGCAGAGTCGGGGCTCTGCAGCCGGCTTGGCCCTCGGCTGCTTCTCTGCTGTCCCCCTCGCCAGGTGGGAGCCTGCAGGGTCCCCAGGGCTCGGCCTGGCTTCCCTGAAAACAGCCCCGCAGGCAGAAGAGCAGGCAGGGCCTGGAGCACAGCCCGTCCTCGCCCAGGTCGAGCTAGGAAACACCTTCCTCCCCGTGGCCCAGGGCTTGGCTGGCCCAGTGACTAAGCTGCACTTGAGAATTCTGGTTCATCTGCGAGGCAGCGCCTGTCTTTGTCCTGAATCCTGTCTCCAGAAGGGATTCCAGAATCCTCCAGAAGCCGCAGGCAAGTGTATAAGAAAAGCACCCAGTGCTCCCGCCTGGGTCTGTCTCTCCAGTGAGGCTCCTTCACGTCCACACAGAACAGGGCACTTCTGGTCACTAGATGTCGGGGGGCTGGTCCCCACACCAAGCGATTCTCTGTGACACCAGCTGAGTGTCCTGCAATTTAACCAAATTCTGACACTGCTGCCCGGAGCTGGTGTCAGACCCCACAGATTGAGGGCTCAGCCCCACAAGACTGCCCCCCGGGTACCAATCCCAAGCAGGGTCCCCAGGTTACCAACTTCTGTCTGACGTGGCTACAAAGCAGAGGCTCCCACGACTCCCTCCTTGGGTTCAATCCATTTGCTAGAGCAGCTCACGGAACTCAGGGAAACACTCACCTACATTTATCAGTTTATTAAAGGATGTGATAAAGGAAACAGATGAACAGCCAGAGTACGTAGGGCGAGGCCTGGGAGGGTCTGAGCACAGGAGCTTCTGTCCCATGGACTTGGGGGGTGCCACCCTCCCGGTGTGGATGTGCTCAGCCCCTGGACCCTGTCCTGTTGGGGTGTTTTGCGCCTTCTTCGTATACGCGTGATCCATTATTAACTCCATTCGTGGCCCCTCTCCTCTCTCTGGAGGGTGGTGGGTGGCGGGAGAAGAGCTGAGAATCGGAAGCTTCTCCTGGCCTCGTCTTTCTGGTGACCAACCCCACCAGGAGCCCCTGAGAGTCGCCTCAGTAAACAAAAGACGCTTCCAGTGTTCTTATCATTTAGGAAATTGCAAGGGTTCAGGGGCTCTGTGCCAGGAGTTGGGGCGGAGAAAACATGTATTTTCTAGTATCTCACAGTAAGGAGCGTAAGACTGAGTTATCTGCCATTTCCTTCCCTTTGTCCCCTTCTCTCCTAAGTCATAGAACTCCCAAATTGTACCCGGGCACGTGGCTGCCTGAAGGACGCAGAGTTCCCAGCGTCCTTGGCAGCTGGGCAGTGGCCATAGAGCCCAGTCAAGTGGACAGAGCTCCAGGGGACGTGGTAGCTGCCCCTCCTGAGGCACGGCCTGCAAGGGGAGTCGGGGCTCAGGCTGTCCCTCCCTCCCTCCTCCCCCGGGGCGGGCTGGAAGCGGAAGACGTTGGATCCCCACCATCACGGAGGGAACCCGCCAGCAGCCCGTTACATGGAGACAGTGAGCTTGCCCCTCCCTTTTTATAACGTTTAAATGCATTTGTCCTCACCGAGTTGACAGAAGAGTTCAAGGCAGCTTAGAAAAATAGTACAATTAAAATATGCGTGGGTGGGGCCTCCCTGGTGGCGCAAGTGGTTGAGAGTCCGCCTGCCGATGCAGGGGATACGGGTTCGTGCCCCGGTCTGGGAGGATCCCATGTGCCGCGGAGCGGCTGGGCCCGTGGGCCATGGCCGCTGAGCCTGCGCGTCCGGAGCCTGTGCTCCGCAGCGGGGGAGGCCGCAGCGGTGAGAGGCCTGCGTGCCGCAGAAGAAAAAAAAATAAATAAATAAAATAAAATAAAATAAAATAAAATAAAATATGCGTGGGTGAATCAGGGCAGAGAAGGGCGCTAGGAAGATGAGCAGGAACGCGGTTGGCGCCGACACTGCCTGCAGGGAAAGAAACTATCCGCTTCTAAAGCTGGAGCGCAGTTTAGTCAGGGCTTTCCAGCTGCCGAGAGTGCGAGGAAACCTGATCAGTGACCTAATTCGTGGTGTCTGTGTGACGGAAACAAGCTTGTGTTTCTGGGGAAGAGAACGAAATTCATCTTATGAGTCCTCCTAAGACACATTTCACAATGTGATGACCACGGTCTTACACGATTTTACACAGGGTGGTGACGAAATAAACTTCGTATTTTGAAGCAAGATAAGAAAAAATTAAACATAAACTTCTTCTCTGCCCTTTGGCCTCCTCCCTCCCCACTAGTGTGCATGGGTGTCTGCATTGGGTGTCGCCTGACCTCCCCAATGGCAGAAATATCTGCTCAGCCACAGAAATCCATTTTCCTCCTTCTGGCGACAGCCATGGAACTCCTTAGAAGGTAACATTCCTTTCCGTGTCCTCTAAGGGGCCACGATGACCCACTACTCACCTTGTACGTGCAGACATCTTTGTGGACTTTATGGGCAAGGCCACTATGTCATTTCCCTTAAAGATAATGATTGGTGCAGAATAGACTGGTCAGACGACCTGGGGAGATACTGGGCTGCACCTAAAAGAAGTTCTTAGCTCAAATACTTACTTAGGACAGTATTCATGTCACTAGCTGTATTACTTGTATGCTGCCTATTTTACAAGATTATTGTTTCTTGCATTACCAAACCCGATAAAAATAATGATGACTAGGTGACCTAAAACAATTGTCAAATACTTAGTTCTGTAAGATCAGTGATTGTAACAGTGTAACTCTAGATACGGGAAGGAGGTACAAGAGGGAACCATTTCCTGGACCATAACAGACTAGTAGGACAGGTGGCCCAGAGGCTTTGGGCTACTGTTAACAGGGCCTAGTCTAGTAACAGCACACTGAGTGGCCTATCAAGGAAATCCTCGCCTGACCTGGGAATGAGCATTCCTAGTGCCATGGGATAAATTGGTCATGAAATACCTCCTCAAGACAAAACCTTGGTCAAAATTAAGACAAAAAGGAGGGGGTTGTGACATAAAGAATGTTGCCCACCACCCAGTCCTACAAGAATGAAGTCATCAACCACCACGGGCGCTGACTTACAGGACGCACTGAAAGGAATTCAGGGTGCAGATCAGGGTGAGGCACTTTGGCTCGGGGAAAACTGGCAGAACTGACCCTCAGAGAGCTCGATATTTTCAGGAGAGAATTGTTACGAACCTGGATTCTCGCCTCTTCCCACACTTAGAAAAGCACTAAAACCATTAAGGTATCTGTCTCGCGTGAATAGCGGTAACTTCCTAACAGGCTGTGTGCTTGGCTGCACGTGGCCCTTCGTCAGAATCACACATATGCTGGCCTCCCCACTCCCCTCTTCAGGACAGTCCTCAGAGTTTTCTGAGAAACCGTCTTCTGAGTTGTAATCCTCAGGTTGGCTCAAATTAAATTTTCTGTTTCTTTCCCAGATGGACTATTGATTAATTTTTCATCGACAGCAGTAAGCTTCAGACAGTTCTCAGTACCTTCCGCAAGGTGAGCTGAGGACACGTCCAGCCACAGCCACTACGACCCCTGCAGGGCAGCTGGGCTGTGGGCACCCCTGCTCCAGCCATAGGGCTCGGTGGGAGTGGGGCTGGCATCACTGCTCACACTGCCCCTCTCGGCTCTCCGCTGATCGGACTTGAAGAGATGGAACTCACCGGAGGCCGAGCCTTGCATCATTCAGGAAAAAATCTCCGATGTGGTAAAACGGGGGCTGGTGGAGATGTTCAGGATCAAAACGTGGTCCCAGGATTGCTCCACATAATAAAGGAAAGAGGATTCGAAGGGAGGAGGCCCCATGGGTCTCGGGGTCGGGGCGGTGAGGGGGGCATGCTGGGTAATCTCCTTCCCCTCCTCCCCTCCAGAGGACATGGTCCCAGAGACGAGATGGTTCTCTACTCGAGGGGACGTGGAGGGGACACGTGGAGCAGCCAGGCGTCTGCTTTCTATTTCACATAGTAGATATGATCTGGGGATAAGTGCTTGGAGAAAACCACAGCAGCAGGGCATGGGGAGTGCTGTCTGTGGGGAGAGTGGGTGGTGCGCTGCTGTTTTATACGGGGCGCTCAGGAAGGCCCTTCTGATAAAGTGGGACTTGAGCAAAGACCTGCAGGGAGAGGGAATGAGGTGGGACCCACATGGCGAGTCCTAAAAACGGCCACGATTTTTGGAGCTGCTTCCACCAAGTAACGGGGTTGCTTCTCCATCCCTTGAATTGGGCGGGTCTTGTGGCTTGCTTTGACCAGTAGGATGTGGCAGATGTGATGCGGTGCCTTGTCCAAGCCTCAGCCTCAAGAAGACACACAGCTTCCGCGCTTGAACCAGTCTCGTGGAGGGTGAGAGACATGGGCCCAGTGTCGCTGGGCCCCAAAGCACAGCCGCCGAAGTGGCTGGGAACTGACCGCAGACTTGCAGGTGAGCATCCGAGGAGACCAGCCCCAGCACTGACCACTGAATCGCGGGATAAGTATGACTGCTGTTTACAGCCTTTCAGTGGCAGGGTGGTTTCTCGTGCAGCAAAAGCTAACTGACACAGACAGCTTTAAGAAGTGAAATCTCTGAGTCAATGTTTCAGTGCAGGTTAGACTATAGGGCTCAGGCAGGGAAGGAGGGGCTAGACTATAGGAGTCTGTAGTAAAGCCATACGTTTTTGGAGCATCCAAAGTATCACCCCCAGGGAAATAGTTAAGTCAGTGTTCTCAATGCTGCCCATCCCAATGTCTTCATTTTATATTACAAATATTTTTAGATCACCCTTTTTATATTCTCTAGTGATTTGCAGGTCACATTACCCACCTATACATGTGATCTAAATAAATTAATATATTGCCCTCACTGTAATATAGATGAGAAATAAAAGAAAGGGATTTTAGGGGCTTCCCTGGTGGCGCAGTGGTTGAGAGTCTGCCTGCCAATGCAGGGGACACAGGTTCGTGCCCCGGTCCGGGAAGATCCCACATGCCGCGGAGCGGCTGGGCCTGTGAGCCATGGCCGCTGAGCCTGCGCGTCCGGAGCCTGTGCTCCGCAACGGGAGAGGCCACAACAGTGAGAGGCCCGTGTACCGCAAAAAAAAAAAAAAAAAAAAAAAAGAAAGGAATTTTAAATAAAATATTATGTGCTTCAGTACAGAGAGGTGGGAGAGCTGGGATTCTGCTCAGGCTCCAGCAACTAACCTGAATTCAGATTGTTCTCATGGTAGAACCAGGGGACTCAACTGCAAAGTGGGTGAGGCCTGATCAGGGCCTGTGCGTTTACGAAAGGCTCCAAAATTATAAAATTGCGGTCAAGTACACATAGCATAAAACTTAACCATCTTAACCACTTTAAAGTGTACAGGTCAGTGGCATTAAGTCCGCTCATGTTGCCATGCAACCGTCACCAGCATCATTTCCAGAACTTCTTCATCTTGCAAAACTGAAACTCTCCCAGCAGAGACTTTAACGTTAAAGGCAAGTGAGGTGACTCATGGAGCTGAGCTGTCACTCACCGCCAGGAGGAAAAAGATGCACACGCTTCACCTGTAAATCTGTGCCTAGTCTCTACAGAGTACACCACAGTTTAGAGCTGTGTGGGCATCAGATCCCCAGGTTACGGGCTCAGTCCCGCAAGTCTGCCCGCCCCCCAACTTCAGATGCCAGTTGAAGCCAGGTTGTCACGTGCGCTTCTGACCCACCAACTGTAGATGAGAGGTTCCCACGGCCCCCTCCTCAGGTTTGGTTAACTTGCTAGAGCAGCTCAGAGAACTCAGAGGAACACTTTACTTACTGGATTGTAGGCTTATGACAAGAGGTGTGGCTCAGGAGCAGCCAGATGGAAGAGACGCGCCGGGAGGCTGTGGGGAAGGGTCCCGAGCTTCCACGCCCTCCCCGCACCCACCCCCCCTCCCCAGCCTCCACGCCTCCCCAGCCTGGGCACTCTCTGAAACGGCCCCTTCGGGGTTTCTATGGAGGGTTCCTTACACGGGCGCGATTGACTGCATCGCGGCCACTGGTGACGGATTCCACCTCCCGCCCCCCTCCCCTCCCGGAAGGTCAGGGGCTGGGACCCACGTTCCAGGCCTCTGATCCCACGGTGGCTCCACGGGCATCCAGCCCCATCCTTGGGTGGTTTCCCAGAGTCACGTCATCAACATAAGGAAAGACACCTTCATCCCTCTCAGCAGAGGAAATTAATTCCAAGGGTTTTAGGAGCTCTGTGCCAGGAACAGTGGACAAAGACCAAATACGTCTTTCTTATGGGCCAGACTCCAAGTCAGGGCATGGCCTTTGGGAGATGCTGGGCAGGGAACATCTGCATCTCACGCCTCAGGGGACAGACTCTCACTGACCCCAGATCTCTTCCATTTGCCAGCTTCTCTTCAAAGTGCAGGACTATTTTTAGCGGTGGCTCCGTCATTTTGGGCCCTGCAGGTCCGGGGCCCCGAGGCGCCTTCTCGGTGGCTGCTCCCTCTGGTGGCCCTGCCCGGCCGGGTCCTGGGAGCTGGACCATTGCTCCTCATGCCCCGCCTGGAGGGTGAACCAGCAGCTTCTCCAAGCTGCACCCGAGTGCCTGCATTTTAGGCAGGTGAGTCCTGCTGCTCGGGCCTCGGCAGTGTAGGGTAGAGAAGACCCCCAGGCTGCCTGCCATGGGGAGGCCGTCCAGCAGGGCGAGAGGTCCCACGCCCCTGACCCAGCACTGCTGGGCACCCTGGAGGGCAGGCCCGTTTCTTCCTCCCTGCTGCCCCCGAGGCCCAGCTCCCGAGCACCCGGCAGGAGGGTGCTGAGCTGGGCACACAAAGGCCTGAGCCCCCGGCCTTGCAGCCCCTTCTGCTCCTGGGTCTCCGTGATGTCCCCACAGAAGCCCACGAGGGTCGTGTGAGTGAAGCGCAGGGCCGGCCTCTGCCGAGCAGGGCAGGCTGGGCTGGGGATGCAGCGCCGGCCCTGGATTATCCGAGAGCCGCGGGGGGATCCCTGAGGGCCCTCGACAAGGCTTCAGAGTCATTAGAGACCAAATTGCATTCCTTGGAATTTTACTGTTTCACCTGGAAATGCGATATTATGACTTTAGTACCAAACACCGGACCATCCATAGAGCGGTGAACTCTCACCTGGAGCCCTGGGTTAATCAGAGTGCGGCCCCTCAGCCACTCACTGTCATGTGTTTGAAAGAGACAGACCGATGGAATGGAGAGACTGGCCTTTCTAGAACAGAGTCTGAAGCCCGGCTTTGCCTCTCAAGGCGTGGCCTTGACCTTTGGGAGTTCCCTCATCCGTGAAAGGGGGTCCGAGGGCCATACAGAAACCACAGGGGCCCAGAGCGCATGCCTGGAAATCTTAGGTCCTGCAGCCTGGCCTTGGGACCTGCAGGGACTCCTGGGACGTCTCTCTGCCCTCGTGAGCCACCTGCCCACCTGGCCTGAAGGTCCAGGACTCCGTTGTCCTGGAAGCAGCCCTCACTTGAGACCTGGTGGGATAGGAGTTGGCAGGGGCTTGGGGTGGGATCTCCGAGGCCCGGCAGGACAGGACTGAGCACCAGGCGCCCCGGCTGCCTCCCACTCCCACCGCCCCCACTCTCCCAGCGGGTTTCCTGGGACCACCTCCCACACAAGCTCATCTCCAGGTCTCTTCCCGGTGGGAATCCAAGGACGAACCAACAGTCCCCTGAGGAATTCGGGGTGTGTGAGGCAAAAATACCCTCCCTAGTATAGCACAGTGACGTGGCTAAGAGGCGTTGGGAGATCACAAGGAAGGAGGCTGAGGACCCGTGCCTGACACTCCCCGGGGGCAACAGTTCCCAAGCAGAGACCGAAGGAGGCCGTGCAGAGGGAGCCTGTGTGGGACAGGGTGGGCAGGAGGCCGGGGGCTCTGAGGGCACAGCTGAGCGGCACTGCAGGGCAGGTGGGCTCATTGTGGGAAGAGGCCGAGGGCCCTAAACTCCAGTCACTTTGCGGGGTCAGTCTGGGGGGGAGGGCAGGGCTTGGCCAGCCCGTCACAAGGGCCCCTGCCCAGCAGGTCTGCCCACCGGCCCTGACACTGGGCGGGCATGGGGGGCAGGAGGGAAGGGGGTGGCGCCAGGGCTGCTGCCGCCAAACTGAAGGCCATTTGGGGAAGACGAGGACCGGCTGGGAACAAGGGTGGATGCCGTGGTGGCAGAGTGACAGCAGGGATCTGGGACAGACATGAGGAAAGGTGCAGGCAGGGTCAGGCCTTCCTTGTGCCCCAAACATCCCCCAGTGGGCCATTCGTGTTCCTGGACTCACCCGTCAGAAGTTTAATGATAACAATAAACTTAGCAGCAGCAAACACCTGCTGGGCTCCCCGTTCGTGTGCTGAGGGCTTCACAAGGACCTTCCTGTCGTCCTCCGACCTGTGAGGCAGCAATGATACTATCCCCACTTTACAGATGAGAAAACTGAGGTTCATAGCTTCCTAAAATCAGCTTGCTGTGAAATAGTGACCCCCTGCCTTAGATTAGGGTGCCATCACAAAGCGCCACGGACTGAGCAGCTTAAACAACAGAAGTGTATCTTCTCACAGTTCTGGAGGCTGGAAGTTCCCAGATCAAGGTGCCTGCAGGGTTGGTTTCTGGCGAGGCTGTTCTTCCCGGCTTGTAGACGGCCACCTTCTCGCTGGGTCATCACAGGGCCGCGGCTCCTCGTTAGGACACCAGTCCTAGCTGGGCCCCCCTCCATGACCTTAGTTAACCTTTATTGCCTCCTTATAGGCCCCATCTCCAAATACAGGCACACTGGAGGTTAGGGCTTCAACATGTGAATTTTGAAGCCACAGCTGAGTCCATAATACCCCCTAACACTGTATGGAACTGTATCATTTGCAAGCATCTTTTGTGTCTGCATATCTCACATTTCCATCCAAAAACTACAGCTTGGGCAGAGCAGCTCTTCACAAAAGCTACTCACTGCTTGGAATCTGGCCAGGGCTCTGGACACCCAGTGCTCTGGGCACCTGTAAACACCAGTGAGAGGGGAAGCCAAGGGGCAAACTGGGCACGAGCCAGCTTGCAGGACTGGTGCACACTGCCTGCCACCTGCCAAGGCCCCAGAGAACGGGCCCCACATCCTGGCATGGCAGCCGTCCTTAGGAGCTTGGCTGCGGCTGCCCCTTTGCAAGAGAGCTACATACTCTCGTGCTTTCTCTACTACGGAGGTCAACTGTAAGTTGCCATTTATCACTATGCTTTTGCTGGTTTCTTTTTCTTGTAGTAAAGTTCAGAATAAAATGAAATGTTTCTTGTGCTCATAATTATACTGAACCAAGACAGCCACAGAATTTACAGAACCCATGGCAAGAGTACAAATGGGGGCCCACAAGGCATATTTGCATTCATAGGAATTGCAAATAAGTTGTAAAAGGGGGTCATTCTAATTTCTGGCCTTGACAAATGTAACTCCATAGCAACTTGGGAGGCCACTGGACTTCCCAGTGGCCCTGTGGGAAGGGATAGCCCGTGTTCCTGGACCCGTTTCTTCTTCGGATTGCTGATCTGGGCACATCAGCGGAAGGGGCTTGGAGCCAGTGGGAATTCCTGGGTCCCAGGTAGCTGGAGCAGGTCTACAAGTTGAGAGCAGGATTCCTGGCTACAGGTGACATGAACCCTGTTCCATGGGGAGGGCAGGAGGGGCCAAAGGATGGCTGGCCCTCTGAAGTCCAGGCGCCTGGGGAGCTCCAAAACCAGACATGGGTCAAGAAGGCCACATGTCCTGAAAAACAGAGTGCACGTGTGTCTGTGACTCTGGAGAACTCTGTGTTTCACATGCAAAGTTGTCTTTTGTTGAAATAATATAGTGCAGTGTTTACTGAGTCTTGCTAAATATCTGGCCTCCATCTGCACTTGATGGTCCCTCCCCTGCGTAGGACTTCCCTCCGTGGGACCACATTCTGGCTGTGACCCTGAGCAGGCTCCTAGCAAACCCTGCAGGTGAGCTTCGTCTGAGACTCCCTCCAAAATCTCATCCCTCCTCCCACCTTGGCTAGAGCAGGCCAACCATCAAATGACAGTTTTGAGTCCATCGGGGAAAACTGAACAGCTGGGTATTATTAACTTTGTCAGGTGTGATGCTGGTATTATGGAAATGTTTCAGAAAACAGGCCTTATCGATTAAAGACTCAAGTATTCACAGGTGAAATATGTCTGCTGAATGCTTTAAAATTACTGCAGGAGGAAAAAAAGGTGTGTGCGGGGCCCGGGATTTAGATGAAAAAAAAAAAAAAAAAAGCACGATGCAGCGCATGCCCGCGGCCGGCCCGAGGGGCGTGGGGCCATTTTACTGCCCCGGGCCGCCCGAGCATTTCCGGGACGACACCGACGGGGTAAGACGGGCCCTCACGCCCCTCCTCCATGCTTACCCGCGGCCCTGCAGCCGCCAAGGCAGAGAACCATCCCAGGGCGGGTCTTGTCGCAAGAATCCTGGGGATCCCGCCCTGCAGCCCGGGGAGGGGGAAGGCGATGTGCGCGGCCCAACCGTCCCTTCCCCCGCCGGTCCCCCCAGCCCCGCCCCAGGGCCTGTCCCGCCCCCGAGCCCCCAACCAGAGTCCGGGTCCGCGCGGCCGGGCGGAGGGGCCCGGGGAACGCGGACTCCGGGTTTGGGGGCGGGGCCTCCGAGCCCGGGGGCGGGGAGGGGCGGGGCCTCCGGGTTATAGGGCGGGCTTTGGGAGAAGGCCGCCGTCCCGCCTCCTCCTTGGACCCAGCGGCCTCGCCGCTCTTCCAGCCGAGTCGCTTCCCGCCGCCGCCTGGGGGTATCCGGTGAGTGCGGCTCTGCGCCCGATGAGCCCGGGGTGGGGTGCGCAGAGGGGGCGGCCCGGGGCTCCGAGGGCCCGGGGCTGGGTGCGCGGAGGGGGCGGCCCGGGGCTCCGAGGGCCCGGAGCGGGGTGGAGCAGAACGTACGCGGAAGGGGAGGCAGGACTGGGGGAGCAGGGGCGGTCCGCGCGGCCGGGGTCCGGAGAGCGGGATGGGGACACCCCTGAGCCCGGAGCGTGGCGGCCTGTCGCTCAGGTAGCTCTGGGGCCCGCGCCCACAGCACCCGGCGTCGGCGCCGACTGGCCCGCTCCCCACCCCCACCAGTGATGGGAAAGCACCCAGGTGGGTCCAGCACGGGCTGCCTTTAACGGCCCTTCCAGGTGATTCTGCTGCGGGGTAGTTAAAACCGTTGAGTTAAAACGCCAGAGCCTCTGAGGGTTTTTGCTGGGGGTGGGGACAGGCCACGTGTCCTGTGATGCAGATGCGTTAGTCCCCGGTGTCTTCTCGACCCTAAGGAGGCACAGAAATTTAACTTTTCCAAGGACACACGTATAGGAGGGCAGGAGCTGTGTGGGGTGAGGCGCGTGTGGGGTGGCGTGTGGGGGGGTTGAGGCGCGTGTGGGGTGAGGCGCGTGGGGGGGTTGAGGCGCGTGTGGGGTGAGGCGTGTGGGGTGAGGCGCGGGGGGTGAGGCGCGGGGGGGGGGGTGAGGCGCGCGGGGAGGTGAGGCGCGCGGGGAAGTGAGGCGCGGCGGGTGAGGCGCGTGTGGGTGAGGCGCGTGTGGGGGTGAGGCGCGTGTGAGGAGTGAGGCGCGTGGGGGTGAGGCGCGTGTGGGGGTGAGGCGCGTGTGGGGAGTGAGGCGCGTGTGGGGGTGAGGCGCGTGGGGTGAGGCGCGTGTGGGGGTGAGGCGCGTGGGGAGGTGAGGCGCGTGTGGGGGTGAGGCGCGGGGGGAGGTGAGGCGCGGGGGGTGAGGCGCGTGTGGGGGTGAGGAGCGTGGGGGGAGTGAGGCGCGTGTGAGTGAGGCGCGTGTGGGGAGTGAGGCGCGTGTGGGGGTGAGGCGCGGGGGGAGGTGAGGCGCGGGGGGAGGTGAGGCGCGTGTGGGGGGGAGAGGCGCGTGTGGGGGTGAGGCTTGGCGGCTGGGTGGAGTGGGTGCTGGGTTTGGGGGTCCTGCTGGAGCCGGGCTGGTCACCGCTGGCCTGGCTCAGGCGGCATGCACGGAGGGGCCAGTGGGTGCTGAGCGCAGAGGGACGTGTCTCTGTGGTTGTGTCCTGAAGGGTGGGAGAGAAGTGGACTGAGAGCTAGGGGGTAAGTTGAGGTCAGCGGAGCTTGTTTTTGAGGCAAATCCTAGAGCAGGTTCCTTTCCCAGCAGACGACCCTGCAGAGGTTGAGGGGAGAAACTGAGGTGAGGAGACCTTGCAGGTGGGCGTCCTTGAGCAGATGAGGTGGGCCTGGGACAGCGGGCTGCCTATCTGGCCCTCTCCACCGTGGTCGGGGTCATTGGGGCAGTAATGGTCGGGCCGTCCTGGGGTCTGGTGAAGCTTAAGGAGGTAGAGAATCGCCCCACATATCATGGGAGTGGGGTCGTTATTTTTTTAAATTTTTTTTTTAGATTTTTTAATGCATACCATTTTTATTAGTACATAATTAAAATCACAGTATATGTTCAAAATGTCATGGTCTGTTTTTATTACTTAGCTAGATGCATTTGTAAGTACTTTCCACATTTACTGGTCCTCATAACTTCCTTTTTTTTTTTTTTTTTTTACATCTTTATTGGAGTATAATTGCTTTACAATGGTGTGCTAGTTTCTGCTTTATAGCAAAGTGAATCAGTTATACATACACGTATGTTCCCATCTCTTCCCTCTTGCGTCTCCCTCCCTCCCTATCCCACCCCTCTAGGTGGTCACAAGGCACCAAGCTGATCTCCCTGTGCTGTGCAGCTGCTTCCCACTAGCTATCTATTTTACGTTTGGTAGTGTATATATGTCCAAGCCACTCTCTCACTTTGTCACAGCTTACCCTTCCCCCTCCCCGTATCCTCAAGTCCATTCTCTAGTAGGTCTGTGTCTTTATTCCTGTCTTACCCCTAGGTTCTTCATGACATTTTTTTTCTTAAATTCCATATATATGTGTTAGCATACAGTATTTGTCTTTCTCTTTCTGACTTCACTCTGTATGACAGACTCTAGGTCCACCCACCTCACTACAGATAACTCAATTTCGTTTCTTTTTATGGCTGAGTAATATTCCATTGTATATATGTGC
Organism: Mesoplodon densirostris; assembly: GCF_025265405.1. NCBI lineage: Eukaryota > Metazoa > Chordata > Mammalia > Artiodactyla > Ziphiidae > Mesoplodon > Mesoplodon densirostris. The sequence goes on along the minus strand of NC_082670.1, from coordinate 110,352,512 downwards.
CACACCTTCTTTATCCATTCATCCGATGATGGACACTTAGGTTGTTTCCATCTCCAGGCTACTGTAAATAGAGCTGCAGTGAACATTTTGGTACATGACTCTTTTTGAATTATGGTTTTCTCAGGGTATATGCCCAGTAGTGGGATTGCTGGGTCATATGGTAGTTCTATTTGTAGTTTTTTAAGGAACCTCCATACCGTTCTCCATAGTGGCTGTACCAATTCACATTCCCACCAGCAGTGCAAGAGTGTTCCCTTTTCTCCACACCCTCTCCAGCATTTACTGTTTGTAGATTTTTTTGATGATGGCCATTCTGACTGGTGTGAGATGATATCTCATTGTAGTTTTGATTTGCATTTCTCTAATGGTTAATGATGTTGAGCATTCTTTCATGTGTTTGTTGGCAGTCTGTATATCTTCTTTGGAGACATATCTATTTAGGTCTTCTGCCCATTTTTGGATTGGGTTGTTTGTTTTTTTTGTTATTGAGCTGCATGAGCTGCTTGTAAATTTTGGAGATTAATCCTTTGTCAGTTGCTTCATTTGCAAATATTTTCTCCCATTCTGAGGGTTGTCTTTTGGTCTTGTTTATGGTTTCCTTTGCTGTGCAAAAGCTTTTAAGTCTCATTAGGCCTCATTTGTTTATTTTTGTTTTTATTTCCATTTCTCTAGGAGGTGGGTCAAAAAGGATCTTGATGTGATTGATGTCATAGAGTGTTCTGCCTATGTTTTCCTCTAAGAGTTTGATAGTTTCTGGACTTACATTTAGGTCTTTAATCCATTTTGAGCTTATTTTTGTGTATGGTGTTAGGGAGTGATCTAATCTCATACTTTTACATGTCCCTGTCCAGTTTTCCCAGCACCACTTATTGAAGAGGCTGTCCTTTCTTCATTGTATATTCTTGCCTCCTTTATCAAAGATAAGGTGACCATATGTGCATGGGTTTATCTCAGGGCTTTCTATCCTGTTCCATTGATCTGTATTTCTGTTTTTGTGCCAGTACCATGTAGTCTTGATGACTGTAGCTTTGCAGTATAGTCTGAAGTCAGGGAGCCTGATTTCTCCAGCTCCGTTTTTCGTTCTCAAGATTGCTCTGGCTATTTGGAGTCTTTTGTGTTTCCATACAAATTGTGAAATTTTTTGTTCTAGTTCTGTGAAAAATGCCAGTGGTAGTTTGATAGGGATTGCATTGAATCTGTAGATTGCTTTGGGTAGTAGAGTCATTTTCACAATGTTGATTCTTCCAATCCAAGAACATGGTATATTTCTCCATCTATTTGTATCATCTTTAGTTTCTTTCTGCATACAGGTCTTTTGTATCCTTAGGTAGGTTTATTCCTAGATATTTTATTCTTTTTGTTGCAATGGTAAATGGGAGTGTTTTCTTGATTTCACTTTCAGATTTTTCATAATTAGTGTATAGGAATGCCAGAGATTTCTGTGCATTGATTTTGTATCCTGCTACTTTACCAAATTCATTGATTAGTTCTAGTAGTTTTCTGGTAGCATCTTTAGGATTCTCTCTGTATAGTATCATGTCATCTGCAAACAGTGACAGCTTTACTTCTTCTTTTCCGATTTGGATTCCTTTTATTTCCTTTTCTTCTCTGATAGCTGTGGCTAAAACATCCAAAACTATGTTGAATAAGAGTGGTGAGAGTGGGCAACCTTGTCTTTTTCCTGATCTTAGTGGAAATGCTTTCAGTTTTTCACCATTGAGGATGATGCTGGCTGTGGGTTTGTCATATATGGCCTTTATTATGTTGAGGAAAGTTCTCTCTATGCCTACTTCTGGAGGGTTTTTATCATAAATGGGTGTTGAATTTTGTCGAAAGCTTTCTCTACATCTATTGAGATGACCATATGGTTTTTCTCCTTCAATGTGTATCACATTGATTGATTTGCGTATATTGAAGAATCCTTGCATTCCTGGAATAAACCCCATTTGATTATGGTGTATGATCCTTTTAATGTGCTGTTGGATTCTGTTTGCTAGTATTTTGTTGAGGATTTTTGCATCTATGTTCATCAGTGATATTGGCCTGTAGTTTTCTTTCTTTGTGACATCCTTGTCTGGTTTAGGTATCAGGGTGATGGTGGCCTCGTAGAATGAGTTTGGGAGTGTTCCTTCCTCTGCTATATTTTGGAAGAGTTTGAGAAGGATAGGTGTTAGCTCTTCTCTAAATGTTTGATAGAATTCACCTATGAAGCCATCTGGTTCTGGGCTTTTGTTTGTTGAAAGATTTTTAACCACAGTTTCGATTTCAGTGCTTGTGATTGGTCTGTTCATATTTTCTATTTCTTCCTGATTCAGTCTTGGCAGGTTGTGCATTTGTAAGACTTTGTCCATTTCTTCCAGGTTGTCCATTTTATTGGCATAGAGTTGCTTGTAGTAATCTCTCATGATCTTTTGTATTTCTGCAGTGTCAGTTGTTACTTCTCCTTTTTCATTTCTAATTCTATTGATTTGAGTCTTCTCCCTTTTTTTCTGGATGAGTCTGGCTAATGGTTTATCAATTTTGTTTATCTTCTCAAAGAGCCAGCTTTTAGTTTTATTGATCTTTGCTATCGTTTCCTTCATTTCTTTTTCATTTATTTCTGATCTGATCTTTATGATTTCTTTCCTTCTGCTAACTTTGGGGGTTTTTTTGTTCTTCTTTCTCTAATTGCTTTAGGTGCAAGGTCAGGTTGTTTATTTGAGATGTTTCCTGTTTCTTAAGGTAGGATTGTATTGCTATAAACTTCCCTCTTAGAACTGCTTTTGCTGCATCCCATAGGTTTTGGGTCGTCGTGTCTCCATTGTCATTTGTTTCTAGGTATTTTTTGATTTCCTGTTTGATTTCTTCAGTGATCACTTTGTTATTAAGTAGTGTATTGTTTAGCCTCCATGTGTTTGTGTTTTTTACAGATCTTTTCCTGTAATTGATATCTAGTCTCATAGCGTTGTGGTCGGAAAAGATACTTGATACAATTTCAATTTTCTTAAATTTACCAAGGCTTGATTTGTGATCCAAGATATGATCTATCCTGGAGAATGTTCCATGAGCACTTGAGAAAAATGTATATTCTGTTGTTTTTGGATGGAATGTCCTATAAATATCAATTAAGTCCATCTTGTTTAATGTATCATTTAAAGCTTGTGCTTCCTTATTTATTTTCATTTTGGATGATATGTCCATTGGTGAAAGTGGGGTGTTAAAGTCCCCTACTATGAATGTGTTACTGCCAATTTCCCCTTTTATGGCTGTTAGTATTTGCCTTATGTATTGAGGTGCTCCTATGTTGGGTGCATAAATATTTACAATTGTTATATCTTCTTCTTGGATCGATCCTTTGATCATTATGTAGTGTCCTTCTTTGTCTTTTCTAATAGTCTTTATTTTAAAGTCTATTTTGTCTGATATGAGAATTGCTACTCCAGCTTTCTTTCGGTTTCCATTTGCATGGAATATCTTTTTCCATCCCCTCTCTTTCAGTCTGTATGTGTCTATAGGTCTGAAGTGGGTCTCTTGTAGACAGCATATATATGGGTCTTGTTTTTGTATCTATTCAGCCAGTCTGTGTCTTTTGGTGGGAGCATTTAATCCATTTACATTTAAGGTAATTATCGATATGTATGTTCCTATTCCCATTTTCTTAATTGTTTTGGGTTTGTTATTGTAGGTCTTTTCCTTCTCTTGTATTTCTTCCCTAGAAGTTCCTTTAGCATTTGTTGTAAAGTTGGTTTGGTGGTGCTGAACTCTCTCAGCTTTTGCTTGTCTGTGAAGGTTTTAATTTCTCCATCCAATCTGAATGAGATCCTTGCTGGGTAGAGTAATCTTGGTTGTAGGTTGTTCTCCTTCATCACTTTAAATATGTCCTGCCAGTCCCTTCTGGCTTGCAGAGTTTCTGCTGAAAGATCAGCTGTTAACCTTATGGGGATTCCCTTGTGTGTTATGTGTTGTTTTTCCCTTGCTGCTTTTAATATGTTTTCTTTGCATTTAATTTTTGACAGTTTGATTAATATGTGTCTTGGCATGTTTCTCCTTGGATTTATCCTGTATGGTACTCTCTGTGCTTCCTGGACTTGATGAACTATTTCCTTTCCCATATTAGGGAAGTTTTCAACTATAATCTCTTCAAATATTTTCTCAGTCCCTTTCTTTTTCTCTTCTTCTTCTGGAACCCCTATAATTCGAATGTTGGTGCGTTTAATGTTGTCCCAGAGGTCTCTGAGACTGTCCTCAGTTCTTTTCATTCTTTTTTCTCTATTCTGCTCTGCAGTAGTTATTTCCACTATTTTATCTTCCAGGTCACTTATCCGTTCTTCTGCCTCAGTTATTCAGCTATTGATCCCTTCTAGAGTATTTTTAATTTCATTTATTGTGTTGTTCATCGTTGCTTGTTTCATCTTTAGTTCTTCTAGGTCCTTGTTAAATGTTTCTTGCATTTTCTCTATTCTATTTCCAAGATTTTGGATCATCTTTACTATCATTATTCTGAATTCTTTTTCAGGGAGACTGCCTATTTCCTCTTCATTTGTTAGGTCTGGTGGGTTTTTATCTTGCTCCTTCACCTGCTGTGTGTTTTTCTGTCTTCTCATTTTGCTAATCTTACTGTGTTTGGGGTCTCCTTTTTGCAAGCTGCAGGTTCGTAGTTCCCGTTGTTTTTGGTGTCTGTCCCCAGTGGCTAAGGTTGGTTCAGTGGGTTGTGTAGGCTTTCTGGTGGAGGGTGCCTGTGTTCTGGTGGATGAGGCTGGATCTTGTCTTTCTGGTGGGCAGGTCCACATCTGGTGGTGTGTTTTGGGGTGTCTGTGGACTTATTATGATTTTAGGCAGCCTCTCTGCTAATGGGTGGGGTTGTGTTCCTGTCTTGCTAGTTGTTTGGCATAGGGAGTCCAGCACTGTAGCTTGCTGGTTGTTGAGATAAGCTGGGTGTTGGTGTTGAGATGGAGATCTCTGGGAGATTTTCGCCGTTGGATATTACGTGGAGCTCGGAGGTCTCTTTTGGACCAGTGTCCTGAAGTTGGCTCTCCCACCTCAGAGGCACAGCACTGACTCCTGGCTGCAGCACCAAGAGCCTTTCATCCACACAGCTCAGAATAAAAGGGAGAAAAAGTAGAAAGAAAGAAAGAAAGAAAGAAAAAGGATAAAATGAAATAAAATAATTAAAATAAATTATATAAAATAGTTATTAAAATTAAAAAAATTATTAAGAAAAAAAATTTTTTTAAGTAAAAAAACAGAAAAAAACAAAACGGACGGATAGAACCCTAGGACAAATGGTGAAAGCAAAGCTATACAGACAAAATCTCACTCAGAAGCATACACATACACACTCACAAAAAGAGGAAAAGGGGAAAAATAATAAATCTTGCTCTCAAAGTCCACCTCCTCAATTTGGGATGATTCGTTGTCTATTCAGGTATTCCACAGATGCAGGGTACATCAAGTTGATTGCGGAGCTTTAATCCGCTGCTCCTGAGGCTGCTGGGAGAGATTCCCCTTTCTCTTCTTTGTTCGCACAGCTCCCGGGGCTCAGCTTTGGATTTGGTCCCGCCTCTGCGTGTAGGTCGCCGGAGGACGTCTGTTCTTCGCTCAGACAGGACGGGGTTAAAGGAGCCGCTGATTCGGGCGCTCTGGCTCCCTCAGGCCAGAGGGAGGCGGGGCGAGCGTGCGTCGGCGGAGGCCGGCGTGATGTTGCGTCAGCAGGAGGCGCGCCGTGCGTTCTCCCGGGGAAGTTGTCCCTGGATCCCGGGACCCTGGCAGTGGCGGGCAGCACAGGCTCCCGGGAGGGGAGGTGTGGAGAGTGACCTGTGCTCACACACAGGCTTCTTGGTGGCGGCAGCAGCAGCCTTAGCATCTCATGCCCGTCTCTGGGGTCCGCGCTGTTAGCCGCAGCTCGCACCCGTCTCTGGAGCTCCTTTAAGCAGCCCTCTTCGGGTCGTTTCTGGAGGTGAGGGATACAGCCCTGAGGCCTTGGGCCCATAACCGTGTCGGCTCAGCGTCCTCCCTCTTGTGGGTTCCAGGTAGAATGCAGTAGTGGGGACCCGAGATCCCGCCAGCGGGTTTGGAGCACGGGCGGTGCTCCGTGGGGCAGGCCTGGACCCCTCCTCCCCCTCCGCTACCACCTCTGCACCATGGCCTGACCTGGCATCCTGGCTCAGATGACCAGCATAACCAGGAGTGTGGCAGGAATTTAAAGGAAGGGGTCGGGCTTAGAGGGTCGAGGGCCCGAAGGCCACGGAGGGTGGAAGTGGGTTCCAGCCCTTATGAAGGACCAGGGCTTGGGCCCCCAGTGAGGGCAGCCCCTGCGGGTGGGCAGAGCAGCAGGTGTCCCTGGGCTGGTTGGCAGGAGGTGCAGGGCAGATGGGAATAAGTAACGCCCAGACTTGTTCAGTGGTTTGCTGCCTCTTTGAGCCAAGCAAAGCCTGCCCCGGCCCCAGTTCTGCTCCCCTTTGCCTCCGTTCATTGTGCCCTGGGCACCCCTCTGCTGCCCACAGTGTGCCCCTGCCCCTGGGGAGGGGCTGCTTGTTAAACAGGTAGCCACGTGCCTCTGCTCTTCCTGAAGCTATAAATCCTCTGGGAAAACAGTTTACCAGCAGCTGGGTGCAGTAAGCCCACCACCTCATTCCTCACCTGAAACTGTCTGGGGTCAGCTATCGAGGGTGACAAGAGAAGGCATAAAGACATCTCTACTGAAGAGAGAGGTGGAAAGGTGTATACATTTTATATTAAAAAACACCCAGGATCTAGAATGTTGATTTAAAAAAAAATACAGTATGAGTGTGAGAATGTGTGTTTATGTGTACATTGTGTATATATGTGTGTATGTGTACATTGTGTATATGTATGTATATGTGTACATTGTGTGTGTGTATGTGTACATTGGAAGGATATGCATATGTGTACATTGTGTATATATATGTATGTGTACATGGTGTATGTGTATGTGTACACTGTGTACATTAGAAGGATATGTGTATGTGTACAATGTGTGTATGTGTGTGTGTACATTCGAAGGATATGTGTATGTGTGCACTGTATATATATGTGTATGTGTACATTGGAATGATACACGTATGTGTACATTGTGTGTATATATATGTATGTGTACATGGTGTATATATATGTGTATGTGTACACTGTGTGTGTATACATTCAAAGGATATGGGTATGTGTACACTGTGTGTACATTCGAAGGATACGTGTGTGTGTACATTCGAAGGATATGTGTATGTGTGCACTGTATATATATGTGTATGTGTGCATTGGAAGGATATACACTAGACTTAGCATTAGTGATCTTGGAGCAGTAACATTGTTGAGGACTTAAACTTATTTGTACCTTTTTGTATTGTGTAAATCTTATTTTTCATGAACACGGTACTTGTGTAATAAAAGCAATCAGGTTTTTATTTTGGAAGGGAAAGTAAGTTGGACGGTCCCTCAAGCGTAGAACAGGTGAATGGATTGTGGCATATTCATGCGGTTGCTTTCTGTATAACAATAAAATGAAACAGATTCAGCAATGTGGCTGAATCTCAGAAATGTAATGTCCAGTGAAAGAAACAAGACTTGAAAAGACTAAATGGAGTGTGATCTTATTGATCTAAATTGCAGAGTGAGCAAAACACTGCTGTGGGCTCCCCCCTTACCCATGGGGGCTACGTCCCAAGACCCCCGTGGATGCCTGAAACCACGGGTGTGCTGAACCCTGCATATACGCTGTTTCTTCCTGTACATGCATACCTGTGATGAAGTTTAATTTATAAATTAGGCACAGCATGACTACGCTTGTGCTTTGGGGCCATTATTAAGTAAAATAAGGGTCACTTGAACACAAGTGCTGTAATACCATGGCAGTGGATCTGGTAACCTACAAGGCTGCTAAGTGAGTGACCAACGGGTGGATATGCCAGACAAAGAGATGATTCATGTCCCCAGCAGAACAAAGCTGAACAGTGCGAGCTTTCGTCACACTGCTTAAAACAGCACGCAATTTAGAACTTCTTTCTGGAATTTTCCATTACTTTTGGACCATGGTTGACCTCAGGTAACTGAAGTCGTGGATAAGGGAGATGACTGTCAGGAATTCCCTGGCGGTCCAGTGGTTAGGACTCTGCACTTTCACTGCCGAGGGCCTGGGATCAATCCCTGGTCGGGGAATTAAGATCCCACAAGCCATGCGTGGTGCAGCCCCCGCCCCCCCCAAAAAAAAAGAGTAAAGGGAGAGGACCATCTCTTGTTTAGCGCTGTAGTCGTAGTTGGTAAAAGTAAAGTAGAAATAGAACAAGCTGAGGTGTGATTATGTCTCGAGTTAGCACTATTCTGGCAGGGAGTAGGGATTTCAGAGAGTCTGTGGAGGCTGAGGGTGTTCTGCTGCTTGACCTTATTCCACAAATGATTCATACTTTTTATTGAGATATAAATCACATACCAAAAATTCACCCTTTAAAATGTACAGTTCAGTAGAACAGAAAACCCATGTCCACAGAGACTTGCATAAGAATGTTCAGAGCAGCATTATTCCTAACAGCCCAAAGTGGAAACAGCCCAGATGTCCGTCACCTGAGGAGAGGATAAAGAATATGTGGTCCAGCCACATGATGGAATGTTACTTAGCTGTAAAAAGGAGTGCAGTACTGATTTGTGCAACCACATAGAAGAACCTTGAAAACATTATGCTAAGTGGTTTCTTAATGTGGTTTTGATTTGCATTTTCCAAACAACTAATGTTGAGCATCTTTTAATGTGCTTGCTTATTGGCCATTGTGTATCTTTTTTGGAGAAATGTCTATTCAACTCCCTTGCCAGTGTTTAAATTGGGTTTATTGTTGAGTTGTACGTGTTCTTTTTATATTCTGGAAACTAGATCCTAATCAGATATATGATTGGCAAATATCCTCTCTCATTTTGCAGGTTGTCTTTTTACTCTCTTGATAGTGTTCTTTGAAATATAAAACTTTGAAATTTTGATGAAGTCAATTTTACCTAATTTTTCTTTGGTTGCTTGTACTTTAGATGTCACATCTAAGAAACTGAAGCCTAATCCAAGGTCACTGTGTTTTCACCTATGTTTTCTCCTATGTGTTTTATAGTTTTAGCTCTTAGGTTAGGTCTCTGACCCCTTCTGGGTTAGTTTTTGTATGTGATTTGAGGTAAGGAACCAAATTCGTTCCTGTGCATGTGGATGTCCTGTCGTCTCAGCACCATTTGTTGAAAGGACTGTTCTTTCCACCTTCAATAGTGTGGGCATCCTTGTTGAAAATGAATTGACTGTAGATGCACGGGTTTATCTACGGACTCCCAGTTCTGTTTCATTGATCTGTATTTCTGGTCTTACCCCAGTACTACATGGTCTTGATTACTCTAGCTTCATAGTTAGGTTTTGAAATCCTAAAGTGTGTGTTCTCCAACTTTGTTCTTTCTTCCAAGTTTGTTTAGGATTCTGGGTCCCTTGCATTTCCATATGAATTTCAGGATCATCATGTCATTTTCTCCAAAGTAGGCCACTGGAATTTGGACAGGGATTGCACTGAACCTGTAGATCACTTTGAAGAGTGCTCCCATCTTAACAGTGTTCACTCTTCCAGCACATGAACATGGACTATCTTTCCATTTGTTAGGTTTGTAAAACTTTCTTTCAACAATGTTTTGCAGTTTTCAAGGTAAAAGTTTTAAACTTCTTTTGTGTAATGTGTTCTTAAGTATTTTATGCTTTTTGATATTATTGCAGGTACTACTGTTTCCTTAATTTTTGGATTGTTCATTGCTAGTGTATAGAAATAAAACTTAACTTCTTTGTATCAGTTTTGTATCCTACAACCTTGCTTTACTTGTTGATTAGCTGTAATAGTTGTGTGTGTGTGTGTGTGTGTATGTATTCCTTAGGATTTTCTATGTACAAGATCATGCCATTTCTAAATGGAGGTAGTTTTACTTCTTCCTTTCCAACCTGCATGCTTTATATTCACTACTGAAGTTGTCTGACCTTGGACTTTTCTTTATGAGAATATTTTTATTATTAATGCAATCTCTTGTTATAGGTCTTTTAGTTTAAAAAATGTTTTTTTCTTGAGTTTGTGTGTTACTAGGAATTTGTCCATTTCATCTGGGTTTTCTGATTTGTTGGCATACAGTCGTTCATAGTATTCCCTCATAATTATTTTAAAATTTATAAGTTTGGAAGTAATGTTCCCTCTTAAGTATTTGAGTCTTTTCTCTTTTTTTCTTGGTCAGCTAAAGGTTTGTCCAGTTTTTCGATCTTTCCAAAGACCCAACCTTTGTATTTGTTGGTTTTCCCTATTGTTTTTCTATTCTTTGTTCCACTTATTATCACTCTAAGCTGTATGCGGGCGTCTCACCGTTGTGGCCTCTCCCGTTGCGGAGCACAGGCTCCAGACACACAGGCTCAGCGGCCATGGCTCACGGGCCCAGCCGCTCCGCGGCATGTGGGATCCTCCCGGACCGGGACACGAACCCATGTCCCCTGCACCGGCAGGCTGACTCTCAACCACTGCGCCACCAGGGAAGCCCTTCCCACTCTATTTTTTCAGGGGGGTGGTGGTGATTCTGCTCTTCTTCATTATTTTTCTTAAGGTGAAAGATTATTTATTTGAGCTCTTCTTTTTTAACATTGGTACTTACAGATATAAATTTCCCTCTAAACACTGTCTTCCCAGCATTCCATAAGTTTTGGTATGTTGTATTTTTATTTCTCTCAAATAATTTTCTGATTTCTTTTGTGTGTTCTTCTTTGACCCATCAGTTATTTGAGTGTGTTTTTTAATTTGCACATATTTGTAATTTCCCAAATTTTCTTCTGTTATTTGTTTCTAATTTCATTCCATTGTGGTTGGAGAACATACTTTGTATGATTTCACTCCTTTTAAATTTGAGACTTGTTTTCTCCCAGATGTATGGTCCATTCTGGAAAATGTTCCATGTGTACTTGATAATAATATGTATTTTGCTGTTGCTGGGTTGGAGTGCTTTGTTTTCTATGTCTTATGGTTCTTTCTGTTCCTTTATTCTCCATTACTGCCTTCTTTTATACTAGATCTCATGTATTTTCTAGTGTGCCCTAACCTTTATCACTGTATTTATATATATGAGATATTTATAAGATATGTATATATAATATATATAGTTATTTTTAACTCAAATTAATAGCACCTTAATTTACTAGTATATACACATTTTGTTCGTATATACCTCTGTGCCCACCCTTTTGTGGCCTTACTGTTGTACAAGTTGCATCCTTCTACATTGTGTGCCCATCAACACTGATTTATAACTACTGCATTATGCAGTTGTCTTTAAATCAGATACAAGAAAAGAGTTACTAACAAAAAAATAACGCTTACACTATTTTGTAAAATATTCCTATTAGTTACCCTTGCTAATGCTCTTTATTTCTTCATGTGGACAAACAGCTGTCTGGGTCCTTTCATTTCAGCCTCAAAGTCTCCCTTTGGTATTGCCCCTAGGGCAGATGTGCTAGTGACAAATTCTCTCTTTTCGTTTATCAGAAAATCAATTTCACCTTCATTTTTGAAGGATAATTTTGCTGCCCATAGAACTCTTCAAGCACTTTCAACATGTTATGGCTTCTTGATTTCTTCTGGCTCCATGATGTCTGATGAGAAAGAGCTGTTAATCTTACTGAGGATGCCTGTACACGCTTTCCTTCTTTAGACATGGTTCCTTAAGTTCTTTGAACATATTTTATTTATTTATTTATTATTATTATTTTTTTAAAAAGACACATTTATTCAGCGTCATGATCAGACTATTACATTTAGCAATCAACAGCATGGGTGAAAAAAAAATCTACATTAAAACCCTTTGTTGGAATGCTTTACACTTTCCACAGAACAGAAACTAAAATAACCTGTTATACAAATACAGTCCTCGAGTTTTTTTGCCCATACACATGAATATTGTCTAAAACATGTCTTCTTTGTAGCAGCTAGGCCCCGCCACCATTGTGCTTGGCTGAGTTCACAAATCTATTGTAACCGGTAGCTTCCCTGTCACTTCTCTGGCTCTCGTCTCCTGCTAAGCTTTGTTTCCTGGCAGTTATCAAAACCTTCTGCCACTGCCATAGCTACTGCTGCTGCTGGAACCACCACAGCCACCTTGGTTTCGGGGTTTGGCAAAGTATTGGCCTCCACCACCATAGGGGCCAGAACTCCTGCCTCCAAAGTTTCCTCCTTTCGTGGATCCAAAATGTGAAGATTGATTGTTGTAACTGCCCAAATCGTGGTAGCTTCCACCACCTCCAGAATGGCTTCCATCATTACCAAACCCGTTATAGCCGTTTCCACGGCCACCATAGCCCCCGCCACCGCGGCTGCCACCAAAGCCACCTCGGCCACTGAAGTCTCCTCCACGACCAAAGCTGTCACTCCCACCAAAACCACCTCCACGACCACCACCAAAGTTTCCAGAACCACTTCGGCCTCTTTGGCTGGGTGAGGCGCTAGCCATCTCTTGCTTAGACGGGGCTTTCCTTACTTCACAGTGTGGCCGTTCACTGTGTGGCATTTCTGACTGACAGTCTTGTCTACAGAGTCATGGTCATCAAACGTTATGAGAGCAGAGCCTCTCTTTTGGCCACTGCCTCGATCAGTCATGATTTCAGTCACTTCAATTTTCCCAGACTGTTCAAAATAACCTCTTAGGTGATGTTCTTCAGTGTCTTCTTTAATGCCACCAACAAAAATCTTTTTCACAGTCAAGTGGGCACCAGGTCTTTGAGAGTCTTCCCTTGAGATGGCCCTCTTTGGTTCCACAACTCTTCCATCCACCTCGTGTGGCCTTGCATTCATGGCCGCATCCACCTCCTCCACTGTGGCATATGTGACAAACCCAAAGCCTCTGGAGCACTTGGCGTTTGGATCCCTCATGACCACACAGTCTGTGAGCGCTCCCCGCTGCTCAGAATGGCTCCTCAGACTCTCATCGGTTGTTTCAAACCTCAGACCTCTGATGAAGGGCTTCCGCAGCTGTTTGGGCTCTTTGGGTGACTCTGACTTAGACATGACGGCAGTGGGGGCGGGGGGGAGACGTCAACAATGCTGACTTGGCGGCGTCCAGGAGCAGAAAGGCTGAACATATTTTAAATAGCTGATTTAAAGCTTTTATCTAGTTAGTCTGGACATTTAAAATAAAATAATGTGGCACCTCTGGACATCAGATTCTCCCCTCTTTTTCTCAGGGCTTCTTGTTATTGCTGCTTATTGTAGCTGTTGTTTGTTTCATGACTTGTCCGAACTAATTCTTTAGTCTGTTTTCTCTGTTGTATGTGGCACTGAAGCCTCTGCTTAGTGATTGGTGGAGATTTCCTTGAACGCCATGCCTGGTGCTGACGGGTCTCCCAGTCCTTGCCAAAGGGGCCCTGTGTGCATGTCAGGGCATCCCTTCAACCCTTACTTAGGTAGTTGGTAGCCCTACCTTAGCCTTCACTTCCTGCTTGTACTGAGCCTTCAGATCAGCCAGAGCCAGAGCTTGGGTCTCCTCGGGTATTTCCTGAGCATGTGCACAGCCCAATGCCAGTGGCCTTCTAGTGTCCTGGGATTGTATGGGACCTTTTCAAAACCCACGTAGGCATCTCATTCTGCAGCTTTTCCTTTTAGGCTTTTTGGCTAGTGTGTTGTTAACCCCAACTATTATCTACTGCCCCAGGCAGCCAAAAAGGGAAAAGGCTTTTTATACGAAGCAAACCACAAGTCAGGTGAAATACAGAGAGTCTGCAGCTGGCGTCTTCTAGTGAGCTACCTGATGTCCAATAGTGACAGTTATTTGGGAACGAGGCTTTGAAAAAGCTCTGGCCCATTCTGATCTTTCCAGGCAGTTGGTCTTTAAGGCTGCTGCAGAGCTGGAGAGCAGGGGATGGGACTAAGGCAAGTTAAAGCATTACAAACATTGTGGGCATCACTCTGTGGCTGTTTGTGCTGAGATTCAGCATTTTTTCTTGAAGAAATATGTTGCTGCAAGCCTTTGATTAATATCCATATTTCTGAAAAAGAAGATTCTGACAGTTTTTGTCAGTTTTCTTGTTGCTTTTATGGAGGAAAGAATTTTCAGAAGTCCTAATACCTCCAGTTTTGCTGACTCCAGTTCATATATATTTAATGTTCACTTCTGTATGTACTTTTTCCCCAAACATGTGCATATTAATTTAAAAACTGTTGTAAATCCGGGTTGCAGGAGGCCATATGGAGCAGGCTCCAAGGGAAGGGCTGTGGATTAGCCAGAATGATGCAGCCTCTGCTGTACAGAAGGGCGTGAAAACCTACAGGCTGTCAGCCCCATGGGGGTCAGGAACTCTGCCCTACAACCCCTGTTGCTTTATGTCTCCCAGATTAAGGCTGCCAGGGGCTCAGCTGTACTCAGATGGACGGGACAGAGACCCGACAGCGGAGGCCAGAGGAGCTGGGCCTGCTGCACGGCCTCAGCACAGGAAGACTCCCTGAAGCCTCGGAAGATGGACTGCTGAGTGTCCCTGAGAGCCAAAGGGTGGCCCGTAAACCCCTGGGGCCTGAGCTCAGCAGGGAGACCACCTTGTCCATTGGCCTCCAGGTGACAGTGCCCTTCCTGTTTGCAGGCCTGGGACTGTCTGGGGCAGGCATCCTTTTGAACTATTTCCAGGTAAGAGGGGACTAAATCGGGGTGGTGGGGGTGGGGTACTGTCTAATGTCAGCCTAGGGAGTAGGCAGGTACACATTGTGTCCAGCTTGTGGACAAGGGGCAGGACCTTCTCAAATACCATTTTTCTATAATTTGGGCAAGATTCTTTTAGCTACTGATGTCAGAGACTAACTTTAACCCAGGTTAAGTTTTAAGAGACGATTATTAGCTCATATAATTGAAATATCTGAGGGGCTGGATTTCAGGCCTGGCATGATCCAGGTGCTTAAATGGTATCAGGTTACTGGCTCTTTATCTGTCAGCTCCGTTTCATTTTCAGGCAAGATTCTGTACTTAGAGGGGAGGGAGGCCCTTGGCAGTCAATCCTCTGTAAATGTGCTCTTAAAAAAAAAAAAAAAAAAAAAGCTTTCTACGTCCCTCACTGTGGGCGTTGGGACAGAGCGGCACAGTCCGCTCAGAGGGTTCTAGGCCAGCGGCTTCATGGCAGACCCCACCACCGCCGACCCCACTCCTCATTGAAGAGGAGATGGAGGGCCAGAACAGCGCCATTGCCGCCAGTGTGTGCAGGGTCCCTTTTTTTTTTTTTTGGCGGTACGCAGGCCTTTCACTGTTGTGGCCTCTCCCGTTGCGGAGCACAGGCTCCGGATGCGCAGGCTCAGCGGCCATGGCTCACGGGCCCAGCCACTCCGCGGCATGTGGGATCTTCCCACACTAGTGCACGAACCCGTGTCCCCTGCATCGGCAGGTGGACTCCCAACCACTGCGCCACCAGGGAAGCCCACCATCCCTTTCTTGTTCTTTGAGTATCAAAAGTCCCATTCTTTCGTCGGCATGATCGGCAGAAGTCCTCCCTGGAAGGGCGTGGTACCTAAGAATACTTGAAGCCACTAGTGGCCAGGTCGTCACCGTTGGTTGGCAAGGAGCTGAGAACACAGACTGCCTGGAATGGTAAGCCGGGAGGAGCGGCAGCCTCTGCCCCTCTTGCTGCAGGTGCTCCGTGCCCAGGGAGCTTAGGCCTGCCCCTCACTGATTTGGAACCAGTCAGGGTTTGAGTCCCAGTCTGCCACTTAGCTGTAAGGCTGGTGCTTTAAAATTTTTAAGACCAACACTTAAAAATCGAGATGTCACATAAAAATTCAAGTTCCTGTTTTCCCTTGAAAATCTGGCAACTCTTCCAACATTGGACCCACATTCCCTCACAGCCACAGTTAGTGGTCACTGCCCTCTTGGTGTCCACGGTCCCCACCATCCCTCGGTCTGCACCCACTTCACTGCACTACCTGCTTGCCCCTCCCCTGCCACCTGGGGTCCTCAGTGACCCTTCCAGCCCATGTAGTCCAGTTCCTCGTAGCGTCACAGCACTGGTGACGGCCAGCTGTCTTTCCAGGTTCCTCCCAGACCTGCTCAGACCCCAGCATGGCTATGTGTCACGCCAGAGTCCCTGCCCTGGTGTGACTCAGCCCCAGGCCCCCGTTTGGTCTTTGTGATCCCCAGACCCCTCAGCCCTCTCCTTCCTCCAGTGACCTGGTGCCCTGCGGCCCCATATCCTTCTTTACCCGGTGGTGAGTCACACCGCTGTAGCTTCCAGAGCACCTTGGGGCCTGGCTTCCGCGTCCCTGAAGTTCACATGCCGCAGACCTCCCCCAAGAATTCCCTCTTCCACCTGAAGCCCGCCAGCCTCCTCGCCACCCACCTGACCCTGTCTCCCTGACGTCTGTTCTTTCTGCCGCGATTTTCAAAAAGCCTATTTCATTGTGTGTTCAGTATAACACTACCGAGCATGTATCCCCTGCACACGCACATGTGCTCACTGATAGATACGGATGCACGTGTGTAGGTCACGTACATGTGCATATTTATACACACATTGATTGATACATGCATGTTTGTATATTTACAGACAAGTATGTATAAGTCCCCTGCACACACACGCTGGTTTATAAGTTGCACTTTGAGCGGCAGGTAACAGAACACTGTGTGGCTTGGAGCCCACACTCCAGAGCAGAACAAGCTGGGTTTGCGTCTGACCTTTGTCACTGGCACAGGCCACCCCGTATTCCTGGTTTTCTCCTCTTAAACCAGAGCTAAGGGAGAACTGCCCAGGTCGGGCTCCCGGGAGGGCTGTGACATGCGGTGCCGGGGCCTTGGACTTGGGCCTCGCCCACGAGGGTTTGTGGCCGACGTTCTTATTCTCGTCGATACTCCATCACAGGTAGTTCTGTGCTGATGTTTTTTTTTTTTTTTTTTCTTTTTGCGGTATGTGGGCCTCTCACTGTTGTGGCCTCTCCCGTTGCGGAGCACAGGCTCCGGATGCGCAGGCCCAGCGGCCATGGCTCACGGGCCCAGCCGCTCTGCGGCATATGGGATCCTCCCAGACCGGGGCACGAACCCGTATCCCCTGCATCGGCAGGCGGACTCTTAACCACTTGCGCCACCAGGGAGGCCCTGTGCTGATGTTTAAGAACTTATACAAAAGCTGCCACTCAGATAAGAATTAGAGATACCTGTTCTAGTGTTTCTTTCCCATGCCTGGGGGCAGGGCCCGGCCAAGCAGCCCCACAGTGCAGCTCTCCCCAAGTTTTAAATCTCTGTACACTTGCCTACTGCCTCTGGGATAAAACCCAACCTCCTAAAATGCATCTGAACATCCTGAGCTCACCTGGCTGTATCAGGATGGTTGTAGCCACAGGTACCAGAAAACCGGACTTACAGTGGGGTAAGTAACAAGAAAATATGTCATCTCCCAAAATGAGGTTTCCAGGATAGGGCGATTCCGGGGTTGGAAAGTGGTGTCACCACCAGCCAACGATGTGTCCGAGGACCCGGCATCTTCCCAAATCCTGCTAGTCAGCCTCCACAGGTCAACTTTGTCCTAGAGGCACGTCGTGTCCAGAGGGAGAGAAGCAGACCGTGTTCTGGTTCCTCCTTAAGTGCAAGGAAACTTACCTGGGGACTAGCTCCCCAGCCTCTCCCCGGCCAGATGGGAGGCACGTCCCATGTCAAAGCCACATGGAGGCAGAGGGGATGGAACAGCGTGATCAGCTGGCTTAAGTCATGGTCCGAGGGGTGGGTCCTGCTGCTCCGCGGCCTCACCTGGGCCTCCCCTCCTGTGTCCCTCGGAGCCTTTCCTGGGCCGCTGCCCCCAACATCACTTCCCAGGGCGTTGCCTCTACCTCCGCGGTTGAATGAGACTCCGTGAGCCCAGAGGCTGCACTTTTTTTTTTTTTAATACATTTGTTTTTCTGGAAAAGTAAAGCATTCACGTGCCCGAAAGGTCAGCATGTGCACGGGGACAGGACGTGCTCCCTGCCTGTCCCCAGGCTCTCGCTTCTCCAGGGCAGCCAGGACCTGCACCTCCTCATCTGCCTCTGTGCATTCCTCTCACCCTTTTACCCACGTGGTGGCACATACAAACTGTTGTGTGTTTTGCTTTTTTCACTTTACAGTGTATCTCAGGTTATTCTTTGTAAATATGTTAAGAGCTTCCTTTTTTAAAAAAGATTTATTTTTTTAATTTTATTTATTTTTGGCTGCATCGGGTCTTAGTTGCAGCACACGGGCTTCTCTCTAGTTGTGGCATGCGGGTTTTCTCTAGTTGTGGCACGCGGGCTCCAGAGGGTGTGGGCTCTCTAGTTGAGGTGCACAAGCTCAGTAGTTGTGGCACGCAGGCTTAGTTGCTCCACGGCATGTGGGTTCTTAGTTCCCTGACCAGGGATGGCACCTGCGTCCCCTGCAATGGAGGGTGGATTCTTTACCACTGGACCACCAGGGAAGTCCCAAGAGCTTCCTTTTTTTTAATGGTCGTTCAGTATCCCATCAGGCAGACACACCAGAGTTTATTCACCATGTTTCCTCTGATGTTTAAGTTTCACAACTAAGTTAGTTTGCTCGGGCTCCTGTAACAAAGTACCACAGATGGGGTGCTTTAAACAACAAACATTTATTCTCCTGTCCTGGAGGCTGGATGTCTGAGATCCAGGCGTCAGCAGGGCCTCTCTCCTTGGCGTGTAGACGGCCGTCGCCTCCCTGTGTCCTCACGTGGTCGTCCCTCTGTCTGTCTCTGTCCGAGTCTCCTCTGACTATAAGGACCTATTGGATCGGGGCCACCCCCCCACTTCCAGCTTCCTATCTCCAAATACAGTCCCATTCTGAGATGCTGGGGATTGGGGAGGGGCACACAAGTCAGCCCTTAACAGCTTAGAGCAGCACTGCTGACAGTGGCACGTTCTTTACACGTCTGGGTGAAGGAGTGGACGGATTGCTGCAGGTAGAGCTGCTGGGTCCAAGGGCACAGGCGTCCGTAACCATGATGGACGTGGGGCTGCTCCCACCTCCCTTAAGATCACAGCCTCTGTGATCTTTCACGACCTGGCAATGGATCGTACACTGTGTGCTGTGGTCTCTGCTCCAGGGAATGAGCTGTCCCGGGGCTCAGAGCTTAAGCAGCCCCTGTGCCCCACGGCTGCTGTGGGACAGCAGTCAGCAGAGCTGGGTTTCGGCTTCAGGTGTCGTGATGCTGCAGCCGAGGGGTCAGCGTGCTGAGGCCTTCATCCCTTCCCCTTGGGCATGTCCAGCATGGCAGCTTCATCCAGGGGTGGGGTCGGAGGAGGAGACCATCTGCTAGCAAGATGGGTCCCAGGAGCAGCATCTTTGCTGGCTACTGGACGCGTCAAGTCCCTGAGGTCAGCTCACCCTGGGGGTCATGGTTCAGAGGCCAGGATCCCTGGAGGCCGTCCCTGGGACCACCAGCCGTGTTCACTGTAGTGGGATTTGCATTTCTCACCAGGAGTGAGCGAGGTTGAGTATCTTTGGGTATGTCCTTTGTCCGTATTTCTGAGGAGTGGTTTTTGTTTTTGTATTGATACTTCGGGGCTCTTTACATCTTAAGGAAATTGGCCCTTCCATTGTGATACGGATTGTAAATATGTTTCCCATTTTTCCATTTACCTTTTGACATTGGTTCTGGTGGTTCGTTGCTGTGCGTGTACTTTTTTCTGTAGTTAGATTAACACACTCCCTTTCAAGGCTCCGAGCCTGCGTCCTCCTCAGCGACAGCGACTGCCCCTCATGCAGCTGCCCCGCCCCCCAGGCCCCTGCAGGCCACACAGGCCACAGGTCAGAGGGCACCTCTCAGGCAGGAGGAAGCCCCACTCTGTCGTGCGTCTGCGCTCTGCATTGCGCGCAGTGAGAGTTCAGGCTGGCCGTCCGCGGACACTGAGCTGGTCTGCAGAGGGGTCAGAAGCCCCGGGCCCCGAGTGCGGGTGGGCGTAAGGGGAGGGAGGGCGGGTCCTGCAGGGGTCACGCCTTAGCAAAGACGCAGGGTGGCCTGAGAGGCTGGGAGGGCAAGCAGGCGGCTAGAGGGCAGAGGCGAGGGGTGAGAGCTGAGGGAAGAAGCTGAGGCTGGACTGGATGACACGGGTGAGGTCAGCCTGTCCATCACCTCCTGCCCCAGGGTGGGGGGCGGCTGAGCACTGGCCGTGTTGAGCACTCACGTGCGCTCACAGCCAGGGAGGGCCTTCGGGGCAGCTCTGGGCGCAGGGTGAGCTGGCTGGGGTGGGCGCCCGAGCCTGGAGCCTGCTGCCCGCTGCCCCCTGGATATGAAGGGCTGCTTACCCTCAGGCACGGAGTGGAGGCCGCTCGGGGCCCCTGCTCCCCATGCCACAGCCGCGCACGGCCTTGCACCCCATTGACCCTGGATGCCCTGATACCAGCGTAGACCCGGTGCTGACCAGGGCCTCCAGGGAGTGGGCTCTTGATGGGACGCAGAACTTACGGGGGCCCCGTGGTGGCCAGTAAAGGCGATTGAGGGGCCGGTGGGGGTGTGCCTCCCCCAGGGCGAGTGCACGTTGGCCGGTACCTGCGGCAGTGCTGACGCCAGGGGCTCCTCTTGCCGCCTTGGAACTGAGCAGGAGCTGCGGGAGGGCCACTCGGCTCAGCGCCGGCCTCGGGCAAGGGGGCTGGGGGTGGCTGTCGCCCTGAGAACTGGAAGGACGAGGGTCCCGGCAGGCCTGTGGCCTTAGTGCAGGCAGACACATCTGTCGCCCTGTGTGTTTGGAGTGTCCGGGAGGCGGGGTTCCCAGAGTTCCTTCCCTAAACGAGACGGCCCTTAGGCCGTGGCCCAGGCGTCTAAAAGGCCCAGAGCCGGGCGGCCGGTGCTGAGGCGCTGCCTGGAGGTCAGGCACCTGTGCTGACTGCTGGCTGGCTCGGGACCTGCACCAGGGACATCCGGTCAGGACAGGAGGGTGGTGACCTCTGCCGAGCGCCACTGTGACACCCACGAAGTGAACAGACCCCACTGGGCCCACCCAGTTGATCTCGGGGGCTCCCAGGAGCCCAGGTTTGGGGGTCACCTCCTCTGGTCTGTGGCATCTGACTCAGGACAGGGAGGCTGCCCCCTGTGGGTGGGCGGTGCCGGGGGCCCAGGGTTGGCTCCCTGCCCCGTATTGCGGCTGCCCTCCTTGGTCGCTGTGCCTCCCAAGGCCCATGGGCAGCCAGGCTGCGAGGGTTCCAGCAGGTCTGCGAGGGGCCCCTTCCCAGGAGAGCAGGGTGTGTACCTGCGTCGTGGCTCAGCTGGTGGACGGCACACGCCAGGGCAAGTTTCTGGCATCAGCTTACAGCCCTCGGTGGTCTAGGGGCCCCGGAGGCTCTTGAGGGTTCTCTTCAGTGGAGGCGACTCTGGGGCCCGATGGGGGTGCCTGCCGGCTCTGATGGAGCCTCTTGTTGGAGGGGCCCCTTCGAGGCAGGCTGCTGGGCAAGTACGGCCTAGATGGGCAGGAGTGAACTTTGCACGTGAAGACGGTCACCTCCAGAAGGCACAACGCCCGCACAGGTGCTAGGCTGTGTTCGCACGTCAGGATGAGCTGCTCCCGGTGGGCAGAGGCTCTTAGGGGTCTGAGCAGGGGGAGGCTCGCTCTGTGAGGGCGGTGGCAGCCCATCCTCTTTGGGGGGGGCTCCTTTGTGAGTGTTCGGGTGTCTCAGGGAAGGTGTCCCATGAGTCTGTAGAGGGGCGGCCATCGTGTAGCGCCGGCCCCGCGGAAGGTGCAGCAAAGGCCCGACCAGCAGAGAGCCTGCGGCTGCAGGCCCACCTGGGAGAAGCGACGGTCAACAGGCCGAGAGTGCTGAAGTGGGCGCTAAGCGGAGCGTGCTAGCCAGACCTGCAGGGCACAGCATTTACCAGCTGCTGCCTGGTGCGGTCAGTGTCCCGACAAGACTAGATGTTGGGTGTGGGGCCCACAGGATGGCTGCGGCCACCACTGCGAGGCGGCTCGTCTCTGCCAGGTTTAAGGACAGAGCTGGGCGGTCAAGTGCAGAACAGCGGGTATTCGCTTCACTCAGGAGGCCTCGCCAGACCAGGTTCAACCCCGAGGGCCAGTTTCAACGTGGTGGCCTGCGCTGGGCCGCATTAACTATTTTAACCGGGGAGGTGGGTACCACGGGGTCCCCTTTCGTCAGCCAATTTTTAAGTCAGGCTGGCAGCAGGGGTGCCTGATTCGGTCCATACACAGTCGTTCCGGCCTCGGGCAGGTGGTGACCCTGGGGCGGCACGCGCACAAGCCAGCCAGCGGGGCTCCGTCCCCGGCGGCCTTCACCGTGTCGGGAGCTGTTCAGTCAGCAGAAAGCAGCTGGTGAGGCTGCCGGGCATGCGCGGTCAGGGGCGGGCCGTCCTGTTCGTGACGCCAGCTGCAGTGACGGCTTCCTCTTGAGGGACCTGCACCTGGACAGGTGAGCTCAGAGTTCATCAGCCCCACGCACCAGGCCCGGGGGAGGACATGCCTCCCACGTGGGGCCCTCAGGGCTGTGCTCAGGAGCGCCAGCTGCCAGAGGCTGCGCTGGCGGGCATTGTAGGAACACGTACCGGTTCCCGTGGGGCTGTGACTGACTCGTTTGCATTCCGTGGGCTCCTCGGGGGTCGGGGCGGCGGCAGTGGGGCTGCCCCAGGCCCTGCTGGCTTTACCAGGTGTCCAGGCAGCACATCATAGGAATAATGTGGGCCCTACACGGCTCAACTCGTGGACGGCTGATGGGTCTCTTTCTGTCTGCTTCTACAGTGCAGCTTGTTGGTTTGTCCACACAGCACACACGTGGGCCACAGGCCAGCGCTGTGCTGGACGCCGCCGTGGATGGGGTGCCGGGCCTGCTCTTGGCCGTCACAGCCGAGCAGGGAGCGACAGGGGCCTGAGTCGGGGTTAGGCAGCGGCAAGGGCTACGGGGAACCGAAGGGGCAGAGCTGGGTGACAGCTGGAGCAGCCTTGAGGGGGTGCCGGGAAGGCGTCCCTGAGGAGGGGGCTCTGGGCTGAGGCCTGCGTGGCGAGGGGGCTGGCCGGCCGGGGCGGGGGCACTCGGTCCCACATGGTCACCGGCAGGTGCGTTCTGCCGGCCAAGTTGGAAGCAAAAATGAAGACGACCTTTCCTGTTGCCGAGAACGTAACTGCCTTGACCTCTGGGACCTCAACACGATGGGGGGATTCAGGCCTTTAAGAGTGACCGTTTCGCTCAGAACCAGCCCAGGCTCAAGGTGACCCGTGAGAGGGCGGGAGGCCGTTGGGAAGGTGTGCTCCTGCGAAGAAAGCTGTCCCCACCGAGGACCCTGAGATGGACGTGAGGCCCGGCCGTGCGCCCACCCTCCGCGGCCCCTCCTAACTGTCCCGCAAGTTGAGGGGTTGGGGGGGTTCTGATGCCGCAGCTCTGGGTGCGCAGGGGCTGGGCTCCCATTTCCGGAGCGTCTGGTGGTCCTGAGCAGCGTGAGCTGAGACCCTTCTGGTGGGGTGGCGGGAGGTGGTCAGAGGCCCGGGGAGGGCAGGGACTCTTCAAGGTCACCCAGAGCCACCTGGCACCGGACCCAGATTCCTCCCGAGGCCCAGCACAGCCCCAGCATACAGCTCAGGCGCTTGGAGACTTTCCACTGTGCTCTGAGCTCCTGTGCAAGTCACGTTCCCGATCTCCTCGATTGTGCGCCAGTGAGCTGTGTTGACATATTTTGTTCTCAAGTTGCATGGGAAAGTAATCTTCCACACACGATGGCATCTTTTACTTGTTTTTGGTGACAGTTTATTTTTTGATGGTTATAAAAGCAAATAATCACAATAGATATACAGAAAGTTATGAACTAAAGGTCACTTAGGATCCCACCACCTGAAAGTACCCACTTGTAGCATTTTGGTATATAACCTACTAAATTGCTCACCGCTTGTGTGTGTGTGTGTACTTATTTCTCATTATTTTTTAAACAAAAATGAGAAACATTTTTGTAATGATTTATACCCTGCTTAATTAGGGATCTTTCCCATATGTAATCATGCAAGTGGTTGTCTATTTCCACATCTGCCCTGATGAGAGTGGTTCAGGAACCCACTGTGTATGATTTTATGTTGTATTATGACGTTCGACTGCATTTAAAACTGTAAGGAGATCACAGGAGGTGCTGAAGCCAGGAGAAGGAAATCGCTAGTTGGGGGGCCTGTCCAGCTGTGGGCCTGGGGACTGGGGCAGCCAGTGTCCAGAGTGGGCCCGCTGAGAGGGGTCTGTCTTAAATAAGCTAGCGGCCTTAGATGCATCAACTTCTGCCACACTTTCCTTAGAAATGTGCTGTTTCTCTCAGCCTCCTGCTGGTTCAGACTCCTGTGTGAACAAACGGACCCTCATCTCAAAGGCGGGCAGCAGCGGGGGCAGTGGGCCCTGGAGTCGGGGGTCGAGGTCCTGGCCCCCGCCTGTGAGGCTGACTGGGGGGTGGTCATGGGCAAACCTTCACGGGGCCGTCAGCTTCTCATTTGCAAAACCGGGACCTTTGCTTCCTGGTGCGTGGCTCGGGGGTGCCTTGAGAGTCTGGTGATGGACGGAGTGTGACGTGTGTGCACGTGAAAGGGCACGGGGGGTCAGCTGTGGCCTGAAAGCTCAGGGAGAGTCTGGGCTGCACAGGGAGGTTAGGAGTTGCTGCATTATCTGTGTCCCTTTGCTCCTGCTCTGCAGCAAACCGCGCCTGACTCTGTAGCTGGCGGGAAGCCCGCTGTCAATTTGATCTCAGATCTTTCATTTGCACGCCACTCAGCGAGCAGCTGGTGGGACACACAGCCCAGGACCGTCCCCTCCTGTGACAGGACGGCTGCTGCTGGCTGCCCACGGGGCCGCAGCCAGAACACACCCCAGCTTCTCCTTGGCGGGGTGGCGGGGTCCCGAGTGCCAGCATCTCCGGAGGTGGGTGGTGGAAGCCGTCAGGACCCCAGGATCGGGGCCCAGAACTGGACGGGGGCAGCGTCTGCTGCGCTCACACACAAGGGACCGACAGACCCCAGCCCTCGCTGGGAAGTGGGACTCCTTCTGTCTGGCTCCTGGGAGGGGCTTCATGAGAAAGTGAAGCGGGCGAGGAAGGATGCAGTGAAACATCGGGGGCGCGAGGGAAACGGCCGTCAGGGTCTGGCTGGACTTGGTGAGGAGGGAATCGGGCTTGGCCGGCTCAGTGGGATCTAGGGTGCTGAGGGCTGGACTCCAGGCTGAGGGCTGGGCTTGAGCATGGGGTGGGCTGTCCGAAGGAGGGGAACCGGCCGAGGCGCACAAGAGGTGTGAGCGAGCGTCCAGCCCTCAGCTTTGGGCTCTTGCTGGCTCTGGCCTTGACCCTGCTCAGCCTGCCCTCCGGCCTGGACACTCTGTCCCCGGCACCTGTGGGGTGCACAGTGGACACACTCATTTATTCCACGAAGAGGCCCCCTTCTCCTCGGGGTCGGGGCGGCAGCTCAAGGCTGGTTTAACCTCTGTCGGCACGAGCCTGGGCCCCTAAGAAGCACCTTACAAGTCTCTGTCCTTTGACAGACAGCAGGGCTGCATTCCTTCTGTGAACACAGCCTCTTCCTGTGGCCGTGAGCCCCTCGACACCTAGGTTGAGTGGCCGCAGGGCACGGCTTCTTCCTTGGGGGCCTGCAGGCCTCTCGACCTTGAGGGGTGACAGTCCTCAGGGGCTCAGACCTGGCCCGAGGAGCAGGTGCTTCAGGCTGAGATGTCCCCAGGCCCTGAGCGGCCTCACCAAGGCCAGGCCTCACGTGGCTCCAGCTCTCTGGTCCAGCCCGAGCCAGCGTGGGCCGGACAGCTGGGCGCTGTCAAGGTCGCCCCAGGGGACAGGGAGCCTCCTCGTGGGAGGCCAGCCGAGGGAGGTCCCACCAGACACGGCAGCCACTCTCAGAGGAGAACCTGATCTTCGGGGAGTGGACAGCAGGAGTGGCCAAGCCCTGAGCGAGGCTGAGTCACCCGGCCTTTGTTCCTCACTGTTGGCTCTGGCCCTCGGCTGAGGGGCAGTGGGGACTGTCCACAGCACAGGGCGCCTGGCAGCTCTGCCCGGGTGGACCCCTTAAGAAACGCATCCTGGTGTGGGCGGAGGCCAGTGTTGGGGGCGCCCAGGCTTGGCCATCCAGGGAATACGTCACCGGCCTGGCCATGGTGGTCACCCAGCTGGACCTGGAGCTCTGCTTTCAGGGCACGAAGCTGCGAGGCTTCCGCTGTGAGTTCACCCGCTGCCCCCGCGGGGTCCTCCCCGAGACCACCTTCACCATCGTGGGCCAGGTGGTTGTGCCCGTTCTGCTGTCTGGCCTCGGCCTGGTGACGGCCGGCTTGCTGATGAACACCATCCAAGTGCGTATGGCGAGGCGAGGGGCAGCTTGGGCCCTGGGGTGGGGGAGCAGGCATCACGCACAGGGCAGGCCCCTGGGTCGGGCAGGGGACCGGGCTCGGGGGGCTGGCAGGAGAGTCCTTCTGGGACCTCAGTGTCTGAGAGTCACAGGGGCTTCTGACGACCCTCCACCGTCAGCCTGCATGAGACTTCTCAGCCTGGGAGCTCGAACCGTTCTCCTTCCAGCAAACGCAGACACATTAGGCAGGGCCTGGAGGGCCTTGGGTCCTGCTCCGCCGGTCTCTCCCCACCCGAGGGGCTCAGGCATCCTGCCTCAGTCTCTCCACCTGCAAACCGGGCAGCGTTGTGAGGTTGGTGTGCTGGCCCGAGCAAGGGTGCCGGGCACTGCTTCTCCAGCCCCAGAATCTCCGGAGGGGGTGGTCTCAGCAGGAGGACAGGGTCCTGAGCATGGCGGGGGTCCAGGAGCACAAGGGGATGCAGATGCAGGGAGTCTCCATCAGGAGAGGTGTTTGCTGGGAGGCCCAGGGGGTCTGTTTATGCCCTGGGTCGGCTCTGGGAGCCGTGTTTGGGTCACTTACGGAGTGAGTGTGTTCTCGAGCCACTGGGTCCTGAACGTGAGCATGCGGGGGGGGAGGGGCCGTCACCTCTCACATCCTGCCGTGCCCCTGCCTCTGAGCTGGAGGGGGCGGCCGACACCCACCCGGTACCCGGCTCTGAACGTGGTTCTCGGGGCGGTGTCTGGCTGCCCTGCCCAGTGGACAGGGCACTTCCTCGTGTGCTGCCAGCTGGACATCCGGATTCCTGTCTGCTGCTTCCCCTGGAGTTGCCCCAGGGTCTGTCACCCTCCCTGGGCCTTGCGGACACTGGGAGAGTCTATCCTGAATCTCCCTCCTTGACCTTCCCCAGCACCTTGCGTGGAGCATGGCCTCGTGTCCCCGAGCTGCCCACCCGTGACCCTTTCTGTGGGGCCTCGGGGCCGAGAACAGGTGCCGAGAGCTCGACAGAGTCCAGGAGGTTTGGTGGGGCCCTGGGGGAGAGGGGGTCATGCCTGACCATCAGCGGAGGTGCCCCGGGGCTGGGTGGAGGGTGTCCATCTGGAGAGTGCAGCGCCTTTCCTGACCACGTGCGGGTTCCATCTGGGAGGTGGGCCCAGAGCAGATGTGGGGAAGGCTGTCTGCAGGTTTGGCCTTGAGCCGTCAGCTTCGGGAGGGCCAGCGACTGGGAGGATGGAACAGCTCTGTATGTCACAGCCCTTTCCTTGTCCCCACTTTGCAGATAGGGTGTGTGAGGGTCAAGGGCCCTCTGTTTACTGGGTTCTGGTGCTCACCCCTCCTGGCAGTGCAGGAAGCAGCCTTGGTGCTCCCAGAGGGAAGCCCACATCACGGGGGGCTCCTGGCTCCAGCGGTGCCCAGGCTGGTGCCTGACCAGAGCCCTTCACACCGGGCCTCGGGGCTTCTGAGCCCACAGTGAGGTAGACCACCTGGCCCGACAGCCGCGCCTCGTGGACGGTCCCCGGCGCAGCTCTGTACCTGGCTGGGTGCAGGTTTCACCTACGCTCTTTGAGGCTGGGAGTCTCTGATTCTGGGCCTGGGGATTGAGGCCCAGTAAGTGGCCAGAGTATCAGTTTCGTGTCTTCAAAAAATTATTTTTGGGCCTCCCTGGTGGCGCAGTGGTTGAGAGTCCGCCTGCCGATGCAGGGGATACGGGTTCATGCCCCGGTCTGGGAGGATCCCATATGCCGCGGAGCGGCTGGGCCCGTGAGCCATGGCCGCTGAGCCTGCGCGTCCGGAGCCTGCGCGTCCGGAGCCTGTGCTCTGCAACGGGGGAGGCCACAACAGTGAGAGGCCTGCATACCGCAAAAAAAATAAAAAATAAAAATAAAAAATTATTTTTCAGTTACACAAGTAAGGTGTAAGTATTTCTTTTTATGGAACAAGCATCGCAGCGAGGTCCAGCCCTCTTTGACCACAGCCTCAGTCGCAGTAGGTCCCTTACTGTCGAGTCGTGTGTGTCATTCCAGACCTTTCTGGGGTTTACATGCTCACGTGGGCACCAGTGAAAGCACGTGTGATTCCTCTTCCCAGATCAGGGCCGAAGCAGACAGGCTGGCTGCTCGGAGCAGCAGCCGAGAGCCAAGCGCCGGGCTGGTGGACAGAGCCACTTGTCATCCAGTTCCTCCTTCGTTTGTTGAGTGAATTTGGTTGAATCCTGAGCAGAAGCTGACCTTCCTGGCGGGCGTGTCTGGTGGCCGTTGGGCCCCCCTGCAGACAACGGGGAGGGGGCGGAGGCAGCAAGGGAGGAGGGGCAGGTCGGAGACTCTGCAGATGCTTTGCTGGGCCTCAGAGGTGGCGTTTCCAGGGTGTGTGAGCAGCAGTGAAGGTCCCGGTGAGGGGGCCCGTGTGCGCAGACCACAGAGGGGGCGGGCGTGTGGGTGGGGGGGCGGCCGCTGAGGGTGAAACTTTGGTCGCTTTGTCCTCGTTCTTTGTTCTAAAACAAACATCGCGTCTTGCTTCACTGGGGTCCAGCGCAGGCGTGGAGAAAATCGCACGGCCGGTGAGCACGCAGTTTGGTGAGCCGTCTCGGGATAAAGGGGTGCCTTAACCCGCCAGATGGAGGGCTCGCAGCCCCTCAGCTCCCCCGCCCCGCCCACTCCTCATGCCCCGATCTGCACTGCCTTTGTGTTTGTGGAACATGAGGACCTGCGTGCCCAGAACTGGAATTAGTGAAGGGTCGTAAGGGGCTGAGTGACATGTCCTCCCTGGCACCTGGGGTCTGAGATGACCCAGAGGTGCTGCTCAAGGCTGCAGGGGAGAACTGGGGGCTGTAGGCGTGATTGAGAGACACCCCCCCCACACCAAGCGCAAGAGCCAGCGCACGGGGCCCGTGCAGCAGGGTCAGCGTGGAGCCTTGGGTGGGGGACCTGTGGGACGTCCAAGGCTGTCCGCGGTCGGGGGCAGGCGTGAGCCGGGTTGTGGAGCCAGCCGCTGTTAAGGTGCTCTGGGAGTGGATGACCAAAATCCTGACCCATTCAGGGTCTCCCTGAAGAGGTCTGCAGGTCAGGCAGCTCCAGCCCTGTTCATCCCTTGGCCTCGGTGTCCCCGGGGCCCTGGCCTTCTGTTCTCCTGGCGCCGTCCACCTTGCTGGCTTTGTCCCTGAGTAGCCCCTCGTGGTCGTCAGACCTGATGTGTCTAAAGCCCCTTCCCAACCCTCCTCGGCCATGCCTGTGGCCCAGCCCAGGCGACCCCTTGCAGGAGGATGGGACCACCGCCCGCAGGCTCACCTCTTGCTGCCTCTGTGTGGGGTGGGGAGGGGCCTGGGCCTTGGAAGGGAGAGGACTTGGAGAGAAGGGAGAACCGAAGCAGGAGGGGGAGTCAGGGTTAGAGGGCAGGGGGTCACGACCTTGCTGTAGTGCTGGCAGAAGCAGATCCGAGTGGACGGGGTGAGTCCAGGGAAGGGTGGGCGGGAGCGTGTGCCGGGGCCTCAGGTTCCTCGCGGGCAGCCTGACTCCCCGGCCCGGCTCCGTGTATCCTGGAACAGGGACTTTCTCGGCCGCGGACACGGGATCTTGGCAACGGCTGACCCTGGGTTTTCCTTTGAAAGCGTAACATTCGTGGGTGAGCCGGTCCCACAGATTCAGGGTTCCTGTGGGCGCTGAGATGTCTGTGCCCACGTTGAAGAAGCAGAGATGGTTATTAGATTTTTGCAGCCTTCCTGTCTGGAGAAAGAAAATAAGTCCCTTACATTTTTGTCTTTTGTTGTTTTTTTGGGGGGGCTGTGTTGGGTCTTTGTTGCTGTGCGCGGGCTTTCTCTAGTTGCAGCGAGCAGGGGCTACTCTAAGTTGTGGTGCGTAGGCTTCTCATTGCGGTGGCTTCTCTTGCTGCAGAGCATGGGCTCTGGGCGTGCAGGCTCAGTAGTTGTGGCTCGTGGGTTCTAGAGCACAGGCTCAGTAGTTGTGGCGCACGGGCTTAGTTGCTCTGCGGCATGTGGGATCTTCCCAGACCAGGGCTCGAACCCATGTGCCCTGCATTAGCAGGTGGATTTTTAACTACTGCACCACCAGGGATGCCTCCAGTCCCTTACATTTAAAAAATGTAAAAGGTCAGGAGGGAGATGAGGAGCCCTCAGCGGAGGCTAAGATGGGACAATCAGAGGTCAGCACAGGACAGGACGAGGCCCCGTCAGCCACGTGGAGACGGGTGTGCCCGTCACATAGCGGGGGAGGGGTTCCCACGGGGAGTCACCCCACACACAGCGGTCTTAGGTGCTGAGGCCAAGTTCAGTGGTGCCAGGGAAGAAGGGGGCTGAGAGAAGGGGGTTTACTTGGGGGGTGGGTACTCGGTCTTGTGTGTTGGTGGGAGGAGGGTGAGAGCGCCAGCCCCTGGGAGGGGGCTTCTCAGGTGGAAGGGGCCTCGGCTGGACAGGACGCAGCACCCCGCTGGCTGGTGACACGTTCTTTCCGCACTTTTTGGAGAGGAAGTCTTGTAACTCCACCAAAGCTGGGACTGGATTCTCAACTTCCCAGCTTTGTAGAAAAGGTAAAGGAGAGGGAACCGTCATTGTGAGTCTGCGAAACTTCCCAGATCTCAGGACACGAAGAGGTCTTCACAGGGCCTGGCCCGCCCTTGTGGGGCGGCTCTTTTGATGACCCTCTGGGCCCCCGGGGTAGGGGGACTCTTGTCTTGGGGACGGGGAACCAGACCCCACGCCATCTGCCTCCCAGCTCACAGAGCAGCAGGGTTTCTAGGACCAGCTTCTGTGGAGGGTCACAGATAGCTCAGGCCCAGGGAGGCGAAAGCAGCTAGTCGGATCAGTTGGAGTGTGAAAAATTGGTTGGGGTAGGGGCAGTCTAACTGCACGTTAAACAGGTAAGACCATTTTCCCTTCACAAAGAAACGTCTTCGCGTTCTCTTGAAGCGTGCTTGTGCTTCCCGTTCCTTCTTTTTACATTTTTATTTATTTACAAGTGATAGAGACACATTCCGTCAGTTTTCACAAATCCAGGGCCCCCACATGACCTTGGGCCCCACCCATCGGCCTTAGGGCCAGGGAGTCCCTGCCCAGCCCAGATCGTCCTGCCAGCTCGCCCGTGAGAAATTCCACAAGAAATCCCCAACTTTGAAGTTGGGGGTTCATTCCTGTTGCTACAGACGTGCACGCAGGACAAAGCAGTTCCCCGTCCACGGGCACGGGCCCAGACCCGGTCTCCCGGCAGCCAGGGAAGGAAGGGGCTCCCTGGGCCGCTGTTCACGGTTGATCATTACTCTGTTTAGTTTAAAGCCATTTAAGAAACGGGGTAGTTTTTTTCATTTTATAGGGAACGAGGACTTGTCGAAGTATCTCTCGAGCAGTTCCCGAGAGGCGCGGTCCATGTGCTTGGACTGACCCCCAGTTCTTTCCTCGCAGCACTGGCCCGTGTTCACGGAGGTGAAGGACCTGCTGACCTTGGTGCCGCCCCTGGTGGGCCTGAAGGGCAATCTGGAGATGACACTGGCCTCGCGCCTCTCCACCGCGGTGAGTGGATGTCTGCACATCTGACCTCCAGGTCTCCCCGTGGAGCTCGTGGGCGGGTGGGTTGGACTCTGAAAATCTGACGTCACTGGGAATTGTCCTGTCGTGTGGCTCTACGTGGTCACTCCTTCCCGCCATCACCTTGCTCTTTGGCCGGAGGCTGGGCTGCGGACAAGGCCCAGATGTCAGGGGTGCTGTGTCCTTGTGTCCCCTGTTCATGCTGGAGCCTGAGGCTGGTTCCACACATGACCCAGAAGCAGTGGCAAATGTCCTAGAATCCTCGTCACCAGGGTGTCCTCCTCTGGGCACTCTGTCACAGTTCCCAGCTTTGCTACTCTCGTCACCCTCCCAGGGCATGGAAATCCCTTTCCTTCTGTTATGGGGATGGTCTCCTTTCTCTGTGAAAATGTCCTGATGTGCTGTGTTCTAGACACCGAGAGGTGGGCGATGCAGCTGGGGTGCTGGGGGGGGGGTCCCTGGAGCCCGAGGCTGGAGAGAGAGGTGAGGGGTGGCCAGCTGAACATGTCCATGTCCTAACCCGTGGAGACTGAATGCTCCCTTACGTGGAGGTGTTTGCACATGATTAAGTTAAGGCCCTTGCGGTAGGAGATAATCCTGGATCGTCCAGGGGGCCCGGTGTTGTCACAAGGGTCCTTACCAAGGGGAGGTGGGGTTGGGGGAAATGTCAGACAGAAGAAGGAGGCAGGTTGGGGGAGCAGATGCTCGCCACCAGCCTGCAAAGATGAAGGAAGGACCGTGAGCCAGGTATAGCTCTACCTGCTGGAAACGGAAAGAAACAGTTGCCCCCCTGCATAGACCCTCTGTAGACCCCTGGCCTCCAGAACTGAAAGAGAAGATGTTTGCATCATTTTCAACCACTGAATTGGTGGTAATTTGTCACAGCAGAGGCCGGACCGTGCAGTCTTGTGGGCCATTGAAATGTCTTAAGTGACAGGTGACATGGTGCCCGTGTGTGTGCACATACACGTGTGCACACATGTAAGTGTGATTAAATGGGTCAGTGAGAGGGAAGAAATGTTGATGGTAATCCCTGCCATGGTGGCATTTCAGGTTACATTTTTTTAATATAAATTTTATTTATTTATTTATTTATTTATTTATTTAGGCTGCGTTGGGTCTTCTTTGTGATGCGCGGGCTTCTCATTGCGGTGGCTTCTCTTGTTGCGGAGTCCAGGCTCTAGGCACGCGGGCTTCAGTAGTTGTGGCATGCGGGCCCAGTAGTTGTGGCTCGTGGGCTCTAGAGCACAGGCTCAGTAGTTGTGGCACACAGGCTTAGCTGCTGCGCAGCATGTGGGATCTTCCCAAACCAGTGCTTGAACCCGTGTCCCCTGCATTGGCAGGCGGCTTCTTAACCACTGTGCCTTGGGTTACATTTTTATTTCATGGTGCTTAACTGCATATTAAACACTTCTGTGCTGTGATTGTGTCTTACTGTTATAATTTTTTTAAATGCATAAAATGTGGAGGGGAGAAGAGAATGATTGGAACAGTTGATCATCACAGCCTGTTTGAGGAGAACAGCCCCATTATCAGTGCAATAGAACCTTTAAAAGCATTCAGGGGCTTCCCTGGTGGCGCAGTGGTTAAGTGCCGGAGTCCAGCTCCAGTGAGTCCAGGGATACCCAAGGGATGGATAGCTTCGGGGAAGGAAATAAATCTATTACACTTCTTAAAGTATCAGCATTGCATGTTTCTCTCTCTTTTTTTTGTTTACAATCACAGATTTATATATTGTAGTTGATTACATTACCAGGTACGTGACCAAACAATCTTAGCACAATCAAACCTCAAAATATTCTATAAAGATGTTTTTAAAAAAAATATCCCCTAGTTTCTAGATGTACTATTAAAATATTTCCCCAAGTTCCCATTAATCACAGGTTATTTCTTAGTAATCAAGCCAAGCAGTTATATAATTATTTTAATTGTAGAAGTTGGAGCTACTTGTTCCTATTTCTCTTCTTGCATGGGCAACCTTTTACAATGGTTCCACAAAAATATTTACAATATACCCTGCATGCCCTTTCTCGTTGTTTCCTCCAACTGAGACAGTGTTTTCTCCCTATCCTAGCAACCAATTCTGCTCTAGGCATTTGCTTTTCTATTATTAATCTTCCTTTATAATAGAACCATAAATTTCCTATGTCATCAGGAACTCCGGCCCATGGCCATAACTCCATACTAGAGGGTGTTTTCCATAAAAACATCCCCTTAGTTCCAGGCTCTGAATTCTTTACCCATTTCCCTGGGGCTTTAGTGGGTACTTCCCATTCTGTGGTAGTTTCAGGAGGGGGAGTCCTTAGAGGAATTTTTCTTTCACATGGAGCAACATCCCCCCAAAATTGCCCCTATATGTAAATTTATTATCATAAAACATAACAACAGAGCTATAGTCCACCCTCCCGGCATGGCGCTGCCTTGCAGTTTCGCCTTCCGTTGCTTCATGACTTTGTCATGGTGCAGTGGCTCCAGGATGGCTTCCGACAGTTAAGAATCCGCCTGCCAATGCAGGGGACACGGGTTCGAGCCCTGGTCCGGGAAGATCCCACATGACTTGGAGCAACTAAGCCCATGCGCCGCAACTACTGAGCCTGTGCTCTAGAGCCCGCAAGCCACAACTACTGAAGCCCGCACACCTAGAGCCCATGCTCCACTGCAAAGAGAAGCCACTGCAATGAGAGGCCCACGTGCCACAACGAAGAGTAGCCCCCGCTCGTCACAACTGGAGAAAGCCTGCGCAGCAATGAAGACCCAGCTCAGCCAAAAATAAAAATATAAAATAAATTTATAAAAAACAAAAAAAAGAAGCTTTCAACACCCAACACTGTATTAATGTGTAAATCAATACAACAAAAACTCACAAATTTTAAGTGTACGGGTCAGTGACTTTTGACAAATATACACACTGACATAACTACTACCCCTATCAGGATACAGAGCCTGCCACCCACAGTCCATCCCAGAAACCCCTGATCCACTTCCAATCTCTGTATATTAGTTCTGCCTTCAAGACCCACTCATGATGTAAAAAATATTCTTAGTGCAACTTGAAATAGAAGAATATTTTATTTATATTGTTCTGGATGTTTTAGCTAGTGTAATATGCCAAGAAAAGGAAATAAGACCCTTAAATAAAAAAGAGGGAGAGGGCTTCCCTGGTGGCGCAGTGGTTGAGAGTCCACCTGCAGATGCAGGGGACACGAAATATCTAGAAAAGTTTTAAAACTAATAATCTCAGTAAAGTGATCTGGTTTCAAAATATCTAGATGAAATTTAAAATAGACATTAACATGTATAACTACATACTTCTGCACACACTAAAATTGGTCATTACAAAATACAACTGAATTGTAAAATTGAATTGAAAAAATTGGAGAGAGATATCTTTCAAACAATGAACAAATTTTTTTTAGTTGTACATATATATACATTCTTTTCTTATTTGTATATTCTTTTCCATTATGGTTTATCATAGGATAGTGAATATAGTTCCCTGTGCTGTACAGTAGGACCTTGTTCTTTATCCATCCTATATATAAAAACTTACATCCGCTAACCCCAACCTCCCACTCCACCCCTCCCCCAACCCCTTCTCCCTTGGCAACCAGCAGTCTGTTCTCTGTGAATCTGTTTCTATTTCATAGATTCATGTGTCATATTTTAGATTCCACGTATAAGTGATATCATATGGTATTTGTCTTTCTGACTGATTTCACTGGATCTCTAGTTGCATCATGTTGCTGAAAATGGCATTATTTCATTCTTTGTTATGACTGAGTAATATTCCACTATATATATGTACCACATCTTCTTTATCTATTCCTCTATCAATGGACATTTAGGTTGCTTCCATGTCTTAGCTGTTGTAAATAGTGCAGCAATGAACATTGGGGTGCATGTATCTTTTTGAATTATAGTTTTGTCCGATATATGCCCAGGAGTGGGATTGCTGGATCATATGGTGGCTCTATTTTGTTTTCTGAGGAACCTCCATACTGTTCTCCACAGTGGCTACACTGTAAATGAGTTACATTCCCACCAACAGTGCAAGAGGGTTCCCTTTTCTCCACACCCTCTCCAGCATTTACTGTTTGCGGATTTTTTGATGATGGCCATTCTGACTGGTGTGAGGTGGTACCTCATTGTAGTTTTGATTTGCATTTCTCTAATGATTAGCCATGTTGAGCATCTTTTCATGTGCCTATTGGCCATCTGTATGTCTTCTTTGGAGAAATGTCTGTTTAGGTCTTCTGCCCGTTTTTTTGATTGGGTTGTTTGTTTTTTGTTGTTGAGTTGTATGAGCTGTTTGTATATTTTGGAAATTAAGCCCTTGTTGGTTGCCTCATTTGCAAATATTTTCTCCCATTCTGTAGGTTGTCTTTTCGTTTTGTTTATGGTTTCCTTTGCTGTGCAAAAGCTTGTAAGTTTGATTAGGTCCCATTTCAAACCGTGAACAAATTTTAAAACTTTTTCATACTGAAGCCTCAAAAAGAAATGTGTGGGACCCATACAAATAAAATGACAAAACTCCATAAAGGGAAATAGAAATTTGGAGGGAGAGATGGAGTTTCTGATGGGAAAAATCAATGTTGTAAAGTTACCAGTTCTCCCTGTTTTTGTTTATAAAATTAATGCAGTTAATGTCAGAGAAATTTGGGGGAACATTTGACAGTATTAATTAATTAATTTATTATTATTATTTTTTTATTTTTTTTTTGCGGTACACGGGCCTCTCACTGTTGTGGCCTATCCTGTTGCGGGGCACAGGCTCCAGACGTGCAGGCTCAGTGGCCATGGCTCACGGGCCCAGCCACTCCGTGGCATGTGGGATCTTTCTGGACCGGGGCACGAACCCATGTCCCCTGCATTGGCAGGCGGACTCTCAACCACTGTGCCACCAGGGAAGCCCTTGACAGTATTATTTTAAAGTTTATCTGGAGGAATGAGTCAGAATAACCATGAAAATATTGGTAGGAAAAAGAGAAAGAAGACTAATGGTGAAATTTGATTTCCAGATTTTACAACATAATATAAAGTTATAGTAAGAAAACTATTTTGCAGCCAGTCTCAATTGATATATCAGAGAACAAAACAGAACATCCAGAAATAAACTCAGGCTTATACAAATATAATCTACTGTATGATAATATGACATTTTAAATCAATGAAAAGAGGGTGGATTATTAATAAATGGTCCTGAGATAATTGGCTAATTCTTTAGAAGTAATTTTTATTTTATGTTATACATAAATGTATATTTTGAATACATGGAGTAATTTAAAGTAAAGCATGATACCAGAAAAACACATCAGTATTTTTAGAATTGGTGACAAGAAATGCTTTTTAAGTAGCAGAACAAATGCATAACTCATAAAGGAAAGACGATGCCTTGTCTCAGTTAAACTGGGAGCTACGTAATAATTTTAGTTCCCTAGGGCTGTCATAACAAAGTACCACAGACTGAGTGGCTTAAACAACAGCAATGTATGGTCTCCAAGCTCTGGTTATAAGTCAGAGATGGAGGCTGGAATGGGCTGGCTCCCCCTGAGGCTATAGGAGTCTCTGCTCCAGGCCTTTCCCCAGCTCTGGGTCTGCTGTGATCTCCACTGTTCCCTCGCCTGTAGATGCACTGCCCCAACCTCTGTCTTTGTCTTCATGTGGCTCTCCCTGTGTGCACATATCTCCAAATGTCCCCTTTCTATAAGGACAGCAGTCACATTGGATTAGGTGCCCACCCTACCCCAGTGTGACCTCATTATAAACTAAGTACATCTCCAACCACCCTATTTCCAAATCAAGTCACTTACGAGGTTCTAGGGGTTCGGACTTCAAGTTCTGTTGGGGGGACAATTCTACCCGTACAGTTTCCTTGCACAAATTAAAAGGGGAATAACTCACAAGGGGAAGAGTTATACAAAATTAACAGAGCTTCTGTATCCTCAAGTATCTAAGCAGCTCTTTTACATCAGCATGAAGACAGACCCTTCAATAGCAACATGAGCAAAGCGTATGAATCAAAATTTCGCGTTCAGGGTAAGTCTCCGCGCTCCCAATGCATGGGGCCCGGGTTTGATCCCTGGTCGGAGAACTTGATCCCATGTGCATGCCACAACTAATAAGTCTGCAGTGCCACAACTAAGAGTCCGCATGCCGCAACTAAAAAAAATAAAATAAAAATCCCGCATGCCACAACTAAGACCTGGCGCAGCCAAAATAAGTAATAAAAGAATTAAAAATTTAAAAAATATATTAAAAAAAGAAACTGCCAGAAAATTTTATGAAATCTCACCAGCAGTTTTTGAGATATTCAGTTTTTCTTCATCCTCACCAGTATTTGGTATCATCTAGTTTTTATTTTAGCTGTTTTATTAAACATGTAGTCATATCTCATCTTGGTCTTAATTTGCATTTCCCTAATGACTAATAATGGTCATCTTTTCTCATGTGCTTCTTTGCCATCACATACCCCTTTGAGTGAAGCATCTATTCATATCTAATTACATTACTGTTTTTACTCTTGAGTTTTGAGAGCTCTTTATAAATTCTATATATGAGTCTTTTGTCATATATGTGGTTTGCAAAAATTTTCTCCCATTCTCTGGCTTGACTTTTCACCCCCCTGAAAGGGTGTTTTAAAATATTTTATTTTCATTTTAGTAAAATACACATAAATTTTACCATCTTAACTGTTGTTAAATGTGCATTTCTCCACGTCCTCCTCAGCACTTGTTATTTCCTGGGTTTTTGTTTTGTTTTGTTTTTGGGGGAGTTTGTTTTTTAAGTAGTAGCCATCCTAATGGCTGTGATATTGATTTGTATTTCCCTAATAATTAGTAATGTTGAACATCTTTTCATGTGCTTTTTGCCATTTTTAATTTTCTTGGAGAAATGTCTATTCAAGTCCTATACACATTTTTTAATGGGGTTTATTTATTGGTTGTTGAGCTGTAGGAGTTCTTTATGTATTCTGGAACTTAACTCTTATCAGACATATGATTTGCCAATAGTTTCTCCCTTTCTGTTGGTTTTCTTTTCACTCTGTTGATTGTGTCCTTTGATGCACAAAAGTTTTAAATTTTGATGTAGTCCAGTTTATCTATTTTTATTTTCTTACCTGTGCTTTTTGAGTCATATCCAAGAAATCATAACCAAATACAATGTCATAAGATTTTCCCCTATGTTTTCTTCTGAGAAGTTTATAGATTTAGCTCTAATGTTTAGATCTTTGATCCATTTTGAGTTAATTTTTTTTTTTTTTTTTTTTTTTTTTTTTTTTGCGGTATGCGGGCCTCTCACTGTTGTGGCCTCCCCCGTTGCGGAGCACAGGCTCCGGACGCGCAGGCTCCGGACGCGCAGGCTCAGCGGCCATGGCTCACGGGCCCAGCCGCTCCGCGGCATATGGGATCCTCCCAGACCGGGGCACGAACCCGTATCCCCTGCATCGGCAGGCGGACTCTCAACCACTTGCGCCACCAGGGAGGCCCTTGAGTTAATTTTTGTATATGGTATTAGGTAAAGGTTCAACTTCATCCTTTTGTATGTGGCTGTCCAGATTTCCCAGCACCATTTGTTGAAAAGACTGTCCTCTCCCCATTGAACTGTCCTGGCATGCTTGTCAAAAATTATTTGACCATATATGCCAGGGTTTATTTCTGGGGTCTCTGTTCTAGTCCGTTGGTCTATGTGTCTTTATGGTAGTACCACACTATTTCAAAGCCTGTAGCTTTGAAATAGGTTTTAAAATCAGGAAATATGAGGCCTCCAACTTTGTTCTTTTTTAAAAATTTTTATTGAAATATAGTTGATTTACAATACTGTGTTAGTTTGAGGTGTACAGTAAAGTGATTCAGTTATATATATATATATTTATTTATTTATTTTTACACTCTCTACCATTATAGGTTATTACAATATATTGAGTATAGTTCCCTGTGCTATACAGTAGGTCCTTGGTTATCTATATAGTAGTATGTATATTTTAAGCACAAACTCCTAATTTATCCCTCTCTTCCCCTCCCCTTTGGTAACCATAAGTTTATTTTCTATGTTTGTGAGTCAGTTTCTGTTTTGTAAATAAGTTCATGTATCATTTTTTTTAGTTAGATTCCACATATGAGTGAGATACCATGTGATATTTGTCTTTGTTTGTCTTACTTAGTATGATCATCTCTAGCTCCATCCACGTTGCTGCAAATGGCTTATTTCATTCTTTTTTATGGCTGAGTAATATTTCACTGTATATATGTACGACATCTTCTTTATCGATTCCTCTGTCAATGGACTTTTAGGTTGCTTCCATGTCTTGGCTATTGTAAATAGTGCTGCCATGAACATTGGGGTCCATGTATCTTTTCTAATTATGGTTTTCTCCAGATACATGCCCAGGAGTGGGATTACTGGATCATATGGTAGCTCTATTTTTAGTTTTTAAAGGAACCTCCATACTGTTCTTCATAGTGGTTGTACCAATTTACATTCCCACCAACAGTGTAGAAGCATTCCCTTTTCTCCACACCCTCTCCAGCATTTATTATTTGTAGACTTTTTAATGGTGGCCATTCTGACTGGTGTGAGGTGATACCTAATTGTAGTTTTGATTTGCATTTCTCTAATAATAAGCAATATTGAGCATCTTTTCGTGTGTTTGTTGGCCATCTGTGTGTCTTCTTTTGAAAAAATGTCTTTTTAGATCTTCTGCCCATTTTTTGATTGGGTTGTTTGTTTTTTTGATATTGAGCTGTATAAGCTGTTTGTATTTTTTTTTCTTTTTTTTTTGTGGTACGTGGGCCTCTCACTGTTGTGGCCTCTCCTGTTGCAGAGCACAGGCTCTGGATGCACAGGCTCAGCAGTGGCCATGGCTCATGGGCCCAGCTGCTCCACGGCATGTGGGATCTTCCCAGACTGGGGCATGAACCCGTGTCCCCTGCATCGGCAGGCGGACTCTCAACCACTGCGCCACCAGGGAAGCCCTGTTTGTATATTTTAGAGATTAATCCCTTGCCAGTTGCATCATTTACAAATATTTTCTCCCAGTCTGTAGATGGGCTTTTTGTGTTGTTTATGGTCTCCTTTGCTGTGCAAAAGCTTTTAAGTTTAATTAGGTCCCATTTGTTTATTTTTGTTTTTATTTCCATTACTCTAGGAGACGGATCCAAAAAGATAGTGCTGTGATTTATGTCAAAAAGTGTTCTGCCTATACCTTCCTCTAGGAGTTTATAGTATCTGGTCTTACATTTAATCCATTTTGAGTTTATTTTTGTGTTTGGTGTTAGAGAATGTTCTAACTTCATTTTGTAGCTGTCCAGTTTCCCAGCACAACATATTGAAGAGACTGTCTTTTTTCCACTGT
The DNA here is from genome assembly GCF_025265405.1 of Mesoplodon densirostris. NCBI lineage: Eukaryota > Metazoa > Chordata > Mammalia > Artiodactyla > Ziphiidae > Mesoplodon > Mesoplodon densirostris. The sequence continues at coordinate 110,311,383 of NC_082670.1, read as the reverse complement.
ATAGTCTTGTCTCCTTTGTCATAGATTAATTGACCATAGGTGTGTGGGTTTATTTCTGGGCTTTCTATCCTGTTCCATTGATCTATATTCCTGTTTTTGTGCCAGAATCACACTGTTTTGATTACTGTAGCTTTGAGGTATAGTCTCAAGTCAGGGAGCCTGATTCCTCCAGCTCCGTTTTTCTTTCTCAAGATTGCTTTGGCTCTTCGGGGTCTTTTGTGTTTCCATAAAAATTTAAAAAATTTTTGTTCTAGTTCTGTGAAAAATGCAATTGGTAATTTGATAGGAATTGCATTGAATCTGTACATTGCCTAGGATACTATAGTCATTTTGACAATATTGATTCCTCCAATCCAAGAACATGGTGTATCATTCTGTTTGTGTCATTTACGATTTCTTACATCCGTGTCTTACACCTTTTGGAGTACAAGTCTTTGCCTCCTTAGGTAGCTTTATTCCTAGGTATTTTATTCTTTTTGATGCAATGGTAAATGGGATAGTTTCCTTAATTTCTCTTTCTGATCTTTCATTGTTAGTGTATAGAAATGCAACAGATTTTTGTGTATCAATTTCATGTACTGCAATTTTACCAAATTCATTGATGAGCTGTAATAGTTTTCTGGTAGCATCTTTAGGATGATCTGTGTATAGTATCAAGTCATCTTTAAACAGTGACAGTTTTACTTTTTCTTTTCCAGTTTGGATGCCTTTTATTTCTTCTTCTTCTCTGATTGCCATGGCTAGGACTTCCAAAACTATTGTTGAATAAAAGTGGTGAGAGTGGACATCCCTGTCTTGTTCCTGATCTTAGAGGAAATGCTTTCTGCTTTTCACTGTTGAGTATGATGTTAGCTGTGGGTTTGTCATATGTGGACTTTATTATATTGAGGTAGGTTCCCTCTATGCCCACTTTCTGGGGAGTTTTTATCATAAATGGGTGTTGAATTTTGTCAAAAGCTTTCCTGCATCTATTGAGATGATCATATGGTTTTTATTCTTCAGTTTGTTGATGTGGTGTATCCCATGATTGATTTGCAGAAATGAAAAATCCTTGCATCCCTGGGATATATCCCACTTGATCACGGTGTATGATCCTTTTAATGTATTGTTGAATTCAGATTGCTAGTATTTTGTTGAGGATTTTTGCGTCTATGTTCATCAATGATATTGGCTGGTAATTTTCTTTTTTTGTGGTATCTTTGTCTGGTTTTGGTATCAGGGTAATAGTGGCCTCATAGCATGTGGGCTCTTCGTTGCGGTGCACAGGCTTCTCTCTAGTTGTGGCACGCAGGCTCCGGAGTGCACGGGCTCAGTAGTTGTGGCACACAGGTTTAGTTGCCCTGCGGCATGTGGGATTTTAGTTCCCTGACCAGAGATCGAACTGGCATTCCCTGCATTGCAGGACCAATTCTTAACCACTGGACCACCGGGGAAGTCCCTTTGTTGGGACTTTTTAAATCACAGATTCAATTTCAGTACATGTGATTGGTCTGTTCACATTTTCTATTTCTTCCTGGTTCAGCCTTGGGAGATTGTACTTTTCTAAGAATTTGTCCATTTCTTCCAGGTTGTTCATTTTATTGGCATATGGTTGCTTGTAGTTGTCTCTTATTATCCTTTGTATTTCTGTGGTGTCTGTTGTAACTTCTCCTTTTTCATTTCTAATTTTATTGATTTGGGCCCTCTCCCTTTTTTTCTTTTTTTTTTTTTTTTTTTTCTTTTTTTTTTTCGGTACGCGGGCCTCTCACTGCTGCGGCCTCCCCCGCTGCGGAGCACAGGCTCCGGACGCGCAGGCCCAGCGGCCATGGCTCACGGGCCCAGCCGCTCCGCGGCATATGGGATCCTCCCAGACCGGGGCACGAACCCGTATCCCCTGCATCGGCAGGCGGACTCTCAACCACTGCGCCACCAGGGAGGCCCTCCCTTTTTTTTCTTGATGAGGCTGGCTAATGGTTTATCAATTTTGTTTATCTTTTCAAAGAACCAGCTTTTAGTTTCTTTCGTCTTTGGTATTGTTTTATTTGTTTCTAGTTCATTTATTTCTGCTCTGATCTTTATCATTTCTTCCCTTCTACTAACTTTGGATTTTGTTTGTTCTTCTTTCTCTAGTTGCTTTAGGTGTAAAGTTAGGTGGTTTGTTTGTTATTTTTCTTGTTTCCTGATGTAAGCTTGTATTCCTATTAACTTCCCTTTAGAACTGCTTTTGCTGCATCCCATAGGTTTTGGGTCATCGTTTTTTTCGTTTTCATTTGTCTCTAGGTATTTTTTTGTTTCCTCTTTGATTTCTTCAGTGATCCATTGGTTGTTTAGTAGCATATTGTTTAGCCTCCACATGTTTGTTTTTTACAGTTTTTTCCTTGTTGTTTATTTCTAATCTCATAACGTTGCGGTCGGAAAAGATGCTTGATATGATTTCAGTTTTCTTAAATTTACCAAGGCTTTCTTTGTGGCCCAGCATGTGGTAGATCCTGGAGACTCTTCTGCATGCATATGAGAAGAATGTGTATTCTGCTGCTTTTGGATGGAATGCTCTATAAATATCAATTAAGTCCATATGGTCTAATGAGTGATTTAAGGCCTGTGTTTCCTTATTGATTTTCTTTCTGAATGGTCTATCCATTGGTGAAAGTGGGGTGTTGGGACTTCCCTGGTGGCCCAGTGGTTAAGACTCCATGCTCCCAATACAGGGGGCCCAGCTTCGATCCCTGGTCCGAGAACCAGATCCCTCATGCGTGTCGCAACTAAGTGTTCGCATGCTGCAACTAAGGAGCCTGTGAGCCACAACTAAGGAGCCGGCAAGCCGCAACTAAGGAGCCCGCTGGCTGCAACTAAGACCTGGCATAACTTAATTAATTATTTAATTAATTTTTAAAAAGCAATTAATAGGTATTAAAAAAGAAAGCATGCTATAAAAAAAACGAAGTGGGGTGTTAAAGCCCCCACTATAATTGTGTGGCTGTCGATTTCTCCCTTTATGGCTCTTAGTGTTTGCCTTACATATTGAGGTGCTCCTCTGTTGGATGCGTATGTATTTACAATTGTTATGTCTTCTCCTTGGATTGATCTCTTGATTATTATGTAGTGTCCTTCTTTGTCTCTTATAATAGTCTTTATTTTAAAGTCTATTTTGTCTGATATGAGTATTGCTATTCCAGCCTTCTTTTGATTTTCATTTGCATGGAATATGTTATTCCATCACCTCACTTTCAGTATGTATGTGTCCCTAGGTCTGAAGTGGGTCACTTGTAGACAGCATATATATGGGTGTTGTTTTTGTATCCATTCAGCCATTCTGTGTCTTTTGGTTGGAGCACTTAATCCATTTAAGGTAATTATCAATATGTATGTTCCTGTTGCCATTTTCTTAATTTTTTTGGTTTGTTCTTGTAGGTCTTTTTTCTTCCTTTCCTCTCTTTTTCTCTTGTGGTTTGATGACCATCTTTAGTGTTCTGTTTGGGTTGTGTTTCCTTTTTTGTGTTTGTACCTATTATAGTTTTGGGGTTTGCTGTTCCCATGAGGTTTTGTTATAGCAGTCTATATATGTACGTGGTTATTTTAAGCTGCTGGTTGCTTTCCTGCCTAGAGAAGTTATTTTAGCATTTGTTGGAAAGCTGGCCTGGGGGTGCTGAATTCTCTTAGCTTTTGCTTGTCCATAAAGCTTTTGATTTCTCTGTCAAATCTGAATGAGAGCCTTGATGGATAGAGTATTCTTGGTTGTAGGTTCTTTGCTTTCATCACTTTATATATATATCATGTCACTCCCTTCTGGCCTGCAGAGTTTCTTCTGAGAAATCAGCTGATAACCTTATGGGAGTTCCTTGTATGTTATTTGTTGTTTTTCCCTTGTTGCTTTTAAAGTTTTTTCTTTGTCTTTAATTTTTGTCAGTTTTATTACTGTGTGTCTTGGCAGCGTGTTCCTCCTCCTTGGGTTTATCCTTCTTGGGACTCTCTGCGCTTCCTGGACTTTGGTGACTGTTTCCTTTCCCATGTTAGGGAAGTTTTCAGTTATTATCTCTTCAAATCTTTTCTCAGGTCCTTTCTCTCTTCTGCTTCTGGGGCCCCTATAATGCAAATGATGTTGCATTTAATGTTGTCCCAGAGGTCTCTTAGACTCTCTTCATTTCTTTTCATTCTTTTTTCTGCTCCTCGGCAGTTATTTCCACCATTCTGTCTTCACTTATCCGTTCTTCTGCCTCAGTTATTCTGCTATTGATTCCTTCTAGTGTATTTTTTTTTTTTTTTTTTTTTTGCTGTACGCGGGCCTCTCACCGCTGTGGCCTCTCCCATTGCGGAGCACAGGCTCCGGACACACAGGCTCCGCGGCCATGGCTCGCGGGCCCAGCCGCTCCGCGGCACGTGGGATCTTCCGGGATCGGGGCACGAACCCGTGTCCCCTGCATCGGCAGGCGGACTCTCAACCACTGCGCCACCAGGGAAGCCCTTCTAGTGTATTTTTCATTTCAGTTATTGTATTGTTCATCTCTGTTTGTTTGTTCTTTAGTTCTTCTGGGTTTTTGTTAAACATTTCTAGCATCGTCTCGATCCTTGCCTCCATTCTTTTTCTGAGATCCTGGATCATCTTCACTATCATTATTCTGAATTCTTTTTCCAGAAGGTTGCCTATCTCCACTTCACTTAGTTGACCTTCTGAGGTTTTATCTTGTTCCTTCATCTGGAACATATTCCTCTGCCATTTCATTTTAACTTTCTGTGATTGTGGTTTCTGTTCTGCAGGCTGCAGGATTATAGTTCTTTCTGCTTCTGCTGTCTGCCGTCTGGTAGGTGAGGCTATCAAAAAGGCTTTTGCAAGCTTCCTGATGGGAAGGACTGGTGGTGGGTGGAGCTGGGTCTTGTCCCTCTAGTAGGTAGGGCCATGCTCAGTCAAACTTTAATCTGCTGATGGGTGGGGCTGTTTTCCCTCCCTGTTAGTTGTTTGGCCTGAGGTGACCCAGCACTGGAGCCTACAGGCTATATGGTGGGACTAGTGGTGACCTCCAGGAGGGCTCACGTCAGTGAGTACTTCCCAGAACTGCTGTTGCCAGTGTCTTTGTCCCTGCAGTGAGCTTCGGCTGCCCTCCCCATCACTTCTGCAGGAGACCCTCCAGTACTAGCAGGTAGGTCTGGCCAAGTCTCTTTTTTTTTTTTTTTTTTTACCCCTGGGTCCTGGTGCACACAAGACTTTGTGTGTGCCCTCCAAGAATGGAGTTTCTGTTTCACCCTGTCCTGTGGAAGTCCTGCATTCAAACCCTGCTGGCCTTCACAGCCAGATTCTTTGGGGACTCCTCCTGTTACCGGATCCCCAGGCTGGGGAGCCTGATGTGGGGCTCAGAACTCTCACTCCCGTGGGAGAACTTCTGTGATATAATTATTCTCCAGTTTGTGAGTCACCCACCCAGCAGGTATGGGATTTGATTTTATCATGATTGCACCCCTCCTACCGTCTCGTTGTGGCTTCTTCTTCTTCTGTTTTTAAATTTATTTATTTTTTTTGCTGTACGCAGGCCTCTCACTGTTGTGGCCTCTGCCGTTGCGGAGCACAGGCTCCGGATGCGCAGGTTCAGCGGCCATGGCTCACGGGCCCAGCCGCTCCGTGGCATGTGGGATCTTCCCGGACTGGGGCGCGAGCCCGTGTCCCCTGCATCGGCAGGCGGACTCTCAACCACTGCGCCACCAGGGAAGCCCTCTTCTTTGTCTTTGGATGTAGGGTATCTTGTTTTAGGTTCCAGCATTTTTTTTGTCATTGGTTGTTCAGCAATTAGTTGTGATTTTGGTGTTTTCATAAGAATGGGGTGAGCTGACGTCTTTCTACTCTGCCATCTTGAACTAATCTCCCAAACAAACTCTTAATATGTCCTGCATAGGTGAGTTGGCACCTTTGGAACAAGGGGCCACTTACATCTATCATTCTAAGAGATCACCAGTCTGTCTTGGAGTCCTTCTTCTTACTTGTGTGTATATCCGTTGTAGAGTTTTGGTTTGCGGCTACTATGAGATTTTACTATAGCAGTCTATATATATGCATGATTGTTTTAAGTTGCTGATCTGTTAATTTCCAATGCATTTCTGATATCCTGCATTTATACTTTTCTCCTCTCCTGATTTTGGTTTAGATATATACTTGTGTGTGGATGATTTCCTACTTTCACTCTCTGTTTGCCTTTATCAGTGAGCTTTTCCATTTGCGATTTTCTTGTCTCTAGTTGTGGCCTTTTCTTTTCTGCTTAAAGAAGTTCCTTTAGCATTTGTTGTAAAGCTGGTTTGGTGGTGCTGAATTCTTTTAGCTTTCGCTTGTCTGTAAAGCTTTTATTTCTCCATTGAATCTGAATAAGACCCTTGCTGGATTGAGTATTCTTGGTTGGAGGTTTTTCCCTTTCATCACTTTAAAGATATCGTGCAACTCCTTTCTGGCCTGCGGAGTTTCTGCTGAAAATCTGCTGATAACCTTTTGGGGGTTCCTTTGTTATTTGTTGCTTTTCCCTTGTTGCCTTTAATATTTTCTCTTTCTCTTTAATTTTCGTCAGTTTGATTACTATATGTCTTGGCATGTTCTTACTTGGGTTGATCCTGTATGGTACTCTGTGCTTCCTGGACTTGGGTGACTGTTTCCTTTCCCATGTTAGAGAAATTTTAAGCTATTATCTCTTCAAATATCTTCTCAGGCCCTTTCTGTCTCTCATCTTCTTCTGGAACCCCTATAACTCGAATGTTGGTGCATTTGACATTGTCCCAGAGGTCTCTTAAACTGTCCCTGTTTCTTTTCATTCTTTTTTCTTTATTACATTCTGAGACAGTGATTTCCACCACTCTGTCTTCCAGCTCACTTAACCATTCTTCTGCCTCATTTATTCTGCTCTTGATTCCTTCTAGTGTATTTTTCATTTCATTTATTGTATTCTTCAACTCTGGTTGTTCTTTATTTTTTCTAATTCTTTCTTAAAAACTTCTTGTAACTTCTCAGTCAGTGCCTCCATTCTTTCCCTGTGTTCTTGGATCATCTTTATGATCATTACTCAGAACTCTTTCTTGAGTAGATTGCCCATCTCCACTTCACTTAGTAGTTCTTCTGGGGTTTTATCTTGTTCCTTCGTCTGGAACATATTCCTTTGCCATCTCATTTTGTTTAAATTTCTATTTGTATTTTTATGTATGTAGTAGCTTAGTTACATTCCTCAACCTTGGAGAAGTGGCCTCTGTAGGGGATGTTCTATGTGTCCCAGCAGTGCTCTCCCCTCTCGTCACCCAAGGGCCAGGGACAAGCTAGTCTCAGGGTAGGTTCTGACCCATGTTTTCAGACTCAGTTCTGTAGGCTTCAGGATCGTGGTTTCCTTCCTTCTGGTGTCTGCCCCCTAGCTGGTAAGCCTGGTCTAGAGGCTTGTGCAGGCTTCCTGGTGGGAGTCTGCCCACTGGTGAGTGGAATTGGGTGTTGGCCCTCTGGTGGGCAGGGCCATGTCAAGGGGCATGTCTAGAGGTGGCTGTGGGTTCAGAAAGTGTTTAGGCAGCCTGTCTGCTGATGGGTGGGGCTGTGTTCTGCCTGTTGGTTGTTTGGCCTGAGGCGTCCCAGCATTGGGGCCTACAGGCTGTTGGGTGGGGCCAGGTCTTGGTGCTAATGTCCCAAGCAAGATATCAGCCTCCAGATGCATACTCCTGGATATGTTAACCACCAGCTTTTATGTCCCAGGAGAGAGCCACAGCTGCCCAAGAGACCCTCCAAGACCAGCAGGTAGGCCTAGCCCAGGCTCCTTTGGAGTCACTGCTTTTGTGCTGGGACCTGGTGCTCAAGGGACTTTGTGTGCACCCTCCAAGAGTGGAGTCTTTGTATCCCCAAGTCCTGTGGAGTTCTTGAGATTAAGACCTGCTGGCCTTCAAAGCCAAATGCTCTGGGGGCCCCTCCTCCCAATGCCAGATCCCCAGGCTGGGGAGCCTGATGTGGGGCTCAGAACTCTCGCTCCCATGGGAGAACTTCCGTGATGGAATTATTCTCCAGTCAGTGGGTCACCCACGCTGGGGGGTATGCGATTTGATTATATTGCAGGTATGCCCCTCCTCCTGTCTCACTGTGATTTTTTCTTTGTCTTTGGATGTAGAATCTCTTTTTTGGTAATGTTTTAGTCTTTTTTATTGACGGTTGTCCCACAGTTAGTTGTGCTGTTGGTGTGCTCGCGGGAGGAGGGGAGCTCAAGGTCTTCTACTCCGCCATCTTGTCTTCTCCAACCTGGTTTGTTTTTTTAAGATTGTTTTGGCTTTGGGGGGGGTGTGTCTTGAGACTCCATATGAATTTTTAAATGAATTTTTTCTATTTTTGCCATTGGATTTTTGACAGGGATTGTTGCATTAAACCTGTAGATTGCTTTTGGTAATATTGACGTCTTAACAATATTGTTTTCCAATCCATGAACATGGGATATCTTTCCATTTATTGGTGTCTTTCAAAATTTCTTTCAGTGACATTTTGAGCATACAAGTCTTTCACCTCCTTTGTCAAGTTAATTCCTAAGTGTTTTTTTCTTTTTGATGTTACAGTAAATGAAAGTTAAATTGTTTAATTAATTTTTTCTTCAGATTGTTCATTGTTAGTAAAGAGACACACAAGTGGGTGTTTTTTGTTTCTATTGTTGATTTTATATTCTGTGACTTTGATGGATTGCTTTATTAGTTCAGTTTTTGTGCAGTCTTTAGGGTTTTCTACATATAAGATCATGTCATCTGTGAGTAGAGATAATTTTACTTCTTTCTCTCCAATTTGAATGTCTTTTATTTCTTTTTCTTGCCTAATTACTCTGGTTAAGACTTCCAGGACTGTGTTGAATAAAAGTGGTGAAAGTGGGTATCCTTGTTTTACTTGATCTTAGAGGAAAAATTTCAGTATTTCACCATGAGTGTTATGTTAGTTGTGGGCTTTAGATATATAGCTTTTATTATATTGGGGTAGTTTCCTTCTATTCCTAGTTTGTTGCATGTTTTTATTATGGAAAGTTGAATTTTGTCAAATGCTTTTTCTGCATCAATTGAGATGATGGCATGGTTTATTTTCCTTCATTTTGTTAATAGAGTATACTGCATTGATCAGTTTTCATATGAACTAGCCTTGCATTCCAGGAATAAATCTCTTTTGGTCATGGTTTACAGTAATTTTAATGTGCTCTTGAATTCTGTTTGCTAGTATTTTATTGAGGATTTTTGTGTCAATATTCATAAGGGATATTACCCAGTGGTTTTCTTGTAGTGTCTTTGTCTGGCTTTGGTATCAGTGTAAATCTGTCCTCATAGAATGAGTTTGGAAATGTTGCCTCCTCTGCAATTGCTTTGGAAGAGTTTGAGGAGGATTGATGTTAATTCTTCTTTAAATGTTTGGTAAAATTCACCAGTAGGGCCATCTGGTCCTGGGCTTTTCTTTATTGAGTGGTTTTTGATTACCAATTCAATCTCCTTATTAGTTATGGGTGTGTTCAGAGCTTCTATTTCTTCATGATTTAGACTTGGTCTATTGTGTATTTCTAGGAATTTATCCTTTTCATCTAGGTTGTCCAATTTGTTGGCATATAATCATTAAAGTACTCTCTGATAATACTTTTTATTTCTGTAAATTGAGTAATAATGTCTTCTTAGTTCTACTTTTAGTTATGTGAGTCTTTTCTTTTTTCCCTTAATCAGTCTAGCTTAAGGTTTGATCATTTTGTTGATCTTTTTGAAGAAACAGCATTTATTGATTTTCTCCATTGTTTTTCTATTTTCTATTTAGCCCTAATATTTATTTTTTCCTCTATTTTTTAATTTTTTATTGGAGAAAAAATATTTATTTTTTCCTCTATTTATTTATTTATTTTTTTACAGTGTTAGTTTCTGCTGCACAGCAAAATGAGTCGGTTATTCATACACATTATCCTCTCTTTTATAGATTCTATTCCTATATATAGGTCATTACAGAGTACGGAATAGAGCTCCCTGTGCTGTTCAGTAGGTTCTTATTAGTTATCTATTCTATATACAGTAATGTGTATATGTCAATCCCAATCTCCCAATTTACCCCTCCCCTCCCTTTTCTCGCCTGGTAACCACAAGTTTGTTTTCTACATCTGTGACTCAAGTTCTGTTTTATAAATAGGTTCACTTGTACCATTCCTTTAGATTCTACATATAAGCAATATCATAGGATATTTGTCTTTCTCTGTGTGTGACTTACTTCACTCAGTATGACAGTCTCTAGGTCCATCCATGTTGCTACACATGGCATTATTTCATTATTTTTTATGGCTGATATTCCATTGTTTATATGTACCACATCTTCTTTATCCATTCCTCTGTTGATGGACACTGAGATTGCTTCCATGTCTTGGCTATTGTAAATTGTGCTGCAATGAACATTGGGGTACATGTCTTTTTGAATTACGTTTTTTTCTGGATTTATGCCCAGGAGTAGGATTGCTGGATCATACGGTAGTTCTATTTTTAGTTTTTAAAGGAATCTCCATATTGTTCTCCACAGTGGCTGCACCAATTTACATTCCCACCAACAGCGCAGGAGGGTTCCCTTCTCTACACACCCTCTCAACCATTTATTGTTTGTAGATTTTTTGGTGATGGCCTAATATTTATTATTTCTTTTGTTCTGATAGCTTTTGGGTTTAGTTTGTTCTTTTCTAGTTGTAAAGTTAGGTTGTTGAGTTGAGATTTTTCTTCTTTTTCAACGAATGTTCCAGGTGCCCTTAAGAAAAATATATATTCTGCTGTTGTTGGGTAGAGTGTCATGTATCTGTTTGTTAGGTTCAGTTAGTCTATAGACATGTTCAAGTCCTCTGTTTCCTTCAAAATCTTCTGTCTGGTTGTCCTATCCATTATTGAAAGTGGAGAATTGAAGTCTTCTATTATTGCAGAGCTGTCTACTTCTCCTTTCAATTCTGTCAACGTTTGCTTCCTATATTTAGGAGTTCTGATGTTTGGTCTACGTATGTTTATAACTGTTACGTGTTCCTGGTGGTTTTTGTCATTGTATAATCAATATATATTTTATCAATATACAAAGTCCTCTTATCAGTATATAATGTCCGTCTTTGTTTCTTGGATCAGTTTTTTACTTAGAGACTTGTCTGATATTAGTACAGTCATCCTTCCTCTTGTTTGGTTGCTATTTGTAAGGAATATCTTTTTTCCAGCTTTTCTTTTTCAATCCATGTGTGTCGTTAAATCTAAAGTTACCCTCCTGTAGACAGCATGTAGTTGGATCTTGTATATTTAAAAATTCATTCTACCAATTTATGTTTTTCGATTGGGAAGTTTATTTACATTTAAAGTAATTAGTGATAGGCAAGGACTAATTATTGCCGTTTTGGTATTTGTTTTCTCTATGTCTCATAGCTTTTCTCCCCCTCATTTTCTCCCTTTCTGTCTTTTTGATGAGTTCTTTTTTTTTTTTTTTTTTGATGAGTTCATTTTTTGTAGTGATAGGTCTTGACTCACTTCTCATTTTTCTTGTGTATGTCCTGTAGATGTTTTCTTTGTGGGTACCTTGGGGAATCCGTATAACATCCTAATGTTATAATAATCTATTTTAAACTGCTACCAACTTAGTCAAAAATTCTATTCCTTTAAAGCTCTACCCCGTTTATGTTATTGATATCATGAATTACATTTTATATACTGTGTACTCAGTAATATAGATTTTAATTATTTTTATGCTTTTGTTTTTTAAATCCTACAAAGGCATAAAAGTGGAGTTATGAACCAAAATTACAATACACAGGTTTTTATATTTGGCTGTGTGTTTGCTTTTACTGGAGAACTTTATATTTTTCAATATATATATTTGAGTGACTTTTGATCATCCTTTCATCAACTCCCTTTAACATTGACCACAGGGCAGGCCTAGTGGTAATGAACTCTGTCAGCTTTTATTTATCTAGAAATGTCTTAAATCCCCCCTCATTTTCAAAGACAGTTTTTGCCAGAATTACTTGTTGACAGGTTTTTTTTTCTTTCCGGACTTTAAATCTGTTGTCCTGACCTGGTACATAAACTATGCTAGCTTCCGGTCTGATCTGTGAGTCGAGTGAGAGAGAAGCCCGTCTCTTGGGAGCCCCTAGACCAGCCAGAAGGTCACAGACAAGTCCATTCTTTCCCTCTGTCCCAGGGGAGGCCCAGGGGCTGGACGGCTGCCTCCTGTCTCCGCGGGGCTGTGCCGGGGGAGTGGGGCGAGGGCGACAACGACCTTTCCTACTGTCGTGGGTGAGGCTTTTCCTTGGCTGCTGCAGGGCTTCTAACCCTCCCACAGAGCTGCTGTGGTCAGTCTGTGTGGTTCATCCTGTGTTTCCTCCAAGGAGCGCGGGCTGGGCTTCCCTGTCCGCCCTCTGGCTGATGTCACTCCCCGCCAGCTTCCTTTTAAATGTATCTTTCGTTTGGTTTGCATGTGTCGTCCAGGACCTGCTTCAGGGGAGGGTCCTGGCAGGTGAACTGTCTGGACTCCCAAGTGTGACGGGGCCTTTATCCTCACAGCTGACCCCAGCCTGGCCGGATAGTGAGGCAGTGTTCACAGGTACGTTTCCTCAACTGAGACAGGCTTGCAGTGTCCTCTGTACCCAGTGTTGCTAATGGTGGCCTTGTGTCCCTTTGAGTCTCATCTCTTGTAGGTAGTCTGTTGATTTTATCTTCCTATCTGAACTTTTTTTTTGGCGGGGGGCTGTGTGTCGTGCAGCTTGCGGGATCTTAGTTCCCCAACCAGGGATCGAACCCGTGCCCCCTGCAGTGCACATGCAGAGTCCTAACCACTGGACGGCCAGGGAAGTCCCCCATCTGAACTTATTTTGCATTTTTTTTAATCATCCATGTTCTGAAATTTCACTGTGGTATTTCTGGCATGGACCGTTTTTCCTTACCTTATATACATCTTAGATTTTTCAATCTAAAAACGTCTGTCTTCAGCTCTATGAAAACCCTATTTTTTGTGATTTCTTATATTCCAATATGCGTTCACATTCCCACCCTCTCTCTAACGTGAACACGTGCAGCTTCTGGATCCGCCTTCTTTCCCTCTCTGTCTGGTTGTGCTTCATTCTGGGAAACACCTGTGCTTGATTTTTCATTTCATTCATTTTCTCTTAATCTTGCTTTCAAGCTCTGTGCTGCTGAGGTCATTGTGAGGAGTCCTGCTTGTCTCCGTGTTTTACTTTACATTCAGAGACCGAGTCTGTGCTTTCTAGAACCCCAGACCGTCTCTCCCTGTGTGAAGGCACCAGACTCTGCCACCCCCTGGTTTAGCTGTCCTACAGTCTTACTCGGGTTCTGTTTTGATTGTTTCCTTAGGCTTTTGCCTCCATTTGTGGAGTCTGCTGAGTCTGTCATGACTGTGGCCTTCAGGGGACAGGGATTCTTGGTCACTCGAGCATCCTCTATTTGGGTTTCTTCCTAGTCTGTGGATCTTCTTCTGTAGAGCAGGTGACCCCCTGATGGCTGGGGGGCATCACAGTGTGTTCCCTGGAGGTACAAGCCGCTCACTGGTCTCAGTGGTCTGTGTCCCTCTTACTGAGGCCACTCTGGACACTTCCCTGCCTGTGACCCCAGCACACACCCTCGCTGTTGGCACAAGCTAGTCAGGCGAGAGGAGAGGCGCCTCTTGTTGAAGCCAAGTCGCCACCTGTCCAAGGTGCCTGTTGTCCCCGGGGCCTCCCGTCCCGGGCGGGAAGCGTGTCCTGCCGTCATCTCCGGGCGTGGGTCCTCTGTCCCCCTAGCGCCCCTGCTCTCTATGCCCGAGGCTTTCCTCTGGATCTGTGTTACACCGTAGAAGCCTCTTCTCGTTTCCAGTGTGTGTCTGAAGGCTGTGTGCTCACTGCCGTGGTGAGCCCTGTGATGCTGGACTGGAGTCAGAGGTATCCGTGTAAACTCATGTTTGTTTAGGACGTACAGAGGGAGACGAAACTAAATTTGCGTGTGTGCACAGCGGGGTTAGGGTGCATACCCGTACGTTTCCTGGCTCCATCCGTAAGAGGACCTAGAGGCCCTGACACCGCAGTAGCACTGAGTGGAACTTGCAGGAGAAACAGGATGTGTGCATGGCTTCAGACATCTCCCCCAGTAATTGCGACCCGCTCTGGTAGTTGTAGAAAGGGTCCCTAAAGCTTCGATCTGCTTCCACGTAGGAGCAGGAGCTTAATCCCCTCCCCTGGAGCGCGGGGCCGGCCTGGTGAGGGCCTTCTAGCTGATAGCATGCGGGGAAGGGAAAACAGTGAGTCCGCAGGGCAGAATCCCGGCAGACGCACCTCCACCGAGGTCAGGGCATCTGTGATCAGCCGTGTGGTGTCATGCGCCTCGGGTTCCGCATGCGGAGAAGGCACCTCCCCTCGGCAGCCTCTTCCCTCTGAGCCCGCACCCGCAGTTTAGTCGTGCGGAGGTGCCAGACAAGCCCACGTTGAGGGACCTTCTGCAGAATGCCTGAGCAGCACTCCTTGAGGTGTCAAGGTGAGAACCCATCACTGCCTGGAGAAGACCAAGGAGCCAGTGGGGGATCCAGACTTACTTCCTGGAACAGAGAAGGGACAGTGGTGGGAAAGCCGGGATGTGCAAATACGTCCTGTCACCTAGTTGGTGGTATTGAGCCAGTGTTAACGTCTTAGTTTGATGACTGTCCTGTGGTTGTATAAGGCAGTGGGCCCTAACCTTTTTGGCACCAGGGACCGGTTTCGTGGAAGACGATTTTTCCACGGGTGGGGGGTGGGGAGGGATGGCTCAGGCGGTAACGTGAGCGACAGGGAGTGGCAGATGCAGCTTTGCTCGGTGGCCCGCCGCTCACCTCGTGCCGTGCGGCCCAGGGGCCGGGGACCCCTGCTGTAAGGTGTTACGGCCAGTAGAAACTGGGCGACAGGTATATGGGAAACTCTGCGCTGACTTTGGAACTTTTGCAAAAAAAAGTCTACATTTGTTTAGAAATAAAAAGTTAGAAGGTTGTCTTTCCCTACCACCCTCCAATCTGAGGAAGGAGGACAGCAAGGGTTAGTCCTCTTTCTTAATCCAGTGAGTACTTTTTGTTGCGAATGGGCCAGATGACCTTGTGAGGCTCTAACTCGCTGGGCAAGTCAGGACCTGGCAGCAAACCAGAGGTGCCGGGACAGGAGCTGAGCAGGATTAAGGAGGGGTCCACCGCAAGCTTGTGGGTGGCAAGGCTCCCCAGGCCGGGTAGCGGCAGGAAGTGATCCTCACCTGAGGGACGGGAGGAGGGGCTGCTTCCCACACCTGGGCCTGTCGCTGAAGGAGAGGCCGAGTGGCTGAGCTGCAGGCAGAACCACAGGGCAGGGAGGTGTGTTCCATGCAGCTGTAAGGGCTCGTGAGATTAAGAGAGACTGAAGATGTTTGAGTGTATGTGATCCAAACGCACGCTTAGGAAGGGCCTGCGGGCTGCTTCTGCTGAGATGAATCTGAGTTGGTCTAGAGACGCTCCAGCTTCCCACTCCTTTGCCTTGGAGTCTTGAAAGGCCCCAGCCTGTGCCAGGACTGGCCTTGTGCCTCTAGCTCCTAGCCTGACGTCTCCAGGACCGTCATTCTGTACCTTGATGGAGACCTGACCCCCCTGCCCGAGGGCCCCTGCCCGAGGGTCACCCTCCTGGCCAGCCCTGTTCCTTCCCTCCTTCACGGCTCCATCCCCCACGGCCCTGGATAATGGACCCTGTGAGGGTCTTCATCTGCACACCAGTTCCCGCCACCATCCTGGCCGATTTCAGCCTCCACGTGGATAACTCATCCGAAACCCACACTCCCCGGTGTCTGGACGGGAATCCAGTGCCCGTCAGCCCCATTGCCGTCCCCTGGCCTAATTCCCTGACACCCGCAGCTGCTTCCCGCCGGCTCTCCCTGCCTTCACCCCTATGGGATCCCCAGGCACCCTCTCCTCCGCTCCCTGTCCTGCTCAGCCTGGACTTGGTCTCAGGCCAGGAGGCACCTCCATGCTGCTTCGTGGGTTGTACGGGTTCTAGACTTGTGCACGTGTTTTACACGCGTCCCAGCCAGTGGAAGTGGGGCTTCTTGAGGAAGGACTCCCTTTCTGATTCGTACTGGGGGTCGTGGGCCAGCACCAGCCTTCTGACTACCCTGATACGTTGCAGTTGGTTGACTCACAGGAACCAACACACGGGCACCGGCATCTCTGGGCCGCAGAGGGCCCGGGGGGGGGGGTGCGGGCGGAGTGGCTGTGGCCTCGGTGGGCCCCTTGCGGCTCTGCTTCACCTGCGCCCTGGTTCCTGGGAGGACACCCGAGGCAGGTGTCAGGCCACCTGGATGAAGCCAGAGCTGACTGGGGCTCCACAGTGGTGACCTGTGTCCCAGGCGCCCAAAGACAAGAAGCCTCCCCTTACTTGTACGAAGAAAATTAATTCTGGGGGCTTCCCTGGCCCTCCAGTGGTTGGGACTCCACGCTTCCACTGCAGGGAGCCTGGGTTCGATCCCTGGTCAGGACACTAAGGTCCCGCAAGCCGCACGGCGCAGCCAAAAAAAAAAAAGTAAAAAAGAGGATTATGTATTTTTCTCAGAGTTCAGTAACGTAGTGAACTCACTACAACGGGAGCCAAGAAAATACATTTGCTGTGAAACTTCTTATCTACGTCCTGAATTTGGCTGGCGAAGGCTGTGACGTTCGGGGCAGCTCCCCCTTTTAAAGGAGAAAGCTGCATTTCCCATCGCGCTTTTTTATCCCAAGAGAAGAGGGACTTACATACGTTTCTTAAGCAGTACACTTTGCCAAGGTGGGTGAGTGGCTGCTGGTCACGTGAGCTGCGACTCGTGGGCGGGGAGGAGGGATGGCCCGGTGGGGGGAGCCCGGCTCCCCTCAGGGACCGGCTGGTCCACGGCTGAGGTTCTTGGTGACGCGTGTGCACGTGTATGTGTGATCGCACACCTGTGAGGGGAAGAGCTGGGCCTGTGTCCCCACCTCTCCCGCCCCGAGTCACTGTTTTGAAAGCTGGCAGGACGGTGGCTCGGCAGCAGTGGGGGCATTGGCTGGCCTGTCCTGAGACGCCTCTCCGAGAAGGGTGGACCTGGCTTCGGCACTGCCGCCCGCTCACCCTCTGCCCATCTTTCCATCCTAGGCCAACACTGGACAGATGGATGACCCCCGGGAGCAGCACAGAGTCATCAGCAGTAACCTCGCCCTCATCCAGGTGACCCTCGCCTTTGTCCTGTAAATGCTTCGTGCGCGTCGCAAACTTGTGTCTCCTCCTAACTGTGGGGTCGCCGGGGGGGGGGGGGTGCGGGGGCGTCTTACGGAGCCGGGAAGCCCGAGGCAGCAGGGGATCTGGACGGAAGCGTTTGTATCCAGAGCCTCCCGGGCTGCTCTGGTCGGGGCAGGCTGTGGCCACGCCGAGAACTGGACCCAGGTCACACTGGCGTGCAGGCAAGACCGTCACTGACCAGCAGGCCGCCCTGGGCAGGACACACAGACTCAGGAGGGGGCTTGACTTCTCACCTGGGGTCCGGAGCCCATTTGCAGCTCTCCGCTGGGCATCTCCAGAGCAGGGTCCCCAGATCCGGCCCCGTCGCCTGCCCTCCTCACACCCCTTTGAAGTCCCTGACCCTGTCTGGTTGGGGCTGGAAGCTCGCTCTGCGGTGGCCCAGCTCAGGGGCCTCATCTGTAAGATGGGCTGTTGTGTGGCTCGTCGGGTGGGATTCGCGTGCCTTCGCACGCAACACTCCCGTCTGACCCGGCTAGAAACCCAACAGCCCTCAGCATGCCTGTGTCCCTCACCCTTACGTCTGGCCACTCTGAGGACCCTCCCCTGGGCCGCCTGGAGCCCAGCCCCGCTGCCCTGGCCTCCCCGTCCAGGCACCTGGACTCCAGTGCGCTTCTGCACGGCCCCTGCCTGGCCTTTTCTAACCCTCGAGCTCATGGGCCTCCTCCCGCTGGAGCCCCTTTGCCAGCCCCGTTGTCCAGGGGTGGGCTGGCCCCCTCCCCATCACCCGGTGGGGACTCTTCTCAGACCCGGCTCCAACCTGACACTGGCTGCTTCTCTGGGCCTTGCGGGCGCTGTCAGGCCGTCCTGGACACAGTTTTGTGTTTAGACGTCTGCCTCGTCCACCGAGGTGCTTCACAGGGGCCGGGGCTACAGCCTGTGGCTAAAGCCTCTGGAGGTTCAATCTCTCATGAGGCCCCGGAAGAGGGTCTGCAGGGCCGGGTGGTAAACGCCTCGGCAACAGTCACTGGTTTTGCGTTTCTTTTCCTACCGAATCCTCCTCAACCAGTGTCGATTAGGTCCTGCTGTGGGCAGGCCCTGGCCTGGCACGTGGTCCTGTCACAGCGTGGATGCAATTGGTCTCCTCCATTTTTAAAAAAGCTTAACATCAAAGCATAAAGGGTGTAGTAAGTTCCATACTTAAACTTTTTAAATAACTTCAGTATATTCTATCACGACAATGGACCCAGGAGTGATACGTGAGTCAGGACCTCACGGGTAAAAGGGAAGGGCCGCCAGGGGCTGGCTCTGCAGGGCCTGTGCAGACCTGCCAAGCTCAGCCCGTCCGCTCACAGACCCATCGCCCTGCGGGGCACCTGCAGTTACAGGCTCCTACTCGATAAGCTATACTGCAGTGAGCATGTTCTCCTTTTGCATAGGTTTCTTAAAGAGAACTTCCCACAAGTTCACAGGGTATGAACAGTTCAAGGCTCTAGATGTTTCCCGAAGGGATTACAAAATATCTGATTTCTTGGTGCAATAACAGCACTAGTATTAATAATTGAAATGGGACTTCCCTGGTGGTGCAGTGGTTAAAGAATCTGCTTGCCAGTGCAGGGGACACGGGTTCGAGCCCTGGTCCGGGAAGATCCCACATGCCGCGGAGCAGCTAAGCCCGTGTGCCACAACTACTGAGCCTAGCTCTAGCTAGCAGCAACGAAAACCCAACTCAGCCAAAAATAAATAAATAAATAAATTTATTTTTAAAAAAAAAACTTCAATTATTAGTTCCTTATAAGCTCAGCAGCATGGGAAGGACTCTTCTAAACCCCTTCTGTGTTTGCAGACACGTGGATGTGCCCAGACACAGACCACACGAGTTCCCATGTTTCTATGCATAAAACATACTATACTGTACGTGTAACTTCGTAAATAGCATTTTCTCTTAATAGTGGCTTAACGAATGGATGTCACTCTGTACAGAGCAGCTCCAATCACCATCATGTTATGTGCTTATTTGTCCGCATGTGCACGTTTCCCTGGGAAAATGCTAGATCAGGTATTTGGATAAGACAAATTTCCTCCCAGAATTCCTGTATCAATTTTACCACCATCAGTGTGTAAGACAACCATCGTCCCGCGTGTTTGTCCGTGTGTACTTTGTACTGTCGACCTTTAACTTTACTTCATCCGACAGGTAAGAAGTATACACCATCCATCCATTTACCCGATGAGCAGAGACCCCAGTGCCAAGAAAATCAAACAGCACTTACTTTTTAATAGAGGACCAGCCCTGGCTACAAATAACCCTAATCCTAACCTTCCAATTGGGATTTTATTTGATCATCTTTTGTGTGTTTCTTAGCCGTTTGTATTTCCTTTCTGTGGCTTACCTGTCATACCCCTTATGCATTGTTCTATCACGTTATCTTATTATTATCATTATGGTTATTGTTGATTTGGTAAAATGGACTCATCATTCTGGATACTAATCTTTTATTATGTAAGACGGAAATATTTTCTCCAAGTCTATCCCTGCCTTTGTTTTGTGGTGTCTTTTATCACACGGAAGTCATGCTTGGACTTTGTAAATCTTACCTGTATTTTTCTTTACAGATTTTATATGTTTCATCTTTAGTAGGAGGCCTTCCCTAATCCAAAATCTGAAACACATTATTCAGTACTTTCATCCGTTTCACACTTATGTTTTTATGTTTAGGTATATGTGTGTGAACGGTATAAAGTCAGAATCTATTTTATTTTTCCAAGCAAATATCCGGTTTCTCTTACCTTACGTATTCCATCCTGATTTGAAATGCCACCTTCATCATAGTAAACTTTGATATATTCATGATTAAATTTTCATACATTAAATTAAAAATTTTCACATTCACGGTTCAATTCCTGGACCCCGTTCTGTCCTGCTGACCTATTTGTCTATTTTTCTGCCAAGCCACCCAGTTTTAATACTATAGCTTTAAAATACATATTCATAATGAAAATGCCAAAATTTCCATTTTCTTTCTCAAAGTTGTTATGGCTGTTCTTGCGCATCTGCTCATTATTGTGAAAGTTAAATTTAAAATGAGTTGTCAGGTACCGTGAAAAACCTTGGGACCGAGTGGAATTCCGTGTGTGAGCTGGGGCGTGTTCTCGTCTGCGGAGCCTGATTGGCCTCGCGTGTGCGCGGGGGCCTCAGCTCCGACAGCTCTGGTGTCTCCCGGGGGTCCTGGGCATTTCTGGGGGTCGGGGGCACTGTCTGTGCTGCTGGAGGTCACAGCACTTTTGTCCAGACCAGTTAGAGGGGTTGTGAGGAAACACGGGAGGCCCTGGACCGAGGACCCTACGCAAGATGATGGGGAAGGACAGGGCGGGGCAGTGGTTTCCGCAGGGATCGGGCTGGAGGGGGTGTCTGTCGGCTTTGTTGCGCTCGGGCGAGGTCAGCAGACCTGCCTCACGTCTGGTTTCTGCCCGCAGGTGCAGGCCGCCGTCGTGGGGCTCCTGGCCGCCGTGGCGGCCCTGCTCCTGGGCGCGGCGTCGGGGCAAGAGCTGGACATGGCGGAGGCGGAGGTGCTGTGCGCCAGCAGCGTCCTCACCGCCTTCCTGGCGGCCTGCGCCCTGGGTGAGCAGCCCTCGGGGTCCTGTGTGAGTCAGGGCACCGCTGGGTCTTCACACCCACCTTGACCTGGAGGGCGGCGAGGGGTTCCCTGCCCTCTGCCGGGGCGGAGACACGTCTGTCTGTGACTGGCCACCGGGAGGGCCCGGGCGGGGTCTGGGGCAAGGCAGGTCCTGCGCCCCCTCCCCCACCTGAGGCCACCACGCTTCACGCTCCTTTTGGAGCTCTTGCAAATATCTGAAGCTCTCTTGTCCCTTACTTTACGACGGCAGCTCCTTCGAGAGGGGCCTGCGTGTCCTTTTCTACCATCTGCTGTCCCCACCCTGCTCCTGCCACGCCGCCTCAGGCCCGGGGGAGCTCACGCGCATCAGTGGGGAGCCCAGTGGCTGCGCATCTGTTCACCCTCAGCACTCCCCGAGCCTCCTGTGTGCCAGCTGCTGTCCCGGAGCCTGGGACACACTGGGGGCCCAACGCTGCAGGGCTCGTCCTAGTTCAGGGTGATCCCTCGGTGCGCGAGCACACGCGTGACTCCAGTCTCGCGGCCTCCCTGACTCGCTCGCAGTCACGCTGTTTGCTTCACACGCTTGTTCACTTGTGTACTGTCCGCTCCTCCACCAAGCAAGTAGTGTGAGTGCAGAGCCCGTGGTTCTCTCCACTTAACCCAGCCACCAGCCAGCTCCCAGGTTTTCTGAATGGACGGTGGTCACACTGGTTCTCTCTGGGCCGTGTGTCTATGTGTATCATGCAAAGCGCACGCAGGTCCAGGAAGAGGGGTAGCCTTGTAAAGTCGACTGTTCACTCGCCTGGCCCCCAGCAGGATGAAGCTGGTTACTCGGTGGCTGTGCTTCCTACCAGGCGGCTGCATCCCCATGCAGGAGCCCAGGTCGGGGCAGGGCCAGAGCGCGGAAGCCCAGGAGCAAGTTCACAGACCTGCTGCTTGCCTGCACGTCTGGGCCAAGGAAGGGCTGAACCTTCTGAGAGAACAGAGCCTAGGAGACACCAAGTCTCCAGAAGGCGGTGCTGTTCCCATGGGCCATCCTAGCTCCTGTTTTACGGATGAGAAGACTGAGGCCTCAGATGGGGTGCACCTCAGTGGCAAGGACATGGCCGGGACTATCCCAAGATGAGGGGGACTCAGAGGGTGGGCCACAGCATGACCGCGGCCTGTCTGCGTCATAAAGCTGGGCAGCGGTGCTGCTGCTGGTTTGTAACAAGTGATCTCAAACCGCTGGTGTCCTGTGCACATCCCTGTGGGACTGTGAGCAGACCACTGGCTCAGCCAGGCAGTGTCAGTTCACTTACAACTGACACTGCAGAAGAATAAAGTTGCTGGGACCTGGTCACACGACAGCACAGACTGGCCAGCAGCGTTCGATGGCACTGTGACAGCTGTGATTATTTTCGAGTGACCGCACGCTGCGTCCAGTGTTAAAACAGCAGTGGCCAAGGTGCGAAGTGTCTTCGTAAAGGCCACACAAGGTGCTGTTGGATTTTGTCCCAGGCAGTGTGGCATGGGGGGTGGAAGCGCATCACAGTGGCCTCAGAACCGAGTCAGACAGAAGCAGGTCCTGGGAGGTGTAGCGGCCACGAGGAAGGGCCTCTCAGGTTCAGCAGGGACGTCGCCCTGCACCCGTGGCCATGTGCTGGGCCCTGGCAGCCCCTCAGGCCCCCCGGTGCCGTGCTGCCTTACGTGTGCCGCCCCTTCGCTCCCTCCCTCCCTCCAGGGACCACCTGCACTGCTGCCCCACGCTGTCCCAGACCCCACCCTGCCGTCTTCCCCGCAGGCTTTGCCCCTTGGAAACCACGCATGAGCCAGTTGCCCCTGCCCCCCCGCCCCCCTCCCCGGGGCTCCTGCTGCTCAGAGCAGTTTGGGGTCCATCTTCCTGCCAGGAGGGCTGTAAGCATCACACCTGTAGTTCCCAAGTTTGGGAGCCCAGGAACCACCTGCCTGCATCTCCCCGACAGTTCAGGGAGTCATCAGAGTGCTTGGGCCACTCCACAGCGTCAAGCCCACGAGACACAGGGCAGAGTCCAAGCCTCGTGGCCCCAGGGAGGGAGCCCGAGAGCGGGCAGCTCCGTGGGTGCAGCGAGCTCCTGGGCAGCCCTGCCACCCACTCACCGACCGCCTGTCCCCTCCCCCTGCAGGGATGCTGATGGTCTGCATAGTGATCGGCGCTCGAAAGCTCGGGGTCAACCCGGACAACATTGCGACGCCCATCGCGGCCAGCCTGGGAGACCTCATCACCTTGTCCCTCCTGGCTTTCGTCAGCAGCTTCTTCCACAAACACAGAGGTAGGGCCCAAGGCTGGGGTCTGTCCTTTTATAGGCAAGGCCTGGGGTCACTGGGCAGATGGGGGTCGCCCCCCAGGTGCCGCCAGCTTTTCCAATGCACCATGGGGACAGGTCTCTCCGGGCAGCAGATGTACAGGTTGTCAGTGTCCACCTCTGACAGAGGCTGGTCTGGGTGCTTCAGCACCTCTTCACGGGGGGGTATAGTTCACGCCGGACACACACCAGCTGCCCGAGAGGTGACTCCAGGCAGGAGCATCATAGCCAAGGAGGCAGGAGGCAGAGCCAGGCTCCTCAGAAGGTGACCTGTGACGTGGTCAGCAGCCGAGGGGACGTTTGCACACGTTCTGGGAACAAGACCTTGTGGCCACCGCCCCCCCCCCCCGTCACCCAGGTCCACCTGCGGACACAGCTTGGCTCGCGCCCTGGACGCTGTGGACACACGGCAGCCCCTTGCCAGCAGCTCCCTCACTGTGTTTGCATAGCTGAGCACCCGCTCCGAGTGTCCCGTCTGTGGCCTCCCACCTTGTGTGGCCCCCCAGGATGGCTGCACGCCTGCCTGAATCTAGCAGATGTCAGTTCCGAGTGCAGTCACGGCTTCCATGGGTGGAGTGGACAGCAGCGAAGCTTAAACGTGGGGCATGGTGGGCCTGTGGACCCAGGTTTAAGGAATCGCCGGTTTTTACATGTGGGCAACAGAAGTGGCCCAGGAAACGCTCCCAGTGAGGGTGGCGCGGCTCCACGAGCCCCAGCCATCCAGGAAAGGCCTGCAGCACCAGGAAGGGGGGGTTTGGGAAGATGCTGGAAGTTCACGAAGTGCAGGTAAAGATCTAACAGTAAGACGCCGAATTTTATTCTTCAATCAAGCACACTGAATTTCAAAGATTTGTGCACGGACTAGTTATGGAGTCTGATTTGCAAAGTAACTTTGAGTTACGGGCCTCCCCCGGCCCTCCTCCCTTCTGCACCCAGCCCCACGCCTCCACACACACCCTGGACGTCAAGTCCTGTTGGGTCACCCATCCCTGCAGTGAGACATTGGGTTATCTCGGGGGTCCCGGCTGGGCAGCAGTCATGTGGGTCCTCGCTGATGAGGGCGAGCCTGCGGCCGCTGCGCCTATGCTGTCACCAGGGAGACGGCCACCGCGGCTGGGAGGCTACGGCCCTGAGCGGTGACGCTCCTGGCTGCCGCGTCCAGGCCAGTGGATACCTGCCGAGGCCCTGGGCCCACCTCCTGCCCAGGACGCTCAGGGCACAAGGATGGCCACAGCCGTTTCCTGTGAAGGACAGGGGCCCCAGGCCAGGCCTGTGCGCTGGGTGGGGGGCCTCCGCTCTGGGCGTGGCCGGGGTTGGCGGGCGCTTCTCCACAAGGCCGGTGAGTCACCATGTGTGCGGTGAGAGGCAGGCGGGTGAGGGGCCACGCATGCCCCATGCGTTTGGGCTCCGGTAGGGGCCCAGGTTCCCAAGGCTGATCCAGGCTGAGGTCCGTCCTCGTGGCCCCTGCTGCCTGGAGCAGGTGACACAGGGACGTGAGCCCTTGTGAGAACGTGGGTGCCGAGGGGTGCCCCCCAGGGTGGCCTCAGCAGGAGCATTGCTGCCCACGGGCGTGTCGTGCTAGGCCACCTCCTCCCAGGCCGTCCGAGCGGGTCGGTGAGAGCAGGAGAGTTGGGTACACGAAGTGCCGAGCGCGGCGCTGGCCACGGTCACGATCCCGTAAACGGAGCCGTGAATAGTGAGGCCGGGCTGAGAGCAGGCCGAGGAGGGCACGTGTGTCGGGAGAGCCGCAAAGGCGCCAGCAAAGCAAAGGCAGGTGCGGCAGGGATCGAGGTGGCCAGGAGCCCCTCAGCCGCATGACGGGAGGTGCAGGGGACGGTTCCTCCAGACTGGCGGGGATGGGAGCTGCTCCTCGCGCCTCTGGGGCCGAGTCCCCACGCACCTGTCACCTCCGCCACCCAGGCCCCAGCCTGGGCCCCACCCTGAGCCCCAGCCCCAAGGCCCACACGCTGCTCTCTCTTTCCCCAGACAGTCGGTACCTGACGCCGCTGGTCTGCGTCGGTCTCACGGCCCTGACGCCCGTGTGCATCCTCATCGCCAGGCAGAGCCCGCCCGTCGTGAAGACCCTGAAGTTCGGGTGGTTCCCCATCGTCCTGGCGATGCTCATCAGCAGGTGCGCGGGTGGGGTGGGCCGGGCCACGGCCTCGGGCGCCTTCACCAGGCTCGTCCAGGCTCGTCGCTCCTCATCTCCCCCAAGAACCCTGGGCCTGGGCTATTCTGAGGGGCAGCCCTGTCCACAGGGGACGAGCACCAGCCACGGCCCCGCTCCCCCGCTGAGCTGGTCTCACGGCCACAGCTCTGTGAAGGCCATTCCCGCAGCCCAGCCACTGGTGAGACAGGGCTGAAGGATCAGTGCTCCGGGGCCCCGGGCCCTCCAGCCCCATCCTTGGGGGCCCTTTGTGCTTGACCGTGACCAGGGCCACCCTAGTCCTTTCCGATGTGCGCTCCTGACTGACTTGGGGAGCGGAGGCTGTGGCCGAGGTCTCTTTGCTTCCAGAAGCTCCTGGACTCCAGGCCTTTGCTAAACCCCAGGGCTGGTGGGCCAGGTGCTGAGCAGCTTCGGGGAGCGGGGGTGGGAGACGTCACATGGGAGCACCTCAGGGCTGTCGCGTGGCAGGGCCCAGCCAGCGAAGTGGCCTCGGAAAGGGTCTGGTGTTTTCAGTGGCTGACATCTTCCATGGGCCTTCTGGAACAGCCGAGACTCAGAACAGAGGTGGGAGCCACGTGCGGCATCAGAGGACACGGGAGACCAGCTCGGCCACCACGGATGTTTTGGGAGGGTGACGGGCTGACAGGGCGGTCTGCGTGGTGCCGGTTGGCCAGCGTCCACTCTAATCGTTTGCCATCTCTCCCCCGCAGTTTCGGGGGGCTCATCTTGAACAAGACCATCTCCAAGCAGCAGTTCCGAGGCATGGCCATATTTGCCCCCATCATATGTGGTAGGTACTGGGTCCCGTCACCTGGCTCCGGGTGGTGGGGGCCAGAAGAGCAGCGATCTCGGAGGTCCGGCCCCGGCCCCAGGAGGCTGTAGCCCCCGGGGGAAAGCGCTGCCCCCGGCTCCTCCAGGTCACACCTGCCCTCACGGGCCCCCAGGACCAGAGCTGATCCCAAAGCCTGGAAGGCTTTCATCTGGGATCTGCTGGCACCTGGGGCCAAGTGTGGCTTCGGAACCGGGCTGTTGGCCTCTCGTGGCCTTCCTTTTAACTTAGACTCACTGATGACATGTACAACTCGGGCATTTACACAGAGAAACCAGGATCTCTGTCTCCTTAAAACGCAAGGCCGTGACGACAGTGGCTCCCGGTGGGGTGGGCAGGAATCCGCTTGCCTCCACCCCCTCCACCCCCCCACCCCCTCCACCCCCTCCACCCCTCCACCCCCTCCATCCCCTCCATCCCCTCCATCCCCTCCATCCCCTCCACCCCCTGGGTCTCCTCTGGACCCTCCACTGGTGCACCTTCCGGGCTTAACTCTGTGGGCACCTAGCCCAAGCGCGGCTTGTGTCCAGTTTCTGGTAAGGCTCTGTAAGTGGGGCTGGCTGGTCGGAGAGGAACGAGTTTGACAACCCACTGCCCAGGCCATCTGCGCAGTGTCCTGTGCATGCCAGGCCTGCACCCAGCCGAGTCCACAGGGCCTCTCCCAGCGCCAGGCCGGCCACTGACAAGGAAGACAGCAGCAGCTGGCCCAGGGGCCACAGACCTAGAGAGTCCCCTGGGTCCTCTGCTCGGTGTCTGTAGGGGCCGAGTGAGCACCACCAATGACGTCTGCCCGGAGGCGAGGTGGGCGGTGGGGAGCAGTGCGGGGCGGGCTCCTGGGCGACCCGCGTGGTGGTTTTATAAATCATCGTGGGCCAAGCAAACTAGATCTGCAGCCATCCTCTGCCCATGGCCATTCTTTGCATCCTCTGGAGCAGCCGGGGCACATCTGGCCCAGTTAGGGGTCGTCCTCCATGGGGATGAGGCAGTGGGCAACCCAACCGCCCTCTGAAGGGGACAGTCGCGGGGGGCAGGCCCCGCTCTCCGCCTGCAGGGGCTCCGAGGGGCCTTTGTCACTGGGGCCTGTGGCCCCAGCAGAGCTGGCCACGGTCAGCTCCTCAGGACGCCAAGAGCCGCCCCCCCCCCCCCACTCTCGGCCCTCTTTCCTCTCCTTCCTGCCTTGAGGTGAAAAGTTCCTTTCGTTTTCTCAGACATTCCACTGTTCGGTCTGTTTCTTTCCGCCCACTTCCCTCCCCCATCACACCTCCTTCTCCTTAAGGCCGCCAGCTGTCAAGGTGATGCAGCTACTACCTCGATACCTCACATTCACGAGGCCGAGGCCACCCTTGTTTGGTGCCAGACATAAGATCTGTGGGCAGGTAGGAGGGAAAGAAAAGAAATCAGGGTCTGAGCCAGTCAAGGAAGGCTTTCTGGAGGAGCTGGACTTAAGATAAGGGATAGAACTCAGAGACTGGCATAAAGAAGGAGAAACCAGATTCTCTCTCTCTCTGCAGGTGTTGGGGGCAACCTGGTGGCCATTCAGACCAGCCGGATCTCCACGTACTTGCACCTGTGGAGCACGCCTGGGGTCCTGCCCCTCTGGATGAAAAAACGCTGGCCTAACCCCCGCTCCACGTTCTGCAGCTCAGGTGGGTCTGGGGTCTTCCAGAGGCCACGTGGCCGTTTCTTTAAGAATCTGGTGTCTGTGGCAGTAGACCCCTCAGACCAGCCCTGACGCGCCAACGTGGCCGTCACCGGTCCATTCGCTCAGCCAGAGGCACACCGACCATCTCCAGGTTACAGTGTGAGATGGAGGAGCCGATCATACCCCTGGGGACAGACACGCTCCAGCAGAGCAGACGCACATGGGATTCCAAATCGTGCTGTGCTCGGAAGGGCCGCGAAAAGGCTGGCGGGAGGAATCCCCTCTGAGGACAAGCCAGGGCTGGGGGCTGGGGAGAGGCACCGAGGGGCAGGCGCTGGTCCTGCAGGGCCCGAAGCTTGAGGAAGGACCAGAGAGTCTGTTCTGAGAACCGGGTACCCAACGTGGTGTCGTGTTGTTACTTTTCAAGTCCTATTCCTCTGCTCCCGCCTGGCCGGGAGGGAGGGGGCCTGGCTACGCCCCCAACCTCCAGCCTCTCACCTCCGGGGCCAGGACTGCGGGGGGGCTCATGCCTTCTGTGGCCACTGACAGTTCGGTTTCTGACTCCCCAGCATCTGATCTGGGATGCAAGGCAGCAGCTCAGGGACCTCGCCTCGTGCTGCTCCCTGGGCTGCGGAGCGCTGGCCAGCCCGCCTCATCCCTTCCAGAATCTTCTGTTCGTTTCATATGACGTCCAGGGCTGTTGGACAGGAAGTGTGTCTGCCTCACCTTGTCTAAAGGGGGGAGGCCCCGTATATTTTCTGACTTGTCATCTGTACATAGAAAGGCTCTTTACCCTGTACTGCATGTATTTCAGCGTGCACCTGTCTTAGAATCACAGACCGGGGGCTTCTAAACACACGTTTCTCACAGCTCTGGAGGCTAGACATCCAAGGTCAGGGCACCAGCACATTGGGTGCCTGGTGAGGCCGGCCTCCTGGTCCACAGACACGGAAGAGGGGGGCGAGGGGGCTCCTCGGGGGGGCTCCACCCTAGTGACCTGACCACCGCCTAACGCCATCACTGCGGGTCAGGTCACAACTTACTTACGGATTTGGGGAGGAAACAAACATTCAGTCTGTAGCAGCACATATTTTACTGAATTCTCGCTGTTTAGTTTTTCTGTAGATTTTCTTGAGTTTTAACGCCAGCTGCCGATAGTGATTATTTTGCTTTTGCCTTTCCTGTGCGTCCTCAGCCTCTCTCCACAGGTCCTTTCACGGTAGACGTTGTAGGTACGTTGATTTGTCCTCCTTCCTTTCTTTAGCTGATGAAACGCTTCATGGTTAACACTCGGAAGGAAACGGAGACGTGCTTCTCACTGCAGTTCCCATTTCTGCCTGAGAAGCCGTCGCGTCCCCGCGGGTGGTTTCACGGCGGTTGTTAAACGGTGAAATCCCATTTCGCGCAGCGTCTCAAACCCATGAGCACGGACGCTGAGGAGAGTGTGCTGACGGGCGTCCCCAGGCCCCGCGCGAGGGAGGGGCTGCCCACGCCGGTGCCTTCGGCCCCCGAAGCCCTGCGCCTCCTCCTTCCTCTGCCGGGGGCCTTGGCGTCCCACTCCCACATCAGCCCGGTCAACCTTCTGCCTAGTACCCGTCAGGTTTGAAATGACTTGTTTGTTTCTGCTACTTGGTGCTGGTTTTTCTCTCTTCCCTACCTACGAGGTCAGCTCCCGAGGGCACGACAGGCCTCATCCCCGTCGCTAGACACGCTGCACACGCAGCTGCTCCGTAAGCAGAGGCAGCGGGAAGACGGGCCACGGGCGCCTCACTGCCAGCAGCTCACGCTGCCTCCCCTGCTGTTTCTTCCAGAAATCCACTCCACGTCGGCCCGCGTCCTGCTCTTCCTGGTGGTTCCAGGCCACCTCATCTTCTTCTCCATCATCTACCTCGTGGAAGGCCAGTCAGTCCCAAACGACAAAATCTTCGTGGGGCTCTACCTGCTGGCGGGCCTGGTCCAGGTAACGATGGCCCCTGGGTCCCAGATGGCCCCTGGGTCCCAGACTGGGAGAGGTCCCTGGACACGCAGGACACAGTCCCCACCTTCCGGAAGTCCAGTCAGTCCACCCAAGCCCAAGGGCGTGATCAAGACGCACTGCTACAGGCACGTGTGGACTTCAGTCAGGCCGTTTTCCGAGACTCGAGCTGGGAGGGCTGGGGCCTCTGCAGGGTAAGGTGGGCTCCGGTGGGCACACCCACGAGGGCAGCGTCAGCGTGTCCGTGACCCTGAAGGACAGGCTGTGGAGCCTGGGAAACTGTCCAGAGCAGTGGCAGGGACGTGGCTGCGGGGCCCTGGGACCTGACCAGGGCTTGAGGTGCCTCCACGAAGGGCCAGCTGTCCGGAGCTGCCCCAGGCGGGCCTCCGGGAAGTCCGAGCTGCACTTCCAGCCAGACCCTGGTCCGAGTCTCCGAGGCGGTGGGTGGAGCTGGGCGGTGCGCGGCCTCCGAGCTGCGCGTCACACCCGAGAGGAGCCCAGGGAGGGCCTGGGGTGGACATGTCCACCGTGGTGTCCGCTCTCGAGATCTGCTGGTTTCTTGGTGCCATCAGCTTATGCTGCTCACCTCCTGGCAGGTGACGATCCTGCTGTACCTGGCGGAAGCGACGGTTCGGCTGACATGGAACCAGGCCCTGGACCCGGATGACCACTGCATCCCTTACCTCACGGGGCTGGGGGACCTCCTCGGGACCGGCCTCCTGGCACTCTGCTTCCTCGCCCACTGGCTACTGAGGAGTGAAACGGCGCTGCATGGCACCTCAGAACCAGCATCTGGACCTTCCTAAGGAGCCCAGGCGTCCCTGCCACTCAGGAGAACCTTCCCTCACGCCCATGGGAACAGGGTGTGGCTTCTCCCCAGCCGGACCCCCCAGGGTGGCTGACCCTGGCACCTGCCTGTCGGCCGAGGACGCACACAGACTCCGGAGCTGCTGCCGCCTGAGCCCAGGATGGAGCCTGAGGTCAGGAGCGCTTGCTGGCGAGCGTGCGTGCCTGTGTGGAGGGCAGGGCACTGCGGCCTGAAGACGCTGAACCAAGAGGCGCCTGTGCACTTTGCGGAGGGCACTGTCTGGAGCCCACGCAGCCTGGCTGTAGTGCAGCACGAAGGACACCCTCTGTCCCCGAGCTCGGGACGCTGAGCCTGGCCTCAGGGCTGTCGTCGCTCAGCCCTTCCCGGGACAGAGCCGTGCTCACCCCCTCTTCTGCTCCCAGCATTCCTGTCACTGCTTGCTTTTTCTTTCATTAGAACAAATCTCTGCTTAGATTTTAACCATCAGAGGAGTGTGAAAGTAAAACTGGAACCCCAGTTCCACCCCGAGGTGAGTGTGGGATCAGCCCCAATACAAAGAAAGACGGGAAGGGGACTCAGCAAGCTGGACCAGTGGGTTATTGCTACGGATCAAAGGAAAAATGTCACCTTTCCATGTGCAGCTGTACAAAACCTTTTAATTCACTCGCATGAGGAGTTGGGCCCAATGCCAGCAGGGACCTCAGTGGCAGGACAGGAGGCCGCCAGGCCTGGCTCCTCAGGGAGGGGCCTCTGGATGACCCGGGGCTTCGGGGAGCACCATCTAGAGATGGAGACACCCCCTCTCCCCCATGCAGGACACAGAGGAGTCACGGTAGAAATCAGAAATCATTCCCAACACCCAAAAAACTCAAAAGAGACAAACAGAATGGGCACAGTTGGGATGATTCCCCAGCCTGAGAATCAAAACAGCATCTAAACAAAAACACTTCGAAAGGCACAAGGCATAAAACCATTTCTGAGAGCCCGTGTCCGGTCCACTGATGACCAATAAATATGTGCAAGTTCACTGACTTGTCTCCTTTTGCAGGACAGACCTCACTCCGTGAAAACACACGGGGACACGTGCACCCCTTCAGCCTCAACAAGCTGCACGCCATGCACGTACCTCAGTGCTCAGAATGTGGTTGTACAAACCGCTGTCCAATTGCCATTAGGTGTTACTACCCAAATACAGAACTCGGAAAAATCACTTTAAAAGGTTTAACTCTCTGGTCTGTGCAGGGGCTGTGACAGGGCCTGGGGGCCTCGTCACCCATCACGTTCCCCTGACACCAGGCCACCTGGGCCACTAGACCCGGTGCCACCCCAGCTCAACCGCGACCCCCACCGAGGGTGGGGACAGCCTATTCGCTCTCAGCCAGACGCTGCGCCCAGTGCTGAAGCCCCGTCGGGCCACCGCGGAGGCTCCGTCCTCTTCCCTAGGCGGCCGTTTCTAAACACAGCAAGCTCAGGCAGATGCAGGCTGCGTGCACAGCCGAGCGAGAAAAGGCACGCTCTGCCCTGAGAGGATGGTACGGCCCCAAACGGGTCCCTGATAAAACGTAAGAAAAACACTTGCGAAAATGTACCCAAAGTCTCTGAAGAACGAGGCCAGCCTTCCAAGTGGCGCCCTCGGCCCAGGCAGAGCTGGTTTCACTGCAGGGCCCACAGGCCGACCGTGCTGCCCGAGCTCCACATGTCCCCGGGCCCAGCGGCCCCTCCAGCTGCAGGGAGCACCTCCTGCGAAACCAAGCACAGCGGTGAGCTCGGCAACCGCAGCACAGCGCAGGCCCCCACACACCCCTGGCCTCCCTTAGTTGAAAACACTCGTTTTCCCCCTATTTTAAGCATATATTCCTTGAAGGAAAACATTTTAGTATCAATAAAACTAAGCAAAGGTGAACTCAGTCCTCTGCTCTGGGTTTCCTCAGAGAGGGGACTGTCCTCCCTGACCTTTGACCCTCCCCACTCACTCCGGGAGCGCCCCCCACTCCCAGTCACGAGCTGCAGCGTGGACGGGCTCCAGCCACATGGCCGCACCACCACCGCCCGGCCCGCCACCTGCAGGGAATAGCTGTCAGCACTAGGTTCCAGGCCACAGCGACCCCCTGCTCACTTGTACACGACCCTGAGATGAGGAACGCCCGACGGATGGAGGGGACGGCCGTGAGGCCTTCCGGACGCTGTGACCGCACGCCCTCCAGTTCACCCCCCACCCTGTGCTCCGTTCAACATTCACTTCTAATGTTACGGAAAATGTCGAACAGCCCAATTTGAACGTAAGAAAACCAAAATTACTGTTTGTTTCTTACATACACGTTTGAAATTGGATAAGCTACATCATTATTTTATACCCAAATCTCAATTATCCACTGCCACCCATACTCAGCTTAGCCTATTTCCCCACAGGCTAAATAAAATCTGGCCAGCCCAACTTCCACAATTCTCAACGTAAGACCCTTGAAGACCGTATTAAATTCCACCCCATCTACCGTGATGAGTGAATCCCAGCTGTACGGTCCACCTTTTATGTCTTGATCCCTTACCCACCTCTTCCACAATGTGGAAAAACACCCTGGCAACCCACCCAGCGAGTCCCACGCAAGGCCACCTCAGGGAGAAGCCTCAGGAGGCCGGAAGCTTCGCGAGTCTCAACAAACCCAAAGAGCAAAGAGGCATCCAGACCTGGAGGACGTAGACGGGCACGGCAGCAAGCAGGGATTGGGAGACGGGAGGCTGCGGGCTGGGCTCCAACGGGAAGACCACGTGCCCTGAGGGGTCATCCTGGGAAGGCAACCGCACACAGCTCAGTCACCTTGGCCCGAGGAGTCCCGCTACCTTGAGACGCAGCAGAACCAGCGCACCCGCCTTCCAGGGGCGGCCTGAGGCCCAGCAGTGACCAGAGCCCTCCCCCGAGCCCAGCTCGAGGCCCAGCTGTGTGGCCCCGCGGCCCGAGAGCCAAGTACACAGAGGTGCTCAAAGAGGCAGGGTCAGAGCTACACATCCTCAGCGTTTAAACCTCTTCTCTCCCAAAACCCTTCCAAATCGTCTTCCAGCCCCTGGAAAGCGAGGCTGAAGGTGACCGTGTCCCTAGAGCCACGGAGGTGGGAGCAGCCGCAGCTGCAGGTCCCCGCTGGCCCGGGCGCAGCCCAAGAGGTGGCCGGCCCTGCCCTGAGGGGCTCAGTGCGGCAGAGAAAATAAGAGAGAAGCAAGCTCAGCACCATTTCCACACAGGCCACCTCCTCCGGGTGCATCCTGGCACAGGATGAGCACGCTGCCTTCACCCGGCCCCGTGAGGAGAGAAGCTAAGGCCGGGGGACCCAGCAGCACAGGAGCCAGATGCACGGCCAGTTGTCTGCGGTGAGGCCACGGGACCTCGGGCAGGAGCGGGACGGAGTGCAGAGGGCAGGCTGCAGGGGAGCTGGACATGGGGAATGCGAATCCTGCCCGAGGGGAAGTGTGGACACAGTGGAGTGACGGACAGGAGGGGTGCAGGACGGGGCGGGACAGCTCACGGGCTCTTACCTGCAGCAGCTGGAGCTGGACGCACGGCAGAGCCATGCCAGGCACTGCGAGGCTGCCCCACAGCCAGGCTCCCGGGCCAGCATGGACGTCACCTTCCCCCGTGCTCAGTGCGGGCCCCACGGCTCCTGAAACACACAAGGCCCCCAGACGCACGGCCGCTCAGCCAGAGGGAAGAGGCCGAGACCAGGCCTCCGCTTCGAAGCTGAGCAAGGCTCGCCTGTCTTCCGCACAGACGGCTCAGGCCACGCCGTCCTCGAGGGTGGACTCCTCCTCACCCTCGAAGCCTGGGGCACGTGGGGTCCCTGACACACGGAGCACGACCAAGCTCACGGAAAAAGAAGGGAGGGAAGCCGGCTGCATCCCCCCGGCGCCCCCCTGCCGGCACCTCAGCACCTGCTAAATGGCTCTTTCTGTCCAGCTTCCTCCGCAAAAATTATCACTTTCTTGGTTTCATAACAACATGCTTTTATAAAAAATTAAGCACAAAGAAGAAAGAAAACACCCTAACACCCAGAAAGGGTTTTTCTGACACAGGAACCCTGGATTCAGCCCCGGTTCCACCACCAACTCCCCCTGACCCTGGACAGGTGCGCTGAGCTCTGGCCCCGGCCTTCCACCGCAGAGTGCAGGGAGGATGGGCCACGCGGATGTGCTCAGGGCGCAGGACCGAGCCCAGCGGCCAGCGAGCACCCAGGGGTGGAGGCGCTGTCACTGCTGGGCAGACACAGGCACGGGAACGGCCTCACAAAGACAACCTTATGGTGAGCAGCATACGAGCTCACTTAATAAAAGCACCCATTAAGTGCTGTTGAATTAAACAACGCCAGAAGAACAAGTGAGACTGAACGACTTGTTACTTCCAGAAAACGTCTAATTGACCTCAAGTTAAAGATGAAAACGACGAGAGGCTGGCCGGCTATTTAGGTTCTGTCTCCCTTCTGACGTGCACGGTTGGCTCTGCTGCCCGACGAGCCAGCCTGCGGGCCCCATCCCCGGGGTCTCACTGCCGACTCCCCTCCGTGTGTGTCCTCTGGGTCCAGCCCCAGTTCTCTGCCTGCCCCAGATGCCTGATGCCCCTGCCGCTCCCAGCAGGATTCACTCCCTCCCCTTCAACAGGGAGGAATTCGATGTGCCCCCTGTCCTCCTGGGGCCTGTGCTGTTCCAGCCACCTCTGGAATTTTACCTGAATCATTGTTATGCTTTGAAGTCTTTTATCACCCTCATATATTTCCCCGCAATACAAATCTGCACATAAATTGAAATTTTACTTATTTTTAAAGTTTTCTTAAATATACTTTCTAGAAGTGAACATTCATCATCTGAAAAAATGAGTTACCACTGTAATTATCAGAAATGCAAACCCAGTCAAAATAAGACATTAAACTTTGATAATTATAAAATATTAAAAGGAAAATTACACTGAAAAATGCATCCAGAGGAGTGCACTGCCGGCCTGCTCCCAGGTGGCTCGTGTCTGTGTGAGCACTGAGACTGGTAAACATACATTTTTGCCAATTAAAAAAATGTTTTAATAAAATGCTCATGTGCTTTAGTTTCATCCCAACTGTGCAGCTGAAGATTCAGCTCATTTATGTTGGACGAAGCCCATGTAACACGGTCAGCCTTACTCTGCTGAAGGGTCCGACTTCATTTTTTAATCCAAAAGAACATACCAAGACATGCTTCAAGGAATATCATGAAAGCACTATGGAGTAAATTAAGGAAGGCACCAAATAATGCATCTTTTGAAGTCAGTTTTAAAAGTAGGCAAGATTTAAATGATGTAATTCTAATATTCATTATGTAGTCGTATAGCATAAAGATGAGATGAATCGGAGCCATTTCTCCTTATTACGCTGTAATGACTCAGTGCCAGCTGTGTGGGTCGCGCTCTAAGTTATCTGTGAAACGAGAGCTATGATCAAAGCTTTGCTTTCATTCGTGAATGTGGGCACGTATGCTACTCAACTAGGGGGAAATTAAGTAAAAATCACATGTACAAATCAGAAATAAACCCCACTAATTTTTTCTACACATCACGACTCCGCATTTCCTTCATACTTAACGGAAGACAGGTCCACACTGCTAAAAAGCGAGTAACTGGAATATCACTGTTAATAAGACCAAGCGGAGTCAGCTTTAACTACTATATCAGCACACTTAACCTGAAAGAAATCACGTAGGTCCTCTTTTCAACGTGTACCTTCAATCCAGTGTCTGGGAATCTGGTGACCCCACAGACCCCATGGCTACATTTACAGGAATCGCTGCCGCTGGCATGAAGGCTCTCTCTCGCCCGGGACAGGAGGCCCGCAGCTGAAAGCGGCCCCCGTGCGGGCACCTGTGCCGCCCGGCCTTCCTGGATCCTCTCCTCCAGCAGCTCGTCTCGCGGCAGCAGCGGGGGCTGGGAAGCTGAGGGTCTCCGGGGAAGTGCGCCCCCCATGGGCCCACCACACGCCCCAACTCCAAGCACCTCGACACGCGCCCCTGGGAGGCCTGCCGGAGGGTGGGCGGGCGAACTGGCCACGTCCACCTGTACAGGGCTCGTCCCCGGACCAACCCACGGGGCCTGGCCGAGGGGCTCGGGAAGACCCCGGCCTGTTCCGCACCCTCCCGAGGGGCGTGGTGAGGCTGGTGGAGACACAGCGGGCGCCTGTGGAGGGAAAGGGGCAGGAGAGCCTGCAGTGGCCCCCGACTTGACGCCAGTAGAGAACGCAAGGAGGTTGGGGCCCCCCAGGCCCCTCTCACGCCGAAGACCCAGGCAGAGCACGAGGAGGGGACCCTGACCCCCACGGGGCGGGCGTTGCCCAGACTCCCTGCTCGAGCCATCGCGGTGGGTGTTCTGTTACACGACCCCAAATGACAGACTGTGCCATCGGGTACTGTGTCATCGACACTCAAGACGGCCACAAATTAACCCCACGCCTGAGCGTGACGGAGAAGTCCGTCTGCGGATGCCTGAAGGCACGCAAACGCAAACCGAGGGTCGCCACACGGAGCACACGATGACCATGAGGCCCCGAGTCCTCACCAGTAAAAGATGCCGCGGCGCTAAACATAACGTGACTCACTTAATTAACAAGCCGATCAAAAGAAAAACCAAACTTCCTTTTCCACGGCGGAAATCCACAAACTCTTACCAGGCAGGCAGTCCTCACACTGAACTGAGCATTCTCCACATTTATCCACAAAGCTGATCTGTGCAGGGTGACTTTAAGTGGGGGACAGGAGAGTAAATCCAGCAGCAGATACGTGTCCACTAAGCAGACCTCAAAGGCCCATCCTCTTTGGGCCTCAGACGGCAGGGTGAGCTGGACTCCACACTGCACGCCAGACCCCTGGCCCGTCCGTGAACTATGGGACCCCCAGCTCCCCTCCCAGGGCCCAGCGAGACCAGGTGAGGCCGGCAGCACAGACCCGGCTCGGACCACGTGCGCGCCCACCCCAGCTCCACCGCGAGGCCCTCGCAAGCACAGCCCTGCGCCACAGAACCTGCCCTCCACGCCCAGCGGGCAGGGGGACCACGGGGTCACTCGCCACTGGGGGTCCCCGTCGGAGCCACAGACACAGCAAGAAGCTGCAGGACCGCTCCCTCCATTCTGCAAGGAAGGCGATCCGACAGGACACAGCACGGACGCAGAGGCACTGGGGCCGAATTCACTGACGTGTTCAGGCCTACACAGCTGTCGAGAAGATGTGCTATAAAAACCGATCGTTCACAAGGAGAGACATGCACGTTACTAACAGGAAAGACCAGGGTACTGTATCACTTCTTCCAGATAAGGACACACGGGCAGCTCATGCACGTGGAAAACGACTACCATCAAAACGCAGAGCGTGGTCTCCCAGGGCGGTGGAGCGCAGGCCAAGCAAGCAGCCACTTCCTTTCTCCCCGACTAAGCCAGCGTCACCAGAGCCACGCACGGACCCCACGCTCTGCTCTGCGCCCAGCGTCCCACGGGCCAGCCCGCCGCAGGCCCCCAGGGCCCTCCCACCATCTCTCTTTCCTCAAGACGCACCAGGAGTCTCACCAAGTTCATCTTCCACAG
Organism: Mesoplodon densirostris; assembly: GCF_025265405.1. Lineage (NCBI taxonomy): Eukaryota > Metazoa > Chordata > Mammalia > Artiodactyla > Ziphiidae > Mesoplodon > Mesoplodon densirostris. The sequence continues at coordinate 110,273,306 of NC_082670.1, read as the reverse complement.
GAACTGAAGCCTGACGGGGGCTTTAAGTTCCTTTGGGATTTCCAAGGAACTGAATAGAAGACGTCAATCAACACTAGAGGCACAGCGGCTCGAGCCAGGTATGGGGAGGCCCTGAGCAGGCCTCATCCAGGCCGGGCGTCCTTGTCACTGGGGGTCCCGAGACACCTTGTTCCTGTTAACGTCATCGTGAGTGAGATCGTTCATTCCTTTTTTCCTGATTATTCTAACAGAAAAGGTACGACCTGGTATCTGCACGTTCCCTGTGCAGTCAGCTACCCATCCTTCCCTCGAGTCAGCTCCCGTGGGTCTGTAACCGTCGTCGGGAAGCGACCGCCCTTCTCCCCACGCAGCCGCCCCCACCCGACCTTCCGCGGATGTGCCCGGCGCCCCTGCGCCGCTGCCCCGCTGCGTCTTCCCCACTGTGATGGGAAACGACGCTGCCAGTCCGACTTGCTTATTAGGGAAATCTGTCTGCTTCCTAAGGATGAAGGTTTATGATTTTTAAAAACCAGCCACAAGGACGTTTATCAACTGCCTTGTTTGGCATCGGCGAGGGCACGACAGCGCCCACCTGACCCCCCACCCCCACCCCGAGAGGGGCCGTCGCCCGGGCGCGCCGCATCCACCACACTCACAGTCGGTGAGACACGGCCTTCCCGCGTGCGACGCGGTGCCGCCAGGCCCCTGAAGGCTTTGCAGCCTGCACCGTGGGGTCCGTCCCCCTCAGGTTCCTACCCAGAAAATGGGGCGTCAGTAGCCATGCCTCAGGCTGCCGTGAGGACGTGGAGAGGGAACGGGGTCGGGGGAGCCCAGGACGCAGGGCCCAGGACCGGCCCTCGTCTACGAGGAACTCTGTGGGACACCGGGCGGGACGGGGCACCCGTGCTGGCCGTGCGCCGAGTACAGGCGTGCGTGTTCCCAGAGACGTACAGACGAGCCCACGCCCACACGCGCTGATGAGGGAGCAGGGGCACCCTGCCAACACCGAGGGGCCCTCAGCAAGGTCTGCGGTCATAGAATCAGCCGCAACATCACTGCCCCTCAGAGGTGCTTCTCGCTGGGGGTCGGTCGGGGCCCAGTGACATGCAGGGACGCTGTGGTATGGCACCCAGAGGGGCTCCATGCAGGCAAGAGGGACGTGGGTGGCGGTGCGCTAAGGCACAGCTCCTGGGCAGCACCTCAGGAGGGCACTGCCACCCCGAAGTCCAGGAGGGGGACAGCACACGGGGCCAGAGCCACGGCAGGGCCGCCCCGCAGAAACGGGCCAGGGAACACAGCGCGAGCAAGGTCCTGGTCCCCCCCTCCTGCCCACCTCCCAGCACGGGAAGGCCAAGCAGGTCCCGCTGGGAAGGGCAAGGTGAGGACCCACCCAGAAAGGTGGATGGACCCCCAGAGTGAGCCAGGGCCGTCCACCGCGCAGGCCTGCCGGTTGCACGGCCAGCCAGGCCCAGGGCCGGTGGAGGGGGCGGTCTATGCGGACCGAGTCCTCCGCCCAACCGCAAAGCCGGGGCCTGAAACACACACAGCCCCGCCCACTACCCTCCTTAATCTGCTCCCACAGCCTTACAGAGGCTCTAGCAGGAGCGCCCAGCAACACCCACAGCCTTCCCTGCAGGCTCTCCAGCCCAGCGCCCCACCCAGGCTGCATCCTGCCTAGGTCGCATGGTCCCTGGAGGCCCTCACGCACTCAGAGACCGGGCAGAGCTGCCCTCGCCGCTTGTCAGAGCGTGTGCTCAGCGGCCCGGCCCCGCCTGCCCGGGGCCCCCACACTGGCACTGCGCTGACCTCGGTGGGAGGACCCCAAGAAGCCCCCTGCTCCCCTTGCCTGCTCTGTGTCCCTGTGGTTTATTTTCACAAGAACAGGCGGAACAACCCTTTAGAAAATACCACGTCCCTCTTCTAATCACGCCCTCATGGGAGCCCAGTTCTGACACTGACCCCCAGAGGCCCCAAGCGGCCTGGCCTCCTGCTGGCTCCAAGCTCGTTCCCAGAACGCTCCCAGCCAGCTGCTCTGGACAAAGGGCCCGTGCTGAACGCACTCCCCGGACCCGGGCCCCGCCAGGACTGCCCGTCGCCCGCGTGTGTCCACGCGAGGCCTCTGCCCTACGCGAGCCTGCGAAGCATCGGGGACCGGCTCCTCGGGCTGCTCGCACCCCTCCTGACTCACCGTCTTCCTCGATTGCTGTGATCGCAGGAGCCTCCTCCCCGCAGCACCTCAGGCCCCTTCTGGCCCCTCCCTTTCAGGTCCCGCCCACTTGGGAAAAGACATGTCCTCCTTGTGAAGGGTGCCTTCTCCACTGTCCTTCCTCCAAGCTGCAGCCACAAAGGGCACTCCTGCGGCTGAAACGGGGCACTTGGGTGCCATCTCAGCCCCATCACTTTCCGGGGGATCCTTCCGGGTCCTCTCCTCTGAGTCACTGTCTATGCCCTCCCTGCAGGTCTTGCTCGTTCCTCGGTTTATTTCAAGGGCCAGAAGCTCTGGGACAACTCTGACACGAGGGGACGCCTCTGGTGACCCACCGCTCGGGTGGGCTTGGCTTCTGGCTACAGAACCTTTCTTCCATTCCTATTTCCATCAGGAACAGAAACCAATTTTTAGAATAAAGAGAGGATCTGTTGAGAAGACAGTACCGCTCCTCAGGACCCTTCACTGTGAGACCTGAGTAGCAGACTTCCTACCGCAATCACCTCAGGCTGCCTAACCCGCTGGGGGACAGCGGACCAAACGCGCTGCCGACCCCCAGGTGTGTTTTCTGGGGAGCGGTGTTCTATTTTCAGAAGTCACCATCCTGGAGACGCCCAGGCCGTGGGCGATTCCCATTCCCACGGCCCCTCGGCAGGGAGCTGACCCGCCTCCACCAGGAGCCGACCCGCCCACAGCTCAGCCCCAGAAACACTCACTCCAACCACGGCGTCCAACGCTGGTTTCTGAGTGATGATGATTTCTGTCTTCTTGGAACACCACGCATCTTGTTGCAAGGACTCCAACTTGCAATCACGTGGTACAGAGGATCTCTATTTACTTTGCACTGAATCTGTGGAATTCACTTACGCTTCCCTTGTATCCTTTGTAAAACTGCTCAGACAGACGTAGCAAATGGCAGCCCGGGAGCTGTACCCACTTAAGGCTGCTCTGTTTGGCCCACACAGATTTTTTAAAAATCTGAGTAGGTTTTCACACTTAAGGGTCAAAATCAGGATTTCTGACTCATCTTAGTCTGTTCTGTTTCCGTCTTGAAAGACTCAGCCCCTCCTCCTTGTTCAAGAGGAAGGCGCCCTGCTCGGCGCACCCGCCCCTCCCACACAGAACCACCACCGCCAACCTTCCAGGGCTGCAGGCACTGCACACGCCTCAGCCCAGCGCAGCCCGTCGGGAACCCCCAGTCCCCCCCCAGGGAACCCTCAGGCCCTCGGGAACCTCAGCAGGTGCTCTTCTGCCTGTTTTACAGAGAAGGCTGGGACCCGAGAGGCTGCCTGCTCAAGTTCACGCCACCACACGGCCACCTGCTCCTCCTGGAAGTCTCTAACCAGCTCCTATTTCTTCTTTCACCCAAGAGTTTTTACTAAGTTTTCTTTTGTTTTCCAAATGATTATTACTGTGTTTTACCACATTACGGTCAAAAACATGTACTACCAAGCTGCTTTTTCCTAGACTTTGCTATGGTTTTCCTGACGCCTAATTTGTTCAGTTTAATTTATATAAATATTCCACTGTCATGGAATAGAATCTATTAAAACAACTTTACTAATCCCACTGTAAACATATTTTACATCTTTATTTTTTCTGCTTATTCTGCAAATAATTAAATTAACAAACTCCAATACTGCTAGGTTTTTATCCAATTCTCCTGGCGTTCCATCTGTGTTTACTTCATGTTGTTCGCTACTGTAAGTTTTCATATAAATATTCATATAAACGGTCACAAGTCATGGTAAGACTGTTGATCATGTGTGAACAGCAACCAAAACAGGAAAAGTCTTCTCTGCCCCAATTGTTTTTCTCTGAATTCTATGCTTCTGATATTAGTATTAACCCCTGCTTTGTAATTTTTGTTTTTTGTTTTGCTTTATCTTGTCTTAATTTTAACCTTCTAAATACTCCTGTCCACAATATGTCTCTCCTGGACATCGTGTGGTTGGGGTTTTGCTTTCTGCCTCAGTCAAAACAGTGGGGGAGTCCCACTCATGTACGTTTTCACCGTCACACAGACGTGTGTGCTCTGCTGGCTACACCTCCTCCAGGGGGCACCGTGCCTGCCTGCCTTCCCTGCCCTTAAGGAGCAGAGAGCGCACACCCGTTGCCAGTTCTCAAGTTGGGTGCTTTTTTTTTTTTTGAAGCTTACTTTGCTAACTGTCAGCTTCAAGAATAAAAGTTTCTCTTTTATGTTGAGAAAATACTCCTGGTTTGAGGGGGGAGCCTCAGCACTCAATAGCAACCCAATGGGAACAGTCTTGGATTTTAGACCCTATGTCCACTTTTCAAATCGTTCAGACTACGCATTCCCTACGAACCAACGGGCGCGCTGCACTGAACCGCGGCGACACTGCGAAGCCAGCGTCTACACGACTCGCCTCCACCAGCAGGCCTGCTCCTGCGGCTTCTCTGCTCTTGGACCTATACACCACACCCCGAAACCCAGGAAGTCCCCAAACCCAGGTTTCTCCCAAGTTCGGTGCCAAAAAGAATGTAGCAGCAACACGCGACCCGGAAGCACGTGAAGACAGTTTACAGACTTCCTGACTCACTTAAGTGAATGCGTTTCACTGAAAAGCCAACACCAGAACCAGGCGTGGTGAGAAATACGGAATGTGTGTGCCACACTCCCACCCTAAACCGCAACACGCTCTGAGTCCGAAGCACAGCAGCGTGGGTGCACGCCCGCCGGGCGTCCCAAGGCAGCCGCGCCCTGGGGCAACAGGCAGCGGCACAACCCGCACCCAGTGGGGGACGGGCACCCCGAGAAGCGGCTGCTCCAGGGCTGCACCTGGTGGTGCCAACCAGTGAGGGGAGTGCCCCCCAAGAACCATGACGGGGCCTGGCAGGAGGGCATAAGAGTCCAACCAAAAGAGCTGCCAGCGGCCAAAGGTGGAACAATTCGAGCGGCAAAATCCACACGGATGGTATCGACTATAACGCAGCACTGACTGCATTACGCTGAAAGACAAAGTCAGCGTCTTTGAGCCTGTACTGATATAACCGACTGAACGGACGGGGAGAGAAGGGACAACTCTTCCTTCCAGAAAATTCTAATTAATACACGCACAGGAGGAAGGAAATGGAAAATCACCGTTGGACCACCACAGTAATGACAGCACAGGCCAAGCTGTCCTCACACGCGGAACAAGCGGGCGGGTGAGAACAGACCTAGCGCAGCGTGGGCCCGGGCTAACCTTGCCCCGTCGCCCAGCCCCCGGGAAGGAGTCTCGAGGCCTCTGGAACGCGCCACCTGGCAGACAGGCCCCTTCAGACAGTTTGACAATGCGACTCGGGGTGGCAGCCTTGGGCCACAGGGGCATCTCGGCCTCCGGAGGGGGTGGGGCCGTCAGCACTGACCACAGCACCAGGGACAGGGCGGCTGGTAGCTTCACTGGGAGTGTCCTCTGCCTGCAGCCAACTGTACTGTGTGTCCCTTTGCTGCGATAATCCATAACCATGGGTTCTGAGCCCTTCTAGAGAATTCGTGAACCCAGAGAGTCACAGGGACCCTCACACTTGCTGGTGGTGTGAGAGTGGGGTAATCCTGCAGGTCTGCACTCCAGCCCAAAGTAGCCACCTCAAAACAGACATTTATCACTACAAAGGGAAAAGCAGGAACTTCACCATGGAGGACACAGTAGACCCCACCTTAACCAAGGGGCCAATGTCAGCTTTGCCCTAGTAAGTTTACCACATGGACCCCGACAAGATGCAGGGACAAGGGCACCTCACTTTGGGCCCCCCAAAACACACAACCTTGGTCCAATCAAGAGAAAGCACCAGGGCTTCACTGGTGGCACAGTGGTTGAGAGTCCGCCTGCCGATGCAGGGGACACGGGTTCGTGCCCTGGTCCGGGAAGATCCCACATGCCGCGGAGCGGCTGGGCCCGTGAGCCATGGCCGCTGAGCCTGCGCGCCCGGAGCCTGTGCTCCGCAACGGGAGAGGCCACAGCAGTGAGAGGCCCGCGTACCGCAAAAAAAAAAAAAAGAAAAGAGAAAGAGAGAAAGCACCAGACAGACCCGAAGGGAGCGACGCCCTGGACTGAAGGACCAGCATCTCGACAGGAGCATCTGGAAGGTGGAGGAGCAGACGCAGAGGAAGAGGCCGAGGGGCTAACCCAGGACCCTGGGCAGAAGAGGGTCCTAGGGGACTGTCACGCGCACGTGAGGTCAAAGCCCATCAGTGGCCCATGTCCCAGTCCTTCCCCAGCTTTGTGGACACACGTGATCTCGGAACACGTCCACACAGGGGAGGCTGGGTGGAGGGCACAACAGCTGGGGACAACACACATGGAAGCGTGTTTCCGCAAGTCTAAAAGGCCACCAAGTAAAGGGTCGGGGGAAACACACAGCTGGCCCCGAGGGTTCTAGAAAAGGGGCTGTGGGTCTCTATTTATCTTCCTCTACCTCTTGGCTGTTACGGGACACAAGAGGGCTTTCAAGGTCACATGGGGCAAAGGTGAGCATAGGTGAGCCTACACACCCCAAGAAGAAACTCTTCTCCTGCGTCCATGTGTGAAGGCTGCGTGCTGGACAGGTTCCAGATTTCTATTTCCCTTGAAAGTCGACAGTCAACGAGCGTATAAAGTACCCTGACCACCCCTGGAGGATGCAAAGAAACCAGCTAGCTCGTTATTTTGAAAACTGATTAAGAGAAAAGTTTAGACACTTCTGCTGACTTTCCTGTATGAGCAGAAGTATTCTAGCTTAAAATGGGCAAGACATCAGCATCCTCCTGCAGCCTAACAGTCCAGACCCCGGGCGTCCGCAGCTGGGCCGGCCATCAGGGCCCCACAGACTCTAAGTCGAGTCAGAGCAAAGCCTCCAGCCGGAGCGACTGGTTTACAGGAAACACGGAGACAGAGTGACCTGTTACCCTGAAGCGCGAGACCCGACAACCCGACGAGGCAAACTGCCCAGCCTCCAGCACACACACGCACACGCACACGGGCGGGGCTACAAATGTGAAAGAGACCCCAGACACGCACCAACCAACAGGAAATACGGGCCTTACTTGGGTGATTAGAATAAACAGGTATAAAAACATTCATGGCATCTGAAACGACTGACAATGGGACCGCTGGCTAGATACTGACGTTAAGGAAACACGTACTGCTCACTCCGAAAGAAGCGATGGCAGTGCCTGGCGTGTTTTTAAGTGTCCTTGTTTTTTAAAAAGTAACGCTGAAATATTACAAAAACAATGAAAACAAAACTGTCTCTACAGATGCCGCCCCCGAGCAGCTCCACTTCCACAGAGCTGAGGCCCCGGCCCCTCACCAACTGTGCCCTCGTGGATGCCACCACCACCTGCCACCGCCACCTCTGAAGCTCCCCCGCCCCGGCCTTCGGGAACCGCAGGGCTGGCCCTCCTCAGCACAGTGAACGCTGACAGGGCCCACGCTCACCGGGGGCACTACTTACTGCCCCAGAGAGGAGGGCGCTACCGTTACGTGAAGTAAGACGCTGTCATATTAAGAAAAAGATGTAAGGTAGTATACTGCTAACCCTACATGCCTTTCGATATTTTAAAATGTATTTTAGATAAATATTTTTATACAATGAAATCTACAAAATAATGCTATTTGAAGAATTCAGCGTCACCTTCACAAAAGGCCTGACTACAGTGTCCCTTAAGCACTGTGCCCACCATCGCATTTTCAGGATGGGTGGAGGAGGTCACACACTATCAGGTCCTGTCTGGTCCACTCAGTGTTCTTGAAGAATTCAAACAAGATGCCGACACTTTAAAATCAGAAGCGTTCCTGCGCTGGGGATCCACAGCGCCACGTGCCCCCTGGGGGGCTCCACGAGACGTGGCCGGCCCCCTCCCCGCACACAGCCTCACCTGTGTGGCTCCCAGCTCCTCTCTGCTTTTTTTCCTTGGCTAGTTGAATGGCTCGGGAATCAGTTCTTGCTGAGCCCCCGCCTTCCTGAGACCAAAGAAAAGCGTATCAGTCACGGGGCCCAAACATTAGAGGGAGGGGAGCGGGGGACCTACTGAGCGCGGGGTCTGCTTCCTCAACAGACCCTAGCAAAGGCTCAGAGAATCCACATCCAGTGACAGCGACAGCTGCACGGAGTCTGAGTTGGAACCAAATACGTGATTTTATTATCCAGAGTAGCAAAGTTTATTCCTTCAAAGTCTAAAACATAGTAAAATATTTTACACAGAAACCATCTTAGAGTGAACTGCAGACCACTCTGCTGTCTGAACACAGAACCAGTGCCCTCAGGGACCAGGACTCACTGACTGCGGCCCCTCCCCGGGTTTCAGGACATGTCATACCACGCCCGCTTGGCCACCCCGGGGGCCCAGGCCGTGTGCCCCACGGAGGCTGCTCAGGGCAGGCGCTCCACTCAGGGTCTCACCCGGCAAAGCAGAGCAGTAAGTGCATCACTGAACCCGGGCGTTTACCGAGGGACCTGACGTACGCACACGGGACTGGGAGTGCCACACCCCTGTGGACGCACTGCGAGGACACGGTGGAACCCTCGTCCCCACAGAGAGAGGCTCGGGCGTACCTGCGGCCCCTTCACCACGCGCCTTCTGGGCTCACAGATGCCAGGCTGGCCCACGTCACACAGCTAGCGAGAGAACGGACAGGGTCAGGGTCAGTCTCGTGCTCCGCCAGCCCTCGGCCACTGCTGCATCCCTCACAGAGAACGCTGATTCAAAGCAGTAACTTTTCTTTATATCACGGTAAACTAAGATTTAACTTTCTGAATATAAACATCACCATCAAATTTAACCTGCACCACAAAGAAAAACCTACTTGACCACTCCCACCTGAGGCTGAGAAAAAACATTCTCTTAAGAATCTCTGATTAAATTACTTTAAATTATATTAAATGTATAACTGACATAAATATAGTTAAAATATATTAACTGCCAAGCCTCACAATTGGAGAAGTGCTCTTATAACCCTCCAGAGACAAAGGCTCCCAGACCACTCCCTTTTTTTGTTGTTGTTCATTCAAATTAAACATTTTTGTGTGGTTTTAGTTTCCATTAAGCCTTAAGAGACAGTTGATGTCACAATTCCTCTTGGCCACGACTCCATCTGAGGATCTGCTATTACGTGATAAGCTCAAACGCAAAACATTTCAACATTATGAAATACCCCACGTTTTCTCAAGAAAAGACAGGTTATCACCAAATCACGGAACTCGAAAAGACCTTAGAAATCATGTAGCCAAAGCCCCTCATTTTAGAAATAAGTGAGAATTTAAGGCTCAGACACGTTAAGTGATTTGCTCAAGGTCATAAAAACTAGTCCGTTCCAGACTCGAGATTGGAACTCAGATTTCCAGACTTGCAGGCGGGAGCTCCATCCTTTCGCAAACCCCTAAGAAACGTCTGCACGTAGATTAATCCAGAACACCGCACGACGGGTGCGAGACATGACCGAACAGAGCACTTCATACCACGTAGAAGCCGCCGGTCCCCGCACCGAGTCCCGCGTCTTTCCGAGCTCCGAGCTCCTCTGCAGGGCTGGACTCCACAGGCCGCGGCGCCCCTCCGCTCCACGCCTGCGGTCTGACGGCGTCGGGGTCGGGGGCCGAGTCCGGTTCCACTTTGATGGGAACCAGCAGCTCCGGGGCACCGCTGTCTCCCTGGGGGCCGCTCGCAGAGGTCAAAGCCTGGGGGTCCCGACTCAAGCTCTTCACGGGCAGAGCCACCAGACAGCCCAGCGCCCCTGCGTCCACGGCCTGCACATCACCTGCAGCGAGGCCGCCCTGCTGGAGAACCGTGGCTGCCGTCCCAAGAACGACGGGCCTGTCTGGGCCCAGTGGGACGTCATTGTGGGCCACCAAGACTAGGGGGCCCCTGGGCCCTGAGGCAGCCTGACTGGCAGGGAGGCCCCCCCCGAGAGAGGCGCTCACAGAAGTCACGTCGACAGTCAGGATTCCAGTGCGCAGCGCCTCGTCAGAGGTCCTGGGGGCACCACCGCTGTCGCCAGGCGTGTCGGAGAAGAGGACCGCCAGGTCCACGCTGCTGAACGCACTCTGGCTGGGGCTGCTGAGGTCACTGCTGGGCGCGAGCGCACTTGGAGCTCCCCGCGGAGGGAAGAGGTCTGAAAAGGAAGGAACCCTCTGGTGACCTCAGGCCCTCAGAGCCCAGGGAGCTCTGTGTGTGCTCAAGATGTGAGCAGGCGGCCACGCTCTGCAGCAAGGCACTGTGGGGGACATGCCCGGCGCCCTGTCCACGCTGCCCAGAGCCTCGAGCCCACAGACATCTCCCCATATGGCGGGCGTGACCTGGGTCGATGACGCTCCCCAAAGTCACACCGCCCAGTGACGGAAGAGGCGAGACTCAGACCCAAGTCCTGCTGGCTTCAAACCCTGAGCTCACTCCACCACGAGCAGCCACCCTAGGAGACGAGGCACTCTGGCTGAGCAGACACCTGCAGGCCTCAGGCCACGCTGAACCCCGGCTCCCTGACATTTCTGGCATCAGCCATGTGGGTCCACGTCCCATCCAGCTCTCTGCCCACTTCGTGACAAGCAGCTTCTCCAGAAGGAGAGGGCGCAAGGGCAGGGATGGACAGTGGGGGTAATCTAGCCTGCCGGCTGCCTGCCTCTGGGCTGGAGCAGGGCGCCCCCAGGGAGCTGCGGAGAGCGCACATCAGACACCGCACTCTGCAGGCCTGGCTGTGGCCTCCTGGATGGAGCTGCTCCATTGCCAGGCTCCACTGCCCCCACTGCGGGTCCCAGCGTCTGTACCCCTCAGCGGCAGACACAGGGCCTGGCCCTCAACAAGCCGCCCTCGTTCACTTAATTGCTGCCGCACGCAGCGCTCTCCCAATACTTGATTATTTGTTATTCAATTAAGATTTTAAGTAATCAGATTACCCTTGGGAGAATAATGAACACTAAAATCCTGTAAAAAAGTTTCAATGAATGTTCAAGTTGGGGGTTCATACACAAGAACACCCAATCCTAGGGCTCACCAGGCACCAAGCAAACAGGAAAGTGGAAGCACAGAGAACTGGGGCACAGCTGCCAAACGAGGCCTGACTGCCCCTCTCCTGCGGCCTCCGACACCCAGGCCCGGCCAGAGGGAAAGGCGCTCCCAGGCCTGGCACCATCCCTCCCTCCCAACCCTGAGCTAATCCCAAGCTCACACTGTCCAGCTGTGGACCCCACGTCAAAGTGCCTAGGATGCTTCTACCGTGAACCGATGAAAGAAATCTACTCTAGACGCCACCCCTCCAAAAGTAAATAAACGACAACCAAATTCAGAATATATCATCTGCAGCTGTCACATTACTTCAAAGTTTGAGAACTGGATCAATCTATCGTTGCTTCAATAATCATCTGGTACCAAGGAAACATTCTGAAAGGGCAGTGACTCTTTGAAGTAATGAAAGATGGAAACATGTCTCTTTTTCAAGTTTCCCTGATAACCTTGATGATTCACCTCCCTACGAAAAAATCAATAATAATCCAGGCAAATACATGCCAGTGTGCTCATAAATTTCCTATTTAGCATTTTACTGATTCCACACATATTTACTGGAGACCTGCCAACGTGCAAGGGCCAAACATTCAAAAATCATTAAACAAACATTAATACAGAGCATCCAGCATTAGGCCACACCATGACCTCACTCCAGCACTTTCTTGCCAATGTGAGCCCCACCCCGGACCAACGTGAGGGGGACGCGAACAGCCAATTCAGGGCCTGGCAGAGTCCGTCCACGATAAACAGATGCTCCCAGGCACCTTTATCAGGAGGCAAGCCTGGGAGCCCGTCACACACCTGACACGAGACCACGTCACATCATAAATGTGAGGCTTGGGATGCACCCCAGTCACCTACCCGACAAGAGACCGTACCACATTGTAAACGCCAGGCCTGGGACACACACCCCTGATCACCTAGCTGACACGAGACCATGTCACAGCATAAATGCAGGGCCTGGGACCACCCCCCCATCACCTGCCCAACACGTGCTTCACATACTGGTGCCCCTCCCAGGATCACAGCGGGGAAGTGGCTATGCCTGAGGCTGGGCAGGCCTGTCACAAAGGTGGCACTGAGCAGGGCCTGGAAGCAGCTGCTCAGGTAACTACAGCTAGTACTTCACCCTCCAGGCCCTGCCAGGAGCAGCAGGCCTGCCGGGCCGCAGAGCACGGTGCTGGGACGGCTCTAGGGAGAGGCAGCCGCCAGACCACCCAGACCCTCAAGCCCGCCCAGGGGCCGGTGCACGGGGCGGGATGCTCGGTCCCAGGCCCCCAGGTAGCAGGACGGCCAGGTCCGTGTGCCGAGTCGCCCCTCTGGGCTCGCCGTGGTCCGCACTCTGCCCCCAGAACATCCGGAAACAGCTCTGTCCTGTCGCCAAGGACTCTCCCAGGCACCGGGGTGGACAGGAGGAGCTGAAGGCGTCGGACGCAATGGGGGGCAGGCTTGGAACACAGGACAAGGTCGCAAGGAGAGACTCAGAAGGCCAGGCTACGAAGGCCAACCCCGTGGAAGCCCCTCAGAGACAAGGGCGGGTGAGGGTCAGAGGCAGGAAGTGGCAGAAGAGAGGCCACGAGGCCACGCAGCGGGGCGGCTGCGGTCCCTGGGCTGGGAGCCGAGGAAGCAGCGACTCGTGCCGTGTCCCTGACACGCGTCCAGTGGACCCTGGGCGCCCTCAGGGCCGTGAGCGGGGCCGACCTGGGAGCCGGTGGTGCTGTCTGATCACGTGCGCCTTCACGCTGTGCTTGGAAGCAAAGAGCCTGTGGCAGCTGGACACCGGGCACCTGGTTTTCGGAGCGGCCACGTCCTGCAGGTGCTTCTTGGAGTGAATGTAGAGGCTGCTCCGCGCGGAGAACCTGGCACAGCACCCTGGGCAGAGAGAGGGACGCGTGTTAGCCTGAGGGTCCCCGTCCCGGCAGCACCCAGACAGGGCACGGCCCCGCTCTGCCCCCAGCAAGCGCCCTCAGGCAGCATCACGAGGAGGCCTGAAGTCCCGCATCGGCCGCAGGCAGGACGCGTGACCTGCACAAGTCAGGCTGACCGCCTCCATTTAGCTGCTACTGGAAGAAAACCTGCGAGCCCGTGACATCTGGGGCTGGAGACCACCCCACAGACCCACCACTTCCTCTCATTTCGCCCCTGAGAAGCTGCTGCCCAGAAGGGCCGAGCAGATGGCCGGGAATCAGAGGCAAGAGGGGAGCCCGGAGCTGGCCCTGCCCACGTCCGCAGAGCAGACACGCGCCCGGGGCAGAGGGAAACAGGCAGACCCAGAGATACAGCCACCCCCCTCCACGCCCCGACGGCCCACCGCTGGAGCTCGGCACGGCGGGGTCACAGGAGGGAAGAGGGGTTCCTGACGGCCACAAGCTCGTCACCTGGTAGGTAGGGACACATAAGCAGCCAGCTGTCCTAACATAGGCGACTGAAGCCCGGGGTCGGGCCACCCAGCGTTCCGGGAGCAGAGGAGAGCGCCAGCCCGAGGAGGGAAGGTCCCAGGAGGTAGGTCACGTCCGAGGTGCCGGGCGGCGTGGCCACCACAGCAAGGAGGTGCGGCCGAGGGGCTGCCAGGCCAGGCTGTGGGGAGCTGCAGGACCGGCCCCACCCGCGTACGGCCGTCTCGACCCCTTCCGTAAAGCGGGGCCTCCACGGTACTCACGACGCCCAGGAAGGACGCCCCAGCGCTGTCACGCGACAGCACGTCAGGGAAGGCGACGGGGTCGCTGGGGGCCGGAGGAGGGCTGTTGCCAGAAAAGAGGCTACGCACAGAGGACACACCACGGCAGTGAGGGCTCTGCTGCCCCGGAGGGCAGTTCTGAACTGACTTCACTGTCAAACAAAAGTTCACACCCGCTGCCAGGTGAGGCTCAGGACAGGGCACTTGGGAAACACAACAGAGAAGAGGCATCTCTGGTCTTGCCCCCGGGGGCCCTGTCGCCACGGGTGCTGTGCTCCACACCCCCTCCCAGCTGGGACCCTCCCAGAGACGTCCAGGCTGATCACACGGCCGCCTACCGCACGGCCTTCCCGAGGGCGGGCTCGACCACCCCAGGGACGTCCACCGTGCTGCTTTCTACTTGTAGAGATACTTGCGAATTCAACAGGGAACAAGACAGGTATCATTTTAATTTGTATTCCCTTTGATGATCAGAAGTATGCCCACTTTTTCATGTGTGTCAACGACTACGTTTTCCTAATTACAACGTAATCTATTGAGACTCGTGTTACCGCTTTACAGATTAAGGATATTCACACACAGCCCCACGCATTTCTACCAAGTCACCACCCCGCCAGGGGACGGGCAGAAGCAACTTGTCGAAGACAGACTTCCCTGCAAACCCCAGCTCCTCAGGAGTCTGCTCGGCTCGCACCCACGTTCCCGTGGGCGCCACCGCGGGCTGGAGGCCCAGAGAAGCCGCACCAGGCACACGCCCTCGCCGCCCTTCGCCGCCGTGCTCCCCTCCCCCTCCTCTCCTCCTCCTGCTACAACCACGGAGAAGGCGGGGAGGGGCGGCTTTTTAACTTTTTATTAAGAATGTTCCAAACACCTACAAGAACAGAGGAAACGGCGAAGTCATCCAGACTCAAGAACTATCAACTCTCCGCAAACGTGAAAAGGGTTCTGGGTGCCTCCGCCACCCGCCTTCACCACCACTCCCTGGAAAAGCGCACCCTCGACCACGCGCTGCCGGTCACCCTCTACGCCAGACCGGCGCAGCGCTCTCAAGGACGCAGTTGCCCAAAGGAAACCCTCCCTCCTCCGTCGCCAGCCCTGCCCCTTCCTCTTTCCCTCAATCCCCTCGAGGAGGAGGGAAGCGGGAACCAGCCTCTCCCGCCTCGCCCCGCCCACCCGCCGGGGTTAGCCCCCCACCCCCACCCCCGCAGGCCTCGCCAGCCGCCCGCGGCCCCTCAGCTCCCCGCGCCGGCCCACTTGCCTCCTTTCCCAAACTGGGTCTTCTCTTGGCCCAGAGCCCACCTGGCCCCTCGCGTCCTCCTCAGGCCCCTCCCGGGGCGCCCTCTGCTGGCCCACCCGCACGCGGGGCAGTTCCCAGGGCTCGGCCACAGGCCTGCTGCTGCGACCTGCCGGCAGCGGTGGCGGTTACTGATGTCCTCTCAGCCCTTAATTAAACCCCCTGACCAGCTGGGCCCCACCACCCCCCACTGGAGAGAAGCAGAGAAGAGGCAGGGCTGGGAGCCGCGCGCAGGCGCCTTCGCCGCACCTGTCCCGGCCGTGCGCGGTCTGCCCCGCCCCCAGCCCGCTTCTCGGGCCCCAGCAGCACCTGCCCCGCCTCCGAGCATCTGCCGGCAAAGCCCGCGGGCACCTGGAACGCCGCGCGTCCGCACCCACCTCCTGCCTGCGCCCCGGGTCCCCGTCTGAACTGAGACGCTGACCCAGCCGCCACCCCCTCCACAGCACCCGCTCCTGAACCCTCGCCAGGCACCAAGCATTCTAACTCCCGCCTCTGCCGTCTACGCCGTCCCTCCCTTCCCACTGCCTGCCCAGGCACCGGCCCATCTGCCCAGGACCCCAGACGCAGCCTAATGTGGCCCCATTACCCCGCCTAGAGCCCTGAGCCCGCTGCCCACACCGGCCCTTCTGCCTCCACCGCCCCTGCCTACTGGGAGCCACTCCCCCACCCCAAGAACCCTCCGGGTGACCTCCTCTGTGCGGCAAGCACCCTGCACGTCAGCTGTGTACCTGTGGCCCCAACCGGAGCCCTGGGGAGAGGCGGGTCTGTGTCTGATTAGACCACCTGGGCTACATTCCAGAAACTGCTCAGCTGCAAGTGGGTCTTTGGTATCCCCTTCTCCAGGTGAGGAAACTGAAGCCCAGAGAACCTTGCCTGAGGTCCCTGATTCAGGGAGGGTGGAGCCAGGGTTCAACTTCACACCCCGAGGGCCCCGGCCCGCCGTCCCGGAATCGTGCCTCTAAAACGCCAGCCTGGCTTCACTGCTGTCCAGTCACAGCGTGGGGAGCCACGGCTACTGAGTCCGAGACACGTGCCACGTGCCGAAACGGGCTTTCTTCACGCGTTCTGTCAGTGGATCCTCACAACCACCAAACCCAGAGGGGACTCAGCAGAGCGCCCCCCGCAGGACCCAGTCCCGCGGCCTGACTCTGAATCTGCTCTTCCCGACACACGGCTCCCAAGACCCGGCCCCCGGCTAAAACCAGCCGAGCCCACCTCACGCCGCAGCCGACATGACGCACCTCAAAGCAACTTCCACGCATAGCGTCCAGGTGGCCATGGGGCCGGCTCACACCTACCTTCCACGGGACACGCGAAGGGCTTGGTGCCCAGGTGGGTGACGCTGTGGCCCTTGAGGTGCTCGGCCCTGGTGAACGACTTCCCGCAGCCCTCGACGGGGCAGTGGAAGCGGCGGTCCTCATCGTGCTTCCTGCGGGACAGAGAGCAACGGGCAGTGACCACTCCCAAGCAGAGTGTTCCATTCAGGAGCAGCAGCCTCCCCGAGACCCTGATGAAGCCACTTCCCCCGCTCAGCAACCCCGCTCCCACACAGACTGTCCACACCGCAGGGGACATCACCTCACGTACACACAGTCTTTCGCTAAGTAGACACCTCAGATCCCAACTGTGCAAGTACAGACAAACCACCCAACCTCTCTGGCTCCCAATGCAAAACAGGAGAACAAGGGGCTTCCCTGGTGGTACAGCGGTTAAAAATATGCCTGCCGATGCAGGGGACACGGGTTCGATCCCCAGTCTGGGAAGATCCCACATGCCGCGGAGCAACTAAGCCCGTGTGCCACAGCTACTGAGCCTGTGCTCTAAAGCCCGCGAGCCACAACTACTGAGCCCATGGGCTGCAACTACTGAAGCCTGCGCACCTAGAGCCCGTGCTCCGCAACAAGAGAAGCCACCACAATGAGAAGCCCCCGCTTGCCGCAACTAGAGAAAGCCTGCGTGCAGCAACGAAGACCCAACGCAGCCAAAGATAAATTAAATAAGAATAAATAAATGTATAAAACAAAACAAAAACAGGAGAACAAGAGCTTCAGTGTCGCAGCTGCTGAGAGGCCAAACAAGGGACACAGGCCAGGCGCCGAGTGTCTCCTGCACAGAGGCCCAGTCCTCCAAGGCGTCATCACCACCGCGGGAAGTTTGTAACACGACGAAGGCTTAGTCTATAGCCTTAATTTTTTTAAAACATCAAATTGCATATTAAGTACACCAGTTAAACTTAAAATCAAGTACACACAGGAAAAACTGATTTTGGGGAATCAGATTCTGTGTGGTTTTCTTCTTATGAGGTTCTGAATTTTCAAGTTATCCACGTTGGTTTGTTTTTCATAACTTAAAGAAACCCAAAGATGATTGCACCCATAGGCTTCTACTACTAACGAACAACTCACCTGTTTCCAACACTGATAATTCAACCAAAATGTCAAGATTACCTTCTGTGCCTTAGGAGTTTAGACATGCTGGTGAAGGTCCAGCCACAACTGTCAGAATCACAGATAAAAGGTCTTTCGCCTTAGAAAGGAAAAAAAATCACACCACGTGATTACAAGTGTGAGCTGCGCCGACGGCAGATGGGGTCCAGATGGCCCCGGCTTGTTACCTGTATGGCTTCTCAGGTGGATTTTCAGACGACAGGCCTTGTCATACTGTTTGCTGCATCCAGGAAAGGAGCAAGAAAAGAGTTCTTGTTCCCTGAAGTGGGCCCGGTTATGGGAGAACAGGGCACTCACTGTGATGAACGTCTTCTCGCAGCCTGAACGGAGAAAACACACACCCCGCTCACTGGCGTGACGCAAGTCACGGAACACAACTAAACCAGTCACCACCCCAGGGCGCTGCGTGCACTGGGGCAGATGGGGAGGAGGAGGACTAAGGAGCATCTCCAGACAGTGAAAACCTTTGCAGCTAAAGTAGGCGTGGCTCAGGGCAGCCCACGGGTGCACACAGGCCACCTGTCCCCATGTGACCCGGAGACAAAGCACCAGATCAAGAGAAAGTCCTCCAGCACAGCACTGCCCCCAGTTCCATAGCTCAGACCCTGTGGACATGGTGGGAACTCAACTGCCCAGGTTGCCCATGTGAGACCATAAACCCAACGAGAGAAAGCAGAGACTAAGGAACAAGATTCCGTCTGGTCGGGCTGAGCTTGGAAGAGCTGCAAACGACTGCAGTAATAACACCTGAGACTTTTTCACCTGTAGAAGTGAGGCCACATCCCCCACCCTCGTAAACATCCTCCCGGACGTCCTTGACAGCTGGCAGCCCGGCCTCTAGCAGCGAGCTTCTCTCTCCTTTTGGTCCATTTCCTCGGAGTTCCCTGCTCTGTCAAGGGTCACTGGGGTCATCTTCGCTCACATGGCCTTTTTCCACCACCTGCATCGTCAACCCCGGCTGAGCCACCAGACTGTGCACATCACTAGTTCTCCTCTGACAGAAAGGTTCAGTGCTCAAACAGGGCAGCAAACACGAGGCTACGAGATGCTTACCAGGAGTCTCCGCTGCAGCGCTTCTCAGAGCCTTTACGGTGCTGCCAGGTGCACGCAGCACTCTGCAGGACAGCCCAGGGAACCCCAGGGAACCCCACTTTTCACAGCGACACTTCACTGGGAAACGCTGATCTTCCTAAACGCCTTACAATCCTCCTCTCGGGCACACACCTGTCTATGCCCGGCAGCCCCAGCCACTCCGTATTTCGGGCCTGGGCGTCTTCTCACACTCCGTCAGGGAGACCTGAACAGGCTGTCAGCCTCTGCCTCAGCAAGAAGCGCCTCCCCCAACCGGCAGCCAAGCCTCCTGACCCCGCGCCCCACTGCCTCTACCTGGGTCACTCCTCCGGACACTCCGGTCTGGAACATTCACGCAGCTTCACCGTGTCCCTCTCCTGCTCCCGCCCACCTCAAACAAACACCCCGCGTACCATTCACCTCCAAACCCCCAGGGCGACCCCGTGCCCAGAAGCAGGCTGGACCCCTCATCCTCCTGGTACTATGCTCAGAAGGATGGCCCTGAGCTTTTTACTAGAGAGCGGTCCGCAGACCGCGGTCACATTCCGAATGCAGGACCAAGCATTCGCGATCAGTGGCCTGCAGCCATGCTCTCCACGGAGACGGGTTGCACAGGGCAGGCCAGGGCGCGTGGGAAGAAAACACGGGAACCTGGTAACATGTGAAGTTTCTTCCGCCCTTTCAAACTCCCACACGTGAGTACACTTCACGACGTACATCCTAAGCAGCGCACTCCGCGTCCGTAACGCATCAACAGGGTCGCCGGGCACACACTCGCGCTTCTCTTTGAAGGAAGGACACCTGGGAGGTCCTCGGGCACCCTGCCCCCAGCCCGCCCCACTGCCCCCATTCCCTGCCTTGGCTCTGCAGCGGGGCCCCCGCACCGCAGCCCCTCCTTCCCAGGCGGGAACCTCCTCTCGTGCAGAGGCACACTCCCTCCGACAGCAGCCAGAGCTGCCTATCCCGGTGGACAGTTCAGGGGCACTCACAGAGGAGAAAGACCCCTCCGCCCACGGCACCCACCTGCCCAGAGTCTCTCCGTCTGAAGATAAGGACGACGTTCAGAACTTCACGCAACTGTGAAGCCCGAAGGAAACACTTTCCACGGCACAAAAGTGGATGCACCGCACCCCCGCCATCATCCCCTCGGCACCTTAAGGCCTCGCCTGGGCCGCGTAGCCCTGCGTCCCTGCAGCCCGGGGAACGCGCCTATACGCCGGACGGAGCTTTTCTAAGTGACGACACCTGTCTCAAACTCCCGTCTCCGGGAACACGCCTGGTGGCCTCGCTCACCGGAAGCCGCCGGGGAAGGGCGCCGAGATTCTCAGAGCTGCTGCCCAAGCCTCGCAGCCAGGCGGGGTTCGGGAGCCACCGCGACCCCGAGCGGGAGGAGAAGAGACGCCGCGCGGCCCGCCCCGCCCCGCCGGCGCCGCTCACCGGGAAAGTCGCACTTGTAGGGCCGCTCCGGCTCGAAGTGGCTGCGCTGGTGCGAGCTGAGCTTGGCGTGCGTGGGGAAGCGTTCGGCGCACACCTCGCACTTGAACAGGCTCTCCTGCTCGTGGCCCTTCATGTGCGCCCTGAGGTTGTACACGGTGGTGAACTTCTTGCCGCAGCCGCCCACCGGGCAGCCGAAAGGCCGCAGCTTGTCGTGCGACTGCAAGTGTCGCTTGAGCTTGTACGACGTGGTGAAGGCCCAGCCGCAGCCGTCCAGCGGGCACTTGAAGGGCCGCCTGCCCTGGCCGCCGCCGTGCGTCAGCAGGTGCACCTGGAGCTGGTGCTTCTTGGCGAAGGCGAGCGCGCACTGCGGCTCGGGGCAGCGGTACCCGGGACCGGCGGACGCGCGGCGGGCCCCTGCAGGGTTGGCGGCCTCCTGGCCGGGCGGCGGACGCCGGGACCGAGCGGCCAGCGTGAGGACGCCGCGCTCCAGGTGCACCAGCAGGTCCTGGCCGCCGGCGGCCCGGGGGCCCACGAGGGGCGCGGCACCGGGGACCTGCGCAGGGCGGCCGGCCGGCCTCGCGGCGCCGCCGGGCTCGGGCTCGGTCTCCCGCCGCCCCGGGGCTTCGGCCGCGCCGCGCGCCACTTCCAGCAGCACCACGAAGGAGTCGCCGCCGCCGGGGCCCGCCGGCCGGGCCTCCCCGCGCCGCGGCTCCTGCGCGCCGTCCTCGGGGTCCCGCAGCAGTAGCAGCCGGCGGTGCGCGGAGCCCGGGGTTCTGCGGGTCCGGCCGGGGCCGCCGTCGAGCTGGGGTCCGCGTGGGGCCGGGGCCGCAGCAGCGAGCACCGCCGGCGCGTCCATCTTGGGCCGCTGCGCGTCCAGCCACCGCCTCGCCGGAAACGCCACCCCGCACGCACGCACGAGGAGCGTGACGCCGTGCGCTACGCACGCGAGTCGGCGCCAAAGCCCGGCGCGGAGTGCAGGCCGGCGCGCGCCGGAGCCGGCCCGAGGCGCGCGTGCGCGGAGCGGCGGGCGGGGCGCGGGGGCGGGCGGGGCGCGGGGGCGGGCGGGGCGCGGGGCCTGCCGGGCCGCGTGACGTCAGGGCTCCGCGCGGTGGGCGGTGCAGGGTGGGTCGCTAGAGGCTGGCGTTACGCTCCCGGTCGGCTCGCGCGGCGGAACCGGCGGAACCGGCGGAACCGGTGGGTCGGGGACGGTCCGGCGGCTTGTAGCTCCGAGCGGTCCTGCCGCCTCAGTGAGCGCTGCCTCGCATCTCGTCCCCGCCCGGACCGACCGCGCCCCACCCGCGCGTTCCGGGACGATGACCCCGCGGCTGCCGGGCCCCCGCCCCCCGGTCGGTCCTCCGCCGGCCGCGCCCGTGATCTTCCAAAGCGCAGGTCCGGCTGCGCCCCCTCCCCGAGCGGCCCCGCTTTGTCCTTGCTCCCCCCACCGGACCCCCGCCCCGCTCCCCCTCCTCCCGCAGGACGAGCGGGTTCTAGCCTGCGGGGCTCTCTCCGAGTGCCCTCCCCCCGCCCCTCAGACAGCTCTCAACTGCAGTTGTTCCGTTCGTCCCTGTTCCAGTGAAGCCTCCGTGAGGACGGGGACCCTGTCGAGTCATTCACAGCAGCCCGCGTGCAGCAACGAAGACCCAATGCAGCCATAAATAAATAAATGTATTTTTTAAAAAGAAGAAGTAAGGTACTTCAGGAGTTCCCTGGTGGTCCAGAGGTTAGGACTCGGCGCTTGCAGTGCCGGTTGGGGAACTTAGGTCTCTCCACACGGCCAATAAATAAATAAAATAAGGTACATCAATAATATTGAAAAGAACAGGAAACATTTATATGTAAGAATTTGTGCCAAAAATAAATTGCTCCAAGACCATTCAATGAAGGAAACAATCTTTTCAATAAATGGGCCTGGGACAACTGGTTATCCACATACAACAGAATGGGTTTGGACCTCCGCCTCGTACCAGACACAAAAACGAACTCAAAATGGATCCGAGGCCTAACGTAAGAGCTGTAACTATAAAACTACTACATCTGTGACCTTGGATTACGCAGTGGTTTCTTAGATGTGAAACTGAAAGCACAACCAATGAAAAGAAACCATTTGGGCTTCAACAAAATTAAAAACTCTTTTGAGTCAAAGAACACAAACAAGAAGGTGAAAAGGTAACCCACAAAATGGGAGAAAATTTGCAAATCATATATCTGATGGGGATCTACTATCCAGAATGTACTTTTTAAAACTTGTAACTTAATCACAAACAATCCAATTTAAAAATACACAAGGGATCTTAATAGACATTTTTCCAAAGAAGAAATACAATTAGCCAATATGCCCATGAAAAAAAACTCAATATCATTCATTACTCATCAGGGAAATGCAATTCGGAACCACAATGAGATACCACTTCACACTTACTAGGATGGCTATAATTTTTTAAATGGACAATAACAAGTGTTGATGAGGGTGTGGAAAAATTGGAACCCTCATATATTTCTGGTGGGAATGTAAAACGGTGAAGCCACTGTGGAAAAAAGCTTGGTAGTTTCTCAAAAAGTTAAGGATAGAATTTCCTTATGACCCAGCAATTCCACTCCTAGGTATATATCCAAGAGAAATGAAAACCCATCCACACAAAAACTTGTATGTGAATGTTCACAGTAGCATAATGCTACCTTAAAAAAAAAGGAAACAGTCAAGTGTCCATCAACAGACAAAGGGGTGAACAAAATATGGCCTTTCCATAGAAAGGAATATCATTTAGCCATAAAAAGGAATGAAGCACTGATACATGCTAAAATATGGATGAACGTTGAAAACATGCTAAGGGAAAGAAGCCAGACCCAAAAGATCACATATTGTGTGATACCATTTATATGAAATGTCCAGAAGAGGTAAATCCGTAGAGGCAGAAAGTAAATTAGTGGTTGCCAGGGGATGGAGGGCGGGGAATTAGGACTAACTGCTAAGAGCTAAGGGATTCTTTTCCGGGTGATGGAACGTACTGGAATTAGACAGTGGTGATGAGTACACAACACCGTGAGGCTACGAAAAACACCAACGTTGACACTTTAAAATGGCGACTTTTATGTTCTGTATGTCTCCATGAAACGTATATTGTTAGGAGAAGTCCATGCAGAACATTGTTGGGGAGAACCCCATTTATTTAGGGGGGAAACTGTAGGCGTGTTCACGTGCCTGCATATCCTGGGGAAGTTTCTGGAAAGACAGACACTGCTAGCACCTTGACTGCTCTGAACTGAGGTGGGAAAGGGCTCTTTCACTTTACACTTCACTCCCTTTGACACTTTTTCATTTTGTTTTAGATCATGAGTGTCTTTAATTTTTATAATTAAATATGTTTTCCCCACTGTGGAAAACAGTGTAGCAGTTCCTCAAAAACCTAAACATAGAATTACGATATTGAAACAGGAGGGAAGGGGGCAGGGCACAACCTTTAAAAGGTTGTGGATACGACAAAAACTGGTTAGAACCCATTAGGTCCAAGATGACAGAAAACCTAACTTCCAGTGGACCTTGAGCCTCATTACATGCTCATTGTAATGCATCAGTTAAATGACACACCCACAGGTGCCCGGACAGTTCGGAGGCTGACCATAAAAGGCCAAAAAGCAGGAAGTGGTCCGATTCCTGGAAATCCCTACCCCTTCTCCAAGGTAGTTGGAATAACCCTCCCACTCATTAGCCTATGAAATTACCCAGCCCATAGAAACGAACCACCCAATATTTCGGGGCCTCTCACCTTCTGAGCTGGCCCACACTCTGTCTATGGAGTGTTTCTCCCAGGGCCGCTCTCACCTTCTGAGACAGTCTGAATTCTGTCTAGGCAATGTGTAGCTCTCTAAATAAATCCACATCTTACCTATCACTTTGTCTCCCACTGAAGTTCTTCTGCACTGAGACATAAACACCTGAGCTTCATCAAGTCCTGAGACCAGGTGTGCCATCTTACTTAAAAGACCACGGGTTTGAGTCCTAGCCCGTGGGTCTGAGTCCCAATCTGGGTTTTGGCTGGGTTCGAATCCCATCTCAGTTGTGTGGTTTCAATATGACCCAGCAATCCCACCTCTGGGTACGAACCCAAAAGAACTGAAAGCGGAGACCGGAACAGATACTTGCACACCCACGTTCACAGCAGCACTGGTCACAACAGCCAACAGGTGGAGGCGTCCTCACTGCCCACGGAGGGTTGAATGGATAAATAAAAATGTGATTTATGGACTCAACAGAATATTATTCAGTCTGAAAAAAAAGAAGGAAACGCCGACACACGGGACAACAGGGATGAACACTGAGGACTTTATGCGAAGTGAAGTACGTCAGTCATGAAAGAACACACACTGCAGTACATGATCCCACTCACGGGAGCCCCTAGAGACAGAAAGTCAGATTCCTAGCGACAGAAAGTGGGACGGTCGGTGCCAGGGGCTGGGGAGGTGGAAGGGCCGGTGTGGGCCGGTCTGTGTAATGAGGGCACAGATGCAGTTTGAGAAGATGAGAAAGTTCTGGAGACGATGCGTGTTGATGACTGCACAACTTGACTGTGCTTAAGACCACCGACCTGTACACTTAAACATGGTTAAGATGGTAAATTCTATGTTTTTTTACCACAATAAAGAAAAATAATGTTTTCATGAAAAACCTTTGGTGGCAATGTGGATGTTTCCGCTGCTTGATTTTCCACCTTTCAAGTGACTGACAGTATTTTTATTTATTTTTATTTTTTTTGCGGTACACGGGCCTCTCACTGCTGGGGCCTCTCCCATTGCGGAGCGCAGGCTCCGAACGCGCAGACTCAGCGGTCATGGCTCACGGGCCCAGCCGCTCCGTGGCACGTGGGATCTTCCCGGACCGGGGCACGAACCCGTGTCCCCTGCATCGGCAGGCGGACTCTCAACCACTGCGCCACCAGGGAAGCCCAGACTGACAGTATTTTTAAAAACATTTTTAAATGGGTGAAATGAGCCCTGTTAAACACTTGCCAAGGACTCCCCTTGCCCTCCCAACCACCCTGCAACAAGCAGGGAGGAGCGGAGGGGCAGCTCATTCCCTGGGCTTCACTGGCGGTGGTGGTTCAGTGATGTCTCAGGCACAGACAGAAACGCACATTCTAGAGGGATTCCGGGCACCGCAGACACTGCCCGTTCACCCTCAGTAACCCAGGCCCTGCACTCTGAGCAGGCGGGTGTAGAAAGGGCTCGGGGCAGCCGGGGGAGGAGAAGCAGAGGACACATGTGCACTTGTCATATTTGCACTTGGGGGGAAACCCCACCCGCCTAGATGCTGCTCGCCCAGCACCCGATAGGCTGAAAGGCCTCACTGTGGACTCTGAACGGTCAATGGTAGCGTGCGGTCCTTCCGGAGCTGTGGCAGGAGTGGGGCCGGGCCGGGCGTTCCAATGTGCTTTTTGCCCCAACACCACCAGGCAGTTGACTCACATCTCACACTACCCACCAGGAGATCCCGCAGCTCAAGGGCTCAGGCCGGCCCGAGTGCCGTCAGATGCCCACTGCAAGTCAGGTTGGCACCTGTGCTTCCGACCCACCGGCTACATATGGAGGGTTCTCATGACCCCCTCCTCAGGTTCAATTAACTTGCTAGAGCAGCTCAGAGAACTTGGAGAAACATTGTACTTAAATCACTGGCTCATCGTGAGATGACATAACTCAAGAACAGCCCGATGGAAGAGGCGCACAGGGCCAGGCCTGGGGCAGGACTCGGGCTCCCACCGCGACTGCGCCGCTCATCCCGGAGCTGCAGGGCTTCACGGACCAGAAGCTCTCCCCACCCCCTTCCTTTTGTTTTTGGCTGGAGCCTCCCTTACACAGGTGAGATTGATGAAATCATTGGCCATCAGCCATTGATTCAACCTCCAGCCCCTCCCCTCCCTGGAGGTCGCAGGTGGGAAACTGAAAGTTCAACTCCCCAGTCACAAGGTTGGGCCCCCGGGCGACCAGCCCCATCTCAGGTGAGGCCCCAAATTCGGAAACATGAATTCAGGTGTGGCAGAAAGGGGCTTGTTACGAATAGCAAAACACCTCATCTCTCTCATCACTTAGGAAATTCCACGGGTTTTAGGAGCTCTGGGCCAGAAACAGGGCTGAAGACCAAACACATGTTTCTTATTGTAAATTATCATATACCACAGAGTTAAAGGAAACTTCTGCATCTAAGATCACCGTGATGGTGAATTTTACACGTCGTGTGGATCGGGCTGTTTTACACCTTGCCTCTGGGTGTGTCTGTGAGGGTGTTTGCAGATGAGATTAGGATTTGAATGGGGGGGCCCCCCAGAGAAAGGGATAGGCATCATGCAAACAGTCGAGGCCTCAACAAAACAGAAGGTGGGAGGAGGCGCAGTTTGCCTTTTCCTGCCTCCCTCTTGAGCTGGGACCCCTCCCTCCTCTCATCTCCTGCCCTGGGGCTGGGACTCACACCATCAGCGCCCCGGGCTCCCTGGCCCTGGTGCTGGGGCTGAACTGCGCCCCCGGCTCCCCTGGGCCTCCAGCTCACACGACATACACGGCATCTACCTCTATATATGGACATCTATCTAGAGCACATATGGATATAGGCACGGGTATACGTTCTGCTGGTTCTCTAGAGAGCCCTAATACAGACACAGATTCAAATCCCAACAGAGGCCATGCAGGTGACACAAACGTGGGGAACAGGCAGGGGTAAGAAATCAGCAGCTCCTGTCCAAGGATAAACAACAAACACACTTGGCCTCGCCACTGGAGGACGGCAGAGGCTGCGGGGCTGCGGTGACTTGGGTGAAACGAGCCCAGGCCCAAGGGGCCTCTGGCGAATTGCTGCCACGGTGGTGGCGAGCGCGTGGCGTCACCTAATCTCTTGACTTCTTTAAGTAACCCAAAATCTGGATTTTTTAAGTGAAATTTCACAGTTTCTAAAAATCGGTGACGATGTCAAAAAATTTTTACAGGGGGCTTCCCTGGTGGTGCAGTGGTTGACAGTCTGCCTGCTGATGCAGGGGACACGGGTTCGTGCCCCGGTCTGGGAGGATCCCAAGTGCCGCGGAGCGGCTGGGCCCATGAGCCATGGCCGCTGAGCTTGCGCGTCCGGAGCCTGTGCTCCGCAACGGGAGGGGCCACAGCAGTGAGAGGCCTGTGTACCGCAAAAAAAAAAAAAAAAAAATTTTTTTACAGAGGGCAGGCCAAATGGAACGCAACTGCAGGTCAAGTCCAGCGCCAGCCCCCAGGGTAGGAGCCCCCTCTGGAAAGCCCAGGGCGAGAGCGCTGAGCCCTCCTGCACCAGCCTGCGCTGGCCGGCAGGGAAAGCCTCTGTTTCCGGGGGGGGGGGGTCCAGGTTCCCAGGGAGCAGAGGGGGCCCCGGGAGGGGCCCAGAGACTTTCACAAGCCCCAGTGTCGAAGGCAGCCGAGCTCACGCCCATCGGGGCCAACTGTTTTCTACCTTCATCGTTTTGATGAAAACGTTTCTGAGTGGACTACACATCTCTCCTTTCTTAAAGAAGGCTGGCAGAAGCTTGCTGCTGGTGGGAAGGAGCCAAGACCTAAGTTAATGGTTTTAGTGCTTTTCTAAGTGTGGGAAGAGGTGAGAATCCAGGCTCATAAACGACTTCTCCAGAAAATGCCTGCCTCTCTGAGGGCCTGTTCTGCCCGTTTTCCCAGAGCACAGAGAGCCTCACCCTCATCTTCGCCCCGAACTTTCCGGGTGCGCTGAAAGTCAGTGGCTGCCTTGGGTGGTGACTCAATCCCTGCAGAGCCGCGTGGCGAGCGACAATCTTAACTCGGCACCTCCGTAGCCACCGAGGCTGCGGTCACTGCCCTGACTCCCCACAGGCCCGGGGGTGGCTCCACTCTGGGTGTCGGCTGTCCCTTCCCCCTGCTGGCAGCTGAGGCAACTGCTCACTGGTGGCCTCAGCAGGGCGCCTAGGGAGGGTCTGGAGCCCTCACACGTGGCCGGAAGCCTCCGGAGACCCTGCCCTGAGGCTGGCCGAGCCCTGGCTGTCCTGAATAAGCGACGGTGCTGGATGGGAAGGGATGACGGGAGGGCCTGGTCTTCAAACTGGACAGATCCTCTCTGCGTCTCCCTAGGAACAGGGAGTGTTCACGCAGATACACGCGGCAGGGTGCCGTCCGTGGACACTTGTTGGCGGCGATACGACCAATTGGACCCCGTGCTCGCCGTATGGAAGAGAAGCCCTCCCAGGATGGCTTTAGCACGTGAGGACCAAGGAGAAGGGGAGGCCATCGGGCCTGGTACAGCAGCTCCCCGCACTGCCAGCAGCCCAGGCGCCTCTGCCTTTCCATGTGCCTCCAGGTGCCACGGTGAGCCTCATGGTCACTTCACAGCAGGGCTGCTGTGCTCCCAGCCATCACACCTGAGGTTCTGGCAGGAAGAAGCGGCAAAGGCACAGAGCGATGCAGCCGCACTTGTCCGTTTTTATTACAGCTTTCCCTGAAGACCCACCCAGCAGACTTCCACGTCATCTCATGGGCTGGAACCAGGCCCATGGTCACTCCTAATTACAAGGAAGTCTGGAAAATCAGCTACTTTTTACGTGCACATTGCTGCCCAGACAACAATGGGGTTTTGTTAGCTCAGGCAAAGGTGGAATGGCCCGTGGGGAGGACTCGGCCCCCCGGCTAGATGTGGGGGGAGGGTGTCAAGTTTTCCGTGGCTCCTTGGAGACCGGCCCCCAATCTCTTTCTTAATTTGAGCCTGTCGTGGGAACCAAGGAGAATAAGGACATGCTCTAAGCTGGCCTCTCTGTGCGGCGAGGTCGCGGGTCTCGGGCGTGGACCGCGGGCCCGGGTGAGGCCTGGTCCCCTGGCGGCCCCACGCCAGTCGGTCGGTCGGGGGAAGGCGGGGGGATGGGCGAGAGCCTGGCCAAAGGAGCACCTGCCCCTTGGCGGGAGGAGGGACAGCAGGCGGCTCCAAGGACTGGTCAGTGCCCCGCTTGGCCGATTTTCACGGCACCAGGCCTGAGCACCCAGCCCTGGAGAAGACCCCCACTGCCTTCCCGGTCCCCAGGGAGCCGCGTGGTGACAGCAAAGGTCCCCGCCCCTCTGGCCTCGGCTGTAAACTGGGGACGCAGTGACACCCCCTCCGGGTGGTGAGACCCAAGAGGGCATGAGCACAGCTCCTGACCCAGGAGAGCACGGGGAGTCGCAGAGGGAGCCAGGTGGCCGCGAGGTGAGGGCAGGGCCGAGGCGGGGAGGGGACCCCAGGGCTCTAGGTCCCGCTCACAGCCGCAGGGCCCGCTGGAGCACACGCTCATCCGCCACCTCATGGGGCAGCGTCACCACCAAGCCCCTGTCCTCCTGCATCGTGCGGCAGATGATCTCGTAGGCCTTCGGGTTCCCGGACCAGCAGCGGCGGGCCACCTGCCGGCGGGGCGGGGAGAGGGCGTGCAGCGTCGGTGCCATGTCGGCAGCACGGCGGCGGCGGGTCAGTGGGTTCCCACCAGGCATTCCCAGCTCACACCTCCTCCTCTCTTGGCCAGAAAACTGATCCACCCGCCTGTGACGACGCGACACGGGCCATCCTTCTGCCCGGACTCCTCCCCACCCCCCGGCCAGGCCCCTGGCGTCGTCCTCAGAGCGCAGGGGCCTCGGCTCGGCCTTCAGACCTCTCTCCCGCTGGGCTCCTTCCCTCCACCTGGCCCAGCGTCCTCAGGGCCCCCTGGACGGAGGTCTCTGCGCACCCTCCGCCTCTTGCTGCCTTCCTGCCACTCCCCACTGCCCCCAGCCATTCCCTCACTGCCTTCAGGATGAGGACCAGCCCCCTCTGCTGCGGCTCCACCCCTCCACTCTCCTGGGCCACCCAAGTCTAACCCTAGCATAGGGCCCCCAAGCCCCTCCCCATTCCACTGACATCTGCAAATGCCCCCCATCACCCCCTGACCTCTCATTTGTGCTGCTTCCCCCTTCAGGCCCCGTGGCCATAGAGAGGGATAGAGCCCCGCACCACACGCGCACGCGCAAGCAGGCACGCGAGCGACACCACCCGGGCCCCCTGCGGACACAGGCTGGGCTGGAAAGAGCCCGTCTGAAGAGGAGGGAAACCCTGGCGGTGGCTGGAGGGGAGACACAGGAGCAGCGGGGGCTCCGGACTTTTTTCTGGGAGGAGGGCAGGGCCACTGACGGGGAGGGGGCCAGGTGGTCACTCACTCCGTTGGAGACGTCCCAGCTGAGCATCATCTTGGCCTTCTGCTCAGCCTCCTGGGTCCCGTCCAGCACAAGGCCAAATCCCCCGTTGATCACCTCACCCCTGCAAGAGGCAAAAGGTTCCCAGGTCACGCTGGGTCCGACCCTGCGAGGGGCAGGCCTGCTTCGGAAGCGCCGTCTGGGGAAACAGGCCTGCAGCCCGGAGCCTGCCGGAGCCTAAAGGCCCGAGGGACGCGGGCTGCCTGCTCGTGCCTCCGCGCTCCACCCACAGACCCCAGGCCTCCCTTCAGGGCCCCCAGTGTCGCCTCCGTGGGGGGCGGGACCACCGCTTCCATGCTTCCACGGGGCTCTCTCTTCCCGCCGTCCTTTGCACTCTGCCTTCCCGTACTCGCATTTGGGGTCCTGATTACTTGATTTGAGGGCCGAGTTCCTTGAGGTCCAGCATTTCCTGGACCACCTCCGCTCCCGGGTTTGATGTGTTCTGGGGTCACTCGTGCCTTGAGAGCCGTCATTCCAATCTCGTCATCCACGTGTGCCCGTGCCCGTGCTCTCCCGCAGTTTTTCCCCATCAGCCACGGAGACTGCGTCCTTCCTGCAGCCCCTGGATCCATCCTCACCCTCCACGTCTTTCTCAAAGGCTCCTGCCCAGCTCACACCCCTGACCCTCCAGCCCCTTTCGGTGACACACACAGGAAACACCCTCAATCTCGTCAGCTCCTGCCAGGTTTTACTGCCAAGCTCAGGTCTCAGATCCTCTGGCCCCTCTGGCCACACCCCCTTCTCTGCCCAGCTGGACCCTCGTGACAACCCCAGCTGGTTCCCACCAAGAGGGTGAGGACCCTCCGCCCCATCCCACCCAGGGGGCGGACGCAGAACTCCTGCACCCAGGCCTGCATCCCTGCAGCCGGCAGCCCTGTGCCCGCGAGCGGGCTCCCAGCGTTTCCTATGGCCCCTGTGGTGGAGGAGGCTCTGCACGGATTCAAGGTCATCACCACTCGCTTGTCAGAGGCTGGTGCCGGGGATCAGAGGACAAACCAGGCGGCAGCCACAGTCCTTTGACCAGAGAGGACTTTTGGAGATTAGAACGACATCTTTCGTTTCGGTAGCCCAAAGCCCAGATGGTCAGAGGGCAAACGTGCTCAGCTCCAGGTGACCCTGCAAACCCTGCCTGGAGCAGTCCTGGGCCCAGGAAGACAGCAAGAAAGGAGGCCCTGTATCTCGGAGCAGTTGCTGGACAGAGAACGGTCCCATTGAGAAGGACATGAAAGCAGAACCCTATGTCACATGTAACAAGAGTGAGTGCCAGATGTACTAAGGAAGGAAGTACTCAGCATTATAAGATGAACAAGAGCACAGAACTCAGGAACAAGAGCACACAACTCAGGAACAAGAGCACACAACTCAGGAACAAGACCCTGGGAGAGAGCGACTCGAAGCAAACAGCAGAGTCTGAAATTCTTGCCCACCAGCCCGGCAGCCCTGGGTTCCAGGCAGTGGTGCCGGCCAGGGCTGAAGAGGTTATGCAAACAGGAATCTTCAGGCCGGGAACTGTGGCGCCCACAGCGCACACACAGTGACGGTTCATGTTCACAGGAGGGGGGCCTCGGCCGGGCGGGGCCTGTCCTGGCTCCTTCACAGGTGACTGCGGGCGGGTGCGCTGGGAACCCCAGGCAGAGCCACACTCTGGGCGCAGCCGCCTCATAGGTGGGACCGTCGAGGTGATTCGACGCGCGTCTTTGGAGACCCCCGTGCACAGCTCGCGCACCACAGGAGGCTTAGCTGCCGTGACTAACCTCCACCGCTAGCCCGCAAAGCATGCTGCTCTCATGACCGTCTGTCCAGGAGAAACAAGCTCCTCGGGGACCCCATGCACAGCCGGGTTCGAGACCTGCTCTAGTGAGGAAACAGCATCAGTATCCAGATAAAGACGGTGCATTTACTCCTCAAAGATGTGAGGCCCCAGGGCTGGACCGGGTGTGAGGACAGAAGGCGGGGACACATGGACTGAGCGGAAGGCTCAGCACCAACGGTGAGGCCCGGACCCGCCCTGGAGGGATGGAACCACACAGTCTCTACGCAGCCGTCCAACCCGCCGAGACCAGGGACCGACTGCCGACTCTCCCGCTCTGCGCCCCGTCTAAAAGGAGCAGCCGGCAGGGACCACGGACAGGCAGCACAGGACAGACCCCAGCACACAGTCAGAGCAGACTGAGCAGAGCAGGGGTCGCAGAGTGACCCAGTGCCGACACTGACCAGCCCAGAAACGCGGAGCCACCAGATAGTGGGAAAACTGAAAGCAAACTGAGAGGTATCAGGGAGGCTAATGACTTAGAAACTTGCTTTTCCAGACAAGAAAGCAAACACTACAGCTGGAGATGGAAGGAAGAACAGGTACAGATTCTTCCCGCTGATTTTCACAGCAAGGTTTGCAGCAGTATCTGGTCGATTAAATCATGCGCGTGTGTGCCTGATGGATTCCAGGTGAATCTGAGGCTCCTTTCCCTCAAGGGCAGCCACAACCAAGGGCCTTGGTGACAGCGCCTCGCCGGTTGCGCCCTGGCAGAGCCTAGGGGGCAGCCTGGCGGTGAGGGGGGACCCCGCTCTGGGAGCCCCGTGCAGGGTCAGCGGCGAGCAGTGTCCCGAGGCCTCGTGTCCTGCACACTTTCTCGGGGGTTCCGTCCTGCCTTCTGCGGTCCTGTCACCAATGCCGTGAATCCAGGGACAACAGATCTGGGTCCACCACCACCTCCGGCCCCTTCAGAGCTGCTCCTGCACCTGCAGCATGACTCAGCACATCCAGGGCCAAAACGCCAGGCGCTCTCTCCCGTCCTGGTTTTCTCCAGCCTGTGTCTCTACAAGGACACGCGATCCGATCACATTTTCCATTCATGAGAGCCACCTGACTGGGCTGCAGCTTGGAATTCCGGCCTCAAAGGGCCCAAGGCCAAGCCAGCCCCCAGGGACGCTCTGGAAGCTGCAGCGTGAAGGACTTGGCTCTGGAGGGCAAGTCCAGGCTTGATCCGGCCAAAACGGGCTCAGAGGTCAGCTCAGAGGTGGCTGGGCCTGGACAGCTGTCTTCCTCTGCGGGGCCACGGCGCCCCCTGCTGCTCTGAGGAGCCAGGAATCCCGCGCGACCAGAGCTCCCCAGGGGACCCCCCGCCCAGAGGCCACGCGCACGGGTGTGGCCCCAGCTGCCTGTTGCCTCAGTGTCCGCATCTGTAGATGCGTTTCTTTTCCAAGAGGAAGTGAGAGAGGGGATTCAAACGCTTGCCACGCGGTCCACTTGCAATAAACGTTAGTTATTCACCACTCTTAGCAGCAAACGTGACTTCATGGTTTATAACAAGAAAGACGTATTTGGTCTTTGTCCACTGTCCTGGCACAGAGCTCCTAAAACCCTTGGAATTAATTTCCTCTGCTGAGAGGGATGAAGGTGTCTTTCCTTATGTTGATGACGTGACTCTGGGAAACCACCCAAGGATGGGGCTGGATGCCCGTGGAGCCACCGTGGGATCAGAGGCCTGGAACGTGGGTCCCAGCCCCTGACCTTCCGGGAGGGGAGGGGGGCGGGAGGTGGAATCCGTCACCAGTGGCCGCGATGCAGTCAATCACACCCATGTAAGGAACCCTCCATAGAAACCCCGAAGGAGCGCGTTCAGACGGCGTCCAGGATGGGGAGGCGTGGAGGCTGGGGAGGGGGGCGGGAGGTGGAATCCGTCACCAGTGGCCGTGATGCAGTCAATCGCGCCCGTGTAAGGAACCCTCCATAGAAACCCTGAAGGAGCGCGTTCAAAGGGCGTCCAGGCTGGGGAGCCAGAACGCTTCCACATGCTGCCGTGCCCGGCCCCAGCCTCACAGGGTCCCTTTGGGTCCTCAACTCATGTATCTGCTCATCCGGCTACGGATTCACATCCTTTGATATCTTTTGTAATAAATCAGAAATCCAGTGAATAAATGGGTTCCCTGCGTTCTGTGAGCTGCTCTAGCAAACCAGTGGAACCCGAGGAAGTGGCTGCAGGGACCTCTGATCTGCAGCCGGTGGGTCGGAAGCACGGGTAATACTGTGGACATGTGACTGGAGTCGGGGGGTGGGGTGGGGGACAGCCCTGTGGGACTGAGCTCTCAGCCGTGGGATCTGACGTTATCCCTGTGCTGACAGTGTTGGAACTGAGTGGAACTGCAGGACACGAAGCTGGTGTCAGAAAACCCCCTCAGGTTGGAACTGGGTGCAGCATTATAGGGACGTCCCCACGAGGGAACTGCATCTGTCGCCCACAAGGGAGCCTCCCAGAAGCCCTAGCTCCCTCACGGCGTGGGCTGGAAACAGGCCTGGCTGGGCAGAGAGGGGCCAGGACCCAGGGAGCCCAGAATCCAGGTCCCCGCCTCCCAGCCCAGCCCCTGGCAGAGTATAAGGACGGGGCCAGGAGAGAGCTGAGAATTCCCTGGAAAACATCTGTGAAAGCAGCATGAAAACGACAGGAAGGGATGATTTACGGCGCCCACAGCAGGCCTTGGTGTCCCGTGCAACGGGTGAGACCCCAAAGGTGGGGTCTTGGGCAAGGCCCCCCATTTCCAGCTCACACGAGGAGCCCTCGGTAGCGGGAGCTCCAGGAAGCAGGTCCAGGACCCTGGAGGAGACCCCCGAGCCTTGCACAGGAGCCCCAGCTGCACCACCGGCCCTCAGAAACCTCCTTACCAGCCGACACCCCCGCCGTTGTGCAGGGCAACCCAGGTGGCTCCCCGGAAGGCATCTCCCACGAAGTTCTGCACGGCCATGTCTGTGGAAACAGAGCCCCCGTCAGCCCCCGAGCAAGGCAGCCAGGCCGGGCCAGGGTCTGAGGGACGGATGGGAACAAGGCAGGGCAACTGCAGGAACAGCAGAAATTTGTATTTTCAGAGCCAAGCAAAGCAGGACAATGAACAAGTGCCCGACGAGCACTGTCGCCCCCTGCTGTCTTCTCTCTGGCACCAAGTGCCAGGTACAGCGCCCAGAAGCATGAAGGACAAAGGATGTGGTGGCAGCTTTAGCTCAGGTGAGAAAGAGCGTCAGTCGCACCCTTAGAGCAAACACACTAAAGTTTGGGGGGCAAGCTGCAAATTACCAACTGTCCTTGGCCCATCAGAGGCCTGGGGTCCCAGGGTGGCCAACTAACCAGAACTCTGTGGGGAGGCAGGCACTTGCACAGAAGATGGAACCCGTGCCTCACTTGTGTCTAAGGACTCGCTGAATGACAAGCCTGAGCGTGCCTGAGACGGAGGCCCCTGGGGACACGGACAGGAGGGGTCGGCACCTCCTGGGGGCTCTTCCTCCAAACCCCAACTTGTGCCCACAGAGAAGAGGAGGGGGTCCTGGGAATGCTTTCCTCCTAGTGCAGGGCTATGAGATGCAAGAAAAGCAGCTCTAGGACCCGGAAAAGGCCAGGGAGCAGATTCTCCCCTGCAGCCTCCTGAGACGTCACAGCCCTGCCTGCACCTCGACTTAAGCCCTGAGAAACTGACTTCAGACTTCAAACCCTCAGAACTGTGAGGGAACACATCTGTGCTGTTTCCAGCCTCTAAGTCTGTGGTATGTTGTTACCATGGCCAAAGGGTACGAATGTAAACCACATTGACATCAGAGGACTTCAGAGCCAGCGGTACTATCAGGGATGAAGAGGGACATCACACGATGAGAAAGAGGTCAACTCTCCAAGAAGAGACAATAAACCTAAACAAGGGCACACCGAACAACACAACTCTAAAACACACACGGCAAAGTAGACGAGAACTGAAAAGGGAACAGGCGAATCCACAAACACAGTCGGGAACTTCATCACCCCTCTGTCAGTAATTTATGAAACAAGTCAGCAGAAAGTCAGTAAGGATCTAGACAACAGGAACAGCATCACCAACTGACTTGACCTAATTGACATTTAAAGAACAAGTCCCCAAGTGACCACAGAATACACCTTCTTCCCAAGTGCACCGAGATGGACCACGTTCGGGATCACAGTACAACCCTTAACAAATTTAAAAGAACAGAATGAATACAGAGTAAGCTCTCAGACTATACTGGAATGAAATCAAAAGTCAGTAACAGAAAGGTATCAGAAAAATCTCCCCAAACTTGAAAATTTAAAAAGATACTTCTCAACGACTCATGGGTCCAAGAGAATGTCTCAAAGGAAATTTAAAATATTTTGAACTGAATGATAATAAAAATATATTATGTAAAAACGTGTAGGATGCAGCTAAAGCACTGTTTAGAGGGAAATTCATAGCATTAAAATACTTTTATTAGAAAAGAAAAAAGGTTTAAAATCAGTAACCTCAGCTTCCACCTCATAAAACCAGAGAAAGAAGATCAAATTAAACCCAAATAGGAAGAAGATCATACTAAAGATTAGAGGAGAAATCAATGAATTTGGATGCAGAAAAGCAATTTAAAAATCATTTAAACTAAAAGCTTCTTGAGAATATCAATAAAAATGATAAACTTCTAGCCAGACTGATAAAGGAAAAAGAAAGAAGACACAGGGACTTCCCTTGCGGTCCAGTGGTTGGGGCTCCATGCATCCACTGCAGGAGGCATGGGTTCAATCCCTGGTCAGGGAGCTAAGATCCCTCAAGCCCCACAGCAACCAAAGAAAAAAAAGAAAGAAAGAAAGAAGCCACAAATGACCAACATCAGGAATGACAGAGTGGACCCCACAGACATTAAAAATGGAGGAATATGACTCTAAACTCATAAATTCCATATCTTAGACGAAATGGACCAATCCCTTAAAACATAGTGATGTGGATGGTGTTCCTGACTGTCCACCTCCTTCCCTTGGGATCCTGTCCATAATGGGAGGAGCTGCAGGTGCTGGGAACCAGAAAGCCCCCGAGGACCGGAACGCAGAAGCTCTGTGGTGACAGTAACAATCACGGTGGCTGCAGCAGCAGCAGTCCCTCCCTGAACGCGGGCCACAGGAGGTGAGCACCTTCTGAAGATCACCAGCAAGGGTCGGGGCCAAGTGCACCCAGGTCCTGGGCATCCACCTAGCTGGTCCACCTGGCACCCGCCCTGGTTTACAACTGAGCCCGCATCCCAGGACCCCTCCATCCTGGGCTGGTCACCCCGTGCCATGCCTCTCAGATGCCAGCACCTTTTTTGCAACACCACAACCGACTGAACGAATCACTTGATTGTTAAATAAAATCCAACAGAGAAAAAGTTTAAGTTTGTTGTGTTCCTCACCTGCACAGAAGGCAGAGCCATCGCAAATGTTGGAGGTCTCCCTAAACGG
This sequence comes from Mesoplodon densirostris, assembly GCF_025265405.1. NCBI lineage: Eukaryota > Metazoa > Chordata > Mammalia > Artiodactyla > Ziphiidae > Mesoplodon > Mesoplodon densirostris. Next base: position 110,235,771 of record NC_082670.1, on the reverse strand, counting down.
GCTGTCTGTGCCGCTTACATCATGGTGGTCTCGGCTCAGGACCACTGGTGCCTGCAGTGTGGGAGGACACAAGAGGTCAGCTACCAGTGTCCACTGCCCAGCACAGGGCAGAGATCAAGGGACAGGGCACACCCGACGCCCTTCGGATTCCCCTGAAAAGCAGACCTCTGGCGGGAGGAAGCACAGGGTTTCTGTTGCCCCCATGGCTGCTCAGAGACCCACTTTCCAGCCGCCCGGAGCCCCGTGTGCTCTCCAGGCGCTGGTTCCGAGTCTCCTCAACCCCACCCACACTGTCATCACACCCACTTTACAGAGAGGAAAACTGAGGCCTAGAGAGGACAGGACACCTCCCCGATGTCACAGGGCTGTAAGGGACAGCCTGGTGTTTCGACGGCACTAGAGGTCTCGGGGTTTCACGGGTTCAGTGTCCGAGGAGCTGCCCTGCCCTTGAACAGGCCAAGTATGCTCCCCGTCTTCACCTCTGCCCTGAACCACCTGTGCAGTATTCCGGCACCTTCTGGATACTCGGGCCTCTGCTCTGCGTCTGCAAGGCAGAAGGCCACCCTGACCTGTTGCCCCGCATGTCACCTCACTCACTTTATTCACATAGCTCGGCACCACTGAGATCCCCTGAATCGATACCTTTGCCTGCATGTCCAAGTGTCCCTCCACCAGCACCAGGCAGGACCCTGTCTACCTTGTCCTCTGCACAGCAGTGTTGCCGCAAGGCTGGCACCAGGAGGCGCTTAGGAAGGAGTGGGGGGGAAGGAGAGACAGGGGGAGGGGGGAGGGGAGGGAGGAAGGGAAGGGGGAGGAAGGGGGAGGGAAGGGGAGGACGGAAGGAAGGGGGAGGGAAGGGGGAAGGGGAGGGGGAGGGAAGGGGGAGGGAAAGGGGGAGGGAAGGGGAGGGAAGGGGGAGGGAAGGGGGAACGGGAAGGGGGAGGGAAGGGGAGGGAGGGAGGGAAGGGGAGGGGGAGGGAAGGGGGAGGGAAAGAGGGAGGGGGAGGGGGAGGGAGGGGAGGGAAAGAGGGAGGAGGAGGGAAGGAGGGAAGGAGGGAGGGAAGAGGGAAGGAGGGCGGGAAGGGAGGACTAAGGCGCTGTCCCTGCCCTGCCAGCACTGCAGCACCATAGCAGGAAGTGCACATGCACCGAGCGAGGTGGGCAGGGCTGACCAGGAGGGAAATGGGGAAAAGCAGGGAAGGTTGTCACGGTTTGAAAGGGACAATTAACAAAGCCACATGAAACACTCGTGGGAAAGCCACGTTTTGAGGTTACGGGAGCCTCTTTTCTGATAAGAGGTTCAGAGGGGGCCCCTGACTGCCCAAAGTCACACAGCAGGGACCGGGTCGTCACAGCCTGGGTTTGAGGATGGGCCTCCTCCCGCCCGGGCCTGGGCTGGCCTGGTGGGGAGGTGGGGGAGCCCCGCCCAAGCACAGGACAGCCCACCTTGATCTTCCCACGGGCGATGGCTTGGTTGAAGGCCACGGCGATGGCCACACGGCCTTTCTGGTCCGAGTACAGGATCCTGGCCTGGGAGCCCACCACCTGCAGAGAGAAGGGTGAGAGCTGACTGATGTGGGGGAGGCTCGGGGGACACGTCCACCAGCAGTCAGACGGCCGCCTCCAGGGAGGCGAGTGATAGCTCTAGAGTCCAGCACGCACGTCCTGCCCCGCGTGTCCACGTGCAGTCCGGGCCCCCAGATGTCCCTCCTGGCCCATCCCCGCAGGGTTAACCCCCAGGGGCCTCCGGGACCCTGACTCGCCTGTCTCCGGGGATGTCACCTCTTGTGGGCGTCACCCCGCTCGACCCTTCCAACCAGAGTAACCCCAGCACCCCAAAAGGCGGTTTTGATGTGTCTGCCTTGCTCCAGCTTGGCACCCAGAATCTCCTTAGTGAGTCTGTGAGGAAGACGCTACTGTGCTCATCACAGGCCCCGTTTCACAGGTGAGGAAACAGGCTGGGGAGGCTGAGCCCCTGCGCACCGCCACCAGGAGGCAGCCCCTCTGGAGCCGGGGGGCGGTCACTGCGGGAAACAAAGGCTCCCGAAAATGCACCACTGTTCACGTTAGCGTTGTTACTGCTATAGCACAGCAGTCGCTGTTAGCACACTGGCTCTCAGCCGGGAGACATCTGGGGACGACTGTGGACATTTTGGGTGCTGCTGGCATGGGTAGGGACGCTGCTGGACTATGGTCCCCGTGACCAAGAATATCCAGCCCCCAGGCACTCGAAGAGGTATGAGCGCCCACGTTCATAGCAGCATCATTCACAGTAGCCAAGAGGGCAAAGCAACCCAGTGTCCACGGCCGGTGATGGATAGACAAGGTGTGGTCCATACACACAGGGAATGTGATTCAGCTTAAAAAGGAAGGAAATCCTGACATGTGACAACAGGGATGAACCTCGAGGACGTGTGCTCACTGAAATAAGCCAGACGCAAAAGGACAGGGGAGGGGAGAGGGAGTTAGTGTCTGACGGGGACAGAGTTTCAGCTGGGGAAGCTGAGAAAGTTCTGGAGATGACGGTGGTGATGGTTGTTCAACAGTGTGTATGTGCTTAATGCCACTGAGTTGTACCTTAAAAATGGTTCAAATGGTAAATTTTATGTTATGTGTATTTACCACAATCAAAAATTCATCTGGCCCCAAATGTCAGCAGTGCTGAGACTGAGAAACCCTGGACCCTCCAAAGGGGGTGCAGGTGTTTCCCTCAGCCGCCCAGGGATGGGGTGAAGCGTGGGTGGGGGGCGTCCACAGGAGGCCCGCGCATGCCAGCCTCTCGGTCAGCCAGTGGCTTCCCCGGCCTCCTGCTTTCCACCCAAAGGCCTTACTTTATTTGCGCCAGCTGCCTCAAACCCTTTAGGAAAAACTGTACCATAAACCAGCAGGGCAACCTTTCAGATTTCCTGGATCCAGAAACAGAAAATGCGAGGAACTGACACAGTATTGCCAGCTTTGTCAAGAGTGTACGTTAGAAGAAATAATTAAACTGTTAAAAGGACAACCTTCTGTGATCACCAGCTATCAGGAGACGAGGGACGGAGGGAGGGAGTGTGGGGGGAGGGATGGAGGGAGGGGGGAGCGCAAGCTGAAACAAGGGGGAAAGACATAATGTCCAAGTAACTTTAACTCAAACACAAAGAGAGGGTCCCGCTCGCAGGCTTGGGGCGGCGTCCAGCTGGCCGCCCACCCACCCTCAGCCCTGCATCCCTTCCGGCCCCTTCTCAGTGGTCGTGCCCCCCCTCTCTGGGCCTCCCTGGACGGGCCCCCATCTCCACCTCTTGCCCCACCCTCCCGGGCCCATGCCCTCAAGTCCAACAGCGACAGCCGTGGGCGTCTCAGGTTCCAGGTGGCTGGCATAAAGGCTTTTGTGGAGAAACGCATTTGTGACCACAGCCCAGAGGTAGCGGCAGCCTGGGAGGACAGGGCTGGACCAGGAAGCCCAGGAGACGGGGCTCAGAGCTCGGGGCAGGCCTGGCTGAAGCCCAGGCCAAGGACCCACTGGTCCAGACGTGGTGGCTGCATCCGGCCATCAGGGTCTGTGGCCAAAGGCCTGTGACCCACACGCCCATTTCTCACTTTGCCCTGGTGCATCCGGTTGGCTGTCTCCTCAGGCCTGTGCACTGCCTGACCCCTCTGCTTCCCCCACTGTCACTCCCCCCACCCAGCCCCCAACCCCACTGAGACCTGAGTCCAGAAGTCAGCTCGTCAGAGACACCCTTCTGACGGGGCCGGGTAGACCAGTCCCCACCTCGAGTCATCCGACTGGTGGTCACTCTCACAGTCACAGAAACGCCCGTCCCCCCAGCCCTGGCACCGCAGAGCGTCAGAGGGCCTGCTCCAAGCCCCACGCCACAGCCAGGGGGCACGCGCCGCCTCCAGCATCCCCACCGTGCAGATGGTACGGGAGGCTGAGAGAGGCCAAGCCACTCACCCCAGGCCACACAGCGGGGGAGCCGGGAGACCTGGCTCCAGGGCCCAGCAGGGGAGTGAGGGGAGCCTGCCCCGGAGCCCAGGCCCCCTTCTGGAAGGTCCTGGGCTTCTCTGTCCAGCGGCCCCTGGGTGAGGTGGCCAGTGGGGACATCACCGAATTGGCCCAGGTGGCAAGCAGCACCTCACCCCGGGCACAGTCCAGCTGTCCACCCTGCCCCCGCCAGGCTGAGCCCTCACCAGCCGGTGCTGGGAGGCCTCCCGGATCCAGCGGATGTTGTCCATGTACTGCTGCTCCACAGCTGGATTCACTGCAGGGAGAGGGGAAAGGGTGTCACAGGCACGGGGAGCCCCTGCCCCACGGTGGGGGGCGGCACAGACCCTCCCTCGCGAAGGCTGCAGGGCAGAGGCACCTGTCTGTGTCCACAGACGGAGCCACAGATGGCCTGGAGGAGCTGTGACACGGAGACGCAGAGGGGCCTGGACACGAGGGGACGGTGCAGATGGACACAGGGGCAGCTACAGGAAGCCAGAGCACCATCAACGGGGCCAGGCAGGGGACCGTGTGTCCAGGCTGCCCAGCACCACCAGGCAGGTGTCTATCAGAGCCTCTGGGGGTCACCCGTCCGCCAGCATCTCCGACCAACAGCCTCACCTCCACCAGCAATGGCCTCCTCCAGCACTGACGTGGCCAGCTGATCCGTGACCACCAGGTCCTGTGGGTCCCCGGATGTGCACACCCAGCGGAAAGGCCCAAATCCCTGGGAGAATATGTCCCTGCAAGGGCAAAAGGCTCGTCACCTGGAGGCTTCCCAGGCTGGCTGCACCCCCTGGCTGGGGTCACCATGGTCCATGGTCGGCGAGGCCGCAGGGGCTCCAGAACTGAGGAGGTGAGGGCCGTGCGCCAGGCGGTGGTTCGTGGGGGCCTGTGTAGTGAGTGGGGCGTCGGTGTCCACAATTGCTGCCGGAAGCCCCTGAGCCACGAACTGGACGGTGACTTCCCCCACCCCACTCTGTCCCCTCGGTGTCCTCTCCCCCAGCTCCCGGTACCCCTCTCAGAGATGTACCACCTCTGGCTGCAGGAGCAGGGAGCTGGGACACAGACAAGCAGAAATTCCTTAAATTGCTGTTGGAGACAACCTGGAAACCAGGCAACTGAAACTAAATATTGGGACACACAGTAAACTTAAAGCCAAATCTGCTTTAAGTAGGCTGACCTTCCAAGGGGACTCCAGGCAGAGGAATGCAGGGGCCTCCCTGGGCTCACGCGCCCACCCAGCCCCTGCGGGGCTCCCTTTCCACTGCCCCCTGGGGACACCCCAGTGGCCCTGGCCCAACTCTGGCCCCTCCCCTCCCACAATGAACCTCAGAAGGACGCGGGCCTCTCTCGCCCCCCGGGGGTCCCTTCCGGCGCAGATCTGGGGCTGCTCCCCACCCCACCCGACCCCAGCGGCTCAGGCCCGAACTCCACCCTGTCCTCTCCCTCCGGCCGCTCCCTGGTCCCAGCTTGTTCCGGCCCACGTGGCCAGGAAAGCACACGGGTTGCAGGAATCAGGCCCTCAGCCGCCCACTCGGGGCTCGGGCGTGACCGATCCTGTTCTCTCCCTTAGGCCCTGCACAGGGTCTCTCATTTCCAGCTCCTTTCCCCCTGCATTTTGGGGTGGAAAGCCCGTGAGCCGGTGCCGTGACCACTTGGGGCCGAATGTAGGCCTTAGCACGTGGCCCGAGCAGTGGGGAGAGGAGGAGATCTTCAGACCTGCATGTCTAGGACAGACGCTGGAAGGGGCCACCACTCACCCCATAATGTGCTGGACGTACGAGGGGTAGCGGAACTCCGTCCTGTTGGCGCCCGTCTTCCCCACGTCAGCCCCTGTGCGCAGAGACCCAGCATCACCTGGAGGAACCGAGGCCCAGCGAGACCAAGGCCCTGGCAGGGCCAGCTTCCAGAAGGGACACGTGGAGCCAATCCGCCGGCCACACTGCCCCGCCCGCGAGGCCTGCAGAGAGGGGACCCCCCTCCTTTCTCTCTCACCTGCTCTCTGGGCCTCCAGGAGGAAGGCGTTGCCATAGTCCCAAAAGAAGAAGTTCTCCTGGGCCAGCCTGTTGATGGCCGAGACGTGCCTCCTCAGGCTGCGAGAGGTGTGGCCAGTGGTCAGCTCAGCGCTGCCCGCCAGGGCTGTAACCGCAGCCGAACCCCACGAGCCCCACCTCCCTGCTGAGTCTTCCCCCAGCTGACCCCACTCCTCCTGGCTCCACCCCAGCTGATCCCACCCCTCCTGGCTCCACCTCCTGCTGACCCCACCCTGACTGGCTCCACCCCTCCTGGTTCCACCCCACCTGATCCCACCCCTCCTGGCTCCACCTCTCCTGGCTCCACCCCCTGCTGACCCCACCCCTCCTGGCTCCACCCCCTGCTGACACCACCCCTGACTGGCTCCACCCCTCCTGGTTCCACCCTCCTGGCTCCACCCCTGCTGACCCCACCCCTCCTGGCTCCACCCACCTGACCCCACCCCTGCTGGCTCCACCCCCTGCTGGCTCCTTCCCCAGCACCTCCTTCCTGGAAGCCCCCGTCCCTGCTGGCTCCTCAGGTCCCCCCACCTTTCAGGACCCTGCAGGCAGCCCCTAAATTAGCGCCTACGGGTCGGGTCGTCAGCCAGCCAGCCCGGCGCCGGGGCCAGACTCAGTGCTGAATAAGCAACTGCCCCTTGCAGAAGCGCCTCAGGCTCCCCTCCACCAGCATCTGCTCAGCACTCACACGTGCTGGAAGCTGCCCCCAGTGTTTTGCAAATGTCACCCCAGTCTGTCCCCAACATACCCACAGGCCAGGGAGCCCATGACCCCGTGTGACAGAGGAAGAGACCGAGGCCCAGAGAGGTTAAGGGTCTTGCCCGAGGCCACACAGCTGCCCCAGGAGAATTGGGCAGAGGCCAGAGCCTCCCAGTCCAAAGTTCCTGCAGGCCATGTGTGCCCCCATCCCTCCCCCGAGCAGCCCTGGGACCTGCATCACCTTTCCTGGACCAGGGCTTTGAAGGCAGCAGGGTCGGAGGCCATGAGGCTCTGGGCCTCTGCGAAGCCCAGCTGCACGGGGTAGTAGCCACCGTTGAACGGGTTGTGGCAGGACGTCTGGTCTGACCCCAGGTCCACCAAAAGCTCCCCTGTCGTGTCCAGTTCACGGACCAGGCGCTCCCTGGGGAGACTCAGGTGGTCAGGGCAGGGCAGGCAGTGCCGGGGCCCGAGCTCAGGGTCCAGCCAGGGGGGCACGCAGCGTTTCCCAGCCCACATGCCCAGTAGTCATGCATGGAGGCTCATCCTGCTTTCCCTCTGGAAAGATCCCTGGCGGGAGGGCTGCCTGGCGGGGCAAAGGCTGCCGTGAGCTCGGCCAGGATCCGGGCCATGAAGGTTGAGAGCAAAGCCGCAAGCTGACACTGGAAGCCTTGTGTCCTGGGAGCAACTGGCCCGGGACCTTGGCTGGGGGGGCTCACCCGGTGTCCCCAAGGCTGCCAACTCCCCCCACTTACCAAAGATCCACCACATTGCCATGGTATCCAAGGCTGAGGGCCTCCTTCCTCTTCCTCGCTTCCCTGGAAGGGGCAAGGGCAGGGCAGCACAGACGGCCCCATCGCACCTGCCCACGGCTACCCACCCCAACACACAGGCCCCAAGCTGGTGGGGATGCAGAAGGCCCAGGAGACACCCAAAGCAGCATGTGTGAGCCTAGGCCTGAGATGCAGGGACCCATGAGGTGTGTCTTCTGAGGACCCAGGCCTGAGGGGAATAGCAGACTTGAATGCCCTTGGGAGGACTGGCTGGCAAAGGTGTCAATCCCTCCCCACCCCAAGGTGTAGACTTCGATTAGCAGAATTAGGGCTGTTGCTGCGAGGACTCTAACAGGGGTCTGTGTAGAGCTCACTCAAGGCGACCCTTAAGTTGCAGGTGTCCCTAAAGATGACTCTAAACATTATTTGCGGGGCTTCCCTGGTGGCGCAGTGGTTAAGAATCCGCCTGCCAATGCGGGTGACAGGGGTTCCATCCCTGGCCAGGAAGATCCCACATGCCGCAGAGCAGCTAAGCCCACGTACCACAACTACTGAGCCTGCGCTCTAGAGCCCGTGAGCCACAACTACTGAGCCTGCGAGCCACAATTACTGAAGCCCGCACACCTAGAGCTCGTGCTTGGCAACAGAGAGAAGCCACTGCAATGAGAAGCCTGCGTACTGCAATGAAGAGTAGCCCCCGTTCGCTGCAACTAGAGAAAGTCCGCACGCAGCAACAAAGGCCCGATGCAGCAAAAATAATAATAATAAATAAATAAACAAACATTACTTGGAAAAATAAAAGGACAAAAAATGAAAGCATATTTGGGGGAAACAGAAGATTTGAAAACACGAAAGCCCCAAAGACATGGGAGGGTCACCATTCCCATCTGCATCTCTGCATCTCGGGGAGCAGAAATGTGACCAGACGGCTGCTTAAGGCATTTGTTACACTGATTTGGACTGCGTGTGTGTTCATACGTGTGACCGTGGAATTAAGCACCCAAACTGTGTGACAAGAGGGAGCCAGCAGACGGAAAAGGGATATTTAGACATGACAGAAATGTCACAGTGGTTGAAAGTGTGTGTGAGCGTGCGACTGTTTGTATGTGCGGGTGTGCGAGTGGGCACGTGTGCTCCAGATGCACCCCTGGGATCGGAGCCAGATCAGGCGGGACCCTTCAGGCCACACCAGGAGGCTGGAACTTCTCCTGTGATTAACGGAGCGTTTTCTGCCAGTTTTCAAAGATCCATGTCCAAAAAGTATCCAGTCCTGGTAATGGGAATATTCCTCACACTCTGTGTGTCTTTGAACATTTTTACATAAGCCCCGTGGAGAGCTTGGGCGAGTCTAATTGCAGCAGGTGGAGCCCCCTGTACAGAGGCGAACTCCCCACACGGGGCTCAGTTCTGCAGAGCAAATTCGTTGAGAGGATGCTTCGAAAAGGGCGCCTGATCAGCGGCCTCCAGGGAAGCCCTGCCCCGTCCCCACTGAGATAGCTGAGGAGACGGCATGCAGCGGGGAGGGGCCCAGCGCCACAGGACCCGCCGTGGCCCCCTTGGGGAGGAGGACGGGCCTTGCAGAACCTGACGGGGTCCTGTTGAGAAGCTCCACCTCCCAGGGGCTGAGCAGATCCGAGCACCACCTACTGTGCGCCAGGCTCCGGGCTGGGCACTGAGGCTCCATGGGGAGAAACGCAAGACATGCTCTTTGCAAAACTGTGGCCGAGCGTCAGGGTCACCGAGAAAACTACTGAAGTCTGTTAGACCATGTGTATGGGCACCACGATGCACACGGGCTTCCCCCACGCTTGTGGAAGGGACCAGCGAGAAGCAGAAATTTAGAAGGTCCCAGCCCGGTCTCCCCCCGAGCCGGACACTGTACCTGAGTCTTTCAATGCAGCGGTCCAAGCTGTCGGTCACTTCCATCAGCCAGCCTTGCTTGTGGCGTTTCACGAGGGCCGCTCCATCCACCTGGGACCACGAGGCACGGGTGTAGATCACCCCCTTTCCCGACAGGGCCAGGCAGACCCTACGAGCTGCTGTCAGCACTTACTCCCCCTCCTGTCTTGCATCAGCACACCTGGATTTTGCTCAGGGTGACGCTGTGCTCGGCCCCAGGGGATGAATCACATCCTACCTAATCACAGCCGCCCTCCCACCGCTTCCAGCCTCCCTTGTGCATAAGAACGTCCGTGTGATCCCATACTGACCGATGAAGTAAAAGAAGGAGTTTCTAAGGCATTATTTTCCTGCTGAAAGAGAGTCAGCCATAGCTGGCACTTGTCCTTTTCCCTGCCTTGGATGTAGATGGGATGGCTGGCGCTGGGGCAGCCACGTGTGTGTGCACGAGGGAAGCCCAAGAGAATCTAGAGATGTTGACCCTGACATTGAGCTGCTGAGCCAATGCCAGCCCTGCTGGTTACATGAGAAAAATAAAACCCTCTTTGTGTAAGCTGCTCTCGTTGGGTTTTCTCCTAACAAGTGCACCTGTGCGTGTCACAGGCTTACTGTCGGCCAAGTGCAGACCCCACGGGCACACGCCCCCATGCTTTCCTCACGGCCGCCCCTCCTCTGCCGCTCCCTTCCTCTCTTCCTGCCGGAGGAACCCAGAGCCAGAGGGAAGGCTCCTGCGCTCTCCCCGGCTCTCCCCCGACCCAGCGCTCTGTCCGCTATGGGGGAGCCTGGCTCACTTATTCACAGGCTGTACTCCAGGGCCCGGGGGCAAGGGAAGCCAGGCTTCAGGGTGGTGGTTTCACGGCAGAGTGTAGGCAGGCTCTGGCCCTGGCAGGTGATGGGCACTTGGAAGGCAGGGGCGTTCGCTGCCCTGGGGACCCAGGCTGGGAGGCTTGGGGGGTGAGGGCGAGAGAAGAGGGGGCAGGCGGGGGTGGGGGGCTCTGGAGGAGGGCGGGGAGGCGTTCCCACCAGCTCACCTCCGCAATCACGCCGACGCAGCCCACGATGACGGCAGCTTTGGCCTGAGCCCCACTCATCCCGCCGAGCCCGGAGGTGACAAAGACCTTCCCGGCCAGGTCCTGGACGCCCAGGTAGCGCCGCCCGGCATTCAGGATGGTGAGCTGCAGGGCAAGCCCTCGGGTTCACGATCGATCCACACCAGCTTGTCCACCCCCAGGCCCGTGGGCAGGCGTGGCCTGTCTCTCACCACTGTGCCGTGGACGATGCCTTGGGGACCAATGTAGCAGTAGCTGCCCGCCGTCATCTGGCCGTACCTGCCCACAGAGGGGGAAGCGGGGTGAGCCGGTGCCTGGCGCCCCACTGCACACGGCCTAGAACGCACTGTCATCACCCCAAGTGCAGCACTGCCTTCTCCTTCAGAGACAAAAGAAAGCTCTAGAAAAGGCCACAGTTCCCCACTTCTGGTCCCCCTCAGACCGTGCACAGACAGCTTTCATTCTCTTAAAAACTGTAGTCAAATCACCGGGAAACATTTAGCCACACGGACAAGAGCGGACATGACCCAGCACCTCCAGGTGAGGGTGAGTCACCACGCCTTCCCGTGGTGGCCAAAGCTGGGGGAGCTGAGCCGCTCCTGCAGGAGGAGACCCGGGGCCGGGGGAACACAGGGCGGAAAGGGCCGCGGCCTCCCGGCAACACCCCGAATCCGGACAGCCTGCGGGATTCCAGTCCCGGGACGTCCAGACGCCTTCACCGGGGCCGGGCAGGGGAGCTCTGCCAGCCGTCAGGGGACACCTGAGACTCGCGTGCTGCATGCAGGGCCGAGTCCAGCGAACGGCGTTAGTTTTGTGTGAGCGGTCACTGCCATTTACATAAATGGCCTTGTCCTGTAGTCACTGTTTCTGGAGCTGTGTTTCCCCCAGACACAAGGTCTATAGGGGCCTTTCCATGTCAGCACCCGCAGACCTTTCGTGGCTCCACAGTCAACCCCGTCAGAGGTCACAGGATGTCCCCTCTCCCTATTGGTCAGGCGGGTGGCTCGGCTGGGCCACAGGACAAGGCTGCAGTAAGTGACCTCCCTGGCCCTGCCGTGCCCTCCAGGGTAGAATCCAGGAATGGGGTGCCAGGGCATCAGTGCAAACATTTAAAATACTAATAGCATCACATTCCAGAGTGACTGTCACCAGCAGGGCATAAGCACTCCTGTTTGCATCAGATGATAATTATCCAACATCTGAGTTGTTGGCAATGTTTTGGGAAATTTTGCTGTTGCCTTAGTTTTACTCTTCCCTGAGGACCACTGACATCAGGAGACCCTCGAGGCTGCTGTCCCCCAGCCACTTTCTGGACGTTCTCTCCTCTGGATCAGGGTGGATCCTGATTCTCGCAGATCTGAATGCCAAGCCTGTCCCATAACTGGGACAAAGCACTGGACCATTAGAACCTCTGCTTCCTCTTCCAAAAAATGGGGAGTCATGACCTTTGCCTTGCAAGTTTGTGTGAATATGACAGGACGTCAGAGAATCATGCTGATATGATAAATATCTACCAGGGAGGCGGGTGAAAGCATCAGACCCCACCGCAGGGTGTGCTCCCTGGTGGCCGCCACCCATGTCGCCTTTACAGATAGGATCTGAGTTCCAAGGTCGCACAGGGACACACGGCAGGGCTGGGAACCGATTTTGAGTCCTTCTGATTCCGTCCTTTGTCTCACGCGATCCACTGCTGCTGGTCCTGAGATCACTCTTGGGGGTAAAATCATGGGGTCAGAGTTGTCTCCATTTGGGACTTTGACCGCAGTCACTGGATGTGGCCCTCCCGCTCCCCCAGCCTTGCTGTATAGACCTTGACACCCCAGCCTCTGGTTGCCTGTTCCCCCACGTACCCCCCACCACAGAGGGGACCAGTTCCATTTTTGTCAGCCTGATGGTGAAAAGGCTTTGCCCTGGTCAGCAGTTCTCAGATTCCTTATACAGGTAACCCCTTCCCACCTCTATGGTGATTTGCATCTTGACTTTGGTCAACTGCTCGCAGCGCCTGGGCTCAGCACTCAGGGGCAGCCAGACCAGGTCTGACTCTGCAGCTCTGCCCTTTTAAACTTCTCTCCTGAGCCTGCAGGACAGGAGCACAGGGGCTGGTCCACGGCCACACTCAGGATGCCGACTATCCCTCTGCTCCCACTGGTACAGAAGAGGTCGTCAGGCCTCATAATAACTAATAGTAACAGCAACTTATTATATAATAACAATAACTACTTATGATGAAGGAAAAAGGTAATTGGGTTTCTGAGCCTCAGTTTCTTCCTCCACAAAATGGGTTAATAAGGGCCCCTAGCTCAGAGGCTTCTGTAAATCCTACAACAAGTGGCGGCAGCCATGATTACAATCATTCATAGGCTATCAGCCTGAGGCCCAGCGGGTTGGCCACCAGCATGGCAGACTTGCTCACACTTTACGTGCTACGATGCCAGCGCACCGCTCCCAGAGACCCACAAACACGTGCAGATCAGGGATGTCCTGTTGCATTCTTTACATTCCCAGAACACCGGGAACAACCCAAACCAGGTGTCAAGTGAGCTAAATAAATAACAGCGCAACTGAGCACTGCTGGTGAAACCGAGCAAGTCAGCCCGAATCCCGAGGCGGGGACAGGTGCAGAGGGCGCTGTCCCTGGCTGTCGAGTCACCCCCGCCGAGCGTCCGCACACACACGGGATGTCGGGCAGGACACAGGAGACGCTGTGAATTGGGGCGTCTGGGCGGGAGGAGGTTCCCTTCTCACTGTGGCTCCTTCTACAACACCTGAGGGAACACCTCCAATTGGAGTGTTCATGTGACAGCGTGCTCAGGGGCTGCACAGACACACGCATCGTCAGAGCTCACAGAACGGAGCACGTGATGTGTGTGTTTGTGCATTCGTGACATGTAAATTCCACTTCAAGACCAAAAAAACTGTGGGGACCTCCCTGGCGGTCCAGTGGCTAAGACTCCGTGCTCCCAATGCAGGGGTCCCAGTTGGATCCCTTGTCAGGGAACTAGATTCCACACGCATGCCGCAACTAAGAAGCCCACATGCTGCCACTAAGAAAGTCTTCATGCCGCAACTAAAGATACTGCATGTTGCAACTAAGACCCAACGGAGCCAAATAAATAAATAAACATTAAAAAAGAAAAAAAATTATGGACAAATACTGAATTCCAGGCAACAATATTTGCAGCTTACTTTGAGACGCATCAGAAAAATGATCGTGGATATAGGGATGGATAGACAGACAGACAGGAGATCTAGTGAATTGAATAGTGTATTAATCACAGAATCTTGGTGTTCCCTATTAATTCTGTCAATTTTCTGTATGTTTGAAACCGATAGTAAATTGTTGCAAAAGTAGGATTCAAACTGTACGTTCACTTGCTCACACCTATATGAAAATTGTAGGCGTATCTATGAAAACTAGCAGGAAATACATAAATGCGAAACCGTGCTATAGAGCTTTGACTGTGAGGGCTTTTCCAAGTTGTAGTTACTATTGCTACGTTGTTTTGTAATAAAGCCTGGCGAAGGCCATAACATAAGGTGAAACAGCACTTACATTGTAACCCCCATGGCAAAGAGCTTCTCGTACTCCATCCTGGAGGAGTAGTTGGGAATGACCTGCACGAGAGGTCTGGGCTGAGGGCCGGGGGCAGCGCCGTGCCCTTGGGGACGATGGCTGGGCGGGTGTGCAGGCACCTGGCCCTCCCCGCTGCCCTGGGACCCACCATCCCGTTGGTGATGACCAGCCTTGGGGCCCCGGGGCTGCTGGGGAAGAGGCCCAGGGGGTGCCCGCTATACATGACCAGCGTCTGCTCCTCTGTTATCTGGGACAAGTAGGACATCGTCAGCCAGAACTGCGGGGAGAGCGACACACGGGGGGCTCTGTGAGCGGGGGCCCTGCGCCAGCCCCAAGTCCCCCCCCGCCCCCAGGCCCTAGCCGTCCTGCCCGGAGCCCTCTACCCTCCAGCGGCTCTCCCTCAGGACCTCCGACGTCCCCAAGTAGCCCCCAGGGCTGGGATCTCAGGCATCAGGGAGGCAGAGCCCGAGTCCTGAGCCTGGTCTGTAAGGTGCTTCCAGGCCAGAGGACGCAGGGGAAGAAAGGCTTGGAGTCAGGGCGGGGCCAGGCCACACAGTCCAGCGTACCTGAGCCCAGTTGCTGAACACCTGCCCGTTTCCTCCGTAGGTCACGAGCTCCTGGGGAAACTGGGGAGGAACACGACGCTGTCTGAGACGCGGGCCTGGAAGGGAGGGCCCTGCCTGCGCCGGGCTCAGGGGCCAGGTGGCCGACGGCCCCTGAGGGACGAGTGGGGGGCAGGGGAGGAGCCAGAAGGGGCAGGGCCCGGGGACGGCGGCCCACGCGTGAGCGGGTAAGTGCTCAGCCTGCGGTGAGCGTCAGAGCTGGGTCTGGGGCCGGGGCTGAGGAAGCTCCTGCCGCTACCTGGAATGGTCACATCCTAGGACGCTTTCACCCTCAAGTAAAATACTCAGGGACCCCCGAAGCCTAACCTTCCTTGAATATGGGTGTCAGAGGTACAGACTGGCACTCAAGGACGCCAGGAAAGGCATGTGTGGCCACTGAGCACTTGAGCCACAGCCTGTCTGACAAGCTCTAGGGGTAAAATATACCCCTGGTTTCAAAGATTTAGTAGGAAAAAAACACTACAAAATATTTATATTGATGATTACATGTTAAATGATAGTATTTTGGATATATTGGGACAAACTACAGTATTAAATCTGTTTCTTTTCAGTTTGCATGTGGCTATCAGAAAATGTAAACTTACACGTGTGCCTGTGGTACCAACGCTGGTGTCCTGGTGCCGATGCTGCACCGTAGTTACCGAAGATGCAGCTGCTGGGGGCACCCTGGAGAGGGGATGATGTCCTCTCTGCACTGTCTTTGCAACTTCCCTCAAATCTATCATTATTTCTCAATAAAAAGCTTGAGAGCATTTCATGTGTTTCTCCCATTCCGTTTCCACTGCTGGCCCCTGGCCCCCGGCCCCCGTTTCCTGGCCTTTACCTGGGCCACGGCAGGGTCCAGGTTGTTCATGATCATGTGCATGATAGCTGCAGCCACTCTCGTCCGGCAGGGGTACTGCTCCACTGGGTAGGCCCTGCAAAGGGGGTGCAGCTGCCAGGCCTGACGATGGGCGGCACAGGCTTCCTTCCTGCTAAAGCTTGGGCCCAGCCTGGGCTGGGCGCAGAGGTGGACAGCAAGCCCTGGCATCCCGCAGAAGGCGCCTTGGAACTCCCAGCAGGAGGTGGTTCCAAAGGCCCTCCTGCTTTGTGCCGGGCCCTTCCCAGCCAGGCCGCCGTCCCTCCCCGGTGGGCAGGCTCCAACTGGGATAAAGCGGACTTCAGAGCAAAGCTGAAGCCTCTCCTCCAGGTGGACTTGATTCATCCGTCCTTCCTTCAGGCCATCAGTGCTCCTGGGTACCAATTCTGCGGTGGGTGCCAGGCCAGCAGGCCCAGACAGGAGCGGGGGCACATGGCCCCTGCTTTGCGGGGTCGTTCCAGGCAGTCTGCGCTTCTGGCGTTTCCAAGAACAAGGGTGCTCAGAGTGTGACACCCGGGCAGGGGCAGCACCTCCTGGGGCCGGTGAGGAAGGCACATCCTCCTGCCCGGACCTGGCTGCAGCCCCAAGCCCGGCCCAGGGCAGATGCATCCATGGGCCTCCTAGTGGGAACAGCCTGGACCTCCCCCTCACTGTGTCCTGACCCCCAGCAGGGTCCCTCCAGGGAGCCTCCCACTCTGGGCCCCTGTGGAGCTGTGCCCGCAGCACTCACTTCATTTCAATGTCGGGGCAGAAGCGGTACATGTAGATGTGCCCATACAGTCGCAGCTCCTGGGCGAACTCGGGGGCCAGCAGCTCCTGGGTGTCCGGGGGGAAGTACCGGAGGGCATTCCTCAGCGCCAGCTGGGGGTGGGGGCAGGGGAAAGAGGTGAGGATGGCAGGGGGCGCGGGCTCCAGGCCAAGATCTCCCCACCTGGGTTTGCCTCTGCTCCACTCAGAAACCCAGGGCCCCGTCCGGAGACTGCCTGGTCCTCGCCCCAGGCCAGCCTACCGTGATGCCTCCTGCAGGAAGCCTTCCCTGACTACCCTTCCTGCTTCCCGTCGGCAGCCCTCGAGTCCCTCCCTCTTCTTGCTCACCGGGGGACCAGGCTGTTTGACCCAAGGCAAGGACCAGAGAGGGGCTGCCCCGAGGCCTGTGGCTACGGCGGCAGGTGCAGACTCAAGAGGAGGGCAAACTGACAAGCCGGGGCCGGAGGCTCTTTGGGCAAGTGTGGAGCAGCACCCAGTGTGGCCGGTAGCCTCGGGCGGCACACAGCTCCGGGAGGCCCGGGGCAGTGCCTGAAGCCGGGGACAGGCACCCAAGAGCAGGAAGAAGTGCCTAAGCCTTCTCATCGCACCGTGGAGAGCGGCCCGACTCCTGCACCCGTCAGCCTTCTGCAGGCGGCCCTCGTGCTCCTGTTCGGCCTCGGCGCCTTGGCCCCTTCCCTTCCCGCTGCCCCAGCCCCCGTGCCAGCTGCCTCCCTGGGAGCCCCCTCCTCGAAGGCCCAGTCCAGACGCCCGTCCTCGGGGGCCCGCCTTGACCTTGCCGTCTTGACCCTCAGCACCCCGACGCTTCTCTCCCAGCCAGGCTTTGCGTCTTCAGCCGCTTCACCATTGGTTGTTTCCTTGCCAACCATCAGTCTCGCTGAGCTCAAGCAGGGCCAGGGGCCCGGCAGACCCTTCACAGCGCCCCCCCTCCACCACCCGGCAGGAGCCTGCGGCTGGGGGCGAGGGGTGACGACCCTGTGTCGGGGTGGACGTCGAGGCCATTCCTTCAACCAGCTGACCCTGGAGAACGAACTGCTTTGGGGGCCTGATGAGGAGCCGGTGTGAACGTATTCATTCGACACGGGTCCACCGAGGGGGAGGCAGTGTGAGCCTCAGAGAAGACGGGTGGGCAGAGGTGACAGGAGAAGAGCCTATGGCCCCGGCCTGGGCCCTGAGGACACCAGCACGTGGGCAGGCGGGGCGGAGGGCCAGCCCGGGAGACAGAGAGCCGGGACCCGGCCAGGAGCCGAGGGCAGAGGCCCAGGAGGAGGACAGCCTGTCCCGTGTGCCCTGAGGTCCAGCACAGCATGACAAGGGTGTCACTGGGGGCCTGGAGGCACGTGGGGTGGGAGGAGAGAGGAGGCGGAGGGTGGATCAGGAAGGAGCCAAGGCCAACTCCAGCTCAGGAGTGACGGGAACTTGCAAAGGTTTGCACAGCGAGTCCCGCTTTAAGGTCCACGTGGAATAAAGGCATGTAATCCCTGCTCTCTTGGAAAAATTGAAAGGCGGCTAGAAATACATCCACAGGAGGTGCTCAGACTCCAGCAGACTTGAGAATCACCCAGAGGGTCGGGCGCATCCAGAGGGCTGGGCCTGCCTGCAGCGTCTCTGACTCACGCTTCTGACGGGTTCCCAGCTGCTGCTGCTGTCCGGGACCCTCGGGGAGGCACGTGCAAGCCACGCAGCAGCAGGGCGGGAGGGGAAGAGGCCGGCATGGGAAGGACATGCTGCAGAAGGCCAGGGACACGGCTTCAAGGGCAGGCAGGGCTAGGCGTGCGCCAGAGGTCAGGAGGGCTGGGCCCTTCGAGGTTGTGCCCGGTCGCCTCGGCCTGGGCCTCTGGGGTCCATGTTATACCTCGAAGCAGAGGTTGGGTGGTTTTTTCTATCAGTGTACAGCTTCTAATCAGAGCTCGCCAAGAGAAACTGAACATTTACAGAAAAGTTTCAAAAGCCACACACACTCCACAGGAGGCTTGGCCTTACTACACGGGCCCTAATACATCCTACCCAACTGTAGCTTCTTTTATTTAATTTTCTAACGAATACCAGTTCCGACCCCCTAAGCCCACTTCACAGCTGGTGGGCTATTTCTCCTTGTGTACAATTTCCATCTCAGGATTGGTGAATTTCTCTTTATCCCTGAAATTCAGAAAATTAGCCCGGATATGTCTTCATGCGGACTATTCTACATTGGGGTTTCTTTTTGTCCTTTCAACGATAAACTGTCTTTTTATCTGAAATTTCACATTTTTACTAGTTCAGCAAAGTTGTCTTCTATTATACTTTTGTTCAATAACTTTATCTTCTGTGTCTGAATTTACATAACAGGGCTGCAGTGACTATTTCTTGAGTGAAACAATTAAAAAAGCAGCAGCTCTGCTGGTCTGGATTCAATACTCCAAGCTGTGAATGGGGGCAGTTCTCGGAGTCAGGACGAGAAAATGCAACTTGGACAGGCGTGTGACCTGCCCCCGGGGGGAAGAAAGGCGGCCTCCGCAGAGGAGGCCCCATGAGGACAGGCCAGGTGGAGAGGCGGGACGGTTTCCCAATGAGCTCGGAAAGGCAGGCACAGCAGCCTACCCGGCCTTGCTAAGCACCGGCTGGACCAGCCCGGGAGGCCGCCCGCCTGTTCCTGCATCTCTCGGGGCGCCAGCTTGGCCGTGTCGCTGGAAGGGCTAATGAGATAACACGCACGGCCCAGCACACAGTGCAGCGCTGTGCCCTCCTGTCCCTGTAAAGACAGACACACAAGCCAGAGCCTGGGGCAGTTCTTGCTTCTCCCCCTCCCCAGCTTTGCAGCTTGTTAAAAGGTCTTCAGTTTACTTCAAAGGCTGCCAGGAAGAGCCCGTGGGGGCCACCCTTGGGGACGCACCCCCGGGCTCAGCTGGTGCTCAAGCTGCAGTGCTATCGCCTGAGCTCCATGGCAAGTCTGCCCTGGAGGGTCTGCTGTGTAGCACGTGGATTTTCACAGGTGAGACTGTGGCCTGTTAATCATAGAACGCAGTTACCAGTGGGCTCTTACTGGCAAAATCAGAAGTATCTAAGGCACATAAACTGGACAGAATTCTAGAGACCTCCATCTCCCCGACCTTGACCTCACAGGCGTAAGAAGCGGACAAGCTCCGTGGCCTGTACCCTTAGGGTCATGGGATTATTTTATAAAAGTCCCGTGTTCAGCCATTGGGCTGGAGAATTCTGGGTGCCTGATGGGATGGGGGACAGAATCATGGCCCCCAAAGATGTCCACACCCTATTCCCCGGGATATGTTATGTTACCTGGCAAAAGAGACTTCGCAGATGTGATGACGGGAGGATTTTGAGATGCGAGATGACCCTGCCATCCAGGTCAGCCCTAGTAATTACAAGCGTCCTTCTGAGAGGAGGGGGGAGGCTCAGTGAGAAAGAGGGATTTCAATGTGCTGTACTGCCAGCTTTGAGGACAGAGGATGGGCCCAGGAGCCCAGGAATGCAGGAGCCTCTGGAGGCTGGAAGATGATGCAGCAGGGCTGGTGCTTCAGGAGGCTCTGAGGGGAGAAGCCCTCCCCTTGTCTTTTCCAGCCTGCACACCTCACCTCTCTGAACTTCAGCCTCCTCTTCTGTAAAATGAGCAGATGGCCCCCACCTCACAGGGCTGTTTACCCGGCACCTGGCACACATGGGCCACCGGGGGGCCAGCTGCCAGGACGACCGTCTGCACACTCATGGCCTCCACGCCGGGCCCCTGTCCACCTGCCCCCCTAGGAGCTCTGCACCAGCCCTCGCTCTCTGTGGGCAGCATGCCAGGCAGCAACTCACACTCCTGCTCCGAGACCTTCCTGGGCTCCTGACACAGTGCACACTGGTGGGCATTCAGGCCCCCTAGTAGTCAGGCTGGGCCTGGCTCTTGAGGTCGGCACCCAGCCTGGGCCTACGCGGGACCTTGTCCACCCCAGCTTACTTTGCACAGGCCCGTCTCTGCATCTCCGCTCACTGCCTCCTGTCCCAGATGCCTCGCCTCTCAGATCTCCAAGTCTGGGAACCTTGGCCCTGGTGCCAAGACCACCTCCTCCAAGAAGCTTTCCTAGGTTTCTCCTGCCCGCTGAACTCTTGGAGGGTGTTGGTTCGGGCACTTAGTACATGGTCTTGTTCACTCATTCAACAAACAGCTCTGGCATTACTGAAGACCCAGAAGTGAGCCCCACAGAACCCCACCCTCAAGAAGCTGAGCATTATGGTCAGCAGTGGTGGGAAGTCTTCAGACCTGGGATCTCAGGTCCAGCACAACCCCTGAGCGTGGGGCACGCTTTGGGGAAATATCGGTAAGAGAAGCTGCACGTGGGGGAGTGGGGATGCTGAGGACCTTTCTAACAGGATGTGACAAGATGCTCCCTCTGCACTACAGTCCCACAGTGACTGAAACACGACAGCCAGACCATCCTCTGCGTTTCATGAGAAATCCACTTAAAGAAGAACAAAGACTGGAGCATGCTTTCATTCATCCAAACCACGAAAAACAACAACAGTTCAAACAATGGGGCAGCTCGAAAGGCACCAACAAGGAACAGCCTCAAAAGAAACCAGCCTGTATGGAAAGCTTCCACTTATGCTTTTAAGAAGGATGGACACACACACCTTGTGTGCGCATAGAAAGTGTCTGGAAGGAGACACCAAGAGATTATAAAACGTTATAATATTTGATTTATCTCTTCAAACTACCTTTAAAAGCTTATGTCAGGGGCTTCCCTGGTGGCACAATGGTTGAGAATCTGCCTGCTAATGCAGGGGACACGGGTTCGAGCCCTGGTCTGGGAGGATCCCACATGCCGCGGAGCAACTAGGCCCGTGAGCCACAACTACTGAGCCTGCGCGTCGGGAGCCTGTGCTCCGCCACAAGAGAGGCCGCGATAGCGAGAAGCCCGCGCACCGCGATGAAGAGTGGCCCCCGCTTGCCACAACTAGAGAAAGCCCTCGCACAGAAACGAAGACCTAACAGAGCAAAAATGAATAAATAAATTACTAAACTCCTACCCCCAACACCTTTAAAAAAAAAATAGCTCATGTCAAAATTCAAAGGGACGTTTAAATAAAACAGAAAACCAGCCACAGGAAAGCGTAAAGCCGGCCGCTGGGGAAGCCGTCCCTGGGTCTGGGCCTGTCCAGGAGGAGCTCTCGTATCCTCTCGCAGGTCCCGGCAGGGAGTGGACGCGTGGGCCCTCCAACACCTACCGCTCCTGCCACCCGGCTGGCGTCCTACACTTCAGTCCAGCCGGGACACTGTGGACCGCAGTCCGCCCAGAGCCCACCCCTAGGCTAAGGGCTCAGCCCCATGAGACAGCCCCACTTCAGACGCCAATTACACGTCCCATCGTCGCCTGTGCTCCTGACCAACCAGCTAGAAATGGGGAGCCCACGCCCCTCCTCAGGTTTAATAATTCGCCAGAATGGCTCACAGAACTCAGGGGAACATGGTCGCCGGTTTAATATAACGAAGGATGTGATGACGGGTACGGGTGAGCAGCAACCCTCGGCGGGGGTGGGGACAGGCGCCCCCGGCACCTCCACGTGTTCACAAACCCGGACACTGCCAACTCTGTAGCTGGGGGATGTGGCAGGCGTAGGTATGATGGATCATTAACTCCATTCCCCGCCCCTCACGTTGAAAGTTCCAACGTGCAACCACGGCTTGGTCTCTCTGGTGACCAGCCCCGACCAAGAGCCCCCGGAGCGGCCTCCTACCGCCCAGAGAATTGCAGAACCCGGGTCAAAGACCAAACAGCAGCAGGAAGGGGGAGGGGCACAGAGCCATACGCCTATGTCTCCTTGTCCCCCAGGACCAGCAGGCTGCAGGCTCCGCACGCCCCGGGCACCCACACCGAAGATTCAGCCCCTTCCACAGCTCAGACTCCCCAGAACGCATGTCACCCCACTCCACGGGCCCGCGCCCTTCAGCTGATCCCATCACCGCCCATCAGGGTGGCCCCTGGGATGCGCAGGCAGCAGAGCCCTCTGGGTCCCCACGCCAAAGGTCGAGGCGTTGGCGTCCAGCAGGAAGGTGACCAGGGTGGAAACTCTAAAGCCCGCCTGACCCGCCTGCCAGCCCCTCCAGTTTGCACGCCCTGTGCCCCCCCTCCCACGGCCGCCCTGGGAGGGTGGCAGCCTCTGTCCGGGCGGCGGGATCCCTCTTTTAATCTCTGCGCTCACTTGTATTTGCTACTTTCCCCCACGGCTCCTGAAGTCGTCAAGCCATCCTCAGTAAAGGAAAACAGGAGAAAGCTCTTTCCCTGCCTCATTCCAGCCGCCTGCGCACACCTGTGTCATGGTCAGGAGGGGGCACCTGGGGGCTCAGGCTCCGGAAGCTGCGGCAGGACTTGCAGTCGGGCTCCTGTGCTCACTTCGCCTTCCTGGGCTGGAGGCGGCCACAGGCCCCCGCTTCCTGGCTGGGTGGTCGTGAGCCCCAGGGTCCCTCCTCATCAGTAAATGAGGGCCGGAGTCCTACACCCCAGGGCGGCCGCTGGGCAAAGAATGAGGGATACTAGGTGTGAAGCAGTCGGGCACACACGGCTCAGAGCAGGACGTGGGCACTGCCCAGCCGGACCACCCAGAGGGCAAACGGCCCTGCAGGAGGGGGCCCAGCCTCTTACCTGCTCCTCAGCGGGGCTGAGGCCGGGGGTCCTGACCGGGGCGTGGGGCACCCCGGCCCAGCGTCCCCGGTTCTCTGGGAGGGGCCGCAAGGGCAGGCCGGAGCACAGCGCCTGGAAACTGGACATGTCTGGCAGAGGCGAGGCGAAGGTCCACTTTGCGGGGGCCGCGCAGAGACTCGGCAGTCGACGTCCAGCTGGGCGGGGTCCTCGGGCTCCAGGCCCACCTCCTCCAGCCCCTCATTGGGCCCCGGGCCTCCGGAAGGAGCCGTGCGTAGGTCGGAGGTCATAGGGTCGCGGCCCCCACGCTGGCGGCACGCAGTGTTGACCTGGGGGCGGTGCCCTGGGAGAGGCAGGCTCCAGGCCAGGGATGCCTGGGTGAGGGTCCGTGTGTCCTTTTAGTGGGGTGCTGGCCCTGAGGGGTGTGTTTTCTAGGACACAGCGTGGGGAGCGCTCTCGTGTTCGGCTTTGTCTCGTGGGGGAGGTACACCAGGCAGGCGACGTGGGGCTTGCGTCTTGATGATGGGGGGCCCGTGACACTGACCCGGCACAGAGTGTGGCGCCCCTCGTATCCCTCCTCCCTGCCCCCTGGGTGACAGCGGTGGCGGGAGCCCGGCCAGCGGCAGCTACACCCTCCTCAGCCCCCGCTGAGGTGCAGGCTGCCCCGCTCCGTCCCAGGCTCTCAGCGAGGCCCATCCCGTGAGCGCCTCTCTGGGAAGGTGCTGCTTCTTCGCCCCGCACTCCGGTCGGGGTGCCTGAGGCCCAGGGGCCACTCACACAGCCGGGAAGAGGGCCCCCTAGAATCCCGGGGGCCCCGGGGAGGCAACACACCTGGCTGTGAACCCAGCTCAGCTGCAGGCCAGCCCTGCGGACTCGGGCCAGGTCCCAATCCACACAAGGGGTGGGAGGCGCGCAGCCATTAGGTGAGAGCCCAGCACGGGGCCTGCCCTTGGCACGAGAGCAGGATGGCTGACGCTTCCCGATGTTTATTCCTCGAGCACCGCACGTCATCCAGGGCACCCTGTCCCCTCACCGGCCTGTGGGGCTCACTGTCCCGTTTCATAGGTGTGGAAACTGCCCAAGGCCACACAGCTAGTCCTGGTGGAGCTGGGATCTGGGCCCTTGGAGCCGAGGGGTCTGGCTCCAGCCTCCCCTCGGCCTCCTGGATCTCTGGCCGGGCAGCGAGCGTACTCTTGTGTCTACGTGGCGGGGAGGGTGCCTCGGAGGGTGAGCAGTGACAGCCGTGGGCAAACACCCCAGCGCCCTCGCCCCGGCAGGGCATGGGTGGAGGGAGCAGCTCTGGGGAGCCCCTGGCAGGAGTGGGCTGAGCTGCCCCGCGGGTATCCCCATCCCACGCCCCCAACAGACAGGCTGTACCGAGACCTCCACTCAGGATTTGCTTCTGGGCGAGGCCTCAAGAGAAGCCACAAATCTAACACTTTTTGTGAAATCTCATTTTTAAATGTTTGCACCCAATGAAAAACATTTTCCACTGTCCCGAACCGAAGGGGGGACTGTATCCGTGTCCTGGTTGTGACCTCGTGCTACAGACAGCAGGACGCTACCATGGGGGACCAGGGCACCCGGGTCTCTCTTACTATTTCTTACAACTGCACGTGAATCTACAAGGATCCCCAAATAAACACTTTAATTTTTAAACACCCTAAAAGCTATTTAAAAGCACTGGGATCTCACAGATGTTAAATATGGTAAGCTGGAACCTGGCTATACCACTCATGAGCTGTAGGTCCTTGGGTCAGTTCCTTAGCCTCTCTGTGCCTCAGTTTCCTGGTCTGTAAACTGAAAGCAGTAACAGTAGCTACCTCACGGGATATGAGTATTAAACGAGGTAACACACGTGAAGGTCTTAGAACAGCGCCTGCACAGAATCAGCACCGGATAAGATATTATTTTCCTAACTGTTGCCACTATCAAAAAAGCAAGGAACAGAACAATGTAACAGCACAGAAAGCAAAGGAAACGTATACACGTGGGCGCGAACTGTCTCTGAAGGATCCACAAGGAACTGGGAGAGAACAGGAGGAAAGGAGACCCTTCCCCGTAAGACTGGCACTTTCCACATTGTCAGGGCACTAAATGCCACTAAATTGTACACTTTTCAATGAGTAATTTCATGGTACCTGGATTTCACCTCAATTCAAGAGAACTGTGGAGTTTTTGAATTTTGCTCCATGGACAAACCAAATAAACAAACTTTAAAACTAACAAGGAGTAAAGAAAGGCAGGCAGGCCCTCAGCATGTGCCTCCCTGGGCCTCAGGCCTGGGGCTCCTGGTGCTGGCCGTGGCCTGTCCTCTTCAGCGTCCAGTGCCTGCCTCAGTCTCCCCTCCCGTCACTCCCAGCCGCTACTCCTGTCCTGGCCAGCCTCTCTTCCTAGCACCTGGCGACCAGCACCAAAAGCCCAGCCCTGCCCGCCTGGTACCACCACCCAGGCCACACTGGACCCCAATCTCTGCCGTGTCACCAGCAGGCCCATCAGGCCTTCTCGAGCCAGGCAGGACCTCTGTCCCCTGGACCACCAACCTAGTCCCTGCTTCCCCTCCAGCCACTCTGCCGCCCTGGGTGGCTTCTCTGAGGCACCCTGACCTCTGACCCCTCTACTTTCACAGTATAGCCGGGGCCCTGAGACCACCGCACCCTGATCCACAGCCCTCACCTCTCCCAGAGTTGGCCCAGCCTCCCTCCCTCCCCACCCCCTCCCCCCAACCTGTAGTCCATCGGCAGCGGGGCAGTTAGAACAGCCCACACCATGGCCCACGACGGGCTGGGGACGTGGACGCCCTCCTTATCTGCCTCTCCGACTCCTCCCATCCACCTTGTCCACCTCAGAGCCCCCTTGCTGCTTCCCGTTCAAGGAGCACGTGCATCTTGACGCCCTTGGTGGTTTTAAACATGCCGGCAAATCCTTGCTTGGGTGCTTCTCTGAGTGAGGCTGGGGCGGTCCTAGTGGTTCCCGGGGAAGCAACAGGAGGCAGCCTGAGGCTCGGTGGGAGCGACCCCCGGAGCCAGGCCCCACTTGGGGCATGAGGAGTGCGAGTGCTGCGGTGTCTGCCCATCTGTGACGGAGCCATCGGGTCGGCCGGTCCCAGCTGCCGTCTGACGCAGCAGCATGAGATCCCCAGTGAGAAGCACCCAATCGAGCCCCTTCCCCAATTCCTCACCCACTAAATTGTGAGCGAAATTGAAATGTTTACCGCCTAAATTTTAGGGCAGTTTGTTCCTTAGCAACGGCTACGAGCAGGGCACCTCAGGGCCTCCGCAAGGGCTGTTCCTTCTGCAGCTTTTGCCACCTACTCACCTCTGCGGCTGGCACGTCCCGGGGCTGGCCCGGCACACCGCCCTCTGCCCACCCTTCTGTTCTTCACAGCACGTTTACCACCTGCCGTGATCGCACACGTTCGCCCCTTTTCCTATGCCCTCGCCCACCATACTGTAACCCACGAGGGCAGAGAGCGCCCTGTCCTGTTCTCCCCTAGGGCCTCGGCACCCAGTGGGTACCCAGTGCCTGCTGAACAAGGGATTGAATGCATGCGAACTCCCGTGAGAGGGCAGAGGCCGCAGCTGGCGTCTTCTCAGGGGAGCTGCCAAGGCCCTGGGCCTCTGGCGAGGTGTGCTCACCCTCCCACCCCACGACCCAACACTGGGCCCCCAGGGGCCTCCAGGGACTTTCCTGGATGGGAATGGGCTGAGATGTTGTCCTCAACTTTGGCCACCAGGTGGCAGCACAGGGACCGAGACTCCTTCCTAAGGACGCCAGGGACTGGGACCCTGCAGAGAACGCTGGTCCCAATGCAGGTGCAGGGGAGATTGGGGGCCGGCTGGGGGTGTAGGTAACCGGGAATCCAGGTCCTGGGCCCAGAGCAGCAGCAGCCCTGCCTGCAGGCCATTCTGGGCGTGAACTGGATGCTCCCCAAGGCTCTCTGTCCCGTCTGTCTGGAAAGTCATAATACGGAGCTTCTGGTTTGTCTGTGAACTGTTTCCTGCCCCTCTGCCATGTGAGACCTATCATAGCATTTGGAGCCATATCTTTAAGAGAGCAGAACTATTATTTAATATTCTCCTTTAAATAGACCTTTAAAACTTACACATAATGGGAAAGTATTTTTATATCAGCGCCTTAACTGAAACCAGAGTCACCTGCCAGAAACAGACAGTAACTGTAAAAATAATCACCAACGTCAAGTACTTAGATGGCACTCACTGAGTGCCAGACGCCGTGCTAAAACATCTCCTGTGTCTCATTTAGTTCCCACAACATGATGAGGTGTGTCCTAGTACTATCCCACTGCCAAGGGAACTGGGTCACAGAGAGGTTAGGCCACTTTCTTTTTTTTTTTTTTTTTTTTGCGGTATGCGGGCCTCTCACTGCCGTGGTCTCTCCCGCTGCGGAGCACAGGCTCCGGACGCGCAGGCTCAGCGGCCATGGCTCACGGGCCCAGCCGCTCCGCGGCACGTGGGATCCTCCCGGACCGGGGCACGAACCCGCGCACCCTGCATCGGCAGGCGGACTCTCAACCACTGCGCCACCAGGGAAGCCCTAGGCCACTTTCTTGATCTCACACAGCACGTAAGCGGCACCACCAGGGTTGGAATCAGTTCAGAAACGCAGCCTTTCCCACACACTCAAGCACACACACCAGCACACACAGCACCAGCTGCCCCCGTGGGTGCCCGGCTAGCCTGATTTCTAGGCATCAAGACCCTGGGGTCAGGCCAGGTCTCCCAGCCCCCAGTGATTCACTGTCATCCCCCTGCACTCAGGAGTCCTCAGCGAGTTCTAAGTGCTCCCCTGGGGTCTGGAGCAGCTTTGGGGAACCAGGTGAGGCACAACAGTCCTGATGCCCAGAGGCGTGAAGTGGGACCCCCACCCCGCCCCCCCTCTCCCCCCCCACCCCGGCTGCAGCCTGCAGGCGCGGGGATCCAGGCAGGACCTGGAGACCCCCGTGTAAAAGCAAGGCTACACGGTGGGCTTGGGAGGAGAAAGAGACACCCTTGGGCCTAATTCCGGGAAGGGGGGGTCCGGGGGAGTCATGTATAGGCGGCTAGTGCCCCAAGCCAGCCCCTGGACCCCTGATACATAACGCAGCAAAAAGGCAAAGGGACAGACACCGTGCTCCCCCGACCCACTCATCCGCCAATGTGACAAGGCTTTTCCGCCTCGGGTAGAGGATGGCGCCCCCGGACCAGCGGAAGAGAATGGAGCCGCGCCGGCGACAGGTCTCCCTCCACCCAGTCTCCACCCTTCGCGCCCTGGACCACTGCTCGGCTGCCCCGCTGTACTGAGTGGGGGCCGGGCAGACTGGCCCGCCGATTCGCCTCGCCCACCTGCCTGGTCCCCAGCAGTCGCCGCCTCGCCCCCCCCCCCCCCCCTGCCCGTGGCGAGCAGAGCCCTCGCCCCCTCCACCTCGCCGAGGGCAGTGGTGCGCGCCGCCGGGAGGGTCCCGAAGCGGTCCCGGGTCCGGATCCCGGAGCGAGGACCAGTCCCTGGGCGGCCCTGGGGTGGGTTGGGGGTCGGGTTTCGGGTCCGGTTCCCGGTGAGGGTCCGGGTCCGAGGACTCGACGGGCCAGCGGGAGGGCCTGGGGCGAGTTGCCCTGGGGCGAGTTGCCCTGGGGCGGGTTTCGGGTCCTGGTCCGAGGACTCGTCCGTGGGCGGGTCCAAGGGCGGGGCGGGAAGCCGGCTTCGGGTGAGGGCCGGGCCGGACCCCGCGGACAGCAGCGCGCGCCGGGCAAGCATGGGGAGGCGCTGGTGTGGGCGGCGCGCGCTGGTGGCCGCGTGTCTGGGCGCCGCGCTCCTGCTCCTGCGCCCGGGTGAGTGCCCACCGGCCCCAGGGCCGCCCCACCAGCGGCCGGACCCCCGACCGGGCGGGGGCACCTACGGTTTCCTCCCGGGCTGGGGGACGGGGGCAGGCGGGCTCAGAAAGGCTCTAAACGCCCCGCCCTTGTCCCGGCTCCCCGCAAGGGTCTTGTCCCCTCGGGAGAGGGTCTCCCAAGGCCCGGAGAGGTGACAGTCCGGGCCTCCCAGCCGGGGCCCAGGGACCAGGTGAGTGGTGGGCGGCGGGGGGCATTACGCCCACCCGGGAAGTCTGCCTCCTTTGCCTCGCGCTCACCCCGCTTAGCGCCCGGAAACCCCTCCGGGTCCGCGGCCGCTCAAGGGCGGCGGGCTTGACGCTCCGGGTCCAGAGGTGGCCCCTCCGCGCACCGCGCTGCGCCCTGGCGCGCCTGCTCCGCCTGAAGTTCGCACCGGTAAGGACTAGGGTCCTGAGCACCCACCTCATGGTCCGGTGGGGGAAACAGGCAGCCAGTCGTGACCGCCGTGCGGATTTCCAGCTCCGAGCCGAGCATGTGCTGAGTCTTCACTCACGGGAGAGGCCGAGGGGCCTGTGGGCGGCCTGGGGCTGGAGGTGCCCAGTCAGAGGCCTGTTCTGACCTCTGCTCTGTTTGCCTTTTCCTGGTGTGAGTGAGAGTGTGTGTTGGGGGAATCTGTATCTCCCCACCCCACCCCCTGTGAGCTCTGCAAGAATCCTTGGAATCACGCCTTTGGAGCCTTGCAGAGGGGGTCCAGGGAGGAAGTAACCGTGTCCCCAGGTGGGAGGGGACCATGGGAGTGTGGGGCCAGGGTGGCTCAAGAGATGAGGCTGAGGAGACTTTGGGGTCAGCACGTACCCACCTGGCTGGGTCTGGGTGACCTATCCCCGCCCCCCTGCCCAGGACCTCAGTAGTCCCATCTATAAAATGGGCTGCTCAAGTTCTTCCTTACAGGGTCTCTGGGGATGTGAACTTAAATTGTGCCTGGCTCCCAGACTCTTCATCAAGCCAGAGGTCACATGGGTGGCCTGGTGCCCCCTGCATCCTGGGGTGAGGGGCTTCCTTCTCCTGCTCACCTCAAACCTCTGTGACTGCCTCTGGGCTGGGGTCCAGGTGAGCTGGGCTTGGGAGGCCTCCTCGGTGCTCACCAGGGCTCTGGCCAGTTACCCTGCTCTTCACACCATCCCCTCCATGTCTGGACACAGCTGCCCAGACCTGGCCGCCTCCCCAGGCCCACGGGAGGGAGCCGCAGTCAGTCTTTCCGTCCCCCGACCAGTTCTGAGAGCGGGGTGGCCATGGGGTGGTGCTCCTGCCTCCTGGGGAGGGGGTTCCCACGTCCTAACTGAGCCAAGTGTCCCCCAGCACTGCGTGGGCTGTAGTCCGAGTGTCTGCGGTCATGGCACTGACCACCCACTCTTTCTTGGACAAATGTTTACCAGGACCTAGGGCCGGGCAGGGCACGGTGGTTCCCAGCCCCCAGGGCTCAGGCTCGGGTGTGGGGGGAGAGAGGACATGCACTTTGTTCCTTCTGACCTCCTCCCTCTCCTGCAGGTTAGGAGGGTGCCTCCCGTGCCCCCTTCCTAGCCTTTGCTCAGGCCGTTCCCCACCTGAGCCGAACCTGCCTCATGAATACCCTTGGCCATGACCCTCTCCCCCAGCAGGGTGGCCTCACTGTGTCTGGCCTGGCAGACCCTTCTGCAACCCTGCTTCCAGCGCCCCCAGGTGGGGAGGGGCCTTTCCTCTGCTTCCCAGAGCCCCTCTCTGCTCCTTCTGGACTCTCAGACCGTTCCCCATGGCCTGCTGCCAGCCATCAGAGCTTTGAGGGTGACCTGGACAAGCAAGGGTTAATCAAGCCAACCTACCCTGCTGGCTTTTCCGCCCCCAAGCCCTGAGCCGAAGCCCCTGACCCCAGGAGCCAGTGAGGCTGTGCTAACGGTGGGCCTGCAGGCCCGGCAGAGGGGGCAGAGACGGCGGGGCAGAAAGGGCAGGCTCTCTGTCCAGGGCCTCTGGAAATGGCTCCAACAGGGCCTGCGGCATCTCCGAGTGTGTCCCGGCAGCGTGGCCCGAGTTGGAAGGGGGTGGAGCATGTGGCCTGTGGCAGGGGGATAGGGCTCCAGGGCCCAGGAGGACTGCAGCCCCTTCCTCCAGGAAGGTGAGCCTCCAAAGAGGCAGAAGTTGCCACAAGGTGGGCCGGAGACCCCTGAAGCGGGCTCCGCTGCCCCTTTTCTAGTGGGGAGGTCTGGAGCAGCCCAACTGGTGCCCGTCAGGCCAATGCTGACCTAGTGGCCAGGGTCCTGGGGATGAGGAAGATGCCAGAGGAGGTGGGACAGCTGCCTGGGGCACTGCCGCCCTCAGCGCCCTACCCTCGCCCCGGGCCCACTGACAGGCCCACTGTCCCCCCTGCCCGCCCACCCTTGGCTTCCCCTGTGGCTTACCTGGTGGGGTGACTGCTTCTGTGTGATGTCCTTGACCACGTATTCGGTGGGTGCCTGCTTGTGCCGGCGTCAATCTGGGCCGGGGACAGAACTTGCTGATAACCTGCTCTCCCAGAGTTTCTGTTTTAACATCAAAAACCCAGATCTGCAGTCTGTACCCTCTGACCCCAGAGACACACCCAGGGGGAGCCGTGATGCTGCTGCTTTAGCTACCCACCCCTGCTGGTCCACAGGGGCCTTGCCGGGAGGCGCTGGAGCCCCCCCTACCCCACGCCATCCTGACCTCCATCCCCTTCCGGGTTCACAGGGCTGAGCATCTTTCCTGAGGTTGGCCATCAGGGGTGTTTCTCTCAGAGCCAGGCTGGGCCTCTGCCCACTTCCAGGGGACCCTGGGTGGGTGGGGGGCTTGTTCCCAGGGGGCCCGCCTCTCCCTTCTGGGCTGGACTGCTGCCCTCCTCGTCCTCTGGGACACAGCCCGTCCCTTAGGGCCCCGCTTCCTGTCCGAGGTCCGAGCGTGATGTGGGGTAACAGGGACCTTCTCCCCCAACAGCCTTCCTGGAGGGGCTCCAGGGGGAAGGACCCAGGAGGCTCGGGTGGGGACGCCGGCTCTCTCCCTGCTGTCCGTCCGCTGCCTTCTCGAGCACAGCAGCACCTGGGGACCCAGGCCGAGGGGACAACGGTCCACGATGGTCTCGGAGCCCCTACAGTAATGCAGTGTAGGGCCCTGTAAGCAGCCACCGTTTCTAATGAGACACCAGGATTTGGTCCCATGCAGAATAAATGCAGAAATGCCCAGTGACTCCTGGTGAGTCAAGGTGCCAGGGCTGGGGGGGGGGTCAGTGAGGACAGGGCCCCTGAGGCCTCAGCAGCAGCCCCTCAGTGCAGGCGTCCGAGCTTGCCCCCGGCTGCCCTGTATCCGCTGCCTCCCCCGGAGCCCTGCAGGCCCCAGCCTGCAAGGTCTCTCAACGCCTGCCCCGTGGCGCCCCAGTGCCCGACTGGACCCCCGACTCCTTTCTGTCCTGGCCCTGGAATCACAGCAGGTGACGGGTCAGAGACAGGGCGCCCCCAGAGGGCCGTGTCTCAGACTCACTGCGCCAGATGCTCTGCCGTCAGGGGCTCGAACCACGTCTGCATCTCTAGGTCTGGCTTTTCTCTGTGGTGGCCTCACTCCCTGCTCTCCAGCCAGTGGGCAGTGCCTTCTCCCGTGGTTTCAGCCAGGGTCCCAAGGAGGCATCTCATTGGCCTAGATTGGATCACATGGTGCCCACCTCTGAGGCAATCGCTGTGGCAGAAAGGGATGGAATGCTCTGATTGGCCAGACCTGGTCACATGCCCAACCCAGCAGCTACGGGAGTGGGGAGCCTATCAGAACCACATGGAGGGAACATGCAGGTTTGTGTCTGGAGGGGAATCAGGTGGGCGACCAAAAGGAGGGGGTGTGGCTGCTGGGAGCCCAATCAGTAGATGCTCACCACACTGCTGCCCACTCTCCTGAACTGCCGAAGGGTTCAGAGCTCTAAGGTACCTTCCAGGCCTCCAGAGAGTAAAAGCAAGCTGGAAAAACAGAAGGCTCCAGAGTAGGGACTGATCGTCTCATTTTGCAGAGGAAGACGCTAAGATCAGTAGAAACAAAGTGACTTGCTCAAGGCCACCCTACTAGGAAGTATGGGTGCCAGGATTTAAATCTACATCTAAATCCCAACCCTTATGCTTTCTACTGTACAGGGCAGGGGTATTTGGGTTGGGCTTTGAAGGCTGCATAGGAGTTTACCAGGTGGGAAAAAACGAAAGAGAATTGCAGGCAGAGGGAGTGGCACAGAAAAGCATGGAGTGAAATGGCCTGGTGTGCTAAGGGATGTGCTGCTCCCTCAAGGGTTCATGAGAGGGAGCAGTGAAGTGGAGGCCAGGAAGGTACTGTAGGTTGGTGAGTGGCCTTGAATGGCAGGCTAGGAATTGGGGTGATCGCCCCATGGCCAGGAAGGGCCATCAGTCTTTAAACAAATACTCGCAGACACTAGCTGAGGTACAGGGATTATAAGAAAACAAGACAGTGCCCTCCTTGCAGAGCTGACCTTCCAGAGGGGCAGCCAGACATCAGCCCACACGAATCAGATGATCTCAGCAGTAATGAGTGCTGTGAATAAATTAACGGGACGCTGTTCATTGGAGAAGCCCTCTTTCTGGTGGGACATTTGAGCTGAGACCTGAATGAGAAGTATTGACCCTAAAGTGTAGAGGTTTCTCCTGAGGTGGGGACGCACCTAATGTGTCCACTGACCAGCAGGAGGGCAGTGTGGCTGGAGCTGAGTGAGCAGGGAAGGGTGGGGCTGCGCCTGGAGATGCCCTGGAAGGAACTGGGACTTGCCACCAGCCAGCGAGAAGCCACGTGGGCTTTACCATCACACGGTGGTGGGAATAAAACCTGTGATTGTCCCGGGCAGAGGGGACGCAACTGTACTGGGAGTGATCTGACCAAGCAGGGTTCCGTTCTGGGCGTCGTGGAGCTCAGTGTAGAGTCTGAATCTTAAATACAAGTGGAGAGATGGCTACTTTAAAAAAAAAAAAAAAAAAAAAAAAGGCGGCAGGATTGTTTTCTTGTGAAGGGCTTGATCTCTGGAGGGACTATCCCTGCCCCAGGCCTGCAGGTCACGAGGGGACCGAGTGGGCCGGGCAGTGCTGCTCCTGCCCATCTGTTCTTGCGACACTGGCCCAGCTAGAACTTATTAACCAAAAGCCACATCGTAACCTCTGCTCCCTGGGCAGGGGGTCACCAAGCACAGCTTCCCCCACGGGTGCAGTCTCAAGTGGCCCGGGTACGGCTGCGCCAGGCCTGTCCTTAGGGTGAGCGGGCCAAGGACATTTGTAGGTTTCTCTGTTTTCGGCTTCCCTGTGCGGCGTGCCACACCCTGGCCTGCGGTGCTGTGAGGATGGGCGGGGTAGTGTGCAGGGCAGGGTGGGCTCCGAGGGCACGGCAGTAAAGGACGGCACTCACACCGTGGCCTGGGGTCAGGCCTGCTTAAGGCCCTTACTTGCTGTGAGGCTTCAGCAGTTTTAAGTCTTTGAGCCTCAGTTTCCCCATCTGTCAAGTGGGGATAACAATAGTTCCTACCCCCAGGAGTATGCGTGTCAGTAAGCAAAGCAAGGGCACGGTGCCAGGCTCTCGCCCACCCAGCACCTCCTGCCCAGCTCCCCGGCCTCCCTGCAGGCTCCTGTGCCGCCCAGGACACTCCAGCCCATGTGCAGCGGGCGCTGGGCTGTCAGGCTGGGCCTCACGCTGGCCCACTGGGCCGGGACCCAGGCCTGCTCGTGAGTCTGGGGCTGCACGGCTCCCCGGCCTGGACCCCGTGGGCGTGGGCCCTGGGCGCCCCCAGATTGCAGGCAGCTCACCCCCTCTGCTTCCCACCCCTTCACACCCAGCTAGTTTGCTTTGAGCTGTTTCCAACATCCTGCTGTTGTCTGTTTCACCTTCTCCCAGCCTCTGTCCCTGTCCTCCTGTGTAGCTGCCTTTGTCTCTTGTCACCTCTCAGTCCCTCCCACCCTTCTTCCGCTACCCTCTCCCCCAACTCTCTCCCTCTCTCTAACCTATTTTTATTTCCTTTTCCAAAGGAGAACCTGCCTGTGGTTTTGCCTGTGGCTGCTCTGGGCTGGCCCAGGCCCCTCCCTGGCCATGAGGCTGGGCCTGCCCACCTAATCCTCTGGCCTGTCTGCTCCACAGCACCCTTGGCAGGGAGACCTGAGACCTGGAGGCTGGTGGAGGGTCTGAGGGCAGAGGACACAGGCAGGAGGGGCTTGGCAACGTGAGTGGGGGTAGCAGGATGCCTCCGTGTGGCCCTCTGGGGACGACCCCTACCCTCAGAGCCCAGGCCTCCAGCTTCACGGAGGCGGGGCTGGAGCCTGGGATCGCCAGCGCACTCCCCTTCGACCGTCCTCCATGGCCAGTCTGCCCACCCCGCAGGACCGGCTCTTCCGCGTGTGCAGTGGCAGGGGTGGAGCTGGGCGGGGGCGGCCCAGCCCTGTAATCACTGGCCTCGGCTATTCTGGGCCTCTCGGCTTCCACCCACTGGCTCCAGGGGTCTGGGATGGGACCTACTTTCCTGCAGGCTGTGGTCTGGCCAGGAAACGAGAGGTCCCACACAACGCTTGGTGTTTCCGGAAGGCTGCGTGCTTCCGAGTCGTGGGGCTCTGGGGTGGAGGTGGCCTAGGTCTGCTCCTCTGCATGCCCCGCGGTGGGCACCAGCCTTCTCTCCATCCCCAGCCGTGACCCTGAGGGAAGCTCCTCCCCTCTCAGAGGCTCCACTTTCCCATCGGCAAAGTGGTGAGGCGGACCCCCGCCTCCCAGGGCTGTGCGTGGTGCTGGGCTAGTGTGGTGCCTGCAGCTCCTGGGGCCTCCCTGCCAGCAGCAGCCAGGAAACGGAGGTTCAAGTCTTGGGACCACCGATGACCCCCAAGACCCGGGCAGGCCCTGAGGGCCTCACCCCTCCACATGCCCTGGTCACAGGAGAGCTTGGTCCTTGTTCTGGGGACACTGGAGTGGGGAGGGGCCCTGAGGCTGCCAGAGGCCTGGCACGTGGCCTGGACAGCGGGCTTCAGGTACACACAGAGGGCTCTGGAGGCCGGGGCACGGCCTGTCCGCCTATCACTTGCTGGTTCATTCAACCACCTCCACCAGACACTGCTCCAGCTCAGCGGTTCTCAACGTGCACTGCTGGGCCAGCAGCAACAGCACGCCTGCACTGTCAGAAACAGACTCACGGGCCCCACTCCACACCTAAAAGGGCCCGAACCTCTGCATAGGGGGCCAGGCCACCTGTGTTTCAACAGGCCCCAGGCACGCTCAAGCCGGAGAACCACTGCTTGCGGTCAGTTGGCCAACAGATCAGTTCACCAAAGTTTCCAGGTTTGCTTGTTTGCCAAAGACTTGTCTTAAGGAAAAGTCTTGAATCCTGGCAGCATTTTAAGACGCTTCATTTGGTTGAAAGCCAAGGATCATGGAAACGTTCGTTCCTTTTATGAATATATTATTTTCTTATATGATCCTGGATTCTTAAATATATTCCTCTTATGAATATTCCATATTATTATGAATTCAATGATTTCTCAGTATCCATTGAATATATTTGAATTTGTACACCAGATTTACACGTTCTTGTATATATAATTTTTTATGCTCAGTACTATTTATTTTTGAGATAATACTCATTCTATAAAATTCATTTTAAAGTGTACAGTGGTTTTTAGCATATCCAAAAGCTGTGCCCTGTCACAGCTGTACAAACCCAGAACATTAGCCACTAGCCCTGCCCCCCACGTTCCCAGTGCCTGCCTGCCTGCCCCCCCTCCCCCCATCCCACCCAGAGCCCCTGGAAACCACTCACCTACCTCCTGCCTCTATGGATTTGCCTGTCCTGGACGTTCTATATAGACGGAGCCAAACAATGTGGGTAGGGCCTCCTGTGACGCTTTTTTCACTGTCAGGTTACAAGGTGCAGCCACATGGTAGCAGGTGTCAGTGCTTCACTCCTTTTTATGGCCATTAAATCTGTTAGCTGTGGGGTTTTCCCAGATGGCCTTTATCAGTTTGATGAAGTTCCCTTCGAGTCCTAGTTTGTTTAGTGTTTTCATCATGAAAGGGTACTGAATTTTGTGCGTTTTTTCTTCATCTCTTGATGATCATGTGGGGTTTTTCCTTTATTCTATTACCATGGTGTATTACCTTGATATTTTTATGTTGAACCAACCTTGCATTTCTGGAGTAAATCTCAATCGGTCATGGTGTATAACCCTTTTTACATGTTGATGGATCTAGTTCGCTAGTACTTCCTTGAAGATTTTGCATCTATATTCATAAGAGATACTGGTATATACTTTTCTTTTATGTGTGACGTCTTTGGTTTTGGTATCAGGGTAATACTGGGTTCATATAACGAATTGAGAAGTGTTCTCTCCTCCTCTGTTTTGTTTGTTTGTTGAAGAGTTTGGTAGAGATTGGTGTTACTTTTTCTTTAAATATTTGGTAAAATTCACCAGTGAAGCAATCTGATCCTGGGCTTTTCTTTGTGGAAATTTAAAAAAATTACTAATTCAATCTCTTTGCTTGTTGTATGTCTGTTGAGATTTTCTATTTCTTCTTGAGTCAATTTCAGAAATTTGTCTTTCTAGAAATTTGTCAGTTTCATAGGCTAAATTTGCTGTTGTACAGTTGCTCATATTATATTCTTCAACCCTTTCTTATTTCTGTAAGGTCCACTACTAATGCCTCCTCTTTCATTCCCATTTTCAGTAATTTGCGTCTTCATTCTTTTTTTCTTGGTCAGTCTAGCCAAAGACTTGCCAATTTGGGTGATATTTTTAAAGACTGCATTATAATTTATTAGTTTATTAATAACTATAATCATATTTAAGAAAAACACGAGTCTTTGGTAGTTTCAGGAAGATTGAGGAATGCAGCGATGAGACAGAGAGCATCCCTGCCCTCGGAGGCTGCCAGTCTGGGCGAGAGCAACACCTGCGTTTACCATGAGGTGACACACACACCAGCAGGGGATGTACAGGCCACTGTAGCTGTCCCCAGCGGGTCACCTGAGCTGGTCACCTGCTTACCGCCAGAGAGCCGGCAGCTTGCCTAGCCCTTTCTGTCTGCCTGTGCCCAGGGCCAGGGGAGGCTGGACCCAGCCAGCCTGCTGAGCCCTACCCCTCAGGGCTCCATGCACGTGGCTGGCAGAGGTGGGGTGTGAGATGAAGGCAGATGGAGGTAGGAGAGGTTGGGTGGTCAGGGCATTCCCGGAGGACGGTGGTTTCCACCTTCCCTCTTGTTCCCTCCTGCCCGGCCCCCTCCAACTGCGGAGGGCAGGACGTGGGGGCAGGAGCGACACCAAGCACCCTGCCCTGGTGGACAACGGGCCCTGTCACTGCCCCCAGAGGCAGGCGGGACACAGGCGGGAAACTGAGTCCCAGAGGTGGACCCAACGTGCCAAGGTGAGTCGGCCAAGCCCCCAGTAACACGGCCAGTCTGTCTGGTGCAGCAGTGAACGCCCCTCTCCTTATGCCCCCAGCATTTGAAAACAGGGCCACGGGCTCCAGCTGGCTTGGCAGCAAGAGGAGGAGTCCCCTGCAGATGCTCTACGACCTGGACCAGGTAGGTGGACATACGCCCCGTCCCTCCCTCTGCCTCCAGCCACGGGAAACCCCGAGCTCCCACGTGGACCTGCTGCCGTGGGGCTGCAGCCACAGCCAGCCTCTGTCCGGGACGGAACGCTGGGCTGCGGCAGGGCAAATCGTGAGGCAGGCTGAGACCTGGGGTCTCCAGCTGTGGACGGAGGCCACGCTCTCTGCAGCACTGTTCCACGTAACGGACAGAACGACTAGCGGGCTGTGTGCCTCCCACAGCAACAGGCGGCAGCCAAGGGACCCCCGATCTCAGTCCTGCTATGAGAGAGGGAAACAAGTGGGCACCCCCTCACCAACGGGGGGACCTGCAGGGACCACACACTGTGCCCACTGGGAGCACACGTCCGGCTCACACACACCTCAGCAGGCACACTCAGCACTACCGAGCGCCTGCGGTTCACCTGGGTCCCTGCCCTTGAGGCGCTGACGGTCCCGCGGGGGGAGGATGGCATCTGATGGCTTCTTGCACCAGCCTGCACTGACTTGCAGGCTGCCCTGAGCTCTGGCGGGAGGGCGCAGTGTAGATGGAGAGCCTCTCTGAGAAAGGGACACAGGGCCTGCAGAGGGACAGTGAAGATGCAGATCGGGGCACCGAGTACCTGGTGGTGGCCGAGGGCCATAGCGGGGCAAGGGCAATAGGGAGCCGGGGAGGAGGCCCACACTGGGCTGGGGAAGGCGGTTGCTCACCGAAGCCCTGAGGGCTGAGCCCACGGCACCCACACCCTTGCGGGGCAGGTGGGAGGCCTTGGTTTAGCGAGGGTGACAGGCTTGCCCTGGGCCACGCGGCGAGCGGAGGGCAGGCCAGCCTCTCAGCAGGCTTCTGAGGGGCAGGCGGGGCTGGCTCGGCCCCCTCGCAGCCTGAGGGCCCAGTGGCCGTTACGTGTCAAGGCATCCTGCAGCTGGACAAACAACAGCAGAGAAACGGTCTGACCGACAAGTGCTGACTGTGTACCGGGCACTCGAGTTCTGGGAGCCCATGCAGGCCTCAAGGAAATCCTGTACGATGGGGCGTCATTAACCCCGTTTACCTATGGCACTGTCCCTTAGCACAGGAAGGCCAAGGACCCTGAGAAGGTCACAGAGCTCGTAAGGACTAGACCCTGGCTGAGGGTCAGCCAAGCCGGCAGGGATGAGGGCTGTGGCTGTAGGACTCCGTCCCGAACCAGTGGGCACAGCCCCGGCTTCTGAATACTGAGGGACCCGAGGTGGAGTCCCAGCTTCTCTCCTTGGCAGCTGCAGGCAACCCACTTCCTTTGAGGCTGTTTTCTCTTCTGTAAAATGGAGAAAGCAGTGCCTGTCTTGGTATTCATGGGGCTACAAGCAACAGAAAAGCTAGCTGAGGCCAATTTAAGCCATTGGGACACTCACTGCTGACGTATCAAGTTGCTCAGACACCAGCAGCCCCTGGTACGGCACAGGGCTCATCACCATCCTCCGGACGTTACTACTGTGTAAGCTACTGGTCTTACACCCCACCCCGGTTTTAGGGGACGGTGAGCAGATACTCAGTTTGACCCGGCGCTTGGCGCTCTGACGTCATTCTTCTTTACCAGGCTGACTCTGACGTCGCACATCCGTTCTCTGGCTCTCGGGGTCCAGAGTGCCGTGCACGCGATCAGTCACATCCTGCACGCGCCTCAGGCCGAGAAGATTCATTTCCCCCCATCCAGGCCCCCTGTCTCCCGCGCGGCCCTGACCCCCCGCCCCCGTCCTGTCCCCGTAGGGCCCGCGCTCTGCACTGGCCGAGGTGCACCAGCAGCGGCGCGACCTGCTGCACCGCACCTGCAGCCGCCACACACGCCAGCAGCGCCTGCTGCGGCCGGAGGACCTGCGACACGTGTTGGTGGACGACGCGCACGGGCTGCTCTACTGCTACGTGCCCAAGGTGGCCTGTACCAACTGGAAGCGCGTGCTGCTGGCGCTGAGCGGCCGCGGCCCAGAAGACCCGCGCGCCATCCCCGCGCACGAGGCGCACGCGCCCGGCCGCCTGCCCTCGCTGGCCGACTTCAGTCCAGCCGAGGTCAACCGGCGGCTGCGCGCTTACCTGGCCTTCCTCTTTGTGCGCGAGCCCTTCGAGCGCCTGGCCTCGGCCTACCGCAACAAGCTGCAGCGGCCCTGGGGCACCACCTTCCAGCGCCGCTTCGGCACCGGCATCGTGCGCCGTCTGCGGCCGCGCCCGGGCCCCGACGCGCTAGTCCGCGGCCACGACGTGCGATTCGCCGAGTTCCTGGCCTACCTGCTGGACCCGCGCACGCGCCGCGACGGGCCCTTCAACGAGCACTGGGAGCGCGCCCACGCGCTCTGCCACCCGTGCCGCCTGCGCTACAACGTCGTGGGCAAGTTCGAGACGCTGGCGGAGGACGCGGACTTCGTGCTGAGCCTGGTGGGCGAGCCCGGCCTGCGCTTCCCCGAGCCGCCGTCCAGTGACCGGGCCGCCGCACGCGACCGGGCCGCGCGCCTCTTCCGCGACATCAGCCCCTTCTACCAGCAGCGCCTCTTCGGCCTCTACAGGATGGACTTCCTGCTCTTCAACTACTCTGCTCCCTCCTATCTGCGGCTGCGCTAGCCCTGCAGGCGGGGGATGGGGCGCGCGCGGAGACTGCGGAGACTGCGCAGGCTGCGAGGCCCTGACTCCGCCCCTAGAGCCGCCGCCCCCGCGCTCTCTCACCCTCGGCCCGCTCACCCCGGCCAACTGCATACCCGTGCAGCCCCCGTGCAGCCCACCTCCCCGCGGGGGTTGGATGGACCCCTGGGTGCCTGCCGCCTGCTTCCTCGAAGAGCCCCAGCCGGCGGGTGCTTCCCCAGGACCCCTGAGTGGCTGAGGATGGGATAATAGGTTTTTAGGTTGCGAGAGCCCGTTTTTTTTTTGCGGTACGCGGGCCTCTCACTGTTGTGGCCCCTCCCGTTGCGGAGCACAGGCTCCGGACGCGCAGGCTCAGCGGCCATGGCTCACGGGCCCAGCCGCTCCGCGGCATGTGAGATCTTCCTGGACCGGGGCACGAACCCGTGTCCCCTGCATCGGCAGGCGGACTCCCAACCACTGCGCCACCAGGGAAGCCCATGAGCGCCTGTTTTTTGTCCACTCTGTCCCGGAACCTATCCGTGGCGCAAGATTAGAACGCTGGCTCGGCGCAGCCTGTGGCCCATCCCAGGGCCTTCCCCACCTCACCTGCCCTAGTGAGGACGGCTGTGGACAGAGAGAAGGCCGCCCCTGTGCCCGGGCCAGACCCAGGGCAGGACCAGCCTTGTCGCCAGCTCCGCCCAGGCGGCGATCGTGAGCTGCCGGCTGCCTGGGCGTCCTGGGCGGGGAGCTCCCCGAAGGCCCTGTTCCAGCCCCACCCTTGGTCTCTGTCCCGCTCGGTCTTCCTGAGCCCACAGAGCCCAGGTTGCAACGTAGTGGCAGACTTTATACGACCTTGGTGAGCTGGGGAGCTCATGTTTTTGAAATAAATGTGTTTTGTTACTTTCTGACATTTTACAGTTTCTGTGTCTCATTTTGTCATTTGTTCTGGGGGCATGAGGTCTGATCTTGAGCCTGGGTCACCTTCACAGCAGCCCACAGGTACCAGAGGTTATGTGGGGAGCGGGATAGGGAGGGGGTACACCATGGGGAGGGTGCTACATTCTGCCTCAAGGGGCGACAATGACACTTGGGGGAAACCTATCCTTTTACTCTGCCTGGGTCGGGCCGCCTCCTGCCCTGGGTGCGTGTGTGTGTCCCCCAGTGCGTGTGTGTCTGTGTGTGTGTCCCAGTGCGGGTCCCCTGCCGGCCCCTCCAACCCCCAGATGAAGCCCCAGGTGAGGCCAGGCCCGCCTGACCTGCCCTGCCGGCTGCGGGAGGGACCACGGGCTCTAGTGTCTCCCCGGGGCCACAGTTTTCTCAGCCTGGACATGGTGTGTTCACGTGTGGACCAGGTGGAAGGCCGGGCGGCGCGGTCCGCAGGCAGCGCCGGTGACATTCGGCCTGAGACTCACCCCCTGACTGGGATGGACCTCATGGGCACCAACGTCTTCTTCAGGGGCAGCCGCTCCCGCAGCGAGCTGCTCATCTTCGTGACCTCCCAGGGCTGCAGGGGCTCCGCGTTGGTCTCCATCAGCCAGGAAAACCTACAGGAGCACTTGGCATCTTCGGGGCTGCAGCCCAGCCATGTGGAATAGCTCTTGCTTGCCTGGAACGTTCCATGTTCCAGGCACTGCTCTGAGTGCTTTAGAACCATGCTGGGAGGTAGGTATTGCTCTGCCCTTTATGGATGGGGAAACTGAGGCACAGAGACGTTAAGTGACTTGCCCAAGGTCACACAGCTAGGAAGCCGTGGAGCTGAGATCTGGGCCAGAAGCTGGCCCAGAGCTATGTCTCGGCCCTGCAGCAGCGGCCTGGCCCCGGGAGCCCCAGGCCCCAGGAGCCCCAGGCCCCAGGTGTAAGCCTCCCCTTGCTTCACGTAAGGGCCACTCTGCCACGTGCATCTGCCACACTGGGCCTCACAGGACAGAGTCTGGGGCCTGGCGACACAACAAGGGTGGGGGTGAGGTGTCCAGCCCAGCCTGCTGCGGGCGCTCGCGAGGAGGCCGTGTGCCCGTAGGTTCCCCTCTGGGCAGCTGCCGGTCCTCCCACTCCCTCCCAGGCCCCGCCTGCCTGCTCAGCACACTGCGGTCTCTGCTGGCTCCTGAGTGCCCTGGGGCTTTGCAAACTCCTCCCCCGCCCCTCTCCCCCGCAGCCGGATCCCATCACACCATCACAGGAGCAGGTGCTGTGAACGGGTGACAGGGCCATTAGCCCAAAGCTGTTGGCCATGGCTCTGGGGGGTGCCCGGGGGCCCTGGGCCCCTCTCTGGAGGCCCTTGGCTCAGGGTGGGATGGGGGCGAAGGTGGACCCCTACCGTCACGGAGCGCAGAGCTGGTCAGGGAGTTCCTTGCGGACAGAGGACTCCCCGCTCCAGCTGTGCGCCCCAGAGTGCGTTCCTGGGGTGCCTGCGGGGAGGCAGGGCTTGGCCTGGGCTCAGGGTCTGGGGTCAGGGCCCGGGGTTAGGGTCCGGGCTCAGGGTCTGGTACCTGTATGGAAGCTTCCTGGCAAACTTCTCACTCCTGTTCTTACTCTTCTTACCCTGGTGGGACCCCTTGGGGGCCTTCACGTCCATCGCAGAAGGGGGCTAAGCTGGGGTTCGCCCTTCAGCCACAGCTGGAAGACAGGCGGGAGGAGCCAGTCGGAACCTGGACGGCACGGCTTCCCCTTGACTGACCGCCCTCCCTTGTCTGCCGAGGAGACAGGGCCGAGGGGAGGGCTGTGAGCTGCCCGTGAGCCGGGGCCCCACCTCAGCACCCTGCTCCAGGATGCTTGCTCTGCTGTGAGTGAGTATAGTGTGTCTGTGTATGAGTGTGTTAGGGTGTACGTATGTGTGTATGAGTGTGTGTGTACGCATGTGTGTTTGTGTGCGTGCAGCTCTATGCGGTTCTATGCTGTGTGTGGCTCCCTGTTGCCCCACGGTCGACGGGACGCTCGGCTGACCGGCCCCAGGAGGCTCCCAGCTGCTCCCCTGCCGGCAGCCACATCCTCCCTCCAGCGCACCCCAGCCGCGGCCACCACGGACCTGCTCCCGTCTGTGCGAGGCTGTGGCTGTACGGGGCTGTATGGGTGGGGTCGCGCGGTCGGCACCCTTTGGAGACTGGCGTCCTCCTGCCGTCGCAGGGCTGGGTCTGCAGGGGCTCCCGCCCAGGGCTGAGCTGGACCGACTGTCCCCCATGGGACCCCGGGGCAGTTCCCAGGCTGGAGGTGTTACGAATAAAGCTGCTGCAAATGTTCACGTACAGCTTTCTGCACGAAGATGAGACTTGGTTTCTCTGTTGTAGGTGCCTAGGAGTGCAGTCACCAGGCTGATGGAGGCCCATTTTTAGTTTTAAAGGGAACTGCCACATGGTTTTCGAGTCGCCGGGTCATTTTCCCTGCCCAGCAGTTACGAGTGGTTCTCTTTTAAGGCACCCAAGAGTAAGGGTGACCCAAGTCAGGGCTGAGAAGGGCTGGGGTTAAGACCTGACCACTGGGGCTTCACGTGCCCCTTGACCCCAGCGGCTGTGCTAATGTGGCTGCACCGTGGTCCCCACAGCCAGCTCCTCCGCACGTGCGTGACCTTCATGGGCCGATGCCGGCCACCTGCCGGCACCCCGTGCTCCACAGGCACGGCGGCTCCCAGCATGGCAGGTCCCGAAGCGCCGGCCGAGGCGCTGGTTCCAGGTGGGGATCGTGTGGATGCTGTCAGCCACCCACGGACGTGCCTGACCGGTGGGTCTGACTGCGCCGGGCCAGACAGGTCCCCGGGAGCCAGTGCCCTGGAAGCAGCCCCGCTGGCGACGCAGG
Source organism: Mesoplodon densirostris (assembly GCF_025265405.1). NCBI lineage: Eukaryota > Metazoa > Chordata > Mammalia > Artiodactyla > Ziphiidae > Mesoplodon > Mesoplodon densirostris. The sequence goes on along the minus strand of NC_082670.1, from coordinate 110,191,140 downwards.
GACAGGGTGGGGAAGGAAAGCCGGGCTGCCCGGTCCCTTGACCGGGACAGCTCCAGGGAGCGCTCCCCACAGCACGGCCCGCGGAGGACCTGGCAGGACTGGGCGGAGTTGCCCACCGTGGGGACGCCACGTGGAGGGCCTCTTTCCCCCCTTCTCACCTCCCACCCCTGCCGAGCCGCGGGAGCCGCTCCCAAGTAAAGCATCTCACAGCAGCACACACCTGTCTGTCGTCGGACTGGCTGAGCCGCCAGGAACCAGGCGGAGAGGGCGAAGGCTGGTCAGGTCCCCCCAGCACCGCGTCTGACCACACACAAGCGCGAGCACACGCGGACACGGGCACGCAGGCGGCCATCTGGCCCCAGCATCACTCCCCCCGACACGCCCCTCTGGAGCAGGGCAGCCACTGTCTGCTGGCTCCTCCTTCCCTGTCAGACTGAAGCCCACCCCCCATCCCAGGCTGGGGCTGTCCACCCTACCCTTCTCTAGTCCCAGCAGCTGGGTTTCCATGACAACACTTTGCATGATAATGGCTCTCCTGAAATCTGGAGAAAAGCCTCCTGGAAACAAGGCGCCCCTTCCCGAGTCTGGGGTCTGGGTTCCCAGGAGCCCGCTGTCCCAGTGGGGATTGGGTTTTCTCTCCTGGGGGAGAGGTGGAGAGATGGGCCAGGCTGCTCCCCCGGAGGGCTTCGAGGGCTGCCTGGGGCAGGTGCCCCGGCGTTGTGGCAGAGTGTGCTGGCCGTGAGGCTGGATGGACCCACTGGGCACACTGAGCACCTGGACGAGGCCACGCGGGACGCCCTGGCCTGTGAGCCCCGAGCACAGCGTCCTGGAGGCTGAGCCCCACCAAGGAGTCCTCCTGACCCCGACCTGCCACCGGCAAAGGGCCGTATGGACAGGGCAGCTCTACACCAGCACAGGCTAGGGGGCCTTTGCAGCCTCTGACGTGGGACCAGGGTTGTTACGAGGACACCAGGGACCTGTCCGTGGCCCTGGACCCCAGCCCTTTGCTATCAGGTAAAGCTTTCAGCCCCCCTCCCCCGAGGAGCCAGGAGAGGGCCCTGGTCCAGGACGGGGCTGGGTCCGCACAGGAGATGAAGTGTCTGTTAAGGTCCGTGCAGGACCTTGTTTAATGTTGCCATCTGATGGAGGACACATTGCCATCATCCCATTTTCAGGTAAGGAAACTGAAGCTCTAAAAGGTGAACTGCTCTGCCTGCACCCACCTCCCCCAGCACATGGGGAAGAGGTGGGGTCCGGGCTGTGTCTGGGCCAAGTGGCGCAGTCCTGGAGGGGCTGGGCGACGGGACCCCATGCCCACCGAGCCCCACCTGCAGATCCTCTAAGCCCTGGGCCTGGCCCTGAAAACTGTGCGGAGCCTGCTTCCCGCGGGGCAGGAGGGCCCTGCCGGGTCCGGGGCAGCCCTCCGTCCCGCTGCTGCTCCCCAGGCCGACTTGGGGCTGCCCCTCCCAGCCACAAAGGCTGCCTCCCCGCTCCCGGCAGTGCCAGTCAGGGTACGGATCGCGGGGCCTGGCACTGACCCTGCCCAGGAAGATGCTGATGTGAGGGCCGCTGCCCACCCCCCCAAGGCCAGCCCCCCAGCAGGGAGCCTGCAGCCAGAAAGGAGTGGGTGAGCAAACCCCCCAAGGGGCTGGCTACTCACCGGGCCGCCTGAATGACGCCAGAGCCGGGGGAGATGCTGGCTATGGTCCTGGCTGCTGTGTACCAGGTAAGCACTGGCCCCAGGGCCGCAGGGGCCAGGCCCACAGGCTCATTGAAGCATCAGAAGCCCCTGGGGTCACAATCAGTGACACTGCAGCCACTAAGCCACGTGGCTTGGAATCCAGCCTGAAGCCCTGCTGGCCGCATGGCCGTGAGGGCAGCTGCGTGAGGGCTGGGCTGGAGGGCATCCCAGCTTCGAGGACCCCGGACGGGAGCACCCACACCTACACGTTTGGTGGCACAGCCCCCAGCCCTCCTTCAGACTAAGTGCAAGAGAAGGCCTAGAAATAGCGAACAACTCGCCCTGGCTGCAGAAGAGCTCCTTTTCGGGCTGACCTTGACTGAGCCCCAGCCGCAGCCCAGGAGCCGTCGGGCTTGGCCAACGCAGGGGAGTTCAGTTGGTTAGGGCGCAGCTCCGGGACCTGCTGCCCCATGGAGGCCCCGGCAGGCTCAGAACCATCAGGGTCTCCACTGGACTAGCAACGGCGAGCATCCCAGACCAAGGCGCCTGCGTCCCACGTGGGGACTAGAGGAGAGGAAAGGCAAATGGTGTAAAAGGCAAGGCCTCCTCCTGCCCTGATGCCCTAGGCCTGTATCTGCCAGTGAACACGTAGGGAGCGTGTCAGCTGGGGTCCCCGGAGCAGCCCCTAGATGGGGGTTCTAGTCGAGGGACCTGCCGAGGGAGGGACGCAGGACAGGGCAGGTCTGAGTGGCCGACTGGTCCCAGGGGAGCCCTGCAGGGACCTCCCCGGAGCTGTTCGTGCCCTCAGGTGGGGGCAGCCTGTGGGGCCTGGGGGCAGCCTGTGGGGCCTGGGCGGTCACGCCTGGCCTGGGGCCTGTGGTGTCCCGTCCCTGGGAAAGCAGTGCTGAGTCAGCACCTCACGGCGGTCAGGGGGCAGGAGGGCTGGCTGGGGACACCAGCCTGGTCCAGAGGTCCGTGCAGGCCCAACCTCGCGGTCACAGAAGAGAGGGAGAACGAGACGGAGGAGGAGGTCTGCAGAGAAGGCCGTGCTGTCAGGAGACTCCTAGGAGCTTGGGAGGGGGGTGGACGGGTCCACACGGGCATCCAGGGCTGTGCAGGAGCCGGATTTCTCAGCAGGCTGTCCACAGCCTTAAGCCTGATTTAGGTTCCCTTGACTCTTCTCTGGCCACGGAGTCTTTACTACGGCTTAAAAGGAACAGCAGGGGAGCGTCGGCACGGGCTGGGGCCCAGGGCACTGTCGGCCCCTCTGAGCTCACACAGTGGTTGGGTCTGTGAAGGGCTGGGCTGGCCGTGGGCGTGCCAGGTGAGAGCCCGGCCTCTGCCCGACTCGCCGTGCCACCCTGGGCACACATGACCCAATTGCTCCACCCGCCTCTCTTGCTTTTGCCTCCCCAGTAGAAAGGCGAGTCTGTAACTGGATCCTGTGTGCGTTACTCTGGGTGCCCAATCCCCGTGCCCCAGCCCCATCCACAGATGGTGCTCCCCAATTGGTTCCTGGCTTACAGCTTCTTTTAAAACGTATGCCCAGATGTTCTGACCACAGAAGCAGGTGGCCAGCGCACGGCCCAGGAGAGCACTGCCGCCTGGAACCCTCAACGTGGTGCGGGGTGGGGGCTCTGCTCCCAAGAAAACAAGCTTCCAAAAGGGCCCCGGGTGGGCCTCCCACCTCAAGGGCCTTTTAGATGCTGACAGGGGTGCAAAGTCAAAAGGAATCTCCTAACATCACCTGCTCACTTACTGAACCCGACTGTAAGGAAACAGACTGAGGACAGAGCCACTTAAATAGTTTTAAATTACGTTTCACATAATACAGTATTGAGAACTTTTTAATATTATTCTTAAGACCAACATGAGAAGTCCAAGCAACTCTCTCTGACGTGAGATATTCTGCTCAGTCCAGTGACACGAAGAGGAGAGTGGCCAGGTGGTCACTGCTGGGAACCAGAGAGGGCGAGGCGGTCTGCCGGCGGCTGCACACGTGCCCCCAGGAGAAGGCGACGCACTCGTGCTCTGCGGCAGCTACAGAGACGTCCCAGACGCCCATGCACTGAAGATGCCCACTTTAGAGTCAGTTTCATAAAAGAAAATATTTCCGTGGACTCAACAAAGCAAGGGGATAAAAACACCAGCAACCCGGAACATCGACTTAGATGAGTTGTGTGATTAAAAGGTCTGTCGGGGGAGCTGACAGGGAAGAGGTCAGTCTTGGCTCACCTGGAGGCTCCGAGCTAAGACGTCAAGGACGCAGCGTGGCTGCCCCTCCCCGTCAGCCAGGCGGGGGGACGGCACTGCTGCTGTCCCGCCTCCTTGTCCCCACGCTGTCCCCGGGCTTACCCGAGAGCGTGCCGTCTTCACAGAAACGGCCGCGGGACAAGGAGAGCGGCAGCGGCGGCTTAGCCTCAGCAGCCCTTCTGCGTGATGTCCAGCCCCGAAGACTTCGTGATCTCCAAGGTGGTGAACACCTGCCCACGGGGAGGAAACAACACGAATTCACACTTAGTCGGTACTTGAGCTCTGCTCTGAGAAAACACGTCCTGAATGTGACATCCACGTCATCCTTTACGGCATACAAAGCAGTTATTAATATAAAATTCGTCTACTGGGCTTCCCTGGTGGCGCAGTGGTTGAGAGTCCGCCTGCCGATGCAGGGGACGCGGGTTCGTGCCCCGGTCCGGGAGGGTCCCACATGCCGCGGAGCGGCTGCGCCCGTGAGCCGTGGCCGCTGAGCCTGCGCGTCCGGAGCCTGTGCTCCACAACGGGAGAGGCCGCAACAGTGAGAGGCCCGCGTACAGCAAAAAAAAAAATAAAATAAATAAAATTCGTCTACTGACAACATGCTTTATCACAGTTTTCCAAACCGCACCGAGTCCATGTCTACAAGCTCCTGTGTCCGTACCTGTGCACACGTGGGGTGGATCCCAATGGTGTCGTCCAGCAGCTGCTTGGTGAGCCCACATTTCATGGCGGCTGCAAATCCTTGGGTGATCTCACCGGCCTTCGGTCCAAGGACGTGAAATCCTATCACCCGATCCTTTCAAAGGGAAGCCAGTAGGTTAAGGATCTGAATAGGAATCTCGTCATCCCAAGGTCACCGTTGACACTGACAGCAACTCCCACTGAAAAGCACCTCTAATGCCGAACTGAGCAGAGAACACCACCATGAAACCGTGCCCTGCGACAATCTGTTAGGTGAGCCAGTCAATGCACGTCCTGTGTTAACACGCACTCACATTTACCAGAACGAGCAATTAACCTGCTGCGCAAACGAGTCTGTTGTCTGATGGATATTTCCGCGTTACACTGAGATAGCGCTAAACGACAACACGACAAATCCCAGCTAACAGCCAAGGCTGGAATACGGCTAAGAGCTGACGCAGCAGGCGCTACTCCCAGCCCAGGATGCAGGCTGCCAGGCTCCGAGCCGGCTCAGCAGACACCGAGGAGTGGCTGGCGGCCCCTGCTCCCCACCCCAGGGACCGCGAGCCGCAAGGACGCGCATGCAGGCCCGGGGGACGTGGGTGCGTCCCCGTGCACTCCCAGTACTCAGGCTTTCCTCTGTCCATGTTTTCTCATCACTTTTCTGCATCCAGAGCTTCAGGGTTAAAGTGCACAAGGTGAAGAGAGGGAGCATGACAGGCAACAGGCGTCTGTGCCCCCCCACTCTCCGGGCACCCGCGGCAGGTGGGCAAACGGATACCCCGTGAGCTGCGCTCCCAGGGGGCCGTGGACGGGAACCTCTGAGGGGTGCACGTGCAGCAAAGTGGGAGAAGGAGCGGCCCAGAGAGGGGGAAGCCACTTATTAATGAAAGAGAGGAGCTTCTGAGAGATGGAAGCCTGTGCGTGGTTTTCAGCATAGCTCCAGGAAGACAGTGAGTGGTGGGGTGACACTCCAGAAATGGAAATTGGGACAAAAGTAAAAGAAAGGGGCGGTAGGTTACTGCTCACTGACAGTGCACCTGGCCACCCAAGAGCTCTGATGGAGATGGACAACGGGATTAATGTTGCTTTCATGCCTGACAACACAGCATCCTCTCTGCAGCCTGTAGATCAAGAAGTAATTTGGACTTTCAAGTCTTATTATTTAAGAAATACACTTTGTTAGGTTGTAGCTGCCATAGGCAGTGATTCCTGTGATGGATTTGGGCAAAGTAAATTGAAAACCTTCTGGAAAGGATTCACCATTCTAGATGCCATTAAGAACATGTGCGGGACTTCCCTGGGTCCGGTGGTTAAGACTGCGTGCTTCCAGTGCAGGGGGCGTGGGTTCGATCCCTGGTCGAGGAACTAAGATCCCATGTGCCTCACGTGCATGGCGTGGCCAATAAAAATTTTTAAAAAAGAACACTTGTGATTCATGGGAAGAGGTCAAAACATCCAAATTAAGAGGAGTTTGGAAGAAGCTGATTCCAGCCCTCCTGGATGACTTTGAGGGGTTCGAGACTTCATGGAGGAGGGACTGCAGACGTGGTGGAAACGGCAGGGGAACAAGAACTACAAGTGGAGCCTGAAGATGGGACTGAATTGCTGCCATCTTGCGATGAAACTTGGGAACAGATGAGGGGCTGCTTCTTATGGACGAGTAAAGAGAGTGGTTTCTTAACACGGAATCTACTCCCGGTGAAGAGGCTGTGAAGACAGTTGAAACGACAGCAAAGGCCTTAGGATATGACACAACTTCGTTGATAAAGGAGCTGCAGGGTTTGAGAGGATTGACTCCAGTTCTGAAGGAAGTTCTGTGGGTAAAACACTGCCAAACAGCATTGCTGCTCCAGGGAAATCATTCATGAAAGGAAGAGTCCATCAGTGCGGCAAACTTCACGGTGGCGTTGTTCTCAGAAATGGCCGCAGCCATCCCAGCCTCAGCGGCCTCCATCCTGATCAGTCAGCGGCCGCCAGCACTGGAGGCGAGACCCTGCACCAGCAGAAGGGCTACAACTGGCTGAGGCTCAGGTGATGGTCAGGGTTTTTTAGCATAAAATTAAGGTCGTACGCTGTTTTTTTAGACATAATGTGATTGCACACGTAATAGACTACCGTATAGTGTAAACATAACCTTTATAAGCTCTGGGAAACCAAAGAATTTTGTGGCTCATGTTACTCAAAACTCGAGTTATTGCAGTGGTCTGGAACCTAACCACAATACCTTCGAGGTATGCCTGTATTTCCAAATGGACACAAACATACGCCTTACATTTCATCACTGATGACCCAAATTTTCCCAGACCCTGTAGTTCTAAACTGCCAAGTTAGACAGCTCTGGAGTGACACATTCCGATGATTTTGAAAAGGTAAGCCACTGCCCAACTGTCACTCTTCAAACACAGTGCCCGGGTAACAGGTTCAAGGATCTCCACCTGGCCCTTAGAGCTGTCTTTAAAGAGATTATAAAAACCCAACTACTAGAATAAAAGCTTTGCTTTAAAATCAGAACATTCCTGCTTCCAGCCGTATGACGTACCTCGTCGAATTTATTGCAAATAATCTTTGCGTAACAGGTGTTGCTGTCTCTGCAGGCCACCGTCCACTCGAGAGGCCAGAACAAAGTGTGGTAGACCTGCAAGAGAGAGGCCGAGGTCGGTGTCCATGGAGACCGCTGCTTGACAGCCTCCTTATTATACAAAGACGACAATTTCTGTACCAGCTCTCAGAAATGTAAACTTGCAGGATCCCAGCTTATGAATCTGCCGGGAGCACCTGGGCAAGCTCCTAAGTGCCAGCTGCAGAGTGTGTGATCTTTGCTTTCTCCGATTAACTAACTTTGGTCCTCAAGCACCTAGAGGGCTACTCTCCAAGCAGCCAACGCTCCAGGCCCTGTGGGGCTGAGACAGTGAAGAAAGCCTTAGGTCCTGCCCTCCATCAGTTCCCACGCCTCCTGTGAGGTTCATATCCAAACCAAATCTAGGAGAAGCAGAAGCCACAAGGCAGTCCAGCCACCCACGGTATGAGGAACACTGCCCCCGCCACCTGAAGGCCCCCCAGAGCCCAGGGTACCTCGAAGGCTCCCAACCTGCTCAGGCCTCAGGGACGCACTGCACACCGTCCGCCCCCTCATCCCCTCGGGGCAGCTACATGTCCCGGTGGCCCTACGCCTAATCACTCCACACAGAAGGCGGTGGATCTGTGTGCACCGCCAGGATGAGAATGTGTTCTCAACTATCCCCCCGCAGGGGAGGGGCGGAAGTACGGGCTCTTTGTTCTTTAATATGATTATGTATTTTACAGTTGGAATATAATACTGTCTTTATTGTTTTTATAACAATGATACAAGGTTATTAAAAGAATAACACAGTACAGAGGATTACAAAGAAAGTGGGGAAAAAAATCCCACTGTCCAGAAATAACCATTTTAAAAGTTAAGGAAGCATCGGTAGTTAATGCATACGTAGTTAAAATGACATTTTTATTTAAAACACATCATAGTCCACAGCTACTTGTAACAAAAAACATTAGATTTAACATGAAACATTAGATTTTTTTTTTTTTTTTTGTGGTACGTGGGCCTCTCACTGTTGTGGCCTCTCCCGTTGTGGAGCACAGGCTCCGGACGCGCAGGCTCAGCGGCCATGGCTCACGGGCCCAGCCGCTCCGCGGCATGTGGGATCCTCCCGGACCGGGGCATGAACCCGTGTCCCCTGCATCGGCAGGCGGACTCTCAACCACTGCGCCACCAGGGAAGCCCAAAACATTAGATTTAATGCGTATTGAACAGAAGAGAAATAAACTCTTCCTCATATTTTAATACAAACTTGTCAGTCTCCGTGGCTATTAGGAACAGAAGATAAATGCTTCTTCATCTCAAGATAGTATTCCTAAAATACACCCCTAACGTTAAGAAAAGAAATGGTGCCAACTCCAAGCTTTTAAACAGGATTTCTGAAACTGCAGGCTCCTGGCTTTGATGCGCCCTGAGCCCCTGCACCCACACCTCTTCCCACCCTCCCGCTCCTTTCCTCGTGTGTGTTAGGTGTGTTTTTCCTCCTAGTACTTGGAAGATTTTACTTTATTAAGTTTCTGATCCTTCTGGTTCAAAGTGGGTGTGAAGTGTGGACCCAACTTCATATTTTTCCTGAATGCTGTCCCCTTAGACTCCAGCACCTTTAAATGAATGTCCTTTCCCACAGATTTAAAATACCACCTTTACCACCCGTTAATTCTTCTAAGCACTTGAGTCAATCCGGGCTCCAAATTCTGTCCCACTCACCTTCCTGTCCACCTGCGTGCCACTCCGGCACAAGTCTAATTACTGTGGTTACAGGATACAATTTAGTCTCCCCCCAGGACTCTCCTTATTCAGAATCACCCTTGGGAATTCCCTGGCGGTCCAGTGCTTACGACTAGGTGCTTTCACTGCTGAGGGTGCAGATTCGATCCCTGATCGGGGAACTGAGATCCCCCACGCCGCGTGGCAAGGCCAAAACAAACAAACAAACAGTCTCCCTATGATTGTCTTTTTTTAAAGTTTTAATCTTTTAATCAAATTATGCACACTAACGGCAAACTTTCAAAGCTCTGTGACGAACGCAGCCACCTGGGCCGCCCCGGTGCCCTCTTTGATCAGTCGGCACAACCACGTGCACGTCCTGCGCGCGGTCGTTCGCCCCCGTGCTTCCACACGACACCCTTACGCTGCTCTCACCCGACTCTCCTGTGCTCGGCTTCACTTACTGACTCGCCCTGTTGAGCAGGAGGATTTAACTCGTTCTTTCCTGGCCCCTGCACTCTCATCCCCACCCTCCCAATTATACTCAGATTTGCAGCTAGATCATTGGCGGCGTTTCCTTTACTAGGTAGAAGCTGTTCATAGAGAAATGGGCATCCACATGCAAAAGAATGGAGTCAGACCCCTACCTCACACGTGTACAAAAACTAACTCAGAATGGATCACAGACCCAGACGTAAGAGCTGAAAACTGTAAAACCCTTAGAAGAAAAAACATAGGCATCAATCTTCACGACTTTGGATTAGGCACTGATGTATCAGAAGTGACATCAAAAGTACATGTGGCTGGCAACAGAAAACAAAAAAGACATATTGGACTTCATCAGAATGAAAGATTTTCGTGCTTCAAAGGGCACCATCAAGAAGGTGAAAAGACAACGCACAGAAATGGTGAACATTTTTACAAATCATCCCTGTGGTATCTTACTAAGGTCTGGATGTACATTTCCCTGATGATCAGTGATACTGAGAACTTTTTCATGTGCTTATTGGCCATTTGTGTATGTTCTTTGGAGAAATATCTATTCAGATTCTTTGCCCTTTAAAAAATTGGGTTATTTGGGGTTTTTTTTATTGTTGAGTTGTAAGAGTTCTTTAGATACTCTGCATACAAGTTCATTATCAGAGAGATGAAAGTCCACCAGACTTTACAGCATTAATTTTGTGAACCAATTAATCTTTCTTCTTACGCTGTCTTATTGTTTCTACCCTCATCTTCTTTTCACCTCCATTTCCTCATTTAAAAGAAATTGTATGTGTATTTATGAGAGGCTTCCTCATTCCTTTATATAGTTGGAATATTAAAAAAATACGAATAGATCAAATTTTCAGTCCTGTAAAATGCAATAAATAAATGTACAGACTAGGTGAGTTGATCTGCAGTGAGCCTTAGGAAAGAGACCTTAAAGTAACCCCACAAACCTGGGAACCCTTCCTACAGAGACATCCCTTTACCTGGGGTACAGCCTCCTGCATCCTTCCTCTCACGTGCCTGCCGAGCTTAATTTCTCATTGATTTCAGAAAGTTTTAGTGTTAAATCCGTAATTGTTACCATCACTTTTCTAAGACCCAAGTAAAATTTCACCACTGCAAATGGGTGGTTCATTATTATCAGAAGTGAATTATAAACTGATCAAATAATGTCCTCTAAAATGGAAATTTCTCACTGAAAACACCACCTAAAGTAGCACCATCGGTCATCATTCTGGTCCCCCACCCCGGAAACATAAAGGAGAGTCTCAGGAAGTCATTTGGCCATTTAGCGCGGGAGCCCCAGTGCTGCGCTTCAGAGGACTCCCCGTAACCAGGGGAGGGCCTGTGACTTCAACTCACTGGCTTCAAACACCCAGTGGTCCTAAACCTCTGACTCTCGTCACCTCCCCTCCCCTCCTGTGTGGGGAGGAGGTGCAGGGAGAAGCCACTTGAACCACCCGCTTACAAGGCAGTTAGGACCAGACGGGCAGGAGAGGAGGGAAGGTGAGAGCCCCTTCGGGGCGTCTGAAGAGCCCCCAGCAGGCCGACAGCCCCGGACCTGCCCCTCCCCTGAGCCCGCGGCGGGCGGAGGGTCCTGGGCCAGGTCCTGCCTGAGTCTGGCTCCCGTCACGCCCAGCGGGAGGGGGTGGACAGCAGACCCAGCCCGGACCAGCGAACGCCCCTCATAATTTGTAATTGAGACGAAAAACAGTGAGTCAGTTCCTCCAAAGACCAGAACCACGGGTGAACTCGGAGCAGGGAAGGGCCACATTCTGCCGCTACGTGCATTTCTGTTCCTACAGGGACAGCACTGCCTGCGCACGCACACAAACCCCCACCAGGAAGAGGAGGAGCTGACACGTCTCCCAGTGCCTGGTTCCTACCGCTTCCCAAGGCCTCGGACACTCCCGCGCCCCCAGTCGCACAGCGACCCTCCCATAAGCCTCCTCAGGCAGACGCCTGTTGCTGTAGCTCAGAGCCCTGACGCACACAGCACGTCCTTCTCTCCCCAGCTATGTAATTATTACAGTTTGGTACAGACAGGGTTCACATTATTTAATTTCCAATTTCCCCGAAGTAGGAATACAATTTCCTACAATACAACCATTACAGTAACTCGCAAAACTACAAAATAAAAAGTGGCTGAAGACAAACCGTGGATTAAAAGAGAAGGTCTGCACATGCCACAGTCACACCACCTTACTTCCAGATTCTCCTTCCGGTACACTTCCACGGCTTTCTCCTCCGTGTACCCGCAGCAGCCGTACTCCAGGGGCGTGAACACCACGGTGGGGACATTCATATAGTCACACTGCAAGACAAACCAGTCACGGTCTTTTATCTTGTGGTACTTTTTTTTTTTTTTTTTTTTTCTTTTTGCGGTATGCGGGCCTCTCACTGTTGTGGCCTCTCCCGTTGCGGAGCACAGGCTCCGGACGCGCAGGCCCAGCGGCCATGGCTCACGGGCCCAGCCGCTCCGCGGCATATGGGATCCTCCCAGATCGGGGCACGAACCCGTAACCCCTGCATCGGCAGGCGGACTCTCAACCACTGCGCCACCAGGGAGGCCCTTGTGGTACTTTTTACAGGGAAAATCCATACGACGCACATTTGTAAAAGGAAGATCAACAAGCATGGTCCCGTGCAGGTGACCCTCACTGCCACCGTTTCAGGGAACGGAGTCACTGAGCAGACGGGTGCACCCCGGCTCCGGGGCAGGGACCACACGCTGCCATTGCACCGGGACCTGGGCCACCGCAGCCGTGCACATGACCGCGCCCCTGCACGGATAAGCGGAGAAGCCGCTCAGCCGCGCAGGGCAGAGTGAGTGGCCCAGCCCGCCCCAGGGAGACAGCCACGCGCATGGAGGGCCGCCACACCGCGGGGCCCGGAGACAGGACCCTTCAGGGCCCTTATCAACCTGGGACAGAGCACAGGAGGACATCACGGAGAGGCTGCAGACCCCGAGCCCCACACGCCGTCCCCAGCAGCCCTGCATCCCGGGGCGCGAGTGTGAGCACAAGTGCACGCCTGTCTGGAGACTGTGACAGCGCAGAGAGAAAGCGTGTGCGGGGCCGAGAAAGGGGGCGGGCAAAGCCAGAGAGGAAGGTCACTGTGCTGCCCGCCCACAGCTCTGCAAGGGCAGCGGTGCCCGCTGCACGACGTCCCCCACCCCGCCAACAGCTCACAGGTGACTAGCTCAGGGGAGACTCCAACCCAAAGGGAGCGACCGGCTGCCCGCACTGCATGAGGAAACAGGAGCTTCGGCCATCACACTCTTCCCTCTGTAAGATGTGAACTAGAGGCGAAGGGAGAGGCCCCCAGGGGTGAAGCCCCTGGGTGGTGGTTGGACGGGAAGAAATGCTCAGGCAGAGTGGTGGGCAACCGGGAACCCCACCGTTTCGGGGCCCAGAGCAGCCGCGAGCCCAGCCCCACCCCAGCCTGCTTCTCCCTGCAGGTTACTGTGCGATCCTCACGAGAAACCCCGCCGACGTGACGGCCTGAGCGAGGCGCTGCTTTGTGGCCCAAGAGAAAAGCCAATCACACACCACCGGGCGTCCCTGCAGCCGGTGGACAATGTGGACACCGCGCGCCAGCCTGACCCTCACCTTAGGCCCCGACACGTCGTGTTCCACGACCTGCAAATCACGGACCAGCCAAGCATTTGTCCTCTTTTTTCCAGCATGGCTACAGAAACCCACAGAAGCGCGGACGGCTGTATGCAGCAGTTCCTGACCTCTCCTAGGTCCTCGGTTGCTCATCAGTCTGGCCATCAACCCTGTACCCCATGGCTCACAGGGGACGCCTCATTCTCAGCAGATGCTTTTCTCCTGCTTCATATCAATTGAGGAAAATCAACAGGAAACTCCCCAGCTTCCCCTCTCACCTAAAGCACATCCCACATCTTGAACTCGGACCTCCACCTGAGCTGGGCCGCGCCTCACCCCACCTGCAGCCTTCCTTCCGCCCTGGTCCTCTGACCTCTCTCTGCACACGCGCTGCCCTGTCTTCTCACCTCTCTGCCCACCGCCCCTGGGATCCGCTTCTCAGGACCTCAGGCAACTGCTGTGCTTCCTACAGCCCAGCGCTCATGCCCTGCGGAGGGGACAGCTCCCCATCCGTTCACACCCCTGCCCCTGCCGAGGCCAGCAGGGCCACGGCCCCAGTCACCCTGCACCCACCCACGCCTCCGTGTGCCCACGAGGTCTCCACACACAACCTCGCTGGGCACCTGGTGGTGAAACACAGCACACGGAGTTCCTTATGAAGAAGCCGGGCCCCAAACATCTCACCTGAACCTGCTCATGCAAAGCATCGGTGAAACCCAGGACGTGAGACACTCTGCAAGAAGAGTAGCCTGGATACATCAAAAAAACCGTCACAAGGGCTTCCCTGGTGGCGCAGTGGTTGAGAGTCCGCCTGCCGATGCAGGGGACGCGGGTTCATGCCCCGGTCCGGGAAGATCCCAGATGCCGGGGAGCGGCTATGCCCGTGAGCCATGGCCGCTGAGCCTGCGCGTCTGGAGCCTGTGCTCCGCAACGGGAGAGGCCACAACAGTGAGAGGCCCGCGTACCGCAAAACAACAACAACAACAAAAAAACCCGTCATGAGAAATAAAGCAAAGAAACAGGTAAACAGAGGCAGGGGCTCTAGCAGATTAAAAGAGACCTAAGAGCTTGAAAAGCCAGATGCACCGGGCGATGCGCACGTGTGCCTGCGGGTGACGCACTTCGCTCACTTCCTCAGCACGGAGATGGAGCTGTGGTTATGGAGGGAGCACCCGTGCTCTTAGGGGCACTTGCTGAAAGTGTTTTCCGGGGCAAAGCGCTGGCCACTCACTTCCGGAAGTGCCGCAAAACAGTCTTCGTGCTCAACATCCGCATACTCGGAAATGCGGGCAGGGGGATGACACGGCATTAACACCTGCAAGGCCCGGGTGGGACGTCCATACGGGTGATTGTTACTAAACTTTCTGCAGTTTGACACCTTTCTGAATAAAACGCTGGGGGACAAAAAAGTTCCATATTGCGGCCTCCCAGATTTTTGATGATCTGGCACCAGATTAGCTCCCAGACTCTTCCTTCCCAGCTGTGGGACCCCCTGTTCTGCCAACACGTGCCAGGCCTCTCTCTGCACTGAGGCTGGGGCAGCACAGCAGGCCCCCTGAGCCCCACCCCCATGCGGCACGGCCATCTCCCCCGCTGCCTTCATCTGCCAGCAGCGCACGGGTCCCTGCTCTCCTGACGCGTGGGGTTGGGGGCTCCCGAGACCACCCTCGGCCCCAGCAGACAGAGCCCGCAGAGCAAGAGGCTCGTCTGTGACCACAGACTGCGGGAGGTGGGGAGACTGCAGGGGGTGCCAGATGCACTGGCAGCTGTGCGCCAGCTGAAACAGAGCCCGGAGTCCGGGGAAGCAGGGTGGCTAGACCAGGTCCACAGGCTGAGCAGGCGCAGAGGCCGGCCCCTTCCGCCCCAGGCCGCAGGGCCCTGCCACCCGGTGGCTGAGCAGCATCCACCCGGGACGCGTTTCCAGACCCCTCCAGTCAGAAGACAAGACGTCCCTACCTGGGCGCCCCCCAGTATGTCACCTGGTACAATGGCTTGCACATCAAGATACTCATAAGATATTTATTTAAAACCATCAGTAAACGGTACGGAACTGCAAACCGTTTAGGGGGAAGCTTCCCCAGCAAAACAGGCACAAGGTGCCACCTGTACTGACTGTCCTCAAATCATAGTTTTGATTTAGACATTATCTCAGAAACAGCAGTAAGAAACTTACCTTTTCTAAACGGCCCCCAAAAAGCCTTCGAGCCAGCAGCTTGCCCGCCTGCACGGCGACGGGCGTGAGCTCGGGCCTGCCCTCCACGGCGTCCCCGACGGCGTAGACATAGGGCACGCTGCTCTGTTCCACGTCGTTCACTGGGATTTTGCCAGTCCTGTGACGTTTGGAAAGAAAAAGATATTACAACGACACTGCCCTGCTGGACACGGACGCCTGGCCAGGAAGAGGCTGATTCAGAGAGAAACAGCCCGCTAAGCGCTCGGGCACCTGGGTCATCGAGTGTCTGTGGGCTCAAACAACTGGGGCACCTGCGGCTCCTGAAGAAACACCCTTCTGGCTGAAAAACCAGGCCCACTTTCTGGGCCTGGGTGCCAAAGTATCTCTAGATGCCCCCAGAGTCAAACCCATAGCTTTGAAATTTTTCTCTGTGCCTGATCAAGGACCTACAAATTCATTCTAAATCACAGAAAGTAGGTGAATACATTCCCACATTTAAAAAAAAATAACTGTTTAATGCATGAGATATTTAAGGAAAACATGAAGAGTTATCAATTGATTAATGAAAAAATTGATAATACAGAGCTGGCACAGTACTTATAAAGTAAATTTAAAGCATTGAAACTTTGCATGTTAGTAATTAGACAAGAGTCTCCAGGAGGTGATGTGTAGAAACGCTGTGCCCTGTGCAGTGCAGGGTGTTGCCCCATGCAGCGCCAGGACTCGCCCCGTGCAGCGCTGGGTGGTGACACCCGGGACTCACTTCTCATTGACTTTGACACCAATCTTCTCCAGCCCGATTTTCTTCGTACAGGAGTCACGACCAATTGCTAACAAAACCTACATTTAGAGAGAGAGCAAAAACAAATGATCAACATCAGGAATGACAGAGGGGACCTCAATATGGATCCTTCAGATATTAAAAGGATAGTAACAGAATATTATGAACACCCTATGCCAATAAATTTGACAGTTTAGATGAAACAGATTCCTTGAAAGACAGAATTTACCAAACTTGCACCCATACAAGTCTGCGTAACCCATGTCATGGGCTGCATTGTGCCCCTTCCCCAAATCATGTTGCAGCCGTAACCCCAGAACCTCAGAATGTGACTGTATTTGGAGATGGGGCCTTTGCAGAGGTGATTAAGGTTAAACAAGGCCATTAGGGGGGCCTGAACCCAGTCCGACTTGTGTCCTTATATAAGAAGAGGTTTTGGGGACACACACAACACAAATGGAGGGGTGATCACATGAGGACACACGGAGAAGGCAGCCGTCTACACGCCCAGGAGACAGGCCTCGGAGGAGGCCAGTCTACTCACACTTTGATCTCAGGGGTCTGGCCTCCAGAGCCGAGAGAAACCCCGTCTAGTGGCACTTTGTTATGGCAGCCCTAGCAGACTAAGGAACTCTATACTCACTACAGAAACTGAATCCACAATGTATAAACTTCCCATAAATTAACTCCAGACCCAGGTGACTTCATTGGTAGAGTCTATGGAACACTTAAGAAATAACACTAAGGACTTCCCTGGTGGCACAGTGGTTGAGAAGCCGCCTGCCAATGCAGGGGACACGGGTTCGAGCCCTGGTTCAGGAAGATCCCACACGCCGCAGAGCAACTGAGTCCGTGTACCACAACTAATGAACTTGAGCTCTAGAGTCCACGAGCCACAACTACTGAGCCCATGTGACACAACTACTGAAGCCCGCGCGCCTGGAGCCTGTGCTCCGCAACGAGAGAAGCCATCACAATGAGAAGCCCACACACTGCAATGAAGAGTAGCCCCCGCTCACCACAACTAGAGAAAGCCCACGAGCAGCAACGAAAACCCAGTGCAGCCAAAAAATAAATAAAATAAATAAATAATTTTTTTAAAAAAGAAGTAACATTAATGATACACAAACTCTCTGGGACACAGAAGAGGGACCACGTCCCAAGTCCTTTGTAGAAGGCCAGCATAATCATCTGACACAGAATCAAACAAGGGCAGGAAAAGAAAAGAAAATTAGAAGCCAACACTCCTCATGCACATAGATGCAAAATCCTTAACAGATGTCAGCAAGTAAAATAGAGCAACATAAAAAAAGTGGGCTTTGTCCCAAAAATACAAATCTGGTTTAACATACAAAAATCAATCAGTGTAATTCACCGTATTAACAGAATAAAGGAGAAAACAACTTAATCATCCCAATAGATGTGGGGACAGCGTTTGACAAAACTGAACACCCTTTGAGGATTTTAATAAAATCCTCAGCACGCTCAGAATAAAAGAACACTTCCCCAGCCTGATAAAAGGCATCTGCAAAAACCCGAGAGCTCACATCCCAGCTGTGCTGAAAGACGGCCTCACTGCTGAGATGGGGGACTCTCACAGTTTCCATTCAACACTGTTGTGGATGTCTTAATCAGTGTAACAAGGCAAGAAAAAGAAATAAAAGCACATAGATTGGAAAAAAGAAACAAAACTGGTGTTTTATGCAGAACAAATCCTAAGGAGGTCAATATACAAAAATCATTTGTATTTCTATGTACTACCTACTAACCACTGAAAATTAAAAAATTTAAATACCATTTACACTAGTTTAAAAATATGAAATACTTAGAGATAAATTTAACAAGATACACGAAAGACCTCTAGAGAAAAATGACAAAAAGCTGCTGAGAGAAACTAAAGAACTTGCAAATAAATGGAAAGACATATGAGGTTCGTGTATTGGAAAAATCAATGTTGTTAAGATGTCAGTTCTCCCAAATTCATCTATATAAGCAATACAATCTCAATCAAAGTCCCAGCAGGACTTTTTTTTTTTTAACAAATTGGAAACATGGATGGACCTAGAGATTTTCATACTAAGTGAAGTAAGTCAGACAAAGATAAGTAACATATGATATCACTTATATGTGGAATCTAAAAAAAATGATACAAATGAACTTATTCACAAAACAGAAGCAGACTTACAGACATAGAAAACAAACTTATGGTTACCAAAGGGGAAAAGGTGGGGAGGGATAAATTAGGAGTTTGGGATTAACAGGTACACACTACTATGTATAAAGTAGATAATCAACAAGGACCTACTGTATAGCACAGGGGACTGTATTCAGTATATTGTATTACCTATGATTGGAAAAAAATCTGAAAAAGAATATATATATATATATATATATATATATATAGACACACACATATATATCTGAATCACTTTGCTGTACACATGAAACTAACATAACATTGTAAATCAGTTATACTTCAATAAAAAAATTTCATATGGAAAGGCCCTATGCAAAGTTAGAGAGCCCACCCTCCCTGGTCTAATACTTACTATAAAGCTTCAATGACCAAAACAGGTCAGAGAGGACAGAAACAGACCCACAGTTAAACATCACATGATCACAAAGGCACCAAAGCAATTCAATGGACAAAGGGAAGTCTTTTCACAGATGGCTCTGGGTATCAACATGGAAGAAAAAGAACCTCAATTCCTACCTCACACTGTAAACAAAAATTAGTTCAAGATGAATTACAGGCTTAAACATAAAAGATAAAGCTATAAAGCTTCAGGAAGAAAATGTAGAATATCTTCACAGCCTCTGGGTAGAGCACACAGAGAACTTTAATCATAAAACAAAAATTTGATAAATTGAACTTCAGCAAACATTTAAAACTATTGCTCATCAAAAGATGCCATAAAAAACTAAATGGGCAACTAGATGGGAAGAAATATCCACACACATACATCTGAAAAAAGAATGTACCCACAACACACACAGAAATCCTGCAATTCCAAATAAAATTCAATAACCCAACCAAAAATGGGCCAAAGGCTCAAACAGACACTTGATAAGGGAAAATATTTAAATGGCCAAAAAACACATGAGAAATTGCCAAACATCACTGTAGTCATTAGGAAGATGCAAGTTAAACCTATAAGATTCCACTACACAGGCACTAGAGTGGCTTAAACAAAAAAGTTGACAACCCCAAATGTTGGTGAGGCTACAGAACAACCACAACTCATGCATCCTTGGTGGAAATATAAAATGAGACAATCATTTGGAAGCTGTCTGGCAGTTCCCCGAAAGTTAAACACAGAAAGTCCCCAGTGACCAAGCAATTTCCCTGCTAGGTATTTACCCACAAGAAAGGAAAGTGTGTGTCCACAGAAGGCCTCACGCAAGAACCTTCACAGAGTTTTCATCACAAGAACCCAGCGGCAAACAGCCTGGCATCCCTCCACAGGAAAGTGAGTGACCTGTGGTACATTCAGACAATTCATATGGTGAAAAGAGCCAGCCACTGATACATGCCTCATGGATGGATCCCGAGTCAGACCTCGAGGAGCACAAACCACATGGCTCCACGTCGTGACATCTAAACAGGAACAACTGGTCTCTGGTGACAGAACCAGATCAGGGTTGCTTGGGGTAAGGTACTGGGAAGGGGTGCAAGAGAGCTTCCCGACTCCACAGAAATGCTCTGTTACTCTCAGAGGAGTGTGCATTACAGAAACATGTACACTTGTCAAAGCCACTGAACTGTGCATATCACTATATGTAGATGATACATCATTACAAAAATAAGCAATTCACAATTTTAGATATTCTGCACAGCTTTATACCAATACATTTGATAACTTAGATGAAACAGGCTAATTCTGAGAAAATATAACAAATCAAAAGTTGATGTAGAAAAAAGTAGAGAGCTTTAAAAGGTCCGTTGTCTGTTAAAGAAAATTGAATATATCTTCACTGAACATTCTAGGCCCTGGTGGTTGCATCAGTGAATTCGATCAAACATACAAAGAACTAATTCTAATATTACTAAATGCTTCCAGAGAACAGAAAAAGAAGGAACATATTCCAAACTTCTTTCATGAGCTAGAATAACTTTGATACCAAAATCTGAAAAGTTCAGTACATGAAAGGAAAATTATAAGCCAATACAATTCTTGAATATAGATGCAAAAATTCTAAATAACCAAATCCAACAATATATAAAAAGGACCATTACCAAGTTGGGTTTATCAGGAATACAAAGTTGACTGAACATTAGAAAACCAATGTAATTCAATACACTAACAGATTAAAGAAAAAATAATCATTAACAGCTACAAAAGAAACAATCTTACAGCTAAATATCCACTCCTGACTTTTAAAACAAACAAACAAAACCAAAATAACAAAAGAAACCACTTAGCAAACAAGAAACAGAAAATGATTTCTTTAGCGTGATTAAGAATATCTACCCAGGGCTTCCCTGGTGGTGCAGTGGTTGAGAGTCCGCCTGCCGATGCAGGAGACACAGGTTCGTGCCCCGGTCTGGGAAGATCCCACATGTCGCGCAGTGGCTGGGCCCATGAGCCATGGCCACTGAGCCTGTGCGTCCGGAGCCTGTGCTCCGCAACGGGAGAGGCCACAACAGTGAGAGGCCCGCGTAGCACAAAAAAAAAAAAAAAAAAGAATATCTACCCAAACCCTATGGAATACCTTACTCTATAACCATGAAACAGTGAAAGCCTTCCTTCCGACCCTGAGAACAGACAGGAGAGCCTGGCTCTGCATTTCTTGTTAACACTGCACTGGAGGCCATGGCTGGTGCCCTTGTGCAAGAAAAAGGAGGAAAGGGAAACAGTTGAAAGGAGGAAGCAAAACCCTTGTTATGAACATGTACAAAGAAGACCCCACATAATCTAAGGATACATGACCAAATAGGACTTCAGCAAGCTTACTGAATACTAAATCAAATCACACAAATCAGCAGCATTTCTATATATCAGCAACAAACAGTGAAAGACAATGACATTTTTTTCAAAAAACATCATTTGTAACTATACAGAAATACGTAAGTACCTAGGAATAAATCTAACAGAAGACCTTCTTGATGTCTACAGAGAAATGTACTAACTTTGTTGGGAACTATGACAGACAGCTTAGGTCAAAGGACAGATATACCATGTTCATGGACTGGGAGACTGGACACTGCAAAGAAGTCCAGTGTTTCCAACTGGTTACGCATCCACCGCAATCCTAATCAAAATCTGAATGGAGGCTGATTTTTATTTTTGTTTTTGTTTTACATATTTTTGGCTTTGGTGAGCCTCTCCACATTATCTATTTTTAATTGAAAAGAATCATGTTATAAGAGTGTGTAAAACATAAGTGTACAGTTTATGTTAAAGGTATAAACTACAGGGCTTCCCTGGTGGCGCAGTGGTTGAGAGTCCGCCTGCCGATGCAGCGAACGCGGGTTCGTGCCCCGGTCCGGGAGGATCCCACGTGCCGCGGAGCGGCTGGGCCCGTGAGCCATGGCCGCTGAGCCTGCGCGTCCGGAGCCTGTGCTCCGCAGCGGGAGAGACCACGGCAGTGAGAGGCCCGCGTACCGCAAAAAAAAAAAAAAAAAAAAAAAGGTATAAACTACAGTTTACAAAAGAAATGGTCTCTAAATATCATCAGTTTAAATTAGAATTGTTGTCACCCAAAAGTCCATGGACTAGTCACACTGTTTGGAGATTTTACATTGTTGGTTTTTTAAAATATCTTTATTGTTATTTTGATTATAAAATATATTCAATGTTTATTGCAAAAATATTCAAGTGCAGAGATGTATAACACATCTAACTCCCCAGAAGTAAGCACTAAAAGCAGTCAGGTATACCTGCTTCCAGATTTTGTTCTCTGCATAGTCACACACACACGTATATTTTACCATCGTATGCTTCATGTACCACTGAAAACTATCAAATGTCAACAGCACAACCACCTTCCATATGTATCAGACGCTCACGAAGAATCAAGAAAAGAGTTAATGCTGGTATAATTTTCCCATAAGTTTCATCTGCACTAACTTATGAGTGTGTTCATCCACCCACTGCTCACACGACAGAAACTCACCGTGTTGTAAATGCCCTCAATCATCTCTGTCCCTTCCGTAGATTTAGCCACTACCTTCAGCTTCCCGGGTGACCCCTTCTCCAACTGCTGAACCTGGTGAGGAGGAACAGTGCAAGGATTATCTCTACAAGTGACAGAAAATAGGTGGACCACAGGGTGTGTGTATGTTTAGGTGTTTGGACAGAGACAAGAGGGCCGTCCCAAGGGCAATGTGGAGGGAGAGAGAAGTTGCTGGGTTGGTTGGAGACGACAGAAGGGGAGCCACGGAGAGATGCTTTCCAGGCACTGACTTAACAGATGGCGTGTTCCAGGGGACCACTTCCCGAGCACTGATACAGGCCGAAACACAGCAGGGAGCACACTTGGTGGGGAAATCAAGAGCTTTATTTCGTCTTGTTAAATTTAAAATGCTTGAGAGGAATTCAAGTGGAGATGCCCAGCAGGCGGCTGCATAAAAGGGTGTGGAGTTGGGGAGGATGCCTGAGCAGAGGCCTCAGCACTGAGACAGGACGTGCGGCGGGGGGAGGGACAGAGAGGCGGAAGGGGAGGAGGGGGAGGGGCAGCCGGGCGCCGAGACCGGGGTGGGAGTCCCATCTTCAGGGTCCCTGGCGAGCAGAGTTTACGAGGGCAACAGGAAAGCACGGGAGCGGGGAGGGCGAGGCAACAGCGAAGGCCGGCAGGTGCTGGGGACTCACCTCCACGGGAACGAACTTGCGGAGGAATCGGACGCCGAGCTGCTGCATGGAGGAACCCACCTTCTCGGCCATCTCCTGGTCGAAGCCCCGCAGGAGCTGCGATTGCACCATGACCGTGACCTCCAGGCCCAGGCCGGCCAGGAAGCCTGCGCACTCCAGCGCCACGGAGGATGCGCCCACCACCAGGGTCGCGCCCGGGCAGTAGGGCAGAGAGAAGAGGTCATCGCTGTAAAGAGAGAAGGGGTTGCCAGGCGGGATGGTGCCATGTGGGGCCGAAACGAACAGGTGCTGAAGGGGACAGACAGCCTGTGGAGTGTGCGTCCACTGTGGAGGGAGATGTCCAGCCCAGTGTCTCAAAACCAAACTAGTGGGTCACAGGCCAAGATTTTGTAAATAATAAAATGGAATAGAGGATATTAGATCACATTCTATGTAATAAGAAGAAACACTGCTTTGTCTGGCGTGTGTGTTGTGTGTTCACCTGAACAACCGCACAGTGAAAAATGTATTTCTTAAAGTGCCCCTGCTCAAAAAAGTTTGAAAGTCATTGTCCAGCTTATATGTCAAGGTCGTATGTCCTGCTACAACCGTCCAATGAGAATTCCTATTACATCCCAGTATTAGAACAGCCGTGCTTCTCTTGGTCACCTGGTTCATACAGACACGAAACCCTAAAGCAGTGAAGTAGTCACTGCTCCCCTGTGAGCTCTAGAAATTGTAGGGCCGAATCCCAGACCCGCTCCCAGAGCACCTGCCAGGAGACCTGTAACACAACTGTGTGCATCCGTGACCTTATTATTTACCGAGCCTACGGTCTCTGAGCTCCATTATGTTAACTACTTAGCTTTGCATTGTATGTACTTTTATTTGTCATTAGTTCAAGTCTTTTGTGAAATAAGACAGGGAGTAAATAAACTGGAGACACAGAAACACACTATTTACAACTTACAGTCAGATGCCTCGTTAACTTACCTAGTAATACAGTATTCTTTATCTCCTCGGATTCCCAAATAGCGCGGCCTTTCCCCTGTTGCTATGACAAATTTTGCTGCAGTATAATACGTTTCCTGTCCTTTTCCATTGGTTGCCTTGAAAAGAGCAAAGCAAACTTCACTTTTCATCAAACACCACAGAATATCAGACACCCGGGACTCAGTAGTTACTACGGAGCTTCCTGTCAGCGGGAACACACATGCAAAGATAGTAACGCACTGTGATAACCTCCTGCACAGAAAACAGGCGTGTTCACAGCCTGGGCACCATGGCCGCGGTGCGGGGCAGCGGGGGACTGAAAGGCCAGTCAGGGCGGCCGCGCGGGTGACTGGAGAGAGGACAGAGCGTGGCCAAGTGCGCAGGCCGGAGAGCAGCTGGCATCTGGGGAGCGGCCAGTGCCGGGAAGGAACAAGGAAAGAGGGCGCCAACCCTGAAGACCCTTGTGCGCCGCCCCGAAATCCAGGCTCTGCGGAATGCACAAAGCTGTTCGTTGCTTGTTTCTTTTCAATTACACAAGCAAATCATAAATCCATTTTTATTAGAAAATTAAAAAACAGTGGGATGGAGGGAGGGCAGCCTGGAGGAGGGTCCTGAAGAGAACAGCCAGGCTGCGGCGGGGAGAAGGCAGGCAGGTGACGGCCTGAGAAACAAGCCAACCGACTGGAGCTGGCACCCCGGTCTCCTGTGGCCACGTGAGGTTCTCAGCTCTCAACACACCACTGACACCTTTCTAGAGACAACAGGTGACCACAAAAGGACCTCAAGTCCTGTCCAGGCCATCGAGTACTGTGCCACCAAAGCAGAGGACAGAGGTGGAGCAGGTGTGGAGGATGGTATCGGACCATCTCTCATACTCCAGTTAAATGTTTGTGAGCATCAGAACAGTCTCATTCTCCTTAAGTACTGATCTTACAACACACAAATATTACAAATATAAATGTATAAAGTACACTAATTCTGATACTACTTTTACTAGTGCTTTTATGAATAATATGTACCGGAGTTCTAGTTAAGGTTTCATTTTAAAAAAGAATTGCACTCCTAAAATTTTGATCTTTTTACATTTTTGAACTCTGAACTGTTTAAACATTTTCTCTTTTTAAGATGGCAATGAAACCGAAAGGCAAATAAGTTAAAACTGAGAATCCTTTAAAAGGCAATTTCTCCACTTTAGACAGACGTGGAATCAACGAACACTGGGGAAAGCACACGCGTGCACGGCTGTGCACACGCACACCAGCTGCAGCCCTTAACATGCAACACGGAGTCTGGGTTCACGGCAGGCATGGCAGAAGCAAAGAAAGCAATGAACGGGACAAAACGCCCCAACAGACCTTGATTTTATGGTGTTCAACAAATTCCCCGTAGGAGTTGACGTAGGCCACCGCCTTCTCCCTTAGAGCCCGCTGGTAGCTCCAGTTCAGAGAGCCGATGTGGTTCTGAATGGCTTTGGTCATGCTCTCCCAGTTGTGCTTCACTGAGGAGAAATCACCAGGGGGTGTGAAGGGGCTACACTGTCACCGGTAAGTCACATGGAACACACGAGCCACCCTATCTATCGCTTCAAGAATCAAGAAGTGAACAGAAGTTAGCAACTGAAAGCTTTTTTATGCCAGTCACGGCTTATACTTCTTCCTCTTTTATGATATAAAAGATGTGAAAAGCAGAGTTGTCAAAACAAGGAAAGCCCACGGAGGAGGGTGGGGAGCAGCCATCTCGCACCCAGGCCCCAGGGTCTCGAGGTACCAGGAACACCCCCAGGACAGGTGCGGGACACCTCCCCGGCCACTCCCCTCGGGTCCCCGGCGGGGCTGTGACAGTGAATGCCCCGCGTTGAGATGACCGAGTTCACCCACTTCCTGTCGAAGCCGGGGTGGGGTTGACGGAATCAAGATTCCTCCTCATCCTGGACCTTCTAGGTGGGGTCTCTTTCCTGGATTCGTCTCATCTGCCGATGCCGGTCCCCAAGGAGCCACCAGCCCAAGGCTCCCGTGAAGCTGGGGGAGGTCCCCAACGGCAAACCCATCCATCGGGGGGTGGTTCACCCTCTGGTCACATGTGGACCCGGACCCCTCCAGTGCTCTCGAGGGCCCCGCCCACTGGGATGTGGGACAGGAGGGCACAGGGAAGAGGCGGAGGTCGCAGTGCGCGGAGGCTCGGGCGGCGGCAGTGATCACGGCCCAGGCGCCACGTCACCCTGCCTAGGGCCTCAGTGGACAACAAGGCTCCTAAGACTTTGCAGTCCAGATGGCCATCCTGGTTACTACGTTCCCAGACCCCGTGCCCATGATCCCAGGGGGTTTGGACCAGCAATGATGACCATCTCTACACAGCTCACAGGGTGTGGGGCAAGGTGCCTCCTGTCCTGTGTCCCACCTCAAGGGCCACCTTCGCCACCTCCACTCCTCAAGGCTCCTAAGTGCCCCTCAGGTTGATGCTGGAAACCTCAGCACCAATTACGGGCACTAAGCCGCTCCCCTCCCCCCTCCCCTGTCCCTCCCCTCACCCGCCCCTCCCTCCCCCAGCAGGCTGTGCTGCTCCAGGGCAGAAGTGAGAGTTTCCTCATCTCTGCATCCTCAGAGCCTCACCAATAGGTATTTTGCAGATTTATTTTTTCTTGGCCACACTGCACGGCACGCGGGATCTAGTTCCCCAACGTGGGATCGAACCCACATCCCCTGCAGTGGAAGTGCAGAGTCCTGACCACTGGACCACCGGGGAAGTCCCACCAATAGGTTTTTTTTTTTTTTTTTTTTTTTTTTTTCTTTTTGAGGTATGCGGGCCTCTCACTGCTGTGGCCTCTCCCGTTGCGGAGCACAGGCTCCGGATGCACAGGCCCAGCGGCCATGGCTCACGAGCCCAGCCGCTCCGCGGCATATGGGATCCTCCCAGACCGGGGCACGAACCCGTATCCCCTGCATCGGCAGGCGGACTCTTAACCACTGCGCCACCAGGGAGGCCCCCACCAATAGGTTTTTATTGGTGAATTTGTTTTCCATTTTCATTAACCACACATACATAAACACTGATAAAAGAGAAAATGTCCTCACAGTAATGGATAAAATCCACACAATGACCCTTGCTATTCTGTTTTCTTTATATTTGAAAGAAATCTGAAAATAGTGATTATTCCCTCTCACACTCTGCTAAGGGTTTGAAATGGCAGAGGCTGCAACCACGCCCTCCCTAAGCACTAAGGCCCACGAAAGCAGGTTTCAACCGACCATCTTTGAGTTCTCTGGGCCTGGCTGGCACACGGTGGGCTCTTCACAAGTGTTTATTAAACTAATTTAAAACTAAACTACAGGGACTTCCCTGGCGGTCCGGTGGTTAGGACTCCACACTTTCACTGCCGAGGGCCCGGGTTTGATCCCTGGTCGGGGAACTAAGATCCCATAAGCTGCACAGCGCAGCCAAAAAAAACCCCCATAAAACTAAACTACAGAAATGTAAAGAGCAAGGATTTCTAAGGAACTCATTCTTTCTTCTTTTCTCCCCATCTATATTTTTACACGCTATCACCCACCTTGTTGATTGTACTCCCAGCCAAACTTCCTTGAGTCAGTTAGTGCCTGGCCCAAAAGGGCGGCTTGGTGCATCAGCTTCTTAGGGATGCAGCCGACGTTCACACAAGTGCCACCAAGACCTGAGAGAGAAAGTCACAGTTGTAACGTTGTGTGTGTGTGTGTGTGTGTGGTTTTGCGCACGTGCAGAGTGGGTGTTATTAAAACGTGGAAATGACAAACTTGACGGTCATGGGGTCACCATCACGCCCCACAACAACACGAAATGATTCACCAAACTTGTTGACCGAGGGTCCCTGAAGGAGGCCCAGGGATGTGCAAAACATGGATGTGCATGTGAACGGTTTTCTGGGGACAGAGTCCGAAACTTCAACTTGAGTCTGACCCACGAAGTGGTCAGCACCGCGTCAGGTTAATTAGGCCCACGCTGCACTGAGGCCAGGACTGTAGCCTCCAGCCTTTGCTTCTGCAAACCTGAGTCCTCCTCTGAGCCGGCACAGGTCCACCGCCAGCTGCCAGGTCACATCTACTCTGGGTCCTTCAACACCACGGGGCTATAAACAGAAGAGCCCTCTGAGAGGACACCTCTCCTGGTGTGCAGGTTAAGCGGGCTCTTTCTGGACAGGAGAGGGGACGGGGGCAGAGGAAGGAAGAAGAAAGACAAGCGTTCCAACCACACGAGCAAAGTTGAGGTGGATTACCTTTAATGTATGAAATTCCAGGCTAAATTTTTTTGAGTAAACTTGAACTTTAAAAAGCAACTTTCCCGGGGCTTCCCTGGTGGCTCAGTGGTTAAGAATCCACCTGCCAATGCAGGAGGCAAGGGTTCAAGCCCTGGTCTGGGAAGATCCCACATGCCGCAGAGCAATGCAGCCCACACATCACAACTACTGAGTCTGCGCTCTAGAGCCCACGAGCCACAACTACTGAGCCCACGTGCCACAACTACTGAAACCCGCGCACCTAGAGCCCATGCTCTGCAACAAGAGAAGCCACCGCAATGAGAAGCCCGCACACCACAACAAAGAGTAGCCCCCGGTCACTGCAACTAGAGAAAGCCCGTGCACAGCAATGAAGACCCGACACAGACATAAATAAAATAAATGAATTTATTAAAAAAAACAAAAACAAAAACCAACTTTCCCATTTTGTCAGGGTTCTGGCAGGAAACAGATGACACTCCAGCTGGGGAACTGAGGAGAGGGTAGGAATCATTACAGGGTGTGGCAGGAAGAGCAGTGGGTGGAAGGGGGGCTGCCAGCAGCCCCGTGAAGGGGTAAGCAACGGGGCCAGTGCCACCTGCCAAAGCTGGACCACGGGGGGAGAACCAGCCTGCAGTGCCCAGCGGGCCTGGAGACCCTGCCCTACGCTTCCTCCTCTGCTCTCCCCGTTACCCCGATGGCCACGCCCCAGCAGAAGCCAGACGGCATGCGGCCAATTCACCAGTTTGTGGGGAGAGCAGGGTACAGACAACGGGGATGGACCGAAGCATAGACAGAAAACACCCAGCACAAAACCTGTGCCTTCTATGCTACAGGGAAAAGAGTGTGGACAGGCGAGTACTCTTGTCTACAGCAAAGTCCCAGGCTGGGAGCTTGCTGTGCGTTACATTAAACGGACCTGGGATGACCACACACACTAACTCAACTGACCATCCTGCAGCCACTGGGGTCCGTGATAAAATCAATGCAGAAACACAGAAAAGCATCATGGCCAACTCAGGCGAGCACAACGGGGGGCACACACCACTGTGTGACCAAGACTGTGTGAAAACATCCATGCGTGTGCACAAAAATTATTCTGGCAGAAGTTTTGGAATACTGGGGTCATGGCATTTTTCCCTTTCGCACAGTCTTCCTTAATTCTTTTCCTATTATTCTTCCAGTGTCTCTTCTTGTTAACAGTGTGATTGGAGATTTAGTTTCCTCAACCCTGAAACAGGTGGGTTACACTCAAGAGTGCTGTGAGGACTGAGGGAGACTGAGCCGACAGAGAACCACTGCCGCGTGACGGTGGGAAGAGCAGCTCACCCCACAAGGTGCCCTGGGGCGACGGGACCACGAAGTCCAGCACCATGACGCTCCTCCCCAAAACGGCAGCTTCCTACGAAAACAGCCACAGACAGAGATCTTGTCATTTTCCTGACACTCCCCCGATTTCTCTCTCCCCTAAACGATGACTGTGTTTGTGATGAAACCCAGCTTTTCCTCTTCATTAAACCAGCTATGACATCAACAGAGTAGGGCCTCCCTGGTGGCGCAGTGGTTGAGAGTCCGCCTGCCGATGCAGGGGATACGGGTTCGTGCCCCGGTCTGGGAGGATCCCATATGCCGCAGAGCGGCTGGGCCCGTGAGCCATGGCCGCTGGGCCTGCGCGTCCGGAGCCTGTGCTCCGCAACAGGAGAGGCCACAACAATGAGAGGCCCGCATACCGCAAAAAAAAAACCAAAAACAAACAAACAAAAAAAAACAGAGTAGACTGGAACAGCATAAATGGCTTTTTTTTAAGTAGCAGAAGAAATGCTCATGGCAATCACCAGGAAAATTATCTTCGGGTGTCATTTTCTTCATACCTGAGCACACGCAAGGCCGCCAGAGCCACCACCAATGACAATGAGGTCGTAATCATATGCTGGATCTTCCTGAAGGAGCTTCTGTAATAAACCACTCTGATGTGCCTGAGGGTTAATCAAAGGACAGAACACAGTATGACTTGCTTTCAAATTATTTCTTTGTACCCTATGCTTAATCAGCATAAATTTCTTTTATAAAAACAGTTGACCTACAATTTATGTAAGTTGGAACTGTCAGTTTACCTGGATGGCATTCAGTTGGGTCCAACTAGTTAGAACAGATGCCAAAGCACATATATTTTGTTGGTTATCACCCAACAGTGAGGCATGTGTCCAATGATGGGGAGGTCATGGCCTTATATCCACGTCAGACAAGGTCATTTTGTAAGCAGCTCTGCTGCCCTTTTCTGTTTGCTCATCTCTGCTTTCCTCAGACCTTAACTGTAAAACTGAGATCATAGGTAACATTTAAACTAGCTCCTGATTTCTGCTCTACTGAATGCACGCAATACCTCGCCGGACCTGTTGACTCCTTTCCTGGATTAAAAGGAGTAAGAATGAAGGATTAAGTAGGTAAAGAATGACTGGCTCTCTATGCCCATCTTCCCCCCTTAGCAAATCTGCAGGGGGACCACGTGGGCAAGATGGCATCCAAAGGAAGCTCAGGAGAAGTCAGCAGGTCTGCACACAATGGAGAAATGACGAAGAATCTGACCTCCTGTCTTAATGATTAACTGAGATTATTTCCCTTTTCCCTTTAAAAACGTTCATGGCCAAGCAGAATCTTCCAAGTTGGTTTTGGGACATGGGTCCGCCTTCTCCCCAGATGGCTGGCTTTTCTGATTAAAGCAACTTTCCTTTCTACTAACACTTGCTTCTTGATATTGGCTTTCGAGTGGAGAGCAGATAAACCTGAGTTACAGAATAACTAAGTGCAGTTAAATAGCCAAGCACCATTTTTCAAGATCCTCTATATTTTGTTCACCTGTGCTAGTCTTCACTTTGAAAACAATTCTCATGCATCATCAGCAGGACATGCACTTTGAAGTTTTTCCTGGTTTCTCGTAAATTGACCTAAATCTTGTAACTTCCTATGCAACACAAACAACTTGCTTCTTCTGGTCAGGAGGCTGACCCTGCAGCACATTCTCTTGTCCACCTGGCCCTCCTTGTGGTCAGAAGAAGCTTAGATGAGGTCGGAGGCTCCACATGTGACTAAACAATAGTTCTGTCTGTGTGAAGTTGGCTGCTCAGTCCCAACACACCGGCTTTCGAACGGGCTCATCCTGGGAGCGCAATGGAAGTGCCACACGACCATAGACCCAGCAGATGTCTTGTGCATGGTCCCAAAGCCGGGTGGCCTCCTGACTCCTAGGGGCCCGTAGGGAAATCCACCTCCTAAACAGCTGCTGCCCAAGGGAGAGTCTTGCAGTCTCAAAGTAGAACTGACATCTCTACAGCCCCAGATCCACGCTCTGACAGCATTTTCCCAGCTAGGACTGGCAAGATCAGCAACTCCAAAGGTGTTTCGAGGCTATAAACTGTGGTTCTTACCACCACGTGAGCTGGGTTATAGCTTCCAGGACAGACAGAGCAGGCTGTCACTAGATAACAAGGCCAATCCCAGGTTAACATACAACGTAGACAATCGTTTTTCCCGACAAAAATATAATTCTTAATTGAAATCTAAATATAAGTATTTAATCAATCCCTGATTATTACCATTTGCCTACGCACATAAAGGATACAAGAGCAGAATTTTAATAAAAGCACACAACTAGTTAAAATACAGACCTTATTTAATAAATAACAATTTTTATCTACTTCACCGAATGATTCCTGTTCATTTCTGCATTCTAGGAACCAAATACGCAAAGCTTTGCACAGCTCGCAGGGTCAGCAGCCTTGGTAGGAGTCCTGTGCGCCCTGGACCAGGATGCGCATGTTGAGCTCATTTCACTACACCTTGAGGGGGGAAGAGGCCTCGTCTCCGTCCCGTCGGGAGGGAGAGAGCAGGTCTGTCCCACAACCTCACTCAAAACCTCCTCCTTCGCAGCGTCTGAAGCTTGAAGTCGTAGAAAAGCTAATTTCCATTAAAGTAATCAAGATGATCTGATAACCATCCTATAGGCTTTTGAGTTTACAAGCTCCAAAAGACACAAATGAATAGACTTCTAAACACCATCTCCTCCCCCTTTTAAATATTTTTTTTAAGACAAAATTTGAACCAACAGCATTCCAGAACACAAGAGACTGTCATTACCTGGAAAGTTCGGTCACATCCGCCCACGTGCACTTTATTCACAAAGATACTGGGCACGGTCCTCTGATTAGTGATCTCCGACAGCACCTCTTGAACACTGGCCCCATCATCTACGGAATAAAAGATTAAATATGTAAAACACTGCAAAGGTTCTAAGCCTTTGGGAGCTGAGCTGAAGTGTTAGGACACTCAGACACCCACGTTTGCATACCCACAAAGGTCAACATATCATAAAACTTTATAAATGATGACTCGAGAGGGGAAAACACTCAGGTGTTCAAAAGGAACCTTAAAGAATAAAGACGAGTCTACTGACTCCATTTTTTTTTTTTTTTTTTTGCGTTGTGTGGGCCTCTCATTATTGTGGCCTCTCCCGTTGCGGAGCACAGGCTCCAAACGCGCAGGCTCAGTGGCCATGGCTCACGGGCCCAGCCGCTCTGCGGCATGTGGGATCTTCCCAGACCTGGGCACGAACCCACGTCCCCTGCATCGGCAGGCGGACTCTCAACCACTGTGCCACCAGGGAAGCCCTACTGACTCTTTTTAAAATAAACACTTCTAAATTAGAATTTGATTTATAATCCAATGACTAGGCAGAGACAGATAAGAATCCTCTTTAAAGAGCAAACATAAAATAAGATCTGCTTTAACAGTGGTAACTCAGAAAATATTTCCTATAATTACATTTGAAAAATCTTTATGATCATAGTCTCTAAAAATAGAACTGGGCCATAAGTACTTCACGCACCCTACTTGGGATACTCTTTAGAAAAGTTTCAAAGATTCTAGAATACTCCACTTATTAAAGTGACCTGGCTAAAAGGAGGGGTGAAGTCCATGAAGGCTCAGATCAGGTGTTTGTTCACCATGACGTCTCCCACTCCTGCAAAACACATGCACGTGTCAAGTGCACAAATGACAGGAATTCAAAAGCATAAAGCTGGAAAACTGACGTGTTGCCCCTCACGGGGTAATACCCTCAGGA
This sequence comes from Mesoplodon densirostris, assembly GCF_025265405.1. Taxonomy (NCBI): domain Eukaryota; kingdom Metazoa; phylum Chordata; class Mammalia; order Artiodactyla; family Ziphiidae; genus Mesoplodon; species Mesoplodon densirostris. Next base: position 110,158,034 of record NC_082670.1, on the reverse strand, counting down.
AACAGGGGCAGATTCACTTCATTTATCACAGCTTCATCTACTGTGCTAGAAAGTTGGCAGACACATCTGAAATGCCTGAAGGACTTCCAGCTTACTGGCTTATACATCTTCCTTCTAGTCCCTCCCCTCAAATGCAAAAAACATAAACAAAAAAAATCTACGCAGATTATTTTCATATACAGGTTCATTCTCTGCGGGGTTGAATGTAGATGAAATCAGCTCGTCTAAGCGAAAGAGACAGGAGTAAATGGAATTGAATGAGGCAAAGGGAAAGAAGTCAGTCTTGTTGACGTTTATTACAAACAACAACGTGTACTAATCATTCTACTTACCAACTTGATCAAGTTCCAAGATGTTACAGTCAACTCCCAGAGAAGAAAAGAGTTCTTTAACCTGCAACAAAAATGCACCTAAGGTTTACTCTCCCAAAGGTTAGACAGAGCTATGAAATACGGGCATAGTGACAAGGGGTGTTCACAACAGATGTTCAGGAACATGAGCTCTGGTCTACGTTCTCCCCCCTCCTCTACGCGTCCTTCCCAGGAAAACCTCACCCCATCTCTGGTCTATGCTCTCCCCCCTCCTCTATGCATCTTCCCAGGAAAACCTCACCCCACCTCTTTCCTTCCTTTACAATCTGCATTCTCGATTTCCAAATCTGTAACTTTTGCCCAAATCCCCTTTCTGAACTCAGGACGAGCAATATTTCTCCACCTGGCTGACACAGGTACCTCACGTGCAGCATGCCCCACATAAAATTCATCTGTTCCCACATCACTTTTCCTCTTTGCGTTTTCTGTCAACAGTCATTAAGCCATTCAACAAATACTCATCCACCACACACCTACTATAGAGGTCACCCATTGTTCTACCTACTCAAGATACAACAATGAGAAAGACACCATCCCTGCCCTCCAGTAGGGGAAATGGACAATTCCACCCTGTCACCATTCGCCAGTTGCTTGAACACAAAACCCTAGGTCCCTGCTACTCAGATGGGGGACCAGCAGCGTGGGCATCAATAGGAGCCGTCAGACATGCAGACGCAGGCCCTGCATGCTGATCTGCGTTTCGAGAACTTTGCAGAGCGTGGACTGTGAGTCATTCCAGCGCTTCCCTCTCCTGCAGTGTCTTCCTCCCCTCACGAACCCCTCATCCATCCCATTAATTACTAAGTCTCGACAGTCCTCTACATGGAGCTAGTTCATCTTTCCAGTTCCCCACAGTCGCTGTCCTCAGCCAGTGATACCCACCACGGGAATTTCTCAGCTCCCTCCTAGGGGCTCTCTAGGTTGCAGCTGATGAGGTCAGCTTTCAGCAGGGCTCCAACCCTTCAACGCCCTCAGCCCTCAAGGTAAAGCCCAGGGGCTCCAATTCCAGGATGGAGGCGTGAGGAACTTGGCAGAAGTGCTCCCTGGCAAACGTCCACAACTGGTGGAACGTGTTTAAAAAGAGCCACTTAAAGTCTCTCGAAATTGAGGGCACACAGCAAATAAGGAAACATTTATTGAAGAAAATCTACTAGATGTCAGTAAGAGAGGAGTCTGAGGCACCTGAGCTGTGACCTGCGCCTTCCCTCCTCTGCCCCCGTCAGCGTGATGGAAGCTCCACTTCAGGTGAACGCGGCTAAGGGAACGAGACTGCCTGTTCCCTGAGATCCCAGCCACCAGAAGGGTCAGGCCACCACCATTTCCCAATCTCCCCACAGCTCTGGGTGGCAGAGGCTATATTCCCGGGGAGCGTGGCCAGCAACATGGGAAAAGCTCCCTTCCTTCAACCACCCCCACTAATAAATCCAAGTTTCTATCCCAGGCAAAAATGCCGGGGCCCTGATCCCCCTGGCCCCAGCCCACTGGTGGGGCCAGGTTCCAGGCTGGGAGAGGCCACCGCCTCACCAGAGCTGCCCATAAAGCAGGTTGTCCCTCCAAGACAAGGGGCTCACTGTCCCCACCCCAGCTCTGGAGCAAGGTCTCAGAGACTCTGCTCAGGGCAAGAGGTAAACCACAAGACCAGAGAGCTCCAAAACTCTACCCAAAGGAACGGGCTTTATTTGAAACAGACTGTGGGGAAGTTCAAGTCTAAAGGTGCAACTGAAACAATGGAGATTTCAGTGGTGAGCAGTTAAGGGTAGGCTGGTAGCTCCATCCTCTGTAGCCAGCTGGTTTACCAGAGAGCCAGGGAAGGACAGATCGAACAACCACCCTTCTAGGGTCAGAACAAACTGCAAATTTGCCTCAAAAACTACAGCTGCAAAGGGGCCCAGATTTAATTAGATCAGCAAATGGAACAATTTACACACCAGGGCATTGTCAAAAACAGCAGAGCAACCAACCTGCAATTAGTGGAGCCTAACACCTGGCATGACACTGACAGGGTCAGAAAATATAACACAGATGCCCAGCAAGAGCCCTGCTAGCTAAACCCCTGTTATCCCAGGGTGGCTGCGCAGACCCAAGGCTGCACCTCTGAGGAGCATGGGAGGCTCCATCTTCAGGTGGAAACAAACTTCCCCCAAATAATCCAGCCAACGCACTACAAAGAAATAAACAAGCAAGCAAAAACAAGCCACAGAGAAGGAGGGGGCCCGTATCTGGAGTTGCTATCATACATTACCTAAAATATCCTGGTTTCAACAAAAAAAAATTACCAGACACACAAAGAAACAGGAAAGTGGATCCATACACAGGAAGAAAAGCAGGCACGAGAACCTGCCTCTGAGAGGTCCCAGAGAGCATGATGAACCGGCAAAGCAGCCACTGTAAATACATTAGAGGAACCAGAGAAAAGTTTGCTTCAGGAGATATGAAGGAAGGCACGATGCTGACGTGTCATCCAGTAGAAAAGATCAATGAAGAGACAGAAATCATATAAAGGAACCAACCGGAAATTATGGGAAAGTACAGTAACCAAAATCAAAATCCCACGAGAGTACCTCAGCACTAGACATGAACTGGCAGAATTAGCAAAGCGGAGGACACATCAGTGGAGATTATGCAGCCTCAACCACAGAGAGAAAAGACAAAGGACAGAACCTTAGAGAAATATGGGACTGCACAATGTACGCATGGTGTGAAAACCAGTAAGAGACAGAAAGAAAAGGGCAGAAGAAATATTTGAAGAGATTCACAAAAATATCCCAAATTTGATGAAAAACTGCAATCTAAATCCAAGAAGCTAAACGATGTCAAAGTAAGAGAACTCAGTGAAGCTCTGGAAACTGGTCAGAGACCTACAGCAACCAAGTGAATGCTCAGTGAAGAAAGAGCCACATTTAAATGGGAGAGAATTCTGTGGCACCTTCCATCTCCCCAGTGCTGCACAGCACAGTAAGAGGGGAGCAGCAGCCTGGGCCCCCGGTCTCTTTCACAGCGTGGAGAGAGCAGAGAGGCCCTCGCCCCCACGTGAGGGCTGCCTGAAGGACTGGTCTTGGTGAAGCCTAACTGAGACTGAGTGAAAAGCACACATACAGACCCAGGGAAGATGTCCAGAAAAGGCCTCAGAAGAGCTTAGGCCTCCATGCTGCACTGGTTAGGGCAAGTCTTCCTTAACTTGGAGCTGGTCTGTGAAGACTGGGAGAGGTGGCCGTATTTATAATGCCACATTTTCAAGAAAAGATCACATGCATACAAAGAAACAGAAAAAATGGCCCACTCAAAGGAAAAAATGAATCTCCAAAAATGTCCCTGAACACATATAGACTTCATTCTTACTAGACAAAGACTTGAAAACAACTGTCTTAAATATGCCCAAAGAGGAAAACACAAAGAGCTAAAGGAAATCAGGAAAATGATATATGAATAAAATGAAAATATCAGCAAAGAGATAAAAATAACCAAACAGAAACTCTGAAGGTGAAAAATACAATCAATGTATTATAAAATTCACTAGATGAATTCAAGAGCAGGCTCAACCAGAGAGAAGAAAAAAGCACCAAACTTGAAGACAGGCCCTTTGAAATGATTAGGTCTGAGGAGGAAAAGGGAAGAAGAAAAATGAACATGGAGCAAGTGACTTGAGGGACACCATTAAACAATATACACGTTATGGAAGCCACAGAAGAAGAAATGGGGCAGAGAGCTTATCTGAAGAACTAATGCCCCCAAACTCTCCAAATTCGAGGAAAGACATGAATATACACATACAAGAAGCTCAAAAAACCCCAAGAAGGGGACTTCCCTGGTGGCATCGTGGTTAAGAATCTGCCTGCCAATCCCTGGTCCAGGAAGATCCCACATGCTGTGGAGCAACTAAGCCCGTGCGCCACAACTACTGAGCCTGCAAACCACAACTACTGAGCCCACGAGCCACAACTACTGAAGCCCGAGTGCCTAGAGCCAGTGCTCCACAACAAGAGAAGCCACCACAGTGAGAAGCCTGCACACCGCAACAAGAGTAGCCCCTGCTTGCTGCAACTAGAGAAAGTGCACACATAGCAATGAAGACCCAATGCAGCCGAAAATAAATAAATAAAATAAATTTTAACAAGCCCCAAGAAGGATAAACACAAAAAGACTCACACCAAGACACATTATAATCAAAACGTCAAAAACCAAAGACAAAGAGAGAATCTTGAAAGTAGCAAGAGAACAGCAGCTCGTCACCTACAAGTGATCCTCATTAAGGTTATAAGTGGATTTCTCAGTAGAAACCTCATAGGCCAGAGAGAGCTGGATAATATATTTAAAGTTCTGAAAGAAAAAAACCAAAAACAACAACAAAAAAACAACTATTAACCAAGAATTCTATATCTGGCCAAAAAACAAAAAAAAAAAAGTCCTTCAAAAATGAGGGAGAAGCTAAGACTTTCTCAGATAAACAAAAGTTGAGGGAGAACATTAATACTAGACCTGTCTTGCAAGAAATGCTATAGGCAGCCCTTCAAGTTGAAACGAAAGCATGCTAGACAGGAATGCAAAGCCATAGGAAAATACAAAGTTCTCACATAAAGGTAAACATATACAAACATACAGACCAGTAGTACTGTAATTTTAGCTTATAATTACATTTTTTACTCTTCTATTGGATTTAAAAAACGTAAGTCAGAAAACAACTGTAAGTCTATGGATACACAATATATAAAGATGCAATTTGTGACATAACATGGAGGGATGAAGGGGGAGGGGTCAGAACTGTACAGGAGGAGAGTTTTTGTACGTGATGGAAGTTAAACTGCGATCCGGTTACAATAGATCATGTATTTAGGACGGAATATGTAATTCCAATGGTAACCACAAAAATACCTACAAAATATACACAAGGGAAACAAGAAGGGGGTCAAAGAGTATCATTACAAACAATCAACCGGACATACAGGAAGACAGTCAGAGAGGAAATGAGGGCCAAAAACTGTAAGCTACGCAGAAAACAAAGACCCAAATGGCAAAAGCAAGTCCTTCCCTAACAGTAATTACTTTAAATGTAAATGGATTAAACTCCCCAAACGAGACACAGACTGACAGAATGGATAAAAAGACAGGATCCAACATTATGCTGTCTAGAAGAGACTCACTTTAGAGCTAAGGACACACATAGGCTGAAACTGAAAGGATGGAAAAGCCATGCCTAGCGGATAGTAACCAAAAGAGAGCTGGAATGTTTATACTAATATAAAACAAAATAGACCTTACACCAAAACTGGTATAAGAGACTAAAAAGGACATTATACAGTTTATTATTATTATTATTATTATTTATATATATCTTTGGCTGCGTTGGGTCTTTGTTGCTGTGCACGCGCTTTCTCTAGCTGCGACGAGCAGGGGCTACTCTTCTTTGTGGTGCGTGGGCTTCTCATTGTGGTGGCTTCTCTTATTGCAGAGCATGGGGTCTAGGCACATGGACCTCAGTAGTTGCAGCACACAGGCTCAGGAGTTGTAGCACGTGGGCCCTAGAGCATGAAGGCTCAGTAGTTGAGGCACGCGAACTCTAGCTTACACAGGCTTCAGTAGTCGTGGCACGTGGGCTCAGTAGTTGTGGCTTGTGGGCTCTAGAGCACAGGCTTGGGAATTGTGGCACAGGGGCTTAGTTGTTCCACAGCATGTGGGATCTTCCCAGCCCAGGGATCAGAGCCATGTCCCCTGCATTGGCAGGCAGATTCTTAACCACTGCACCACCAGGGAAGTCCAAAAAGCACATTATATGTTAAAAGGACATTGTATGTCAATTTACCAAGAAGACATAACAATCATAAAAATATATCCACCAAACCTCAGAGCTTCTAAATATATGAAGCAAACACTAACCAAATTGAAGAAAGAAACGGATAGAACTAAATTATAGTAGAAGACTTTAATATTCCACTTTCAAAAATGGATAGAACAACCAGACAGAAGTACAATTAGGAAACAGAGGGCTGAAAGAACACAGTAGACCAACTGGACCTAACAGACACATTACATAACACTCCACCCAAAAAACATAGAATACACATTCTTCTCAAGTAAACATGGAACATTCTCTAGGATACATCATAGCCTAGGTCACAAAAGAAGTCTTAATAAAAAGATTAAAATATATAAAGTATCTTTTCTTATCACAGTAGAATGAAACTAGAAATCAAAGCAGAAGGAAAACTAGAAAATTCACAAATATGTGGAAATTAAACATCACACTCTTAAACAATAAGTCAAAGAAGAAGTCACAAGGGAAATCATAGAATATCTTGACAAATGAAAATGAGAACACAACATACCAAATCTTATGGGATGCAGTGAAAGTAGTGATAAGAGAAAAACTTACAGCTATAGATGTTTACATTAAAAAAGAAGAAAGACCTTAAATCAACAACCTAACTTTACATCTTAACTAGAAAAAGAACAAACTAAACTCAAAGCTAGCAAAAGAGAGGAAATAAGAGCAGAGATAAACAAAATAGAGAATAGAAAAACAAAATAGAAAATTAACAAAACCAAGAGTTGGTTCTTTGAAAAGATCTACAAAATCGACATGCCTTTAGCTAGATTGACTAAGAAAAAAATAGAGAAGACTCAAATAACTAAGATCTGAAATGAAAGAGGCAACATTACTACTGTTTCTACAGAAATATTACAAGACAGTACTCTGAACACTCTAACACTAACAAATCAGACAACCTAGATAAAACTGATAAATTCCTAGAAACATGGAACCTACTAAGACTGAATCATGAATAAGTAGAAAAGGTGAGTACACCTGTAACTATTAAGGAGACTGAATCAGTAATCAAAAGCCTCCCAATGAAGAAAAGCCCAGGACCGGATGGCTTCACTGGTGAATTCTACTGAACATATAAAGAAGAGTGAACACCAATCCTCCTCAAACTCTCCCAAAAATTTGAAGAGGGAACACTTCCAAATTCATTCGATGAGACTACCATTGTCCTGATACCAAAGCCAAAGACACCACAAGAAAACAATGGACCAATATCCCTCATAAATATTGACTGAAAAATCCTCAACAAAATAAATACTAGCAATAGGAATTCAACAGAGTATTAAAACTATTATACACTATGATCAAGTGGGATTTATTCCTAGAATGCAAGGGTAGTTCAACATACAAACATAGATTAATGTAGTACACACCACGTTAACAGAATGAAGAGAAAAAAACCCACAAGATAATTTCAATGGATGCAGAAAAAGCATTTAAGAAAATTCAACACTCTTTCATGATAAAAACACTCAACAGACTAAGAATAAAAAGAAATCACCTCAGCATAATAAAGGCCATATAAAAAAGCCCACAGCTAGCATCAGACTTGATGGCAAAAGACTGAAAGCATTTCCACTAAGATCAGAAACAAGACAAGGATGCCCACTTCCACCATTTCTACTCAATATAGTACTGGAAGTCCTAGCTAGAAAAATAAGGCAAAAAATAAAAGTAATAAAGGGCAACCAAACTGGAAAAAAAAAGTAAAATTATCTCTGTTCACTGACAAAATGATCTTATATGTATAAATTCCTAAAGATTGTACAAAATACTGTTATAACTAATAAAAAATTTAGGAATGTTTAGGATACAAAGTCAACACACAAAAATCAGCTGTTTTTCTATATACTAATCATGAATAATCCAAAAAAAGAAATTTAAAAAATAATTCCACTTACAACATCATGAAGAAGAACATTTAGGAATAAACTTAACTAGGAGGCAAAGACCTGTGCACTAAAAACTACAACACACTGCTGAAACAATTAAAGAAGATACCAATAACTGCAAAGAAATCCTATGTTCACAGATTAGAAGACTTAATATTGTTAAGATTTCAATACTGCCCACCCAAAGTGATCTAATCTCTATCAAAATCCCAACAGTGATTTTTGCAGAAATAGAAAAATCCATCCTAAAATTCATATAGAATCTCAAAAGAGCCCTGAATAGCTGAAAAATTCTTGATAAAGAAGAACAAAGTTGGAGGTTTCACACTTCCTGATTTCAAAAATTGCTACAAAGCTACAGTAACCAAAACAGTGTGGTACTGGCATAAAGACAGACATGAAGAGCAGCAGAAGAAAATAGAGAGCCAAGAAATAAAGGCTCACATATAAGGTCAAATAACTTTCGGCAATGGTGTCAAGACCATTCAATGGGGAAATGACAATCTTTTCAATAAATGGAGCTGAGAAAACTGGATATCCATATGCAAAAGAATGAAATTGGACACTTACCTAACACCATATACAAAAATCAACTCAAAATGGATTAAAGACTTAAATGTAAGAGCTAAAACTATAAAACTCCTAGAAGAAAACATAGGACAAAAGCTCTATGGCACTGGATTTGGTGGTATTTTGCATATGACACCAAAGGAATAGGCAGCAAAAGAAAACAGAGAAATTGGACCTCATGAAAGTTAAAAATTTTGTGCCTTAAAGGACACTATGAACTGAGTAAAGAGGCAACTCCAGAATTGGAGACATATTTCAAATCATATATCTGATAAGGGATTAACATATAAAATATATAGAGAACTATAACTAAACAAACAAGAAAAACCCCAATTTAAAAATTGACAAAGTACTTGAATAGACAGTTCTCCAAAAGAGATAATGTCCATTAATAAATGGTCAATAATCATGTGAAAAGATATTCAACATCATTAATCATTAGAGAAACGCCAATCAAACCATAATGAGATATCGCTTCACACCCATTAGGATAACTATTATCAAAACAAAAACAGTATAAAAAACAGAAAATAACAAGTGTTGGCCAGGATGTGGAGAAACTGGAACCTTTGTGCACTGCTGGTGGGAATTTAAAATAGTATGGCCCCTATGGGAAACAGTATGGCGGTTCCTAAAAAAATTAAAAATATATAGAAATACCATATGCGCCAGCAAATCCCCCTCTGGGTATAAGCCCAAAAGAACTGAAAAGAGACCCAAACAGATATTTGTACACCCATGTTCACAGCAGCAATAGTCACAGTAGCCAAAAGGTGGAAGTGACCCACTTGTTCATCGATGGATGAATGGATAAAGAAAATATGGTCTATACAGACAGTGGAATAGTATTCAGCCTTAAAAAGGAAGGGAACTGTGACCCATACTACAATACAGATGAACTCTGAGGACATCAGACTAAATGAAATCAGCCAGTCGGAAAACGACAAATACTGTATGATTCCCTTTATATGAGGTCCCTAGAGGAGTCAGATTCCTAAGACAGGAAGCAGATGGCGGGGCCAGGGGCTGGGGTGGGGGACGGGGAGTTACTGTTTAATGGGGACAGAGTGTCAGCTGGGGAAGATGAAAACAGTTCCGTGGTTGCCTGGTGGTGATGGCTGCACAGCAACGCGAATGTGCTTGACGCCACTGAACTTAAAACGGTAAACCTTATGCTACGTGTATTTTACTACAGAACACAAAAGCTAACCAATGGAAGTATACATTTTTAATCCACAGATGTATGAATTAAGGGTTGGGGAAAACATGGCTTACAGTTAATATGGGGAAGGGGCTAAAACATGAGCGCGTGTTTTTCACTATTTCCTTTGGGCCGTGGTCTTGCATGTGGCTCACAGGCAGTTCCCGCCTGGTCAGGTGCCCACACGTGCAGCCCACTCCACACAGTTACCAGATTCCAGGTCACAGGTCAGACCCTTTCACTCCTCACAAGTCTGACATCATGAAGTCCACGCCTACCACCACGCATTTTTAGATCTCAATACTGCTGAGAAACTGAAGTTCGGCCATTTGCCACTTTACTCTCCTGATTCCCTTTCATACACCCTGTGTTCAGCCCCACTATTTTCATGGCATCATGTCCTACCTTTGCTTATAGGAACTCCTCAGCTAGATGCTATTCCTTGCCTACATCCACCTGATCCCTCAAGGACCAGCTTAAACATCACGTCCTTAATTTTTCTGATCCCCACAGAAGCAGCTGTTTTTGTCTCTCATTCCCACAGCACCTGTCTTGCACACACGTTTCTTTGGGTACCTGAGAACTGGCTGATCACAGCTCCATTAGACCATGAGTTCTCGGGAGGCAAGGCCACAGTTTATTCATTTCTGCAGCCCAAAACACTAAGCACCCAGTAACACTTGCTGAATGACATTAGCGGCCCAATAAAGGAACAAACCTCTCTACCTGACTCTGCACAGGTAGGGATGTGGAATACGGTGTCCAGTCTGGGTGACACATTTAAGCGGTTCATGGTCAAACTATTGCACAATCCATTTAGCGAAGGGTCACATGTAGAGACAAATGACATAAACACATGAAAAGCTTGGCCAGGAAAGAAAAACACTCAGGGAAAATACTGAAATATCTGCCATCCAAGTAGAAGCCAGATATTTAATTCTGTGCACTGGAGCAACAATCACCTCCAAAAGTGAGTAAATGTTTCAGGGAGACAGATTTCGGCTCAATTTTTTAAAAGTTCCAGTAAACGGAGCTGTCCAATTATGTAACAGGACTCAAAGTAGTGGCCACGTTGTTGGAAGGGGTGACACACACAGAACAGAAAATCATCTGTCCTAAGATTTTCTGTGTCAGCAAAAGTTTGACCAGAACAATCTAAGGCTGTTTATTCACTCAGCTCACTTACCTGCCTCATACTACTATAGGCCCCAGTGACACAGCAGTGGCCAGGCACAGTTCTAACCGCTTGGCCCTTTTATAAGCTCCAAAGGACTACTTAAATACGTAGAGAAAGAAGACAGAGGCTAGAAAGAGACCAACACATATGTGAGAACCTGAGAGGTGATGAGTGAGCATTCAAACCACCGTGGAAAGAATGGACTCTCCAAAAAATGAAGCAGGGACAACTGACAAGTTATAAAGGAAAAAATGAACTGGATCCCCACACGTCCTCAGCTTCAAGTCCAGGTGGAATTAAAGAAGAAGGTTTCTTAAATAAGACACAAAAAGCACAAACCAGAAAAGAAAAAGAGTGATAGTCAACCATGTTAAACTTCCAAACTTCAGTTAACCAAAAGATCCCAAAAAGAGAGTAAAAAGAAAAGCCAAATCTGGGTGATTTTCCAATACATATCACCAGAGGACTAGTATCCAAAATACATAAAGAACGCCTATAAATCAGTAACAATAAATAAACAAAACAACCTAATAGAGAAATAAGCAAAATATCTGAACGTTTTGCAGAAGAGGAAGCTCAAATGACCCGTAAACACGTGAAAAGATGTTCAACGTCATCAGGGAAATGCAAAGCTAAAGCCACAATGAAATACTATCTCATAAATGCCAGAATGGCAATAATTAAATATATCAACAGTTGGCAAGGATGTAGAGTAATGGGAACTGTTAATACCCTGCCAGCGGCGGGGTAAGTGGTAAGACCACGTGGAAAAACATTTTGGTATCACCTCGTTAAGGAAGAAATCATGCTTCCTCTGTGGGCCAGCCGTTCATCTTCAAAATGCCTACTCTAGGGCTTCCCTGGTGGCGCAGTGGTTGAGAGTCCGCCTGCCGATGCAGGGGACGCGGGTTCGTGCCCCGGTCTGGGAAGATCCCACATGCCGCGGAACAACTGGGCCCGGGAGTCATGGCCGCTGAGCCTGCGCGTCCGGAGCCTGTGCTCCGCAATGGGAGAGGCCACAACAGTGAGAGGCCCGCGTACTGCAGGAAAAAAAAAAAAAAAAAAAGCCTACTCTAAAATAGCGAGTCTTGTGTACGTGCACCGGGCCATACGGTAAGAATAGGCATAACCATGTTGTATTGGAGAGCAAACTAGAAACAGCAGAACTGATACACTGTGGTTATGAGTCATCCTAGGGAAGACTACAGTAATGAAAAAGAACAAACCCCAGTTACAGGTACTAACATGCATCAATCTCTAAAACATAACTGCTGAAGGAAAAAAGTGCAGAATACAAATGCATGATTCTACTTAACATAGAGTACTAAAACAAGCCAAAAGGAACAAGGTACGGTTTAACGATACATATGTTTGGCGGCAAAACTGTAAGGAAAAGCAAGGAATTCTCGCTAGTGGTCACCCTGGTTGTGGTGGGGGGGGCTGGGGGGTGGTATGAACCAGGGGATCAGGAGGCTCCTGCCGGAGTGTGGTCTTCCTAGAGAAACTGGAAGGAGCACGTGCGGGATACACGTTTGCCTGAACAACGTATAAGTCAATGGAAATCTGAAAATAAGATTGAAAATCGTAATTTCACGCACCTATCCCAACAGTTTATGCTTGTGCATCTTCCGCGTATTATTTCGACTCTCAATAACGTGAAGTATAGCTCAAATACGCAGTGCAACCATACAGATGGGTCTGTCTTCCAGAAGATCACTGCTCAAACTCACAACACAGGTGCAGTGAGGGGCCGCGTGCAGTCCGGCCCAAACTGCCGCTGAGGCGCCAAGAGGATGAGGGGCACGCGGTCGGGACGGGACCAGCGCCGGCCTCTCCCCGCTGCTCTCCTCCCAGAACAGGACCGGTGAGGCCTTTTCCCTCCGGATCCCCCGCCCACGTCCACCAGGCTCGCGGCCAGGGCAGGACAGCGGCTCTCGCCCGCAGGCCCGTCCGGAGGCTGAAGGCAGGACCGCGTGGCCCAGCCGAGGACAGCAGGGCCGGTGTAGCCTTCCAGACGGGGTCCGCGGGCGAGGGCGGAACGGACGGGCCCGAGGCCCGGGGAGCGGGCGGACACGGACCAGCGGACCCGGGCAGGGGTGGGGGGTCGCGGAGGCGACGGACCAGTGGGCCTGGAAGCCCGTACCCGCCTACCCGCGCACTGTGCGGACAGTAGCTCTTGCTGAAGATGACCACTCGGTGGCCCTCGATAAGGCCCAGCAGGCGGCGCCGAAGCTCCTCGCGGGCCGCGGAAGACAGGCGGCTGGTCCCGGGGGCGGACAGGCGGGCCCGGCGCCCGGGCGGCGACCGCGGCACGGATACGCCGCGGACATTGCCCAGTCGGCGGTTGGGGGCGGCGCCGCTCGCTGGTCCCGGGGACGTCTGCGCCCGCGAGGGCGGCGGCGGCTGCGGCGGCAGCTGCGCCAGGGCCGCGGTGTCACTCCCGGCTGGGCCGGGCCTGCCCGAAGAGGAGACACCGGCTCCGGCAGAGCAGACGAAAGTTAGGCAGGGACCCCGAGTGCCGCCCACGCCCTGCAACGGCCGCTGGCTCCGCCCCGGCTCGCCCCGGCCCGCCCCCGGCGCATGCGAACTAGGTCTCTGCTCGGCCTCTGTGGGGACTTGCCTGCCCTTCGCAAAGGGGCGGGTGCCGAGCTATATGGTCTTGTTATCCCAACGTTGGTACGCGCACCGCGGGACCGCCCAGTCTCCGTGTGACCTCCCAGGGGTGACCCCTGTGGAGGACTTACTTCCACTCCACAAACCCCTTTAGGCCACCTTAAAAATAGATATATGGTCTTCAGTGAGGATGGATGTCTCAATCTTTGGAAAGAGTGAATAAATAAAACCATCTTTAGGAAAGATGGCTATTTTTTAAAGCTTATATCCAGCAAAGTAAATAAAAATACTACTGTGTTTCTTATCTCTACCAAGTTTTTAAAGGAATTTCCTAGGTCGCTACCCCTCAGTCCCATACTGCATAGAATTCTGGAGGCACTTCTAATAAAGGGACCCTGAAATCATCTGTGCCAGAACAGGAATCCTGTATCCATCATTTGGGTGGCTGGGTGGGGGATCTCAGGGCTAACTTGCTCACCATGACTTACAGCCCCCTGTGGATGTAGGATGAATGTATTAAACCCCAATAAAGAGAGATATTCAACCACAAGACCAGCAGGCGTGGCCTGGTCCCTCGCAGGGGTCATCTCCTGACACCTTGTGGTTCCCGGTGCTTCAGCCACACTGGCTTTCTCCCTGTGCTTCAGTTACGTCAAACACAGTCCCGCATTAGGGTCTTTGCATTTTCTTTTCTTTTTTTTTTTTTTTTTTTTTTTTTCTGTACGCGGGCCTCTCACTGTTGTGGCCTCTCCCGTTGTGGAGCACAGGCTCCGGACACGCAGGCTCAGCAGCCATGGCTCACGGGCCCAGCCACTCCATAGCATGTGGGATCTTCCCGGACTGGGGCACGAACCCGTGTCCGCTGCATCAGCAGCGCCACCAGGGAAGCCCTGCATTTTCTGTTTACTCAGCCTAGATGTTCTCCCTCATCCAGCAAATCTAGCTTTTTCTAGGGGGCAGTATGAGAGGGAGATGCCTGAGGTCATTTCTCAGGCAGGCTGAGGTCAAACCAGGTCTCCTGCTGACCATTCACTCACAGCCCCTTGCAGGTTCCTTTCTAAGTATCACCTACTTTACTGTGGAATTGGCTTTATGGCTACAAATATGATAGTAAGGAGAAAGGGCTGCCTACAGCTTCAACTTAGGTTTATTGTCCTCAACACCCTTGTGCCAAATTTGTTATCTACTTGGCCCTGAGGATGGCTCTAACCTTAGTTTTCAAAATTTAAGAGTTTCACAGGCTTCCTTACGATGAAACATCCCGTCCCCTCCCCGTCCTCAGCCTCTGGTCCTCTCCTTGGCCAGAGGCTGGGTCATTGAGAGAAAGGATAACACATTTCTTTCTGCTTCCCTGCTTCCTGGGTTTTCCTTTGTATCCTGTTCATGGCCTTACATCTAGTTGATCCATCAAAGCTTCACTGGTGGGGCCTTTCAGAACTATGACACTGTTTTTAGGAAACTGTATTTTAATTAAGCTCTGAAAAAGCACAGGCTCTGAAGCCAGACAGCCTGGCTCAGAATCCCAGCCCCACTGCTTCCCAGTCAGTGGTCTGAGACAAGAGTCATAGGATGAGACTAATACCAGTTCCTACCTCAAAGGGTTGATGTGAATTTACAAGAGTCAATACACATAAAGTGCTTAAGACAGCATCTGGCACCTGGTAAGCCCACAATCAGTACCTGTGTGAAGTTTCATTATTTACTCCTCCCAACAGCCCCAGAAAGGAGAGATCATTGTCTCCACCTGAGAGGTGAGACAGCTAAGGATGGAGATGAGAACAGGATCTTCCCAAGGCCACACAGATGTCGGAGGAGGGACAGACTCGGGTCTCGGGCCCTTCCCTCTGGGGTACTGCCTTCTCCAGAATCAGCACGGCAATTCCCTTCAATTCCCTTTATTATGGAAGCCAGCTCAAGTTGTGGGTTTTGTTACTTGCAATAAAAAGCATCTTAACAAATAAAAATATTTCAGGATTATGATGTTAGGTGCAGAAAAATTCATGACTCATAATTTGTTAATGGAGTATATTTTTAATCATAAAATATCCTTCTTTGTCCTTGTTAACTCTTCAGTTGTTAAATTCTATTTTTCAAAATATTACTGTGGCCCAATCTACTTTCTTTTGTTGGTATTTATAAACATATCATTTTCTATCCTTTAATTTTCAACATATATTTGTCTTTTTCTTCCATATTTGTCTCCTGGGGCAGCAAACAGCCTAATTAATCACCTCTTATCCCTTGTAAGTCCTTAATTCATTGAAGTCAGATTCAAGAAATCAGATGATAGAGCCAAGAAGACATTGACACAGAAACTAGATTAGTGGTTGCCTCGGGCTGGACAGCAGGGGAGAAAATAGGGAGGCATGGGGAGTGCGGGCTAAGGGTTATAGGATATTTCTTGAGAAAAAAATGTTCTAAAATCATGGCGATGGATGCATAACTCTGTGAATATACTAAAAGCCTTTGAATTTACACTTTAAATGGGTGCATTTCATGGCATGTGAATTAAGTTGTTAAATAAAGAAAATACGAATAAATAAAACAAGAAACAATTAGAAAACTGGAACTCTTAGAAATTTGATGTATTGTTGCCAAAACTTATTTATATATAAAAATATTGTACATAATATATATTATGTATATTATATATAAGTATGATATGAATTATATATATTACATAATTATCTACACTTATATATTTCTATGTATACGCACGTGTCTATGTATAAGAAAATTTCCCACAATATGGCACAATAAAGAGGCAGAAAATATGAAAGAAGATAAGAAACCAAGAAAACCAATCCATGAGGTTACAATGTCTGTCCAATAGAAGCTCCAAAAATATAGACAGAGAAAAAGGGACAGAAATAGGACAATAATAGTAATAATAGGAGACAACTTCCCAGCACATGAGCCTTCAGGCCAGAAGGGCCCTCTGAGTGCCCAGCATAACGGATCAAAAAGACCCACAAGACAGCAGCACAAAATTTCAGAATATCAAGAATAATGGAAATATCCTACGAGCTTCCAAAAAAGGTGGGTGTGGCAGGGGATGCATTTGGCATCAGATGCCTCACCAGTAACTCTGGGTGCTGGGGGGAAGAGGAACACCACCTCTAAATTTGTGAGGAACATTAATTTTGCACCTAGACATCTAGAATAAGCCAATGTTTAAAGGCAAAGTAAAGGTGTTTTCAGACATAGAAGGACTCAGGAGGTTGACCCTGCACAGAGCATTTCTCAAGAAGTTATTTGAGGATCTCCTCCACCCAAATGAGGAGCTAACCCTTGAAGAAATGCTCCAGCCAATCCGCCATCCCACAGAGCAGTTGTTTCAAAGAGAAGGAGGAAAATGTTCGGGAAAAAACCGGAGCCTGGGCAGCAGCCCCCTGCTGCTCCTCAGTGCAGAGGGCTCACCAACCCGGCCTCCGCGGACACCCACTGTTTGTAAAGTTTCCTTAGTGGGAGGCTGCTTTCCTATCACCGAGCCCCAGAGGGCAGAGAGTGGGGGAATAACCCAGAGACGTGGCTATCCAGCTGGGTGACACTGAGTGGGCCCAGGACGGGCAGAAAAATAAAGGCAGCGGGTGTGTCAGTTAGCTGCTGCTGCGTAAGGAACCATCCTTCATCAACAGCCCTCGGTGCTCGTGGTCTGAGGAGGCAGGGTTCTGCCCTTCTGAGCCGGGCTCTGCGGGGCTTGCTGCCGTGTCAGCTGTGAGTCAGCCCTGAGTCAGCGTGTGGCCTCACTCCTCTCCGCGCAGCTTCCTAGCACATCCGGAGATTCAGCTGGGACAGCTGGGTGACTCATCCTGCAGCAGGCAGGCCCAGAGATCTCTGAGAGACAGGAAGCATGCAAGGCCTCCAGAGGCCTTGGCTGGGAACCAGAACACCTTCTCTTTTGCGACTTCCTGTCGACCAAAGGGCCAGAGAGAGGTATCCTGCCCTCCTCCTGACAGGATGGGCTGCAGTCCCATCACCAAGGACATGCACACAGGGAGGGGACAAAACCGGGGCTTCTTTTGCCAACAGTCTCCCACGGGGAAAGAAAACAAGGATTTCAGAAGGTAGCAGAAGGGAACCTCTCTTTCTCCACTCCGGGTGTTCTGAGTCGTTCAGACTTTGCTGTGCTTCTCTCCCTGTTTTCCGCACGTGGAGGAGCCTTTGGTCAGCCCAGCACGGCTCCCCTGAGCCAAGGGACCCACCAGAGTGGGATTCAGGTCCTGCTGGAGCAGAGACTCACTCTCCCCTCCCAGGCGTGGAGGCACCAGAGGGTCAGGCTGGGCCACTCAAGTGAAGGGAGAGCTGCCCCCGCCCGTTTCCTGGCGTTGCTCTTTCCAGAAAGCAGCCGGGAAAGGTAGCGGGGAGGTCTGAGTCATGGAAATGCCTGTGCAGGCGGAACCTTCTGAGTTTCTTTAAGTTACATAAACGGAAGTCAGGCCGGCAGGTCCGACTGTCTTTTTTTTTAGAAGAGGTGTCAACAGTTTCTTTGCCTTGGAAATGCCTACGCTCCAGAGTCCTTAGTAAACAGGGTCAGGAAGGGATGGTGGCACATTCGCACCGCGGCCCCCAGCCCTCCAGGGAAGGGGCGGAGGACTCTCTGCCGTTATTGAAAGCAGAGCCTCTCGCCAACAGCGCGTGGCCTCCTTCAGGTCCCAGCGGGAAAGGCGGCTCCAGCCCCGAAGGTAACTCCGCGGGGAGGGCGGAGGCCGCTGGGGGCGGCCTGCCCACTGCGCCAGCCCCGGGTCCCCGCGGGGAGATGTCGGGCTCGGGCCCGGAAGTTGCCGTTCCCGCACGGCCCGGGGATTCTTGGACAACTGGGCCGGGAAGGGTGCAGCCTCAGATGCAGAGCAGCTGTAAGCCAGAGCGAGCGGCGGATTGGAGCGCAGCGCGGGACCAGGGCTCGCCGGCCGCTGGGCGGACTGGCTGCGCTCTCCGCGGTCGGTTCCCGGAGGTGATTCCTCTGCCGCAGGCGCGCTCGTCTCTCAGCGCCCGTGCAGCAGGGCCCGGGGCCTGGCACCGCTGGAGGATTCCTGCCGGGATTCCGCGCGTTCCGAGGCGCGTCCGCCTGCCGAGCAGCGCCGCAAGGACGCCCTCGCGTGGGGGCCCGCCCAGCGTCACTTCTGCGGCCGGCCGTCAGGTGGCAGTAGCTGCTCGGGAAGCGGGCGGCGCGAGGCGCTTCCTCTCCGCGCACCTGGACGCAGGTGCGTCCCCGCCGCCCGCGCCGGCGCACCTGGGCGCCTCGGGACCGCGGGGGCCGGCCCCCGCAGGACGTCTCCCCATTCAGCAACCCTCGCTCCGGGTCTGGATTTCTCCTCTTAAACAGGTCAAGCCCGTCTCGGGTTCACGGAGGAAACAGGTATGAGCGCATGGCGTGAACCCTGGAGGGTTCCATAGAGCGGAAATGCCTAGTGTGGACTCCCTGATGAACCGGAAGAGCAGAGGCGTGCTCTGTTCTCAAGGAAGGTCCTGGTCGGCCACCGAGAGCCCCGCCCTGCGCAAGAAGGCACGTGCACAGGCAGCGACGTAAGGAAGGACGGACAGAAAGTGTGCTGCCGCTTGGCCTGTATTGACTCATTGAAACCGCACGGTAGCCTTCTGATTCTGAGCTACTTGGATTGTCCCCATTACACAGACAAGGAAACTGAGGCCCAGAGAAGTCGTGAGTTGCTGGAGCCCACATCTTAGTAAGTGGCCAAGGGAGATGCAGAACGGAAGGCGGGGCTGAGGAGGGGCGGAGACAGTGAGCGAAGGGCGAAAAGGCAGGAGAAGGATGCCCGCCAGGGGCAGCGTGGGACCCCCGCCACAGCCCACAGCTGTAGGCCACCCGCATGGCATGGCACTTCTCCCCAGAGGCCTGGGCAGGGAGACGGCACGCCCTCTGGGAGCCGGGCCCAGGACCCCTTGCAGACAGTTTTGGACCACACTCTGCCATCAGCCCAGACTGTGACATGTTCTCAGAGCCCTTGCACAACCCGTCATTTGTAATGCTATACTTGTGTGATTTTCTGATTAATGTCTGGCACACCCCCTCCCCCAGAGCGGAAGGGCGGGGAGCAGGCCATGTGGTCACCACTGTGTCATCAGTGCTAGGTGTGTGCTGGCACACGGCTGACACGGAAAGTAGGAGTGAAAGCAGAGAACAGAAAGTCCACCCGGGCGAGGGTGCAGGATGGGGTCTCTGGGGGTGCGGTGTGCACGATCACCTCTTGTGTCGGCCCCTCCTGTCTCAGGCTCTGGCTCTCTCCTTGAACACATCAGTGTCCTTTAGCACACGGGAGCTGGAGGGATGCTCGCCGGTTGCAGACAGCGCTCAGAGAACAAGAGTGAACAAGCTGCTGATGGCTCTGAGGCCACATCCTGAGCTGCTTTCCAGCTGTGAAATAATCGAAGTGCAGCCACCCCGTTTCCCTGGAAGGGCTGTCTCAGGAACGTGAGCGGGAGGCGACAAAGCTGGCTGTGTCCTGGGGCCGGCGTGGGGTGGGGTGGGTGTCACTCGCTGCCCTTTCCCCTTTCCTCCCAGGGACTGGTAATGGCCTCAGAAAACTGGAGCCTGCATGTTGGCCTCTGATTTGGGTCCTGTTCATTTGCAGGAATGATTTCACCTAAAAGAATTCACTTTATTCCTCAACTGCAGAGGTGTCCTCTGCTGGTTAAAGATGCAGAATAATAGTTTTTGGCGATCTGGCCCCTTTCTGCAAGTTCCAGTATCTAATTTGGAAGAACAGTCATTGTCGATTGTTAGAATCCTGGTGGTTTCCTTTCTTTATTTTCTTATCTTGCAGCATTATTTGTGCTTCTTGCCTTTAAACGGTGATGAGCGAGAATCTTCTGAGAGGAGGGGTCTGCGTGCTCCTCCCTGCTTTTGCCGTTCTCCTTTTTTAACAGCTGCAAGAATTAGCATCTACATAAACTCAGCCAACAGGAATGCGTACATACCACTGCTTTGTGAATCTGACAGATGGTAGCAGTGGGCAGCAAACCTGTGGACTAGAAAACCTATGAAACAGGCCTCAAAGCACCATTCTTCTGTCAAGTTGTGATGAAGGATATCTACAGACTCAGGGAAGAAAACTCAACCAACCAGGGAGTGTGGGTGAATTTCTTAGGTCTGGCCAACAAGCTGTTTATAACACACATGAGACTGAAATTCTAAGTTGCAAAGATATCAAGGCTGGGCTTGGAGGAAGATCTTGAGTTTTCTCCATTTACAAAGTCTGTGAATTTGGTACTATACTGTATTTATCCCAGTCTCAGAGAAACAGGAGACACAGAGCCTGAATCTTATGAAATCCAGAAAGGGGAGGACTTGGGAATCCAACTAGTGGCATTTGGGGCTTGTCCTGCAGGAGTGGGGCGGGGTTACAAGTTTCTGTCCATCCGACTGAGAAGCTCTGGGCCAACCCCACCCATCCCACATGCAGGTCCCTGCAGGGTGGCATGCAGGGTGGCTGAGAAAGGTCAGCCATGAACACTCAGCAGCACGCACAGGCGCCACCTGGGGCCGATGTCCTTACTTGCCTCCCACATTCACCTGTGCCCATGCTGGGCTTTCCTTTTTTTCCCAATCCTTCTGCAGATGGCTCAACTGATGTTATTTTCCTGGCTCAACCCTTGGACTTTGGAGGGATTTCCACACATCCTAGCTTCCTCCTCCTCTTTCCTCCCCTAGGGGGGACACCTCAACCTAACTCTGACTCCCAAGGACCCACCAACCAGTTCCCTCATGGGCCCCAAGCCAACCTGTAAACCAGGGGTGAAATGAGCTACCACTTTGGAGCAGTGGGAAGGAGTGCCTGGGAGGGGAGAGAAAGGAGGTGGAAGGCAAGCGTCTGTAGGTTCAAAGGGGCCACTATTCTCACCAGACACGGCTGACGTGAGCCCCTCTGATCGGGCTCCATTTCAGCACCAGTGCCGCTAACTGCTCAGATCTGTTTGCAAATCTGTGTGATGATTCGAGACTGAATATGAGTAATGAGAAAGGCTTTCCACTGTGTTCTCTAAATAGTAACACTACAAAAGAGTGAGGGATCAAATTTATAGAGAGAGCAGGACAGGAATTTTGAATAAGTATAATTAATGGCTTCAGAGAGATGCACGAGGATATGGCCTTTGTAAAAAAAAAGATATTAAAAACTTGACTGCTAAATTAGGAAAAACAAAAGCTCAGTGGATGGGTTGAAAAATGGAATATTCACATTCTAGGAAACCTAAGTGAGGAATTATCATAAGAGTACAAAGAAATAGAAAGCATGAAACAAAAGTCAAGCGACGCGAAGGACAGAGTAAAAAATTGTAAAAGCCATCAAATAGGGGTTCTGGAAAGAGGGAATAGACAGATTGGAAGGGAGGAGATTTTCCAAGAAGTAATAGAGGAAATTCCCCCCCAAACTGAAGAAATGCAGGAATGCTGAGACTGATGGGCCCCTCAAGAGATCAGCATGACAGCAGAGCAGTATCTTCAAAGTTCTGGGTGAAAATCACTTGGAACCTATAACTTTATATGAAGCCTAACTATTCAGTATTACAAAGCTATCATTCATTGTGAAGGCAAAATAAAGATATTTCCAGGCATGAAAGAAGCCAAACATTTAAGGCCCACAGACACTCTCTAAAAACAAACAAATGCTGGGTGGTGAGCTCTAGCAAGAATAAAAATGATAGGGTACAAAGGTGATCAAATAAAACAATAAAAGCTATCTTTTAAGAGTAAATGAGTGTTGTCTGTTTAAAATAAGACATTTTAATTAACAACGTGATACACCACCTGGAAAAGTGACAGTGTCCTCAAATGCTAAACAGTCGTGCCCTGTCCTGAGTGTGTATCCAAAAGGAATGCATAGATACCTGTTCTAAAAGACAGGTGCTAGAATGTTCACGGCGGCGTAGTTTGCAACACCCACACATTGGGGCCAACACAAACTTCACCTTCATAGAAGAGACCACCTGTGACACACCTGTAGAAGGGATGAGGAAAGCACCACTACCACGTGCTCCTGTGTGGAGGAGTCTCAGAGGCGTGATGCGGAGCAGAAGAAGCCATACACAAGGGAACAGACACGGTGATTCAAACATACAGGTTGAGAGACTTCACACACTGACCGATGGTGACGGGAGTGGTGCTGTGGTGTACCTGTGGCGGCAACGACGGGAGGCTCAACAGAGGCTTGTCGAGAACTGGCGGTGTTCTGTGCCCCTCTGGGTCCTGTTTGCAGGGATGTGTTCACCCTGAAAAATTCATCAAGTTGTACACTTAAGATGTGGGGCATGTAACGTATGTCTTTATACTTTAATGAAAAAAAATGATCACGGAATAAAAATTCTAGGGAACTGGTAAATGGAGCAGAGGGAAGTAGCACGTATTGTCTGACTTGAGGTGATTTAACTACAGATAGTGTTTTATAAATATAACCTTAATTAATTATTTTTAAAGGGTAAAAACATTTTAAGAAAATTCAGTTGGTATAACAAAATGTAAGAAAGGGGAGAAAGAAACAAAAAGTATAACACAAAAACAACAACAAAAAAATGGAACAAACAATTCTAATAATTATCAGTCATCACAATAGATGTGGGTTAAATTCATTAATTAAAAGAAAAAAACTCTGGTTGGATAAAAGTACAAATTATGTGAAACATATCTAAAAGAAATAATCCAGGAAAAATGAATCAATCAACAATCCACAGGGTAACTAATGATCGTTTTACTGCACTTAAAGCACAACTTGAAAATACATAGAGCAGAAACCTGTCAGAATTACAAATAGAAAACTAGATCCTCAATGTCTTAGGGAGCAATTTTGACAAAACTCATAGAAATGAATAAGTAAAAAGAGGATTTCAATAAAATAAGTAATGAGCTTAATCTAATTACCATTCTACTCAACTGGCAGAGATTATATATTCTTTTAACCACAAATGGAATATTCTGAAAAACTGACCTATGCAAGGCCGTAAAGGAAATCTTAATAAACTTCAGAGCTGCTATTATTTAGGCTGATTGAAATAGGATAAAACTAGAAGTTAACAAAAACATTTTAATAGCTCTTGAATTAAAGGGAAAATTAAAATATAGAATGTATGAACTAGTTAATGTCTGAACAATCACAGATGCACCATATTACAGAATCTGTTTTTCTGCCACAGCAATACTCAAAGGAAAAAGTATGACTTATATGCATTTATTAGAAAACAAAAAAAGATTGAAAATAAATGAACTAAACTTTCAAATAAAGAAACTATTTAAAAACCATTTAAACAATCCAAAAAAGTAGAATGATGGGATTAAAGCTAAAGTAGAAATTAATAAAATACAAACAAAAGCAATGCAGCTGGTCAATGAAGTAGATGTTTCAGTAGATGAAGAGACAAAGGAGAAGAGCTCAGGAAAATAAAGCTATATGCCGATTTTCTTCATAAACACGGGCGCAAAACACCCAAATAGAATGCCGTATAGAACGGAAACCTGAGGGCCACACAGACGGTGGGGTGCTGCCCATAAGGTCACTCTGCCTAAGAATCACTCTATCCTTACTGCAGTCTTAGCGTGTATCCCCGGCTCTGCCTTCCTCTCTCCCTCCTCTCTTCCCCCCACCCCCATCTCTCTCTCTAATTGTGTATACATCTATCTAGTTTTCATCTATATGTCCAGCTATATGTCTTCCAAATATGTTTATTTGTGAGTCTCTTGGCCTTTGTTCTCTAATTTGTCTTCTTTCTTTAGTTTCACATTTTTAGTTTCTTTGTGTCTAGATGTTTGTGTGAAAGTGTCTTTTTTCCACTTTCGTTTTTTTTTTTTTTTTTTTTTTGCGGTACGCGGGCCTCTCACCGCTGCGGCCCCTCCCGCTGCGGAGCACAGGCCCCGGACGCGCAGGCTCAGCGGCCATGGCTCACGGGCCCAGCCGCTCCGCGGCACGTGGGATCCTCCCGGACCAGGGCACGAACCTGCGCCCCCCGCAACGGCAGGCGGACTCCCAACCACTGCGCCACCAGGGAAGCCCCTCCACTTTCTTTTTTAACCTTTTTTTCTGTTTCTCTCCCTTCATTAAAAAATATCAAAAATATGTAAATGTTATGTTTTTATTAATTGAATGTGTTCCGTGTTTTTAATTTTAAATTATGATGAACAGAACATTTTTATAGTATTATATTTTAAATTAAATTGATTTTTATTTTTTAAAAATTAGCAAATTCAGTTTGGCAGTATATTAAGAGACATTCCAAGAATGCAGATATGTGTTCAACTTTAGAATAAAAATCTACCGGTTTAAATCACTGCTTTTCTAGAGTACAAGAAAGATCACATAACTATTTTCATAGAGGACAAAAACACTTTTGAAAATATTCAACATATATACTTTGACGATAAAAGACAAAGAAAGCTTCTAGCAAATTAGGTTCTTTCTTAATATGATAAAGGGCATCAAAACTCTACAGTAATCGTCACCACTTGATAATGAAATAAAGAGTCAGTGTTAGTATCATTGTGCTATTCAACCTTTTTATTGGAGATTCTAGCCAGTACTATAATACGAGGGAAAATGTCATTAATACTGGAAAAAAGGAACAAAACTGAGATTATCTGCAGACCATACAATGATCTACCTGGAAAATTCTCAAGAGAATCTATTGGCAAAACCAATAAGAGAGTTTAACAGTGCAGCCACATATAAGATCAGCATAGAAAAACTCAATAGCTTAATTACATACTAGCAAAAACCAATTATAAAATGAAATGAAAAATGAACTCATTCTTGAAAGCAGCAAATTCCATAAAATATCTAGAGAGAAACCTCATAAGAATGTTTAAATACTAAATAAAGAAAGCTACCAAACTTTACTGAAAGGCCTTCAAGAAGAGTTAGCTATATCAGCTCTCCCATAAATTAATCTATAAATCCAATGGAACCCCAGTTGAAATCTCAGGAAGACTGTTAATGGTATATGACAAGATGATTTCTTTCCCCGAGAAGGGAAATCTCCAGAGGTGGTCAAGAAAATTTAAAAGAGAAAAACAATGAGGGGACTTGCCTTGTCAGATATCCAAATATCTGATAAAGTTATAGTAGTTAAATCAGTGGTGAGTTGCTATAAAAAAGCTAAAGAATAGAGAAACAAATCTAGCAGTGTACTATGTACATACGGAAAATAGTTTATCATGAAGTTGGCTTTTTAAATTCAGTGGCAAAACAAAATATTCAATAAATGATAAGGGCTATATATAAAATCTACATAATTGGCTATTTATACGAAAACATTCTATCCAGCATAATCCCATAGCATAATAAAAAATAAACTGCAAATGGTTTTAAAAGGTAAACGTTAAAAAACTGTTTACAAGTTCAGTAGGAGATACTTCCTTATTAATACGTAAAATCTACAACCCAAAAAAGAGCATGAATTAGATATCTGAATGAAAAAAGTTTGAACTTGTTTGTCAAAAAATGACCTACAGTTAAAAGACAAGTGGCAGATGGGAGAAAATAGAGCACTGGAAAAGAGGAGTGACAGCTAGAGCTTATAAAAGCTCCTGCAAACCAGTAACGAAAGGACCCAAACCAAAACAGAACAAAACAAGCAAGGGGGGCCAGGTGTATGAGAAGGTGATTCACAGATAAAAGAGTATCAAGGACCAGCACAAATGTAAAGATGCTGAGCTTTAGATACAGTAATAGTCAGGGAATTGCAACTAAAATTAAAACAAATGTTCTTCTCTATCACACAGGTGAAAACCTGGGAGGCTATCTTGAAGCTCCATTTGCAATGCAAACACAAGGCTTCCACTTAGAGGGTATTTTGTTTAGCATGGCTGAGAGGGGTGACGGAGATGATGGGAGGGAGGTAACGGTCCCCCCCAACGCTCTGGTGTGGCCGCTGCTCTGGCATAGGCCGCTCTGAAGGAGCCTCCTATGGCTGCTCAGAGCTCATGGGGCACTCCCTGGTCGGTCCCTCCCTTCCCCTGCTAATAGACGCAAAAGGCTGGAAAACCATCTTGCCAAGTAGGCAACCAGGTTTACCACTGAGCTCTCTGAGGAATCCTGTCAATTTGTAGCTCTTATTACAGCCCAGTGTTACTTCCTTAAAGTCTGTGCATACATTTTAATGATTCATAAAACTCTGTAAGAGTCCCATGGTGGGGAGTGGATGCAGCTGCAGGGGGTGCAAGGGATCGAGAGTGGGGCAGGGAGCCAGTACCAGGACGGTCTCCCCAGCAGACCCTCTTGCCCTCCCTCACCCCAACCCCCTTTCCCGGGCCTTCACCCCAGTTCCCAAGCCCCGCACCCAAGGGCCCGGCAGGCCATGCTTCAAGGGAGGCGCCACAGCCAGGTGGGACCCTAGAAAGGGCTCTGGCTTCTGAGACGTTGGGACCAGGGTTCAGATCTCATGTCTGCCTCCTTCCTGCTGTGTGACCTCAGGCAAGCCATGTCCCCTGTCTGAGCCTCAGCTGGCAGGCTCCTTTGGATGATGTGTAGCACAGCAATAACTAGTGATAACTGAGTGCTTCCCTCTTTGCCAGGTATTGTTCTGGGTCCATGACATGTATTAACTCATGCAATCCCACATCAGCGCTACAGGTAGGTACTGTGCTTATGCCTGTTTTACAGATGGGGAAACCGTGGCAGAGGGAGGTGAAGGAACTTTTTGGAGACCACACGGGCAGCCGAGCTGGGACTGAGAAGAAAATCTTCACTCTTAATTACTCAGTTTCTTGCCTCTCTGAACCTGGAGCAACGCACTCACCAGTAGGGGAGCCCATTCAGCCAGCCAGTCAGTGACTCAGTCACCGATGCCTTGAGCGCCCGCTCCGTCCCATGCCCTGTGCCAGGTGCCCGGAATTCAGGGATGTAGCTGGAGCCTCAGGGTCAGGAGCAGGGCCAGAGCCTGTGCTGGAGACGGGAAGCCCAGCTCAGGTTACAGCCGTGGGCGGGCACGTGCGTACGCATGTGTGTACCTGCGCGTGCGTACCTGCGTGTGCATGCGTGTGCGGGGGTGGGGCGCGTACAGCCAGACTGATCCGCCAGGAGGCTGCAATAGGCTGACCGGACTCCGCTCCGGCGACGCCGCCGCAGTCCGTGGCCCACGCGGCTTTGCTGAGCCAGCGTCTCTCCCTTCCCACTGAGCTCACAGCGCCCACGGTCCCCAGCCGCCCACGCGCAGCAAGCTGCCCTCAGGAGAACCGCGACAGGGGGTGACCGTCCTGGGGAGGCGCTGGGGCGCAGGCTCCCGGCGGCCGGTGCGCCCTGTCCCTCCCGGGCACGCTTATGCACGCAGCCGCCCGGTCCCGAGAGCAGCTGAAAGGGGTGCTTGAGGGGGGCACCGTAAGGGGGCCGCTTACCGGTGCCGGCGGCTGGTTCCGTCAGGCCTGGGGAGTGATCCGCGCAGGTTTAACCTGCCGTGGCCACCCTGCCCCCTCTGCCGGGGCAGGCCCTGGCTGGGGTGACCAGCGTGACTCCAGGAGAGACTGGCTTCTGGGAGAGATTGCTTTGTGCTGAAAGGGAGAGCGCCCTTCCGCAGCTGCTCCCTCCAGCTGGGCGGACAGAGGTGAGCAGGTGTGATGCTCTGAACCCAGGCTGGCAGAGGAGAGGAGAGGAGAGGAGAGGAGAGGCGAGGCGAGGCGAGGCGAGGCGAGGGGGGGGAGGGGAGGGGGAGGGGGGAGGGGGGGGGGAGGGGAGGGGAGGGGAGGGGAGGGGAGAGGAGAGGGGAGGGGAGGGGAGAGGAGAGGGCTGCCACGGTGTCACAGGCCGAATCCCCGCACGAACTTCTACCCGAGTGTCACGCTAATGCCTGTCCCTCCCTGGGGAAGCGCAAGGCTGGAGAGAGGAGGTTCCCGGACCACCAGTGTCTGCCAGGCCGGGGCAGTGGGGAGGGTGCTGGTGAGGGGCAGGCTGTGCTTCAGGGACGGGCCCTGTCATCAGCCATCTACCTCCACAGCTACTGCAAAGATGTCCTCCACTGTGGGGCTGCAGAGAGCTTCCCAAAGCACAGCCCCCAAACCAAGAGTCTTCCACTGCCGTGCCTCAGGGTGGAAGGACATACCCAGCATTCAAGGCCTCTGTCCTCACGATCCAACCAGCCTTTCCGCAGTTTTCCCCGCCACAGCCCATTCTCCTCCTACTCAGGGCCCTGCCACTTCCTTCCCTAGGGCCACCGTTGGCCAACTATCCTCTCAAGGGTTCTTACTGATGGTCCAAGGATGGATTTGGGGGAGGTTCCTTGAGCCTGCCTGGGGCCAGACACAAATGAAACTACCTAATCCAATTTAAAGGCACTGCTGACTGAGGCAAACTTCAGTGAAAATGAATTACATGGGAAGAAAGAGAGGGTCCTACCATGTATTACTGAACAAAATCTATCCATCTGCCACTTGGAATCATAACCGCCTTTCCCATATTTCCTCTCCAACCAGGTTTCTGCCTTTCTTCCTTCACTCCAAAGCCCACTCTCCTTCAACGGAGCTGGCTCCGCCCCTATCCTCCACCTCTCAGAAGCCATCCAGCTCACAGTCCGCTCAGCAAAAGCCTCAACGTGAGCCCAGACATCCTGAACACTACAAATGGCCCCACATCCAGCTACTCTCATTTTCCTGGCCTGCAGGGGGGTGGTTACCAGGGGCTGCGTCACCCCCATCCTACAGACAAGGAGCCTGAGGCTCAGAGGTGAAGAGTCACATAAAACACGGACATGCTCCCCAGCACTGGGGCCCCACTCCCTCGGTGACTCCTCTGGGCGGCTCCCAGACCGTGGGCCCCCCGAGCCTCCTGCACGAGAGTATCCGTCACTCCAGCCCCCTTCTCATCAGGGCTCCACTCCTCCCCAGTGGTCTCCAAACTTTAGCCCAGAGGAAGCGTGTCTCAGCACACAGCAGAAGGGAAAGTCAGGCAAGAGACGACAACTTGCTTTCAAAGGTACACACGTGCCCGCATCGCTGGGTGACCATCTTAGCACCCAGGAAACACCTTGGTAAGACAGAAGATCCATGGAACACAGTTACTGTGTGGCAGAAGATGTGTGTATGCTGTCGTCACGACACCCGTGCACAGAATGGATTGTGATTTTGTCTCAGTGTGACCTTTCAGCGTCTCGAGTTTCTCGGTTATTATCAGTACATCTTTCTTACATGGACCTTCTCAGGAAACAGTAAGGGGTCTGTGAGCTGTTCATTCACCAGTTGTGCCTGATGGTCTAGTGTTCAGACGTTTCCTTTCTCCTTCTACTCACAGCAGACGGCACTTCCCCACTCTTGTAGGTGGGAGGGGCAGTGGGCCTGAACGGCCAGTGGATGTGAATGGGGGTGACAGTTGCCGAGGCAGGGAAAGCTGGGGCTCGGTTCTCTAGGCTCTGAGGCTCACTCGTCCTGCTGAGTCAGCCGAGGAAGCCACATGTTCAGACGTGCAGGTAAAGAGCATTCTCTGGTGGCCGGGAATGCCATGTCCCGCACAGCCACATTTTGCCTGAGTGAGAAATAAAACATTATGTTAGACCTCCACCTCAAATATTTTCAACTTCTACTTAGGTATAATATACATATTGTAAAATGCTTAGATGTTAAGTTCACGGCTTAGTGAGTATTGATAAATGTATAAACCACGTAGCCACTATTCCAAGTTTTATTTTCCTGTCCATTTCCAGCCCCCTTCCTAGACAACAGTGTTTTTTAGTTTCCAGGATACAAGCTTTGTACTTCTTTGGCTAAATCTATTCCTAAGTGTTCTATTGTTTTTGGTGCTATTGTAAGTGGAATTGTTTTCTTAATTTCATTTTTGGATTGCTCATTGTGAGTATATAGAAGTAGAACTGATTTTTGTATATTGTTCTTATACCCTGCAACCTTGCTGAATTTGCTTACTAGCTCGGTTGAGTGTGTGTGTGTGCACGTGTATGTGTGAATTCCTTAGGATTTTCATATACAAGATCATGTCTTCCACAAATAGAGATCATTTTACTTCTTCCTTTCCAATCTTTTATTTCATTTTCTTGTGCAGTGTTGAATAGAAGTCGTGAAAGCAGACATCCTTGTCTCTTTCTTGATCTTATAGGAAAAGCTTCCTTTTGGCTTTTAACATGGACAAAGCAAATTCCTTTTCTGACTTTTCTACTCTATCAGCCCATTTCTTCTTCTTCTCTACTTCTGGAGAATCCAATTTAAGAGACGCCAGCTCACACAACTCCCCCTCCCCCACCCCCTATACTGGTTGCCAAGTTATTTAAAAAAAAAAAACTCTCAATAATAATAGCTATTGCTGAATGAGTTCACTAAGTCCTAGCACTGCATGTAATGTTGGCACCACTCATATCAGGAAACTGAGGGGCACAGGTCTAGGAGGAGGCAGAACTCAGCCCCGCATCCCATCTCGCTGCTCTCTTAGCACTGACTGCACTGTTCTCCGGGTACCACACTGTTCTCCAGGTACCACACTGCTCAAGAGCCATCCGACCAGATCTAGGTCACACGCTCACCTCCAGCTACAAAGGAGAACGGAGTCCAGAGAGGGAAGTATTTTTTATGTCCCCAAGTGCAGAATTTTATTTCCTGATTATTATTCTGAAAAATTTCAAACCCACAGAAACAGTGGAAGACATAATGGATTCCAATATACATATTTCACCTAGATTCACCTATTGTTAACATTTTTCCCTGAACCATTTGAGTGCAGGTTGTAGACACTGACACTCCCCCAATACTTCCAAATGCATCTCCCTAAAACAAGAAAAGTGACTTTAATTCAATGATGTCACCTAGGACACTATTCCATATATAAAACTTTCCCAATCGTTCCAAGTACCTTTTTATAGCTTTGTTGCTGTTACTGTCCTTTTAATCCAGGATATAATCAAGATTTACTGCTGTGTCTCATTGTTATGCTTCTTTCATGTTTTGAAACTTGTTTTTTCATGACATTACCTTTTGGAAGAGTCCAGGACAGTTGTTTTGTAAGATGTCTCACATTCTGGATTTGTCTGATTGTTTCCTCAGGATTGGATTCAGGGCACACATTTTTGGCAATAACATTCCAAAGGGGACACTGTGTGTCCCTTACATCTCCTGGGGAGGGACATCATGTCATGTTGTCCCACTCTCTGTGATGCTAAGTTCAGATATTTAGTTAAGGAAGTGACCTCCAGGTCTCATCAATGTAATCGTTTTCTCTTTATGATGTTCAGGAATCTGTGGTGAGACTTGGGAGTTGTCACTCAACAGCTTCAGGATCCACTGATGAGTTCTGCATGATTCAGTCAATTCACGGAGGGTCACAAAATGGCAATTTTAAAATCTCACACTGATTTGCTGGCATTCTTTTGTAAAGAAGACCCCCCCCCGTTTTTTACATCCCCTCTCTTTTAACATATGGACTATTGCATTTAAAAAAAAATTAAATGTTATAGGGTCAAACTGTCAAATCGCTATAATGCTCAAGTTGTCCCACGTTTGGCCAGTGGGAACTTAGGCACCAATTTTTCTAACCAGACACATTGTTACACCTAAGGAAGTTGGGTTCTGTCCTAAGGAAGGAGAGAATGGGTACTGGGCAGCAAATAGTGGGCCTGTCATAACACCTTACCTCCCCGAAGTCTCCATTTCCTGGGCCTTAGACTGGGGTAATACTCTCTCAGGATGGTTTCCAGGACTACATGAGGTGGTCATGGATTAACGGCATGCAAAGCATGTGTGCCTGCATCGTGGAGCCTGGTGCCATGATGGTGCTCAAAAACCATGAACTTCTCTTCCCTCTCTTTCCTCTGCCACTGCTTTTATGAAAGTCCTCGCCCTTCTTTGGATTTATAACGTCACCATCTTCACCTTTCTGCACTTTGGTTTTCTTTTCAGGGAAGCAGGGACACGTGACTTGCTGGGCTGTCATGAGGCTTAGCCATGCTGGTGTCAGTGGACCCCACTCTCAGTCTTGTGGGTTCCAGTTCTCTCCCAGGAGTTTGCACATGGTGGGGGCAGGGGAGACCACACACAGTCTCATAGTCACCTGTGGCCCTGACTCTTGTTTTTTTTTTTTTTTTTGCGGTACGCGGGCCTCTCACTGTTGGGGCCTCTCCCGTTGCGGAGCACAGGCTCCGGACGCTCAGGCGTAGCGGCCATGGCTCACGGGCCCAGCCGCTCCGTGGCATGTGGGATCTTCCCGGACCGGGGCACGAACCCGTGTCCCCTGCATCGGCAGGCGGACTCTCAACCACTGCGCCACCAGGGAAGCCCTGACTCTTGTTTTGATGAATTAGTTCAGTGGTTAGTTATTTCATCAACTCAGAAGTGAAATCCATCCCTTTCCTCAATTTTTATAACCCCTTCCACAGTCACAGGGTATTCGGGAGACCTTGAAAAACGTGAGGAACATGGAGTAGATGCTGAAAGTGCCCCGTCCAGCGCGTGAGGCCATCCCCTGGCTGCTGTGGGTGTGGACTGCTGAGAGCTCACAGATGACCCCTGCACTGGGCTGGCAAGGACCGAATGCTGTGGGGAACAGAAGACCAGTCCCCTTGCCTGCGAGCCGGGCCAACTCTGGACACAATTTGTGCTCCAGAGCCCAGCTTTGACGGCATCTCAGCTTTCTCCTGAGGCACTCCCCAGTAAACCACTTGCACCAGAATCTCCTACTCAGGCTCTACTTATAGGGAAGAGATGGAGGAAGACCTCCAAATCAAAGTATTTTGAAGGAATCTGGCAGATGTCCTTGTTATCCTAGAGGATAAAAATCCTCTAGCGCCCCCCCTGCCGTCCCCCCGTCCCCCGCAATGTCCACCGTCTTCTTCAGCCAAGCTGCTCTCATCTCAGAGCATCTCACTTTCTCTTCCACCCTCTGCTCCCCCCCGCTTCCCTTCCAGGTTCGAAAAGGCTCGAAATGACCCTTACTATTTCATGGAGCAGTCGGGGGTTCCCCAGTTCCAGATCCCAAACTCAGCTCCGGGCCCACTGTGGCAGATCAACGCGAGTCAGCAGCTAGAGAACAAAAGGGGGCTTGGTTCAGGTGGCCGAGGCGGTGAGCAGCAGTCACCGCGTCCATCACACGTGTGACCCCGCGAGACAGGCGTGAACACGACGCTGGATACACGGTGCGTGTCTCCTCAACGCCGAGGGCCCTTCACTGTCCTCCCCGGGCCTTTAGAACAAGCTCTGACCCCGCCGACAAAGCCCTCTCCGCTCTGACCTTCAGCCCGCCTCCGGGTCTGCTCTGCACGCTCCCGCACTCCGGGCCCGCGCTGGGCCCTCGCTCTCCTCCTGCCTCAGGGCCTTTGCACGAAGTTCTTCCTCCACCGCCTCCCCCCCAGAGCGGCGCCTCCCGCCAGCTTCTCTCCTGGCACCGCGGCGTCGCTGTCTTCCTCACCGCCTTCACGCTCTCCGTCTTTTCACCGCGAACCTGCACTCCTCAGCCGGCCATCTGGCTACGCGCCGTCTGGGCGCCGCACCTCGTGCTCCTGGTCCAGTGGGCGGCCACCGCGAGACTACAGCCCCCACAATGCCGCACGGCCCGCGCCGCGATTGGCTGAGCCCCGAACTGCGGCCAATAGGGCACGGCCTTGTTTGCAGGTGGCGCCAGTCCCGTAAGCGCCGGCGCTTCGGAGCCCCCTCCCGCCATGGGCAGCGCCGAGAGCAGCGAGGGCCGAAGGGCGTCCTTCGGGATGGACCAGGAGGAGCGGGTCCGGGTGCTGCAGGGCATCCGGGTGAGCGGGCGGCCGGCGGGCGGGCGTGGAGGCGTCTGCCGTCGCTCGCCGCGAGAGGGCCGCGAGTTCGGAGGGCGCCGCAGGCCTGGCCTCCTCAGGGTGGGAGGACGGACGGAGACCGGGGGGCGGGGCCTCGTTACCTGGACCCCTGCCCGGGTGCGCCTTGGACGTTTGATCCTGTGCCCTCGCCGCCCGCGGACGCACAAGCGTGTACGAGGACAACGAGCCGCCCCCCAACCCTTGGGTTCCGGAGCCGCGCTGCTGACCTGACTGACCACCTCCCGTGCCAGTCCCCCCAAGCCCCCGCTCCCTGTTCGCTGGCCTCAGGGCCTCCTTGTCCCTCGAGGTGGCGGCCTGCTCGGCTCGCGATCTCCTCACGGGTTGTGTTCGCGCCCCCAGTTTGCCTTATATCCGCTCTTGCGTTCTTGTAGTTCAGGTCTCACGTGAGGGTCCTTCCCTGACCATTCAGTCCAGAGTGCCTTCCCATCCCCGCGGTCGCACACTGGTTTTTGTCGTAGCGCTCGCTCATCTCCATTTGAAACTTCTGTTGATGCTTTACTTCTTTGTGTGTTTCCGAGCGCAGTGTAAGCTGCTTGAGGCCAAGGCTCTTGTGTGACTGCAGACTCTATCCCCAGACTCTAGAGGAAGAATAAAAGCAGCTCACGTTTGAGTGCTTAGTGGGGGCCGTGGGTTGTGCTAACCCTTGACGGGTACCCTGTCATTTAATTCTCAACAGTTCTCTGACAGGTCGGATTCTGTTTGCCCATTTTATGGATGGAGGACAGGCGAGGCATTGAGACATGAAGTACTTACCCAGGGTCATCTAGGTAACAAGCCAGCGAGCTGGGATTGCGCTCAGCGGGACTCCAGGGACTGTTCATTTTGTGCTCTGCTTCCTGCTGCACCTCTGCCTTGCACGTAGTGGGTGCTTTGCAAACCATTGCTGAGTGATTACATGGACGAACCCCAGTGAAGCAGGCACCAAGTGTCCGTGGAATGCACAGAGTCGGGCATAGGTGAATTAGTTAATTAGGGAGCTGGCTCAGAAAAGGACATCAGGGCACTTCCCTGGCGGTCCAGTGATTAAGACTCTGCACTTCCACTGCAGGGGGCAAGGGTTCGATCCCTGGTTGGGGAAGTTCCACATGCCACGTGGTGTGGCCAAAAAGGAAAAAAAAAAAAAAGGACATCAGGAGGTCTGACTTCTGGATAGTTGCTCATTAGCTGTGTGACCTGGGGTGAACAACTTATCTTCGGAGTCTCAATCACCACATCTTTTAAAAAACGGGGGCAGGCTGTGATAATCCTAGGTGCTGCCTTGGCTAAGATGATGTGTGTGCACCTGTTTAGAAAAAGTACAGAGTGTTTTGTGGGAGCCTCTATTCTTAGCATGCCTACTTAGCATATTTGGTACTTGCGAGGTGTTATCCAGTCTTGACCTGGCTTGGGGCAAAGTCAAAATGGAGAGAAGACGGCTCCGCTCACGTTGGAAGGCGAGAGGCAGAAGCCGAGTCAGAATTTAGAAAGACGCCCCAAGCTCCGTGTGGGCGCTCTCCCAGTGCTGGCACCTGCTTTGGAGAGTGTTGGGAAGTTCAGTCAGTCAGAGGCTCCTAAGGGAACGTCTTTTTTTTTTTTTTTTTTTTTAACATCTTTATTAGAGTATAATTGCTTTACAGTGGTGGGAACGTCTTCTCAGTGGACACAGGAGCATCATCTCTTTTGGGTTTTATATCAGACAGGCACATTTTATTTCTAGTTCTTTTAGCAGTTCTGCAAAGTACAAAATTCTCTGTAGAAATGGAGACTCAGGCTTAGAGAGGTTAAGGAGTTTGTCTAAGGTGTTACTTCCGGGACTTTAACCCAGATCTTTTTGGGTACAAGAAATAGCCTTTTCTCACGGCTCCAACCTCCCCTGCATGCTCCCAGTGATATGCAAGGCAGTGTGAAAATTCTGTGACAGCCTCTAGCTGTCCTGACAGGGTGCTGGTGCCATGCTTCGTTCTACCAGAGATTGTTAAAACTAGAGGAAGCTTTGGGCAAACTCATCAGAGAGAATAAAGAACTTGTCTAGAGGCGTGCAGCTGGGGGCACCGCCCCATGCTCCGAGACCCCTCCCTCCCTTCCTTCCTTCCTTCCAGCCTTCCTTCCATCCACTCCTGTGCCTGATTTGAGAGAGGGAGACCAGAGAAAGGAGGTGATGGCAGTGCAGTGTTTGGTGTAAGGTTTTTCCTGCTAGCAAAGTGACTCGAGGGTTGGGAAGTCCCCCTTGTCTTTTTTTTTTTTGATGTTGGGGGTAGGAGTTTATTAATTAATTTATTTTTGCTGTGTTGGGTCTTCGTTTCTGTGCGAGGGCTTTCTCTAGTTGTGGCAGGCGGGGGCCACTCTTCATCACGGTGCGCGGGCCTCTCACTATCTCGGCGTCTCTTGTTGCGGAGCACAGGCTCCAGACGCGCAGGCTCAGTAGTTGTGGCTCACGGGCCCAGTTGCTCCGCGGCATGTGGGATACTCCCAGACCAGGGCTCGAACCCGTGTCCCCTGCATTAGCAGGCAGATTCTCAACCACTGCACCACCAGGGAAGCCCCCCCTTGTCTTTAAGCAGGTGAGTGAAAATCACTAGAAAAGATCATTGGATGACCCAAACGAGAAGTTAATTTAATAGAAGGTATAGGAGGTGTGTGCCAAAGAAGAACATCTGCCCGCTCCTTCAGAGGAAGTTAAATATTCTTTTTTTGTTTTTTAAATAAATTTATTTATTTATTTATTTATGGCTGCATTGGGTCTTTGTTACTGCGTACGGGCTTTCTCTAGTTGTGGAGAGCGGGGGCTATTCTTCGTTGCGGTGCATGGACTTCTCATTGCAGTGGCTTCTCTTGATGCAGAGCATGGTTTCTAGGTGCACTGGCTTCGGTAGTTGTGGCTCATGGGCTCCAGAGCACAGAGTCAGTAGTTGTGGCGCACGGGCTTAGTTGCAACGCGGCATGTGGGATATTCCCGGACCAGGGATCGAACCCATGACCTCAGCATTGGCAGGCGGATTCTTAACCACTGTGCCACCAATGAAGTCTGAAAGTTAAATATTCTTAAAGACCTCTTGTATTTAATCCCCCCGACCTGGTCCTGGAAAGCATTCTAGTTTCCTTAAAATTAAATGCCAGGACGTTGCTAGTTTGCACATTCATTTGCATAAATTTACATAGTTCAAGCCCTAATTCCAAGGAAGGTAAAAGAAATTTAATTAATGCAAAAAGCTGCAATTATATTCACCTCTGTTTTTCAGAGCAAGCATGTGTGAAATACGTAAAGATTTCATTTCAACCAGTGTGTTTCATCTCATCCTCCGGTAAGAGGAGGTACACACATGGCCACAACATTCCGTGTGTGACTGTCCACTCTGCCCCTGCACAACCATCTTTGGTGACTCAGCTGAAGTTGGTCGCATGTCAACATGCAGACCCCTCGCTGTCCTCCAGCCTTTGCCTCTTCCAAGCACTCGGCTCCCTCTCCCCTTCCCAGGTCGCTTCCCAAGGCTGCTGCTCTGGCTGTGTCCCCAGGCTCGTTTCTCCCTCAGGGTTATACCACCTTTACCATCATTCAGTGCCACGGGAGGCAAGTCTGGACCACTGCTGAAGGGAAGATCTCGGAGGAGGTCGTGGGACACAAGGGACAGCTCCCCGGGTGCCCACACCAGAGAGGCCACGTGTCCCCGACGTGTGGGTACCGCTTCACCGCCACCTCAGCAAGTGCTCACTGTGAACTGGGCCTGGCCTGGCAGAGACCACAGGGGACAATGCACAGGGCCCTGCGTCATGGAAACCTCATCCCAGGAGGGGGAACTGACCAAAAGAGAGAAGACGCAGAAGAATAGGAAAGCATTGCAAGTGCTGTGAAGAAAACAAAAAGGATGCGAAGAGTGAGGGGGCTTCCTGCGCAGGTGGGCTGGTCAGACAGTGCTGCTCGGAGGAGGTGACGGTGACAACAGGCCTGGGCCAGCGGGGAGAGGCTTCTCTGCTCTGGGCTGAGTGGTTTCAGGGCACCGTGTCGCCTGGTCCCCAGGCTGACCTTGTGAGCCTTCATCCCCATGCAGAGGTGAGGAAGCAGGTTCAAGGAGGTGAAGGAACCCCCGGTCACAGCGAGTTGGTGGTAGAGCTGGAAGCTCAAACTCTCCGGCTCCATAGCCTGTGTGCCTGGCGGCCACACAGAGGTTGGGATGGTGGAGCAAGTTGGCCAGGTGATGAGGCTAGACGGGTGATGCAGGGCTGTTCACACGTTTCTCTGGAGGCAACATTGTGGTTCTCTATTCAGGGGTGGAGCTTTGGAAAGATTTTATCTGATGATAGTGACTTTAAAAAATGGCTTTATTGAAATGTATTTTACATGTAAAATTCACCATTTCAGGGATTTTTTAAAGCAAATTTTCAGAGTTGCTGTAAAATTTTTAAAGCAATTTACAGAGTTGAGCACAGTGGGATTTTAGAACATTTATGAGACCTAAAAAGTTCCCTTGTACCTGTTTGCAGTCGCTCCCCACTCCCACTCCCACTCCCAGCCCCAGGTAACCACTAAGCCTTCTGCCTCTGTGTTGTTTGCCTTTTCTGGACATTTCATGGAAATACATCACACATCGTTCATGTCTAGTTCCCTTCACTTAGCACAATGTTCTTGGGGTTGGCTCCTCGAGGTTGTGGTATGTATTAGGAGTTCTTTTTTATTGCCGAATACCACCTCATTGTATGGATACTGTGCTTTGTTTATTCAGTCAAACTGATGGATATTTGAGTTGTTTCCAGTTCTTGACTATTATGAATAATGCTGCTGTGAACATTTGTACCTAAGGTTTTTTTTGTGGACATTTGTTTTCATTTCTCTTGGATAGATAAGTAAGAGTAGAATTGATGGGTCGTTCTGTTTATGACCTTGGTGAATTATTAGGTTTAACTTTTTGAGAAACTGCCAAACTGTTTTCTAAAGTGGCTGTACCATTTTACATCCCCCTCAGCAGTGTATGAGGGTTCCAGTTTCTCCATACCCTCACCAACGCTTGTTATCATCTTTTTGACTATAGCAATTCTAGTGAGTGTGAAGTGGTATCTCACTGTGGTTTGAATTTGTGTTTCCCTAATAACTATTCACGTTGAATGTTTTTTCATGGCTTATTTGCTGCCCAGATATATTTGTTTTTGGTGAAATGTGTATTCAAATCTTTTGCCCACTTTTAATAGCTTTTGATGGGGTTGTTTGTCCTTTTTATTGAGTTATAAGCCCTTTTTTCATATTATGATTTGCAGATATTTTCTCCCAATCTGTGGCTTGTCTTTTCATTTTCTTCATGGTGTCTCTGAAGTGCAAACATTTGTAATTTTGATGAAGTTTAACTTATTTTTTTCTTTTAGTGATTGGGCTTTGGCATCATATCCCAATAATCTTTGCCTAACCCAAGGCTATAGAAATTTTCTCATATGTTTTCATCTAAGAGTTTTGGCTTTTATACTTAAGTCTGTGATCCATTTTTAGTTAATTTTTGTGTATTATGTGAAGTAAGGCTCTAAATCGGGTTGGCAAATCACTCTGCCATTTTAGGGTGAAAGCAGCCATAGGCAATATGTAAATGAATGGGTGTGGCTATGTTCCAGTAAAACTTTATTTATAAAATCAAGTGTTGGGTTGGATTTGGCTCGAGCACTAGAGCTTGTTGAACTCTGCTCTAAATCCATCTTTTTTTGCTTGAAATATTTAATTTTCTCAAACTACATTTGTTGAAAAGACTGTCCTTTCCCCGTTTGAATTACCTTGGGACCTTGGTGAACATCAATTGTTCATAAACATAAGTGTTTAGGGTTTATTTCTTGACTGCAATTCTGTTGAGAATTCCATTGATCTGTATGCTATGTGTCTGTCTTTTTGCCAGTACAACACTATCATGCTTATTGAAGCTTTGTGGGAAGTTTCAAAATTGGGAAGTATAAGACTCCAGTTTTGTTCTTTTTTTCAAGACCGTTTGGCTGTTTTAAGTCGTTTGCACTTCCACATACATTTTAAGATCAATTTGTCAACTTCTGTAAAATGCCTGTTGGGCTTTCGATGGGGTTTGTATTGAATCTGTAAGATTACTTTGGCGAGAATTGCCATTTTAACAATATGAAGTCTTCCAATATGTGAATATGAAATCTCTTTTTCATTGTTTAGATCTTTTAAAGTTTTTCTCAGTAGCATTTTATACTTTCAGTGCACAAGTCTTGCATTTCTTTAAAAATTATTCCCAAGTGTTTTATTCTTTTTGATGCTAGTATGAATGGAATTGTTTCCTTAATTTCATTTGTGGATTCTTCACTGCTAGCATGTGGAAATACAGTTGATTTTTGTATAGTGATCTTGTGTCCTGCAATCTTGCTGAACTCATTTTTTAGTTCTAGTAAGGTTTTTTGTCTATGTGTATTCCTTAGGATTTTATATAGGTAGGGTCATGGTGTCTGCAAAAGAAGACAGTTTTACTTCTTCCTTTCCAGTCTGGATGCCCTTTCTTTCTTTTTCTTCCCTTGTTGCATTGGCTAGCATCTCCAGTACAGTATTGAGCAGAAGTGGTGAGAGTGCATGTCCTTGCCTTGCTGCTGCATTCAGGGAGAAAACATTCCATCTTCCACCATAGAGTATGTTAGCTCTAGGTTTTTCATAGTTGCTCTTTATCAGATTGATGATTTTATCTTTTAATATTCTCCATCACCTCTTCCTCTCGGTCCTTATATCCTGTTTTTCTTCTGTAAGCTCATGGAGGGCAGAGACTGCTCTTACTTATTTGCTCCTGGATTATTAGTAGGTGCCTGTTGGATTACGTGCTTGGATGGACGACTTGTTGATTGTTTTTATGCACGCTGGTGATCTGCAGCCTGAGAATCTTACCTTACTGCTTTTTACTCTTCCGAGGCTTTGATACAAACTTGCTCCGCACGTGTGCAGCAAACTTCCTTTTATACCTTGCCATTGCCCAGTGACATGCACCTCGAATGTCTCAGTGTGATATGTGATCGTGTCGCTTTACCTCCCATCTTCCGTCTTAGCTCACTGCTGAGGGTTAGTGTGGAGAACAAGAGATCCCAGAGGGCCTGGCCTGGAGCCCTGACTCTCAGAGGGCTATGTCTCCCTCCTTACGTGCAGGCCAGGGCCGCTGTCAGTGCAGGTGCCTTGACAGACGTGGCCACGAGTCCTCCTCACTCTTCCCCTGCTCAGCGCTCTACCTGGCTGACTGTCTAGTGAGTGCCATGGATGGGCCCCAACAGGAAATGCCAACTCACAAAGCCAGGAGTCGGATGGCCCAGTTCTCCCCAGCTTTTCTGTGAGCTCACATCTGCGTCTGGGGGTGCCGGTTCCAGGGCTGGGCACTTTCCAGGTGGGTTCTCCTTGATGCTCCCAAAACACCACGTCTCCCCCTACTGAGGAAACAAAGGAGCCGATTACGTAGGGAAGCAAAGCACTTTTGGTCCCTCCACCTGGCCCACAGCTGCTGAGGGTGAGGGTCGTCCTAAAGATGGGGCAGTGCCCTCATCGCTCAGCTCGGGGCTCTCAGACTCACGTGCACAGGGACAGCTGGGGCTTCTCTGAAATCCTGTACATTTCCTCTGGGTAGCACTGCAGCGTAACCAGTGATGACATTTACCTGGTGTGACAGCTCAGGTGACTCTAGGGTGTGTCTCTCATGTAAGGTGAAACTCCATCCTGATACCTGTGACTGTGCACACTGCAGTGTTGAAGGTCTTTCTGTGTCAAGGATAAGCCGTAAAGTAATGTAAACGTAAGGAGGGTTGTTGACTTTGGCTCCTGCTAGGTTCATCTCGGGTCCACTCCCTCGCTGGGAGGCCTTGGACCCCGTGGGCTCCACCCTGGAGGGAGGTCACCACGTGTCTTCCACAGCAGCCCTGGTCTCCGGGATCCCACCTGCCGTCTCTGCAGAGCGGTGCCTGCTTCCGCCCTCTTGCCCTCCTGCACTCCACCCGGCCATCTCTTTTGTCCTCATTTGTGAGCTGTTGACCTCCGGGTTTTAAACACCCAGACCACAGGTGTCCCCATGCTGCTGGCCGTGTCCCCCTGCAAGTCTCCTGGGCGCCTGTGCTTCACTGCATCCCCCGCTGCCTCTCCCACTCTCCCTGTTCCTGACGTGTGAAGGTCCATCCAGCGGGTCCTCACGCAGGAAGCTGATCCCACGTGCCCTTTTTGTCTGCATCTAATGACGACTCTTGTGTCTTCCCTTCCGGCTGCTTCTGTTTTATCCTGTCCTCTTTACCCTCAGGAGCTCTTGGTCTCAGGCAGGCCCGTCCCACCTTCCCCTTGCCCAGCTGGTAAGTTGTTCTTTCTC
Source organism: Mesoplodon densirostris (assembly GCF_025265405.1). NCBI lineage: Eukaryota > Metazoa > Chordata > Mammalia > Artiodactyla > Ziphiidae > Mesoplodon > Mesoplodon densirostris. The sequence continues at coordinate 110,115,380 of NC_082670.1, read as the reverse complement.
CCAGCACGCTTGCCTGCTACAAATCTGTACTTCCTGGTGCTAGCAGGGTCATGTGTTTTCAAAAGGTACATTTTACTTTTGAGCAGCCCTCAGGCAGGGGGGATAAGATCCAGGCAGTCCCAGTGGGGGTCCCTCCCTTCCGGGCCCAGCGGCCTTGCTCTCAGAGATGGCCCCCCGGCTGGTGGTGTCAGTGATCGTTCAGGGTTAAAGCTGAGGTGCGACCCGCTTACTTCCCACCCATACACGCTTCCCGCTGTCTCCAGGTTCAATGCAGATTCCTGGGCCTGGCTCCCGAGGCCCTCTGTGTGCTGGTGCCACCTTCTCCTGTCGCCGCCCGTCCCTCGGGGAGGACACGTGCTGCCGTGCTGTTTCGAGCTGTGCCCCTCTGTCTGCAGGGCTCTCTCTCCCTTCCTTGGCTAAATTCCTCCTCGGCCTTGCGACCCGTTCAGGGGTTCCCTCTGTGCTGCTGCTGGTCACCGTCCTGGGTGGGGGGAGCTCTGCCCCATGAGCAGGACCTCGTCTCCTAGTCTGTGGCCCCAGCATGTGACCCGGAACCGGGCTCAAGTCAGCAAGATCCTCGTAGGTTTAAGCTACTGGCTCCATATTTCTTGGATGAAACCATCAGCCCAGAGACCTTGTGGTATTAATCGACAACATTTAAAACTTGGAGCCTTTACATCAATTCAATTTTTAGTTTTTTGGTGGGAAAAGAATTGAAAGTCTGGTCCACATTTCCAGGTGGCGACCCTTGGCTGGGCTATGAAGTAGCCACCCTCTCTGGGGCTTTGCTGTCTCCTGTCCTCGCCACGTTGTCCTGGCACTGCTGCTTTGCTGCCAGGCCCGCCTCTTTTGTTTTTGTCACCTGCCTGGCCCCTTGCGCGTTGGTGGTTGCCACCTTTTTGGGGGGCCTCCAGGACTCTTCTCATCCAGATACTCGGATTTAAATCTGTGGATCTAATTTCAGCTCACAGAAAACTGAAGGACTAGCCAACAAAATCTCCACAGCAACGGCCGCAGGCAAAGTAGAGGAATCTTCTTAGAGTCACAGGAGGGCAGCGCCTCCCCGGGTCAGGTGTCTGGGCCCCAGGGGCCGCTGACAGACCCACCTCGTCTGGAACCTGCCGGTGCTCAGCCTGCATGGGGCAGCCGTGGGCCAGGAAGGGCGAGAGCAGCAGGCTGCGCTCAGCGGGTGCTCGGAAGGCGGCGCGTGAGTGGCCGCAGCGGTGGCCGTGCAGGCCTAGCTGGCTGCTGACCTGGGCCAGCGCCTTCTGCCCCCCTCCCCGCATGAGGACGTGAGGATGGTCCCCTGGTGACCACCAGAGCCTTCCTTGACGCAAAGAACAGTGCTTGGGAATCAGCCTCCACCTTGCGGCTTCTCAAACGTGTCTAGATGAGCAGTGTTCTCAGACGAGAAAGGTGTTGATTTTCGTACTGCCGTTTCACTAATTTAAGTAGGCTGTCTGTTTTGTGCACACATGCGTGCCGCCCCTTCCACCTCCTACCCCGGGCTCACTAAAGCACCATACGTGGCAGGAAAGGTGATTGGCAGATCTTGTTCTTCTTGGATCGGCCCTCCTGTGTGCCCGGTGACGTGTCCCCTCGCCACGGAGCGGCTCCGCGTGGCTGCCAGCACTGAGCGTCCTCTCAGGGGCCCGGCTTTGGCTCCTGTCTTGGCCCCTGCACTTAGGACCCTCTGTGATCTTGGCTGAGTTGTGTCACCTCCCGGTGCTCACTCCTTCGTCTGTGAAATGTGGCGGGCTCGGCTGGGAGCCTGGCAGGTGGAGGTGCTCGCGTACCCGGGCTGGGCTGTTTGCGTCACTGTTTTTCCGTGGGAGGCCCTGGCACCCGCTGGGTTGAGTCTCTCCCGCAGCCCTGAGCTCCGTCGCCCCTTCCGGAGTGTGGGGACATTTCACCCTCTCTCCAGTCTGCCTGCCCCAGCACTCGATTCCTAATTTCTTGCTCCAGATTTGCCACTCCCCGTGTAACGTGTCTGTTTCCCGTGGATCGGAGCTGCTGGGACAGACTCAGCACCCGTGCACACAGAGCGGTTCCGGGCTCAGGGAGGACGCGCCCTCTCCAGCGAGCGGCTGTCACCTGCCCCCATCCGTTCCTTTAAGGCTGCAGAATGCACCTTACGTTTACATGCCGGCTGTTCCCAACTCCTCGTGAATCCTTTCAGGCTCCCTAAGCCTCCATGACGAGCACGCCTCCCCTTTTCATGTAGGAACGAGGTCACGCTGGGTGGACGGTGCTGCAGGCCCCTCCGTGCGCTGCCCGTGCGTCCAGGTGCCGGGCTGCTTCACCGTGTGCTCCCCTCACCCCGCAGCGTCCTCTTCCTCCTGCCTCTGGTCCTCTGCGGGCTCAGCCCCTCTTCCTGCCTTGCCGACTGTCCTGTCTGCTCCCAGCGGCCCGCGGCCTCTCTCCCCTGTCGTCCGGGCCCTCGGCGAGCGGAACCCTGGGCTTCTGTGGGTGCTGCCCCTCTGTGCCCATGCCCTTCCGCTCTGGAAGCCCTCAGCCCACGTCCTCTGTGTGCCCGTGTTACCCCTGTCTGACCGCGGGCCTCTGAGGACGAGGTTCTCGCTGCCGTGTCTACACTCCGCTGCACCAGTGCGGTCACGGCCCCGGGCCTGCGGTCAGTGTTACCTGGTCCGTGTGTTTGACGAGTACTGGAGCAGCTCAGTGTGCTGGGCGCTGAAGACACAGCAAGAGCCAGACAATCCCCACTGCCCCGGAACCTGTGTCCTGGTGGGAGTGACGAGAAGCACGTGCCCTGGAGGGTGTTTTGTGAGGAGGGGTGGGAGGGGGGCACAGAGCCTCGGAGAAGAGGGAGGCCGGGGAAGGGAGAAGGGGCCGCGGGGCCACGACCTCTCTGGTTGTCAGGGCACGCAGGAAGGGTGTCTGTGGCCAAGAGGCTGGGACCCGGCTGGGGTGGTTCGGCTTCCAGCAAGCTCGGCTCTCGTCCCTTCCCAGCCCTGCCCGCCTGCCTACGAGGCTGCTGAGTGGTGGCACCTCGTTTTCTCCCGTCCTGGGGGCGAGCCAGGGGAGCAGCCATGGCCCCACGGCGGGCTTAGCCCTGGAGGAGGAGCTGGGCAGCCTGTCCTGCAGCTCGCAGCCCAGGGCCAGTGCGCTGGCGTCCACGCTGCTGCCAGGGGGACAGGCCATCATGCTGGCTGTCAACGCCGGCAGGGTGTGGCTCTGTGGTGACTGTGACCAGGCTGTTCCCCTCCGTTGGGTCGGGGGCTGTGCTCACTCCCGCCACCTCTCCAGCGTCCAGAAATGGGTGAGGCCGTGGCGCTTTGAAAGCAGAGCCTTCTCCCCAGCCTTTTGCTCGTGGGGCGGCCATGCTACTTGCAGGCCCAACTGGTTGACAAGGAAACGCTTTGGGAACTTGCCCTGAACTCAGTTGCCCTTGGGCGAGGGAAGCGATTTGGTCACAGTCCTGGGGGGTTAGGTCTGCAGCCACGGCACTTGTGTCAGGGGAGAACCCCTTCCCGGGCTCCGCGTGGTTGGCGTGACTTGTGCAGGTGCCAGCGCCGGGCACCACAGTGGTGGCGGGGGAAGTCCGCCTGCTCAGCGTCCCCGCGTTACTCCAGCCTGAGGGCAGGTCCACGTTTGAGCCCCAGGATGTCAGCCTTGGAGGGCGCTTTGAACAGTCCGCCCAGTTAAATTTTGTGCAGCTTGCGGAGGAGGGAAAAGGCCTGCCAAGGTCACGGGGCTGCACGTGGGACGGAACGGCCAGTCACAGTGCTCAGCGGCGGTCCCTAACCATCCTTGCTGTTGACTGGTTCTTGTGTTTTTACGCACCCGGCGTGTGGCTGGTGTGGACGTAAGGCTGTTGGTACGCGGCCTGCCTTTCACGTGAGAGCCGGTAGTGGTGGTTTGCTCTGTGCCAGCCGCCCTGTGCGGCTCACCCCGTGTGGTCCTCACGAGTTGTTTCCATGACACAGACAAATACGCTGACTCAGACAAGGAGTCCCCTGCCCGGGGTCACACAGCTAGTAAGTTGCTTAGTTTGGATTCAAACCCAGGCCCATCTGACCCCGAGTACTAATTCCTGAGCTGTGTGGCAGCCAGTCCAGCCTGGGGGGCCCCGTTTCCAGGTGCTGAACGGGAAGCTCCGGGAAGGTGAGGCAAGGGGTCGGGGACACACAGCTGGGTGTGGGTGGGCTCCTCTTTCCCTGCACTGCGCTGGGTGGGGCCCTCCATCCGCTGACTACACGGGACTCCATGTGGCCGGCTGTGACGGCCCAGTGACCAGTGGGCCCGTGGCACCAAGTTCCCAGACCCGTTTGGCTCTGGGGGCCTCCACTGCAGTTCTGTTGGTGCAGGGAGCACTGCCCAGATGGTGTTTACACACTACTGTGTGTGTGTATATTTGTTGATTAAAAATATTACTGTATTTTGTAGCAACATTAAAAAATATTATAAATTTCCTGCTAGCGAGAAGCTTGCCAGTGTTTTCCTTAACCCCTCACTCACCAGGTGGTGCGGCTTGGTGGGTGCACCCCCCCCCCCGCCCCGGGGCCAGGACTAGGAAATCAGAGCCCGATTCCCCTGTGCAGAACCCCCCGTAGCTTCCCTCGCCCTTGGGTCACATTTGGGCTTGGGATCTCGGTCTGCCTCTCCGGCCTGGTCATCTGGTCCAGCCTCCTCCTCACACACGCCTTTGTCAGACCCTTGGACAGGCCAGACTCGGCCCCTCTCAGAGGCTTTGCACTCATCCTCCCCTCTGCTCGGAACGAGATCCTTTTTTCTTGGATCTCAAGATGTGGTTGTGGCGGGGCCTCCTCCCTCCAGGGCGGTGGTCTCCTGTTAGTGCCATCTCCTCTGAGGGGTCTTCCTGCCACCCATGTGCACCCGGCCCTGCCAGACTGTATTTTGTTCTTTCTCAGCACTTAACACTAACATGCTTCACAGATTTTAAAGACACATATTTTGGAAATAGAGATCCCCTGTAATACTGATAGGTAGAAAATCCGCCTCTTACCCCTCACCATTAGTCCCTGTTTCCTCCTTCCCCCAAACCCGAGGCAACCAATCTAGTTTCTGTCTCTAGAGATTTGTCTGTTCTGGACGTTTCACATATGTGGGGTTATACAGTATGCGGCCTTTTGTGTCTGGCTTCCTTCACTGAGCAAGATGGTTGTAGGTTCGTCCTGGTGTGGCCTGTGTTGGTAGTTCATCCCTTTTTATGGCTAATATTCCATTATTTTTATTCACCTACCTGTCCGTTGATGGATATTTGGGTTGTTTCCACCTTTGGCCATTACAGATAATGCTGATGTGAATGTGCACGTGCAAATCGCTGTGAATGTGTATTTGCATTTCTCTTGAGTGGGTACCCGGGAGTGGAATTGCTGGGCCTAATGGTGACTCTGTATTGAACTTTTGAGGAACTTCCAGACTGTTTTCCACTGTGGCTGCACCATTTATTTGCCACCAGCAGTGTGTTAGGGTTCCAGCTTCTCCAGGTCCTTACCAATACTTGTTACTATCTGACTTCTTGATTATAGACATTCTAGTGCATGTGAAGTGGTATCTCATTGTGGTTTGGATTTGCATTTCTCTCATGACTAAGGATATTGCGCATCTTTTCGTTTGCTTATTGGCCATTTGTGTATCTTCTTTGGAGAAATGACTATTCTGATTCTTTGCCCATTTTAAAATTCGGTTATTTTTCTTTGTATTATTGGGTTCTGGGAGTTCTTTGTATATTCTAGATACATGTCCCTTGTCAGATATATGATTTGCAGATTCTGTGGGTTGTCTTTTCAGCTTACTTGACTGTGTCTTTTGAAAAACAAAACTCTAATTTTGATGAAGTTCAGTATATGTTTTCTCTTTGATTGCTCATGCTGTTGGTGGCCTACAAATTCACTGCCAAAGCCAGGGTCAAAAAGATTTACACCTGTGTTTCCTTCCAAGAGTTTCATTGTTTTAACTCCTGCATTTAGGTCTCTGATCCCTTTTGAGTCGGATTTTGTATATGGTGTGAAGTAGGGGTCTAACTTCATCCTTTTGCACATGAGTGTCCAGCTCTCCCAGCACCATTTGTTGAAGAGACTATTCTTTCCCCATTAAATGGTCCTGGCACCCTTGTCAGTCAGTTGAGCACAGATATGTAGGTTTATTTCCGGGTTCTCAATTCTCTTCCACTGCTGTGTATGTTTGGTCTTCTCTTGTTCTCTAATCATTAATCAGCTATTTGATTTGTATCTGTCTTAAATACTAGAGGGACTCAATTATTATTATTATAATCTTTACTTGCTAAAAGAAATGTTCACGGTAAAAAACTGAAACACAGAAGTGCTGAAAGTGAACGTCCTGGCCCGGCTGCTCCTACCCTGTGTGCAGGACATGCCCCAGGACATCCGGTGCGTGCTCTGAGTGGGTGCGTACATGGGGAATGCGTGTGTGCCAAGGTCAACGTGTATATGTCGCAGGTCTGCGTCTTTATAATTGTGTGTCTGTTTTACAGAGTCGAGATACAAAGTGTCCTCTGACGCTCACGGGTCAGCGGTGGCATCCTTCCGTGGCAGGCACATGTCTTAGCTGTCCTTTCTCGACAGTTCTGTGGTGTTTCATAGGAGACGCACCTTCATTTCTCTAACCACTGCCTGTCGTTGCTGTTATGTTGTTTCCTTTTCCCGTGCGAGTCCAGTGCTGCTGTGCGCACGTGGGAGCACCTGGATCCCTGAGGGGGAGCTGCTGAGGGTAGACATTGTCCTCAAGGCATCTCAGCGTCTCCCCTCACTGTGCTTTGTGATGCCTTTTGCACATACTGGGCACTTAATAAATATTTATTGATGTAAACTCTTAGGGGTTGTTATTCTGGATTCATCCCTCGCTGGCTGTTTCATTTCAGTCAAGTGTTTTATGACACCCTCTTACCCATTTCACTTCCTCTATAATGAGGGAAAGATTTGATTATCCGGTCGTCGCTGGGGGAGCCAGGGTGAGATGAGTCAGGCCGTGCTGGATTTTCTGCTGTGACTGTGGCCCTGCTGGGACTCAGACGGGAGGGAGAGGTGGCCCCAGCCTTCAGGGTATTTACAGACCATTAGATGAGGCCGGTAGAACGCGAGGCACTTCCTAACAGGTGCGCCTGTTGTAACAGGGAAAGGATTGGGAGAAATGGGCCTTACCTTGGGTGCTGTCTGGAAGAGCCCACCGTAGAGGGACCCTGGGACGCCCACAGGGAAGGGTGAGGTTTGCACAGCCGGAGGCGTCCACCCTCTGTACAGGGTGGCGCTGCAGTGGTTCTCAGCAGAATGGGTTCAGGGCAGGTGAGAAGAAGGGGAACTCGGGGTCCCCTGAGTGTGTGGGAGCAGAAGGTGCAGCCGGGAGGCCAGCGGGGGACACGCTGTGGCCCGTGGAGCCCAGGCTGGGCGTGGCGTTGACCTGGCGGGTGCCAGGCCAGCACGAGAGGTTTCTGTGTGGACTTCCTTACGTTACTGGAGTCGGTGTTGCACAGTTAGTCTGCTCAGAAATCTGGGGCGTGGGTAGAGGGGAGTCTTCACTTCCAGAGGGTTCTGTCATTTAACTGTTCCCCTCAATGCTTCCCACAGCTGTCTGAAAACGTGGTCAACCGCATGAAAGATCCCGGCCAGCCGTCCAGAGTGGGGCCGCTGACCCCCCCAGCTGCTGCCCTTGTCGCCTCTGAAGGCCGGGAAAAAGGTAGGCCGGGGTGGCCGTTCTGGGCGGGGACAGGGTGGATGCTCCTCCCGGAGATGGGCTGCTGGCTGAGCCCGGGGGCGGTGCATGATGTGAGCGCTTCCCACAAGAGAGGGGCCCCCGAACCGGGTGCTGTCCTGTTCAAGGACTGCAGCGCTGTGTAGTCGGAGCCTCTGTGACCATGACCAGGGCCGGAAGTTCCCCACTGTTCCAGCTTCTCCGCACGTAAGCAGTGAGTGGGTGATCTTGGCGCCAGCCCCAGAGCTCTGACCTGCCCTCACGCTCCGGGGTCCTGGCCCAGCTCCTGGGACGGTCCTCGTGGGGCTTCCAGGAGGGTCGCCACCCCGTGCCCCCGGCTCCTTCCCCAGCTCGCTGCGGAGCTGCTGCCTGAGCTGGGCTGGAAGCGCTTTTGTTCCCCACTGTCGTGTCCGTCACAGGTGAAGAAACCTGTGCTTTTCTCCAAGTGACTCCTATTGACAAACACAAAGGAACAATAGAGTTTGAGTGGAGAATGTATGGTGCAGAAATATTAAGATACTACAAACAAGAAAAGTCCTCGTGGCAGCTGATTAATGAGAAGAGCTCGTTGATGAGAATCTGGGTCCGCCTGCTGTAACCTGAGGTGTGAGTTGTACGCTGACGGGCTGGGAGGGGCCTGGCCGTGCGGGGCACGGATGCCGTCCCGACCCACAGTGAGTGACCGCGGCCTCACGTTGGAGCTGTCTTCTCCGCCCATCGGCCCCGTTTGGGTGCAAGCACGTAGGAGGCCGCAACCTCCTGTCCACCCGGCATGTCCTGAGTGCCGGCCAGGGATGCGGTCATGAGACGTGCGCTGGCACATGCAGGCAGGGAGACAGGGACCCTCCCCCAACGCAGCCCAGCTCCCGTCAGGAGCCGGGTGTGCAACCCTGTGGCTTACAGTGTCACACGACAGTGTGACACGCAGCAGAAGCCCACAGAAGACGCCCTCGTCCTTTTCCAGGGGGTCATCCTCACCGGCTCTCCAGCTGGCTGGAGAGAGGGTTGAAGAGGCCTAACGTGCGTGAGTGAGCTGTAGAAAGGGGAGACGCAGAAGGGACGAAGAGGGCAAAAATGGCTGGAATATGTCAGGCCACGTCAGTTTCAGCCTTGGAAGAGAAAAGAAGCATTTGTTTCAGTCTTGCTACGTTCGAGCAGTTTAAAAAGCAAGAAGAGTGGTTCATCTATCATTCAGTTTTGGTTTAACAAAGTATTTTGCTGTTTGAGGATGAGTGAGCTTTGAGGTTCTGAAGGCTGGATTTGTCAGCATGGGCGGAATGCCCTGAAGTGGACTAATTTTAAAACACTTTTACTTTTAACATCCAGTGTTTGCTTTTACTTTAGTCATAGAACAAGATTAGAAAAAGAAGTTAAAATTAAACCCTTGTGCCAAACCATACCCCAAATGCGTGTCACAGGAAGCCACAGATTGAACTGGGAGAGGTGAATTCATGAAGATAGAGTGGCAGGTAGCCTCTTAACCCTGTATCAGGCGAAGAGACCTTAAAAGAAGAGGAAGAGTGGGGACTGTGACTGTAACAATTAGAGACAGTTTAGAAGAAATAAATGAACAAAGAGTGACAAACCAGGGAAGTAGAACCAACAGGGAGTGAGCGGTGTTCATATGTATGCAGTCCTTGAAGCCCTCTGATGGCTGCATGGAGAATGTGTACAAACGGTCAGAGAGGTGACGAGAGTCCCAGCTCCACGGAGGGTTGACACACTCGAACCTGCAGGCTGCCACGGAGCGTGGGCGCGGGGGTCCAGCCACGGGCTCTGTGGTGGGTGCACACGTTACTTTTGTAATCGTGAAAAAGGAAAACTGTATAGAAAGGAGAAATAAACGTGATAGACCTCATGTCACTAGAGTTGTTGTAAGTCAGGCCCTAAGCCCAGGGAGCGTTCACATCAGATCCACACCAGGCAGCGGTGCCTCCTGCACATTCCCGGCCGAGGACCTGGTGCGGCCCCGAGGGCTGCCCTCCCCGGCCTAGTGCGCCTGCCCGGCCTTCCGGGAGAGGCGTGGGCCTGGGTGAGTCCCAGGGTGCTGCGCGCGGTGAGGGGCCTTCCAGAGGGGCTGAGCCCCCCAGCCTCTGAGGTCAGCAGCTGAAAAGGTCTTGGGAGAAGCACGCCCTCCCGTCTTCCTCCCAAAGCCTGGTTCTCCGGCCGGGTCTCATGTGGCCCGAGTGGCTGAGCGTGGAGGCCTGCGATGGGGTGGAGGACATGTGGCCAAGGCCTCAGCGGAATGGGGACGCTGAAGCCTGGGGTGGTGGGGAGGAACAGAACCTCAGTGTCCCTGTGCGGTGGGAGAGGAGAGTGAATTGGGTTTGCTCGGGGATCCCCACGTTCTTGGCCATGGGAAGGTAGACCTACTGCGACACCTTAAAGGGCCCAGTGATACTAGAGGTGAAGCAGATGAAAGGTTACATAGATGTCCTTAAGTGGGGCGTTGGCCACATTCAGGATCAGAACCCTACAGAAAGGGGTCTAAGAGAATCCAGGCGCGAGGAGTCTCCCCCCACGGCCCCCGCCCTGCCAAGCCAGCCGACACCCCAGGGCTGTGCTTTCAGCTCGGACAGAGCAGAGCTTCTCTCAGCCAGTCTGGCCTCTGGGGAAGGTGACCTGGATTCCCAGTGGCCGCAGAGGGAGGAAGGGGGACTTGGATCACCGCACTCAGGTGTCCTCGCTGACCCAGCGACCAAGCCGTCCTATGCAGGAGACGGGCAGAGGGGCCTTCGGGCCACCCCCCTCCTGACCACAGAGTAGGGCTGTGTTCTGTGTCTGCCTGGGGCACATCCATCCATGGGGTGACGTCCTGGGCCCTTTCCTGGGTGCCACTATGCCTCTGTCCGTCCATGGGTTGCTGCTGATGGACTGACCTTTTCTTCTCCCCCTTTGCAGAGTCTAAGTCGCCCAGGCCGGAGAGTGGCGGTGGCCGGCGGCCCTCGGGGGTGGAGGTAGATCTCCGCGAGAGGTAAGCCGAGGACCCACTCACCCCAGCCCTGCACCCCGGCCCAATGCGCCTTCCTCACCGGGTACCTTCTCCTCCTAAAGGCCAGAGTGTTTGCGTCACAAATGCCATCTTATTTAGGTGGGATGCCAAGCCTGTGACTTAGGTGGCACTAATCCCAGTGTTTAGATGAAGACACTCCCGGGTGTGGGAGGGCCAGGACTAAATGGCCCAGTGGCTGCACTTCTAGCCTGGTGCACGCGCTGTGTTTGCAGGAGTTGCCTCCATGGACTGGCTCCAGGGTGCGGCTGGCCTCTCCCAGCACAGCCCACAGCCCGAGAGCTTCCCTGCCCCGTGGGCTGGTAGGCCAGTGGCTGGGCCCAGAGGTCCCCAGAGTGCACCATGAGTCTCCAGGCCTCAGGGAAGGCGGAGCTGAGCACCCCTCTCCCTGGGGTGTGGTCTGCAGGGCCCGCCGTGGAGTTGTCACAGCGCTGACTCGGTAAGCTGTCGGCTGGTACTGAGGGACCTCGTCTGCAGCCTCCAGGCTGTGGCCTCTGTAACAGGGACTCGGAGTTAGCTTAGGGGCCCCCGGTCAACCACGGCTGGACAGCTCCCTCTGTAGGTCAGCCCACCCATGGCTGTTCCGTGGTCAGGGGTTAAGACCCTACCTTCTGAGAATTTCCAGTCCTTAATCCCAAGAGGCCTCCCAAAAATAAATAACCAGAACCTTTTTAAAAAAATGCTTTTAAACATTTTAAAAACATGGAAGTAACACATGCTAATGGAAGACTTAGGATAATATATATGAAAGGAAAAAAACCGCCCATAGATTCATCATCCCTTGTTAATATTTTGGACTATTTCTTTCAAATGTCTTCTTTCCTCTAGTTTAGGGTTATTTTTTCAAAGTCATGTAAAATTTTGTATCTTGCTGTTTTCACCAGTCTTCTAATTATCTTCCATTTGTTACGCCTCGTCATAAGCATTTTTATTGCTGAAGGTGCTGTATGTGGATGCTCAGTTTGAAAGCAGCGCATGGCCCGGTGGACAGTGTGGCGCTGAGGGCCTCACGTCTGTCACGTGCCCCCAGGCCGACCTGCTGCGGCCCTTTCACTGTGTGCCTTTTCTACACCCTAATAAATAACAGTTCTGAGAGCATCTCAGGGCCGGTAACTTTTTTTTCTCTCTAGGATGATTTTATCAGGAAGACTGGAAACAGGTCCAAGGATAGGGGCGCGTTCAGGGTGGAGAGTTGAATGTTCAAAAGCAAGGCTGCAAATAAAAACAAAAAAACCCCCCAAAAACCCCAAAACCCCCCCAAAAAAGCAAGGCTGCTGCTTCTGAACCTTCCCACCCGCAGGTGGGGGAGGTGGGCTCCCCCCCCGGCCCTCGCCCCTCTAAAGGAGCTGCTCAGTGAGGGTTGATCCCGTGCCCCGAGGATCTCTCATTTGGGTTCGGCTGTCTGGTTCCTCACCTGGTTGTCAGGCCTCCTGCTCCCCATCTGTATTGTTCTGGCGGAGAAAGTGTCACACTGTCCCTGCACACGCCACTCCCAGGGGACTGGGGTCACTGGTGCCTGACCCTCTCTGGCGGCGGCCGCAGCGTTCCACCAGCCTTCACGTCCCTGGCCCCTGGCAGATGAAGCGAGCTGCGTCTGCATCTACGCCTCCTGTCTCTCCCTGGCCCAGGTGTGACAGGGAGCAGGCCGTGGTCCAGGACGGGCTGCTCCAGGTGACGACGAGGGACACAGAGGCAGCTACCAAGCCCCAGAGCGCGTCCCTGCGGCAGGGCGAGGGCGGCATGGACCCGGAGACGCATTGGTCCGCCCAGCTGGTGAGTGTGGGTCCCTGGCCGGCCTCCTGGCTCAGTGGCTCTGGGAAGCAGAGCTTGGCCCTGGAACCTGATGGGTCTGAAGTCCCAGCTTCTCCTCTGTGGAAAGGGTGTCTTTCTAGGGACCAGGAGCGGGGGTTCTTAGAGCCCCGGCTGTGTCATTGATTTGCTTTGTGGCCTGTGGCCTCAGGTCTGCACAGTGAGAGCTGGATCACTGGGTGCTGGGTCCCGGAGCCTCATAGGTGTCAGCGCCGTGAGGACATGTGTTCCAGGAGGGCGCAGAGGGAGAGTACTGTGGGCGTGGGGCCGTGCAACAAGCCAGGAACAGGAGGAGAGGTCACCCGGGGTGCGGAGCCGAGCTGTCTGCCCACTGGCTGGGGCGCATCCTCTAGCCCCAGGGAGCAGCTCGGACCGTCCTGGTGGTCATGCTCGGGCTTGCCTGCGGCTCGAGAGGAGGCGGTGAGTCCGGGGCCCAGCACTGCTGGCAGATCGCAGAAGCACACCGCGTTGGCTGTTGCCATTCTGGGTACATTTAACTGATGGGAGGTGCCATCAGGGTCTTTGTGCTGTGGGTGCAGGCTGCGTGTCACAGCAAGAGAGGTCACAGTGCCCCAGGGGCCACCACGCCATCGCGGCCCGCGTACCGGTCACGCTCGGCAGCAGCAGGAGGGTGTTCCGGAAGCCACAGCGCAAGTGCTCTGACATCCCTCTGCCTGGACGGCGCGGGCCTGTGGCTGGGCCATCCCTCGGCACAGGGAACCGGGAGGGCTTCGTTGGCTGCAGCTGGGGCTCTCTTCTAATCACGTTTGCGGGGAGATGAGGGTGGGCATCCAGAGAGAACTAGGACTGCCAGGAAGTATTAATTCTCTCAGTGGTGGAGTGTGGGGTGTTCCCACGCATCCAAGGAATTCTCGACACCAGCCGCGTGTCCTGCAGTTCAGCTCAGCTGTGACACTGTCTACCCGAGGTGGCATCAGATCCCCAAGTTATGGGCTCAGTCCCGCAAGTCTGCCCGCCCCCCAACTTCAGATGCCAGTTGAAGCCAGGTTGTCACGTGCGCTTCTGACCCACCAGCTGTAGATGAGAGGTTCCCACGGCCCCCTCCTCAGGTTTGGTTAACTTGCTAGAGCAGCTCAGAGAACTCAGAGGAACACTTTACTTACTGGATCGTAGGCTTCTGATAACAGGTGTGCCTCAGGAGCAGCCAGATGGAAGAGACGCGCCGGGAGGGTGTGGGGAAGGGTCCCGAGCTTCCACGCCCTCCCCGCACCCCCACCCAGCCTCCACGCCTCCCCATCCTGGGCACTCTCTGAAACGGCCCCTTCAGGGTTTCTATGGAGGGTTCCTTACGCGGGCGCGATTGACTGCATCGCGGCCACTGGTGACGGATTCCACCTCCCGCCCCCCTCCCCTCCCGGAAGGTCAGGGGCTGGGACCCACGTTCCAGGCCTCTGATCCCACGGTGGCTCCACGGGCATCCAGCCCCATCCTTGGGTGGTTTCCCAGAGTCACGTCATCAACATAAGGAAAGACACCTTCATCCCTCTCAGCAGAGGAAATTCATTCCAAGGGTTTTAGGAGCTCTGTGCCAGGAACAGTGGACAAAGACCAAATACGTCTTTCTCGTTATAAATCATGCTGTCATGGCCAGGAATGGGGTGGAGAACAGCTGTAGCAGCATCTGACACCACGTGCTCCAGAGGCCATGGCCGGGACACCAGGAGCGGCTCACCGAGCTCCACAGCAGGAAGCTGGACGGTGTGAGGGCACCACTTGGACGCCCCCTCCCAGGAGGGAGGGCCTCTACCCAGATGTGCAGATCAGGCAGCAGGCATGTGGGACACGCAGGTTGACCTGGACCCTCGGGAAATAGCAACAATGTAGGATCCTCGCCCCTGGGAAACTTTCAGTCTAGTGCGAAGACAGACTTGAACCAAAAACTGAAAACGGCCAAACTGTTACAGTGAATGTGAGACGGAGGCAAAGAGGATATGCCTGGGATGCAGAGGCCGTGGTGTCGGCCGAGGGAGCAGCTGGGCTGAGCCGGGCGGGCGTGAGACGGCACTGGGCGTGGTGAGGATGAGCGAGCCGCGTGCACGCACCGCAGGAGGCCGTGGACCAGCAGCCTGCCCAGTGACGCCGAAACTGAGACGGAGCCCCAGGAGCTGTAGGGATGGGTGCTGTACTCTGACCTGTGGCCTCCTGGTGGAGAATCGTGACGCACAGAGACACCTGGTGAGGACAGGCAGGCAGCCCGACAACCTGGTGGGAAGAACCCTGGCCGGGGACGTGCAGGGTCAGTCGGTGTGGATGGAGCAAAAGCGCTGGCTCCCGGGACAGTTGCCCAGTAGGCGCGGCAGCCTGCAGGGGTGGACCGTCACCTGGAACGTGGTCATTGCAGCGAAAGGGATTCACAGCTTCCCGCCCTCCTGCCTCCGGTCCAGGTGTGGGTTTCTTGGCAGGAAGGGTATCTTTTTTTTTTTTTTTGCGGTATGCGGGCCTCTCACTGTTGTGGCCTCCCCCGTTGCGGAGCACAGGCTCCGGACGCGCAGGCTCCGGACGCGCAGGCTCAGCGGCCATGGCTCACGGGCCCAGCCGCTCCGCGGCATATGGGATCCTCCCAGACCGGGGCACGAACCCGTATCCCCTGCATCGGCAGGCGGACTCTCAACCACTTGCGCCACCAGGGAGGCCCAGGAAGGGTATCTTTAGAGGGAAGAAGACACATCCTGCCTGGACTCGCCCGGACATCTGGGGGGACGGTGCCCTCTGCCAGAGCTCTGAGGGCCCGCGGGGCCCGTGGCTGCCTTCACATTGCAGGTGTCCATGACTCCTTTTCAGGGCCCTGCTTTTGATTGTTCAGTGCCCACTTGCTCGTGCAGTTGGCGCCGCCATTCCCTTTTAGGAACTTAGCTGCTTCCTGTTGTGTGTCCCTGGGTGGGATTGCAGTGGCCTCTTTCCCTGCTCTGGTCCAGGCAGGGTCTGGGCACATGGCCCAGGCAGCCAGTCACGCCCTGGCCTAGGACCTGCAGTGCGGGGTGAGTGGGAGGCCGCTGATCGGGAGGACCACGTCCCACACCTCCATGTGCCCTGGGCTTGGGCTGAGCAGACACAGAGAGACACGTGGCTGGTTTGGAAGGCGAGGTGAGGCCGATCGGGCCTGCTCTGCACGTTGCCTGGGCAGAGGTGAGCGAGGCCGCCGCCGTCACCTTCACTTGGTCGGTGTGGTCGCAGCTTCTTTAGTGGAGGTAGCCTCAGAACTGTGCTTTGCAGGGTTTAAAGTAAGAGCGGAAAGACGGGGAGAAGAACCTGAAGGGAGCAGAGAGGCTTTTTCCTCCTCCTCCGAGTGCCCGCCAGGCGGGACGAGGGAGCCTGCTGGGTGGAGTGCTGAGGCTGGATCCAGCCTGGGCCCCGGGCTTGTGCCCCGACCCTGCACCTGCGGCCTCGTCTAGAGGGTGCTGAGTGCGCTGACATTTAGCATGCTCTTTGCTCTGACTTTTACGGTGCGGACTTTTCAGTCCTCTTCTGCACGAGGGAATAATTGAGCTCATTACTGGGAAAAGTTCATAAAATTAATAACAAGGAAAGGTAATAATTTTTATAACCTACTTCTGAGGACCGAAGTGCTCCTGTTGCCTGCCCAGCGGCGCTGCGGCGAGCTGCCGAGTGTTGATGCGTGTTCCTGCGTGTGAGTGTGTCCGACCCCAAGTTCCTGTGCCCGAGCACAGTGAGCCCGAGCAAACATCGGAGCCTGGAGCAGAGAAAGGTGTCTTGCAAGGAGACAGATGGCTCAACCCCCATCTCCTGGACTCCCCGAAGGGTTTCAGCAAAGTGTTTTTCAAGGCCAGGTGAGGGAGGGGAGTCGCAGGGTGTGTGATCAGCGGGTGCGCAGTTCTCTGACGGAATGCTGGCTGATGGTGGGGTGGCAGGTGGGGTCACAGGGGCTAATGTCATCAATCCTCAGGCTCCAGGGGGCCTGGGGGCTGCTCGTCATCAAGTAGCTACCATCTTCCATTTGGTGGGGATTCTCACATCTGTAGAACAACTCAGCAGTGTGCAATAGATACTGTTTTCTGGGAGCTTCTGAGAGGAGCTAGAGCAGAGGAAGGAAAGAGCCTGCCCTGGGAAGGCCCCGTGGGCTCCTGCTCGGTTACACGAGGGCTGCGGAGCCACAGGTGTGATTGGGGCGGAGGCCTGGGCGTCAGCGGGGCCCGTGTGACGTGTGCTTCCCTCTGAATCGGGGAGGAAGTTTAGAGCCCAGATCCCACGTTCCAGAGAGGAACATGAAAGAACAGAGCGGTTTCTTGGCCTCAGTCTTCTGGTGCCAGAGCTTTACAAACCCAGTGGATGGAGCAGCGGAGGCCTGGCAGAGCCTTCCTTTAGGGAAAGTGAGATTTACGACCCTGCCTGTTGGATTCCTGACACGTATTATTAGGAGTGTGAAACTGCAGTACACCCGATAGAAAGTAAAAACTTCCATCTCTTCTTTTCCAGTGAGCGATTCTTTTATGGCATCATATATATGTTCTCTGGGTGCCTGTCGTATGTCAGGCATTGGGTTAGTTTATTGATACATGGAAATAAGTAAGATACAGCTGCCATCCCCGAGAGGCTCTGGGCTTAGGGGAGTTCAGTGTTCTCACGAGTGGCCGCACGGAAGACCACGTGACCCCAGCACAGCGCCCCCCTTTGGGAGGTGGTCGTCTAAGGAACAAGACGCACAGAGGTGCAGGAGGGGAGAAGTAGAAAGAGAGGCTGCTGCTGAGGTCAAACCAAAAGGAGCCTGCCCAGGCCCAGGGGGCTCCTGGTGTTCAGGGCCGTCCCTCCACAGGCAGGCGGGGCCTCCACAGGCCTGGTGTAAGGGCCGCCCGGCCCTGGCCCTGGCCCCCCCGCCCCCCCCACCACAGTCACCTCTGCTCAGAGGGCGGGGGGTGCACGTCATTCTTTTAGGGAATTGGAGCAGTCAGTCAGAAGGCGTAGTGTGAGGGCTCCTGGGTTCCTGCTTTCCTTGTTGAGGTCAAAGTCAAAATCACTAGGCCTGTGGTTAGAGGATATGACAATTTTTAGAGAAAGGAAAACTACAGGTAGGCTCGTGTGAAAACTGGTTCAACCATATTTTAAGCTGGTTACACACCAAAAAAACACTTTGGGGGCTTCCCAGGTGGCGCAGTGGTTGAGAGTCTGCCTGCCGATGCAGGGGACACGGGTTCGCGCCCCGGTCCAGGAGGATCCCACATGCTGCGGAGCGGCTGGGCCCGTGAGCCATGGCTGCTGAGCCTGCGTGTCCGGAGCCTGTGCTCCGCAACGGGAGAGACCACAGCAGTGAGAGGCCCGCGTACCGCAAAAAAAACAAAACACTTTGGTTTTATTTCTCATATACTCTATACAAACTGGGGGTGGAGGGAGGGCGTGAATCCAGACACGGGCTAAGAGCTGGCGCCACGTCCACGGCTGGCCCTCGGCGCATCAGGCCTGTGTCATGATGCTGCAGGGGTCGCGGGGACCAGGGAGGGAGCCTGGCACGAGTGGGGGCCCGTCACTGGGCTCCCCCAATCCCCGGGCACTCTGTGCATTGCTGGAAAAGTTATAATTTATTCTTCTCTGCTTCACCTCCACCCGAGGACCAGGACGTGGAGTTGACGGAACTGACCTTAGGACAAATCTGCGCAGTTCCTGCCCTCATCTGTCCATTTATTTGGGGGCAGATGCCTCGGGCCTTCCGCACGGGTGGTGTGGGCGTGGCGGGCGGGGCGCGGAACCAGGGCCCCGGCTCAGCCTGGCCTTGGGCAGACGCCCGCCCGCACCCTCTGCTCTCTGTGCCTTTGGCCCGGCTGCCCAGTGCTGTGCGCCAGGACCAATAAAAATATACGTACTTGGATCTTGGGCTGGAAACAGTGGATTTGATGCCGGAATACACATTGCTAACAGCCCCTGTGGTGCTGGTGCAGCAGGCCCAGAGCCGGCTCCTGGACCGGTGTTGGGAGCCCGGGGCCCCCCTAGTTCTCGGCCCTTTTTGCTGCTGTGCCCCGCGAGATGTGGTGTGTCCCACGCGGCTCCCGTGGTCCTAGAGGGCTGGGGCTGTGCTGTGTGACACGAGCTCCAGGTGACCGGTCCTGATGCAGCTCCTGCCCAGATGGACGCCTTGGTCAGACTTCTCGGCCTCAAAGGGAAGTGGGAGCCCCTCGCCGAGGAGAGCAAGGGAAGAGAGCCCGCTCTCTGCTGGAGCCAGGCCTGGAGGAGCCGGGCGAGCAGGGCTCGGCGTTGGGGGGTGGGCGAGGGTAGACTGTGGCCAGAGCCAGGCAGCGAGGGCCAGGTGCACCCCCCGACCCCTACAGGGACCTGGCTTGTGTGCAGCTGGACCCTGGGGCCTGGCCGTGTGAGGTTGGAGGTACGTGGTAGGAGTGGAAGGAAACCCCGTCCAGGCATGTTGGACTCACCGTCCGGCCCGAGCGCGGAGGCTGCTGCCCGTCTAGGCGCCTCCCCGCCGCCGGGAGCCCCGTGGGCCCCGCAGAGCTGAGGGCGGGCCAGCGGCGTCACCCGGGAAGCTCGTCGGGCTCTTGTTTCCTGTCCGGCTGTCCAGCCCACAAGGGCACCGTGGTGCGTCCTTAGGTGGAAAAGTCCTGTTTTCCCTCAGCTGTTGTGCACATTTTCACCCCCTGGAAGGCGAGGTGGCGGGCGGGGCGCGAGCAGGGAGGAGGGGCCACCTGTGGCGAGTGGACAGCGGGTGGCCCTTCCCTCTGAAGCGGGGCCGGCGCAATGGGTGCCCAGCAAGGTGCCTTCGGTGCCTTCGGGTGAGAGGCTGGGGCTCCAGGGGCTTCACAGCCCGGCCATCTACCGGGTCTGAGGGGCCTCTGCTGGTAACGCCAGAGGCTGGAGACCCTCCTTAGTGCTGCCCTCGTGGGGCAGATGGCCGATGCGGTGCCTTCCTGGTGCCACTGCTTCTTATTAGCAGGGCACGCGTCACCGGGCACGTCCGTTAGCGCCGGGGATGAGCACCGAGCCAATGATGGGCTGGATCCAGGGCGCTGAGGGCAGCCTTCCCTCCTAGGCCTCTCCAGGGACTCAGCTGCTGGCCTCAGCCAGGCTCCTGGGCATCTGCATGCCTGGCCTCCCTTGGGGAAATGCAGCCGCGGAGGCTGACCTGGGTCGTCTGACGGGCACTGGGGCTGAGGTGGCAACTTACTGACCTCCCGCTTCGTCCCTCGTGAGGCCCAGGGCCTGGCTGAGAGTCTGGGGCCTTCCTGTCTTGAGTGGGTCTCTTGCGGCCTGGGCAAGCCTGACTGCGGGGGAGACCTGGCATCGATGCGCGCACTCCGTGCCCGTGCGTCCTGAGGGGCTGGCCATCCACCTGAGCCCCGTGGGTCCTGAGGGGCCAGCCCTCCGCCTGGCCCATCCTGGCAGCAGCCTGTTTCCCTTTTCTGCCCCTGGGGTGGAGCTGGGCCGGCGCCTGCCTGCTTCTATGCCTGCTCGAGGATGCCAGCAGGCTGGAGAGAGGGGAAGGCCATGGGTTATTTTAAGTCTGTTGATGTGGTTTATTCACATAGTCTTTGGGGAGCTACCATTCTGCCTGCTCCTTTCTGTTTCAGATTTGTCGATTAGCAGACCGCGTTTGCCTCTCGGGTAGATGCCATGGCTGACTACTGGCGGGGTAAAGAATGGGAGAGAGGTTATTTGGCTGACAGACCCAGCAGTGGGACAGGGGAGAGTCTCAGGTCTTCACTAACCCCCGTGTCTGCTCAGTGGCCAAGCCAGGTCCCCGGCTTGTGTGAGTGTCTGGGTCAGCACGGCATGTGCGCCCATCGGGACAAGTTTGGCTGTAACAGAAGCCCAGGTGCGGCGGCTTCAGCGGTGGGGGTGTGTTTATTTCAAGACCAAGTCGTTGGGCACAAGGCCTGGCGGGCGCTGTGGCTCGGAGCAGGGCCCCTGTCCTTCCCCCTTGATCCGGCGACCTCCTCAGGGCCACAGGGGGGCCACTGTGCCTCCAGGCATCACGGCAGTTTTCCAGCTGGGAAGAAGGAAGGGCCCAAAGCCTTTCCTAGTGAGGTTTGGTGGTTTTATGTGGTAGGGGCAGCCTCCCTAGGGGCCCCCTCGGCAGAACGGCGTCCTAGGGCCACCTCTGGCTGGAAGCGGAGCTGCGGTGGCGATCAAGGAAGGGGCTGGGCACTGGTCGGGTGGTGGGCTGGAAGGCTCCCTGCTGCGGGACCTGAGGGCCTGGGTGCAGAGTCTCTATGGACACGGCACAGCCTGCGCCAGCCTCATCTCCTCGCGTGTCCAGTGGGAGCGTCTGGAGTTGCTGGGAGCAGGCGCAGCGTCCAGCTCGCCATCTGGCTGGTGGGGGCAGGGGTGCCTGCGCCCTCTGCGTCCGGCCCGCCTCCCCCAGGATGAGGCGAGGAGGAGCTGCGTCTGGAGTTGGCAGTGGGGGTGATTCTGCGCGGAGGGGACGCTGCACGGGGGCTGAGGTCCCGTCATCTTTCCTGAGGAGCCGGCACCCCTCACCTGGGCTCCTTTGTTCTGAAGCCGACCTAGGCTCCCACGGGGCCCTGTGCTCTCCTGACTCCCAAGGGTGTGGGGTGGAGGGGCTGTGCTCTCATCGAAGCCCAGGTGGGAGTGCTCCCTGGGCCCCGGGCTCTTGAGAGGCTGAGGGAGCCCGCTGCCTGCATTCTCCCCCATGGCAGGCAGCGTCTCCCACTGCTGGACGAGTCGGTAGGCTTTCTAGGGGAGGATTCCGGCGCCCTGTGCTTTGCTAGCCAAGGTGGGTGGCTACTGTGTGAGGCCTTTCCATGATGCCCCTGGGCCGCTGGCCCTGCCGCCCTCTAGCCTGGGCTTGGCCCCGTGTCCCTCTGCTCCTGCTAACTCTGCCCTCCGGGTCCTCCCCTGACGCACCTGGCGGCGTCTGCCCCCAGGCCTGCACCCTGGCCCCGCGGCCGCTCCGTCCTCCCCCTCCTGTCCCGGGGCTGTCGGTGTGCAGCCACGGATGACGGCACGGATAGGCCCTGGGTGTCAGACAGTGTGCAGCACAGCCGTTTGTGCCCGGCCGGTGGACCCAGGGCCGCCCTTGTCTTCCCACTGACACGCTGGCCATTAATAGAAGCACATTGTGGGCGCCCTGGGGAATGTCAAGCGGCTGCGGGAGCCCATCGTGTGCTTACCCTCCTCGGGGAGGGTTCCTGAGCCTGGAGTAGCTGGTCTGTGGCGGGTGTCCCGTCTTCCTTTGTCCCTTCGACTGTCTGTGGGGCTGCCTTGGTGTTCGCTCCGGAGCGGAGGGCTTTGCACCTCAGGGTTCCCGGCCCCAGCCGCTGCTGGGCCCCTCGACTGGGGCCGGGCCGGCCTGGGGGCCGCCGGGGGCCAGGTACCTGCCCCAGAGCCTCACCTCAGGCCGGGTCGCTTGGCCCAGTTTCTGGCCCCGGTCCCAGCCCGAGTGGAAGCCCCTTCGTGACTGCAGGGGCCTCTGGGACCACTGGCTCCTCTTGTAAGGCGCTCTAAGCTTCCGGAGCCGTTTTCTTGTTTCGCTTCCACCTTGTCTCTGGTCTCCTTGAGACCCGCTGGTGCTGCCCCGGGTTTCATGACTGGGGTCAGGCGACTCACCGGAAGACCTGGGTCTTGCTCTTGGTCAGGGGTGGTCCTGCAGCGATCGCCGGAGGCTTGGGTCGGCTGCGTTCTCCGCTGCTGCGCGTGTGGGGTCTTCCTGCACCTCAGCTTCCCCGCCATGCGGTGGTGGTGAGGATGCCCGCAGCTCAGAGGTGTCGTGGGGGTTAAACGAGGTGTAGGTTAGCCTCTAGGGAGATGTCCGCACTTAGCCGGTCCTCAACAGAAACTGCACCTGGCCGTTTCTCAGCCAGGCCTGCGCTGAAAGCTTTCCTCGCCGTCAGTTGGAGGCTCCTGCTGCTCGGCTCCCCCCCGGCCGTTGTGACTGCTCTCCTGACCTTGACCTTCACCCCAGGCGTCTGCCCGACCCGGAAGCGTTAGCCCCCTCCTTCCCTTTGTCCCCCTGTCTGGGCCCGCACCCGCTTCCTGTGCACCTGGGCCTGGGCTCCCAGGGCCACTGCAGGGGGTCAGGCTGGGCCAGAGGGTCGTGGGCTCTGACGCGCCCCTCTCTTCGCCCTGTTCGGGGGCCCCGTCCCCCCCCACCCGGCGCTGTGCCGAGCCCTGTCGCACCTGCTGGCCCAGTCCTGGCCTC
The DNA here is from genome assembly GCF_025265405.1 of Mesoplodon densirostris. Lineage (NCBI taxonomy): Eukaryota > Metazoa > Chordata > Mammalia > Artiodactyla > Ziphiidae > Mesoplodon > Mesoplodon densirostris. Next base: position 110,092,731 of record NC_082670.1, on the reverse strand, counting down.
GCCCCCCTCTCTTCCCCTTGGAGCTGCTCTGTCCCCTCCGCCTGCTGTCTGAAGTGCCCCCGCCCTCTGCTGCAGTGTCCTGAGATCAGAGTTTGCTTCTCAAACTCCTGAAGTTTGCTTTTCACGGCCATTGGTACTTCGTTCTCAGAAACAACAGATCTGGTGACTCTCCTTCTTCACCTTTCCTCCGTGGGGTCAGCGAGGGCTTCTCTGGGGGGCGGGCCTGGAGGAACAGGAGGGGCAGTGCCAGGGCCTGGGGCTGGGGGGTCGGTGAGCTGGGGCACTGTCAGTGCAGTGTGGGGATGGGGTCGGGCCACTGTGGAGGGGCTTGTGGGCCTAGGGCATGCAGCTTGGGTGCAGTAGGGGCCCCCAGGAAGGTTTTCACAAGGTGCTCTATGGAGAACAGTCCTGCTGAGAGGCTATGGCGGCCTGGACAACGGACAGCGGCCAGTGGGCGGGAGGATTGGCGGGGGAGGAGTGGACAGGTGGGGGAGGGGGAGGAAGAAGGAAGGCTTGTGCGGGGGTCTCAGTGCCGCCAGGGGGGCCTGGGGAGCGCACCCTCTCTGGCCTCCTGCCTGTCCCCATTCCCAAATAGGCGAGCTGTCCAGGGGGGTCCCGGTGTCCAGGAGGGCAGAGAGCAGGTATGTGAGGAGGAGGCCCCCAGGGGCATGCGCTCCTCCAGGTAACAGTGCAGGGTGGGGGGTGGTCTGGCGGTTCCTTGTCCCAGGAAGGGGGAGGGACCACAGTGCACGTGCCCACTCAGTAGTTTGAGGGCCAGACCCAGGCACCCTCCTGGAAGAGCCTTGTTGCCCAAGGTGGCCGCGTGGCCGTGCCTCGCTGCAGGCTGGGGACAGCAGGAGACTTGCTCTGGGGTCCTCACAGAGCCCCCCCTCCTCTGCTCAGGGCCTGATGGCTGTGGGTGCTGCCCACATGGAGCCGTCCAGCAGGGCGTGTGCAGAACAGCCGTCTTCCCCCCGCCCTGGGCGCGCAGTCACTCGCCGTCACTGTGCTGCTGTGACATCACTCCGTTCTGCACGTCCAGCAGCGCCTGCGGCAGGCGCCGTGCCCCCAGCTCTGCCCGGACTGCACGCGGCCGTGCGGGAGCAGAGGTATCCCCGAGGAGCGCACTGTTTCTGGCTCTCCCTTCCCAGTGGCCATTGGCCGTCCAGGCAGCTGGCCTGGGGGCTTCCGCAGAGCCCTCAGACTCGGGCCTGTTCTTGTGAAGAGGCCCCGTCGGGCGGCTGAGTGTGCTGAGGCCCGCGGCTCTTCCCGGGCCACCTGCCCATGGTTGGGCCCTGGCCAGGTCTCCCAGAGGAATGGTGATTTACAGCAGGTCAGGTGCAGTCAGACAGGGGGAGTCCTCCTGGGCTGGAGTGGGATGCGGGGGGTGGGACTGAGGTCGGGTCCGAGCTGGCCTGGCCGCCGGTGCCGGCGTCGCGCGGGGGGCCTGGTCCTGGTGGAGGACGGCCGCCTCTGCAGCGCGAGGCCCTGGCTCAGCCCCCGGTTCCCTCCCAGGCCCTCCCCTGAGCGAGTAGAGCCACGGGCTTTCGTGCTAGCTCCCCTGCCCTAGCCTGAGCCTCGTGCATCCCGGTTAGCGCTGCCCCGCCTGTCGCCACGAGGGGAAAGCCCTGTGGCCGGTGCTCAGCCCCGTCCCGTGCTCACGCGGGATCTGGCGGCAGTGTCCAGGCCCAGCCGTCCCCCTCCTGCCGGGAAGACGCAGCTGACTGAGGGCGGCTGGGGCTCTGCTGACCCCAGCACAGCCCTCTTGACCCCCAGAGGCTCTGGAAGGCTGGCGGAGAGAGCTGGACAAGGAGGGTGGCCTCGTCTTTCTTGCCCTCCGGTTTTCCCTGGAGCCCCCAGGACTGGAGAAGGGGTCACGGTTCTCCCTCTTGTCCACCCTGCGGGGCCCCGTGGGGCTGGTGTTTGCCCCCGGCCTTTCCTGGCACTTCCTTGCTCTTTCTCCCTGAAAAGAATTTGCCTGCGTTGCCCTAACTTGATTCCTGTCTCTGCTCCCTTGGGGGAGCTGGGGATTCTGCTCCTTTGCTGGGCCCTCTGGCCAGAACAGTCCTCAGTTTCTAGGATCTTAGCGTGGAGATTTTTAATTGCTTGGTTACATCCAGCAGCTGACATTGGAGGCTGTGGCCTAGCCTGGGCTCAGGAGCCAGACCTCCTGGGACCAGTCCTGTGTCCTGGCTGTGCTCCTTGGTCGTCATTTAGTCTCTCGTGTCCCTTCTCTTAAAGGGGGCAGTGGTCGTGCCTGGTCAGTCCCTAGGTTTTCAGCAGAATTTCGAGATAATGCACGGAAGGTGCCGGGGGCACTTGGCACATGGCTGACTGCACGTTGCCCTCGCGCGGCTCAGTGGGGGCGCATGAGTCCTGCTCTCCCCACCTCGCCCCAGATGTGCCCCTCACGCCTCATGAAGCTCCCTCCCTTGAGGCCCTGGAAAGGGGTTTCTGTCCTGAAGAGTTCACGGCAGGGTTTGGAGCAGACAGATCTGGTTCCTGGTACCTGCCGTTGCATTGCCTGTGCTCACGGGGCTGGGGGTTCAGGTCGGTGCCGCTTGTGTGGGTTTGGGGAGGTGGGGAAGAACCCAGCGGCCCCATCCTGCTTCTCATCCCGTCACTGGAGCAGACGGAAGGACTGTGGTTGTTACCACCGCCAGCATCCTAGCGCCCTTGTTGATTGGAGCCTGAGGCCGACTCCTGGAGCCTCTTCCTGTCCTGCACGTTGGGCCCACGAGGTGGCAGTCCTGGGCCGCGCTGGCTGCGAGGACGGCTGCGGGGAGCAGGCCTGGGCAGGGGGAGGGCCTGGATCTAGTTGAGGGGCTTGAAAGGCCCCTCGTCCTGCCTGACCTTCCCCTGCCCCCTTCACCTTCTGCCGGGATGCCCAGAGGGACAGGGGTGCAACTTGTCTTCCCGCCCGGCGGGGCTGCCTGGGGGAGGGCTCCCCTATTCTCCTGCCGTATTCTCACCCAGAAAGTCGCTGGCGTCCTGTAGATCAGGGACAGTGGGGACCAGATGAGGGATGGGAAGCGTTGGGGTTTCCTGCTGGCTGAGCTGTGCTCCTGCTCGCAGCTGCCGCCGCTTTGCTCCTGGAGCAGCGAAGTCACTGCTTTCCTGGCCACATACTGAGGTCGGGGCCAGAGAAGAGTCTGTGGTCTTCGTCCCGGCAGTCTTCCCAGCCGGCAGACGGAGGCGACATGGGGCTCCGTCCACAAGCGCCTGCCGCGGGGCCAGGCCACCGCACGTGCCTTCCTCTCAGCTCCCTTTTGCAAAGCGAGCAGATTCTGACTTTGCTGTGGGTGGACAGAGGCTGCGGTTTTGGCAGCCCTGGGATTTTTCAAGGCCCAGAGAAGTCAGCGAACAGCAAGGACTGGAACTTCCCACGGCGAATAGCTGTTGGGTTTCAGGACCCTCCAGCTGGCCTCCGAATGTGGACTTTCCTGCTGAAACCAAGATCCTGGTAGCTCCTGCTGCCCTTTCCCGGAGGCCGAAGAGGAGGGGTCTGCAGGCGCGCAGCTGGGGGGCTGCAGCCCCTGCTCACCTGCTGTAGCTCCTTCCCGGCCACTGGCCTCCGGGGTGGTCCTGGGCAAACACTGCACAGCTTGTGAGTCGGGGCCTTGTCGGGCCTGGAGACCAGCAGTTCCTGCCTCTCTCCCACCTCCCCTTCCCCCCAGCAGACAGGCACTCTGCCCAGAGCCTTCGTGGGCCACCTTCCACACCGGCGGGGAATCAGGGCCTTTGGGCTTTCTTCTCTCTCCCCCGTGGGCCACGGTGCTCCAGCGTGCGTCTCGAGTCCGAGCCCCCGGACCTGGGGCCACCCGAGAGACCCAGCGGGGCGTCGTCCCTGGGGGTGAGGGATGGTGTCCCGGTTCTGGGTAGAGAGTTGCCGGCAGCACAGACGTCCCTGTGGCCCTGGGCTTTAATCTCCGTTTACAGGGACACGAAGACAGGGACCTAGGCCATGTCAGTCTGTAAAAGAATCACAGCGGACAGAGCGACAGGTCTCTGAGCCATAGTCTGCACGGACCGGAGAGGGAGGTGCTGAGTCATAGAAAAGCCCAGAACATCCACCTGTGTTACTCAGACCAGTTGTGCGGCCTCGGTGCCGTGTCTGCGGGCGTCAATGTCTCCACCTGTGCCGGGGCAGGGTGCCCCTTCAGAGCCTCCCTCGGGAGACGTGCCAGCCGCCGGCTCAGGGTCAGGCCCGCACAGCATCTCCTTCAGCCCCTGCGCCCGCGCGCGGCCCATGGAGGGTGTTCAGACCCCTGTGCACGTTGTGCCGGAACACCCCGTGGCCCCCCTGGACTGAGCTCCTTCTGGGGTGCTGGCTGTTGGCGCAGGAGGGAGCTGGGGCAGGAGGCCAGCCGTCCAGGAACATTCTTCCTGGCGTTTCCTCTCCAGAGTGGGCAGCTTCGAGTGGCTCAGCTGCCAGATGACAATCCTGTGTGCTCTCCCTAATTGGTGTTCGGGGGAGATTGATTTTTGCCTGTGTCACTGCTGTGGAGCCCCGATGCCTCTCTCCTTAGGGACTACGTACCTCCAGATGAATTCTGTTTTAAGCCACTGCAGCATCCATCCTCCACTTTTCTAGAAGGATGCATTTAGGAGAGATGAAGGTAGGTACCTTCTGCCAATTGATCTTGGAGGCTGTCCCTTGAAAGGGCCCCAGGAGAGAAGCTGACGGTGGACGAGCAGATGGCCACCAGGAGGAAGTGAGTCTCTGGCCAGTCTTCCTGGATCTGATAAGTGTCATCTTCTAGACTCCTGGGGAAGGGAGCCTGAAGGAAAGTCGGAGCCCCTGAGCAGACGTACGATACCCTGCCAGAGGGGGAGCCAGAGGAAGCGCAGGGCGGACGTCAGGCGCAGAGGGCACCAGCAGGGGACTGAAGAGGGAAGGGTGCAGGAAACTGCAGCTCTCCGCATGGTCGCCCTGGCTGGCTCGCGGCGGCTGGACCTCGGCGGGGAGGGGTGTGCAGCTGCAGACCATCAGAGCTGGGAGCAGGTTCCCAGCCTGTCACTGGGTAGGGGACTGAGGCCCAGATGAGGTGGCGGTCCTGTCCAAGGACCTGAGCTGGTGCCCGTGTCTGAAAGCCCCTGGCCTGTGTCTTGGGCTCTGGGCTGGCCACGCCGGCTGGGGTCATCTCTGAGGCTGGGCTGCACACGTGGCCTCAGGAGGTGTCTCTCACACCGTTCCTTGACATCTGGTAGTTTCCCCGAGCTCCCCAAGGATCCTGCAGTGTATCTGTACTTGTGTCACTGTAGCGCTTTTTTTGGCAGCCTGATTACTTAGGCCCGACAGGTAGGCACAACTGTCTCATTAAATGCAGATATATTTGTGTGGCTTGGAAAAAAAATGGAACATTCCAGGAGTCTAAAACAAGAATACCAGTCGTTCCTTTTATTCGTAAACTCAGTGTATTAGAATTTGCTGTCGTTAAATGTATGAAGTGGAAACGAAGCGTCTCTAGTCCCTTGTTGCTGTGATCTGCTCAGGGGCTGGGTGCTGTGGTGCGTCCCGGCGGGTGTGTGTGCAGACCCTCCTGTTGCCGGGGCAGGGACAGGCTCTGCAGACGCTCCAAGGCTCAAGGGCCCCTTGCCCAGAGCCCTGCAGCAGGGCTGGGCTCTAGGCGACATCCCCCCGGGCGTGTCACAAAGAAGGCAGGCAGGGGGTTGGGTTGGAGAGCGGAGGACAGGTGTGCTTTTCTCTCTTCTGAGGTGGAATTCAGGTCACACATTTTAAAGTTAATTCAGTGCATTTCCTGCCTTCACATTCTTGTGCAACCGTCACCTCTACGTAGCTGCAGAACATTTCCGTCAGCCTTGCACGGCTCTTGGGTGTGCTGTTTCCTATGGGACACAGCCTATGAGCGGGGGCAGGCAAGAGGCGAGGAAGCGACCTGGGAGCACCTGGGGCAGAGCTTGCCCGTGGAGGGGATGGCGAGTGGGGCGGAGCTGCTCTGGGGACTCAGAGGACTCATGGGAGGCCAGGAGCTGGGCACCGAGCAGGGGGAGGGGGCACTGGAGGTGGGGTGGGGGCCTGCAAGGCTGGCACCTTGATCCAGTGGGCGTGCTGCAGGCACTCTAGGTGCTGCGTCCTCCGTGGCTGCCCCCCGGTCTCAGTCTGCTTATCTCTCAGCCTGGTTACCTGCGTGTATCCTGTGAAGGAGGCAAGAAGGCAGGACGTGTGTTTCGTTTGTGTCCTTCTGCTCCTTCAGACTGGCTAGTGGTTACACATCTCCACCTCTTCCTCCCATTTGTTTCCTCTTGGATAAAAATCTTAAAAAAACATCAAACGGTATTTATGATTTCCTTGATAAAATTGCAGTTCTACTTTTCTTGAGGGCATTGCCTCAAGAAAAAAAAGGATATGACCTATCTGGAGAAGATCCAGGGAAAGATACCTAAACTTAGTAAAGCAGGGGTGACGTGGTGGCGTGAGAAGGAAGCAGGGCTTCTCTGGGGACGGTGCTAACAGTGGGGCTCCTGTGCCCCGTCAGGCCAAGGCTGCGTTGTTTACCACGCACGGACTCCTTCACCAAACTCAGACCAGGGCCAGGAGGGGTTTCTCCAAGATTGAATGGGAAATGCTGGTCCTACTGAGCACAGGGCATCTTGGCGGGGACACCATGAGGTGGCACACGCCAGAAACCTGAGCCAATTTTAAGGCAAGTTTAGATCAGAAGTGGCTGAGCAGGCTGCAGAAACAAGTGAGAATTGGCAACGGAACACAGCAGGGTGCGGTGACGACTCACAGGGCCCCTCCCAGCCGCCTGCTGCCCCGAGTGTGGGCCCAGGGGTGCCGAGGAGCTGGAGATGCGGGGCTTATGGGAACTTTTAAATGTCAGCAAGTATTCAAACTGAAAAAAAGAAGAGGAAGGCGTTGGAGGAGAAAGAAACTGTGGTATAAGCAGGACCAGCCTAGAGGCTGAATATGGTCCAAGGCCCACTGACTTTCAAAGTCTGGTTTGGATGATCCTCCCATCAGGTCTTTCGGGGGAATGCAGGCTGTCAGTAAGTTGAGGAGCTGCAATTCAGGACCGGGTGAACTCTTCTAAAAGCCCTCTGTGGCCCCGTTGTCACCTTAAGGTTGTCATCTGTAAAGCAGGCCACCAGCAGCGGCCGTTCCACGTCCACCAGGAGCCTTCACATGTTGAGGAAAAGGCGCAGTTAAATAGAGGAGACGCTTGGCGAATTGACAGGTTTTCCTGTGGCCGTCCGTGCCTGTTAGTAGTGCCGCCCGGTGTCCCCTCCAGCCCGCAGCCGTCTGCTATTTTTAGCTCTTCTGTAACTCCGTTAAAGCATACTCACCTCCCCGGGCCGCTGTATGTTTAATTATGTAAATGGCATCACAAATCACTGTGGTGTTGAACTACACCTCATTTCTCAGAGCAAATCAAAGCACGTTCCACCGTGTCTTCTTGATCATCCATCCCGCCTAGAAGTAGGCGCAGGGCAGGGCGGCGGCTTTCTTCTCGGGAAACAAGTCGGGAAACAAGTCAGGAAGAGGATGGTGTGTGGGATGGATGTGGGATTGCTCTGATAGTGACTTTCCTCTCTTAACTCAAGGTGTGCGTTCCATGTCTCTGTTAAGCCAGCTCGTGGCAGACTCATTTACTTCACTTGGCTTTAATTCTCCAGCCTCTGTGCAAGGTGGTGTCTGGGCGAGGAGGTGGCTGGCTGTGGAGGGGCGCTGGCACGCTGTCCTCTGGAGGCCCCCGAGGGAGCCCGCTGTGACCCTGGCTCGGGTTGAGGCCCGTGCCTTCTCCCGGCAAGGCCACCCTCTGTCTGGCCTGAGTCACTGACGTTGGAATTCAAGCTCCCTTTCTTGTGATGGGTCTTCAGTAAAGAAGAAGCAGCGATCTCCCTTCTTGCCTGCGTCGTGGTCTCAGGTGCTCTGTGGAGTTCTCCGCTCGTCCTCTTAGCTCTGCAGCTGGTCAGCTCCTCCGTCCCGCAGCCCAGCCCTGCTGCCGGCGTCCTGCTTCTCCCTGCGCCAGGGCTTTGATTCTGGCCGCTCCCTGCGGTGATTCTCTCGGGGGCCCGTGTCTCCCAACACGATTCTCTTCCTGCCGGGCTGGTGCTGGGTCTCCCTGCACCGCTGTGCTGACGGCTGAGCTGACCGCTGGGTCCTGTGAGGTCCTTGCAGGTACTGTCCTCTCATCCGTATCATCGGGGACCTCGTCTCCCGAGAATGAGAACATCCTCCTCCTCAACAGCAACGAGGTGACCGTGCTTCGTACCTGACACGGAAGCCGGGGCAGGTTTCCTGGGCGGCCCAGTCACGTCCTTGAGGACTGGCTCCCGAAAACCCAGGGTCGGGTCAACGGGCCTGCGCTACGTGTGCCTGTGCCTCCGCGGTGTCCCTCCATCTGTAGCACGGCCGCCAGGCACCGGGCAGTCTCTCGTGACACTGGCGGTGCCGAGGCATCCAAGCCGTGGTTTTCTAGCGTGACCCTGAACTTGGTGCAACTGGTCATTGCCTCACGGTTAGGTTCGGGTCAGAGCTCATGTTCCTCTTGGCGAATCAGCTCAGGGGCACGTGATACCACCTCGCCTCAACGTGTGGGTGATGTTAAGTTTGATTGTCGGTTGGGGTGGGTGGACCAGACTTCTCTATTTCACAGCACCTTCTCCCCTGAGGTGAGCTAGAAGGAGTCATGCTTTGGGACTCTGGAATATGCTGCTTCCAGCCTTTTATCCAGTGATTTTCTGTCCATTCTATTCATAACATTCTTCACATTTTTAAATCATTCTTTTACTGTGGTAAAGTATATATAACATAAAATTTGCCATCGTAACCATTTTAAGTGTACAATTCAGTGACATTAAGATTATTCACAGTACTATACAACTGTCACCACCATACGTTGGAAGAACAGAAACTCTGTCCCCACGAAACAACTGCTCCCCAGTCCCTCCCCCAGCCCCTGGTATCTCCCACTCCACGTCCTGTGGCTGTGAATCTCACTGCTCGAGGGGCCTCATGTGAGTGGAATCACACAGGATGTGTCCTTTTGTGACTGGCTCACTTCATGTGGCATAATGTCCTCAAGGTTCATCCATGTGGTAGCAGGTGTCAGAATTTTCTCCCTCTTAAAGGCAGAATCATATTCCATTGCATGTGTAGACCACCTTTTGTTTACTCATCCACCTGTCACAGACACCTGGTCGCTTCCACCTTTTGGCTATTGTGAATAATGCTGCTGTGAATGTGGGTGTACAGATCTCTCTTCCAGACTCTGCTTTCAGTTCTTTTGGTATATACCCAGAAGTGGAATTGCTGGATCATATGGGAATTCTATTTTTAGTATTTTGAGCATGGAACTGCCATGCTGTTTTCTATAGCAGCTGCAGCATTTTCCATTCTTACCAGCAATGTATAAGGGTTCCAATGTCTCCGCTTCCTCACCAACATTTATTCTTTGCCGTTTCTGTTTTGGTTTGTTTTTTTATAGCCATGCTAGTAGGTGTGAAGTGGTATCTCGTCGTGGTTTTGAGTTCCATTTCTCTGATAACTAATGATGTTGAGCATCTTTTAATATACTTCTTGGGCATTTATATATTTTCTTTGGAGGAATATCTCTTTAGATTCTTTTGCCCATTTTTAAATTGGGTTTTTAAAAAATTATTGGGTTGTAGGAGTTCTTTATATATTCTAGATAAAAGTTCCTAATCAGATATATGATTTGCAAACATTTTTTGTTTTTTGTTTGACAGCTTCTTGATAATGTCCTTTGATACAAAAAGTTTTTAATTTCAATAAAGTTCAACTTATCATTTTTTCTTTTGTTGCTCATGCCTTTAGTGTTGCATCTAAATCTATTTCCACTTAAAAGGTCATGAAGTGTTAACCCTGTGTTTTCTTCTAAAAATTTTGTGGTCTTGATCCTTGGTCCATTTTGAGTTAGTTTTTTATATGGTGTGAGGTAGGGGTCCAACTTCATCCTTTTGCAGGTGGACATCCAGCTGGCCCAACACCATCTGTTGAAGGGACCATTCTTTCCCCATCGGATGGTCTTTGCACCGTTGCCCAACATCAGTGGCCACACGTATACGGGTTTATTTCTGGACTGTTGGCCTACCGTCTATCCTTATGCCACTACCACACTCTTTTGATTGCAGTAGCTTTGTAGGAAGTTTTGAAATTGCAAAGTGTGAGTCTTTTTATGTTGTTCTTCTTTTTCAAGGTGGTTTTGGCTATTCAGTCCCCACTGCAATTCCATGTGAATTGAAGGATTGATTTTCCACTAATAGGAAATAAAAGATGTTAGAATTTTGGTAGGGATCGCATTGAATCTGAAGATTGCTTTTTTGGTTTATTAGTTTCCTAATGCTGCCGTAACAAAGTACCACAAACTGGGATGGCTTAAAAAACAAAGAAAGGAGTTCTCAGGGCCATGCTGTGTCTGAAAGAACTCAGGGGGAATCTATTCCATGCCTTTCTCTTGCCTTCTGGTGTTTGCTGGAAATCCTTAATGTTCCTTGGTTTGCAGCTGCATAACTTGAATCCCTGTCTCTCTCTTCACGTGACAGTCTTCCCTCTGTGTCTCTGTCTCTATGCCCATATTTCCCTCTTCTTGTAAGGACACCAGTCATACTGGATTTAGGTCCCACCCTGATCCATTGTGACTTCATCAAAACTAATTACATCTTTCCAAGTAAGGCTGCATTCTAAAGTTTTGGTCGATGCGAATTTTAGGAGGATACTATTAAATTGTTAGTATTGATATCTTTTTCTTGATTTTTTTGATGTGGACCATTATTTTAAAGTCTTTATTAAATTTGTTACAACACTGCCTCTGTTCCATGTTTTACTTTTTTAGCTGCGAGGCATACGAGATCCCAGCTCCCCGACCAGGGATTGAACCCTCCCCCACCCACACACACACACTGGAAGCCAAAGTCCCAACCACTGGACCACCAGGGAAGTCCTGGTATTGACATCATAACGATATTAATTTTTTCTAACCATGAACATGAGGTGCTTTTCCATTTATTGAAGTCATTTAAATTTCAGCAGTGTTTTGTAGTTTTCAGTGTATAATTCTTTCATTTTCTTGTTAAACTTACTCCTAGGTATTTTACTCTTTTATATGCGCTTGTAAATGAAATTGCTCTCTTAATTTTATTTTTGGATTGTTCATTCCTGGTGTATAGAAATACAGATGATATTTGAGTGTTGGTCCTGTACCCTACAATTTTGCTGAAATCATTTTATTAGTTTTAATAGCTTTAGAACTAATAATAGCTTTAGCTGTTGGAACTAATAGCAAATGGAAGTGTCCTTCTATTCCTAACTTTTCTGAGAGTTTTTATTATGAAAAATACCTCTTCATAATAAAAACTGTTGGATTTTGTCAGATGCCTTTTCTGCATCAGTTGAGATGATTACATGTTTTTTTCCCTTTTGTTCTATTATTATGATGTATTATATTGATTGATTTTTCTCATGTTGAACCAGCCTTGCATTTCTGGTATAAATCCATTTGATCATGGTGTATAATCCTTAGACTGTGACATTGGGTTTGGCTTGCTAGTGTTTTGTTGAGGATTTTGCCTCTGTGTTCAAAAGGGATATTAGCCTATATCTTTTATTTATTTTTTTTAATTTTTTATTTTTGTGGTACGCGGGCCTCTCACTGTTGTGGCCTCTCCCGTTGCAGAGCCCAAGGCTCCGGACGCCCAGGCTCAGCGGCCATGGCTCACGGGCCCAGCTGATCCACTAGCCTATATCTTTTTTTGTGATGTTGTTACCTGGTTTTGGTGTCAGAGTTATGCTGGCCTCATAGAATGAGTTAGGAAGTGTTTCCTCCTCTTCAATTTTTTGGAAGAGTTTGAGAAGGATTGGAGTTAATTCTTCTTTCAATGTTTGGTAGAATTCACCTGTGAAGCTATCTGGTCCTGGCTTTTCTATGTTGGGAATTTTTTGATTACTGACAGAATCTCTCTACTTGTGATAGGTCTTTTGAGATTTTCTATTTATTCTTGACTCAGTTTAAGCAATTCCTGTGTTTCTAGGAATTTGTCCATTTCCTCTAGGTTATCTGAGTTGTTGGCATACAGTTGTTTATACTACTTTCTTATAATTCCTCTAATTTTTGTAGAGTCAGGCCCCACTTTCATTTCTTGTTTTAGTTTTTTTTATCTACATCCTTTTTTCTTTGTCAGTCTAGCTAAAGGTTTGTCCATTTTGTTCATCTTTTCCAAGACCTGACTTTTAGTTGATTGTCTATTTTTTTTCCATTCTCCATTTTGTTTACCTCTACTTTTTTTTTTAATTGAAGTGTAGTTGATTTACAGTGTCAAGTTAGTTTCAGGTGTACAACACAGTGATTCAGTTTTTTATATATATATATGTGTGTGTCTGTATATATATGTGTGTATATGTGTGTGTGTGTGTGTGTATATATATATATATATATATATACACACACACACATATATAGGGAGAGAGAGAAGGAGAGGGGGAGAGGGAGAGAGAGAGACTCTTTTTCAGGTTCTTTTCCATTATATGTTATTACAAAATATTGAATATAGTTCCCTGTGCTACACAGTAGATCCTTGTTGGTTATCTGTCTTATATATAGTAGTGTGTATATGTTAATCCCATCTTCCTAATTTATCACTCCCCCCTCTTCCCCTTTGGTAACCATAAGTTTATTTTCTATGTCTGTGGGTCTATTTCTGTTTTGTAAATAAGTTCATTTGTGTCTTCTTTTCCAGATTCTACATATAAACGGTATCTTATTATATTTGGCTTTGGCTTTGGCTTACTTCACTTAGTATGATAATCTCTAGGTCCATCCATGTTGCTGCAAATGGCACTATTTCACTCTTTTTTTATGGCTGAATAATATTCCATTATATAAATATTATATACACCCCACATTTTCTTTATCCATTCAACTGTTGATGGACATTTAATTTGCTTGCATATCTTGGCTATTGTAAATAGTGCTTTAATGAACATTGGATGCATGTATCTTTTTTTTATAACTTTATTTTTATTTATTTGTGGCTGCATTGGATCTTCGTTGCTGTGTGCGGGCTTTCTCTAGTTACAGCGAGCAGGGGGCTACTCTTCGTTGCGGTGCACTGGCTTCTCATTGCGGTGGCTTCTCTTGTTGTGGAGCATGGACTCTAGGCATGTGGGCTTCAGTAGTTGTGGCACGTGGGCTGAGTAGTTGTGGTTCATGAGCTCTAGGGCACAGGCTCAGTAGTTGTGGCTCATGGGCTTAGTTGCTCTGTGGCATGTGGGATCTTCCCGGAGCAGGGCTTGAACCCGTGTCCCCTGCATTGGCAAGTGGATTCTTAACCACTGCACCACCAGGGAAGTCCCATGCATGTATGTCTTTTGAATTATAGTTTTCTCCAGATATATGTCCAGGAGTGGGATTTCAGGATCTTAGTAGTGTTTACCTGTCCTTCTAACCTTTACTGTTTCCTTCCTCCTGTTAGCTTTGGGTTTAGTTTGCTCTCCTATTTCTAGTTCCTCAAGGTGTAAACTTAGATTATTGATTTGAGACCTTTCTTCTTTATTAATGTAAGCATGTATGCTATAAATCTCTCTCTGAGCAGTACTTTCACTACATTCCATAAGTTTTGGTGTGTTGTGTTTTTATTTTCATTCATATCAAAGTATTTTCTAATTTCCCTTCTTTTTTCTTCTTTGACCCATTGGTTAAGAGTGTGTTATTTAATTTCCACATATTTGGGCATTTTTTCAGTTTTCCTTCTCATAGATTTCTGGCTTCATTCCATTGTGGTCAGAGAAGATACTTTCTATGATTTCAATCTTTCAAAATTGGTTGAGATTTGTTTTGTGGCCTAATATAAGGTCTGCAGTAGGGTGTTCTACATATGTCTATAAGGTCTAATTGTTTTATAATGTTGTTCAGGCCCTCTATTTGATCTGCTGTCTAAATGTTCCATTCATTATTGAAAGTGAGGTATTGAAATCTCCAACTATTATTATAGATCTTTGTATTTTTCCCTTTTATTTTGTTGATATTTGCTTCATGTACTTTAGGCTTTTGTTATTTGATGCATATATGTTTATAATTGCTATCTATTCTTGATGGGTTGACCCTTTTATCAATAAGCATCAATTATTTATATCTTTCTTTGTTTCTTGTGACTGTTTTTGACTCAGAGTCTATTTATTTCTGATATTATTATAGCCATCCAGTTTCTTACTTTTGCATGTTGTATCTTTTTTTCATTCTTTCAGTTTCAACCCATGTGTCTTTGGAATTAAAATAATTCTCTTGTATACAGTGTATAGTTGGATCGTGTTTTTCATCTATTTTGCCAGTCTCTGCCTTTCGACTGGAGTGTACATTTACATGTAAGGTAATTACCGAGAAGGAAGAAGTTAATTCTGCGACTTTGCTGTTTGTCTTCTGTATGATTTATTGCTGTTTTTGATCCCCATTTCTTCCATTACTGCCCTTTTTGGGGTTTATTGATTTTTTTATGTAGTGAGCCATTTTGATTTCTTTCTCGTTTCTTTTTATGTTTATTCTTTAGATATTTTCTTTGTTGCTTCCATGGAGATTGCATTTAACATCCTAAGTTTATAACAGTCTAATTGAATTGATGCCAACTTAATTTCAATAGCATGTAAAAACTCTGCTCCTACTCATAGAGGTGGAAAGTAGAATAGAGGTTACCAAGGCCTGGGGGGAAGGAAGAGGAGGAGTTGTCACTTAATCAATATAGAGCTTTTCTTTGGGATGATGAAGAAGTTCTGGAAATGGATAGGATGATAGTTGTACACCATTTTGAATGTACTTACTGCCCCTGAAATTGTGCACTTAAATCCGGTTAAAGGTTAAATATTATGTATATTTTATTGCAATAAAAAAGTTTTAAAAAACTCCTATACAGCTCTGTCCCCCCTTTATAGTACTGTTTTCACAATTTTTTATGAATTTTTATACGTTCTATGCCCAATAACAGACTTATAATAATTTTTTAAGACATTTGCTTTTTAAGTCACTTAGCAAATAGAAAATGGAATTACAAACCAGAAACATGACAGTACTGGCTTTTATATTCGCCCATGTATTTACCTTAATTGGAGGTCTTATTTCTTCATACAGCTTCAGGTTACCCTCTAGTGTCCTTCATTGTAACCTGAAGGGCTCCCTGCAGCATTTCTTGTAGGGTAAGTCTAGTGATAATGAACTGGCTCAGATTTTGTTAATCTAGGCATGTCTTAGTTTCTCCTTCATTTTTTTTTTTTTTTTTTTTTTGCGGTACGTGGGCCTCTCACTGTTGTGGCCCCTCCTGCTGCGGAGCACAGGCCCCGGACGCGCAGGCCCAGCGGCCATGGCCCACGAGCCCAGCCGCTCCGCGGCATATGGGACCCTCCCGGACCGGGGCATGAACCCGCATCCCCTGCATCGGCAGGCGGACTCCCAACCACCGTGCCACCAGGGAAGCCCTCTCCTTCACTTTTGAAGGACAGTTTTGCTGGATATAGAATTCTTGGGTGAAAGCTTTTTTTTTTCTTAATACTTTCAATGTGTGTTTCCCATTGTCTTCTGGCCTTTATGGTTTCTGATAAAAAAAAATCAGCTGTGAATCTTTCTGAGGATCCCTTGTGTATAACAAGTCTCTTCTCTTTTGCTGCTTTCAAGATTTTCTCTTTGTTTCTTCAGTAGTTTTATTATAATGTTTTTTGCTGCTTTCAAGATTTTCTGTTTCTTCAGTAGTTTTATTATAATGTTTTTTGCTGCTTTCAAGATTTTCTCTTTGTTTCTTCAGTAGTTTTATTATAATGTAACTTGGTCTGGGTGTCTTTGAGTTTATCATACTTGAAGCTTTTTGAGCTTTTTGGATTTGTAGATTCATGTCTTTCATCCATTTTGGGATGTTTTAGCTGTTACTTTTTCAAATATTCTTTCTGCCCCTTTGTCTGTTTCTTCTCCTACTAAGACTCACATAATGCAGATGTTAGCATTCCACAGGCTCCTCATATTTTATTTACTTTTCTTCCTTCTTTTTTTTTCCTGCTTCCCAAACTCAATACTTCCATTTGTCCTATCTTTACATTTGCTGATTCTTTCTTCTACTTGCTCAGACCTGCTGTTAGAACCCTTCTCATGAATTTCATTTCAGCCCCAGAGTCTTTGGTTGGTTCTTTTTTATAGTTCCTGTATCTTTTATTGATATTCTAATTTTGTTTATATATCATCTTTCTGATTTCCTTTTTTAGATGTCCATGTTTTCCTTTATCTCTTTGAACATATTTAAATGATTTTTGTTTACCAAGTCTGATGTCTGGGTTTTCTTGGGGATGGTTTCTTTCAGTTAATTTTTTTTCTTTGAATGGGCTATACTTTCTTATTTCTTTGTATGCCTTTTGACTTTTTTTTTTTTGGACATTTGAATATGATAATGTCATAACTCTGGAAATCAGATTCTTCCTCTTTCCTGGGGTTTGCATTATTTTTTTGATTTTTTTAAGGCCATAGTAATCTATGTGTTTAGTGACTTTTCTAAATTATTTTTGAAAGACTGTATCCTTGTGTGTAGTCACTGAAACCTCTATTCCTTTAGCTTGTGTTCAGCAAATGTTTTGATAGAAATTTCCTTTTATGACAAGGGATTAAAACAGAAACAAAATACACCAGAAAAAAAGAAAAGGAAAACAAAACCTAAGCCCTTTCCCACTCTTTGCAGATTGGCTCTGTGCTGGGAAACCCTTTCAGCGGTCAACCAACTCGTACTGAGCCTAGAGATCAGCCCAAGGTAAAAGGTTAGAGGCTTCTCAAATCTTTCCTGAGCATGTGTCTTATCACTGGCCCAGATATTTCTGTGTACATGGTTGCTTTTAAATGTCCTAATGTTTCAAAGACTCTCCTCCAAGTCTTCCTCCCAGGTGGTTGTTGTCTGTCTGAACTGTACTCTTTTCCCGAGCAATGCCTTTCCCTTTCCAGCCTGAGTTCTGAGTTAGGCGAAGAGAGATGTGTCTCCCGTCAGCCCTTCGGGCAGCCCCAGACAGGGTTAGAACAAATGTACCCAATAGTTTACAAATAAGATCTGCTCCCTCTGGAACCTGGGTCCAGGGCCCCATGTTGGAAATGTGGGCTGCTATACCTGCCACGGGAGGGGCAGGGAAGGGCACTTGAGAATGACACAGAGCTTTGCTACTGTTTTCACATTGTCTTTTTCTTGATTCAGCATTCACTTGGTTGCTGTCAACATTTGGCTGTTTTTCAGAGTTCTGACAAAGCTGGTTCTGAGAGTTTCTGCGTATTTTTCAAAGAGTTTTTGTAGGAAGATGAGAGCTTGGAGTTGCTTACTCCACCACTGTCCTCGCCATTGACGATTCTTGTCTGAATCAATATGTTGGTGGTTGCAAAACTGTCATTTTGTATTTCTACAATTTCCTCTACATTTATTAATTGGCATTGTTCTAGAAAAAGAGCTTTATTTTCTGTCTCTTCTGTTTATTAGTATTGATAGGGATTTAGATATTTAAATAGCTCATTATTTTAGATAACTTTAGTGAGGTGTAATTTATATACAGTAAAGTCCATACACTTTAAGTATCAGCTTGATGACCTTGGCAAATGTAACATGTAACAACCACCTAACAATCACCTCAATCAGCTTATAGGACGTGTCCTTTTCCCCAGAAAGTTCTCCCATGCTTTTTTGCAGTGGCTTTTTTGTTTTTACCACTTATTTTGAAGTAATTATAGATTCACAGGAAGTTGCACAGATAATGGGGAGGTTCTCCATGTACCCTTCATGGAGTTTTCCCTGAAGATTACATCTTGTGTAGCTGTAGTGCGGTATCAACACTGGGAAGCGGATACATTGTGTAAGTATAGTTCTGTGTCATTTTATCTGGATTCCTGCAACCAGGTCTCTGTGACAGTCGGCAGGGTGGGGTGTGTGGAGATCAGCCTCCCAACCTGGTCTTCTCTGATCACCTCCCCCCACACCTCCCGCACCTGGAAGGTGGGGGTGCCCAGACTGGCAAGGGTGGGGCTGCAGTTGTTTCTGTGTCAGGCTGGAGCTGGGCAGTTATTGTCAGAAAGTTTCTGTCTTGCCTCGCTGCTTCTTTCCTGGTCCTTTGGTAGAAAAAACAGGCTTTCCTGGGGGCTTTCGGTCACTCCCACTGGCATCCCCTTGAGCACCAGTCCAGGATATGTGGGGCAAAAAGGACACAGGAGGGCTTCCCTGGTGGCGCAGTGGTTGAGAGCCCGCCTGCCGACGCAGGGGACACGGGTTCGTACCCCGGTCCGGGAAGATCCCACATGCCGCTGAGCGGCTA
Organism: Mesoplodon densirostris; assembly: GCF_025265405.1. Taxonomy (NCBI): domain Eukaryota; kingdom Metazoa; phylum Chordata; class Mammalia; order Artiodactyla; family Ziphiidae; genus Mesoplodon; species Mesoplodon densirostris. Next base: position 110,074,439 of record NC_082670.1, on the reverse strand, counting down.
GGCCCGTGAGCCATGGCCGCTGAGCCTGCGCGTCCGGAGCCTGTGCTCCGCAACGGGAGAGGCCACAACAGGGAGAGGCCCGCGTACCGCAAAAAAAAAAAAAAAAAAAAGGACACAGGAAACACACTGCTGGGTGCGTGTGAGTGTCCTGAGGCCCCAGCCACACGCCCCCTTCTCCCCACCTCTCAGGGTCCTGTCGTGTTTGTTTTGTGTGGAATGTTCAGAGTCCTTAGCTGTCTTACCAGAAGGAAGAGGAAGAAGCCTGTCTCCTCCTGCGGTGTCTTATTTTTTAAGCTTCAGATGGTAAAAATTCTTGATACCTGCTGTGAACTCCTGTCCACAGGGTGGTGATGCCCGTCTGCATCCTGCCAGCAGTGTGGGAGGGTCATGTGCCAGCCCTGGGGATTATTGGCCTGTGTAACACGTGTTGCTCTGAGACGCAGAAATTGGTGTCTTGTAGTGTTATTTTTTGTTTCTTTGGTTTCAAGTGGAGACTGAATATTCTTCACGTTTGTTGGCCTAAGTCTTTCTTCTCTCGTGATTTGCCTCTTCATGTCCTCTGAGCGAGAGAGAACTGAAAACTGAGTGGGTGATCAGCTGCTGTGTTGGTCACGGTCCAGCCAGGAGACAGAAACCACAGGCCTCATTTGAACAGAGAATGTATTTCAAGAATTGGTATCTAGGTTATTGAAAGGGTGTGACGGGAACACGGAGGTGTAAGGAGGCAGCTCCTGCCGCTCAGGCTGGCTGGGGTCGGGGAGAGGCCTCTGTCACCAAAACGGGGCCCCATGAGAACCCAGCGTTTCGGGGAGGGTGCTGCTCGGCTGGAGCTTCTGTGTCCAGCAGAGGGTGTGCGTGAAGTCTGTCCCGCACGTTTGGGGAAGGCTGCAGACCAGCGTCAACTGCTGCTATAGGAAGCGCTGTGCTGCTGGGGAAGGGGCACAGTGATGGGGGAGGGGCAGGGCCGGGGCGAGCAGAGCAGGGGGCGCACCCTCCCCTCCGTCCTTCCATGCAGCCTCCTCCCAGCGTCCCCTGATGGAGACACGCACAGGGGGCAGCTGGCCAGGCCTAGCATCAGAGGCGGGTGGGAGGGTGGGCTGGGCCTCTGCTGAGTGTGGGTGGAAGACCCGGCTCTGCTGTGCCCACCATCTCAGTCCTCTGCTCTGTCTGTAGTTTGCACATGTTGCGGTAGTGACGGATTTTAGTGTTAACGTGTTCTGGTGTAGTGTGGCCCCTGCTCAGTTTTTGCATATGAATGCTGTACTGTGTGCCGTGCGTGGGCTACACGGGTGCTGTCATACAGGATCAGATGTGAAGACACGTATGCATCTCACAGGGGATGAAAGAGGTTTTCAAGGGTAATTTTAATCCCATTTGCTTCTCCCTTTGCTTTAGGACCTGTCTCCCCCTCACCTCCCAGTCCTGGAGGGTGAGACTTCATGTTCCGGTCAGACCAAGACCCCCGTGGCTGGAACGGGCACACACATCTCCTCCTGTCCCCACATCCATGCATCCAACTTGGGTAGATTTTGCATTTGTAAGGACTGGACCATGTTGGTTACCCACAGGGCTGAGGCATGAGTAGTGGCTCAGTAATTTTTGTTAAGTTAATATTGGTAGCAGCAGCAGCAGTATTTCTTTTATATATAATTACTCATTAAATCTCACATCAACTTTGTGAGAAGTTATCATTACCACATGTCCTCAATTCTGAGGTGAAAATTTGTTTCACATTTCATCTCTGAATTGGGGATGCATTTTATCCTCAGGGACATCTTATCACTCATCTTTTTTCTTGGCGATAATAGAATATGGTTCACCTTCCAGTTGCAGGTGTTTTAGGTTCAGTTAAATCTGGTATTATTCCCATTTTATGGATCAGGAAGCTGGGGCTCCAGGAGGCTGGGCTTGGGAGCCTGGCTCTAGCCCACGGTCCGGGCCCCTCCTGGCCCTTCCTCTCCGAGCCTCCACGCCATCCCCCTGCCTGGTCTGGAGCAGACTCCGCGGCCCAGCTGGCCTTCCCCTGCCCAGGCCCCTCACAGGTCAGCTGACGAATGTCTATGACTTCCATTTAGTGGAGCTGCATTTTCCAGTCTAGACTCCAACTCAGCTCATGGGGTAAAAACCACACATGGTCAAAAATCCCTGCATACACCCGTGAGGAGGGCGGGCTGGGCTGGGCGTGGGGTTGCACTTGGGTTTCCTGCCACATGAGGCGAATCACTGTTCTTTAGCTCCGCACCAGATGAAATGGTGGCTTGGGTTTTGGGGTCTTCTTGTGGGAAGGATACTGACCTTCCACCCTAGACTTGCACTTGTGAGTGTAATGAGACAGTCATCCTCCAAGAGACACATGGCAACTGAGGTGGCCTGAGGGAGGTACGTCTTCTGCTTACACAGGGCCACCCCACAGCTGGTGTCCACGGCAGGGCTCAGCTGCGTGGCAGATGTGGCGGCCCCACAGCAGGCTCGCCTGGCTCCTCTCCCAGGCGGTTGTGTGCAGGGGAGAGGGGCGATCTCGACACCTTTACTGAGATGCGACTCACATGCCATACAATTCTCTCTTCAAGTGTCCAATTCTGTGATTTTTACTATGTTCCTAGAGTTGGGTAACCACCACCACAGTCAATTTTAGAACATTTTCATCACCCCCAAAAGAATCTCTTGCCATTAGCAGTCACTTCCTGCTTCCTGTCCCTGGGGTCTTCCTGTTCTGGGCATGTCAGGATGTGGTCATCGTGTCTGCCTTGTCATTTAGCCTAATGGTTTCAGGGTTCATGTATGCCGAGGCGCGTGTCAGTACTTCATTCCTTCTTATTGCTAAAAAGTATTCTGTTGTGTGGTTACGCCACATTTTGTGTATCCATTAATCAGTTGCTGGACCTTTGGGTTGTTCCTTAGCTGTTATGAGTAATGTACATTTGTGTACAGGTTCTTCTGTGGACGTGTTTTCATGTCTCTTGAGGGTATACCTAGGGCTGGAATTGCTGAGTCAAAGGGGAACTCTGTTGAACCTTTTCAGGACTGGCCCGTCTGTCTTCCGAAGTGGCCTCCTGCACGGTGTTACATCTCCCAGCAGTGTAGGAGGGTTCCAGTTTCTCCACATCCTCAGCAGTACTTGTTGTCATGTTGTTTTTAGTACAGCCATCCTGGTGGGTGTGAACTCGTATCTCATTGTGGTTTTGATTTGCATTTTCTTAGTGGCTAATGGTGTTGAATAGTTTTTCACATGCTTATTGGCTGTTTGTGTGTCTTTTTTGGAGAAGTGCCTATTCAGATCCTTTGCCCATTTTAAATTGGGCTATTTGTCTTCTGTTGTCCAATTGTAGGAGTTCTTTGTATATTCTGAATAGTGATCTTTTATGAGACATATGATCTTCAGAATTTTTCTCCCATTCTATGGATGTCATTTCACTTAGTTGATGGAGTCCTTTGAAGCACAGTAGTTTTAAATTTTGATGAAGTCCAGTTTGTCTAGTTTTTTCTTCATTGCTTTTGATGTCACATCTAAGAAACCCCATTGCCTAGTCCAAAGTCCTGAATATTCACACCAGTGTTTCTTCTAAGAGTTTTATAATTGGAGTTCTTACATTTAGGTCTGTGATCCACTTGGGTGAGGAATGGGTCTAACTCCACTCTTCCCAGACAGAGAAGTCTGGGTGTCCAGTTGTCCCAGACCGTTTTTCAACCGTTTGTTGAAAAGAGTATTCTTTCCCTTGTTAAAGTGTCCTGGCATCTTGCTGAAAATAAAACGACTTAGTTTTTGCTGGGCACGTATAGTTGATTTCATACTAGATACATGTGGGTATGAAGCACTCCTACGTTTATCTTCTCTCTGCCCCACTAGGTTATAAGCTCCTCGGGGCAAGAAGTCACATCTTCTTTATCTTTGATTCCTTCCACATCCAGGCGGTGTCTGATGTATGCTGGACTCCCGTGGGAGGGGTGCAGGCAGTAAGGGCCTGATAATGAGAGTGCAAGGGAATACTCCTCTCTACGCGGTCCGGTCCCGCCAGAGTCCGCAGCGCTGAGGCTGCAGTTAGACAGCCACGTGGGGACTGGGAGTTTCCTTTTCACTTTTATTGTAACGTCTGATTATTTAAAAAACAAAACCTTGAGATGCCGCCCGTGTTGGTACACAGGTGCCCCTTTTAATGGTGTGCGTGTCAGGCCCGAGAACCCAGGGATGTCTCCTCATTCTGTCTGTGCTGTGGCTTCCGTCCAGGGCAAGTGATCGCGATTTCCCAATTTTGCTAGTGATATAACGTTTTAAAACCAACGTAAGCAAAAAATCGAAGGTAGATTTTAAGAAGAGCCCTGAATAAGGTGCTGCCCAGATGTTGCAGGAATCACCAGGGGACACTTGAATGATGACAGTTAGGGAAACACTTGGGGGGGGGGGGCTTTTATTTTTTCTATTCATTTTTCACCTATAATTTTATTTTTGAATAGATAATACAATGACATAGCTCAAAAGTCAAAAAGTACAGAAGGCCCCTTCAGCCATTCCTCTGGCTGCCTGGTCCCCCGTCTTGGGGTAAAACTTAACTGATTTCTTGTGAGGTCATTGACTAGTATACAGGAAAAAGCGCCAGTGGTCCCCTACCCTTTGCCTGGTTCTTTCTCACATTGGGGGGTCATCCTTGACCCAGACCGGCAGTCTAGACGTGCGGTGGCCTCAGTGTCCACGTGCCGGGGCCCTTGACTCTCCTGTATCTGTGCGGACATTTCAGGCCTTCTGGGCTCGTTAGGCGCGTGGGGAGGCTGTGCTCTGGGGCGCCATCGTGCAGTCAGGGCTGCTGCTGGCTGCAGGGGACAGGCATCCAACTGTGGGAGACTGGGCCCAGGCACGTGTTGTCGTCCTGCACAGAAGATGGGGCAGCTTCTCCACGGCTGTAGGCTGTGGCACCCCACGGTCACATGGGGCACGAGTCCTCATGCCACTGTCTCAAGCAGGACGGGGCAGGGGCATCGATCTGTCTCTTGATTCTGGCAGGACAGCTGTCCATCGATTTACGCGCGCATCTCCTTGGCTGGACCTGGGACCTGTGACCCCCCTCAGACCATCACTGGCAGGGGACAGTGGCTGACCATGGCTGTTTGAGGTCGTCACAGTTGTCTCCAAGGCTGGCAGAGGGCTTGCCTTTCCTGAGATCAGCTGCGGGCCTTTGCCGGGACGTGGGGGATGAAGCTGGGGCAGGTGTTCACGCTCTGAGACGTTTCCAGCTGGCGTGGCCACCTCTGAGCTCAGGGATGGGAAACAGTAAGTTCTGATGTGGCCCGAGGCAGGCAGAGGTCACTTCAGACACAAGTTCCGTGCAGTACAGCTGGATCCCTGAGGCTTTTGCTTCAAAGATTCTTCCCCCAGGAGTGCGTCCTTCGGGAGAACTCTATGTCCCAGTCTGCCCGTGAGAAGAAAGCAGAAATGCCTCTGCCCGGGTCTGTGGAGTCTGCCTGAGCGGTTGGGCACCACGGAGGGTTGGGGCGGCCAGGGTGACACGGGTGGACAGCAGGTGCCCCCGGCCTGGTGCCTGCCTTCCGCTCTTGCCCCCATCCCCTGCTCTGCCCACGCCTCCCCCGGCCCCTTAGATCGCTGCATGCAGGCTGGGAAAGGGCCTGGGGAGGCGGAGGGGGAGGGGGACGGGGACTCGGGAGGCAGGTGTGGAGACCCCGCCTGGTCTGGCTGGGGCTGCCGGGAGGGGCCGGGAGGGGCCGGGGAGGCCGGCCGGGCCACGCTCATCTGCGTGTTGGTCCTCCCGTGGCTGTGCCAGTGCCCACGAGCCAGCGGCTCCCGGCGAGGCAGGGAACAAGCCGGTGATTAATTGCCCTTTTTAAACTGTAATTATGTCACTCACCAGAACCCGTGAACATTAATTCTCCATCCACAGAGTGAGTCATTGAATAATGAAGGGCTGCCTGCTGGCTGTGCTGTGTTCCTGCCCTTGCCTGTCGGTGATGCTGGGCCCTCCGTCTCTCCTGGTCTTTGGATGGTGCCCACTCCCCTGGTGATCTGGTGCCGGTTCTGCCCTTCTGACTGCGGGCTGCTGGCTTCACCTTTCATTGGCGGTGATGTCACCTGCTCTGCAGACGGGGACACCAGCCATTTCCGACTCCAGCCTGATGCTGCTGGAAGTCCTCTTCCAGCAACAGAAGGCTGCCTTGGCTCTAACTGCAGCAAGAGCCTGGATTTCCTGGAAGGGTCCTGGAAGGGCTTGGGGAGGCTCCCGGAGGCAAAGGGAGAGCCGAGAAGGGGGAGGCCTGAAAGAAGAGGGTGGACCCGGGGCGGGCGGGGCACCGTCAGGTGGTGAGTCCTGTGAGACACGGGCGGGGGGTCTGCGCCCGCCTGGCCAGGCTGCCCCCTCACGTTCCAGCAGCTCACATGCTGAGCCCGTGGCGCCCTGGGCAGCGGAGGGCGGCGCCTTTGGCTGACTGTGTCCCCCCCTCCCCCGTCCTCACCCGCCAGCTCTTACCCAGGGCGGGAGCTGGGGAGGCCCATGCAGTAGAGGCCCGTCCTCAGCCCTGGCTGTCACAGCAGGGAGTGCGCCAGCGGGGAGTGAGGATGACATGCCAGGCACCGCGTGTCTGCCCCTGCAGGCTCTGGCCTCCCTCCTCACAGAAACCACCGTGCATGTCTGTGTGGGGCTTCGCAGGCTCCGCGTCCCTGAGACTGGCTGCTCCTGGGTCTCCTGTTACGTCACGCCGTTCGCAGCATTTGGAGCTCCTGGGCAGGCTCATTGCATTTTGGACGAGGAGTGTCAGAAAGACCTTGTGTTTTAAGAAACCCTTAGACTGGGTGTGCACCTCCAACACCCCTGCCCCCAGAACAATCCCACGTCCTATTGGTTTGGCTCTTCCAGTGAAGATGTGTGGTGTGGAGTCACAGCTTCCTTTTGGTCAGCAACTGTCATGTATGAGATATTGGGGGGCTGGGGTGCAGGCTGGGGCCCCCGTCAGCCGTGCTGGCCGCCAGTGTAGCTGGGAGGCCTCTTGCGTACACACTGGGGTCAAATTCACAACCTTGGCTTCGTCATTGAGGAACCGAATCTGGGTTCGTGGTTCGCGGAGGGCGGGGCCCCCTGACTCAGCGCTTGCGTTCCCTCCCTTCACACGCTGCCTGTGACTCTGCGCTCAGCCGGCCCCTTGACCTGTGATCTTGATGGGCTCCTAGGGAAGGTCTCCCCTGGGACTTTCATCCGCCAGTGTCCTTCTTCTTGCTTATATATATATATATATTTTTTTGAATTTTGAATTCAATTTTTAAAGGTTACTTTCCATTTACAGTTATTATGAAATATTGGCTCTAGTCCCCTGTTGTACTGCACGTCCTTGAGCCTGTCCTACACCCAGTAGTTTGTGCCTCAGCCTCCCCACCCCATACTGCCCCTCTCCCTCACCACCAGTAACCACTAATTGGTTCTCTGGATCTGTGAGTCTGCTTCTTTTTTGTTTTATTCACTAGTTTGTTGTATTTTTTAGATTCCACATGTAAGTGAGATCGTACAGTATTTGTCTTTCTCCGCCTGATTTATTTCACTTAGCACAATGCCCTCCAAATCCATCCATGTTGCTGCAAATGGAAAAATTTCGTTCTGTTTTATGGCTGAGTAGTATTCTATTGTATATATACCACATCTTCTTTATCCGTCATCTGTTGATGGACACTTGGGTTGCTTCCATATCTGGCAATTGTAAATAATGCTGCTGTGAACATGGGATGTGTGTATCTTTTCAAATCAGTGTCTTTTTAAAATATATATATACACACACACACACACACACGCGCGCGCGCACACACACACACACACACACACACGTGAGTGGAATTGCTGGATCATATGGAAGCTCTATTTTTAGTTTTTTGAGAAGCCTCCATACTGTTTTCCATAGTGGATGCACCAGTACATTCCCATCAACAGTGTACAAGTTTTTCCCTTTCTCCACACCCCCTCCAACGTTGGTTATTTGTGTTCTTTTTAATGATGGCCATTCTGACCAGTGTGAGATGATAGCTCGTTGTCATTTTGATTTGTATTTCCCTGATGATTAGCGATGCTGAGCATCTTTTCACATGCCTGTTGGCTATCTGCATTTCCTCTTTGGAAAACTGTCTATTGAGTTCTGCCCATTTTTAAACCAGGTTGTTTGTTTTTTTGATGTTGAGTTGTATGAGCTGTTTATATATGTTGGATATTAATCCGTTATTGGTCATATCACTTGCAGATATCTTCTCCCATTCAGCAGGTTGACTTTTTGTTTTGTCATCTTGTCGATGGTTCCCTTTGCTGTGCAAAAGGTTTTAAGTTTAATTAGGTCCCATTTGTTTATTTTTGCTTTTATTTCCTTTACTTTAGGAAACAGATCCAAAAAAATATTGCTTTAATTTATGTCAGAGTGTTCTGCCTATGTTTTCCTCTAGGAGTTTTAGAGTATCTAGTCTTATATTTAGATCTCTAATCCATTTTTAGTTTATTTTTGTGTTTGGTGTTAGAGAATGTTCTAGTTTCATTCTTTTACATGTACCTGTCCAGTTTTCCCAGCACCACTTATTGAAGAGACTGTCTTTTCTCCATTGTATATTCTTGCCCCCTTTGTGGTAGATTAACTGACCATGAGTGCATGGGTTTATTTCTGGGCTTTCTATCCTGTTCCATTGATCTATATGTCTTTTGTGCCAGTACCATACTGTTTTGATTACTGTAACTTTGTAGTATAGTTTGAAGTCAAGGAGTATGATTCCTTCAGCTCCATTCTTCTTTCTCAAGATTGTTTTGGTTTTTCAGGGTCTTTTGTGTTTTTATACAAATTTTAAAATTATTTGTTCCAGTTCTGTGAAAAATGCCATTGGTATATTGATAGGGATTACATTGAATCTGTAGATTGCCTTGGGCAGTATGGTCATTTTAATAATATTGATTCTTCCAACCGAAGAACATGGTGTATCTCTCCATCTGTTTGTGTGGTCTTCAGTTTCTTTCATTAGTGTCTTGCTTATGTTTTTAATTTTTTCCTCTCTGTTGACTTCTTCCCCTTAGCTTATATTTGCCCAAGATTCCCAAAGCACTTTATTTTTTTTACCCACTTCCAGTGGTGTGGAAGCTGTGCCTCCTTCTATTGTCCTTGTGATTATGTCTGTATATTTTTAAAAAATTTAAAACAATTTTAGGCTCACACAGAAGTTGCAGAAACAGTGCAGAGATCCCCATGTACCCTCCCCCAGTGATGACACCTTACATGCATCACAGTACAGGGTCGGTCAACCTCAGCACAGTGACACTTGGGACTGGACATGCCTTTGTTGGGGAGGGGGTCTTTCCTGTGCCCTGTGTGATGTTTAGCAGCACCACTGACCTCTACTAGATGCCAATGGTGCCCCCACAAGGTGTGACAAACAAAATTGTCTCCAGATGTTACCAAAAGTCCCCAAAGCATCCCAGTTGAAAATTACTCTGTATGAGTTTTCTGCTACTGTTCTAAAAAGTCACCACTCACTTCCTGGGTGGAAACAACACTGCTGCTCTGTTGGTCAGAAGTCTGACGTGGTGGCCAGATTCTCTGCTTCGAGTCCACTGGGCCAAAACTAAGGTGTCATCTGGAGCCTTGGTGCTCGCTGGAGGCTCTGGGGAAGGAAAATGCTCCCAAGCTATGCTGGTTGTTGGCAGAATCCAGCTTCTCCCCACAAGGCCTGTTCTTCTCAAGCCAGCAGCAGACATCCACTTCTTCTCGTGCTTTGATCTCCGATCCTCTTTTCTACCACCAGCTGGTAAAAGTTGTCTGCTTTTCCTGAAAGCAGTGTCTCGTGTGGTGACACTGGGCCCACTGGATAATCCAGGATAATCTCATCTCATTCACAGTCTGGGGATTAGGGTGTAGACATCATTGATGGGCCCACCCAATGGATACTGCCATAGTGCAGAGGTCACAGCCGGGAAGTTACAGCAGCAGTAAAACCTCAGCTAACTGCAGACCTCCTTCAGAATCATCAGCTTGCATATGTACTCATTGTTTACCATTATTACTGTTTTTTGGGTGTGTAGAGCTGTCAGATTTTATCATAAATTTTTATCATATACATACACGCATACACACATATATTTTTTCATGTAACCACCCCCACAGTGAAGGACACAGAGCTGTCCCATCAACCCCACAAAATCCCCCTTCCTTCAACCCTGACCTAGCAACCTTTGTCTCTTCTCTGTGAGCATAATTTTGTCATTTTGAGGCTGTTATGTAAGTGGAATTATGTATGTGTCACCTTTTGAGATTGGCTTTTTATTTCATAGCAGCATCCATCCAAGTTGCTGTCGTGCATCAATAACTTGGTCCATTTTACTGCCGAGTAGTGTTCCATTTTATGGATATATCAGATTGTGTACCTGTTCACCTGTTTGAAAGCCATCTGAGTTGTTTCCAGTTTTTGACTGTTACAGATAAAGCCACCATCTATGTATATACACGCCCAGGCTTTTGTGTAAACCTAACTTTCACTTCTCTGCCATAACTACGCAGGAGGGGGATTGCTGGGTCATTTGGCAAGTGTACGTTTAACATTATAAAACACGGCCAAACTGTTTTGCAGGGTGGCTGTCCTATCGGACACTCCTAACAGCTGTGTGTGAGCGAGCCAGTCTCCATATATCTTCCCATGTTTGGTACCGGCAGTATTTACAATAAAAAATGTCAGTAAATAGAATAATGCGCTATTCTAGTCGATGTGACGGGGTAGCTCACTGTGCTTTGACTTGCATGTCTCTAATCACTAATGACATTGTGTAGTGTTTCATGTGCTCCTTTAGCATTTGTAGATCCTCTTTGGTAAGGTGTGTTTTCAAGTCTTTTGTCTGTTTCCTAATTGGATGGTTTGTTTTCTCACTGTTCAGTTTACAGAGTCCTCTGACTATTGTCCCTTAGCAGATATGTGATTTGCAAATATTTCCTCGCAGTCTGTGCCTCACCTATTCATTCTCTCACCAGTGTCTTTGCAGAACAAAGTTTTTAACTTTGAGGAAGTTCAGTTCATCAGTTATTTTCTTTTATGGATCATGCTTTTGATGTCATATTTAAGAGCTCTTCGTCTAACTCTAGGCCATGAAGATTTTTCTCCTGTATCTTCATTTAAAAGGTTTATGGTTTTACGTTTTACATTTAGATCTATAATCTGTTTTGAGTTCATTTTTGTATAATGAATGGTTTAATTTGAGTTTCATTTCTTTGTTCTAACGCTGTTGAAAAGACTATTCTTTCTTTATCAAATTGTTTTTGAACCTTAATCAAAAGTCAGTTGATCATAGTTGCTTTAGCTGTTTCTTCAGTTCTATTATCTGTGTTTATTCATCTGCCTATACGACACTATCTTGATCACTTTAGCTATGTGGTGAATCTTTTTTTTTTTTTTTTTTTTTTTTATAAATTTATTTATATATTTTTATTTTTGGTTGCGTTGGGTCTTTGTTGCTGCACACGGACTTTCTCTAGTTGCGGCGAGCGGGGGCCACTCTTCATTGCGGTGCGAGGCCTTCTCATTGCGGTGGCCTCTCTTGTGGAGCACAGGCTCCAGGCACGTGGGCTTCAGCAGCCGCGGCACACGGGCTCAGTAGTTGTGGCTCATGGGCTCAGGAGCTGTGGCACGCGGGCCCAGTTGCTCCACGGCATGTGGGATCCTCCCGGACCAGGGCCCGAACCCACGTCCCCTGCATTGGCAGGCGGATTCCCAACCACTGCGCCACCAGGGAAGCCCTATGTGGTGAATCTTAAACTTGGATACTTTGATTCTCTCAACTTTATTGTTCTTTTTCAAAATTACTTTAGCTCTTTGATTTGCTTTGCCTTTCCATAGACATTTTAGAATTTGTCTATATCTGCAAAAAGTTCTACTGAGACTTTGATAGGAATTGCATTAAGCTTATAGATAATTTTGGGGAGAGTTGGGATCTTTATAATGTTAGGTCTTCCAATTCATGAACACGGAATGTCTCTTTGAATTTTAAAATCATATTTGATGTTTATCAATGCCTTGAGGTTTTCAGCATACATATCCACATGCATTTTGTGTGTGGGGTGTGTGTGTGTGTGTGTCTGTTGCGGGGAGGGGGGAGTTGTTGTAACTGATATTGAGTTTGAAATTCTGGTCTCCAGTTGTTCATTGCTAGTATTTGGAAATAAGATTGATTTTTTTTCTTTGTTTTTTTGGCTGTGTTGGGTCTTAGTTGCAGCATGTGGGATCTTCGTTGAGGCGTGTGGGATCTTTTGTTGCGGCACAAATCTTTATTGTGTCATGCAGGCTTCTCTCTAGTTGCAGTGTGTGGGCTTCTCTCTAGTTGCGGCGTTTGGGCTTCTCTCTAGTTGTGGCGCAGAGGCTCCAGAGCACGTGGGCTCTCTAGTTGCGGCACTCGGGCTCTCTAGTTGCGGCACTCGGGCTCTCTAGTTGAGGCACATGAGCCCAGTAGTTGTGGCACGCGGGCTTAGTTGCCCTGCGGCACGTGAGATCTTAGTTCCCCTACCAGGTATAGAACTGGGCTTCCCCTGCATTGGAAGGTGGATTCTTTACCACTGGACCACCAGGGAAGTCCCAAATAAGATTGATTTTTATGTGATGGCCTTGTATGTTATCCTGTGACCTTGCTAACCCAGGAGTTCTGTTAAGTCCTTAGGTTTTTCTGCTTAGATGGGCATATCTGCAAATAGGCATAGCTTTTTATTTCTTCTTTTAACAATCTATTTGCTTTTAATTTTTCTTGCCTTATTGCATTGGTTAAAGCTTCCGGTACTATGATGAATAGGGGTGGTGAGAGTGGTGGACCCCCTTGCCTTGTTCCTGATCTTTGGGGGAAACCATTCAGTCTTTTCATTATGACTTTAGCTGAAGATTTTTTATAGATGCTATTCATTAGATTGAGGAAGTTCCCTTTTATTCCTAGTTTGCTGAGAGTTTTTGTGATGAAGGGGTATTGAATTTTGTCAGATGTTTTTTCATCAATTGATATGATCGTGTGGTTTTTTTCCTTTAGACATTTTTTTTTTTTTGCTGTACGCAGGCCTCTCACTGTTGTGGCCTCTCCCGTTGCGGAGCACAGGCTCCGGATGTGTAGGCTCAGCGGCCATGGCTCACGGGCCCAGCCGCTCTGTGGGATCTTCCCAGACTGGGGCGTGAACCCGTGTCCCCTGCATCGGCAGGCGGACTCTCAACCACTGTGCCACCAGGGAAGCCCTCCTTTAGACTTTTAATCTGGTTGTTTACATTGATTTTTGTGATTATTGAACCCGCATTACATTTCTAGAATAAATCCCACTTGGTCATGCTGTGTGTGTGTGTGTGTGTGTATGTGTACACATACATCTATGTACACACATGTGCTGAATTTGATATGCTAATATTTTGTTGAGGATTTTACATCTGTTTTCATTGTTATTAATTATTGGTAGGCTTTCTTTCTTTCTTTCTTTCTTTGTAAATTTTAATCTGGTTTTAGTATCAGGGTAATGCTGACCTCATAAAATGATTTAGGAAGTATGGCTCCTATTTTCTGGAAAAGAATTTATAGAATTGGTGATGTTTCTTTTATTCAGTGCTTGGAAGAATTTGCTAGTGAAACTATTCAGGCCTGAGATTTATTTTTCAAAAGGTTAACTATGAGTTCAATTCTTTAATAGGTACTGGACTGCTGAGATTATCTGTATCAGCTTGGATGAATTTTGGTTGTTTGTAGTTTTTGAAGAATTGGTCCATTTCATCTAAGCTGTTGAATTTATATGTATAGAGCTGTATTGTATGATCTTATCCTCTTTATATCTCAGGGGTCTGTTGTGATATCTCCTCTTTGTTCTTCATATTGGTAATTTGTTCTTCTCTTTTTTCCTTTGTAGTTTTATTAGAGGTTTATCAATTTTATGAATCTTTTCAAACAATCAGCTTTTGGCTTGATGGTTTCTCAGTTTTCAATTCCACTGATTTCTCTTTTTAATCTGTTTCTTTCTGTCTGCTTACTTTGAGTTCATTTTGTGTTTTTTTCTAGTTTTTTGAAATTAGAGTATAGAGTATTGATTTGAGACCATTCCTCTATTTTACTATAAGCATTTAGTGCTGTGTTAGTTACAAATTATCCCCAAACTTAATGGATTAAAATGACATTTACTATTTCAGTTTCTGTGGTCAAGAAACTTGATGTAGTTTAGCTGGGTCCTTTGCTTCAGGATTTCTCCCAAGGCTGCATTTAGGGTGTTGGCTAGGGCTGTAGGCATCCCAAGACTAGCTTAGGAGGACCCACTTGCAGGCTCACTCATGCAGGAGTCAGTGCCTTGGTGGCTGCTGGCCAGAAACTGCCCTCAGTTTCCTGGCACATGGCCTCTCCACTGGGATGGTGACAACAGGGCAGCTTGTTCAGGAGAGCAAGCGAGAGAGAAGAGCCAGAGTGAGTTACAGTTCTTGTAACCTAATCAGGAAAGTAACACTCAGTCACTTTTGTTGTGTGCTCTTCATGAGAAGCAAGTCACTCAGTCCAGCCCATGTCTAGCAAGGGGAGGGCCTTACACGATGCTGTGAATATCGTAAGACAGGGGTCACTGGGTGCTGCCTGTCGCAGAGGGTGTAGCTTTCTCCCTGAGCTCTGCTTTAGCTGCAGCCCACAGAGTTTTTAAAAATATGGTAAAATATACATTTACCATGTTAACCATTTTTTTAATAAATTTATTTTTAAATTTTATTCATTTATTGTTTTTGGCTGTGTTGGGTCTTCTTTGCTGCGCATGGGCTTTCTCTAGTTGCAGGGAGCGGGGGCTACTCTTCCTTGTGTTGTGCGGGCTTCTCATTGTGGTGGCTTCTCTTGTTGCGGACCACGGGCTCTAGGCACGCGGGCTTAAGTAGTTGTGGCACATGGGCTCAGTAGTTGTGGCTCGTGGGCTCTAGAGTGCAGACTCAGTAGTTGTGGCGCACGGGCTTAGTTGCTCCGCGGCATGTGGGATCTTCCCAGACCAGGGCTTGAACCTGTGTCCCCTGCATTGGCAGGTGGATTCCTAACCACTGTGCCACCAGGGAAGCCCCCATACTTGAACTTTTAATCTACCTACACAAAATTCTTTGCTAGCATGTAGTTTGGTCATTTTTAAAGCTGTTCTGAATTCTCTTATTTTAATTGGTGTGTTTAGATCATTTATATTTAATATAATTAATGATATATTAGGATTTAAATTTATCGTTTTTTGTCTGTATCCACTGTGTTTCCTTTCCATGTTTTTCCTTTCCTATCTTCTTGTAGGTTACCTGAACATTTTTTTTTTTTTTGCGGTATGCGGGCCTCTCACTGTTGTGGCCTCCCCCGTTGCGGAGCACAGGCTCCGGACGCGCAGGCTCCGGACACGCAGGCTCAGCGGCCATGGCTCACGGGCCCAGCCGCTCCGCGGCATATGGGATCCTCCCAGACCGGGGCACAAACCCGTATCCCCTGCATCGGCAGGCGGACTCTCAACCACTTGCGCCACCAGGGAGGCCCTACCTGAACATTTTATAGTACCTCATTTTAATTCATCTAAAGCAGTTTTGAGTGTATCTTTTTCCTTTTTTTTTTTTTTTTTTTAGTGACTGCTCTATGGATTCCATAGACTCCTTGCCACAGTCTGTCTACTGGTATCAACATTGTAGCACTTCAAGTGGGATGTAGAGGCATTACCACATTTATGTCCCTTCTCCCTCCCCCTTTAATGAAATGGTTGTCTTAAATATTACTTTTGTGTATGTTGAGAACCGCATCAGTGTTACAGTTTTTTACTCTCAAATGTCAAACATAAAGGGAGAAGCATCCCTGTCCTGTTTACTTTTCCATTACTCTTTCTTCATTCCTGAAGTTCCACGTTTCTCCCAACTTTTCCTCCCTTCCTCCCTCACTCCCTTTCCCTTTCTCTCTTTCTTTCAAAATTATTTATTTTCCTTTTGAAAAACTTCCTTTAACAATTAGAGCAGATGTGCTGGGAACAGATTCTTTTCATTTTTCTTTACTGATTAGGTCTGCTTCTCCTTTACTCAGAAGTTATTTTGATGTAGACTTTAGGGTTAACAGCTTCTTTTCTCTCAGCATTTGGAAAATATGCCACTTCTTTCTGGTCCCCACCGTTTCTGGTGAGAAACCCACTGTTGCTTGAATCATTCTCCTGTAGGTAACATCATTTATCTGTGGCTACTTTCAAGATTTCTTTCTGTGTCTTCAGTCTTCAAAAATTTGGTTATGATTTATCTGGGAGTGGATTTCTTTAGCTTCAGCCTGTTTGGGATTCACTCAGCTTCTTGAATCTATAGATTTTTTTTCCCAGAAACTTTGGGAAGTTTTTAACCATTATTTCTGCAAATATTTTTCTGAATCACAAGTTTTCTCCTTTCTTTCTTGGACTCTAATGGTTTTATGTGTTTTGTGTGTTTTTTCCCCAATTTTTACTCTAACCCATACTTTTAAAAGTTATCATTTTAAAACTTTGTCATGTGAAAGACTTGAAAGGATAAAGTTTATAACATCCAGACTTTTCCTGAAAGAATTACTTGAGGAAGCATTCCAGTAAAATTGGTAATGAACCCAATAAAAAATAAATGGGGAAAAAATGGTAGTGATTCTTTAATAGATAATGTAAACTTGTATAAATAATTTGTGTATATATATACACGCGTGGCACCCACACACATATATATGCTGTGAACCTGTTTCTCCTCTGTCTTCTCGTATCACCAGTGAGATCTGGCAACTCTTAATGCTTCCTACTACTGTGCTTTCCACAACAAACTTGTTTTAGGCTAGTTGTGCTCACCTTTGGCTTCCCAACTGCAGTGTCCTGGAAGAGGCCTTGTCCTGTTAACCTCCATAAATCTGGTCCCTATCGCATTGCTTGGTGAGTTAGACATCAGCGAGTCTAATTGGGTTGAAATGTGGAGAACAGGTAAGTCAGGAGAGGCACGTCGGCTAATATATTTGGTCCTCTGGTCTTATTTTTTTTTTTTTTTCAACTGAAAATATTCCAGTCATGTTTAGCTCTGGAGCCGTGTGCCCATCCTGAGGGGCCGAGGGCTGCCGCCACAGTGCCCCTTGGCTGTGTGTCCTGCTCACCGGGAGCTCACAGTGTGGCGGGGCGTGCACGGGAATTACTACGGCACAGGGGGACCTTGGTGTGAGCCCCCGTTCTGCCGTTTGTGAGGCGCCATCCCCGATGAAAGCATTAACCAGGAAAGCGTGTACAAAGCACTTGATGTGTACTTGGCACTCAGTGAATCTTCATCTCTTTCCTTTTCTTTTCAACTCATACTTCAGGAAGCTGGAGAATTTTCCCCCCTGGCTGATTTAAGGGTCGGGCATATCAAATTTGCTCATCTCTTCAGAGCATTTCTGGAGTAGTTGAGTACAGAGGCAGAGGAGAATGGCAAAGCCTTGAAGATCCTGCTCAGTTCGGGAGTCCAGTGTTGTAAGGTTTTATTTCTGGTTTAGCTTTGGGAGAGCAATGTCCTCTTTCAGGCAGAGGTTGGCGGTTCTTTGGTTTGAAGTCATCTTATCTTGAGGGGGGAGGGGAGGGGACTTGAGTCCCTTGAGGGATGAATAGTGGTTCTCAGCCTGACAGGGTGAGTGGCAAGCGGGCCCAAGGGATTGGGTCCTGAGTTCTGTCCGGGGAGCAGACGGGTGGCATGTGGCCTCGGCTGCGTGGAGCCCCGGGGTGGACCCACCCGGTGCCCCAGCTCAGGTCGCTCGCGAGCCCCCTTACCTGCCGGGTTAGTGAGCGAAAGCCAGAGCAGCAGAGCCCGCGGAGAGCAGTCCTGTTTTCTCTTTGCAACCCTGTACCTTGGGGTTTTGCCAGATAGATTTTCCTCTGGCTTTTCTTTTCTTTCTTTCTTTTTTTTTTTTTAAATGAACAGCTTTTCAGGCAGATGTCAGAAAGCCACTTCTAGGGCATTGAGAATTACCCAAAACAGCCCAGGCTTCCTCTCCCCGTCAGCTGACTGCGATTCCACATCTGTGCTGCTCGCAGAGGAGAGGCTCCCGGCCTGGCTGCATCCAGCCCCTCCCGCCCTGCACACCCCCTCCCCTGGGCCGGGTCAGGGCCACCAGGCAGCCATGGCGCCTGCTGAGGATGGTCAGTCAGGCCTGGGCTCTGTCCCTGGGCCGTTTGCCTCCTACCGGGGCTTCCCGTGCCCAGCAGGTGGCCTGCGGAGCCCGGTGCTAACCCTAACCCATGTCAGCATGGGTGGACAGGCCTGGGGAGCCCGGCTGGCAGAGGGCAGGTTTCCAGCTTGTGGTCCTCTTTTGTTTTCCATGGAGCTCTTACCTGACCCTCCTAACTCAGGGATCTTCTCCCCTGGAGTCGTGTGCATGTGGGAGGCCCTTTGCCATGGGGATCACGGACGAGTTTCTCCTGTCTGCGAATAGGTGCTTTGGGGCATTTGACGCCGACCCCTCTCGGGCTCCGTGGATGCCTGCCCAGGGCATGTGCATCCCTGGAGACTCCACGTGGGTCTTGCAGAGGTGACCGGTACCCTCGGACACAGCCGGCCTGCCTTTCACTATGTTTATTACCTGTACTGGTTGTGACTCTATATTGAATGTAGTTTCTAAGAGGAAAAAAATGAAGGCATATGAAGGGATAGCCTATCCATGTGGGCCCAGTGTTCTCGGATACAAGTCACCATGGCAACCTGGTGGCCTTCACGTCTCACCAGTTAGGAAGATAAACTCTCCTGCCTGCAGATGTGAGCAGATTGGCCATTGCTGTTCAGTGCTCCGTGCCAGCAGGCCTCATGACCTGCAGCTTCCTGGACGGGGAAGGAGGGCAGCAGACGGAGGCCTGGCCCCACCGTCCCCTGTGCCTACCTGTTGTCTGAATCCATTCTGTGTGACAGCCTGGCCCTCCTGCAGCGGGCTCGGCATCGCCAGTGGGTCTGAGGAGGCCTCTGTGAGTGCAGACTGGGATGCTGACCGTGGGGCTGTGGTCTGCACACCTGTTGTGTCTGCTCCCAGGCCCCTGGGGAGGCCGGGCAGGTGCGAGGATGGCTTTTTAAGGTTCAGTTT
Source organism: Mesoplodon densirostris (assembly GCF_025265405.1). Taxonomy (NCBI): domain Eukaryota; kingdom Metazoa; phylum Chordata; class Mammalia; order Artiodactyla; family Ziphiidae; genus Mesoplodon; species Mesoplodon densirostris. Next base: position 110,055,411 of record NC_082670.1, on the reverse strand, counting down.
GGCAGGTCAGCTTGCAGCTGCTGGTGTGGTCCAGGCAGCTCTCCTGTCTCTCTCAGCCTGCGTTTCCGCTGGCTCAGCCCTTTCTGTAAAGCCCGCCTGTCCTCTGAGCCATACCCCATCCCCCCACCCTGCCCCACCACATCATAATGGGAAGGTGGGCTTGCAGGCTCCGGGTTTAGGCTCTTTTTCCAGAACACATTGAGATCAGGTATGGGTACGTGGGCCTGGACTTCGACAGCTGCCCAGAGGGTGATCTCTGAGCCATTGTCTGAGAACAGGCCAGGCCTGTTCCTGGGCAGCTTGGCTTCCCTGGTCCACTGTCTGAGGCCAAAGGATGCTGCCTGAGGGCGGCTTTGTGTGCTCCTTGAGGGCGGTTTCAGCTTCACCGGCAGCCGCAGGGCTGCAGAGATCAGCAGAGAACAAGACATGCTTGCCCCTCAGGTCCGTCCTGTAAAGAGGCCATGCAGGCAGCAGCGACTCGGGCTCGCCTGCCCCTGTGCCCCCGCCCAGGCTGCGGCCTGTAGCCAGGCAGTGACCGGTGGGGTCGCATGGAGGCCCGCTGGCCGTGCCTTCGCGGTCTGTGTTCCTCAGCCCTCGCCTCCGAGTGTCCCACCCCACCCCCGCTTTCTTACTGTCAGTTGTTTTAGTTTGAACTATTCTGGTGGAGAAGCAATGGTTGTGCTTTGCATTTCCTGATGCTTGTGGAGGTTGAGTACCTTTTAAAATGTTTATTGGCCATTTAGACAGCCTCTTTTGTGAAATGTCAGTTCATATCTTTTACTTATTTTTTAAAAATTGGGTTTTGTTTTTTTTTCTATCAGTTTGTAGGAGTTCTTTATATATTTTGAATCCAGTCCCTTGTTGAACATATACAATGTGCACATATCTTCTCCCAACCTGGGGCCTGCCTCTTCACTCTTAATAATCTCTTTTGTTAAGTTCCATTTGTCACACTTTTCTTTTTTTTTTTTTTTTTTTGCGGTACGCGGGCCTCTCACTGTTGTGGCCTCTCCCGTTGCGGAGCACAGGCTCCGGACGCGCAGGCTCAGCGGCCATGGCTCACGGGCCCAGCCGCTCCACGGCATGTGGGATCTTCCCGGACCGGGGCACAAACCCGTGTCCCCTGCATCGGCAGGCGGACTCTCAACCACTGCGCCACCAGGGAAGCCCCTGTCACTCTTTTCTTTTACATTTAATTCTTTTTGTTTCCTGTTTAGAACGTCTTTGCTTATACTATGGTCATGAAGATATTTTTCATTGTTTACTGTTTTCTTCTAGAAGCACTTAAGAAAATGACAGCTTGTTGTAGATATCATTCACATATCATAAAATTTACCCTTTTAAGGCATACAAGTTATTGTTTTTAGCATATTCATTGAATATTGCAGTAATCACCGCTAATTCTAGAGCATTTCACACCACCCCCCCAAACCATTACCATTAGCAGTAATTCCCTATTTCCCCAGCCCTGTCCCCTGGAAACCATTCATCTATTTTCTGTACCTATGGATTTCCCTATTCTGGGCATTTCATGAAATAGAATTATATAATATATGGCCTTTATGTCTGGCTTCTTAAACTGGGCATAATAGTTTCAAGGTTCATCTATATTGTAGCATGTATCAGTGTTTTATTCCTCTTTTATGACCAAATAATACTCCATTGTATGGATAGATCACATTTTTTTTCTCTGTGCATCAGTCGATGACCTTTGGGTTGTTTCCACTGTCTGGTTATTATAAATAATGCTTATAAAAGCGTTCATAAATAAGTTCTTATTAGACCTAAGTTTTCAGTTCTCTTGTATTGTTATTACTTGGTAGAATTATTCACGTGTATGGTGACTCTTACCTTGATCCTTTTGAGGTTCTACCGGACTGTTTTCCGCAGTGGCTGCACCATCTTACATTCCCACCAGCATGTGGGAGGGGCTCCTGGTACTCCATCCTTGTCAGCACTGGCTGTTGTCTGTCCTTTTGCCTAGAGCTGTTCTAGTGGGTGCGACTGGCAGCTCTTTGTATTTCCCTAATGATTTTGAGCATCCTTCCATGTGCTTATTGGCCATTTGTATATCTTCTTTGAAGAAATGTCTGTTCAGATCCTTTGCCCCTTTTTTTTTTTTTTTTTTTTTTTTTTTTTTCTTTTTGCGGTATGTGGGCCTCTCACTGTTGTGGCCTCTCCCGTTGCGGAGCACAGGCTCCGGATGCGCAGGCCCAGCGGCCATGGCTCACGGGCCCAGCCGCTCCGCGGCATATGGGATCCTCCCAGACTGGGGCACGAACCCGTATCCCCTGCATCGGCAGGCGGACTCTTAACCACTGCGCCACCAGGGAGGCCCCCTTTGCCCCTTTTAAGTTAGGTTACTTGCCTTCGTATTTTTGAGTTGTAAGAGTTCTGCGTATAAGCCACTTGTGAGATAAATGATTTGCAAATATTTCCACCCATTCTGTGGGTATCTTTTCACTTTCTTGATGATGTCCTTTGAAACACAAAAGTTAAAAAAATTTTTTTTAATTTATTTGTTTTTGTGGTACGCGGGCCTCTCACTGTTGTGGCCTCTCCCGTTGCGGAGCACAGGCTCCGGACGCGCAGGCTCAGCGGCCATGGCTCACGGGCCCAGCTGCTCCGCAGCATGTGGGATCTTCCCAGACCAGGGCACGAACCCGTGTCCCCGGCATCGGCAGGCGGACTCTCAACCACTGCGCCACCAGGGAAGCCCCAGAAGTTTTGAATTCTGATGAAGTTCAACGGATCTGTTTTTTCTTTAGTTATTTGTGTTTTTGCTGTCATATCTAAGAATCTGTTGCCACATTCAAAGTCATGAAGATTTATCCCTATATTTTCTTCTAAGAGTATAAAGTTTCAGCTCTTAAATTTAGGTCTTTGATCCGTTTTAAGTTTTTCCATATGGTGTGAGGTAGGAGTCCAGCTTCTTTCTTTTGCATGTGGATGAACTGTTGTGTTAGCATCATCTGTTGAAGGACTGTTATTTCTCCATTGTATGGACTTGGCACCCTCATTGAAATCAGTTGACTATAAATATAAGGGTTTATTTCTGGCCTCTGCATTCCTCCCATTAATTCACACATCTATCCTCATGTCAGTAGCACACTGTCTTATTACTGAGCTTTGTGGTAAGTTTTGAAATCAAGAGGTGTGAATCCTCTACCTTTGTTCTCCTTCCTGATTCTTTTGACTGTTGAGGGTCCCTTGAGATTCTGTATGAATTTTAGGATGTATTTTTATGTTTCTGCAAAAGAAAAAAGTCAGCTGAGATTTTGATAGGGATTGTACTGATGCTACCTTTCAATTTTTCAAAATCTTTCTCATTTAGGTCTCTAATCCAGTGTGAATTAAAGTTTGTATAAGGTACAGGTAGGGATATACATTTATTACAAAGGTGACTCTTCCCTCCCTGGATTGCAAGAGAAACCTCTGCCGTTCATCAGTTAACTTTATGTGTGATGGCTGTTTCTGAACTCTGTTCAGTTCAATCAGTTTCTTTCTTTTTATAGTAGGTCTGATTATCTTGTGTATTAGTCCTACAGTTTTGTTGTTTTTAAGATTATTTGGCTTTTCTAGGTTCCTTGCATTTCTATATCAATTTTAGAATCAGTTTGTCAGATTAACATCTGTAGATTAATTTGGAGAGAGTTGAAATCTTAACATTCTCAAGTCTTCAGTTTCTCCCCCCCACCATCTCTCTCTCTCTCTCTCTCTCTCTCTCTCTCTCTCTCTGTGTGTGTGTGTGTGTGTGTGTGTGTGTGTGTTTAGGCCTTCTCAGCAATGCTTCATAGATTTCTGTGCAGTGATCTTAGATTCTCTTTTGTTAGATTTACTCCTGGGTGTTTTATATTTTTGGATGCTAATGAAAATGGTATTGCTTTTCATTTTAATTATTTTTATTTATTACTAGTATATAGAAATGTGATTAATTTTTATTTAATTTTTATGACATTGTATCCTGCGACTTTGATAAATTTACTTATTAGTCCATGTATTGTTGTGTAGTTTCCTTAGGTTTTTCTACATACAGTCATGTCATCTGAGTGTCATGGCAATTCTACTTTTTCCTTTCCAGTTCAAGGATGGGAATTTTTAAAAATTCCATTTATTTTCTTGCCTTGTACTGGCTGGACCTCCAGTACAATTTAGGATAGAAATTATTATCTGGGTGGTGTTCTCTTAGTTGTGGACATAGGGGGAGATGATCAGTATTTCACCATTAAGTCTGGTGTTAGTGCAGGTTTTATAGTTACTCTTTGTCAGATTTCTGGGCTAAGTTGCTGAGTTTATCATGAATATGTGTTGAATTTTATCAAATACTTTTCTGAATCTGCTCAGGCCCATGTGTTTTTCCCCTTTATTCCATTAATGTGGTGAATTATAACTGATCGTTTTAAAGGAGAGATTATTGAGGTATAATTTACATACAGTAACCTCTGTCCTTGCTGTCCAGCTCGGTGACAGCCCCTCCAGGGCGTGGCCCAGCTTCTGCTCCCACCCTGGGGCCTGTTTGTGCAGAAAAGCCCAGATGGAATCCAGTCAGTGACTAACGGTGGGAGAATCCTGGAGTTCTTGGGAGTCCGTAGGGAGGACTCCTGGGCTCAGGGGATCAGGGAAGGATGGCACCCAGGCTGGGCTTGAACTTCCTGCCACCCTCTGCCTGCCTGATGATGAGAGATCCACTGTTCTCGTAGCTAAACTGCGGGCTTGTGAGCAGGGGTGTGGTTTATGCACAGAGCATGGGCTTAGAGCCTGCAGAGGAGAAAGCAAGGAGGCTGCTGAGCCAGGAGTCAGGTCTGCCCTCCCCTTGGAAGCTGAGGCTCCCTGTGCTGGCTCCCGTGAGACACTCGGTTCCCCAGGCCACCTGGGGATGGGCAAAGGCGGGAGCGCTCGCCTCCCCAGATGCTCCTTTGGGGAGAGCACCTCCTTGCCAGGAAGGGTTGCTGTGTCCATCCCAGAACCTCCCGGCAGCTCCTTGGCCCAAGAGGTTTCTTGTCGCCGCCTCTCCTGTCATTTCCGGCTCTGGCCTGCCCGCCTCTCCGGACGCCTGGGCTCTTGGGGCCTGTGGGGCCGAGGGGAAGGACTGGTCTGAGTTGGGGCGCAGGTGCCACTGCGTCAGGGCCGCCTCTGGCGTCAGCTCCTGGTGTCCCTCCTCCTGTCGGAGATGCTGGTCCCTGTCCCCTGGCGGCCATGTCATCCCCTCTGTCCTAACCGGGTGCCTGTGGCCCTGGTAACAGCCAGGATTCTTTGGTTGGAGACCAGCTCTGGCCTAAATAAAAGGGCATGTGTTGGAAGGGTATGGTGACCCCGGACCTGTCAGTCTGGAGCCTGGATGGGACAGGACACCGGTGTCTTCTCCTTTGGGGCCTCTGCTCAGGGTGGTCCCCGCCGGGCCATGTGTGGTCCTTCTGAGAAGAGGGAGTGTTCAGTCTTGGGGGGAGCCGGCGGGGGTCCGCCGTCCTGCTCGGCACCCTTGGAGATGCCTTCCTGCTCCCAGGGACCTGTCAGCACACGCCCTCTTCTCGCGTTCCAGCCAGGAACTTATCAGTTTCATTGATCATTTCCCAAAACCCACTCTTGACTTGGTTGATTTTCTCTATTGTTTGCTTTCTGTTTCCTTGATTTACACTCCTGTTCTCTTATCTCCTCTCTTCTACTTACCTTGGGTCTAATTAGCCGGTTTGTATTTGTTTTCCAGCTTTGTGGGCTGGACAGCGGACCGAGGATATTTCGGTCCTTCTTTGCTGAAACAGGTGTTTAAACCTCAAGTTCCCTCTAATGAGCGTTCACTGCACCGCACGAGCAGGTCAGGGTCAGCCTGAGATTGGGCAGCGTCCATGTGCAGAGCTCGGGGCTCTCCTCTTTGGGGTCTTCCCCTCACGCTCCAGCGTGACCCCGAACTCAGATTTCCCGTTTTCTCGTCAGTTTCTCGGCTCCCAGTGTGGCACCAAATGGGACCAGTTCTTGAAAACTCGTGGAAATGCCGGCCCCTCCCGCCATGTCCTCCTTCCACATGGCGGCCCTCCTCCCGCGTGAAACCGTGTTCAGGCCCCCGTGTCCTTGTCTGTTGAAGTAAATGCTGACTGAGGAGTGAATGATGGGAAATGTGAAAATGGGGAAACAGAGAGTAGCTGTTAGGCCGGGGACCTGGGAACCGCTGGGACGACAATTCTGCCACATCACAAAATCACCGAACGCCCAGTTCTCTGAAAGATGCAGACAAAGGCCTGGCGCACATTCCTAAGTTGTTTCTGCAGGAAGCTGACCCACCAGGTGAAAGCTGCTGACCACAAGCACATAGACCCCCAGACGTGTTGAAACCAGAAGGTTGATGATGCTTGATGTTTCTTCAAGGTGAAACGTCACCCTGATGCCAACCAGTCCCAGGTCTGTCCATGAGCTGACCAAGCCCTGCTCCTTGACCACTATACAACCCCTCACGACCCCCTCTGGGAGGGACACACAGCCTTGAGGGCATTAGCCCGCTGTGGCCCCCTTTGCCTGGCAAAGCAATAAAGCTATTTCTTTGCTCCCTCACCCAAAGCTCTGTCTGCACATTTCTATTTGGCACCGGTGCACAGAGGCTGGATTTCAGCAGCAACCTCCTGGCTGTGCTTGCTTTTCTCTGGGGCCTTCAGACGGTCCCCTCTTGTGTTTGGTCCAGAGCTTGTCAGGGCACTTGGTCCGGGAGGAGCAGGTCTGCCACGTGGGCCGCGGGCCATCTGTGTCCACAGACGCCGTAGGGCTCACGCTGCAGGTGGGGACTGGAAGGGGGCCTGCCCAGACAGGCGTGCGGGCAGCTTTAGTCGGGCCCCCCCGACAGCTGCTCCCATGAGCTGAACCCCCATCTCTATCTTTGTGCAGGGGCCATCGCCCCACTGACCTGGAGGCCGCGCGCCGGGCCCTCCCCGCCCCTTGCAGCCCCGGGATGAGACCTGTCCTTCCCTGTCTGTAGTCTTTTCTCATGGAGACAAGGTCAGGGACACGCCCTGGGTCCCGGCCTCCTCACTGGTTGGCTAAACAGGATGTTGGCCACAGGGTTTTCCTCTTCTTTGCGATCGGCTTCCAGCACCGCCGGAGACTGGCCTTCGCGACAGGCGATTCTGAGTATTAATGTCCCTTGTTGAAACTCTCAGTGCCTCCCCATTGCCGAGACCCTCACCGTGGCTCGGGCGGGGTCCCTTGGGCCCCATTCCTGGTCCCTCCTTCCCCTCCCCTGCTGCTCCTTTGCTGAGAGGAGGGAACAGGACGACTGAGGGTCTCCGGCTCCTGGAGTTGCTGAGGTCCCCATAGGGCACTGGCTTGTTCCCTCTGCTTCCCGGGTCCCTGGGAATAGCACTCGAGCGGCAGCCCGACCCGGTAGGGGGGCTGGTGTGGGACCAGGTGACCAGAGCCACTGCAGGCCCGTGAGAGGATGATGGGCCGGGTGGGGCAGGCCCGCGGAATGTGGTGCTGGGAGGGTGGGGAGGCCCCACATCCTCGCTGTGGGTCGAGCAGCTTACAGACCCAGCCCTCGAGTTATGCTCCCCAGGGCTTAGAGGTTAGTGGGACAGATGAGGCCCAGAGACATAGTCCTCATGGGGGGACGGGGGGTGTGACGGGAGGCTCATGCACACAGGTGTACACACACCCGCACCCCTTCAGCGCTCAGCGGGGTGGAAACCCCGCACTTGCCCCCGGAGCAGGGAGGTTCCCCCTGGGGTCGGGGTGCCCACTGCACACTCTGTGGCTGGGTCTGCCCCCACCTTGGGACAGCTCACCTCCTTCCTTGGCCCTGGTACCGAAACCTTCTGGCTCTTTCCAGAAACTCAGTACCTCTCTTAAGGATGGAAGATTTACACTGTTAAAGACAGGCGTCAGCATGTTAGTTCTGAGCAGTACTTTGAACAGCGGCAGCTTTGTTAGAGTGACTGGGGCGCGCCTGGCCTGTGGTGCTTCTTTGACAGAGGCCCTGAGAAGCAGTGTCGGGAGGCCCAGAGCGTGGCTGCACGACCAGAGGCCCTGAGCTCCAGCCCGGCCCTGCCATCGGCATCCATGCGTGGACAGTGGCGATCATGGGATGAGCTGTTTGTTGGACAGCAAGTAGATAACTTCCCAGGAGATTCTTGAAGGTTTGGCCCTTGTGTAAGGGCCTGAGTTATGCTTCTGATAACGTGAACGTGTCAGTTCAGTTCTGAGGACGAATGGCCAGTGCCTACATGCTGGGTGCACTGCCGGATGGACAGAAGGGGCTGGGGGCGTCCCCCACGAAGCGTGGATGTTTGCAGGGGGTCAGTAGATCGCTTGGTGTAACAATAATTAGAATAACTACAAAATCTATTTAAGTGCCCCGGGAGCACAGATGGGAGAAGCCATTGTGTTTGCATGCCGAGGGAAGAGAAGATACGACAGTCAGATCTTGACTGCAGCTGCAGAAACCAGCCCCGCGGTTGTGAGCAGGGAGGGAGGCTGGGGGCCCGGATTCGGGGGACGGTGACTATCGGAGCCCGAGCCGGGTGCCCGGCCCAACGAGTCATCCCCAGCACACCTGTCCCACGTAGAAGTAGGACCGCACACCCCTGCCCACACACCCCAAGGCGGGGGTTTGCAGGGGGCTGGGGAGTCCAAGGAGAAAGACCACGTGAGCAGAGCGTCGGAGAATCTGCCAGGCTGGCAGGCAGGATGCAGAAAAAGAGGCATTTCTGGCAAAGAAGAGTAGGAGCCAAGAGCAGAGCCGTGGAAACCCTGGAGCACCCGTGAAGGGGGCGGCGTTTTCAGGTGGTCGAGTCGCGGTCAGAGAAGAGTGGTCCTTCACCGTCACCTCCCCGTCGTCCACGAGGTGGCCTGGCAGAAACTGTGGGCGGGCCTGCAGGGTCTGAGCAGACTTCGGATTGGCCCCGAACCATCGTGTGTCTCGAAGGCCATCAGGGTGGCCGCCACCGTCCCCCATAGCCGGGCCTCTGGGCTGTGCCACGGAGGCCCCACGCCAGCGCTGGGGCGGCTCTTCCAAGTTCTTGCGTCCTTGTGGTCTCAGCCCAGGTCGTGGGAGCCGGCGGGGGTGGTGGGACAGTGCTGCATGGAGCCCGGATCCCTCTGGGGGGTTAGGAGCTTGGCCCGCCTGCCTGCTGACAGCCACGTGCTCAGGTGTGACCAGGCCCCTGGCCACCCGTTCCTGGTGAGTCAGGGGCTGCTCCCCCCGACCCGTTCACGTCTGAGAACGTCTTCAGTTCACATCAGGCCGGGAGGATGCTCTGGACACCTCGGCACGGGGTGGGGTGGGGGGATCCCCCGCTCACAGTGGCCGCCTCTGCCCGGTGCATGCGGCGCCTCTGCCCGTGGCCTGGTTCTGTCGAGAGCCATGGCCCAGGCACCGTTGTGTTGAAGCCGCGTCTCTGAGTGCTGGTACCTGCAGCCGTGTGGAGCAGCGGGCGGCGGAGTTGAATGCGGCCCCCTTCCCCCGCCAGTCTTTTCAGCCTGCAGATCTGAGCGCAGGCACTCCTCTGCCCGACCGGCTTATTTCAAGTGGCGTGTTGTTACCCTGCGCTGAAAGACAGCCCCTGCCTCGCTCCCAGGCGGGGGTTTATTCTCCATCATTACTTTCTAAAAGGTGTTTGGCTAGAAGATTGCCTGTTATTGCCTCTGTGAGCCTCTCCTCACTGCCCTTGTGTGGCGACAGCTGACACAGCCGCAGGGGATGCTCCGTGCGTCTGCCTGCGAATCACCGTCCGTGCGCGACAAGAGGGAATCAGGACGTCTTCCTGGGCAGCAGCCTTCCGGTTCAACTTTTATGAACTGGGTTTAAAAAATAAATGTCAGATCGTATCTGTCTCCTGCTTAGAGCTCTTGGGTGCCCCCTTCCTTTCAGCACAGCTGACCTCTCTCCACTCCCCGGGCCCGAGCTCAGCAGCCTGTTCCCCCGGGAAGCCTTTGCGTTTGAGTCACTTACCCAGAGGCCCTGAGTGGTCACCACCCCCCTCTCAGGCTGCCCCTGTCCTCACGGCCCTTCCCCACGTCCGTCCGGCATCCTAGCTGCTCATCAGCATGTCCTCAGCCTGCCGTCCCCGTGGTGTGTCCCTCGCTCCAGAAGGGCTCCGGACACACGAGCCACCGGGACGCTGTGGTGGCTGATAGTATGAACAGACGGAGACTGGGAAGCAGCGGGGCCTTGGTGTGGGGAGAAGCAAGGCCAGAGAGGGCCGTGCAGTGCCAGAGGGGGGTGCACCTGCACATGGGCCCAGCACTTGGCTCTGGGAAGGCGGACGCACGGCCCCGGGCAGAACTGCTGTCCACGCTGGGTTCATGACCCGTTTTCCAGTTTCTCGTAGGGAAGTCCAAATGTTTTTCTGTAAAAATCCCAGTTTGGTAAACGCTGGTGACCAATTCAATTGAAAACCAAACCAAACCAACACCACCCAGTAGTCCAGAGGAGGACCAGGCAGTTCATGGCCGTGAGCGGGCCTCTCCTTCCCTCCCTCCCTCCCTCCCATCTTTCATGCACTCAGCAGTGACCCTCGCTGACTTCACAGCTTCAGGCCCGTCCTCCGTGCCGCGTGGAGAGGTCAGGACTGTGACCCAGTGGCCCCCGCTGGGTGGCCTTCCCGGAGGAGGCTGGGCAGTCCCAGGCTTTCCCCAGCAGGAGACCCACGCGGCCTGTCGCTCTGCCCAGCCCCCTAGGCAGCCACCTTAAGCGGAGACGTGCACGTGGTTACATTTAGCTTCCTGACCTTCCCCTCCCAGGCCGGAGCCCTCCTAGAAACCTCGGGGAAGGTAGCACCTTCCAGGATGGTTTGCGTGGAGACCCACACATGCTGGGACTCTCTCCCTCTGGGGACAGCTAAAGTCTTTAACTTCAGCATCTCAGCTCTCCGTGACCTCACTGTGTGGCTCTGGGTGACCGCATCACTCTGTGCCTCGGTTTTCTTGCCTTTTAAGTGGGTTTAATGGTTCCCTCCTCACCGCACGGTTGGGTGAGTTGAAGGAGCACTTGAGTCATCGTTTATAAACTGTTGATACGTGGTCACTGCTGTTCTTACTGACTCAGCCCTGTCGTTCAGGAGTCGTCTCTGATCCCTGTTTCTGTTACAATTGAGGTGGTACCTTCCTCCCAGCACCTGGGTGCTGCTGAGAGGAAGCGAGGGTGCAGAGCGTGGGGCCAACGGATCAGACGCGGTGGGCGCGAAGGGACGTGGCGGACGCGCAGGCTCAGCGGCCATGGCTCACGGGCCCAGCCGCTCCGCGGCATGTGGGATCTTCCCGGACCAGGGCACGAACCCGTGTCCCCCGCATCGGCAGGCGGACTCTCAACTAATAAGCCACCAGGGAAGCCCAACCTTTTCCCATTTTTGAAAACCTGTTTGTATTATTTTTTTATCAATAACATATAGCTGGGGTTTTGCCTTTGCATTGGTGTGTATGGTAAGCAGAATAACGGCCCCCCAAAGACGTCCACCTCCCAACCCCCAGGACCTGTGAATGTACTCTCTTGCATGGTAAACAGGGCTCTTCAGATGTCACTAAGTTAAGAATATGTGGTGGGGAGGCTCTCCTGTATTATCCAAGGATGCCTGGTGTGATCTCAAGTGTCAGGGAGATTAGGAGAAAGGGAAATCAGCGAACGATCAGGGAAAGAGGGAGACAGGAGAGTCAGAGGAGGAGACGTGATAACAGTAGCAGAGGGCAGGGCGACCTGGGGCCATGAGCCAAGAAATGCAGGCGACTCCGAGATGCTGGGAAGGGCAGGGAAACGGATTCTTCTCCAGAGCTTCCAGACGGACACAGCCCTGCTGACACCACGCTTGTAGCCAAATAAGGCCCATTCGAGACTTCTGACCTCTAGAACTGTAAGAGAGTAAATCTGTAGTACTTTAAGCCACTAAGTTTTTGGTAAGTTCTTACAACAGCAAGAGGGAACTAATACGGGGTAAGTCTGTTTATATTTAATATCATTATTGGTACGAGCGCATTTAAACCGACCATTTGTTATTTGTTTGTTGCATCTGTTCTTTGTTCCTCTGTCGCTGCTTTCTTGTAGATTTTTTTGGAGGGAGAGCGTGGAGATGAATCAGTACATTTTAGAATTTCGTTTTATCTCCTCTACTGGCTTTTTATTTGTGCTTTCTTTGGTTACATTTTTAGTCGTTATTCTGGAAATTACTTTTAAGAAAAATCTATGCTCAAGAAGTATTCTGTTACTTCAGGAATTATTTAAGAACTTCACAGAAGCACGCTGCTTGGGATTTTTCTGAGCTTCTCTGAACTATTTGTGGTCTTTAATTAATTTTGGAATATTTTTGGCCTTTATCTCTTCCCTTTTTTTGTCCCATCTTTCTCTTTTCCTACTAGGACTTCAATTAAAGGTATGCTGTGTCATTTAATATTGTCCTGTAGATCTTGGGGGCCCTGTTTCATTCTATTTTTCATGCTTCGTCTGCTTGGGTTTCAATTGGAATAATCTCTAATCATTTGTTTCCAAGTTCATTGCTTCTTTCCTCTGCTCTGTCCAGTTGGCTAATGAGCCCACGATTTCTTGCGTTTTCGTTTGGTTCTGTTCTAGTTTGGGTGGTGTCAGTGAAGGTGGAGGAGGGGCCTCTGAAGACCCTCTCTTCCATACAAGCAAGGAAAATGGACAGAGCCTCTTTTTTCAGAACTGAAACTTAAGCAAAGACTTGTGGCCATCCAGGGGCATTTGTTCAGGAAAAATGGGTGAATCTCAGTAAGGAGAGTGAGGTGTGTGGCATTTCAAATTGTCCTTATTCCCATCCTCCTCTTCCCAACCTAAGCAGTAACCTTGAAAGCCAGCAGACACAATCTTGGTAAAACCCAGTAGCCTGGCAGCCAGTGCACAGGGTGGAAAAGGATTGGAGTCCTTCAGAGCCCCGTTCCCAGAGGTCGTCATTCTTCTTCCTGTCTAGGGGTTCCCTGGAGGACCCCACTCGCAAGGCTGACTTCATTTCACGTGACTCAGGGATGCCCTGGGGTTGTTTGCCGTAAACCATCAGAGGCCATTGTTGAACGGGTGGAGGACAGTGGGGTGCAAACAGTGGGGTAACCCAAACGCCAGGCAAGCAGAGCTACAGAAAAGAGGCATGTGGGAGGCTTTGAAAGGCTCCGACGTTTTGCTGGGCAGCTGGAGGCCACATTCTGGCTAGGGCTGTGCACGGGGAGATCTCAGGACATCCACACTGAGACACGTCGCAGCTGGACTGTCAGAGGCCACAGTCAAAAAGAGAGTCTTGAAACCAGCAGGAGAAGCCACTCATCACATGCAAGGGACTCTCTGTGAGACTAGCGGCTGGCGTCTCCTCATGAGTAGTGGGGACTGGAGGGTTCCTGTCCTCCTGCAGGAAGTCTCCACGACTTCCCACGCGGTGCCCACCGTTTCCTGCTAGAGTCTCCGCCGTGGTAACCCTGGTGACTTTGAAGTCCCTCTGGGCTAACTCCGGGCCATTGTCGCATCTGGCCCTATTGAGTATTTCCTGTCTATGGTACATCTTTATTTGTGTGTGTGTGTGTGTGTGTGTTTAAATGTTTGATTGAATGCTGAACCTTTTGGGTAAACAAGATAGAACAGTGGGCACTGCAGTATATATTTGTGCCAGGGGAGGGCTTTCATTTGTTCTGTGAGACCCTTAGTGTGGGGACTGGGTCCCTTGTAAGTGGGATACAGTTGGATTTCCTTTTTCTTTCTTTTACCCAAAGTGGTGATCTTTTTCCTTTAAGGCTGAGGTTATTTGGTTCGTGGTCTAAATTCATTATCTGTTGCTAAATAACAAGTTACGCATTTAGTGGTTTAAAGCAGTAACCATGTATGACCTCACGGTGTCCGCGGACACTTCACGGGTCCTTGGGGCTGGGACTGGGCTTGGCTGGGCCTCTGCCCCTGGCTTCTCATGGCTGTGGTCCCATCGCAAGGCCCTCGGGCCATTGGGCTGAGGCCCCGTGCCCCAGGGGCATCTCCGGAGGGCAGCCCGCAACACCATGGAAGCTGGCTCCATGGGTGTGGACAAGCAGGTGGGCGCCATACCGAAAGCACGACCTTTGCCCCTGGAACTGCCCCCTCTCGCTCCAGTCATAGCTGCTCATCAGGATTTGGGTGTCACTCCTGGGCCCAAGCTTGGGGACGTGGGATCCCGGGGGACCGTCTCAAAAGCTGTGATCCCTGATTCCTTATGCTGATTCCTGCAGCCTTGCCTCATCTTTTCTGTTCCGTCCTCTCCTCCCCTCATTCTACTCCGGCCCCTGCCTCCTCTGCTCGGACCTCCCCCTCCTCCCCCCGCCCTCCCTGTGCATCCCCGTCCCCCGAGCAGCCACAGGCAGTTGGACTCCGGCCCGTGCTCTGCCCTCTAGTTTTCTGGCTCCTCTGTTGCTGTGCGTCCTTGTCCCCGTTGCAGGACCAAATCTCTCTACTGCGTCCCCATTTCCTAATTTCCCCCTAACTTCCCTCAGCGTGGGGCTTGTCTCATCCATTTGATTCCTAGTTCCTTGAAGAAATTTACATTTATAATATTTACCTACTTGGGGGCTTGCCAGTTTCAGGTTCATTTCTTCTTTTTTTTTTTTTTTTTTCTGGAAAAGTTTTATTGTGCACAGAGGGGAAGGGCTCAGTCCTTCTTGGCTGCCGCCTTCCTCATGGCGGCCAGGACATTGCTCAGCTCCTCTCTCTTTCTCTTGGCACGGATGTGTGTCCCCACCCTTTTCTTGATGAACTTGAGGGTCCGCTTGTCCTTGGAGACCTTGAGCAGCTCCATGGCGCGCCGCTCATAAGGGGCAAAGCCGCACACCTCCCGGATCATGTCCCGCACGAACTTGGTGTGCTTGGTGAGGCGCCCACGGCGGCGGCTGTGCCTCGGCTTGCTCACGTTCTTGGTCACCTTGTGGCCCTTGTTGAGGCCCACGGCCATGGGGTAGCGCAGAGCCATGGCCCCGAGCTGCACTGGGGCCCCAAGGGTCCGGATGGCAGCGGATGGTACGCTAGGCTTCACTCATTCATTTCTTCTTTTTTAATCAGAAGTTCATTTATCTTTTTGAGCACCTTAAATTTACACGTTTAACATCCTTTATCAATTGGAAATTTGAACGCTGGCTGAATATTTGATGATGTTAAGGAATTCATTTTTTTGGTATGCAATGCTACTGGTTCTGATTAGGAAAATAAAAGTCTTTATCTTTTAGAGGAATATATTGAAGTACCTGCAGGTGAAATGACCTGCTGCAAGGAATCTGGGGGGAGGGAGGGGTGGGCGCTGTAGGTGAAACAGGATTCCTGTTAATCATTTTTTAATATTTCCTTTTGTTTAAAGTTAATTAATTAATTAATTTTAGTTTTGGCTACATCGGGTCTTAGTTGCAGTCTTGCAGGATCTTCGTTGTGGCATGTGGGATCTTTCACTCTGGTACGTGGGCTTCTCTCTCTAGTTGTGGTGCACAGGCTCAGTAGTTGCAGCGTGCAGGCTTAGTTGCCCTGTGGCACGTGGGATCTTAGTTCCCCAACCAGGGATCGAACCCATGTCCCCTGCATTAGAAGGCGGATTCTTACCTGCTGGACCACCAGGGAAGTCCCTAGTTTATCATTTTGAAGCTTAGTGATGGCGATCTGCGTTTTTATAATTTTATTATAAATTTATATTTATTTCATATTATTTAATATATATTTTAATATTATAATATCGGGTTTATTTAGTATTATTTTAGTACAGTAATACAATTTTGCATAATAAAAAGTTTTAAAAAACCATGTCATGACGTCCCATCATGTGAATTTTGTCTGGAGTGAATTCGCATCAGCTGCTGGTTTGATGGGCAGCCTTTCTAAGCTTACGCTTCCTCCCCGTGTTTGGGGTTTGGTTTGCAGGCTTGTTTTGAGCACAAGTTTTGGTTTTGGTCTTGTTGGCTTTGTTTCTCTCCTATTCCTTGTCTCCCTGCTGAGCATTTTCGTGGCAGCCTACAGCTGCCCCAAGTGCCAGCCAGTCCCCGCGCCACCCAGCTGTGGCCTGGGGTTCACGGGGCTGGAGCTGTGGCCTCTGGGCTGAACCCAGCTTCTGGCAGATTGAGAACCACGGCCCGATATGGGGTCCTCAGGATTTTTAGGTTGGCTTCTTATTCTGGGGGAGCCCTGGGCCCCAGGGGTGAAGCTGGCCCCACGCCCACCTCTGCCCAAGGCTGTGGCTTTGGCCTCACCTGCCTCTGTGCCCGTCTGTTCTGTTGGACGTTTGCATCTTGTTAACAAGTTCAGCCGTGTCTCCGTGGTTTTATCTGCCTTGTGTTTGGAGCAGGGCAGGTGCATCGAGCGTGCTCATCTGACAGTTCCCTTCACTTCCCCCTTCAAAGACTGTGACCCGAGAGCGGGCACGCATAATGGTGACATTTCACCTTTGTGTTGGAGACAGTGTGCTTTATGCAGTGTATTTCCCCAGAAGGCCGACTGGGAAATGTCTTAGGGAGAACGACAGTCGCTACCCTGCAAGCTGTCCGTCTGTGGCTCCCCAGCCCGTGTCCATCTGCAGTTGTCCTATTTTTCTGTCTCTTCTGCTGGGATCTAAGCTCCATGAGGACAGGGGCTCCCCCTCACCCCCACTGCCCCAGCCCCCTTACAGGCGTGTGTCTCACGTGGCAATACCTGCTAACATCTGGCTCTGACCTGAGGACCACCTGCCTGCCGGGCGCCAGGCAAGGGCTGGATGGTGGCCGCTCTGCAGAGTGGGCACCTCCCTCCGCCAAACCTGCGTCACTGGCACAGCCTCTGGTCCAGGCGCCAACACCGGGCGTTTGCATTGTATGCACTTTCTACAGCCCCTGCGCCAGGCCAGCCCTCGTTTATCTCAGGCAGAGGCAGGCCAGGGGCCCTGACTGAGGGAGGTCCCAAGGGCTCCGGGGACATGGGCCTCCCCGTGAGGAGGACATGAATTCCTGCTTCGTCTGATGTAGCATCGTTGCGCGTGGGCCTCACGTGACCCTGGCCTTGCCGTCGGGATTTCCTTTGACCCCTGCACAGCCCATGGGGGGAGTCATTCCGTGTTTATGTGTCGCACATGCGTGAGCTGGCGCTTGGGGTCAGGGACTTGTTGAAGGACCCTCGGCTGGTTGAGGGTGGGGAGGGGGCTGGCCCGGGTAGCCTGCTGTGACCTTGTGGGGGTCCTCGGCCATGTGCGCCAGTGTTCTGTCTGCTCCCGTCAGTAAGCCGAGGAGCAGCTGTCCCGCGAGGCCTAGGATTCTGGGTTCCAAGGCTGCTCACCTTTAGCTCCCTGGCCCTTGGAGACAGGTGGTTCGCTCAGCAGGAGGACATCTGGGCGTCCGTGCCGCTCAGAACTCAGGGAGTGAGTCGGCGGCTCACGTGCTATGGGGACGGCGCAGAGCTCCTGGCCTGCGTGCCTTGAGGCTGCACAGCTTCCGTCCAGGCCCTTCTCCGCCCAGGCTCGACCCCCGCTCTGCTTGTGGCTTTGAGCTTCCGGCCGTCACCTAAGCCGCCCTGTTGCTCCGTTGTGACGGGGCCCTTGTCATCCTGCTTGCCTTTGGAGCCCGTGGGGCGCGTGTGCACACGCTTGCCCTGGTCAGTGCTGCACGGTCCCCCCTTAACGGCGGTAGCGACGTGGCACTGCGTGGGCTTCCACTCGTAGGTCTCCGACGGCTAACTGGACTCTGCTCTCCCTGCAGGCCGGGGAGCTGGAGAGCCGCGAGGCAGAACTGAGACGCCGCGACGCCTCATACAAGGAGCAGCTCGGGCGCCTGGAGAGGCAGGTGAGCGGTCCGGCGGGAGGGCGGCCGGGCCCCGAGCTCCGGGCGGGCTCAGGAAACGGACCCTGTGCGCTGGGAAGAGGTAGTGATAGTGTGACCGTCGTGAGCGCCTTACTGATGTTCTCCTGGGGGTCAGGGATCAGAGGGCCCGTCTCTACTTTTCTGAAGATGAGCCTTTGAAACGAACGAGTTTCAGAGGCACATCATCTGCCCTTTTTTAAATCTGCAACAACGAAAATTCATTTGGTAACTTTGTAACTTGCTTCCTGTTTGGGCGGCTTAGTTTGTTGATCATGAAGGAGTTTTCGAAGAGACCCTGAAAACGTGGGAGGCGATGGTTGGCAGGTTAACACGTGGCTCTTCCTATGCCTGAGACCGTGGCCAAGCCACCGAGTGCCTGCTGTCCCCGCGGGTCCTTGTCTCGGTTTGGAGCTTTGAGGTCGGCGGTGTCTTGCAGGCTTGATGGCCGGCACGTGCACTGGAGCCTGTCTGTGGGGACGGAAGGGGGTCACCCATTGGTGTCTGGGGGACGCCAGGCGTGTGAGGTGTGCAGCACGGACGGTGACTGTCCGCTGGTTCTCTGCCTTGCAGCCCGGGCTCTGCTTCTTTCTCACTGTCCTCCCGCTCGTCCTAGGTCAGGTGCAGACTCCTTACATAGGCAGATGGGCCCCTTCTTTTAAGTGAGGTTTGCCTGTGTGGTTGTGAGCAGTTACTAAAAGCTTCCAGAAGAGGTGTGCAGATGCTTAAACGCCAGCATTTTGCAAAACAGGAGCTGGGTCCCTGGAGGGAGGTGGGGTGGAGGGGGAGAGGGGCTAGGCAGGCCTAGTGGGCCTTCTCCGGGGACAGCTCTGTTCCTGTACTGGCTGGGACCACGGGGACTCTCCTCCAGCTGCCGTTGCTGTTGTAGTTTCATGTCAGTCCTGCCTCAGGTTTTGAACGCTCAGACTTGGACATCTTCAGCTTCTGCACCTTCCAATCATCAAGCTCCTTTTTCTGTTTTTTTTTTTTGTTTGTTTGTTTCCTTTTACGCTTGGAAATTGATGGTGGAGAGCTGTTCGGGGCAGACTTGGAACAGCGGCTGGATCATCCTCGACCCCTCAACAGCTGGGATCCAGTCGGGGTGGGGAAGGTCGGGGCGGGAGGCGTAGAAGCCCATTGCCCGGAGGACGCCGTCTGGACCCGGCCGTGTGATCGGCATCGACGGGCAGGAGAGCCCGTGGAGTCCAGACCAGTGTTCAGGGCTGGGGACTTCGTGACCCTTCTGTGCCCGTGACGGTTATTCCTGAGTGAGGGGAGCATTTTTTGGGGGCGCCTGTGCCTCCTGATCTTTCTGAGCAGTTGCTCCTGGTGCCCAGGCTGCCAGGCTGGAGTGAGGAGGGTTTTCCTTCTCCCGCGGAGAGAGGTGAGCTGCTGCGTTCACAGCGGCCTCGCCAGGGTCTCGGCCCAGGAAGCAAAGCTGGCGTGATGTCCATTCAGGCGGGAGGCAGAGGGCAGCGTGCACTGGCGGTGGGTGGCTGTACACCAGCTCCGCCGTCCTCTCCATGTTCTCTCCCCTGCAGACTGCAGGCCGCGCTCCAGCAGCAGCGGGTGTGTCTGAGGCAGTCTCATCTCCAGGGATGGCCTCTTCTCCAGGCCTCGCTGGGCCCAGGGCCAGGCGGGTGGGGCGGGCGGCTCTGGGGTCCAGCAGAGCTCAGCCCTGGTTCTGTCTCAGCAGCACAGCAGCCTGGGACTTGGAGCAAGTTATCCAAATTCCAGAGCCTCAGTTTCCTCATCTTTGAAATGGGAATTTCAAACCCGAGCTGCCAGCTGTCTGGGGGACGCGTGGTTGTTTGCATAAAGCAGCCCCCGGAGTGCCTGGAGGACCCACCCGTTCATCCCACGTTAGTGTGGCTCTGTTCAGCGCCAGGCAGTGCTGCTTCCTGCCACACGGAGCCCACAGTCCAGGGTGGGAGGGGAGGGGATGCTGAGGGCTTGGGCCCCGGACGAGGAACGCCTGAGACCCTCCTGTGACCAGTGGGCCTGCCAGCTCCATCAGTATGGTCTTACTTTTCCAAACTCAGCAGCTGCAAGTGGAGAGGGCACTTTTGGGGTCTAGTTTCAAAGAGTGAGGCAGGGAGAAAGGGAGGACCTTGGAAACGTGTGTTCTTCCTGGATTTCAGGCTCTTTCCCCAAGAGGTGCCCCCACTCCCCGCCATCCCAGCCTCTGCCTGTGAGCAGTTAGTGCTTCTCCTGGTTTCCGTTTTTTTCTGCTTGGGCTTGCTTTTCCTAAGGAGCAGCCGTGCCTTGATCCTGCCAGGCCTGCAGCCTTCTCAGTGCAGCACGAAGCAGCCCCGCCTGGAGTCCCTGAGCCTCTCCAGGAAAACAGGAGCTGCTTAAGGATCCAAGGAAGGGGCGTATGTTCAGGGAAGTCCACTTCACGTGAGAAGGTGGCTGCTGGTCAGGGGTGCAGGAAGAGGGCCCAGCCTCACGCTCCGGGGAAATGAGTTACAGCCCAAGGCGACCCTGTCACACACTCAGTGGAGCGGCCGCCGTGGGAAGGATGGGTACCAAGGGTGGTGGTTCCGCCTGTGCTCCCAGGGGGCCGCCTGGCCAGGCCGCCTTGGGAAGCTGTCCCCCAGGGACCCTGGAGCTGAGCAGACCTATGCCCTGAGGCCCGGCCTTTCTTAGCAAGAATGGGCTGCTTATACCTGGGCTGGTGGGACCACCGCCTCCCATAAGGTGAGACAGGAGGACCCTTGATCCAATCCGATTCTTTTCACGTGTAGGAAAGTGGCCCTAAGGCAGCTCAGTGGTTTGAGAGTCAACTGGTACAGTGGTGAGTGCTATGCTCTTAGACCTAGAAGGACCTGGGCCGTGTCCCTGACACTTAACACAGAAGTGGGGAAGTGGGTCAGCCTGACCCGTGTTCCATCTGTGGCCACCCTGGTTGCCGGCACTTCTGTTTCTAAGGACTCAGATGATAGAATCCTGTCGGGGGTGTGAC
The DNA here is from genome assembly GCF_025265405.1 of Mesoplodon densirostris. Taxonomy (NCBI): domain Eukaryota; kingdom Metazoa; phylum Chordata; class Mammalia; order Artiodactyla; family Ziphiidae; genus Mesoplodon; species Mesoplodon densirostris. The sequence continues at coordinate 110,034,713 of NC_082670.1, read as the reverse complement.
TGGTCACCAACCTTACGATTCCCCAAATCTACCTTTTCTCCCTTTGCTAAAGTGGACATGGTCTTGTCTGATATCTTCCCATTTTCTCTGAATTCTGAGTTGCCAGAGCAACAAGAGTCTCCATCAGGGAATTCAGAGCTTGCATGACTCGCCTGGGTGGGGACGTGAATTCATCTAGCTTGCCAATGCTGTCTGCAGCCGACCCCAGGTATCCGTGTTGGATTCACTCTTTTCTGTCTCCTGGGTGGAGGCTGGGAGTTCAGGGGCTCTTTCTCTCCGCCCTCTGCTGACTGCACACGTTCTCACCAGCGTGGGCCTGTCCTTCTGGTCCCCGTCTCTCCTAATCAAATTTTAAAGCCCTGTCTTTGTGCTTGGCATTTTCCAGCAGCTCAGCCTGCTGGGGTCTCAGCCCTCCTGGCCCTTCTCCCCAGCCCTGGCCATCTGTCCCATGGCCCCTGTGCCCTGTGGGGAGCACAGGGCAGAGGTCACCTTTGTTTCCTTCCCGGGAGATCACCTGCACAGGTGCACTGGGCTGAGGCCGGCTCTCCATCCCAGGTCTCATATCAAGATCGGTTGTGATTGTATTTCTCGGAAGAGTGTTTTTAAAGACCTTACCACTTAAGCTGTCCTCCTGCCGTGGAGGTGTCTGGTGTCCTCACCGGCCGCTGCAGTTGGTCCCCAGCCGCTGGCACTGCTCTCACCCTGGCTTTTCAGTGCCCACGCACAGCTGCTACCTGTGCCCGGGGGGGCAGGCACCTCCCAAGGCTTTGCCTGCCTCCTACAGGCCCCGTGTGTGGATGTGGCTCTTCCTGCTGCGTCTCAGGGACCACGTGCAGCTTGCACACGGCCCCACGGCCTCCTAAGTGGTGGACATGGGATGTACGTCTGGGGCTGGCTGACTTCAGAATCCTAGTCCAGGTGCCCTGTTCACGCTGGAACTTATCTTTTTTTTTTTTTTTTTTTTTTGTGGTACGCAGGCCTCCCACTGTTGTGGCCTCTCCCGTTGCAGAGCACAGGCTCTGGACGTTCAGGCCCAGTGGCCATGGCTCACGGGCCCAGCTGCTCCGTGGCATGTGGGATCTTCCCGGACCGGGGCACGAACCCATGTCCCCTGCATCGGCAGGCGGACTCTCAACCACTGTGCCACCAGGGAAGCCCAGGGGACTTATCTTTTTAATGGGCAGGCAGATATGCTCCAGAAAGGAAGTGGCCACGTGGCCCTGCCTATCCTGCATGCGTCCTCCTAGATGGTCTGATACCACGTCCTGCACTTGGAGGTGACTGTCCAAGGAGCTGTCCCCTCAAGGCAGCCTGTGGCACTAGGTGCCCAGGTTGGTGTTACACCTGCTGTAGTAGAGGGTCTGCCTGCACCTCGTCCTTCCCTCAGGGTCAGTGATGGTGGTCACAGTGCAGTCGAGCTGGGGGGAGCCTTAGGAAGGAGAGTGGTCACTGAGTCAGAAGGAAGCGGTCGCAGAGCCGTGTGGTAGGGACGGTGCAGTGGCCCAGCGTATAGAATGGCCAGGCATGTGAGGCGGTGGCGGGTGTGAGGGCCATGTGAGGCCACCGTGGCGGCTCTGTATGCAGGGCTCATGTCTCCACATGGACCGTCTTCCTGTGAGCTCGCCCCCCAGCTGGGAAGGCCAAGGTCTTCTGGGCTCTTTCCTCGCCCTGTCTGTGTGTTTCCTACACTCCGTCCATCCCCACACTTCCCGATGGTTAAAACTGTCCCCTCCTCTGCATCCGCATCTCCGTCATCCGTCACCCACACGAGGGCATCGTCCCTGATGGCCTCCAGGCCTTAGTGGCCGTCCCTCCGTCCCGTCCAGGTTTCTCGTTGCCTCGTCTGCACTGTGCTTCCTCACCCGGCCCTGAACGTCACCTGGTCGGGGCCTGCACGCCCTTCAGACTCCAGTCCACCACCTGCTGGCCCAGCCCAGTGTCCCCAGCCTCTGATGGGGGTCGGCCTCTTGCCCCAGCTTGAGCTCCAGGTCGGAAAGTGATTCTTACACGTACGGCAGCAAACCTGCCAATCCAGAGCAGAGAAAGCAGGGGAGGGAAGGGTCCTCTGTGGACACACGCCCAGCACAGGTTCTGGGGCTGTGGCTTGTGTGCCTACCCACCCGAAGCCAGCCCACAGGTCCCTGCAGAGTGAAGGCCTTCCCACCTCCGTCAGCGGCAACTCGGGCCCATCGCCAGACACGGCGGACGTGGGGCTGGGCAGGCGCAGCTCCCACTGCAGGGCAGCCAGGCCAGGGCCATCCTGGACACTCGGAACCTGGGGATCATGTGGGAAGGGTGTGGAATGTAAAGATTCTGGGGCTCTTGGTGGCCTCTTACCCGGTGCCTTCTTAAATACACCAAAGTCAGTTTGGAGGGGTCTTGGCGCTCTTAGGATCTCACAATACCAGCCTCTAAACTCAAGCAGAGGGAGGTTAGGTTATTTACCTGAGTTAAATGGCTCAAGAAAGGACTTCATGTCTTACTTGAAATGCTTTGGGATGTAAAGATTCCGGCCCATCACTGTCTCCACGAGGGCTGTCCATGTGGACCCCGTGGAGCCGGGTTCCTGCCATCCTCCCAGGAGGAAGACAGGCCGTCCCATCTCTTGTTCAGAGTGTCACACTTGGCAAGTGTTGTGGACGTGCTCATGGCCTCTGTCGAGAATGCCAGGCATCACTAAGACAACAGATGACGTTGCGGCACCTGGTTGTTGGTTACCAGCTGGCAGCTTTGCCTAGAACAGCGGTACCTGTGGACACCTGCCCCAGGCGTCCCTGTGGCACCTGCTCCCATGGCCCACTTCCCTGTCGACGCCCAGGAACACGTGTTGTCTGGCTGAGAAGCCGATCGGAAGGCGCTGCCAGTGGTCCCGAGTGGAACCCCTTCCCATCAGGTTTCTGGTATCCCCTGGACCCAGGAGCCGCGTTGCTGACCTTGTGGGTGGGGCGTTTGGGAGGGACCTGGGGAGCTCTAGCGATAAAGCCGCAGTAGGTGCTTGGAGGAGAGATGGTGTGAAGCGCGAGTTTGGTGAGCAGCGGCTGAGCCGACCTGCCGGGACTGTGGGGCTCTGTGAGGCAGAGGGGCCCCTGCCAGCTGACGTGCGGCCGTGAACGTCCCGTTTCATCAGCAGTGCTGCCGACAACACCTCTCTCCCCCTGCACACGTGACCTTGAGCACACAGGCGGCTCTGTCCAGGCTGCTCCTGATCCTCTCCTGTGCCTCCCCTTCCCCAGGGCGCCGAAGGGGCTTCCTGCGGAACAGGATTCGCTTCACAGAAATCGTCTCACTGCAAAGTCCCATCAAGGCAGCGCCTTGTTTCTTTTAGATCGCCTCTCAGATGTGTTAATGATGGAAGAAAGAATGGGAACTATGAGGAAAGTCTGGAAAAAACTGGATCCGTAAAATTTAAAGACGGAAAGCAGACAAATGACTCAACAGACTGGAGGGATTGAGCTGAAAGGAGGCAGTGGGCTTAAATGGAATCAGAGAGGCATCTGAAGGGGTTTTGAAAGGGAAACACAGAGATTACGAAGATTTTAAGCTGCTGGGCTCTGAATGATTAACTGCTGACTGAGGTTCTGAGGCCAAAATCATGCCTCTGTTGAAATGAGAAGAAAAGACAAGTGTACGAATCTCCTTAGTTTTCGAAATGCACCTCAAGAAGGATAAACCAGAAACTAATGAGATTTTTCCCTACAGCTGGGAGTGGGAATGGGCTGGCAAGACAGGGAGGGTGTGGGACGTCTCTGAGTATGTTTTTTATAAATAGTTTGACTTTTGAACCATGTTAATGTTTTGCTTATTTAAAAATTAAATCGACAGAGATGGTGTTAAAAATTAATACAAGCAGAAATAAATGAACCCAGCCATCTATCAGACAGATACCGCCCCACAGAGAGGGACTTCCAGAGAGAAGATGTGTGGGCTCCCCTCTCCCTGCTCTCCCCACCAAGCACAGCTGGGGACCCTGGAATAAGTTGAGAGGCACCACAGGCCTCTGAAAGGAAGGGCGAGGAAGAGCTGGTGAGGGGCCCTGGGATGGAGGAACAGCGTGGTGGCCCAGGTGCTCACAACCCCCTCCCAGTGACAGAAGGCAACCAGGGCCAGTGTCTTCGGCCCCAGCCTGGTGGCAGATGGCTTTGCAGGTCGGCTCACAGTCCTCCAGATTGAGACGGAGCCCCCCCCAGCCACACTGGGGGTCAGGTGAGAGCCCCTGGCATGCACCCCAAGCAAGTGTTCTTCATCCCTGGGGCCAGAGACTCCCTTCTTCCCCCGAGACCCCAAATGGCTCGACAGCACACCAGGGGGATCCTGCCACAGCAGGGCTGGGGGCAGCCAGGGAGCACTGGCCTGTGAAGAGCACTTTGTCTTGTGGACCAGAGGGTCCTTGCTCCCACCCAGATCATTGGTGAGCTGCTGGCCGGTAGGGGATGCCCCACCCACAAGTGGCTGGGGCAGTGCTCCTTGTGTCCTGTAGGCAAGAGATGCCTGACAGTGGCAGGGGGACCCCTTCCCAGCAAGTGGCTGGTGAGGGAGCACAGCCTGGGGAAGCCCTTCCTGCTCCTCAGGCAACCCCGCAGGGTCAGCAGGAGCCCCAGTGCCTTGGAGGAACCAAGTGGACACAATAGTGCAGTAAAGGCTCTGAATCCAGATGCTGAGCAAATCCCAAAGATAAACCCAAAGAAGCCATACTTAGACTCACAATCATGAAACTTCTGAAAACTAAAGACAAAACTTGAAAGCAGTCAGAGAAAACCAATGTTAGGTATGCAGTGATGCCAATTTGATTGATGGTGGAATCTCATCTAAAATCATGGAGGACAGAGGAAGTGGCGTATTTCCTGAGTCTTGAAAGAAAAACTCTGTTAACCATGAATTCTACACCCAGCAAAACTATCCTTTAGGAATGAAGAGGAAATGAAGACTTTCTCGGATTACAGAGAGCTAAGAGAATTTGTGGCTGCCCAGTGTACCCGTAAGGAATGGCAAAGTAAGTTATTCAAACAGAAGGAAATGATAAAAGAAATAATTTGGGAATATGAACAAGAAAGAAATAACAAAGGAGAAATTAAAAATGCAGATAAATACAAGAGATTATCCTTCTTCACATGAATTTTTAGAATCATATTTGATTGTTGAAACAAAAAATATAACATCGTATGATGTGAGGCAAATGCATGTACAAAAAATGCTCAAAGTAGACTTTAAAAAGTAGAGAGGCTGGAGGAACCTAAATGGAAGCGAGGCTTGCAGACTTGACCCTGAGCGGTAGAGCGTCAGCAGCAGCAGGTTGTATATTACATGTGTGTATTGTAATGCTCAGTTCAGCCACTGAGAAAGTTAGGTGAAGCAGTGACTCAGACACACTATTAATAAATCAGCATGGAATCTGCTGAAATGTTTAACTGACAGGAAGACAAGAAAAGAGAAATGGAGGAGGAACAGAGGGAACAAACAGAAAACATGTAATAAGATGGAAGACTTAAGCTCTAACTGTCAGTAATCACCTTAAAGGTAAATGGTCTAAATATACCAGTGAAAAGGCTGAGATTGCCACAAAAACACGCACACACATGACTCTGCTGTCTATAAGAAAATTCAAATACGGTGACATAGATGGAAAGTAAAAGGGTGAAAAAAAGGTGTGTCGGGTTTCCCTGGTGGTGCAGTGGTTGAGAGTCCGCCTGCCGTTGCAGGGGACACGGGTCTGTGTCCCGGTCCGGGAGGATCCCGCATGCCGTGGAGCGGCTAGGCCCGTGAGCCATGGCCGCTGAGCATGCACATCCGGAGCCTGTGCTCCGCAACGGGAGAGGCCACAACAGTGAGAGGCCCACGTACCACAAAAAAAAAAAAGAAAAAGAAAAAAAATGTCATGTAAACATCAATCCAGAAAAACATAGGAGTGGTCATTAATATCAGATAAAGTACTTCAGAGCAAAGAAAATTACTAGACACAAAGAAGGATGTTATATGATGATAAAAGGATCAGTCTACCAGGAAGGCATAGTAATCCTAAAGTGTGTGCACCGAAGAAGAGAGTCTTAAAACATGTGAAACAAAAACTTATTGGGCAGAAAGAAACACGCAAACCTAAAATAATAGTTTGGGGACCTCAGTATCCCCTTTTCTCAGCAACTGATAGAAGTGAGAGATGGAAGGTTGTCAAGGATATAAAGGGTCTAAATGACACAACCAACCAGCAGGATCTAACTGACATATAAAGGATACTCCAACAATAACAAACTGCATATATTTTTTAAGCACCTGTGGGACCAAGATAGTCTATAGCCTGGGCCCTAAAAATAACCTTAACAAATTTGGAAGCATAGAAACCAATATCAAAATATATGGGATATAGCTTAAGCAGGGTTGAATGGGAAATTTATACCAGTGAATCCCTATATTAGAAAAGAGGAAAAGTTTCAAATTAAAAGCTCAAGAAATTAGAAAAAGAACAGCAAAATAAACCCAAAGCAAGCAGAAGGAAGGAAATAATAAGAGATAAGAACAGAAAATATAATCATAATAGGAAAACACTGAAGAGAATTAATGTAACAAAATGCTGGTTCTCGGAACAATTTGATAAAATTGATAAACCTTCAGCAAGACTGACAAAGGTATAGAGAAGACACAGGTCACCCCCATCAGCAGTGAAGCAGGTTGTATCCCCACAGATGCCATGGCCACTGGGAGGAAATGAAGTAACACCACTTTATGCTCATAAATTCCACAACATAGAAGAAATGGACCAATTCTTCGAAAACCACAAACTGCTAAAACTCAGCCAAGATGAAATTGATAAACAGAATAGTCCTGTAACCACTGAAGAAATGGACTTCATTTCTTTAAGATTCCAGGAGAAGAAATCTCGAGGCCCAAACGGTATCTCTGGAGATTTCTACCAAACAGTTAAAGAAGAATTAAAACCAATTTTATGCAATCTCGTCTAGAAACTAGAAGCTCAGGGGAAACTTCCCAACTCATTTTATGAGGCCAGTATTATTCAATACTTTGTCAGACAAGCAGTGTTACCAAACCAAAGAGAAGAGAAAACTACAATGTCTCTCATGAAGTTGGACACAAAAATCCTCAACAAAATATTTGCAAACCAAATTCAGCAATGTATGAAAAGAATTATACACTATGTGTGTATACACCATGTTATGTAAAGTGGGGTTTATTCTGGGTGTGCAAGGTTGGGTCGGTGTCTGAAAATCAATGAAATCTGTTATATCAACATGGTAAGGGAAAAAACATATGATCATACTAATTGATACAGAGAAGTATTTGACAAAAATCTACTCCCATTCATGATAAAAACTCTTGGAAAAACAGGAATAGAAGGGAACTACCTTAACTTGTTAAAAAGCATGTACCAAAACCGCCAGCTGACACCAGAGATACGGATGAGATTCGGAATGCCCCCCGCCCCACCACGGCAACAAGGTGGCTGTCACCACTTTCACTTGAAGCAGGATTAGAGTTACGCCACCAGTGAGACTCTAGCCTCTGCAGTAAGAGAAGAAAGAGAAATTCAAGGCTCTGGATTAGAAAGGAAGAAATAAAACTGTCCCTGTTTGCATATGATACGATCATCTGCATAGAAGGCCTAAGGAATCCAAGAAAAAAGAAAAGGAAACCCTAGGACTACTAAAGGCTTTTAGCAAGGTCACCGGACACAAGACCCACACATGAGAATCAACTGCATTACAGATTGCTGTGTACTAACAACATCTGGTACTGAGATTAAAAGCACCAAAAGCAAGATCCATAAAAGGAAAAAACGTTACAATGGACCTCATCAAAATAAAAAACTTTCGTTCTGTGGAAGGCCCTGTGAGGAAGATGAAAAGAGGAGCTACAGACGGGGAAAAAAATATCTACAAACCACACACCAAGCAAAGGACTAGTGTCTAGAATATAGAAAATACTCTCACAATGCACCAGCAAAAGATAAATAAATAAAAACCAACAATCCAATTAGAAAAATCCACCAAGGGGATATACAGATGGCAAATAAGCACATGAGAAGACATTTACCATCATTAGCTATTGGATATGCAAATTAGACGTGCAGTTAGACATCGCTGCGTACCTATTGGGGTGGCTACCAGCTTATCTTGTGAAAAAGTGAGGAGTGTTCGGAGCGTGGTGAGGGCGTGTGAGTCTCTACGGGACCCAGGAGACGGCCTGCAAGAGGCCCCCCGAGCCGAGTTGGGATACCCTGTCTGCGCGACACAGTAGTGATGACAGAAATGGATTATAACACGTTGGATTTTAAAAAGAGAATCTAAGTCCAAACTGACATAAAAACATACAGGAACAAAAGGAGGAGAGGAGAGGAAAACTGTCTTTACGAAGGAACAACAACTAATAAATGTGGAGACAATGATAGACAGTCACCCATTTGCCACTGTTGGAATAATAATCAATTCAGGCAAAAACCGTGACTGTTGGGAAGTAGGGTAATTATGCTCTTACAGCATCACTCTTCAGGCCACGTGGTTGTTGTCGAGGGAAAGGGTGTGGTCGCAGGTCTACTACGTTCCTACACAGCAAATCACCTCGAAATTCAGAGGCATCAAGCAGCTGTTGGTTAGGATCATGGGCTCTGAGAGTCGGGGGCTCAGACAGGACACAGGAACAGCTCAGCTCTGTTTCCTGATGTCAGGGGCCTTGCCGGGGCCCTATGGTGGCCGGGGGCTGGAACCATCTGGAACCTTCTCCCCCCCAGCCCTGGCAGTTGATGTGGCTGTGCTGGGGCTTCACTGGACCGTTGGCTGAATCATTTACGTGTCCCTTCCGGGTGGGCTGTTCCAGGCTTCCTCCCAGAGGGCGAGGCACCAGTGTGCCAGGTGTTCACGTTCCCACCTCCAGAGCCACGTGGTGTCACTTTGAAGCAGCCACAGAGTTCCACCAGGGTCAGGGGAGGAGTGTCCCGTGACCTCATACACTGACGTGGCGATGGGGGGCATGGCTGCAGCCCCTCGGGAAAGTAGAGCAGCCTAGCGGCCACCCCCTAACTCCCCATCTCAACAGTGGGACACACTGAGGGACGGCTGCCCCACCTCTGCCGTTTCTCCGCCAGGAATTTGTTTTTGTTTTTGTTTTTTTTGCGGTACGCGGGCCTCTCACTGCTGTGGCCTCTCCCATTGAGGAGCACAGGCTCTGGATGTGCAGGCTCAGCGGCCGTGGCTCACGGGCCCAGCCGCTCCGCGGCATGTGGGATCTTCCCGGACAGGGGCACGAACCCGTGTCCCCTGCATCGGCAGGCAGACTCTCAACCACTTCGCCATCAGGGAAGCCCTCTGCCAGGAATTTTAACCTGAATCTAATCATGACAAAACAAGTGTTCGAACTGAGGGACATTCTCTGAAATAACTGTCCTGGCTTCGTGAAACATATCAGTGTCCTGAAAGGCCAAGGGAGGGTGGGAGCAGGTTAGACTGAGGGGCGGGCAGGGCCATGTCAGCCAGGCACGACCTGTGACGCTCTACTGCGTCCCGGATTGGGGGGTTTCCTGGGGCAGTTGGAAACAGTCAGATACAGATTATATATTAGAAAATTATCCTGTTGATGTGAAGGGTCCCGACTGTGGTAGTTGTTTACCGTTTACTCAGAATATCAGAATTAATTTGCTCTTGGGAGAAGCAGCTGAAGTGTTCGGGGGCAAAGGGTCATGATGACTAAAATACCGGTAACTCAAGTGGCTTCAGCCAGAAGGAGCGTGTGAGTGGGTGGATGGGCAGAGCCCCAGTGCACGGTGAGTCCAGGTGACGCGCACCTGCTGGCTGTCACACTCTCCTCCAAGGTGCGAGATCTGAACGCAGGGCTGGAATAAGCCTGCGCCACACGCTCCCCCTGAGCAGCAGAAATAAGGTTTCCAGGCGGATGGAAGGAAACAAAAGGCTGTGAAAGGACGAAGGGGAAGAAAAGGCAGCTGCAGGGCTGCTCTGTGCAGGAGGGTCGAGGTTCCTTCAGGTGCAAAACTTCACCTCTTCAGCAGAGCGGCCTGGGCGGGATCAGCGGGCGGGGAGGAGTGGCCGCGTGGCATCTTCCAGAAGGGCGGCCCTGAGGGAAGCAGAGGGCCTCAGGCTGGACCGGAGGGCCCTGGGCGTGGCCCTGGAGACCGGGCATCAGTGCTGAGTCAGAGAAGGAGGGCAGTGGGGCCTGCCCTGGGCTCCATGCCCCCCTGCTCCCCCCACGGTGCCTACGGGTGGCGGGAAGGGGCGTGACCTGGCTGGGCCACCCCAGCCCGAGGCTTGGGGTTGGTGGGGGTACAAGAGCCGCCCCTGCAGCCTGCCAGCCGCTGGCCTGGGGCTGTTCTATCCTCTGCGCCCGGAGCTCATGCCGGGAGCTGCCGGCCCCCAGGGCTGTGGCTGGTGGACTCAGCTCCCTGGGAGAACAGAGCGCCTGGGGGTCCAGGTCCTGGAGCCCCCCATCAGCTGCCGCCGCCTTGGGGTCCTACAGCCTTGGGGTCCCGCTGCCGTGAACACTGACCCCCCCGCTTGCTCCCAATCCGTGGTTCCAGAAGCCGGTAGGTTAATTTCCTCAGCAGATCACTTGTTGTAATAATAGTGGTCACGACAGCTCCCGTTCCTTCAGCACTGACCGCTGCCCCCGACGGTGACATGTCAGGAATCGTCTCCCCTGGTGGTTGTGAGGGGGTGTCACTCCCCCCCCACGCAGCAGCAAATGTCCCCAGTAATCGTGCCGGACTCTGTCCCTCCTTGTGCAGACGGCCCCCTGACCCCTGAGGGCGGCTGCCAGGTGCTGCTCAGGCCAGAGGACGATCTTTTTAAATGTACCTTACTTATTTCTGGTGTGTTTATTCGTTTATTCTTGGTCTTCTTCCACTCCTCTGAGCACAGCCTAGCACCACCCGACTCCAGGCCTGTTTCATTTAGAAGCTCGTGCTTATGAGCTGTCTCTGCAGCCCATAAGCTGTTGGGCTCTATTTGCGGGTATGAGAATAGGACCTTTTAAAAAATACCCTTTTGCAGCCCCCAAACTTCAGGCTTCCGTGAGAACCTGTGCAGATTTCTTCGGTGCTGTGACATTTCCTGTTTGCGTTTGCACAGCCCGGAGAGCAAACACATAGCGATGGTTCAGGTGTGTGTTCGTTCATGTCTCAGCTCATCAATGTATTCGTTCTGTAGAAGGACCAAAACCCTCATTTGCATCTGTTTGTGTGTTCGTTTCAAGCGCCTGGACTAATCCTTCCATGGAGGAGGCTCTGGGCAGACACGCCTGGTGGGTCCAGCTCCCAGCCTCAGACTCTGTCTGCAGAACAAACAGCGTGAGCTGTGTAACAGCACTTGGGGAGTGGCGTGCAGTGGGTGCTCATCACAGGCGAGTCCCCTCTCCTGTAGGTGAAGTCAAAAAGAAAAGAAATCTTTTCCAAGAGTCTCTTAGAACCTTTAGTAAACACTTAGCAAGAACCTTTACGGTACTTGAATTGAGTTAATTAATCATTTTTGCAATAAAGGAGAGAATTATTTTTAACTTAGGTAATTTGTACCTCATATACATTGAGCTATATTATCCCTGCAAAGCCTGCTGTCTACCAACATTTTGAAACTGTTCTAAAATTAGAAGTTGGAATCAGAGGAGGTGACAACCATGAAGAAGAGTCACCTGTGTTTAGGAGAAGCAAGAGGAGGTCTGGCGTTTCCGCAGGACAGACAACGGGGCTGAACGTGTTTCCAATTACTTTGGAAGCCAAGGGGGCCCGTGAGACGGGGGCACGGAGGTCGCCAGACTTCTCCGTTTCCTCTTCCTTTTTTTCAGCCCTCTTTCCTCCTTTGATTTTCTTTGAAAACTTCTCAAACCACAAAATATCAAACAGCTAGGAAACTCAATACAAAGGACCACATTTTAGTGTCCCACTGTAGTTTCTAATTTTGAAATAAAAGTCAGATTTCCCAGAGGATGGAGCTCTTTGTGGAGCAGGGGCCACAGGCGGAGGCACAGGCTGGTCAGCGACAAAGCAGGCTTAACCTCAGGGTTTCTGGGACCTGGAGCAGCGTTTCCCACCTTGGGTGCCCAGGGAACCCCCGGATCTTCCTTAAACAACGACGCTGGGGCCCCACCCCAGACCACCCAGCAGCCTACGGGCTGGGCTCAGGCGGCCCCGTGGCTCCAGGGTTGAGGGCCACAGCGAGCTGCCCGCGGGTGCGAGGCCTCGGGGACGGGTGAGGACAGCGGGAGCCACGGAGGGTGGGGCGCCGCCAAGGGCGCCGGGATTTTAGGAAACGGCTGTGGTGCCCGTGGGGGCCTGCTTCTGTGCACCTGCGCCCCCAGGTGTCCCAGGCACTCAGGTCCCCCAGGAGCTTGTGCTCGGTGGCGCCGGTGAGGCCTGGAGCGGTCCGCCCGTGCCGGACGAGCCGGAAGTGCTGCTGCTGCGGGTCCCCGACCTTCCCCGGATGGGCCGGGCCGCGTGGGCTGCACACCCGACTGGCCAGAGGGTGGGGAGGCTTTCAGCTTTCTGGAGTGGGGCTGGGGGACGAGGTTCTGGGAAGCAGGGCGTCCAGCCTGTAACTGAGACCGTGACTCTGGGGCCCTTTGCTCGGGGTCAGGTCACCAGTAAGTCACAAAAGTGGAGTTAAAATTCATGTCCCTTCATTTTTAAAATTCCTTTTTATTTTCTATTGTGCTCTGCATTTTGTTTCCACACTCTTTAGATATTCATGTAGCCAAACATGTTTCCGGAAGCGTAAAAATCAGCTAACCAGCGCACAAGGCCTCCCGGCGGCCGTGTTCTGGCCCCTTCCTCTGCACTCTCCGCAGCCATCCCCCTCCCCCAGCCCCCCCAAGGAGCTGACCCTGGTCCTGACTGCCCCGACTCTGAGGGCGCAGTCAGTGGTCCCTCCAGAATGGAAATCAGACCGCATTGTCCCCTGACCAACCCCCGGCTTCGTGCCAGCCCTGAAGCAGGCCCTGTGTGATGTGGCCAGGCCCCGGCCCAGCCATCAGCTGACCGACTTCCAGCCACACTCCTCCTGCTTTGCCAAGAGCGCGCCGCGGTGGTCCCAGCCTAAGCCTCGCCCGAATCTCGTTTCCCTCTTCACGTCCTTCAGGTCTCCACCCACGCTGTCCGCAGAGCGGCCTTCCTGGCTGTGTCTTACCCCTACCCCGCCGTGTCTTTTTGGCACTGGTTCCTGGGTAGAATTGTTGTTTTTCTGGAACCTGGCTGCTAGCTCTGCGCAGGCCAGGGCTGCACCTCGCTCGTTTACTGCTGTAAACCGTAGGCACTCATAAATGAGGGCAAGAAACAGAGGAGCCCTGGCCTGCTGGTCACTGCCTCCTCGGAGCCCCAAAGGTGGCCCGTCGCCGCCCGAGGGGCCCGGGGCCCGGCGGGGGTGGGCGAAGGCAGAGGCGCCCTGGCCCTGGGGAAGCAACTCCTGTTTGTGCCCGGCTGCAGCCTCCGACGTCACTGGGGTCGAGAAGCGGCCCTCTGACCACGTCAGGAACTCAGGCCGGGAAACAGGCCTGGTGGGGGGCAGCTGTCCTGGATTTTCAAGAATTACAATCTGTGGGGAAGGTTCACCTGAGGTTGGAGCCTAAGTTCGTTGTGGGGTCTCCTGGGCCTAGGGGCGGACACAGCAGGTGGGTTGGGTCAGCCAGGCCTGGAGTGTGACCGGGTGCAGAGGTACCTGGGTGAGAGCTGAGGGTGGCAGGATGTGATGGGAGGGGCTGGAAGCAGTGCCTGGACGGAGGGCAAAGCAGGGGACCAGGACGTGAGGACAGGAGGGTGTGGAGGAGTGGAGGGTAAAGGCGGGGTCAGTGGGGTCAGAGGGCAGGTGTGCCACGTGGGGCCTTCCGGGGGGGCGGGGGGGAGGGGGCCTCACAGGTGGGACCATGCTCAGGGTCAGAGGGGGGTCTCAGGCGGGACTGTCCTGGGGATGCTTGAGGATCCTAGGTAAGGCTCTCCTAGAGGGTGGGAAGCCCTGGGTGTGGCCCTGAGGAAGGTGGCCGTGGATGCGTTTTGATGGTGTGCCTGGGGATGAGGAGACTGGAGGGAAGGGACCCCGGGGTTGAAAGGATCTCAGTGGACATCCATGAGGGCCGGCAGTGGGGGCAAGATTGGCCCTTACCCATCCTGGGTAAGTGCCGGAGCAAGTCTGGAAAGGGGTGTCTTCTCCACTGTGAGCAGAGTAGGGCATAGCCGGCCAGCTTCACTTGGTCATTTTTAGCAATAACAGTGGCTGAGGGGGAAGGATAAGCTGTGACAAAGCAACAGAGAGGCATGGGCATATATACAGTACCAAACGTAAGGTAGATAGATAGTGGGAAGCGGCCGCATAGCATAGGGAGATCAGCTCGGTGCTTGGTGACCGCCTGGAGGGGTGGGATAGGGAGGGTGGGAGGGAGGGAGACGCAAGAGGGAAGGGATGTGGGAACAGGTGTATATGTATGACTGATTCACTTTGTTATAAAGCAGAAACGAATAATAAACAAACAAACAAACAAAAAAACAGTGGCTGAAAGGGCAGCGCAAGGGGGTCGGGGGAAGGAGCAGAGTGGAGGGAGGGGTGGGGTCCAGGTGGGGTCTGGCGACTGGGGAAGGGGCCGGCACCAACGTGCGGGGCGGGCAAAGATGCTGAACTGGCTTCACGAATGGCTGTTCAGCTGTTCAGTCCCGCAACAAAGCGGAAGTCCTGTCCCTTCACCTACTGTGTCACCGACTGCACGCCCAACAGTTTTTTGTTTTTGTTTTTGTTTTTTGCGGTATGCAGGCCTCTCACTGTTGTGGCCTCTCCCGTTGCGGAGCACAGGCTCCGGACGCGCAGACTCAGCGGCCATGGCTCACGGGCCTAGCCGCTCCGCGGCATGTGGGATCTTCCCGGACCGGGGCACGAACCCGTGTCCCCTGCATCGGCAGGCGGAGTCTCAACCACTGCGCCACCAGGGAAGCCCGACCCAACAGTTTTAAAAGTTTTATGTTGACTATTTGAACTTTTTACAAAACACTTTTGTCTTTTCTTCTTTCTGTTTCTTATTATTTTCAAGTCAGAGATTCTCCAAATGCCCTTGCGTTCCTGTGGGCTTGGAGAGCCTTTGGTAGTTAGGCTGGTGAGTTTTCCGTATCCCTGGTGACTGGCTGGACGTGTTGAAGCACCGCAGGGTCTGGGGTCTCCCATCCTCACTCAGCTCCCTGCAGATTCTGGTGCTTCCTTGAGCCCCGACCCCGACAGCTGCACTGATTTTGCTGGAACTCTCCCGGCTCTGGGCCTTCAGGTTCCTCTAGGCACAACCGCGTGTCTGCTCTGAGTGCAGTCTGCGTGGCCCCCGCTATGTTGGATCCCTTGCTGGCGGCATGCACGTACGGGAGGCTGATGGACCGGCTCTGGGGCCTGCCTCTCTCCCTCGAGGTTCTGGCCCCTGGGCGGGATCGTCTTCCTCTGACTATCTGTCTGCGCCCGGCAGAGGGATAGACGTTCCTACCAGAAGCATAGCTCTGGGTGTGAAGGGCCAGTCTGTTGACTGGTCCCAGCCACGGCGCCTGGCCTGGGGGTCCACTTGAACCCCGTGGGCCCTGTGTCCCTGGTTGATGGTTCAGAGCTCACGGCCGCAGAGCAGAACCAGTGACTGTCTCTCTTACACTCTCCCGAAGTGTTTGCTGAAATGCTCTCACCTGGGTGAGGGGTCCAAGCTCGTGATCCTCACGTGGCCCCTGCGGTCTCTCTGGGCCTGGCCCCCAGCCTGCTCTTTGTCCCCGCCCTGTCTGCGAGCTCCCGGTGGGGCTGCGTCCACGGAGCGGCAGCTCAGAGACTTCACTGGCCAGACAGACGCCGCATCCTGATCACGCTTTTGATCCACCCTAGCGGATCTGCCTCTGCCCCCCTTTTTCAGCCGCTCCTGGTGGGATGCCGGCAGCTCTGGGGATAGGTCAGGCAAAGGGGCTGAAAACCCCTCCCTTGGTGGAGCTCGCCTCCTCCAGGAGATGCCCCTCTCTTTCCCTTGGCTGACGCGCATTTGGGTGTTAAGTTTTTAAGACATTTTTTGTTTCCTCTGTGCCAGGCCCCACCAGCTCTAAGCGTTTTATATGTGCCATCTCAGCGGCATTGGTAGCAATTCCCACGACACTGTATGGAGCACGCTCTGGGACCGTCCTCATTTCACGCAGAAGCCAGGGAGCCAGACGCCCCCCGCGGCCTGCACCCACCCTCACGGCCCGGCGGCCTCTCACCGTTCCTGGGGCTCCCCTCCAGGCCGGCAGATGGAGCTCTGCCGTAGGGGCCCCCCATCCTGGCTGCAGTGGGGACGGACAGCCCCCCTCAGTCCCCAGCCTCCCCCCTCCCTCTCTTTTGATCTCCAGAATCCAGCCCCTTGGAGAAATCAGACAGTATGAAATATGAAAACTGCTCGGGAAGTAATTGGAGAAACACTGACTCCTGAAGCCTGTTGAGATAAGGCTCACACCTTCTCGCTCACGTTATTTAATTTTTAATGGCAGGCTTAATTAATCGAGATCGGGTCTTCTGGTTTCAGACTCGCTCGCAGCAGCTGGAGGGGGAGGAGGGGCCCTGAAATCGTGGGGTCTGAATCTAGGGGAGGAGAGATCAGCGGTCGGGGGGAGCAGGGGGCAGCGGGGCTGCGGGGGTCGCTGTGTCATCCACGCGGCCGCCCCACCACTCAGCACAGCCTGAAGAGTGGAGCCTTGCTCGGACCCATTGCCTGTGGCCGGGCTGCCGTGGGACCTTCAGCGCTCAGCAGGGTCTTGGTTGGGGGGCCCCCGGTCCTTCCAGAAGCCCCTTGGTGGAGTCTGCAAGGGCCCTGCTCTCGCTGGCTGAGGCCTCAGAGTGCACGGCTTCCAGCGGCCCCAGGAAGCTGGGTGGACACGGAGCTGCTCCCTCAGGGCACGTGCGGGGGGGCATTGTGGGGCAGGGGGTCACTGACGGTGCCTGTCCTGCTCAGGAAGGTTAGATGGGCAGAGGGCGTGGCAGGGGGCGGTCCTCTGAGTCATCCTGAGGCTGTAGAGGAAGCTGCACTGGGGTTATCACCACTTGTTGGCCCGCGGGCACTCCCTGCGACTAGCTTCACCGACCACAGGTTCAAGCTGAGGTCGCGGTCAGTGCAGCCACTGACGCAGGTCTCCCCAGCCGGGCGGTGCATGGAGGTGCAGGGTCCCGGCGTCCGTGGGCCCATCTGGGCTGCGGGTGCTCCCCTGGAAAGGGACGGTGCCCGGCTGCTCTCCCAGGAGGGCAGGCCTGAGCCGCGAGGCTGTCTGTGGGAGGGGATGGGTGGCTGGGGGCTTGTGGCTTCAGAAGAAGCAGTGGTGGCGTGTGGGTGGTACGGTCGTCCCGTGAGCCCGCCCCTCTCGACGCCCCGCGGGGAGGGCTGCCCGCCTGACGGCTAGGAGACAGGGCTCGAGGGAGGAAGTGACCCAAAGGGCAGACGCCGTGTGCAGAGAGAGTTAAAATATGGACATCCCAGGAGAGCGTCTGCTCAGCGGAGAGGGCCTGACCTGATTCACCTGTGTCCTTACTCCCTCCCCAGGGTCAGCGTTGGTTGACCGTCCACTGGTTGAGGTGGAGTTGGAGTCTCTTGGCTGGAGCATCAGGGCTGGACGGCTGGGCATCAGCACGTCCCTGTGGAGGGGGTGCAGCCGGGCTGGGTGGGGAGAGCCCCCGTTTATCTCACGCCTGTTGTACGCTGGGTGTTCGCAGCTCCCATTGACCGTCAGTGGGGCCTCGGCTGTCTCCCTGGTCCAGGGGTGGGGAACGTGCCAGGGAGCGGCGGGGCGGCCTCAGCCTGCAGCTGGGGGTGGCGGCCCGGCAGCGGGCTCGGCCCAGCACGGCCCAGAGCAGAACCCCTGCCCTTTGTGGGCTCAGCTGCGCCTCGGAACACTGTTCCGCGTCCCTCCCAGCTGGCCCTTCCCAGGGGCCGTGGTACCAGGATAGGGCTGCCGGCCTGGTTCCGCCCCCCACCCCGGGTACAGACTCCGCCTTCGATGCCCTGCAGGTGCTTCGGGGACGTGCTCCCCGCGCCTGCCTTGGTTACCTTCCCTGCAGGTGGATGATGGGGCCCGTGGGGTATGGTGCTTGACCCGCACGGCTCTGATCTGGGCACCTGTCACCTCTTCACGAGTGGTTCGTTCCTTTTGGGCCAGGCTCCCTGTGTACTCCGTGGGAGTGGAGTGGGAGAGCCGGGCTTGGAGGCCGACGGGCCGTGGGGTCTCCGTTTCCGCGGGTCCCTTCACCTGCCTCACTGGCTGCTTGCAGGGCCTGACTGACCGGCCCCCGCGGGAGCCCTGAAGCCAGAAGCCTGCGTTTGCCCATCTGTGGTGGGAAGGGGCTACCTCAGGCTTGCACGGGCCCGGCAGCTCCACAGGGCATCTTTTTGGGGCGTCTGATGCCAGCCCCGTGTTGGGCTTCCTCTGGGTGGTTTCCTTCTCGAGCCTGCGTCCTTGGAGATGTTGGGTCCACCCGTGAGCCTCACGGGGTTCGGCCAGGAGCTGGTGCTGGGGGCCAGCTGTGTTTACGTTGGTCTCCCCTGGAGACGTGGCATGTGGGGTGCTGGGCCTGGGTGGCCTGAAGCCACTTGCCTTGGGGCACAAAGAAGTGGAGTGACTGACCGGAAGGATGCTGCAGTGGCCCCAGGCTCCAGCCCAGCTCTGTCCTGCTGCCGTCCCCACACTGCTGGCCCTGTGCACACACGGGGTGACCTCGGAAGGAGGGCAGCATGTGCCTCTGGGACTGCCTGGCAGTGCTGGTGAGTGCAGGGGTCCTGGGCTGTGGTCCCGGCACCACTGCCTGCTGTGTGGCTTTGGGCAAGTTGCTTCACACCTCTGGGCAGCAGAGTCCACGTAAAGATGGGGTTGGACCAGACGAAGGCACGGCAAACTTCTTCTTTAAGATAGTGACTGTCATAGGCTGTGTGGGCCTCACTGTCTCTGTGGACACTGTCGTAGCCCAGGAGCCGCCACAGCCGTGCGGTCACAAATCGTGGGCATGGCCGTGTGCCCATAAAACTTTATTTACACGGTGGGGCAGGCCGGGCCGGGCCTCGCTCGTGGCGGGGGTGTGACCCCTGAGCCAGGGGCTCCATGTGTCCTGGCGGCCGCGGCTGGTCCATGACCTCCCTGCGATCCTGGTCAGGAAGTTGGCGCATGTGGACTCAGCACGGCTGCGGGTGGGGCTGCGGCCGGAGAGAAGCTTCCGTCTGGTAACCGGTCGGGTCCGTTTTCTCGTTGCAGAATCTCGAGACGTACAGACTGTCTTCACAGCAGTTCCACAAGGCAGCCTCGAAGATGGAGGGGGCGATCAAGTAAGAGCTTCCTCCTCCTGAACTCCGCCTGCGTTTGTAAAGTCTCCCTGCCCCGAGGCCGGATTGCAAGCTTCTCGAGGGGCTCAGATCCCCGTGCCTGGGGTCGGGGCAGAGCCAGCCACTCGAGAACCAGGTCCTGCGTGTCCTGTGAGCTGGGCCGGGCACTGCGCTCAGGCCCCTGAGGGAGTCAAGAAGGGCTGCTGCTGGTCCCCCCGCCCCTGGGCGGGTTCCGGAGTGGCCTGGCCCTGAGCCTCGAGCCTCTGCGTGACACTCGGTCAGGGGGCTGTCTTGCCTCTGGAAGGACAGGGTCGGGTGGCACAGGGCTGAGCACCAGTGTTCTGTCTGCCTGTCCTGCTCCTGCGCTGGGGGCCTTGGAGCCGAGTGTCAGGAACAGGGGTGCGGCAGCCTGTCCGCTGCAGATGTGCCTGTTGCTTCGGGTGCAGGTCCAGGAAGGTCTGCAGGGGCCCCGTGGGGAAGGGAGAGCCGGTCCCTTGTGTGCAGGTGTCCCTGGGGACCCGTCGACCTTCATCAATCAGCTGGGGCCCCCATGCCTACCCCTCCCTCTCCCAGGCCTGGTGCAGGGGGACCAGCTTGGATCTGCCACCTTGAGGTGACGGCGTATGGAGGTTTGGGGGACTAGGGGTGAGAGGCCGCTGCTGAAAGCCGTGGGGGTGCCCGGAGGGGGCACATCCCGTCCAGACCTGGCGCCGCAGGGACCCCCGAAGCCGGGGAGGTGCCGTGGGTCCTGGTGGAGCTGACTGAAGGGAGGGTGTGGGGAGGAGAATCTTCTCTTGCAGGTCAGCCCTGGGGCAGTGACGGGAACCGGGGAGCAGGACCCTCCCACTCCCCGGGGGGCGACGGAGACCTGGGACCCCGAGGACGGAGCGTTCTCGCTGCCCCGGTGGGGTCCCCACCTCTCCCAGATGAGATTCCAGCTCACCGGAATCACAGGCAGTGGGTGACAGGGAGAGGTTGGGCGACAGCCACCCAGGAATGTGACCCCTAGAAGTGGGCAGGCCCTCGCCAGGCTCCCGAGTGGGGCAGCCCCCGCCCTCTTTCCCTGGATCTCGACCTACCTGCAGGGGAAGGAGCTGGAGAGCTGCCAGGGCTCTGCCGTCAGCGCTGCCGCGTTTTGTCACCCACCATGTGGCCCTATCCTGAGGGGGGACTCGGGTGGATTTGACTGTCACCTCCTTTTTCATTCTCGTGCCCTCTGAAGGCAAGGGGGGTGGCGTGTGTGGTGCAGGGGGACTCTGTTCCCTGCATCCTGGGCGACGCCCCCTGTAGAGCGTGTGACTGAAGGGTCGGTGCCCCTCGTCTGCTGTCGGTGGTTCCATCTTGCAGACTGGGAACTGGGGCCAGAGAGGTCGGGTGGCTCCTTCACCTGCCCACAGCCACGCCTGGACGTGCGGCGGGGGCCAAGCTCAGCTTGGACAGCTTCGGGGCCTCGGGGCCTCACTGTTTGTCTTGGCGGCTTTCCTGTCCCATGGAGGCCCCTGTGGACGTAAGGTGGGCGGCGGGACAGAGGTGAGAGCCCAGCAGACCTGGACCCAGACCTCGGCCCTGCCTCCTGCTGGGTTTCCTGTCTGCGGGTGAGACCCCCGTGGACGGTGGACCTGGGCCGTCAGCGGCTGCTGCTGTGCCTGCGTGACGGTGGTTGGCGATGGTGGCCGTTTATTCAGTTGTCCCTTCACCACACCTAGCATGGCATAGCGTGGGACAGATTTAATATGTAAGTTGAGTTCACTAAAAAAACGGTTGTAATTTCCCAAACAGAGCCAACAAGGAGGCAGAATCAGAGATTGTTTTACTTAAAACCTGGGGTGGGGACCGAGTCCTTGGTAGGAGAGTTCGCATTTGCAAATGTTTGTCGATTGTATCGTAAATACCACGGAAGTAAATGCAGCTGCTGACCGCGGTCATATTTTCTTCTGAGACAGTGGGCATCTTTTAGCAACTCTGCGTCCATGGAGCGGTCACTTAGGTGGTTAACCAGATGCCTGTGCGTTTTTCACACACGGACACGGAGCACAGAGCACCTGCATCCGCCAGGCACCTTGCTTGGCACTAGTGACAGGACCACAAAGAAGACAGCTTCCGTTCCTGCCAGCCGGGCGCTTACAGCATTTAGGGGATGACAAACAACATTTAAAAACTAACCGCACAAAAACCATTTGCCCAAACAATGGCTGATGACAGTGATGAGCCGTGAAAGACAGTGAGTGAAGAAGCTCGGCCTGAGGCCCCGACCCAGACCGCAGACCCGGGCGGGCATGGAGTGGGGGTGTCCTACACTTAAACTGACTCCTCAGGACCCCAGACGTGGGCCAGAGCAAGCAAGGAGGGAGAGAGGGCTTCTCAAAAGGTCAGCGGGTGCGGAGGCCCCAGGCAGGAAGCGATTAGCGTGTTCAAGGCCTTGACGTTGGGCTGCCGAAGGGGTGGATGAGGAGACTGGGCAGAAGCCAGAGCCCGGGGCTTTGTAGCCGGTTCCAGCCTGCTCTCCATCCTAATATATGCATTTGAAGGAGCAATTGCTTTGCAGCTTTAGCTACACCCTACAAGTTTTGGTATATAATTCTGTTCAGAGATTTTCTGATTTTCACTCTGATTTCTTTGACTCCTAGCTTGTTTCAAAATATATTGCCTACTTTCCAGACACTGGTCATTTTCTCGTTCCCTTCTAGAGCGTTGATTTCTGGTTTAATTCTGTGATTAGAGAACACGCCGTAAGTCCTCGAGACACTCTGAGCGTCTTCACGGCCCAGCGAGTGGTTGGCTCCGGCAGACCTTCCGTGTGCGCGTGACGTAGCGGCTCCGCGGAGACGTCGCTCAGCCCTGCTCAGGTCCTCTGCGTCGTTACCCTGTGTGGATTTATGGGTTCTTCCTGGGATCACTTGCTTCTCACTGAACTACTTCTTTAGTGTTTCTTTTAGTGTAGTTTGCTGATCACAGAGCCTCTCTGTTTTGAATTGTCTGGAAATATCCTCACTTTACCCTCAATTGGAAGCACATAGCAGTCCCCTTGCCATTGGCTTTTTCAGGGACTCTTTCTACTCCGTGATACCTATTTTTCCCTGGAGAAGTCGGTGTGGATGTTATTGTTCCTCCTTTGTACTAATTCTTTTTCTCTCTGTCTGATTTTCAGACTTTGTCTTTGGTTCTTTAGCATTTTGACTCTGGTGTGCCCAAGTTTAAATTTTCTTTCTTTTCTCCTGCTTGGGGTTCGATGTCCTTTCCTTAGTTTTAGAAGATTTTCAGTCATTCCGTTTTCAGATGAAACTCTGCCTGTCTTGTCTTTCTTCCTCTCTGGAATGACTGTCTCCCCCGTGTCTCCACGCTCTTTTTTCTGGTTTTCCTCACTGTTTCTTCATCTCCATGCTGTAACCTGAGTCTTCTCTATTGACTTTTCACTTCACTAATCCTCTCTCTAATGTGTCATCTGCTTTAAGCCTATTTATTGAATTCTGAATTTCAATGACTGCATTTTTTTAATTCTAGAAATTCTGTGTGCAGTTTCTCCCCCAGTGTCTGGTGGGATTCTGGTTTTTGCCACCTGAAGTCTTGAATGTATTCATTGTAGTTCTTTTGACGTCATCTGCAGGTCTGTTCCTGTTGCCTGTTTTTCCCTCGTGGTTCTGTTTCTCCGTGTGCCTGGTACTTCCTGATTGAATGCCAGGCATTAGAGGAGGTACAGAGGCTTCCCCAGAGGTGCTCACCCCCGTCCTTGATGGGCCAGCATGGAGGCAGATCACGGAAACCCTGATGAACTGAGCTGACTGGGTCCTGCCTGCAGTCTTGGTGGAGCTCAGGCTTCCTGACTGACCCCTGTCCCTGGGGTCTGGCTGTCCAGGGCTCCTTGTTCTTGGCGAGCTCGAAAGCCCCATGTTTGCTTCCTCAACTCTATGAAACTTCTGAGAATTCTACTCTGCCCTTCAGTGGCTTTTTACTTAGGCTCTGAGTTTTCTGCCATGAGGCTTCTTGAGCTCAAGGATCTGAAGAATGCTTTAAAGGAGGAAAAGCCCTGAGTGTGCCTCCCTTCTCCCTGGAGTCCCGATCCCTTGAGTCCCAGCCATGCTGTGCCTCTACCGTCCCGAGAGAGCTCCAGAGACCCCCCTGGCCTCTCTGCCTTTTAGCAGAAGCTGTTTGCCCAACACCAAGAATTGGCAAAAACTTAGGGGGATGGGGGGGGAGGCGGCTCCAGGAATGAACACTCACCTCCAGAGTCCCTTCTCCTCATCGCCTTGGCCATCAAGTTGTACTTCGTCTTGTCCTTAGAAGCCTTCAAACAGATGTTTAAATTCCAACTTTAAATTTTTTTCCTGGAGGAGAGCGTAGTTCTTCCACCAGCTGCTCCCCTGTGGCTGGGAGTCCCGGCTTCGCTTTTGAGGAAGGGGTTAGAGTTTGCCAAGCAGAAAACAGCACCGTGGGTCACATTGGCTGTGTTAGACGCTGACGGACAGTGACCCTCCCAACTTCACGCTGGCCTCTCGAGCTCTCCTGAGGCTGCCAGGCCCAGTGTATCCTCGGGGGTCAGCAAGCACTTGGCCTGAGGAGGAGCACGGGCGGCGAGGCCAACATCCACCGGCTGGGGCTCTGGTTTCGGAAGGGTTCCATTGCTGAGGCAGAAGCAAATAACCCAGTACGCACGCACACACGCACACACGCACACACACACCCTCACACCCTCTACCTCACAACAGCACGGAAGGCGGGATTGCTGGGGTTTCCTGAAGGAAGAGATTAAGACCCCAGGGAACATCCTGCATTTATTGTCACATCTATTTGTTATGATAACCTCTGTCCTCTTCCTGTGGGAGTCATCCAGAGCTGCTCTCGGCACCCCCTGGCAGGAAACTCGTACAGCTCCCAGCCCCACCGAGGGCGGCCCTCAAAGAGGTCAGCACAGGGGAGCTGAAAGATGCAGGCTATTGACTGTTTCCTGGGACTGAGTCACCGTGCTGCAGGGACTGTGACCAGAGAGGCCTGGTCCGCGAGGACACAGCTGCTGGGCTGCCCACCTCACCTGGGCCGGGCTCCTGTCTGACGTGGGCCCGCCTGAGGGAGGGGCTGTTTTTCAGGTGTGTGAGCTTCCCCGTCTGCATCTGTCAGGGACCTAATGATGGAACGGTGATTGTCTATGGAGACAGTGCTTCTGGGCTTGAATCCTGAATACGACGGGTTCAAACATCCTCCAATCCAGGTGGTGCTGTATTAGCCTGAATTCAGAGGATGTTTCTGTCTCTGACTTCCTTACCTTACCTAACCTGTTAAAAGGAGCATTGTCTATTCAGAAATTTACCAAAACACGTGGTTTAAACGGGTGTACCTGGCTCTTTGAGAGGTTGACAAATCAAAACCCATTTAATAATTCATTCACAAGACAAAGTGCAGGTAATCCGTTTCTTTAAGGATATCAGGTGCGGCGGCTGTGCCGGAGCCTGTGTGGTTCAGGGTCTCCTGGCGTGAAGCGCGTGGCAGAGGCCAAAGCCGCATCCGGCACCTTGTGGGCTCGCTTCCTGGACTGTGAAACGGGGCGGGGATGTTGCCTCTTTTGCTCAGGCTCCTGCGAGGGCCGAGTGGTCCCCACGGGTGCTCAGGACCCACAGCAGGGGTAGCGTGGGGTCCGAACCAGGTCCGATGGGGCCCATGCCTGCTGTTTCCTCCTGGGCCGTGGTGCCCATTCATAGACGTCTGGCAGAGACGTCGCTGCAGGCTGGCAGGCTGACTGGCTCCCATGGCCCATGGACAGCGGCCACCGGGTTTCTCCGGGCAGAGTCTCCTTGTGATCTACTCGTGACTGGCCTCGAGCGGGGAGGCTCCCCCTTCAGGGACTCCCTCCATGGCCTGCCCCGGCCCAGGACACGTCCACAGAGACGGCTGGGTGTGTTTGCCGTGTGACTCGCTGCCCGCGTAGGGCTCTCCGTCGTCCCTTCTCTCTGCAGACAGGATTAGGTGGCGGTGATCTGGGCCCTCTCCCAGAGGGAGAGCTGGTGCCACGTGTCAGGGCGCACGGACACATCTCCCGAGGCGGCACCGCCCTCTGGGCTCGCCGGGGTGGACCTGGGGCTGAGACCCCTGCCGGGCGCCCCTTCTGTCCCCGCACCGTGCTCCACTGGCCCTCAGGCTTCTGCGGGCAGGAGCCGTGTTTGCTGCTTTGTGTCCCGGGCCCCGGACCGGAGCACCCGCGTGGTATATCCGGTGTGATCATTGCTTTACCACCGCGTGAATGATGCCCTCCCGGGCAGAGGCCGCGGGGCTTCCCGGCTGATTTGGCTCTGCCGTCAGGGCCGTGTGGGCAGAGACCCGGGCGGGGTGCCGGAGAAAGCAGGGACCTGCGTGGGGGGAAGCAGGTGTCAAGGGATGGGCCTGAGGCTCGGGTGCGGCTGCAAGGGCGGCCTGGTCGCAGGTGTGAAGGGCCTTCTGTGCGTGTGAGAGAACTGGAATGCGTCCTGCAGGCAGCGGCAAGCGTGAGAAAGCTTGTAAGCGGGGATTCGTGTTTTAGAAAGATGCCTGGCAGCATCTGGGAGAGGCTGAGACGGCGCCAGTGCCGAGGTGGAGGTGGGGAGCCCACGTGGGCCCCGCTTTGGCACCGCCAGCCGGTGACTCTCCCTCTTGGCAGACAGACACACGAGGCCCCTGCACATGAGCTGGGCCCCCGACGAGGATGCAGTGGGACAGCGGGCGGAGGGTGGCTGAGACTCTGGGGACCATCCCTGGCTCCGGAGCAGAACCGAGAGATGAGAAGGGGCCGCGCAGACCCCCAGGCTCGGGCGCCGGGGGGAGGCCAGGGTCCAGCAGGAAGGAGGGAGGCTCCTGACTGGGGAGAGCCTCTGCGGGCCCCCAGCCAGGAGGGGCAGGGGAGCCTCCTGAGGACCACAGGCGGTGGGCTCAGAGCCTGTCCCATGGGGCGTGAGCCCCCGGCGGACTCCACCCCACGTGGCCGCAGCCTCCAGGGGCACCTGGCCTCCGCCCGGTGCCTTCTTACTGCTCAGAGACCCGTGACTCAGGAAGCTGGGCTCAGAGACGACAGTCTGTTAATCCCTCCCCTCGGCCGAGACGAGACGGCCCTCATCCCAGCTCTGCTAATGCCTGTGGCTTCGGGAGTGAAGCCCCCATCCCGGAAGGCTCCGATCTTGGTGCCACTTTCCTTTTGCTTGGAGGGTCACGTTTCAGATCATGTTCCTGGGGATCAGATGCTGTTACAGTGGAGGCATGTTCCCTTTTCAGTCAGTGAAGGGGCTGCCACTCCTTGGGTTTATTCTTCTGAGTCTGTCACCTCCCTGCTCCGCTTCCGAGAGAAAAGCTCTGCTTCGGGTCCCGCCTGGTCATCTGTACCAGCACCGCACGCCCTGTCCTCCTGAGAGGCAGCCCCGCTGAGGGCTCGGGACGGTTGAGCGGTCATTGTGTAGGTCTCAGAGCCCCTCAGATCCGGGCCCTGTGGACCGGGCTCCCGTCCCTTGGCGGCGACAAGGGCAGGGCTCTGCTGACCTCCCGGATGCCGCTCCGTCTCCAGGTGCCAGGTGCCGCAGGACCAGGGCGGGGTCTCCAGGAAGGGTGATCTCTGCAGCCTCTGCAAGCACGTCTGTGAGAGGTGCGTGGTTACATGTTAGCATCCTGACAGCCTCCAGGCCCCTGGAGGAAAGGCTGTAGGGTCTGAAGGGTCGGGGGCTCCACCCACCCCACCCAGGAGCTCTCTGTCCTGAGGGTCCGCCTCCGGAGAAGCGGCGTGTGTGGTACGGGCTGGCCACGTGCCGCCCTGGGGCTTCCCTTGCACTCACGGCACGGCTGTGGGTCCAGGCTGGAGTGGACCCTGGTTTTATCGTCCAGGGCAGGCCGTGTGTTCCTGGTGCGGTCAGACCGCAGAGAATCGAGAGCCGCTAGTCCAAGGCCTCTCCACAGTCCAGTCTCGGGGAAGCTGAGGGCACACACCCTGGGCCGTGATTCCTAGGAACGCTGTAAAGTGTCCCCAGACCGTCCCTCCCGCTGTTGCCCCCTGCTCCCACCCAGCACACGCACAAATGAGGGGACGCCGTGGGCCACCGCGTGCAGGCACCCCCGAAACCACAGGGTCCGTGGGCAGCCCCTCGCCGGCCGCAGCGCCGTCCTAGCTTGCTGCCACCGCCTGGTCAGCTGGACCCCACTGACCGTCCATGCAGCGCTTCTGGCAGGCCGACCCCCAGCTCCTACGAGAGACTCCTGGCGGGGTCGTGGCGCTCTGACTCTGGCTGCCCCACTCTTCTGTGAATTTCCCGCGGTGGATGGCCCGCCTTTCAGGCGTCTCGTGAGGACAGTTGTCCCACTGCCCAGGAGTTTCGCTTGAGCTGACACACGATTTCCCTCCCCACCTGTCCTGCGAGCAGCCTGACCGGTGAGTTGGCTCATAGCCGCCACCTCGGGGTCCTTGGCCCCGGCAGGGCTGGCACTGTCTCCTAGGGTGTCGCTGTCACAGCCCTGCTTTTGTCAGAGCTGGGCTGAGGGAACGTGCTGCCGCTTTCTTTCCTTTGACATTGCCTCCTTCGTCAGGTAAACAAGCTTCTGCCTCAGGCAGGTACGAGTTTCTAAATATGGGTTAGAAATATAAAATGGTTTAAAAGTAAAAAATATGGTCACCTCGGTCCTAGATGAGAAAAATGTGCTTATGACACATGGTTCCTTGTTTTAAGGACACAACTGCTCAGATCTGGGAGTCGTTTGGGGAAGAGCGTGTGTCTTGAACGTGGCTCTGGGGTTCCCAGGTGACTGCACGTCCCCTGCCATGTCTTGGGTGATGCAGGATGCTAGCCGCAGCCATCGGCGCTGTTTCCGCCTGGATCCTGGTTTCTGGTGGCAGCACGGCAGTGTTGGTGTGAAGCAGAGGGGACTCTGGTCTCCCTGTGATGTCCCTTCCTCTGTGCCTCTCGCTCTTCAGAGCCTCCCTCCCTCCAGGGACCGGGCATTGAGGCCCAGCACAGCCTGTGCCATGCTGACCACTAGGTGACCTTGAGGCAGGTATGAGCCCTCCCGGGCAGGCAGCCCCATCCGCCCTAACCCAGTCTCAAGATGTCTAGTCCTCCAGACCCTGACCTACATGATAACTAGTCCTCAGGGCCCAGGCTGAAATCCCAGAAGGAGGACAGCACCGTGCGGTGAAACAAGGTGCGGCCACGTCTGGTTGCCTGGCTGGAGAGTGTAGGGTGGGAGCCATGGTGACAAAAGGCTCTTTGCTCTCAGGGTTTGTTGCTGTAGCTTCTGTGTATCAGCTCAAAACCATGTGCAGCTCAGTCCAAATGCCTATTTAAGCAAAGGCCAAAAGTCTGGTTGAAGCTATAACAGGAAAAATAGGATTTTTATAATACAAAGCTTGCCATTTGTCTTGGATATAAAATTTATGACACTTTCCATATGGTAAAAATGAGCAGTGAAGCTGTGTTTATTTCTTCAAAGGTAGCAGAATGCATCTTGAGGAATTAAGAAAAATTATGAGGGGTGATTGTGCAGCATAGCACATCTCTAACACAGATTAAACGGAACTGTTTGGGAGGTAAAATGCATTCCAGAGAGGGCCAAACAGTGCTGGGTCAGGTGGGGACAGCTGGGCTCTGGCTTTCGCTTGGGGCCGATGTGGCAGGAAGTTGCCGGTGCTAGGCCAGGAGCCCATGTAGATTCCACACCAGCAAGGCCTGGGCCCCTCCCGTGCAGTGTGTGTGTGCTTGGCCTGTGCAGAGTGGGTCACACACGACACCTCGCACAGTGGGCCCAGCCGGAGCGGAGGCTGCAGCTCCTGTGGGCTTGCGAGGCAGACGGGAGGGAGGCCCTGGCACTCGGCGGATGCTGCCTGTGGCCCAGGCACCTGACGATGTCACCTCGCTCGTTCTGTGGACAGGATCATGGGGAGTCGTGCCGTGAACGGGCTTCCCAAGGGGACAGCGCCGGTGGTCAGGAGAGGCCCGTTGCCCAGGCTGCCCCTGCCAGCCTCCCGTGTCCGCCGAGTCCACCCGAGGGGAGAGGGCATGAGTGCCGGGGTCTGGGCTCTTTCTGAAGGCTTGGGAAGCTCTGAACGGATGGCAGTGGGCGAGTTTCAGGATGACGGCTCTAGAGGTGGCAGGTGAAGTGTGTTGAGCTCAGGCTGCCGTCCTGTCCTGTGTGGTTGATGGTTGTTACAGCCGAGCGTCTCTGCCCTGATTCATGCTCGTTTCAGCCTGTTGTACCAGCCTGTCTCTCAGTGTGTGTGCTTGCGTGTGCACGGCGGGGCGGGTGCATGCGCCAGGGGAAAGGAGAGAGGGTGCCCGTGACACCTGTGATGTGTGACCACGGGGCAGGCAAGGGTCACGTCCTTCCCATTCCTGAGCAGCGGTGGCACAGGTGGGGTGCCGGAGCCATACGGTCGGTCTCGTAGCAGATCCACCGGAAGAGGCATGCATTCCTTTGACTCTGTGAGCACGTTGATTTCTATTTCAGACTTTTCAGAGAGAAGCATTTCTTTATTTGCTCCCAATTCAACAAGGATTTAGCTCCTACTTTGTGCACATGCCCATTTGCTTTGCATTCCACACCCACCTGTCTTCGTCCTCTCTGATTATGTGTGTGTGTGTTCAGATATACATAATACCTTGCAGTGCACTTGTAGAATCCATCCATATCTATAACGTATGGATGTGGTGTCTGCACATTGTTTGATTTGCTGTTTACTATAGTATCTTCAAGTCATCAGTGATGAAAATATCCAGATGATTATGTATCTTTACAGTTTTTCAAAATGAAAAATAGTTTTGTCTTCTGCTTAGAAAAGTGATACATGAATATTGTAAAAAATCAAACGATGCAGAAAAGTATTAAAAAGTTTAAAAAGCCCAAATTTCGCCCTGCTTAAGTTGTGGTGACGTCACTCTGAGCTGAGCACACACACAGTTGGACATAAGTGGGCTCGTGGAAACACACGTCACCTCCCTCGTCCGCATTCTGTGGGCCTGTGTCCATGTTGGTAAATGTGCATTTACATGTTCACTTTTCATACCACATTGTTATTCTAGATGGTCAGAATTTAT
This sequence comes from Mesoplodon densirostris, assembly GCF_025265405.1. NCBI lineage: Eukaryota > Metazoa > Chordata > Mammalia > Artiodactyla > Ziphiidae > Mesoplodon > Mesoplodon densirostris. The sequence continues at coordinate 110,004,417 of NC_082670.1, read as the reverse complement.
GTAATCGCTCACTTATTGATGAATCCTGGGGAGTTTTCTGATCGTTTTTCACCAGTATAATGATAACTGCAACAAATAGGGTTTATCTGTTGTGCACTTATTTAAAACCTTGTAGAGAGAATTGTTGGGTCAGAGAACACACACACACACAACTGTGTATTTATATGTGTATATTTATGTGTTTACATTTTACTTACTGGCTCTCCAGAACAATGGAGGCCCTGTACCAATTTTCACTCCAAACAATGATGCTGGACGGTGTCCATTTCCCCAAGCACCAGATTTTAACAATATTTCTAAAAAACATCTTTGCCAATCTCACAACCAAAACCAAACAAACAAAACCTCTCTTTTTTAAACTTCCTCATTTCTTCCAGGATCGGTGAGGTTAAACCCTTCCAGAAATTACTAGCTGTTTTCATTTCTTCTTTTGTGAATTACTTACGTATGGCCTTCGCCCTTTTTTCCTTATTAATTCTTTTTAAAAGGTCTTTGTGTAACAGTGTGATTAATCTTTTATTTCCATTGTGACTATTTTTTTTTTTTTTTTTTTTTTTTTTTTTTTTTTTTTTTGCGGTATGCGGGCCTCTCACTGTTGTGGCCTCCCCCGTTGCGGAGCACAGGCTCCGGACGCGCAGGCTCCGGACGCGCAGGCTCAGCGGCCATGGCTCACGGGCCCAGCCGCTCCGCGGCATATGGGATCCTCCCAGACCGGGGCACGAACCCGTATCCCCTGCATCGGCAGGCGGACTCCCAACCACTTGCGCCACCAGGGAGGCCCGTGACTATTTTTTGAGTTTAATTTCTGTCCTTTGGAAGTTGATGGGGGGATAGGGACCCAGTGCATTTTTGCTGTTGTTAATTTTTCTGTTTGTGACTTAGGTTCTATCACAAAGGCCTTCCTTCCCACTATACCCACATTTTTAGGATGAGAACCACTATGACTTGCTCCCCACTAAGGCGTGCTCCAGATGACCCCACTGTGGTTCCTTAGGTGTGGGGTGTGGAATACAGATCCACGTGGGTTCTCTCCCAAATGGGGGGCTCTCTGTCCCATCAGCATGATGTGAAAGTCCACCCAGTCCTGCGCTAACGTCCTTGGGTGTGTTTCTGGACTCTTTTCTGGGGCCAAGCCTGCACGTTTTAGATATGTATAAAACATACTGTGCAGCTACACTAATTTAAAATATTAAATATCCATCAGAGCAAGTTCTTCTACCTTGGTGATCTTTTTCCAACTTGCTTTTTCAAATGAATTTAGAATCACTTTGTCAAACTTTCTCTACCCCACTCCCAGCTGGAAAAAAAAAGGAAAACCTGGTGGGCTCTTTTTTGGGACAGATACATCCTTTTGAATCCATTCAGTCCTCTCGAACTGCCATCCTTGTTGTGTTCTATTTTGCCTTATTTTGCAATAATTTCAAGCCCACAGAAAGGTCCCAAGAACAAGAACTGTTGCCTTAAGCCAGTCCCCGACCGGTCACACTAGAGCGCCCTCACTGCCTCCCTCTAGACAAAAAGACTGTCTTTTCCTGACATGGTGACCTGTTGCCGCTAAGTGTTCTAGACCACCGTGCACCTCCCAGGACCGTGCTCCGTGACCACACACAGCTCCTCTGGTCGGGAAGCCCTCGCTGACTCAGCCGCAGACCACAGGCACGTCCCCCGCTGCCCACCGCGGCCCTTTCCTTTCTGGCCCAGGAGTTTGTGCTGCACCTCCGTGACCATCCGTCTCCAGCTGGGGCCGTTCCTTGGTCTTCTCTGTCTCTCATGACCTCGACAGTCTAAAAGGGTACAGACCTCTCTTTCTGAAGGGTGACCTCAGCCTGGGTCCGCCCGATGCTTCCTCATGGCCAGCCTCAGGCCGTGCGTTCCCAGCAGGAAGGCCCCCCAAATGGTGCCGTGCCCTTCCGGGTGGGTCCCACCTCTCCACTAGGGATGTGGACCATGACCCGGTCACGGTGGGTCTGCCTGGTCTCTCTGCACAGGCTGTGTCCCCTTGTGCTTGATCCCTGCTCTGTGGGAGGTTCTCGAGGGTGTGTCCAGATCTTGATGCCTCAGCCTCGGCCTCTAGGGGCTACTCTCCCCTGAACCAGCCACCACAGTCGGGGTGGCCCATGGCAGTTGTTTACTTGCATCGTTTCCTCTACATTTATGAATTGAATTAAAGGGAGAGTTTCCCTTCTCCCCCACTGAGGTGTTCGTTTGTTCGTTTATGTTAGGACAGAGTCAAGGAGTCACAGTGCCTTGTTGGGTTGTAATAAATTCCCTCGTTGATGTTGCTCACGTGGTCCAGGATTCTGCCTTCAGACACACTCTTCTGTCCTTTAGATGTGTGGCTTCACGCTCTGAGTGGCCTTCACTCTCTGGCACGGGTGTTCCGGCCCCAGCCCTGGAATCAGCCGCGTCTCCACTCTGTTCTGTTTACTGCAGAGTGGCGCTTAGAAACCAAGATCTGGGCGCCGGGCGTGCTTGCTGCTGCTGGGGTGTCAGTGTTTTGTGCACATTTACGTGTGTGAGTTTCCGCACACTCACGCGTACGTGTGTCTGAGCACATGAGGTCCACATGGGTTCCCCGGGTTCCGGCGCTAGGGTTCTTGCAGCTGCTCCACGTGTGGAGTTCCCTCCTCAGCAGGCCTGGCTCCCTTGTCCTCCACGTGCTACACCCACACCTGCTCAGTTACTGACCTTTTGTGCTCAGTGTAAAGCGCCCTCACCGCTGCTCTGGCCGCTTCCCCGTCCCGGGCTGCACCACCCACTCCCTGCGGCCCCTCCGGCAGGAGGGCAGGAGGGCGCTCCCCCTCGTGCTGTGTGCTCGGTGACCCCAGGCTGACGGGGAGCACAGGAAGCCCAGCACCACACGGCTGGGGGCCGCGTCCCCCTGCCTCCTGGCTTTGGCTCCCTCTCCTTGGATCAGGTGGCGCCAGGGTCTTGCTGGACTCTGGGGACCGGAGGCGACTCTGATGCTGCTGAGAGTCAGCTGTGGTTCAGAGCATAGATGGGGTGAGGAGGGGGCTGACCGTCCCGGTGCTTACTGCATGGAGACTCCGGCCCCTCCCCGCCCTCGGCGACGTGTGAGGTGCATGGATGGGTGATGCCCTGAGGCCCTTTGCACCTCCTGTGTTGGTGACAGTGGACGGGGGTGTGGCCCACAGAGTGAATCAGCCCCAGCGTCCAGGGACACCCTTCAGAACACCCCGGGTCAGCCAGGAAAAGGCCCCTGCGGTTTCCAAATGTGCTGGGAAACCGTAGGGGGGGGGACGGACCTGCGAAGACCCCACCGCGCCAGCTCTGCACTAATCTGTTTCTTCACTGAGATTATGTGTCAGGTTTCAGCTGAGGACACGTTTCTGCAGGCTGAGGCGGGGAAGCTGTGTGGCGGGTGGAGGGTTCGGGTCTGCTGGGCCGGCGGCAGGCAGGGCTTCGGGAAGGGTCTGAGTCAGTGGATGCAGGGGCCGGGTGGGAGGAGGCCCCGGGGAGGCAGTTCCTGTGACGACAGGAGGCCTGTGCGGGCTGGACGCAAGGGCCGGGCAGGACCAGGGGTCGGGGGTGCCCAGGGGCTCCAGGCTTCGGCTTCGGTCCCATCACAGAGGGGACGAGGGACAGCCCAGCCTCAGAGTCACTGCAGGGAAGGCCCGGGGAGGAGCAGCTGTGCCTGCTCACGTCATCAGGGGTATTTCTGCCTGAGTCTCATCCGACGGCATCGGGGGTTAGTTCCTGCCTCTGTCCCTGTGTCCCCTGTCACCAGAGCACACCACGCCACACCACAAACCTCTTTGGAGGCTGGGAAATGCTGGCCGTCCTGCACTGAGGCTTATGCTGTCCGCCGACCCAACTCTGCCGCGTGTGGAGGGCTGCGTGGTCCGGCCCAGCCCAGAGGGAAGCTCCTTGGTTTGTTGGTTTCCAGTCGACACTGAGCTCCTGGCTGCTGCGAGGGTCCCACTCCTGGGGCTGGGCACGGGGAGGCTCCCCCAGGAAGTGGAGTCCGTCCAGAGGCAGCTGGAGAGCAGGCCCAGGGCCCACCCACAGGCCACAGAGGTAACAGGCTGGACCAGGCAGACATCTGGATGGTCGGGGTGATGGTCTCCCTGGGCTGGGTCATCTGCTGAGCTCAGCGTCGGCGGGGACCCTGGACACAGAGGTAGTAAGCTGGTCCCTGCCCGCGGGGCACTCCCAGTCCAATGGGGCCACTCCGCGCAGGTTTGGCCCCAGCTGCCGGGCGCCCTTGTAGGTGTGAGCCATGCCAGCCCCTCGTGGGTGAGCAGAGGTGACACATCGATCGGGGACACTTAGCTCCAGTCAGAGGGGACGGGAGGACGGAGGCTGGCAGCGAGTGCACGCAGGACCTCGGCCCATACGGTGCCTGTGATGGCAGCCTGCCACCGGGACACCAGCCAGCATCCCCCCGGCAGTGGCCCTGTGCAGTGCCTTGCAGGGCGGGCACATCCCGGGGGCTTGGGAGCCAAGGAGCAGCCTGGGGAGTCGCCCCTGCCGTGTCACACCCGTCACGGGAGAAGCCTCAGTGTGGCCTCGGCCGCTCCGTGTACGGTGGACCGACAGGCAGGCGTGGACAGGCAGGAGGCCTGAGCCAGTGTCTGTGGCACCGTGCTCTTCCTGGGGCCACGGCTCTGCAGCACAGGGCCGGGGGCCAGGGTCCCTGTGGGGTCTGGGCCTCGGTGAAAACTTACATAAGAGCAGGAGGTGCCGGCCCGTCCCTGGGCAGCAGGCAAGCAGCCGGGCCTGCACGGGGAGGAGGGGGCACAGCAGGGCTTGGAGAGGCCCCCCAGGTGTGTCACAAGGAGGTGGGGGAGGCAGACTAGGGGGGACACCCGCCAGCAGGTGCCGCTGCCCAGGAGACAGGGAGGCCTCGGGGAAAGGAAAGAAGAGGATGCCGGCAACGGGGTCCTGGGGGTCCTCAGGCGCTGCTGCTGCCGCTCCCTCCCCCTCCCCTGGAGCCTCCACCCCCCCGGCCGCTGAGGGACCGTGGGGAACGGCTGTGCGGCCCCAGTGGTCCTAGTGTGGCCCTCTGCGGACCCCCAAGACCCCCGCGACCCACGCCTCCTTGGGCTGCGTCCACCCCACATGTCTGGTGAATCGGGAGGCTCCTCGGGGCGGGGGGAACGTGTGCTTCCCCTGCGGCTTTTCCACAAAGGCCCAAAGCCAGGAGTGGCCTCCCTGTTCCGTGCACGTGTGCACATGTGCACGTGTGCGTGCAGTGACAGTCCCAGGGGGGAATCCTGTCACTGGCTAAGCAGCCGTGGGGGCCAGTTTGCGCTGCGTTCCCTCGGGAGCAGAGCTCTGCTAGGCCTGGGCTCCCAGAATAGCTGCCCCCCCGGGGGGGCCCCGTGTGGCCTGTGGCGACGGCATGTCTCTGGGCCCCACCCGCCCGGCTGAGGGGCACGTGGTCGGCAGCGGCCAGCGAAGCGGGTCCTCAGCGAGCAGCTGGTCTCGTGGGCCCCTGGGCCCTGGCTGGGCAGCCGCGGAGCCTGCCCCGCAGCTCAGCTGGTCCTGACAGAGATGGATGTGCAGCTCCGGGGAGCCCGCGCACCTCGCCCCCGAGCCGTGATAGAAAGCTGCCCTGTGCATTCACCCCCGCCAGCGCGTCTCTGAAATGAAGTGTCCGGGGGATGTCTGATGGCCCAGCTCCACACCAGCGGTGGTGATGGGAGAAGGCGGGGGTGATGAGATGTCGGTCAGTGACGCAGAGCCCACAGAGGGACGTGCGTGACGTCGCACTCGGGCCCGTGCACAGCCGGGCTTGTGTGAGCTCGGAGGGGGCCCGGCCCCACGCTGGCATGGCCCCCTCTGTGGCCGCGCGGGCCGGTGTCGGCCCTTCCAGTTGGCAAACTTCTGGCTCCCCTGGGAGCCTGAATCCCATGTGTCTTTTGCTTCTTTTCTGTACCCTTGGTTCTTTCTTCCTTGGAATTTTGGGGGAATTTTTCAAACTTGGCATGGAGCTGAATGGACACAGCGTGGCCCTGGAGCCAGATAACCGGGCTCTTATGCTGCCTCTGTCTCTCGCTGTGTGGCCTTGGGCAAGTCACCTAACCCGTCTGACACTGTTGTCCCCACCTGCAGGATGGTCTGCTGTGCTGGGTTAGGACCTGGCAGGGGCTGGTCCTCAGAATGACCTGGCCCTCAGGCCTGGCCTGAGATGCAACCTGGGACAAGAGGCCTCCCACCTGAGCCATTTACCGCAGAGCCTCTGTCACGCAAGATGCGTGTTTCTGTCTGTCAGAAGGTGACTGGTGAGCCGTCTGCCTCCCACTAACTTCTGCCCAGTCGGCACTCGGCGCTTTCCTGCGTGGCCGGCTGCCTGTTTCCCGGGGCTGCTGTGACCCACAGCCGGTTCTCTCTGAAGCTGAGGGCTCCCGGGCATTTGTCTAGCTTCTGGTGTTGCCGGGAGGCTTGGCATCCTTGGCCTGTAGGCGCATCACTGCAGCCTCTGCCTCCGGCATCGCGTGGCTTCTCCTCTGGTCTGTGTCCGTGGTCAGTGTCTCTCCTCCTCTTAGGAGGACACCAGCCACGTTGGATCAGGGGCCTCCCTGCCCAACCGTGACCCCATGCTGACTAACGGTACCTGCCAGGACCCCATCTCCAATCCAGGTCACATGCTGAGGCTCCAGGAAGGGCGTGTTTTGGGGGAGGCACCCCTACCCGCTGGCCTTCATGTGCGCGGTGGGTTCCCAGGGCCTTGGCTCCACACCTTGCCGCAGACGTGCCTTCCGGGCCGGAACAGCCAAGCGTCTCAGCTTTGCCACAGGAGAGCTGAGAGCAGTTCCCAGCCGCAGACCATGAACTTCAGACGGCGTGAGGGTCCGGTTCCCTGGGGCCGGGGCCGTGGCCGTGTCTTCCCTGCAGGGGTGTGGTTTCAGCCCCGTCCCTTGCACTGGGCTCCCCCACCCGCCATGCGGACCCCCCGTCCCCGGGGGTAAGGAGGGCAGAGCCGGGGGCGAAGGGGCGACGCTGGGGGCTGCAGAGGGCAGGTCCCTCCCCAGCGGCTTCGGTGGCCTTGCTGTGTGACTCGGTGAACGATGGGTGAGCATGTGCGGTTGCTGTTTCACAGAGCTGTGTGCCCCTCCGTCCTGGTGCCCTCGCGGCAGGGTGGCAGGGTGGTCCTCCAGGCCACGCCCATCATGGACTCCCCCGCAGCTCCGAGCCGACCTGCGCCCTGCGCCCTTGTGGGGACAGACTGGCCGCAGACAGGGGACCTCCCGAGTTCAGGAGGGGGAGAGCAGGGCCGGAGAGAAGGGACAGACGCGGACAGGAGGAACTGCTTAGCACAGGGTCCAGCGAGCTGTAATCACCGCAGAAATGGGTTTGTTAACCTCCTTGGAGTTGCAGAAACCCATGGGCTGCTTTACGTTCTAGGGCAATGAGTGCTCACCGTGGAGAGGGTGGGCTATGGGGATGTTGGGGACAATGTGCCCAGCGTACGAGGTGCAGGAGGATGAGGGTGTCGGGTCCCTGTGGGCACCCACTGGGCCGCTCGTCTCGCAGTGACCACACTGGCCGTGAGTCTGGCGCAGAACTGTGGGAATAGCGGAGGCCCCACGTGGGGCTCGGGGGCATGCGTGGAGGGAGAGCGCTAGCGGAGCGGAGTCAGGACGGGGCCTCCAGCCTCCAGGGACAGGCGGGCTGCGATGGGCCCCTGAGCAGGAAGAACCCGTGGGGCTGGACCGGGGGGTGAGAGCAGAGCCCCTGGCAGAGCTTCTGGGAGAGGAGAGCGGGCTGGGGTGGGAGGGCCATGAGCAGAAGTGGTTTGGGTTTGCGATCCTCTTAGACGCTCCAGAGATGAGTGTGTCTTCAGTAGAGAGTGGAATAGCGGAGGTACGAGAGAGAAGGGCCACTGGGACAGACCACCCCGGTGCCGGGGGAGAGAAGGGGCGGCTGATGGGGGTGCCCTTGGCCCTGCAGAAGGACCCCTCCTCTAGGTAGGAGGCAGGGGTAGTGAGGCTGGGATGCCAGGGAGGGGTGTCTGTGCCCTTAGGGTGCTGGTGGCCCTTGGGGGGCAGGGGGACGAGGAAACAGGCCCCAGACTGTGTGGGGAGTGGCACAAAGAGCTCGGGAGAGCTGGGCCCCAAAGGCCTGAGCACCAGAGGGGGAGGGGTCCCTTCTGGAAGGGTCACTGTGGCCTGGGGGCGGCCGCTCTGCAAACCACCCAGAGCTGCAGCCAGCAGGGGGTGCAGAGGAGGCAGAACACAGGCGGTGGGGGGGGGGGGTGGTTTGGCCTCCGCAGACCTGAGCCAGCGGCCGAGAGGAGCGAGCGAGCGTCTGCGGGGACTGAAGGCCTCAGGGAGGAGGGGTGCAGGAGGGGGATGCAGCAGGATGAGCAGTGGCCTCTAGAGCCCCCCAGGTGGGGTGGGTGAGGCCCAGGGAGAGAGAGGGCGACCGCCTGCTGTTGGGGAGTTGCAGTGGATACATCTGCGGTTTTCAGTTAGATTGCAGAGAAGCAGGAACGTTATAGGTAGGAGGTAAGAGGGAGGCATCTAGAGTGACTCCCGGTTTCTGACCAGGTAGGTCACTGGAGTGACAGGGACTCCACTCACCAAGATGGAAACCAGGCGGGAAGTGGGTTCCCTGGCGCTTGATGTGAATGTGCTGAGGAATTGGCGGGTTGGGGGTGACATGCTAGGCTGGAAGGCTCCAGGGACCGGGGAGGGTTCCAAGCGTTGGAGTTTGGGGGGTGTGTTGTTGGGACGACTGGGGTTCGCCCTGTGGGAGAAGTTTAGGGTGTTTGGGGCAAAGGAAAGGGAGGAGGGCCCTCTGTGCCCACGCAGGTGGGGAGGGCCGGGCTCCCAGCACGGGGTGCCTGTCAGTGAGAGCGACATGGCTGGTCTCCCGAAGCTGGCAGGGGCAGCGGGCGGCGGTCTGGAGCACCCAGGGCAGCTCTTCTCTCCGCCTGGTTGGTGGGCAGTGTTGGTTCCTGGATGGAGGGAGGAGAGGGCTGATTCCTGGCTCGTGGGAGCCTTTTATCACAACCCTCCTTCTGGAAGCGTGTCACTTCCACCAGCGGGTAGAGCTCAGTTCACAGGTGGCACTGGGGTCATGGTTTCCATCCCCAGAGGTGGCCACGGTGCCGAGGCCAGCTGGCCTGTGTGAGACCCTCACTCCCCACAGCGCCTGGTGGTCTCTGCGCCTGTCACTGTGCAGCCCTGAGGGCCGTCGGGGAGGCGGGCTGGAAGCCGGGTCCCTGAGTACCTGTGACACTGCCAGCTGGCAGCTGTGTGGGTGTTGAAAACTGACCCCACAGGCCAATCCTGGACTGTTGTGCTCAATGGGCCCTCCTCGCCCCCTGACCCTGAACTCACAGCAGGATGTGGCAAAGCCCCCAAAACCTGTGTGCCCCCCCACTGGCCCACAGGGCACCTGCTTGGGGTCTCTTGGCTCCTTGGAGAAGGGACACCACGATGGGTGCCTTAAGATTCCTGGGAAAGGAGCACCACCCGGGCCTGGGTGAGCCATGAGCTGTGAAGCACAGGTCCAACGGGGCCCATCGTCCAGCCCACACCTGGGCCCAGCCCCAAAGCCTCCTGTCGTCGCTCTCGTCTGCCACATGCCTGCCCCGCTCTCCGCCCGCCCCACCCGCCCTGCCCCCCTCACTCTGCAGGCTCCTGTCTGGCGTCTCAGCCCCTCGTGCAGAGGAGGCGAGTCTGGCAAGCAAGGGGAGCTGACCTCTGAGGGGGCCAGCTTTCACTCCCCAGAGCCTCCCAGATGGGAATCATAACGTGTCCCTCAGCTTGGGGGGCAGGGCTTCTCTCCCTCCCTGGAGAGGTCACTGCCCTGGGTACCTTCCCTGTGTGTCCAAGCAGCCTATAAAGCCTGAGCCGTTCTGCATGCAGTGGGCAGGCTCGCCGCGGCCCCAGCTGTGTGACCCAGCCTCGCCTGCTCCCTGCCCCACGCCATTCACGGCCCATTTGCAGGCAGACAGGTGAAATTTCTTGTGATTGACGTTTCCCTGACACCCTGTCTCCTCGTGTTGTGGCTGACAAACGCCAGTGCAGAGAGGCGTCCGCAGGCCCACGGGTGACCCTGGGGTGGGGGGCTGGGTTCTGCTCGGCCCCTCCCTCTGCTTCTGAACTGGGAGCCCCCTGGGTGCTCTGCGAGGTTCACCCTCAGAACGCACGGGGACCCTGGTCCAGGGACCTGAAGACAGGAGGTGGGGGGCAGAGTTAAGAAGCCGCGGCTCTGCCCAGTTACAGCCAGCGGGGGAGTCGCTTCTGCTGTCGGTCTGGAGAGGGTGCGGCTCCAGGACGAGCCCCATACCACGGGCCAGGCTGCCGGCCGTCCTGCCCCCGGACGCCTCTTTCCATGAGACCTGCGGCTCCGACAGCTCTGCTGACCGCACCCTCAAGGGCCACGGGTGGGGAGCTGTCCGTCAGGAGCGGGGCTGGATGGGAGCTGCTGCTCCAGGGGCCGCAGGGCCAGGGGAGCAGGAGGCCTGTGTGGGAGGAAGGCTGGCGGGTGCCAGGACGGAGCCTGAAAGGTGGGGCCTCGGGGGCTCCCTGCCAAGGGCAGGTGGGGACGGAGGAGCCCAGAGGGAAGTGCAGAGGGAGCTGTTTCCAGGCGAGGGCAGCAGAGCGGAGATGCCCGTCCGGAGGCATTTAGAAGGCCCACCATTGGATGTGTCCGTGTCAGAACCGTTGGACGTGTCCGTGTCAGAAAGGTCTTGAACGCGGAGGGAGGGGTATCCTGCAAGCACTGGGCAGCCACGCGGTCACCCCACTACAGTGGCAGACGGAACCCAGTGAAGGGACCCCAGGGCCCGGGAGGAGAGGGTGAGCCCGGGAGCCCGTCTGTTCTCCCGTGCGAAGGTCAGCGCCGAGGAGAGACACGTGTCCTCCTCAGGTAGGAAGCCTCTGAGCCCGTGTGCGCTGTGCAGACAGGAGCAGGGCCGTGTGGGGCTGTAGGGCCGCTGCATCCCCTGGATGCGCCCTCAGGACCCAGTGGAATCCCAGGTGGTGGGCAGGGCCTTCTGGGGAAAGGGGGCCATTTCTCCCACCACAGCCTTGACCTTCGGAGCTGTGGACCTCAGTGCAGGCGTGGCGGCTGCTCCCCACCCCACCTACTGCCTGGTCAGCTTGTAAACCATCAGTTCCGTCCAAGCTACGGATCTTAGCTGATCACGGTCACTCCCTCGTCAGGGATTGTCTGGGCGTGGGGGCCGGCAGTGGGAAGGGAGGGGGCTGCAGTGTGTGGTCAGCAGGCCTGAGGACCAAGCCCACACGCGGGGCCTGGGGGCCCGTGGGCATCGCTGCCGGGATGGTGGCGCTGGGCATGTCAGCCGCAGATGGGTAACAAGAGCCGCTGAGCCCTCCGTTCCTGGTCTTCACGGGTGGATGTGGAAGGTTGAGTTGTGTTAAAACCAGCGTTCCAGCCCAGCACCTGCTGCAAGGCTGGACTTCTGAAACCAGATCCGGGGCCGGGGAGCTGTCGACCTGCAGGCCCTGGGTGACAGGAGCAGGGGTCCTTCCACTGCCGAGGCCTCCGTGGCGCCCGAGCTTGGGAGGGCAACACGGGGCCCAGGCTTAGCCGTGGCTCCGACATTCCTGGTGGACCTGCCAGAAACCATGGAAACCCCGTGAGTGTGTGTCCCGGAGCCCCTGCATCCTAGTGTGGGACCTGGGCCGGCCACCTGCCTCCTCGTCCTCTGCTGCCTGGTTTGGGGTCGGGGCGGGCGGTGAGAGACGGCAACCCCGCCTGGAGCCGCGGGGAGCAGGGGCCTGAACCCGTGAACACAGGAGCTCGGGGGCGTGAGTGCATGTGTGTGTATATATGTGCACGTGTGTGAGTGAGGGTACAGCTGTGTGCACAGGTGTGTGTGCGTGCACACGTGTGTGCATGCCTGTGATTGTGAGAGGGTGCGTGTACAGGGGAGCATGTGTGAGGTCCGGAGAGAGGGGAGGGCGGGAGCGGCAGCGGGCGAGGTATCAGGAGGAAGACCCCGGTGACCGACTTGAGAATAAGCTTTATTTCCCTTTTTCATCTTTGTTTCATATTTTTAAAAAGAGAACATAAAATCATTCTTCAAATGAATACGTTTAGAGTCTAGTTTTAGGTTCTAAACCTACCTTGATAAACAAAGAAAGAAAAAATAGTAAATTCCTCTAAAATGCTGCAGTGATATTCTCTAGGAAGTGAGTCTGAACACCTTAGTTTTTTTAAAAACATTTTGTGTTTTTCCAGTTTTCCTCATTGTGCATGTATTAGTTTTGAAATCAGAAAAACAGCTTTGGGGGAGACGATGGTGGCCCACACCTGGGGTGGGAGGCGCCCTGGAGGCCTTGGGTGGGCGGGGTCCCTCGAGGGCCACCTCGGCCCCTCTCTGGTGGGTGACCGGACGCCGCGGCCCCCATGCCTCGCCCGTGGCACTGCCCCAGACTGCCTCCTCCTCTCCGCAGGCCCCGCAGGGTGGAGCCCGTGTGCTCGGGGCTGCAGGCCCAGATCCTGCGCTGCTACCGCGAGCACCTGCAGGAGGTGCTGCTGTGTGCAGACCTGGTCAAGGCCTACAAGCACTGCGTTGGCTCAGCGCACAAGGTAGGCGTCAGCTACGGCGTCCCGCCCGCCCTGAGCTCCGCGGCGGTGGGCGGGGAGGGGGGTCTGTGGGCGCCGCTAGGCCAGGTCCAAGAGCAGCACTGGGTGAAGTCAGGCCCTGTTGTCCAGGGTGGCCACCAGTCCTGACCTCTGGGCAGTGGGGGGTGGAGAGGCCAGGGTGCAGGGTAGGGGTCGTGGAAAGGGCCGGGCTGCCCTGTGGAAGGGGGAGAGCTGCGGGGGCAGAGGGCAGCCACTCCTGTGCCGGCCTGACGGGGCCCGGCCTTTGGTGAGTGGAGGTGTGGTCATGGTGGTCCGGGTGCCACGTGCTCCCCAGCCCCATGTTGGGGGCACTGCAGGCTGTCCTAGAGTCCCTGCCCTGAGGCGTGGACCTCCTTCCTGACCCTCCCTGCCAGCTCCCCAAGGTCCCAGGCCCCGCCAGTCTCACCTCAGGAGCCTCCGGCTTTAAAGCGGCCCTAAGAGCACTTTTGCTCCTGGCAGCTGCCAGGCAGTAGGGAGGGAGCAGGTCAAAGACACAAGGCTCCTCCGCAGGGCTGCCGGGCGAGCTCCAGCCCCGAGAGGTGCTGTGTCCCACGGGCCAGCGCCTGGGTGTGAGGGCTCTCCAGGCGGTTTCACTCTGAGCTGAGAAGAGAACAGAGGGGAGACCTCGAGGGGCAAAGGAGAGCTGGGTCTCCGGGCCAAGACCGTGTGCACAGGGTGCAGGGGGTAGGCCGGCGGGAGGCCACGGGCACGTGCTGCGTGGGCACCGGGCACGGAGGTGAGGAGGCCGCGTCCAGGCCTGGGGGCCCACAGGGTAGGACCCTCTCCATGAAACGGACCCTCGTGGAGCAGACCCTGGGGGACACGCACCCTCCTGGTGGACCTGAACTCTGTTCTCCTTTGTAGGGTTGACGCAGGCCCCCTCCGGGCCTGGCAGTGACTTGGAGCCTGAAGAGGGGACCCGTTGTGGGACCGCAGTCCAGAGACCGCAGGCGCCGGCCCCCCTGCTGGCACCCCCGATGCCCCCGTGCTACAGAAGTGGCGTGTGTGCCCCTGTCCGCAGACAAATAAAGCAGGCGTCCTCGTCCTCGGTACCGTCTGGGCTGCCAGGCGGGTCTGCTGCGGCCTCCGTGCCCGGAGCGCAGCCCCAGGTCAAGCTGGAGGACGGGCACCCGCCAGCGCCAGTGGGGCGGGCGGGGGCGGGCCTAGCCGTGCCCAGAGAAGGCGGAGGTGCGCGAGGGGAGCCGCTCCTCATCGGGACGCAGCAGGGGAGCGGGCCAGCTTCCTGACAGGCTGAGCTTGAGTCCAGCGCCGGGTGGAGGGCTCCTGGGCAGCCAGAGGCTGGAAGAGTGGGAGCCCAGATGAGGGCTGGGGGCAGGGCACAGACTGTGCACAGCTGGGCTTTTGCAGAGAGTAAAGCTGGGGCGCAGGGCTGGGGGTGGCTGCCAGGCCGGGAGGAGGTGCTCCTGAGGGACCAGCACAGCTCAGTCCCTTTGAGGGGTGTCGCCCTGGCCTCGGGGGGAGGTGGGCTCAAGTGGACAGCCTTGCAGACAGCTGGGGGCATGAGTGACCCTCAGGGGGTCCGGGGGTGGGTCCGGGGACAGACCAGGCCAAGCCTTAGGCGCTGGAACTGGCAGGACTGGACTTCACTGGGCAAGGGGAGGACCGGGTGGTTTCTGGATGTTTGGCTTGGGTGCTGGTGATTCCGCAGACTGAGCATGGGATGCGGGCCGAGAAGGGCAGGTGACGGCTGGGCTGGGCTGAGCTCTGCTCGGTCGGCGCCCACCTGCCAGTCCTTGACCCTCGGCAGGACCCCCGCTGAGGCGTCCTGACCGCACGGCTGCACCTGCCAGCCCAGCGCTGTGTGGGCAGCAGGAGGGGGATGCTCGGCTGGTGAGCTTGATTTCCTGCCGCAGTTCTCTGGAGCCCAGGCCCTCTGGAGCTGAGAGCCGGCGGTCCTGATGCCGGCTTTGCAGCCCCGGCTCATCCCGCAGTTCTCACATGTGGAGCTGGAGGTCCTGGAGGTCCGCGGGGCTTGTCGGTGTCCGGGGGGCTGGGCAAGCTGCCCCCGCAGCCATGTCAGCCCAGCTGCATGTTGGCCAAGGAGATGCCCACCAAGAGGTCCTGGTCAGCTTCCCCAGCACACCGGGGAACAGTCAGAAACACACAGCAGCCCGGTAGGTGGCAGGGCGCCCAGCAAGGGGCCCTCTGCGAGGTCGGCTCAGTGGGGTCCCAGGTCACCGGCTCATTGACCCTACATGACATCAGAGCCACCCTTCAGCCAGAAACTGCCGAGGCCCTTCTGAAACTCCGTCAGAAGCCTGTGGTGTCCAGGGCCGCGTCCAGCTTCCTAGTCTCAGACCCTGTTCTCCCACCCAGGAGGCAGCCTCAGAGTGCCTGCGTGTGCACCGGTTTGTCTGCACCTGGCCACCTGTGCCTGTGTGTGTGTAGGTCCCCGTGTGTGAGCAGACGTGTGCACTTGCGCCCGTGTCTCTCACAGGCAGCCAGCTGTGCTGTCCACCTGCTCATGCCCCTGGCTCCCTCCTGGACCTCAGCTCGTTCCCCGGACTCCCCTGGCACCAGAGCCAAGCTTCCATGGGCTGAGCGCCACCCTCCCCTACTGTGGCCGTAGGGCTGTGTGTCCGAGTGTCACTTTGGTGGGGGGTTGCGTGTGCTCAGGGTGCGGGCTCTGTGTGCACGTGCGTGGGCCTTTGTGCACGATGTGCCTGCGTGTGGGCCCGCGGCTCCAGCCCCTGCATGTGGCCATACGTGGCAGGAAGTGGGGCCTGAGAGAGTCTGGCACAGGTGAGGCTTGTGTCCAGAGGGTGTGGACCTCGCGGCAGGCATTCTGGGCCCAGGCCCCGGCTGTGTGCCTCCTGGGGAGTTAGGCCCCAGCTGTGTGCCTCCTGGGGAGTTAGGCCCCGGCTGTGTGCCTCCTGGGGAGTTAGGCCCCGGCTGTGTGCCTCTTGGGGAGTTAGGCCCCGGCTGTGTGCCTCTTGGGGAGTTAGGCCCCGGCTGTGTGCCTCTTGGGGAGTTAGGCCCCGGCTGTGTGCCTCTTGGGGAGTTAGGCCCACCCTACTCTGTGGCTGGGGATTAAATGTCCTGACGTTGGCTGTGACATCCAGGGTCCAGCCAGGAGCCAGAAAGCACTGATTATTTAAACAGAGGAGTTGAGTCCAGGCTGTTGGCCCCAGAAGAGGTGGAGTCGCTGAAACCTCGGATGGGATGCTGTGATAACCCAGAACTTAGCAGTAGCCTGAAGCTCCTGTCACCCAGGGCTGGAGGGACAAAGGGAGGGCGCAGGTCACCCAGTGGAAGCTGGCTCAGGGAGCTGGAACCACACGGGACGTGGCCGCTGCCCATGGCTCCCCCTCCTCCCGCCCTGCAGCCTTCACAGGCACTTCTCCTGGGGTCGTGTGACAGGCATGGTCAGTGCTCAGCAAGTGTGAGAACGGAGGGCCCGCCACCCAGAGCCCTCAGGCCACCTGCCAGCGTCCGGCCTTTGGCCCGAGTCCGCTCCCTCTGGGAAGTCGCTATGCTCAGGAGCCACCTGGCCAGAGTCACACTCGAGGGCCAGAGCTGCATCCAGCGACTGCCTGGGGGAGCGGGCACAGAGGCCGGGCTGCCGCGCCGCATCCCAGAGCAGCCCAGCTGCGCCTCCGCCCTCCCCTCCCTCCCTTATGGGCAAGTGCCGACCCCAAGGTCAGTCCCTCATGGAAGTCCTGCAGGCTCCTCTCTGCCTGGGAGCCCCAAGGAGCTGACCCTGCCATCCTCACCACGTCTCGGGTGCTGGGAATCAACGTCGACACCTGGTCCATGCCCCAAGCCTTGGTGCAGCAGGAGAGCCGACCTTGGACGTCAGTTGGTGAGGCCCTCGGGAGAGGCCTGGGCAGTGGCCGGAGGGGGCTCCTCTGGGGAGTTGGGCCCCACTGGGTTTATCATAGTGTCAGTGACATCGGCAACACACTGGAAATAACCAAGTGCCAAGCAGCAGAGGACGTGTTAAATAAAACATGCTCCGCCCACCAGCTCTGTGGCCACTGACAATGGCGATTCAGCCTGGGGCGTGAGTCCGTTTCAAAACTAAGTCGTGGAAGCCGCGTGAGCCCGCTGTTTGGGGGAAGAAACACCACCTGTACACACGTGGAAACATAAGGAGCAAGGCCAGGGGTGCCCACCAAGACGTTTCCTCGCTTTCCTCTGGGGTTTCGGATTATGGTGTGTTTTGTTAGGGTTTTTATAGTTAACTCTATTTTCTGTTGTTCCACACTGACCAGAACGTTTTTCTAATACCACCGCCCCCCGCCCTGCCCCGCCGGCCGTCGGGCCCAGGGGCGACCCCTCAGCAGACCCTGGATCTCCCTGAGCAAAGAGCTTCCCACCTGCTAAGCGGGCAGTGGGGGTGTGAAGCCTGCTGAAGGGACGTGGGGAGACCAGGCAGGGTCCAGGGTATGCCGGGGTTGGGGGGCCGGGGAACCGAGGGGGCAGGAGGGGTCTTGAAGCTACTCAGACGAGCATGGGCAGCGAACGTCCACTCTGGCAGTCATGGCCCTGGCACGGGAGGTGCAGCGCTGAGCAGACGGGAGACCCTCTCCCGGGGGCCTGGAGGTCGCTGGGGAGACGGAGCGGACGAAATCCAGGCTAGAGGGTGTCACACAGTGGAGAAGACGTGGGGCTGGGGGGCCAGGAGTGAGGGCTGCCTGCACCCAGACCAGGAGCTCCGTGCGGCCCCGGCCCTGGAACCAGCCCTGCTGAGTCCAGGTTGCGCTTAAGCAAGACACTTCTGCTTCGTACCTGACAACCTGCCTCATTAAATTTAATGGGCTGGTTGTTCCCGTTAAATAAACATCAACTAATTAGGAAAAACATATTTGCTGAGGTTTGGCTATGGGACGGATAAACCAATTACATGGTTATTCAGCCTCAAAACACACGCGGCCATGAGGAGGGTGCAGACCACAGCAGGGAGGGCTGGCGGAGCTCTGGGACTCGGAGGCTCCCCACTGCAACCCACCTCCTCCCCAGGGCTTGGTGGGCCCCCAGAACATCACCCTGGAATGACACTCCAGGCTCCTGGAGCGCAGGAGTCCGGGCAGGGTGGACCCAGACGGGCGCCGACTCCTGCCCTGCACGAGCCAGGACCCTGCAGCACGAGGGACAAACCCCTACTCAACTTGACAAGCAAGAAGAGTGCTGGCTTGTGTGACAGAAAAGTCCAGAAGGAGGTTTCAGGCATAGCTGGATCAAGGAGCCTAGACACAGGTGTCAGGATCCAGCCACTCCTTCCACCTCAGCCCTGCTCTCCGCCTTCATCCTTGGGCTCCATGAAGGGCCCAGGGACTCTCGCCTTACAAAGAGTTTCTCTTTCCCTCTATGTCCAGCTTGGGGGTTATGGGCAGACAACAAACCGCCCTAGAGCTGACACAGTCATGTCAGAAACCTCTTGGGGAGCCCAGGAAACATGAAAAAGTGCTCCACAGCCTTATGATTCATCACGGAATTGCAGAGAAATACCCATGCAATGGCTGGAGTTGGAGGCCATACAGCGCAGCTGTGGGTGCTTCTGCTGGGTCGACACCCCGAGATGAGTGCGTATGTCACCTTGAAGGCAATGTAGCGTTGTTGGCACGGCAGCAGCCTCGGCGTTGGAACCACCCAGATGTCCAGGGCCAGCGATGGGTACACTGAGGTCCGTTCTTCCACGAAGCGCTGCTGGCAACAGAGAAGCACAAACCGGAGCTCCCGGAACTACCTGGACGCACCTTAGGCATCTTGTCAGCAAGAGAAGCCGGGCGGAGAGGTCTTCCCACCTGACCCTGGCAACTCGCAGCCACGTCTCTGTGGCCAGGGCCTGGGTGCAGCCCAGCAGGTCCCCTGCTCAGCGTCCCACAAGGCTGCCGTCAGGCTGTGGCCAGGTGGGCTCCCCTCCCTCAGCAGGGCCAGTGGCGGAGCCTCTTGGAGACCTACAGGAGTCCAGCAGGATCCTCCACCTCTGCTGTCCTATCAGAGTTACACAGCAGAGTGACTCACGGGGCACCTGGCGTGTCTGCCTCGGAACTGGATGCTTCCACTTGTGTGACCTCCAAGCGGGAGAGGGAGGGGTCCTGAGGCCGCCCTTGTGGGACAGCCTCCAAACCCTGTTAGTGAGAAAAGAAGACGTGCAAAGGTGGTTCAGAGCAGGTGTACAGGTGCATCTTTCAGCAGACAGGCAAGAATATCCTTGTGCAGGTTGCTGCCAGGATGCAGGAAACTGGGGACAATTTCCACTCCCAGGAGGTGACCTGGGGGCCCAGCGGGGGGACATACCTTTTCACTAGGGGTCCTTTTGTGCACCACTTGGATTTTTTTTTTTTACCATGAGCATAATATTTTAATAATTAAAAGGCCTGTTTTAATTGTTAAAATACCCCAAAAGCCTAGACCTCTTGGAAGGTAAAGGATTCTGGAGCAGCTGTCCCACCAGAGGGGTTGCCCCCTCCTGACCCTAACGTTACAATGAGCAGTGGGGAGGGGGGCTCAGTCACACGACTCCAGTAGATCCAGTGAGCTGCCGGGGTTGTCTTGGCCAACAGGTAGGGAGAGCACACCTGAGGACCAGAGGAAGGCAGAGCTGAGAGAGAGATGCCCGATGACACGTGTGGGCCTGTGGATCCAGCCACGCCTGAAGCTCAGACCTCCTTGGACCTTTCAGAGAAGCAAGTCAGTGAATGTGTTGCTGGATGAAGCAAAGCTAGGTTTTCATCAAGGCTTGTCCTGTCCTTTGTCTATGTCTGGTGTCCACTCTAGCTGTTAAACATTTTGAATGTCACCTCTGGTGTTTGTCCCCAAACAGCCCTGCCCACCCTGGAGGGGGTTTCCAGTGAGCCAGCTTATTGTTCAGGGCCCAGCCCCTTGCCCCTCTCTGCTGCCCCCTGCTCCTTGCAAGGCCTGTGCCCAGGACGGGGAAGCAGCGTGGCTGACTGTTGCCCTCCCCACCAAGGACACAGAAGACACGGGCTGGTTCTGTCTACTCACACTCCCTGCCAGGGACCCTGTGACGGCTCTCTGTGGAGGAGACCCAGGCCCAGAAACAGACGGTGATGTCCACGCTGAGCTCCAGAGCCCACGAGCGCAGGGCTGCTGCTGACCAGGTGGGGGCTGCTGCTGACCAGGAGGTGGCTGCTGCTTCAGGAAGGCTTCCCTGGAGAGGAGGGGCTGCCCCAGGGCCACGGGCAAGGTCAGCAGGGTGACCTCGTGGGCACAGAGGAACAGCATCACATGCAGAGCTCGTGGTAGGTTAGGGAAATCACAGAGATTCCCTGTGACAAAGCAGGGGGGTGGTGCAGGAAGGGGGTGCCCAGCAGGCTCAGCATGTCCCCTGGGCACGGGTTCCTCGCTGTGAAAAGGGACAGTCACAGCCCGTCCCTGGCCGGCGGGCTGGGCTGGGGATGGAAGAGCTGTCGGGAGAGCTCGCTGCCCTGTGTTTCTCTGGTCCTCACAGCGACCCTGGGGGCGATGCCATCTGCCCCGTGACCCAGAAAACTCACTGAGGGGTGGGCACGTGATGGGAGCGGAGCCTGGGACCCCGTGTTTCTGCCCCCGAAGCCTGTGCTCTTCTGGATGGAGCCCTAGTGGCACAGGGATGTCCTCCAGGGGAGGGTTTTCCCAGAAGGGGTGACACTGAGGGGACCGTGGGTGGTTCCAAAGCCTCTCCAGAAATTCCAACTTACCTCTCCATTGCTGTGCTCACCCTGAGGCCGACTGTGCCCACGGGGCAGGAAGCCACCGAGGGGTTACGTGGGACGGGGCAGGAGGCGGGTCTGGGCCTGAATGCTGGGGAGGCTCTGTCCAGCCAACTGGAGGGCCGGGCCTGCCCCGCTGCATCCCCACGTCCCCGCAGAGACCCTCAGAGGCGGTACACGGTGCTGTTTGAAGCTACTGGATTCAGGGCGATCTGTCGTGCGGCAGAGAGTGAATACGCGGACTGGTACCTTGTGTCCCCACCCTGAGATGAGGCCCTGGCTTCCTGGGATCTCCCCACCCAACCCCATGATGGAAATACCAGGGCGTTGGTGCTGTCGTGACTCTGAGGGGGTGGGGCCAGCCTACAGGGAGCCGGTAGTGTCCCTGAGGAGGTGACATGAGCTCTGAGCCTGGAGACCAGGAGACGAGGGCGGCCGGGGTGGGGGTGGGGGTGGCAGGGCAGGCCCAGGACACCTGCGGGGTCTCTGCCGGTGGGACATCTGCTGTCTAACCTGCTCGTCCACGGGGGGGTGGTGGCAGCAGAGCTGGGCCTGGGTCAGAGCAACAGCAGGGGTGTCCTCTTACCTTCTGACTGTGAAATCAGCATCATCTACAGTAGTAATAGCTTCACGGGAAGTTGGGAAGATAGTGCGGAGGCCCCATACCCTCTCCTGGCCTCCAGCATTCACATCTCAGGAGGCTGTCGTACAACGTGGAAACCAGGACGCCCACGTCCACACCAGGTGTGTGAGAGCTCTGGGTCCCTCGTCACAGGTGGATTCCTGGAACGGTCACCCCGAAGGAGATACAGAACCAACCTTCCCCGCCCCCCAAGCCACGAATCTGTTCAGCAGCACCAGTCTGTCGTTTCAGATATTCCAAGGGTGGACTGTGAAGCGTTGGGGTCGACTCTGCCCTCTCATCTGTGCTGTTTGCTGCCTCCTGCGGCTGGAGTGCGTGCAGGGTGGCACGTAGGTCAGCACGTGTCTGATGCTCAGCGGTAGCTGTGGGCCGTAGGCTCCGCTCCGTGGGAGAGCGGCCCAGTCCCGCGCGCAGCCTTTCCCTGTTCCCCTGTCTGCACGTCTGCGCCCACATCGCAGCTGTCCCAGGTGCGCCGTCTTCCGCGCTGAGACCTCCGACGGCGGGAGTGGCGGCGGCTTCAGCGCAGCCCCGGTTCTCCGACCCTCTCCCCCGTTGCTTCCTAGGGGGAGGACTCCTGCCAGCCATTCCCTCTGTGTCACCTGCGTGCTGGCATCTGTCGGTCCCTTGCTCCCAGGCAGGCTCCGTGGTGCTTGCTCTGATGGTGACTCTGGATGGGGTCCCGCACATTTGGGGGCCATGTGCCGAGCTCCTCGGCTGCATCTCCATCTGGGGTTCGCAGCTGGCCTCCTCTGACCCCGCGTGGGTGGGCAGACGGGGGCTGCCCGTTACTTTGGGTGGGAGTCCAGCCTCCCGCTTCAGCCCACGGTGTTTCGCAGAGTGAGAAGGCCTGGGGTGCTTCCCCGTCCCCAGGTTCTCACTCCTGGGGCTGCGGGTTGCAAGGGCCACTGTGTCCCACAAAGGGTGGAGGGGTGGCTTTTCCAGAGGCCACGGCCCTGCAGAGGGCATCCATCCTTGGGACCGTCATCTGTGACCTGACTGTGAGCCCCAAGGCGATAGGCACCCACTCTGGACCTCCTGGGCGTGGCGTGCGCTGCGCCAACTATAGACCCCTGGCTGGGCTCTTCCCGCTGGTGCGTCTTGTTCCCTCCACCCTGCCTGATAGCACGTCCACGCTACTACCCGCGGGGCAGGTGCCCTCCAGCCAGCCCCTCGGTCCAGCCTGTCTCACTGTTTACATCCCTCACCTGCTTGGCCCCCGAAGTCATCTCAGTTTGCAGCCCCAGGACAAGGTGATGCTGAGCCCTCGAGGGCTCCATGTAGTGGTGGGCAGGAGCTTTGCTACTGTCTTCTACACATTGTAGTGCTGACGGTGACCTGGCTTTGTCCCCAAGGTCGGGAGTCTCAGCCCAGGCTGGTCACCGCTGGTACCGAGTGGGGCAGAAAGCCCAAAGAGGGCTCGTGGGTGGGGAGGGAGCTGCAGTCAGGGAGGCTTCCTGGAGGAGTGGGGGCGGGAGCTTGGGCCTTGAGAGGTGAAAGGTTGCAGTGGGGGCGCTCCTGGTCAAGGGCACAGCATGGGCACAGGCCTGAGGCGTGAAGGCATCTTTGGAGCAAGAACGCTGGGCACCTGGGGGAGAAGGTAGGCAGTGGTGGTCCGCTGGCACCACGGGGTCCTGGGTACCCTGCCTGTCCTGCTTTGGGCCTACTTGTTTTAACACCTGCACCTGGACTTTCTCTGGGGGACCACCCCCGGCTCTGGAGAGCTCCCTGTGCCAGCCAGCCCACCGTCAGGTTCTACCCCCAGCCAAGGTGACTGGTTCAGGGGGGCCCTGTGATCCAGCCCACTTCATGAGGGTCCATTCTGGGAATATTCTGGACCTGTTGGGAAAGAAGCACCCGGAGCTGCAAAGGCCACCGGGCGCAGAGGCTGGGGGGGGCGCCCTGCAGAGCCCACAGATGGGGTGGCAGCACCATGACCACGCTTCCCTGCTGCTCACCTGAGCGGCCCTGGGAGCTCGGGCCCAGGTGAGGCTTGTCTCCTGGACCACAGCGCCCGCTGGGGAGGGCGGGGTGGGTGGGGATGCGCCTCCGGGCTGAGCCCCATCCTGCTCTAGGGGACCGCTCTGTGCACACCCCTCCATCGGCCGCACTTCGACACCGGCCCCCGACAGACCCCCGCTCCCATCTCCACCAAAGCGGCCAGCGTGGGCTTCCCAGAACACGGCAGTGACTGCAGCAGCCCCGTGTGCACGGCGGCTGCCAGGGGGCTGAGGCTGGTGGCACCCACCCCACGGGGTGGGAGAGGGTGGGGCACAGGGACCCAGGGCGCTGCACACTCAGGGCCAGCCCCGGGTATGCATTTGCCCATGTGCACGTGTCCGTGCGTGCACACGCCACAGGTGCAGGGTGGCGGGCTCCGTGTGTGAAGCAAGCCCCTGGAGGGTCTGCCCAGGGAGGGTCCCACCCGGGAGGGTCCCACGGGAGGGTCCCACCCTGTGTCCTCCCTCCAGCTGCATCCCTCTGCATCCGTCTGCGTGGAAAGCTGCATGGGGAGGGGCGGGCGGGAGCTGGCGCATCCTCGGGGCAGGAAGTGACAGGTGGAGGTGAAGGCCAGGCAGGAGTCAGGGCCACCCTGGCTTTGGGCCCGGTGGCTGGGAATCAGTGGCCACCCCCAAGGGGCTGAGGTGTCCGGCCCTCTCTGCTACCCCGAGCCTCTTCCTCCTGCCCCATCATTGGTGGGGTTCTGCCTTGGGGAGGGGAGAGGCCCCCCAGGTCTACTTCTGCACAAAGCTCTGAGTCACAGAAACGCAGAAGCGGCCCTGGCATGGCTCCAGAGGCAGGAACACTGGAGGTTTGGAAAGGCCCGCCCCCCCGCCCCCCATGATCTGTTTCTGGTTCTAGGAATTGTTTTCCCTGCCTCACCACACACTGCCTGCCCTCCTGAAGGGTGACAGAAGCGAAACCCACACAGGAAAGCCAAGGAGGAAGAGCCCAGCGCCCGCTGACTCATTTCCCTCCTTGTGAGATGGGATGGGGGGGGGCGCCTGAGCTGCAGTCCCCACCCCCATGAGCCCCCGCTGTGGTCCCCCCTCCATCTGCACCCGGCCGGCCTCCTCAGGGGCAGGGACCCACTGTGCAAGGCCTTTAGGAGCAGCAATTTGCTATCTTTGCTCCAACAAACTGCGGTGCTGGGGTCTCAGCCCTGTGTCCCTGTTGGACTGTGGGCTTTCCTTGTCGATTCTTGGGAATTTCTCCTAAATCCTGGATATGCAGCTTTTGTCAAGTGTACGTGTGTTGCAGATGTGTTTTCCTAAGTCCTGGCTTATCTTGATATTTCCTTTCCTAACTTTTAATGAACAAAAATAACCAATATTAAGGTAGACAAATTGACCCGTATTCTCCTTTATTTTTGACTTGGGGTTGAAGAACTCCTTCCCTGGCCCAGGGTCACGAAGACAATCTGCTCTACTGTCTGGAGTGCTTCTACGGGTCCCACCTGGATTGACAGTACTGCGTGGTGCTGAGCGGTACCTAATCAGGTCTCCTCTGGGGAGCGGACCACAGGTGAGAGAGAAGCAGGAGCCGGGGTGGAGGGAAGCGGTGTAACCTGGGACGTCTTCAGAGAGACTCCCGGGGCTGGAGCTGGCGGGTGCGGGGGCCCGGCGGAGGCTCTGAGAACCGGTGGGACTGCTGTGCTTAATCAGCCACGCTGCGATCCGCGCACCTTCGGGGGGCGCCGCAGAGCAGAGCGAACGGCCCGCCTGCCCATCGGCCACTCGGCCGCGTCCCCCCGTCCCCAGATGAGCACAGCGGGCGACGAGCGCGACGTCCCGACAAGCCAGCCATGCCGGACCCACAGGAAATGCAGAACGACCAGCTCAGAAACCGGGACGCGGCTGCGTGAGGCGGGGAGGGGCGGGGGCTCAGCCGGGCCTACGGGGGTCTCTCTCCTAAGGGGTGACACCCCGGCCCGTGGCCACCCCCGCGGCCCTCGCTGCGCCCCAGCTCGTCCTCCCGCACGGGCCCCCGGCCCTTTGGTTGTTTCTATGGCTCCGGCCGCCTCGCCTCCCCTCGGCCAGGTGCCCCTGTGGCCTCACCTTCGGGCGGCTCTGGGGCGCGCGGACCGCTGCGGGAGCGCGGCCACGGGGATCGCGTCTGCCCAGCCGCCCGGGCGAGCTCGGACCCGCGCCCCCCGGACCCACTCTCCGCCCCGCGTCGCCTCGCCGCCCGGCCCCGCGCCCAGCCCGCCGGTCTCGTCCCGGACCGCGCGCCCCACGCCCCGCCGCCCCCTGAGGACCCCGAGCCGTGACCGCCGTCGGCCGCATCGGGACCAGGTTCTGGCAGCTCCTGGCAGCGGCGTTGCCCTTTGAAGCGAGCGATGGGCTAGGGCGGTCGGCGGGGATCGAGCGCCCCCTGGAGGCCGCCGAGAGCCCCGCCCCGCACAGGCCCCGCCCCCGCGCAGGCCCCGCCCCGGCCCGGCCCGCCCGGGCGGCGCATGCGCGCGACGCTCCGCGGGCGGTGAGAGCGAGGCCGGTCCGCATCCGCGCGGCTGGCGCCCCATTCATGCTGGGCAGCGGCGGCGGCCACGCAGTGGATCCCGGGCGCGGCGGCCTCGGCCTGGGTGGCCTGCGAGGCTTCGGCGGCCCCGCGGCGGGGCGGGGCGGGCGGCGGCGCGGGCAGCGGGCGGCGATGGCCGGCGGCGGGCGCGCCCCGGGGCAGCCCGTGAGTAGGGGTGCAACTTTCCCCGCAGCGGGACGGGCGGGGGTCCGGCGGGGGTCCCACGGTGGTCTGGGCGCGGGGCGGCCTCGAGCGGGGGTCCGGGCGCGGGGCGGCTTCCGCGGAGTTGCGGGCGGGCGGGGGTCGCGCGGGGGTCGGCGGCGCGCGTGTCCGCGCCCCCGCGTGTCCGCGCCCCGCCTGTCCCTGCGTCTCTGGCCCGGTTCACGCGTGTCCGGGCGCGCCCGCGGCGCCGAGCCCGCGCGTCCCCGCCGGGCCGGGATGGGACCCTGCCCGCCGCGCTCGCGGGGCCGCGCCGCCTCCTCCGGGCCGGGCGGGGAGAAAGTTCGCGGCGGCGCCGCCGGGAGGGCTCTGCGGCCGGACCGGGCCGGCGGAGTGCGCTGGATCTCCGGCGCCGGCAGGCCCGCGCGGCCGGAGTGGGCGCCGGTCCGCCCAGGCCCTCAGGCCCGCGCCGGCTGGGAGGGGCGGTGCGCCAGCCGCGCGCCCGGCCTCCTCGCCGCCCCGCGCGGGGCCTCTCCAGGGTCAGCCGCTTCCCGCGGCCGCTCCGAGGTCTGCTGCGCAGCCCCGGGCCTGGTGGGCGGCGGGGCTGGCGGCGACGGGGCGCGATCGAGCGGCTTCGGGGAGGGGATTGCGGCTCCCGGGACCCCCGCCCGTTCCGAGACCCTAGGGGATCCCGGGAAGGGGGCAAGAGGGCGAGAGGGACTCCGGTGTCTGCCTCGAGCCGGGAGCTGCCCCTGGCTCATCTGTGGGGTGCTGGGGCCACGCCCCTTGAAAGAAAGAGGGGTGTGTGTTGGGGGACGTGGACCAAGCCTGTGCCCGTGAGCCTGGGCTCCGGTAGCGCGGCCCTCCGCGCTGCTCCACCTTCTTCCCAGCTGAGGCCGGTTCTCTGGGTCTGCGCGGGGGTGGGCTCAGCCTTTGCTCCTCTGGCCCTCGGGAGGACCTGGGCCCTCGGGAGCTCACCCCAGGCAGGTCCCCTGGCTCCTTCCTGGTTTGGGGTGTGCAGGAGAGACCAGGTGCTACGCCAGGCAGCCCAGAGCCTGCCCGGTCCTGTGCCAGAGGCGGACTTGGAAGCCAGTGATTCCCTTCAGGGCCGGGCAGCAAGCAGGCCTGGGAGGGGGCCCTGGAGGCCCCAGAAGGGCATTTCAGGCAGGGGAGACGGCTCTGCCGAGGCCTGGCCCGCCCCGGTGTGGCTGAGGTGTGTGCTTGGGGGTGGGAGCGGATGAGGGCTCTGGACAAAGCAGACAGCCCTTTGCTGGCTCCTGGTCGTGGCTTGTGTGTTTTAAGCTCCCCCGCACCCCTGAAGGTCCCTGTGTCTAGAGTATGGCGTCAGGAGGAGAGGACCCTCAGGGAAGCCCGAGGGCAGGCACTTTTTCTGAGGAGCAGGACTCCAGTGGCCCTGGATCCTGGTCCTGTGGATCCTGGTCCCATAGGACAGGCCTGGAGGGGGAGCAGGCAGCTGGGGACCACCTCCCGGGGCCTCTGTTGGGGGAGGTGGGGTGACGGGGCAGCTCTTGTTCCCAGTTGCTGACAAGGTACCTTTGGGTCGGAGGGCCGTGTCTTCTCCGTCCCCCACACCTCAACCTGTCCGTGCCCCAGAAGAATCCAGATCGGGTGGGGTGGGGGTGGGGGTGGGCGCAAGATGGGGGCCTCCCCTCCGTGAAGAGGCCTCTGAGGGCCTTTGTTTCTCAGGGCCAGGAGTGGTGGTGGCCGCTGGGCCCGGGAGAGGGCAGGGGATGACGCTCGCTCCACGCTCTGCTGGGCAGCCGAGCCTGTCCTGTGCGGGAGTGGAGGCCACTGTGCCGGCCCATCTGGCTTTTCCCTGCCCTGCTCACCTCCAGTCGGCACACCCAGCACCAGGCCGCTTCTCCTTCGCGGTCTGGTTCTGATTGGCCAGGCCCAGCCCGCTTCCTGTGCCGGGCGCTGCGGTCACTCTCACTACCTTCTGCGTGGTCCAGCAGGTTCCACCCCGGCCTTTGCTCTGGCTCCTCTGTGCCCAGGATGCCCCTCCCCCGCCAGCTCTGGGGCCTGGTCCTTCTGGAGCAGGTGGAAGGGCCTCCCCAGACCCCAGCGCTGGTGCTGCTCCACCCCCCCACCCCACCCCCCAGCCCGGAGCGTGCATCTGTTGGTGCTCCCCTCCCCCAGCCCAGCATGGAATGAATGCATTTTCTCCTGGGCAGACCCGAGGCCTGTGGGAGTCCAGGTCTCTGTAGGAGTGCTCAGAACTAGCTGGGTGACCTTGGGTGTATCCGAGCCGCGGGCCGTCTCTCTTGGGTAGGGGAAGTCACCCGAAGTCTTCAGTGGCCCCTGTGAGGTGGTGGTCACGAGGACTCAGCCCCAGGCCTGGGTCCCCCTTTCCTGGCTGCAGCCCCGTGCCTCTGGCTGGTCCTTTCGGGCAGCTCTGCTGGGGGAGGGGCGGCAGGGCCCCAGCCAGGCTGGAGTTTGGATGGTGCGTTTTCAGCTGGGTTCCTCTTGTTTAATATAAAAAGTAGGGTCCGTAGTTGCGTCAAGACATGTATAATTATCCCAGAGGAGGGGAGAGCCCAGCCTCTGGTAATTGCAGGCATTCTTTGAACTGATAAACGGTGAGTGATTCATGTTTTCTTTGGAGTTCCCAGGCTGTCAGCCCAGGCCCCACCGCCACCCCGAGGAGCCACCAGGTCTGCCCTGGGCTCCTGAGGTGTGGGCGGGGGGCTGCCTGCAAGGTCCCTGGCGGCCATAGTTCCTGGGTTGTCTGGGCGGAGATCTGCAGGAAGGCAGCTGACAGCCTGTGGTGGGGGGGCCCCTGCAGGCAGCACAGCCCTGTCCCCTTACTGCGGGGTCCTGGCCAAAGACCCTTATTTCCTAAGCCTCAGCATCCCCCTCCCCACCACCTGAGTGGAGGTGTGGGTTTTCAGTGGCAGCGGGTGGGTGGGGAGTGAGAACCTGGGGAGGGAGCGGGTCCTGCTCTGCGGGACCCGGTCGTTCACTGTTTCGTTCACAAGTGCTGGGTCCTGGGCCAGCCTCCGGGGTTCAGTGGGAAACCACAGAGCCAGGCCCTGCTTTCGTGGAACTGCCACTCTGGTGGGGAGCGCATCTGGGAACAATACGTAACGAAATGGTTAGCAGGCGCCATGCCACAAATTAAACTGGGTGGCTGAGAGGGAGCGGCTGCTGCCTTCGGCCAGCAGGTGGGGGGGCTGTGGGCAGGGAGGGAAGAGCACCCGGGAGAGGGGCAGGAGGCCAGAGGAGCCCTGTGCTGCAGGGGCAGACGTGGGGGCCCAGAGACCCACAGGCCCTGGGGCCAGTTCCCAGCCTGGACTTGGCAGAAGGCACCTATCCTTTGGGCCTCGGCTTCCCCACCTGTAAAACGAGAGGCGTTGTCTGGGGGCAGAGAGTGTGTGCCACACGCGCCCATGCCTGCCTGCAGTGGGGACCCAGCGTTGCTGTGGTCAGTTTCCATCCAGGAGTGGGGTGAGGCCCCAGCACGCACGTCTGGGGGTGTGACCAGCAGAGCCAGGGCGGGACCCCTGCTGGCCCTGAGAGGGCCCCCCACCTCATCTGGGAGAGGAGCTGTTGTCATTGCCATGGCACGGATGGGGAGACCGAGGCTGGCAAAGAGGAGTGACCCCCACTGGGGCCACGTGGCTGCAGAGCAACAGGGTCTAGGTTTAACCTGGTGCCCGACTGCCAACTTCCAGGCTTCGGGGAGCTGAGACTTTCCCAGAGGAAGTGGGGCCAGGGCAGGATTCGGGGGCCTCACGCACGGGGCGGGGGCACCGGTGGGCTGGGGGTGGGGATGATGGGTGGGAGGTGCAAGGCTGGGGGCTGGGCCAGGGTCAGCACGGAGCGGCCCTGGGGTCACTGTGACTGGCCCGCCTTCTGCCGGCCCCGCCCGAGCGCCCTTGTCTCCCTGAGAGTAGGACTGCCCAGGGCCTCAGGCAGAGAGGTGGTCGCCCACCTTGGGAGCTTGGAGCTGGGGGTCTTGCTCCCTAAGGCGTGGGGAGGCTTGAGTCAGGGGGTGATGGCCTCCAGGTTTGGGTGTCGGTGGGCCTCCCGATCTAGACCCTGAACGCTTGTCACCCGCCTTCTTGTTCTGGGTTCATTTTTCGCCTGCACCCGGCCACGGTGGCCCAGGCAGCGATGGAGCGTGTGTGGCCCGTGCTGCCCGCAGGTCCTAGGCTTGGTTTAGCTGCTTGCAGGCTTCCAGGCGGGGCGGTGCGCTTCCTGCACCTTGGGCTTTTCCTGGAAGGTTAGGTCACGCTCCAGAAGTGGGACGTCCCAGGGGAGGACGGGCACCTGGAGCTCGGTGACGGCACGTGTGCGTGTGGGCACGTGAGGGTTGCTGGCGCTCACACACTTTGCCCCCGTTCTCCCCACAGGGCTGAGGCTCCCGGCCCCGTGATGCGCATCCCTGCAGGACCTGAGCGCCGCAGCCCGAGGCCACAGCCCGTCATGCTTCTGCCACACCTGAGCCCACGGGCGCTGCCGCCGCCACTGCTTTTGCTGCTGCTGCTGCTGCTGCTGCTGGGGGCCGCGCCCCGGGCGGGCGGGGGTCCACAGCCCCCTTTCCGCACCTTCACGGCCAGTGACTGGGCCCTCACCCACCTGGTGGTCCACGAGCAGACGGGCGAGGTGTACGTGGGCGCCGTGAACCGCATCTACAAGCTGTCGGGGAACCTGACGCTGCTGCGGGCGCACGTGACGGGCCCCGTGGAGGACAATGAGAAGTGCTACCCTCCGCCCAGCGTGCAGTCCTGCCCGCACGGCTTGGGCAGCACCGACAACGTCAATAAGCTGCTGCTGCTGGACCAGGCCGCCAACCGCCTGCTGGCCTGCGGCAGCGCCTCACAGGGCATCTGCCAGTTCCTGCGGCTGGACGACCTCTTCAAGTTGGGCGAGCCGCACCACCGCAAGGAGCACTACCTGTCGGGCGTGCGCGAGGCGGGCAGCATGGCGGGCGTGCTGATCGCCGGGGCTCCTGGGCAGGCGCAGGCCAAGCTCTTCGTGGGCACGCCCATCGACGGCAAGTCCGAGTACTTCCCCACGCTGTCCAGCCGCCGCCTCATGGCCGACGAGGAGGACGCCGAGATGTTCGGCTTTGTGTACCAGGACGAGTTCGTGTCCTCGCAGCTGAAGATCCCCTCGGACACGCTGTCCAAGTTCCCGGCCTTCGACATCTACTACGTCTACAGCTTCCGCAGCGAACACTTCGTGTACTACCTCACCCTGCAGCTGGACACGCAGCTGACCTCGCCCGACGCCGCCGGCGAGCACTTCTTCACGTCCAAGATCGTGCGGCTGTGCGTGGACGACCCCAAGTTCTACTCCTACGTCGAGTTCCCCATCGGCTGCGAGCAGGCGGGCGTGGAGTACCGCCTGGTGCAGGACGCCTACCTGAGCCGGCCTGGCCGCGCCCTGGCCCGCCAGCTGGGCCTGGCCGAGGACGAGGATGTGCTGTTCACCGTGTTTGCCCAGGGCCAGAAGAACCGCGTGAAGCCGCCCCGGGAGTCGGTGCTGTGCCTGTTCACCCTCAGGGCCATCAAGGAAAAGATCAAGGAGCGCATCCAGTCCTGCTACCGCGGCGAGGGCAAGCTGTCGCTGCCCTGGCTGCTCAACAAGGAGCTGGGCTGCATCAACTCGGTGAGCAGCCCGCCATCCCAGAGCGAGGCACCGACCGCTCGGTGCGTGGCGCTCAGCCTGCGCGGGGGGCCGCTCTTGGCCCGTCTCCCAGGGTCGGGGCTGCACCTGGACTGCGGCTGTCCTGCCCATTAGAAGGCGGGGTGACGTGACCGTGTCCACGAGTCCATGAGCCCCCGCGGCCATTGGACGGAGCTCCTCTGACCACGCGCCTGGTGCTGTTCTGGGTGCTTGCGGGCTCCATCTTGTCTCCATTTCAGAGACAAGGTTGCCCAGGGGTGGGGTGACTTCCCCAGGGTACCCGGCCAGTAAGGGGCGAGCTGGGGCCAGACCAGGGTCAGGTGGACACCAGACACTGTCTTCCTTCTGGGTCCTGTTGATAGGCTCTTCTGACTCTTGCCCTGGGCACCTGGCCGTGCACTTGACCTGGGAGCGGCCTGAATGCCTGGGGGCTGGGTGCTCAGTAGCCGGCAGTCCCATCTCTAGGCCCTGACGGGGTCCTCTAGGGGCCAGCTGCTTTTTGGGGAGTGTCTCTTACACACCCCCAGGCAGTAGGGCCCATTGTTTCTCTGAGTAAGATCCCAGGCTCAGAGAGGGTAAGGGACTTGTTCAGGGTCACTGGGTAGAGGACCTCCAGTGCCAGGCCTTGGACCCTCTGATGCTGCTGCCCGGGACGTGCTGGTGGCCTAGGGAAAGCCCGGCCCCGCTCTGGCCTCAGTTTTCCCATTTCCGTCCTGGTTTGTCTTCAGAGCAGGGGGGTTTGGCCCTTCTTTCTCACATCTGTTGCTGTGTGTGGCGGGGCCCCATCGTAGCAGGGCTGCCCTCCAGACCTCGGCCTCAGGTGCACAAGGCTGATGCATCGCCCATCCTCCCCTTGGCCTCTCGAAGAAGGTGTTTGGTTTCCATTGTACAGATGGAGAGACCGAGGCTCGGGGTGCCAGCGCTTGCCGAGATCGCTGTGTGCTCTGCATGCCCTGTGCCATGGCTGGTCCCCCCTGCATGGGCATGGTCCCCACTGCCCCCCGCAACTTCACTGGCTCCTCTTCCCCCGGCCCAGCCCTGACCCCGCCTCCCGTGCTCCTTCTGCATTGGTGACCTCGTGCACTGCAAACCTCAGACCCCCTCCCCCTGCCCCCGGCGTCCGCCCTGCCCTCCCAGGCCCTTCTCCGGAACCTCACGCTATCGATTGTTTCCTCTCTGACCGTAGCCATCTCCTCTCAGCCGGCCCCTCCCTTTGCCTTTTTGGTGTAACGCTGTGTCCTGTCTTGAATAAGCTGTCCTAGTGCCCCACCAGTCCCTGGCTACCGCCTGTGCGGCCTTACTGTGCAGCAGGCCTGGCCCCTCCCTGCCCACACCCAAGGCTGCGTCTTGCCTGCTCCCCCCTCAGCAGTGGATGCAGGGCCTGTGCCTGGTGGGTGTGAAAGGTGCCCACCCCCGGCACCTGCTCCTGGGCCTCGAGCGGCTTCCAGGGCCTCAGTTTCCCCATCTGTCAAGTGGGTCCAGGAATCCCTGACCCCCCCCACCCACCCAAGTCTGTACAGGCTGCCCCCAGGCCGCTGCCCCACGTGTGGCCTGTGCAGGCCTTGGAGAGCGGCCCCTGAGCCCCTGTCCCAGCCTGGTGAGGGGAGCCAGCCGGTGCTGGCCGTGCCGCCCCCCAGGGCTCAAGGTGCCTGGCCTCACCCCCGACCCTCCCCCGCTCCCGCAGCCCCTCCAGATCGACGACGACTTCTGCGGGCAGGACTTCAACCAGCCGCTGGGCGGCACGGTCACCATCGAGGGGACACCCCTTTTCGTGGACAAGGACGACGGCCTGACCGCCGTGGCCGCCTACGACTACCGGGGCCGCACCGTGGTGTTCGTGGGCACGCGCAGTGGCCGTATCCGCAAGGTCAGCCTGGGCCGGCAGAGCGCGAGCTGCCTCGCTCTGTGCGCCGGTGGACAGGGGGCGGGGACTCCCCGGTGCCAGGCCCGGTGACCTCCAGGGGCTCATGGGGCCGGGCCTGAGCGCCCGCCTCTGTCCCCTCGCGCTCCCTGTGGGCTGCTTCCACGTCCAGCCCGAGGCCCTGGCTGGGCGTGGGGGCCTGGTGACGCCGGAGCTGCTGGCCTTGCGCCCCACGGGTGTGGGCGGCGGGGGCGGGGCCGGCCTGTGGGGCCCCCTCCCCTCCCGGCTCCGGTGTCTGCCGAGACAGCACTCTGCCCTGCAGGGAGACGGCAGGGCAAGGGGGGCCCCCGCCCCCGCCGGGGCGCCAGTGTTGGGGTGCTCTGGAGTGGAGGTCAGCTCCTGGGCCCCTCCGTGGGCCCCCGGGACGGGGCCGGTCCTGTGCTTCCAGGTCTCCGTCCCCGCCGGCAGGTGCTGGGCTGAGCGGAGCCGGTGCTGAGCTGGGCAGGGGCGGGCTTCCTGGGGCAACAGCCCCCCAAGGCTCAGCTGCGGCCTGGTGGGTGGGTGGGGACCAGGCCAGGGGAGGGCCGGCCTGCTGTGGAGGAAGTTTCTGGGGCACAGCGGGGTGGGGGTGCCTGGGAGCCCCGAGGATCAGCGCAGGGGCGGGGCCTGGTGCATGAAATAACAGCCGTGCGGAGGCCGCTGCTGACACAGCTCCCCAGCCGGCGTGCGCCCGGGGGTGGGACCTGGGCCCGGGGCCAGCCAGAGCCTTGCTTGCTCCCAGAGTGTGCCGGGTGGGGTGTCTCCTGTCCATGCTATGCTGGGTGCCCTGGGAATCATGTCCCACCGCCGGCTGGCTCTGTGGCCTCTGGGAAGGGCCCTGCCCCCAGCCTCAGCTTTCCCATCTGTGAAATAAGCCTGAAGCAAGGGCTTTGGGCAGTGGAGACTGTGCTGACCGAGGGCCCCCCGGGCCGGGTGCTGCGGAGTTCTGCTCACAGGGCTTGGGGGCCACTGGGGTGGTGGCAGCCCAGCTCGGGCCCCTGCCACCCTCCGGGCCAGCCCCTGTGCCCCCCGTCCTGGCCCTGGTGTCAGATCCTGCCTGCGCCCTGGGTGAAGGTCACTCTCCCTTCCTAGGGGTGGGGCCTCACCCAGCTCACAGCTCGCTGCTGCTGCCCCAGGGCTGGGGGATCAGAGGAGAGGGACCGTGGACCCCTGTGGGTGTGTGCTGGTGGGCTGTGCCTGGTGGGGCCTGGCGTGGCCTGCCCCACTGCAGCAAGAGCCCCCGTGGGGTTTGGCTGCAGGCGAAACACTTGGAGACCTTCCTGCGGGGCCCTAGAGCCTGTCACCCAGCTGCAGGCCGGACTCCAGAGGCTGGGAGGGGCCCTCTTGATGGCTGGTGGGCTGGCGGGCAGCTGGCCAGGCACCGTCTTGTCCCACGGTAGCCAGCCACCCTGTGAGGCTGGGGGAAGGCGTGAGTCCAGCGCAGCCTCCCTCTGCTGCCTGCCGGTCCTGCTCCCTGCCCCAGTCCCACCGAGGGGAAACTGAGGCCCCGAGAGTGGACCACGGGGGTGGCCTGGGCCCTCCTGTGAGAAGAGGCTGCTTCGGGAGTGAGGAAGCCACAGCTGAGGTCCCCTCGCCCCTCTGCACCTCCCCCGCACCTGCCTACCAGGGCACCATCCACCCTGGTGCATCCAGCTGGGCACCACACACCGCGTGAGTGGACGGCGCCCTTTTTTGAGTGTGTGGGGTCGGCCACGCCCAGGGGCGGCGCGGGCTTGAGGCTGTGCCCCCTCGCCCCCAGACCGGCCCCCTGCACCCATCCTCCCTGCGCGCCCCTGCCCCGGGGGACGGCCTGCAGCCCGGGGACCAGGTCTCGTGGGTGGCCCAGTTCTCTTCTCTCTGGGCCTCCCTGTCCCGCGCTGGGGCCTGGGGCAGTGTGAGGGCCTGGGGGAGGGGTGTCCCCTCTCTGCTCCTAGGCCTGGGCTCCCTTCCCCTTGGCCCACCGGTTTCTGGACCTCCTGAGGTCCCCAGGCAAGGCCTCTGGCCTTGGCCCACTTGAAGGCCGCTGTTCCCTGCTGGCGCCCACGTCCCCCGGGCCGGGCCTGGCCTTCGGCAGCAGAATTCCCGCCCCTGCCTCGTCCCTCTCGTGTCATCCTGACCCAGCCCAGGGGTGGGTGCGGCCGTGGTCCAGGGGCCGGAGCCAGGGCAGGGGGCGCTCCAGCCGGCACGGTGCCCCCTCCCTGCTGGCCTGCCTGGCTGTCTCCTCCGGGCCTGGGGCGGGCTGGGCCCTCGGCTCTGTCTCCGGGGTTTAAATCCAGGCCCTTCCTGCCCAGGCCTGGCCCCACCACGTGAGCCACGAGCCTTGGCTCCCTGTCTCGTGTCCTTTGTCTGCCCCGAGCGGGAGCCTGGGCCCGAGGGCTCGCCTGCACCCAGGGACAGGCACGCTGCGCTGACACACCCCATCCTCCCCACGTCCGGTCTTTCCCGGCCGGGCTTTAAAAAGCGACTGGGCAGCCCTAGGGATGTGGCTGGCTTTGGGCCATCTCCAAACGGTGTTG
Organism: Mesoplodon densirostris; assembly: GCF_025265405.1. Classification (NCBI taxonomy): domain Eukaryota; kingdom Metazoa; phylum Chordata; class Mammalia; order Artiodactyla; family Ziphiidae; genus Mesoplodon; species Mesoplodon densirostris. Next base: position 109,968,777 of record NC_082670.1, on the reverse strand, counting down.
TGTAAAATTGTAGCTGATGAATTTAAGAGCTGCCAACTTGAGCCGGCGAGGGCTGGCTGGGGTGCCCCCTGAGTCCGCTGCCTTTCCCCAGAGGCCCTGCCCGCCACCTGCTCCTCCAACCCCAACAGAGGCCGTCATCCTCCTGTGCTGACACCCCCAGACCTCCGCCCTGCCTGTCCCCTCCTGCGCCTCCCCTGCCCGGTGGCCTCCAGGTCCTTGGGTGCCCGCGGGGGAGTAGGGGGTTGGAGAACAGTCTGTGGACTCCTGCCAGGGGTGCCTGCCCTGCGACTTCCCAGCTGGCAGCGTGGGCCTGGTGAGGGCAGTTGTCCTGCCACTGCTGCAGGGCTGGACTGCGCTGGGGACACCGCTGGCCCTGCCGCTTGGTGGCCATACCAGGCAGGAATATGGCCACGTCCCCCTGAGTAGCCGGTTTTCCGAGAGAACCTGAAAATCTGTGTTTTGTGTGACGTCTCTTGATTGTTAAGTGTTGGCTGCTAATCAACATTTTAAGAAAGCATCGTGGGCCAGCCTGAGCGGCGGGGGTGCATCACGGGCCCACGGGGCACCGGGCCTCGGGCTGGGCCCCGGGCCGCACAGCTGGACTCCCAGGCTGGGCCCACCAGTGGGTTCACGCTGCTGCCTGTGTGGCGATCCCGTAGAGAGGAGAGACCACGGGCTGCGGTCGCACTGCTCTGTCCCCAGAGCGGGCCTGGGCTGGGCTGGCCTGGCCACCGGCCCCTCGGGCACCAGTGCTCCGCGTGCTGCCCAGTGCAGCGCTCTGGGCCTGGGTTGCCGGGAGAGGAGCGTCCCTTACCCTCCGGAGGTCTTGGTCTTTAGAAGCTGCCTCTGAAAGATGGCAGCCCTTCCCTTCAGGCACTCCCCTCCTCCCCGCCGCCCGAGGATTCTGAAACTCAGAAGCCCTGGAAGTCAAGTGGCTGTGGGTAGTCTCTGCGTCAGGGCGGTCAGGGCGGCCTGTCTGCAGGGTCCCTGCTCCGCGCCCCTATCCTGGGCCGACCTCCTGCTTGGTGCATCCGTGGAGACCCCTGCTCCCCAAAGCCCAGGCTTGTGTGGGAGGTGGGTGGGGGAGGCCCCGTGGCGCTGGGGACGCTGATCTCTTGAGAGATGCTGGCAGGGCCTGGCTGGGCCCCATCCCCGGCCTGCTGCCTGCACCCCCGTGGGGCTCGTCTCGTGAGTCTGGAGGACGCGTTCATTTCCAGCATCCACTCTGAAGGTTACTCGCCCTCAGGAAGGCGCCCGGCCCAGGAGGTGTCACAGGAGGGCACGGCGGGCGCCTGCTCGGGCACTGCCCTTCCCATGGGTCCCCTCAAGGCCTGACCACCCATCCCTGGGCCTGGCTGTGGCCCGAGTCCCCGGGCACGTCGTCCGTCTTCCTCCGCTCAGCACCCTGCGAGACTCACCTGTGCTGTGCAGTCAGTCCTGTGCCGTGGGGGCGTCTGTGCTCCAGACACTCGTGACGGCATCCCCTCCTTCCGGGCGGACGTGATGTTGTTTCTGTCTGTGTTGCCGTTTCCAGCACCCGGCGGCGGGTGGGTCAGCGGTCCTCACGCAGCCCTGCTCGTGGACGGATTTTGGGTCCCTGCGGTGCTCCCGGCCCAAGGAGTTGTCAGTGGGGAGTGGAGGGGCTTCAGCCGCCTGCTTCCTGTGTGTCTCAGCTGCTGTGCCCGTGGGGCCCCGTGGGTGCACTGCCCCTGCCCACCCCGGGCGGGGGTCCCTGGAACCTGCGGGTGGCGTCGCACGGTGCCCCGCGATGTTGCTGTGTCCTGGGGGACGTGATGTGGTCTCTGGCTCTCGAGGGTGGCTGGCTGCGGCGGACTGAGCCAGCGGGCACAGGGACCTGTTGGTCACCCTGTGGGTCTGTCTGACCCACCTCACTACTCACCCCAGAGCCAGGGCACATGCAGTGGCGGCCAGCGGGGTTGCCCACAGGGGTCTCGCCCCAGGTCCACCTCCCTGAGGGGTCTGGCTGGTCAGGCTTAGGCCCAGCGTCAGCACCGGGGCACCTTTGGAAAGAATGAAGCCCTCGGGTGCAGGCCGGCTGTGGCCTTCCTGTGCCCGGTCCCCCGAGTGCCCAGGCTCAGGGCCAGCCTGGTGGGCGTGGCCCCACAGGGCCCAAGGTTACCGCCCACAAAGTGCAGGACCCCTGCCCCCTGGGCAGACAGGGCTCTGCCCTCCAGGACCCATCTGCAGTGGGGAGTGGGTGCCCCTGGCAGCCCAGGAGATGGGTACGGAGGCCAGAACAGGCCAAGGAGCTGTGCAGTGCGCGGGAAAGGTGTTCTGGGTGGGGGGACAATAGGGCACAGCTCGGAGGTGTCCTAGCACTACTGGGGACAGAGCAGTGCTGGAGGGGGTTGGGGGCTTATTCTGTGTGTGGTGGACACATCACTGGTGACCCTGCGATGGTCATCAGAGGCTGCAGAGGTCAGGCCTGGGGACGGAGCTGGAGGGCATTGGTTATTTTGGGAAAGTGGAGGAGCTGCGTCAACTGCTGGTGCAGGTGGGGTGGAGGGGATAGGTGGGTCTCGGGTTTGAGACAAGGACATCTGGCCGGGTGGTCACTGCTGCCTGCTGCGGCATCCGTGGTCGGCCTTGGCGCCACTTGAGTCTCAAGCCGCGGTGGCACCCTGGCCGTGTCACTGCTGGGTGATGGAAGGCTGTACGATCGCTGCCGCCTCCTGGCCCAACTTTCCGCAGCCTCCATAAGCGGGGGGACAGATTCCCCGGGACAGCTGTCACCTCTCCTGGCAGGGCTCAGCCTTGGGGGCCCACCTCCAAGCAGCTCCCGATTAGGCTGGCCTCTCCGCTTTTAGGAGCTGTGAGTTTCTTAATTCTGACAGTTCTGTGAGTGGGGTGTCTGTGGGCAAATGAGGAAACTGAGGGTCAGGGAGGACCACTGCTTACGTTGGTTGGTCGCTGCTCTCCTGTCTACGTGTTGAGGGTTGAGAATAGAAAGGGTGAGATTTCTGGGCCCCCACGCCCCAACCTTACCAGGTGTATCTGGCCCAATTACAACCATCAGACCTCCTGTAAATCATGTTTTAATTACCTAATTACTGCCAAGAGGAAATTGCTAATTGCTTTTCTAGTATCAAATTTCTTCTGGCCTTTCTGAGAACGGACCCAGGAAGGGGCCTGGAACCTGCCCCCAGTCAGAGAATGGGGGATGCTGTGGTGGCCTGTGAGGGGGTGGGGAGGGGTCTGGGAGCTGGGCCCATCGGGCGGCCTCAGCCCTGTCCGGGAAGGAAGGGGTGGCAGGGGCTCCCGTCCCTTGTAGCCCCTCCCTGGACCACCCTGCCTCCTGGGGGCTGGGAACAGGTTTGGCCACTGCATCTACAGGAGGAGGGGGTGCCCGTGAAGTCCCAGCACCGTGGTGGCCTGCTGGCCGCTGCCCGTTCTCTGCCTGTCCACCCACCCAACGGCCTGTCCTTCTCCTACCCATATCCCCGTCCGGAGACCAGGAGTCTCACTCAGCCAGGGCAGCCCCACTTTGCAGATACACACGGGGGCTGCTGTCTTGGGGTGGGCAGGACAGGGAACTTGCCCTTCCCGGTAGGGGCCAAGCTGGGCAGCCCCCTGCCTCCGGGGCTAGGGCGCGTGCCGGCCTTGGCATGCAGCCTGGACGGCCCAGACATCCTCCCTGGTGCCCACACCCGCCCTCGGCCCAGAGAATGGACCCTTTGTTGGCTCTGGGCTGGACAGACAGCTGACCTGGCCGGGCCGTCAGCTGCCTGCCCACAGCCGTTGGCCAGGGCTTCGCGGTGATGGGTATGGGTCAGCCAGCTGGCCCAGCCTAGGGCTGGGGCCTCCAGGGCCAGGGGCCCCCTCCCCTTGGCCCTGTGCAGGACTTCCTGTCTGTTGGGACCTGGGCCCCAGGGTCCTGCTGGCCTGGGGATGCCGAGGTGAACCCATTCCCTGGCCTGTCTGTGGGGTGCGGTGGGCCCGTGGTGGCAGTAGGTGCACAGCCCGTGGTCAGCGCCTTGCCTGGCTCCCAGAGGCTGCTGGGGCCCAAACCCTTCGTGGGGGCACTGACGGCCCTTGTGCCTCAGCTCAGAATCCAGGGGACTCCCCCTTGTACAGAGGGATAGGGACGACCCCGGTGGAGAAGCGAGCGGGGTCCGAGGGTCTGGGTCAGAGCTGGGCTGGGTGGCTTTCTGGGCCTGGTGCAGCCCGGCAGGTGTGCCAGGGCAGCTGGACGGCTCCGCTCAAGCCAGAGGGCCCGAGCTGGGTTTGGGGAAGGAGGGCTCTCAGCTGGTAGCGGAGAGTTCTGGTGGTCGTCAGGGGAAGGTTTGCAGGGCACAGAGGTGACAGCTGGAGGTCAGGGAGCTCACCAGGGGACGAGGAGTCTCCTGCGTGCTCTGCAGGCCCAGCTGCCCGGGGTGCGCCGCCCCAGGGGGGTGGCCCTCGAGTGACAGCTGTGGGCAGGGGTGTGGCGTCAGCACGCGCCCTGCCAGTGGTGTGTGTCCCGCTGTCCTGCCAGCTGCTGGGCCCCGTACCCGCCCTGCACGCCCCTTCTCCCCGGAGTGCCCTCCTGGTGGCCTGCCGCATCCCTCCTCCCACTTTTGGAGCAGACTCTGCGTCCCCAGCTGCAGCGGGCGGTCTGGAGCCCGGGGTTTCTCTGGCAGGTCCTTGTGGGCCTTCATTTACCTCGGTGCTGCCTGGGCCCTGCAGCCTGAAAACCAGGCTCCGCGACAGGTGTGTCCCGAGGACTGGCCGAAAGCCCGTCTGTCACGTGTGCGTGCGGGGCTCCTGCGGAGCCTGGACGGGGCTGCACGACGCACAGAATGGGGCATGTCCACCCACTGGCCTGTGGGCCGTGCCTCCCCGGCCCCCCCTTGCTCTGTGCCCTCTGGAAGCGGGAGCCTTGCGAGTTTAAGGGCTGGGGGCCGCCCAGTGCAGGGCAGGTGGGTGGTAGATGGGTGCGTGGCGGATGGACAGCTGGACGAGCACACTCCTGCCGCAGCTGTTGGGAGCCACCTGTCGAGTCGCGGCACTTGGCGGGCCTGGGGGCGGAGACACTCCAGAGACGGGCTGGCTGCCCTCCCACCTTGCCCGGGACTGTGCCTTCCCCTGGGTGCCCCCCTTCCCTGAACTGTCTCCCTTGTCCCCTACGGGGGGGTGGCGGCACCCCTGATGCGATGTCCATGCCCCAGCCTGCACCCTCGGCCCTGAGCGGGGAGCGGTGGGGCCCCGGGGGTCTGGGTGGGAGAGGCTGGGGCCTGGCGGTGTCCCAGTTCAGCGCCCCCTGCACAAGGGCCAGGGGTGTGGTCGTCCCAGGAGTCCCAAGGGCCGGCAGTGTCAGGTCTGGGCTCCAGGGGGGCTGCAGCAGGTGGAGGCACCTGCAGGGAAGAGGCGTAAAGGACCCTGGTTTGGGCCACTTGTGTTGAGATGAGTCTGGAGCTCTGGGTGCCCACTGGTGCCCTGCCCTGCCCTCTGGCCGTCCAACCCTCTGCTCCCTGGCTGTGGTCCATCCTGGCCTGGCTGCACCTCTGTGGCTGGCCCTTGGGTTTTGGGGGTTGTCTCGGGGCCTGGCCCCCGGGGCACCCTCTGCTGGGTCATTTAGTCCCCGGAGTGGCTCTGGTGTGGGGGGAGGCGCCCGTCGCCCGGGGTGTGTGGGGGACCCTGAGGCAGAGGCCCCACAGCCGGGACGCGCCTGAGCAGGGCTTTGGCCCAGGCGGTGTGGGTGCAGAGGCCAACCTCCCGGCCTCCTGGCCTCCGTGGCCAGGGCCCAGTCAGCTCCCTGGGAGGGCAGGGCAGCAGGCTCTGGGGTTGGAGGGTGCAGGCTGGGTGCGTGGCGGATGGACAACTGGACGAGCACACCCCTCCAGGCCCTACCCGCGGGGGCTGAGGCTGGGCTGCTGCGCGCCCCCCGCCCCCCTCCTCCCTCCCGGCCCAGTCCTGGCTCCCTCCCGGACTCGGCTCTTCCGGGTCTGGTTTGACTTAAGCCTGCCTGCCCGGCGGGGCGGCAGCTGAGCGGAAGTGGGGGGGTGGCCGCGGGCGCTCAGGAATGCGGCCCTCCCCTCCCCCTTCCCCCTGGCCTCCCCGGCCGGCCGCCCTCTCCCAGCCACCGTGGAGCTGGCCCGAGCCAGGGGCGTTCGCCTGGCCGGTCAGGCCTGCCCTGCCCTGTCCAGTCAGCGTGAGGCGCCAAGGAGGGGCGCTGGGCCGAGGTGGAGGTGGACCGGCGGCCCCGGGAGCCTGCCTGCGGGCTGAGCCGCCGCCCCACGAGGCCCGTCTCTGGAAAGCCCCCGGGCTCTCGCTGTTAATTAAATACGCTTGTTTGGTAAAAGCGACTAAAAATACTTGCAGCGTGGCGCGCAGCGGGCGGGAGCTGGCTGAGTGAGCCCCCGCGTGTTCGGGACGTAGACTGTGTATTTCCTCATGCACGCGACGTCCGCCCCCGCTCCCGCCTTCGTGCTGGGGGTGTCCCCTATCTCGGACCCGGCCCCCGCTGCCTCCCACTTGGGAGGTTCCTGGTCTCTCTTCTCGGTTGCACTGGACGCCCCCGCGGGCCTGCCGCCCCTTGTGCCCCCTCCCCTCTGCACAAATAGCCCTTCCCTGGCGATGGGGACGCCCAGCCTGGCCCCAGGGAAGGACGCCCCGGGCTCCTGCCGCCTCTACCCTGGATGTGGCTGTGCAGCTCGTGACGGCTGGTGGGTGGAGGGCTGTGGTTTTCTCCGGACCCCAGAGACCCCCACGCCCGGCGAAGGGGCTGGGCCGGGACCAGCCTGCCGGCCTCAGCTGGTCCTGCACCGGCTCCTGGGCGTGCTGGGGGGCCTCGGCCTTATTCTTCAAGGGCTGGGGGGTTACTTGGGGCGCTCCCGACCCCGCACCTGGGCTGGGGGTGGGCAGCGGCTGGAAGGCACTGGGGCAACGCCGCGTGGGTCTCGCTGCCGCAGATGCTGGTGGACCTGGCGAACCCCGGCGACCGGCCGGCCCTGGCCTACGAGAGCGTGGTGGCCCAAGAGGGCAGCCCCATCCTGCGTGACCTGGTCCTCAGCCCCGACCGCCGGTACCTGTACGCCATGACGGAAAAGCAGGTGGGTGCCCCGGAGAGCTGGGTGGGGTCCTCACTGTCCAGCCGGCCTCCAGGCTGCCCTGGCGGGGTCTGGAACTGCCCGCGGTCCCTGGACGACCGCACACCCAGGGGAGCAGATGCTCAGCGACAGCGTGTTCAGGGAAGTGGTGTTGGGGGCTTTGGGGTGTCCGTGGGGGCCCCCAAGTTCCCGCTCTCTGGCCTGGCCAGCTCGTCAAGGTCGCGTACCGTGTTTCTGGTCCAGCCTGCTTGGAGCCAGCCTCTGCCCTTCTCCACCTGGTGACCCCGTGGCCGCCGGAGGGGTGCAGGTGGGGCCGGGCCTCCCTTCCCTCCTGGGGGCTCCCTTCTCCTTTGTCCCCTCCCGCTGTTGGGTAACTCGGTCGCTCCGTGTCTCGGGCCAAGCCGGCGAGGTTGGGGTGGACGACGCCCTGCCTCTGGGCTCAGGGTTGGGGCTGGAGAGCCCACGGCTCCCCTGGGAAGCTTGGGGTGCAGCAGAGCGAGAGGGACTGGCCAGAGCTGTCGCCCGCACCGACTCGCTCCCTGGAGACTGGCCCGGTCTGCTTGGCCCGGCTTGGCCGGGTCAGGGTCACCCAGGACTGGCCCTTGGGTAGACGAAGCAGGAGGAGGGCCTGAGACGGGGGCTCCCTGGTGTGTGGGGGACGGACAGGCCCGAGAGGACCTGACGCCGAGGCCCCTCCTGCCAGGTGACTCGGGTGCCCGTGGAGAGCTGTGTGCAGTACACGTCGTGTGAGCTGTGTCTGGGGTCACGGGACCCCCACTGCGGCTGGTGTGTCCTGCACAGCATGTGAGTCCACACAGGCCGTGGGGGTGGCAAGGGGCCCGACGACCTCACTGGGAGCCTGGGGTCCTGGGTCCCGTGACCCGCCAAGTGACAGGAGACCGGGTCCGGACGGGGTGCAGGGTGGGCCAGGGGCTCCGCTGGCCTCCCGCCCTAGCCCGCCTCACGCCTCTGCCCGCAGCTGCTCCCGCCGGGACGCCTGCGAGCGGGCGGCCGAGCCCCAGCGCTTCGCCGCGGAGCTGCTACAGTGCGTACAGCTGACCGTGCAGCCCCGCAACGTGTCCGTGACCACGTTTCAGGTTCCGGTGAGCGCGGCCGTTGGGGACGGGATGGGGCAGCGTGGGGGCACAGGGGGATGGGCCGGTCACCCTGTCCCCCTGCCACCCAGCTTGTGCTGCAGGCCTGGAATGTGCCCGACCTCTCGGCCGGCGTCAACTGCTCCTTCGAGGACTTCACTGAGTCCGAGGGCGTCCTGGAGGATGGCCGGATTCACTGCCACTCTCCCTCTGCGCGGGACGTGGCGCCCATCACGCGGGGCCAGGGTGAGGCCGAGTGGGCCAGCCTGGGCAGCGCGGGGGCCTTCTGTCGGGGGTGGACGGTCACTGGGACAGTGGGTGGGCGTCCCGTGGTGACCGCGGAGGGCATCAGGGGAAGGCACTGCAGGGCTGCGGGGTGGGGGGCGGTGCCCTTGGCCGTTGGGACGGTCCTCGGCGAGGCCTTTTTCTGCGCGGGGCTCCTGGGTTCGGCGGCCCCGGGGCCCTGGTGACGCAGCCTGTGCCGCTGGTGCAGGAGACCAGCGGGTGGTCAAGCTCTACCTGAAGTCCAAGGAGACGGGCATGAAGTTCGCGTCCGTGGACTTCGTCTTCTACAACTGCAGCGTCCACCAGTCGTGAGTGTCTCTGGCCTCCTGCATAGAGTCCCGCGGGGCAGCGATTGGTTGGGTCGCAGGAGCCAGGAAGGGGCCTTGAGGGGGAGGCCTAAGGCCGGGTGGTGGTAGCAGCAGCTGGGTTGTGACGTGTGCTGATTCCCCACGTGTGGGGAGTGGGCCGCGGGCACCAGAGCAAGGCAGGGAGCTGGGGGCGCTGTTGCATCGTCCAGCCAGGGGACGGCCAGCTGGGGCTTGGGCATTGGATACCTGCCGCTCTGGGGCAGGAGGGGTCCGGGTCCCCTCTGGGTCGGGCAGCCCCTGGGGCACGGACAGCCGGGTGTGGGTGCTCTCCCCGGGCTTCTGGTCTTCTGCGAGCACGCCAGCCTCAGAGGAAGAGTAGGAATCGCTGAGGGCCCACTGCGCGCCCCACAGGGACCAGAGCACTGGGCCTGGAGGGGGTCAGCCTGGAGCCGAGGCGCTTAATTTTTCAATCGTGTCTTCGTTTGTCGACCGACTTGCAGGCTGACGCCCTCCTGGCTGTTCGGGGGGCGCCCACTGTGGGCCTGGGTGTTGCTGGCACCGGGGTCCAGCCTCCCCATGCTGGGTGGGCTGGAATCTTTGGGGCAGGGGCTGTGCTCCAGAGGCTTGGAGGGGTCGAGGGTCTCTGTAGAGGCAGGGCGGTGGGTTATGTGGAGCTCCAGGGACGGTGAGGTGAGGTGTGGGCTGTGCAGCCCGTCCAGGCTCTGGAGACATGTTGGAACGAATCAGGCCCTTGCCAGGCGATCCTGCTTTCTGGTCGGGGAGGTGATGTCTCCCACGGCCGTCCGGCTTGCAGCCGCCACTCACCACCTACGTTTCAATCTTAGCGTTAGAATAAGGTGGACTTTAAAATGTGCTCCTCAGATGCAGTAACGCGTTTCCAGCGCTGATGGTCACGCATGGCCTGGCGCCGGCTCTACATGTGTGCCCCTCTGAGAGGCTCTGTCGGCCGGCGCCGGGGTGGACCGTCTGGCAGTAGAGGGGGGAGGGAGGGGAGCCCCGCGGGCGGAAGCCGACCAGCTCTGAGGCGTGAGTGAGGCCAAGCAGCCTGTGCAAAGGCCCTGGGGTGGCTCCACGATCGGCAGTGAGGTGGGGGCCCAGGCTGCGGCCTCACCACCCGCCCTCTGCCTGCAGCTGCCTGTCCTGCGTCAGCGGCTCCTTCCCCTGCCACTGGTGCAAGTACCGCCACGTGTGCACACACAACGCCGCCGACTGTGCCTTCCTGGAGGGCCGCGTCCATGTGTCCGAGGTAAGGCGTCCTGTGGGCTGGGTTTGGAGGTGTGGAGGCGTTGGGTGCCGCCTGGGGGCGGTGGGGATGCTGGCTGGAAGGTATAGGGGGACGCTCTCCGGGGCTGTATCTGCCTGGGGACCTCAGCCAGTGGTGTTGGCTTGGGGACCTCAGACCCAGGGCACGTCCGGGGACGATGGGGGCAGGGACCGTTCTCCCAGTGCGCCGGGAGCTAGCTGGGAGCGTGTCTGGCTGGGTGAGGTACAGGCGGCTGGTCACTCCTGGAGTCGCTTGCAGGGCTGCGTGGTCGTCAGTAGCCATCAGGTAGCAGCTGTTTTGGAGCCGAGCAAGGCGCTGACTGTATCAGGAGCAGTGGGGCTGAGCACCAGGCCGGACTGACCCGGGCCTGCCCGGCGGGGGGTGGGGGCAGGGCTCCCCGTGTCCGGCCTTCGGGTGCGGAGCCAGGCCCTGATGCCAGGCCTCGCCTCTGTGGTAGATACCACATTGTTGGCTGGATGGGGTAGGAGGGTGTGAGTTCCACCAGCCGTGGGGCGCTTGGGGGCTGCATCTGGGCCGGACTTGCCTGGGGCAGGAGGATGCAGCAGGCACTGGCCCGTCACAGAACCTGCCCTGGCTGCCCCGCCCCCTTCCCTCCGGCCTTGGTTCTTCCCCTCCCCGGTGACGATATACAGGACAAGACAGCAATGGCGGGGGCGGGCCAAGAAAGGGTGGGGACATGGGGTGGGCAGGTGGGCTTCCCAGATGTGCGGCCTGTGAGGAGATGGCCCAGGGGTCCTGGGGGTGGGGTAGGGGGCCGGGGGCAGCAGGAAGCTGGGGGGCTGAGCCGGCTGGGGGGTGGGGCAGCAGAATGGACGTGTGAGGTGGGGGCCCGGTCTTCCCTGGCCGTCTCTGAGCTCTCTGCCCATCTGAGCTGTTCCACCGGAGTAGGCCGCCCGGCGGGGCCCTCGGGGAGGACTGGCGTGGGCGTCGGCCGGGGCCGGGGAGCGGCAGGGGTGTAGGCCCTGGTCAGGAGGTCGCCTGCTCCAGGCGGGGCTGGGGGCCTGGTCGGGGTCAAGGGGGGCTGTCTGGGGATGGACTTCACGGCTGGTCCCTCCTCAGCCAGTCCCAGGTTGCGTGGGGACGTCCCTAAGGAGTGTGACGTTTCCACAGTCACCCCCATCCCTGGTTCAGGTTTGGTCCTCGGGGCGACCCCTCCCCAGCTCGTGCTCAGGCCGCGGGTCCCAGGCCCAGTGTTTCCCTGCTTCCCACCCGGGATGGGGGGCAAGTTTGGAGGGAGTGTGCTCCTGTGTCTGCCTGGTTGGCTTCGGCTGGGGCGGCCACCAGAGCATGGTGGGGACGGGGTGGCCTGGCAGGGGTCCCACGTGGAGCACCCCCAGAGCAGAGCAGCCCTGGGAGGTGGCCTGCACCCAGACCCGGCCTCCCCAGGATCAGGAGTGGGTCGCGTGCTCCCCCTGGCAGCCTTGTCACCAGGAGGCTCTGGGCCTGAGGCCGGTGCCCCTGCAAGCGGAATGGAGGTCAGTCTTCCAGATACTTCCTTGATTTGTGTGAGAGAAGGGGTTCTAGGTTAGGAGAACCTAACCTGAGTTAGGAAAACAGAGTCGTGGGCCCTCATTCACTCACAGGCCCCGAATTCCTTGGATGGCGGAGCCTCTGCGTCCATACTGCTTATCGGTTCCCGGCTGCCTCTGGCTCAGCCTGGTCTCAGGCCACTCAAGGAGGTTGGGGCCAGGCCTGGGCTGACGCCGTCCATGGCTGGGGTCATGAGGTGCCGAGGCCCAGCCACAGGGAGGCTATGGCCTGACAGGGGCGTGGACCCTGCACCCCAAGACCCACAGGGGGACACACAGCGGTGCTGGCCTGCCGACAGCAGAGCTGGTGTCCGTGGAGAGGGAAGGTGCGAGGTTGGGGGACAGTGGCAGCGGGGCCTGGTGGCCAGGACGAGCTGGGGCTGCTGAGGGATGTGGAGGGGCAGCAGGGGCGTCCCTGGGCTGGGGGCTGGCACGGGCGCCCTTTCAGGTGGCCGCCGTGCACACCGGCAGCTCCCACAGGGCTGCAGCCTGAGCTCCAAACGCAGCCCACATGCCGGTCAGTGCCCCGTGTGCAGGTGGTCAGCGGTCAGCCTGCCAGTCCTGCCCGGCTAGCGCTGCTCCCCCAGCGCCCCCAGGGGCCCCAAACGCCTTTGCAGAGCCGGCCGTGGTGCCTCGGGAGCTGCCGCGGGGCGCGGAGATTGCAGTCTGTTTTCAGTGTCTCTATTTAAAGCACCTTGCGCAGGGTTCCCGCGGGCCGGCTCCTCCACGGTCGCTGCAGCCCTGCCGCAAGGAAGCCGGGCTGTTGTATCAGTTGGTGTTGCTGAAACGCTGGTCCTGGGGGCCGGGCTGTTTTTGTGCTCGCTCTGGCTATTTTTACCTACTCCCCGGGCCCCCAGCTGAGAACTTGCTCCTGCTTCTGCCTCAGGGGCCTCTCGGCTGCTGCCAGATGGGGCCCCTCTGGTGGGGTCCTAGGACCCCCGGGCGGGCCTGCCCAGGTCACAGTGTGCAGCCCGGAACCCGGGCCCGGCTGGCTGTCATCGGCATCCCCGGTCTGCCAGTGTGTAAAATGCGCGCGGGGCGCTTGTCTTGGAGGAGCTCGGGCTCCGCGCAGCCCGCCCGCCAGCCTCCTCCCCGGCTCAGCTGAAGCCTTGTCCCCCAGGACTGCCCGCAGATCCTGCCCTCCACCCAGATCTACGTGCCGGTGGGCGTGGTGAAGCCCATCACCCTGGCCGCGCGGAACCTGCCGCAGCCGCAGTCGGGCCAGCGGGGCTATGAGTGCCTGTTCCACCTCCCGGGGGGCCCGGCCCGCGTCGCCGCCCTGCGCTTCAACAGCTCCAGCCTGCAGTGCCAGAACTCCTCGGTGGGTCCCCTCGGCGCGGGCGGGGCTGCCAGGACCCCGAGCGCCGTGTTTCTGCTTTAGCAAAAGGGCTGCGTGTCGTCAGGTCTGCCGCGCCCTGTTCAGGGGGCACCTCAGGCTCCCAGGCCGAGCCAGCCCCTGAGCTGGGCCCGGGTGAGCAGGCTGCAGGGGCCACGCCCAGAGCCACGCCAGAGTTTGGAGGGAGTGTGTCTCAGACGTGGCTCTGCGTGCCGTCTTGGGGACCTGGGTGAGGGGGCTGGGGTTGAGGGTGTGGGGGAGTGACCCTGGGGGCCTGGGGCAGGATGACAGCACCAGGTCCTTTAAGGTGTCCTGTGTCCGGACACAGAGCCGTGCCTGGTGGCCGGTGCCTTCCCCCGACCCAGACGTGCCACGAGGCAGCCACCTTCGGAGCCTCAAATCTAATTCGTCCCACGAATTAGGGACGGTGGTCTTTGCAGGGCCAGCACCTCCTGGTGGGCGAGGGGAGAGGTCCCAGTTGGTGGTCTTGAGGCCGGCTTGTGTCTCGCTCCCCCGACTCGCCCTGTGACTGCCCGCAGGCCTGCTCATCTGTCCAGGAAAGCAGTGGTTTTCCCGGGGCTCGCCAAGGCCCTGAGTGGGGAGTGGGTACCTCTGGGCCACCTGCAAGGCCCCCAGAACCCTGGGGAGGGGCGTAAGGTTAGAGGTCAGGCTCCATTGCAGAGGCGGTGGACCCCTGGCCCACCAGCTCTGTGCTGGCGTGGGGGCTGGGGTCCAGCGGTCACCACAGTCTCCCAGCACAGGTCGGTGCCTCGGCCGGGCCCGAGGCTCCCCAAGCCTGCCGGCCTGTCCAGCCCTGCCTCCCCTCCGCTGCACCCTCCGCCTGCGCCTCACCCTGGCTCCCCTGGCCTGGCTGCCTGCACCCTCTCCTTCCTTTCTGTGCATCCCTGAGGCCAGCTGTCTCTCGGTTTCTCCCCCATCCCCGAGCCTCTGTCACCTCTGTCCCTGCGCCCCGCCCCCCCAGGCCCACATTTATCTTTCTTACAGCCCTTGTGTGAAGGGAAAAGGGAGCGTCGGAGTTTGATAGGATCCAATTACATTCCTGCAGATAAGATGATGATGAATCGCCCTGGGGTGGAGCACAAGTCTTCAACTGCAGAAAGTGGGACACAGCTGGGCGTCTGGGCCTGGGCTCCCCGGGGAGGGCTGAGTCCCTGAGCCCAGCCCAGCCTGGGGTCGGGGGTGCCAGGGCACAGGGAACACACGTTTCGCACCTCAGGGCAGTCCCGGAGGAGGGCTCGTTGAGCCTGTTTGGAGACTTAAGCCGAGGTTCACAGAGCAACCCTGACACGTGTCCAAGGGGTGCGGGGAGTCCTGGCTTCCAGGCGGGGACTCACCCTGGAGGCTGTGCCCCTGTAGCTGCTGGAGGTTGAGGGCCGGGGCCGTGCTTGTGCAGAGGGGGACCCGGGTGGGGCCCGCAGGCAGGCAGCACTGTGGGGAGCCTGCCTCCAGACTGACCCCCAGACCCCGCCCTGCTGAGCCCGGGCCCCCAGCGGCCGGTCCCGCAGGTGGCCACAAGGGACACACAGGCCCTGGGCAGCAGCCCGGGCTCGGCCCGTGTGGCCTGACCACTCGTCCTGCTGCCGCAGTACTCCTACGAGGGCAGCGACGTCAGTGACCTGCCCGTGAACCTGTCTGTGGTGTGGAACGGCCACTTCGTCATCGACAACCCGCAGAACATCCAGGGTAAGCTGGGGGGGAGAGGCTGGGGGACGGGGCCGAGGGTGGCTGCTGACGCCCGCCCCTCCCTGCAGCCCACCTGTACAAGTGCCCGGCCCTGCGGGAGAGCTGCGGTCTCTGCCTCAAGGCCGACCCTCGCTTCGAGTGCGGCTGGTGTGTGGCCGAGCGCCGCTGTTCCCTGCGCCCCCACTGCCCCGCAGACTCGCCCGCCGCCTGGATGCACGCCCGCCACGGCAGCAGCCGCTGCGCCGACCCCAAGATCCTCAAGGTGGGCAGGCTCCCGGGCCTGGGGGGGCGTTGGGGGTGCTCCGAACGCCCGGCCCGCGTCCCAGCCTCTGCCTCCACAGCTGTCCCCTGAGACGGGCCCGCGGCAGGGAGGCACGCGGCTCACCATTGCGGGCGAGAACCTGGGGCTGCGCTTTGAGGACGTGAGGTTGGGCGTGCGCGTGGGCAAGGTGCTGTGCAGCCCCGTGGAGAGCGAGTACATCAGCGCTGAGCAGTGAGTGCGGCCGGCGGGGCGGGGGAGCTGGCGGGGGCCCGGTGCCCGCAGCTGCTGAGGCCCCCCGTGCCCGCAGGATCGTCTGCGAGATCGGGGACGCCAGCGCCATGCGGGCCCACGACGCCTTGGTGGAGGTGTGCGTGCGGGACTGCTCCCCACACTACCGCGCCCTGTCACCCAGGCGCTTCACCTTCGTGGTAAGCCCGCCCGCCTGGCCCTCTGCTCCCGTGGCCACGCGCAGCCTCAAGTGATGGGCCGCTGCCCCCTCCCCCCTCGCCGCCAGGACCTGATGCCGGGCGGGGTGGGGGGGGACTGCCTGTGGGCGATGTCTCACACCTAGTGAGCGCAGGCATGGGCCTGGCTGGAGATGCAGGCGCTTCCCTGGAGCTCCAGCAGGCCCCCTCTCCCCCTAGACGCCGACCTTCTACCGAGTGAGCCCTGCCCGCGGGCCCCTTTCGGGGGGCACCTGGATCGGCATCGAGGGTAGCCACCTGAACGCAGGCAGCGACGTGGCTGTGTCTGTCGGCGGCCGGCCCTGCTCCTTTTCCTGGTACGGGGTGTGGACGGACGGGCAGCGGGGACCCCAGGCACAGGCTGCCTTCCCCTTGTGGTCCTGGGTTCAGATGGCTGGTGCCCCCTCCCATCGCCTGGGAAGCTGGAGGGCTGTGTCGAGGTGGGCTAGGGTGATCACTATGGAAACCTAGAGGCGGAGAAGGTTACCGTGGAGACAGGCAGGCTACCCCAGCGGGAGGGCACGGTGGTGGGTGGGGCCTGGGTCTGAGGGGCGGGCACAGCCACTGGGTCCTGGGTTTTGGGGGAGTCCTGTGGAACGTGAGAAGCGCGTTTAGAAAAATTCTTAAGAGGGAAAAAGGAAAACTTAACAAAAGCCCGGAGCCCTGAAGTGGATAATTTTAGATTAGGGATGATAATGGAGCGGGCCTTTAAATATTTTCCTGCGGTAATTACCTGTTATCAGACTAATTATTGGTGTTTGCAGCCTGCTGTGTGCGGGCCTGGCGGCTGTGGTGAAGACACTGAGGGGATGGGGCAAGTGCCAGTGGTGACCGGCGGCTGCCCTTGGGGGGGACCCAGTGCCCCCAGCCACTCCAGCTCGTTTCACCCACTCACGGCCCAGGCCCACGATTAGCCCGTTTTCAGATCAGGGATGATGGGGGCGGGGGGTACATGTGTCGTGTGCGTCCCTGCGCGGAGCGGGGGTTGGCGCTGAGCGTGGTGCTCCAGCCCTCCCAGGATGTTGAAGCCTGTGGGCCCCGCCCGTGGAGGAGCCCCGCCCGTGGAGAGGCCCTGCGGCTGCATCCTGCCCTCCCTCCCTGGGTGACTGATGGGGCTACTGGAGGGCTGCCGTGAGGCCCCGTGAGCCCTTTCCCGCCCGGCAGGCCTGCTCTCGGAACCCGTGGGCCAGGCTCTTGCAAGCTGGGGCACGGGCAGGCTTGCCGGTTGACGCTGCCATGGAGGTGGAGCCGGGGGTGGCTGGGGAGGCAGGACCTGCCCCTCAGCCTGGGGGGCAGCCATGCTGAGCCTAGGACGCCTCCCGCCCACGCAGGGCAGCGTCAGGGGAGAGGGCCAGGCTGCGGCCCAGGTAGGCACAGACAGCACCAGGCCCCTTGTAGGGGCTGACGGGAAGGGGCCCCGCCTGGAGACAGGCCCGCTGTGGCCTGGGCCACAGGTAGGCAGATGCAGCGGCTCAGCCTGTTGGTGGTGGAGCCTGGACGCCCGGTGGCGGCGGAGCTGAGCTCCAACACCTGCGTCCTCAGGAGGAATTCCCGGGAGATCCGATGCCTGACGCCCCCCGGGCAGAGCCCCGGCAGTGCCCCCATCGTCATCAACATCAACCGCGCTCAGCTCACCAACCCCGAGGTCAAATACAACTACACTGAGGACCCCACCATCCTGAGGATCGACCCCGAGTGGAGCATCAACAGGTAGGAGACCGCCCTGAACCCCACGACCCCCGTCCCAGGTCCCCTGAGCCCCCCGATCCCTTTCCTGCCCACTGGGTCCCCCCCGCACCCCGTCCCGCCCACCCTGAGCCCCACGCCCCTGTCCTGAGCCACCAAAGCCCAGCACCGGCTGTGGGGCTCGTGCACCAGGCCCTCCGCTGCCCCTGCTGGGGTCCTGCCGCCAGCCGTGGTGCTGAGAGAGTAGCCCGCTTGCTGTCTTGCAGCCAGCCGGGTGGTGTGTCTGGTCCCTGCCATCTGTGCCGGGCCGGGGCAGAGGGCCCAGAACTTCCACCCCTGACTTCCATCTCCCTCATATTCTAGCGGAGGGACCCTCCTAACGGTCACGGGCACCAACCTGGCCACCGTCCGCGAACCCCGCATCCGGGCCAAGTACGGGGGCATCGAGAGGGAGAACGTGAGTCCCCCCAGGCCCTGCCCCCCCGCAGCTCCTGCCATCCCGGCTGCACTTGGAGGCCCTGGGAGGGGTGGGGGCCGTGTGCAGGCGTGGCCGCAGCCCTGCGGTGTCACAGCCCGGCTTTGCACGGGTCAGCCAGCCCAGCGTGCCTGTCTTGCATCCCCAGAGCTGCCTAGTGTACAACGACACCACCATGGTGTGCCGGGCCCCGTCGGTGAACAACCCTGCCCGCAGCCCGCCCGAGCTGGGCGAGCGGCCGGACGAGCTGGGGTTTGTCATGGACGACGTCCGGGCCTTGCTGGTGCTCAACGCCTCCACCTTCCTCTACTACCCGGACCCTGTGCTGGAGCCGCTCAGCCCCACCGGCCTCCTGGAGCTGAAGCCCAGCTCGCCCCTCATCCTCAAGGTGGGCTGCTCGGTGGGGCGGGGCTCGCGTGGGGGGCCGGCACGGGGGGGGCCGGCGGCACGCCCGCTCACCCCGCGCCGCCCCGCAGGGCCGCCACCTCCTGCCGCCAGCGCCTGGCAACTCTCGGCTCAACTACACGGTGCTCATCGGCTCCACGCCCTGCGCCCTCACCGTGTCGGAGACGCAGCTGCTCTGCGAGTCGCCCAACCTCACCGGGCAGCACAAGGTCACGGTGCGTCCACGGGTCCTGGCAGCTCCGGCCTCCTGGGCCCCACGTAGGGCGGCCCCTGCTCTGAGCAAGCCCCAGACTTGCCTCCCACCCAGGGGGAGCCCCTCCCTGGTGCCCCTGGCAGGCCCAGCGTCTGCCCTGGGTGCGAGTGCCCCCACCTCGCCGGCCGCGCAGGGCTGGGCGCCCCCTGAGCGGCCTGCACCCCCAGGTCCGGGCCGGCGGCTTCGAGTTCTCGCCGGGGGTGCTGCAGGTGTACTCGGACAGCCTGCTGACGCTGCCCGCCATCGTGGGCATCGGCGGGGGCGGGGGCCTGCTGCTGCTGGTGATCGTAGCCGTGCTTATCGCCTACAAGCGCAAGTCGCGGGACGCCGACCGCACCCTCAAGCGCCTGCAGCTGCAGATGGACAACCTGGAGTCCCGCGTGGCCCTCGAGTGCAAGGAAGGTGGGTGGGAGCCGCGGGGAGGGGTCCAGGGTAGGGGGTGCTGGGGGTGCAGAGCTCGCTGAGCTGGGCCTGCACTGCCTGCCAGCTTCTCTCCCTTCACCACCTTCCCCACGGCCTCGCTGTGCCGGGCTCGGTCCGGGGGTTGGGCAGGGGCCTGACCGGGGGCAATCACGGGGTGTTGTTGAAACACAGGCTCTGTCCAGAGAGCCCCCTTTGCGTCCCAGCCTGTCTGTGGGACCCCAGATGGGCACACGACGTTTCTGTGCCTTGGTCTCCTCCTCTGTAGGACGGATGTACCACTAGGTGCGGGGATGCTGGGCCTGCCCGCTCTGGGCAGGAGGCCATTTTCCCAGGTGTTGTGGGCCGTGCGCGTCCACGTGCTGGCGCGGCTGGTTCCCTCCAGCGGCTGGTGGGGGGCACTGAGGCAGGGGCCCTGTCTTCAGCCCCACTGTGCGCACCCAGACCCGGGCCTGGGCTGCCTCTGGTCTTGGGGCGCTTGCTCGGGTGTGTGTCTGTCTCACCCTGGGGTGCACATGACGCAAACCAGCTCAGGCCACTTCGGCGGGGAGGCTTCACCGGGGTCTGGGGCCCAGCCAGGCCCTCACCCCGCTCTCAGGACCCCCTTCCTCTGCAGCTCCCCCTCCCCATGGTGCTAGGACGGCCAAGGGGACAGGCTCGGCGTCCCCACACCTGGCCACATGCCCCCTTCCCCCAAGCCTGCTCCCCCGGGAGCTCCCGACCGAGAGGTGGACCCCAAGGGCAGGTGGGGGCGGCCCAGGGAGTAGGAAGGGCAGGGGCCGCTGGCGGCGGCGGAAATCTGAGCGGTGGGCCGGCGGGTCGGCGGGAAGCGCCAGGATGGTGGCCTCCAGCTGGAACAGAGCTGTCCCCGGGGGCCGACGTGTCCGGGAGACCAGTAGGCCCAAGGCTGGTCCCCACGGAGCAGATGCTGCCGTAGCCGCCGGTGCTGAGCCTTGGGGTTGCGGCTGCTGGGAGGCCAGTGGGTAGGCACTGAGTGGTGAGCTCCCAGGCCGGGGCCACGGTGAGTGGTGGGCGCCCAGACCGGGACCGCGGGGGCCTTGGGGGGTTCGGCTCCTGTGTGCCCGTGTGGGCTCCAGGCAGCAGCCTGTGCCTGTGCTGGCCTCTGTCGAGCCCAGCTGGCCTTTCTGGCTGGCATGAGATGGGCCTCAGGGCTGGGTGCCCCCAGCCAGCTGGAGGTGGGGGGGCTCTAGTTGGGCCCCGGCTCACTTGTGCCTCTGGGAGCCCCGTCGGGGTGCAGGGCTGTCACGAGGGGTGAACAGAGCCGCGCGGGTGGTGCCTGGTGGTCTCTCACGTGTCAGGTGCTGGGGTTGGGGGTGCCTTGAGTGTTCTGCAGGGTCCGTGAGTGAACGCTGGCAGCCCTGGGGCTGACGACAGGCCTCGTCCCGTTTGGGGATGAGGACAGGGGGCTGGGCGGGGCCGGAAGCCTTGCCTGGGGGGCCTCGTGCCTAACAGGCCTCGTTCCGGGTGGTCACTGATTCCACTGGCCTGGGGTGTCCGGTCTGCCTGGGACCCTGTGCCGGAGTCCAGCTCCAGCGAGTCCAGGGATACCCAAGGGATGGATAGCGTCGGTGAAGAAAGTAAATCGACTACATTTCTTAAAGTATCAGCATAGCACATCTCTCTCTCCTTTATTGTTTACAATCACAGGTTTATATATTGTAGTTGATTACATTACCAAGTACGTGACCAAACAATTTTAGCACAATCTAACCTCAAAATGTTCTATAAAGATTTTTTTAAAAAAAATCCCCTAGTTTCTAGATGTCCCATTAAAATATTTCCCCAAGTTCCCATTAATCACAGGTTATTTCTTAGTAATCAAGCCAAGCAGTTATATAATTATTTTAATTGTAGAAGTTGGAGCTACTTGTTCCTATTTCTCTTCTTGCATGGGCAACCTTTTACAATGGTTCCACGAAAATATTTACAATATACCCTGCATGCCCTTTCTCGTTGTTTTCTCTAACTGAGACAGTGTTTTCTCCCTATCCTAGCAGCCAATTCTGCTCTAGGCATTTGCTTTTCTATAATTAATCTCCTTTATAATAGAACCATAAATTTCCTGTGTCATCAGGAACTCCGGCGCATGGCCATAACTCCATACTAGAGGGTGTTTTCCATAAAAACATCCCCTTAGTTCCAGGCTTTGCCCATTTCCCTGGGGCTTTAGTGGGTACTTCCCATTCTGTGGTAGTTTCAGGAGGGGGAGTCCTAGAAGAATTTTTCTTTCACATGGAGCAACATCCCCCCAAAATTGCCCCATATGTAAATTTATTATCATAAAACATAACAGAGCTGTAGTCCACCCTCCTGGCATGGCGCTGCCTTGCAGTTTCGCCTTCCGTTGCTTCATGACTTTGTCATGGTGCAATGGCTCCAGGTTGGCTTCCGACAACCCTGGCCCGTCTTAAGACAAAGGCCCTCGTCCCATCGCCCCCTCAGTCCCTGGCCGACTGCCGCCCTGAGGGGCTCTGGCATGTGTTGGGGGCTTGGGTGGGAGGCGGCGGCCTGGGCCTTCCTGGGACGAGGACAACCGTCGGCCCGTCCTGTCTTGACTGACCTGTGATGCCTGTGTCTGGCAGCGTGTGTGCGGGCCCCCGGGGGCCAGCCAGGTGGAGGTGACCAGACTCCAGGCAGCAGTGCCGGGGGGAAGGGCCGGCCCCTATGAATCCTTCCTGGCATCCCAGTGCCCTTCTGGCTCCCGACCAGATGGCGCGTCCTTGGGCTGCCGCGGGGCTCACACCTCACGGCTCTGGAATGTTCTGAAAGCAGCGGAGCCTCCCTGAGCGAGCGAGGGGGCGGGCGTGTCAGGGGCCCCTGGCCTGAGCCGTGAGGGCTTGCTTGTTGGTGTGCAGGGCTCCGCCCCTTCCCAGCCGGCCTCATCCCCGCTCTTCCCCTGTGGCCGGAGCCAGGGGGCCACAGTTGCTCTGGCCCCTGCTGCCCGATCGGGACGTGGAGGCCCCTTTCAGCCCCATCCCGGCACCGCCTCTGTTCTCGTCTTGGTGAATTCTGCAGCAGGTCAGGGGCGGAGGGCTCAGCCTCTGTGTCAGGACTGGGGAAACTGAGGCACAGGAATTTCCTCAAGTTCACCCAGCGGGCGAGTGGCAGAGTCAGGGGCTGGCCCGACCCTGAGTGTGTGTAGGGGGGAGTGGGAGGTGCTGGGGGGCCGGGGCAGCTGCCCTGACACCTCGTCTGGCCGCAGCCTTTGCGGAGCTGCAGACGGACATCCACGAGCTGACCAACGACCTGGACGGTGCCGGCATCCCGTTCCTCGACTACCGCACGTACGCCATGCGGGTCCTCTTCCCCGGCATCGAGGACCACCCGGTGCTCAAGGAGATGGAGGTGGGCTGCTGGCTGGGGTTCACCACTGCCTCTGCCTGCGGGGGCTCCTCGGGTGCTGGGGCGGCAGGGTCCTGGGGGCGGGCTTGAGCCTGCTGGGAGGGGGGCCAGGTGTGGGGGGCCTCGCCCCGGCAAACCACCCTTAGCCGGGGCTCCCCAGTGCCCAGCTGCTTCGTTGGGCCCCTAGTCTACTGCGTCCCGCCTGGCTCCTGGGTGGGTCCGGGCGCCGAGCTCCACTGGGTGGGGCTGCTGCTGCCATGAGTGTCGGGGAGGTGCGGGCGCCCAGCTGGGTTCTGCACGGCTGATGCGGCTCCCGAGCCTGCCGAGGGGAAGCCGCCTGGCACCCACGTCCTCCCGGGCTCCCCAGGAGCTGGCCAGACGCCCAGGGCCCCCAGCTCGGAACGGGCAGGGGCTCAGCGAGTCTGCTCTGTTGTGCTCTCCGGGGGTGGGGGGGTGTCGCATCCTGCACCCCTCAGATTTTGGGGAGCCAGCCCCCTCACGTGGCTGTGTGGGTGGGACATTCCCTCTCGAGCTGCACCTTGGTGGGCCTTCCTGTCGCGCTGGCTTGGGCCCAGGGCGCCCCGGGCTGCTCACTGCCTGCTTGTTTGCTGGGGTGTCTGCCACGCTGGGGGTTCCCCATCCGCCATCGTGTCTCTCCCAGCGTTGCCGTCTGCCAGGCTGGTTTGACTGTTCTCTTAGCTGTGACTGTGTGTTCTCCCTGGTACCTGTCACCTGTCTTGCCTGGGCTGGGAGCCTTGTGTCATGCTATGACAAGCCTCGGAGCAGATAAGAGTGAGCAGGGCCTTGGAAGCAGCCATACCTGGCATTTCATCCCCACTTTCCCACCTCAGTGCTGTGTGGCCACAACACACTGCTCCCCTCTCTGGACTTGAGTGTCCTCTGTGAAGGGGGTGGGTGGTTTCTGCATTGGTGCTGGCTGGGAGGGACTGTGGACGGGCACTCCCGGTGCCCGGTGGACGAGCTGGGCCGCACAGAGGGTGGCCGGAGCAGGCCCTCGTTCTGCACCCGCATGCTGCTGTGCCCCGGGCGTCTGCCTGCTGCGGCTTCTCACGCAGCTGCCAGGCCCCATCCGTTCTGCGAGGACAGCTACGGCTCAGGGACCCTCAGGGTGACCTGCCCTCTGTACCGGGGCCTAGACGGGCCCTCGGCCAGCAGGGCCGGTGCTCTCCGAGGTGTGAGCAGGCCCACGGCCCCCCAGGTGCAGGCTAACGTGGAGAAGTCGCTGACGCTGTTCGGGCAGCTGCTGACCAAGAAGCACTTCCTGCTGACCTTCATCCGCACGCTGGAGGCCCAGCGCAGCTTCTCCATGCGGGACCGCGGCAACGTGGCCTCGCTCGTCATGACGGCCCTGCAGGGCGAGATGGAGTACGCCACGGGCGTGCTCAAGCAGCTGCTGTCCGACCTCATCGAGAAGAACCTGGAAAGCAAGAACCACCCGAAGCTGCTGCTGCGGCGGTGAGTCCGCGCCCCGTGCCTGCCCCTGCGGCAGCGTGCCCACCGGCGCAGCCCAGGCGCTGCCGCTGCAGTTCTGGGGACCCACGCCAAGGCTTGCCTTGACTGGGACCCCTCGGCACAAGGCGACACCTGCTCCGAGGCCAAGGCCTGATGTTTGGCCCTGGGGAGGGTGGGGTGGTGGGGCGGGCCTGGCGGTAGGACTGAGACCGCCCCTGCGTGTGTTCTGTTCCCAGGACTGAGTCGGTGGCAGAGAAGATGCTGACCAACTGGTTCACCTTCCTTCTGTACAAGTTCCTCAAGGTGGGCGGGCCACGCGGGGCCCAGGTGGGGGTGGGAGGCCAGGGGTGACTGGTGGGGGCCCAGCCGAGAGGCACGAAGGGGCCGGGGCCTCGGCAGGACCGCCCCCGGCTCGCGTCCGTCCTTTAGCTTCTTCCCTGCCCCTTCTGGAGGCTGTCCTGTCCTCACTCAGCCGCCGAGGCAGGGGCAGACGCCCGGGTCCGATGTGGGTCCCGCAGCTGCATGTGGCTGAGCTGGGCGTGCGTCCAGGCTCCGGTGGGGCTCATGCAGTGCCCGTGGCCCAGACCTGAGGTCGGAGGGAGCACCCGGGCAGGGGCGTGTGTGTGTCCAGCACCTGGCCCTGGGCCAGCCTGAGGAGGTGCCCGGGGGTTGGGGGGTGGGGGTCCTATTGGCCCTGCTTTGAGGAGGTGGGCAGCTGCCTGGGCTTCCACTGTCGTTGCCCAGACAGTTCCCTCTCGGGCTGGGAGAGCCCCTACCCCAAGACAGGCCCTGGGGAGCCAGGCTGTTCTCGGAACGGGTACAGCCTGCAGGCCGGCTAGACGTGGGTCCAGGTGGACTTTGTCAGGGCCGTGAGCAGCTAGATGGGTCGCCTGCATTTTAGAACTGGGAGGTCGTCAGACCCAGATGTCTATCTGGCTTCCCTTAAAAAACCCGAAGGCTTGGCAGCCGGGCCCGGTCCTCGCATGGTGGCCCCTGGTTAGCGCTCCACGGTGGGCGAGGGAGCGGGCCGTGGAGCCTCGTGACGCAGGCGGCCTGGGTCTGCTCTCTGTGTGGCCGTGTGGTTGTGCAGGCTCCGCTCACTGCACTGTCCCGAGTCGGGGATGGCGGTGGGGCTTTCCGTCCTGCATGCAGGATGCTGAGCCCGGCTGCTGCGGTGTAGAGTGCTCAGGACAGAGTCCTGGCTGGGCTGAGGGGCGCAGACAGGGAAAGGGGCGGGGTGTCCACGGGGGAGTGAAAGCGTGGATGGGGTGGTGAGATGTGAGCACGAGGAGGGGCAGGAGGTAGCCAGACGGGGACCAGAGGCCCTGAGATGGGCGCGAGGTCCAGAGAGGAGGGGGTCAGGCTGGGTGGGACTCACCCGGTGGGTGGTGGCACAGTGATGCCCAGAGTACGACGACGTGTTGTCCTGCGGGACAGGTGGCAGTAACGGAGCTGTGCCTTTCCTGTAAAGCGCACCTGTTTGCAGACCGCGTGACTTGGTCACGTGCTCGTTAAGTCACCTCTGGGAACCTGGAGGGGTGGGTTCAGAGAAGGCCCGCCTTGACGACTCTGAGAACCCGGGCTGGGCGCGTGGCCCGTGCAGGACGCAGCAGGCAGAGGCTGAGCGTGCTGTGGCCTCGGGCATTGCCCACAGGACGGATGGGATAGTGGAAGGAGGGAGGGAGGCCAGGCTTGGGCGAGGGAGCAGGACTGAGGGAAGCCTGGAGGGCAGGGCAAAGTGTTGGGAGCCCGTGGCGGAGCTGCCCCTGGCGCCCGTCGTCCCGGGCAGGGTCCCGGCTGACAGGCTGCGTGGGGTCCGGTGCACACACTCTGGCTGCAGAGCAGGAAACGCCAGGCAGGGACACGGCATGGCTGGACTGCTGCCCCCATGGCTCCAGGAGGGGACCTGGCACTGGCCTCTGGGTTCTCTGTGCCACGGGCTGAGCATGTACGTGTGTTAGACAGACTTTATATTTTAGAGCAGGTTTATTTTTACGGCAAAGTCGAGCGAAGGTGCAGAGATTTCCCAAATACCCTCTGCCCCCGCCCCTCCACGCCCCCACCAGCATGGTCCATTTGTCACAGTTGGTGACCCTACACCGACGTCAGCATCACACAGAGCCTGTGGTTGGCCCTGGGGCTCCCCTGGGTGGGATGTGTTCTGTGGGTCTGGACAAGTCACGGTGGTGTCATACAGGCCGTGACCACGGCCCTAAAACCCCTCTGCGCTCCGCCTATTCGGCCCTCCTGCCCCCGACCCCTGGCAACCACTGATCTTCCCACTGCCTCCGTGGTTTTGCCGTTTTCAGAATGTCCTGCGGTCGGGATCGTGCAGTGTGTAGCCTTCTCGGATGGGTGTCTTTCACTTGGTAGCGCGCAGTTAAGGTTCCCCCAAGCCTGCTCCTGGTTTGGTAGCGCCTTTCTTTTTAGCGGGCCACAAGCTAGTTCTCAACAGCGCAGATCCTGTTCGTTCCTCTCTCTCTTTAGGAAAAAAAGTTCCCTAGAAAGGTAATCCATTCTCTTTGTAGTGCCCCTAAACGGCAGGGCTGAGCCCCCCACCCCACGTTCTGGAGGTAATGACCATCTGTTTGGGTGTGTGTCCCCAGGCTAGTTTCTGCAGTGAAGCAAATATCTATAAACAGACCGTGCTTGTGATGATAAGAAGTCCTAGTGTCGTAAGTTTTCCTCAGTGTGGGGTTTTCCCTCTTTGGTGCCATGCGTTTTGCACTGCACCGTGCATCCCCCGCTGTGGCCATCTTTGCAAGTCAGGACAGAGACAGGTGTCCCATTCTTTTTAACGGCTGTATAATGTTCCTTAATACGGGCGTTCAGGGGAGCTTGAATCTTTCCCCGGACAGTCCTGCAGCTGGCATCCTGATCCAGGGACCTTTGCTTGCCCATGTCAGTGCTCAGGTGGGTTTCAGAAGAGTGATTGTGATCAGGCTTATTTTTCATCTGAATATGCACTGCCAGGTTGTCATGCGCGAGAGGCTGCCCCTTTTCAGCGTCCTGAGTCTTACCTGGGCAAGCCGTGGACAGTACCTGCCCCCACTGGCCTTTCCATTCTTGCAGACTGCTTGATGTGTCGGCAGCTGTTTCTTTAATAAGTTGTTACCTTTCATTTGTCTGATCAACCACTTTTATTTTTATTTTGACTTGTATGTTTTTATCTTGTGCGTGTTTTGGGGGTGGTTATTTCTTTTGGAAGATTAAGAGAATTTTTCTTAAGTCTTTGTTGAATTTGTTACAGAATTGTTTCTGTTTTATGTTTTGGTTTTTTGGCCTTGGGGCATGTAGGATCTTAGCTCCCTTACCAGGGATCGAACCCACACCCCCTGCATTGGAAGGGGAAGTCTTAACCACTGGACCTCCAGGAAAGTCCCAAGAGAATTTTTAACTTTTCTGTCATTTACAGCTCTTGTGTTATGCTGAGGGATGTTTTCTGTTAGTATATGGTGTGAGGCAGGGATCTCACTTGATTTTCTTTCCCAAATGGAGAAGGGTTTGTTCTAACATTTATCAAACAGCCTGTACTTGTATCATCTTTTCACTTGGAGATTCACTGGCAGTTTGTGCACATTTCTTCCGGCTGGGCCTGAGAGACACCGAGGTCGTCCTCCTCCTCCCTGTGCAGGAAATGGGCCCAGCAGGGAAGGGCTGGGTTCTGGGCCTTCCCGTCTCAGAGCCTTTCTGCTCCTTGGTTCCTGCTTCCCGGCATCTGGGCGGGCCTGTGGGAGTGGGTCAGAGCCTGGCAGCCAGGCTGAGAGTGACCAGCCTGCCCAGCCTGCATGTTCTGTAAGGACACTTGGCTTTTAAGGACCAGCTGCTTTAGCGGTAGATTGTCTGGGTTCGAGTCCTGGCTTCTTGCGATTTGCTGTGTAACCTCACCCCCTGACCTCCTGAGGCGCCCCTTTTCTTCTGAGGGGAGCAGGTGTCGTGGCGTCTGCAGGGAGAGGCGGCTGTAACAGCTGTGCCTCTGTCCTCGCTGATGTAACGCAGCCAAGTTTGCAGACGAAGCGATGTCAGAGACGGGCACGTTGCTGGAGGGTCTCGAGGTGACCTGTGCCCACTGCTGCTCCTTGGCAGCTGTCTCTTTAATTACCGCAGATGCTAGCAAGCTGCCTGGAGCATCTGGTTCCGGGCAGGGCCGCTCTTGGTGGGCCCGGGAGCAGGCCGGCAGCTGCCTGCTTGGGCCACACTCACTCCCAAGCTCCATGGCGGGGGCGGCCGAGACGAGAGGGGCCTGTGTCCTGCTGAGGTGGGGACTCAGCTGTGCAGGGCACGCAGCAGCTTGGTCACTGCAGTCGGGGCAGCCCTCCAGGGGAGGGGGGGCAGGACGGGAGCCCTCCTTCCACAGCGGTGTGTTAAAGGTGTTTGTTGTCCAGCAGCGTCTGTAGAGCCCCCCATGCGCCTGCTCCGTGCTGGGCATTGGGGATGTAGTGGGAGGGGCCAGGCACGCCCTGGCCTGCAGGCAACTTCCACTCCAGAGGGGAAATGGCAGGAAAGCGAACAAGACCATTTAAGAGGGCTGGCTCTGTGTGATGGCAGTGAGGGCCAGCGGGCTCGGCCCAGGGCCCGGGAGAGCCTTTCTGACAAAGGGGCGTCGGGTGGGGTCTGGAAGGGGCAGTGAAGACTTGAGGGGGAGAGTTCTGGTTGTAGGGGGAGCAGGTGCAAAGGCCCTGAGGTGGGGACACACCCAGTGGCTGCAGTGGGGGTGGGGGGCGGCATGTGGTCAGAGATGGGCAGCACAGACTTTCCCCGAGTGCCCGGACAGCCGCCCTGCCAGCCTCCGGCCCTCGGGTGGTGCGTCTGCACCTGTGATTGCGTCGGCCACGTGCTCTGGGGCGGGGGCGGCCCTCTCCTGCAGGCGGGTCCTAGCTGAAGGGGCCCCCCATCTGACAGATGTAGTCCCCTGGGCCCTGGGGGCGGCACCGGAGCCTGCGCCTCATCCACATGCAGCACCGGCTGCTTTGGGCAGTGAGTGGCACCGGGGCAGTGGTCCTGCTGAGGCCTGAACCGGGCGAGGCTTCAGGCAGGGTTGACTGGCCTTGGTCCTCCCCGCTTGGCCCCTTTGCTGAGGTTTTTTTCTGGGATTTCCGTGCCCATCTCCGTGGGGGAGGGTCTGCCATGAAGTGGTTTTCACCGTCTTTCTTGGACTTCGGAACGAAGGTTCTCAGATTTGGCCATGTTGCCCTTTCTCCGTGGGGGGGCCAGTGTAGATGCTGGGGGCCAGGGCAGTGGCTGGGGCGGAGCCCGGGGGTCCCGCACGGCCTGATGCCACCCACCCGCCCACAGGAGTGCGCCGGGGAGCCTCTCTTCATGCTCTACTGCGCCATCAAGCAGCAGATGGAGAAGGGCCCCATTGACGCCATCACGGGCGAGGCGCGCTACTCCCTGAGCGAGGACAAGCTCATCCGCCAGCAGATCGACTACAAGACGCTGGTGAGCGCCGGCGCCCCGCCCCTCCCGCCCGCCAGGGAGGAGGAGGGGGCTGACGCCCTGCACTCCCACCTGCAGACCCTGAACTGCGTGAACCCCGAGAACGAGAACGCACCCGAGGTGCCGGTGAAGGGGCTGAACTGCGACACGGTGACGCAGGTCAAGGAGAAGCTGCTGGATGCCGTGTACAAGGGCGTGCCCTACTCCCAGCGGCCCAAGGCTGGGGACATGGACCTGGGTGAGCCCGGCAGGGGCCCTGTCGCGTCGTCCAAGCACTGGGCGCTGGCCCGGAGGGTTGGAGGGAAGGGGTGTGTGACCCAGGCTGGGTCTGTAGGCTGCTCCCCGGGGTGGTGGAAGCAGGGTGGCACTGAGAGGGCTGCGCCCCTGCCGGTGGGGGCAGGGGTGGGGTCCCCGTGTGCTCTAGGAAGCAGGTGGGCCCTTGGAGCTGGGTGGAGGCTCTCAAGATGGCTCACGAGCAGGCCGTGGGCAGGGGCACCTGCTAAGTAGGAAGGGCCTGGGGAGCAGAACCGGGCTG
Source organism: Mesoplodon densirostris (assembly GCF_025265405.1). NCBI lineage: Eukaryota > Metazoa > Chordata > Mammalia > Artiodactyla > Ziphiidae > Mesoplodon > Mesoplodon densirostris. The sequence continues at coordinate 109,939,391 of NC_082670.1, read as the reverse complement.
GACCCTTGGTGGGTGAGGCTGGGGCCGCGGTGGAGGGAGGCCTCGAGGGCCAGGCTAGGAGGCCGGCCTGGAGCTCCGGAAGGCGGGCACACCACGTGTGGCTGGGCAGGCTGGGGGCTGCCAGAGGGGCTGGGCAGCAGCAGGGGTGCGGGGCTCCTGCTCTGGGCTGGGCCTGTCCAGATGGAGGGAGCAAGGAGCCGGGCAGCACCTGCCGGCGCCCTGCACCCCCCCCCCAGCCCCGCCTCCTCCTCCACAGAGTGGCGCCAGGGCCGCATGGCCCGCATCATCCTGCAAGATGAGGACGTCACCACCAAGATCGATAACGACTGGAAGAGGCTGAACACGCTGGCGCACTACCAGGTGACCCCCAACCTGCGGCCACGCCTGGGGCCTCCTCGTCCCACGATGGGGCTCGGGGGTGGGGGCCGCGCTCCAGGAGGAGAGGGCGCGGTCACCTGTGGGGGTCGCCCAGGGTTGGCGGGGAGGCTGAGGCCCAGCTGAGAGACTGGCTGCGGGGTGGTGGGTCACGCGTCACCCGGCCCCCTGCCCATAGGTGACGGATGGGTCCTCGGTGGCCCTGGTGCCCAAGCAGACATCCGCCTACAATATCTCCAACTCGTCCACCTTCACCAAGTCCCTCAGCAGATATGGTGAGCGCCAGCGGGGTGGAGGGCCGGCGGGGGCAACGGGCAGACCACTGACCTGGACAGAACGCTGCTCTGGGCGCCGCCGCGGCGGCCTGGGACAGCTTGGCTACAGCCTGTCCCGGGGACACTCGGCCTTTCCCCGGGCAGCACCGTCCCCAGAAACCCAGGGAGGTGGGAGCGGATGACCCCAGCTTTCAGAGGGGCGAGCTGAGGCTCATACAGGGGAGCTGCCTGCTCAACAAGGTGCCAGGCAGGCGGGGGTGGGGCGGGACGCAGCAGCTGACGGCGTGGTGCCCGCAGAGAGCATGCTGCGCACCGCCAGCAGCCCCGACAGCCTGCGCTCGCGCACGCCCATGATCACGCCCGACCTGGAGAGCGGCACCAAGCTGTGGCACCTGGTCAAGAACCACGACCACCTGGACCAGCGCGAGGGCGACCGTGGCAGCAAGATGGTTTCCGAGATCTACCTGACGCGGCTGCTGGCCACCAAGGTGGGCGGAGGGAGGGGACCTGGGCGGGTCACACGGGGCCGGGGCAGCCCCTGGAGCTTTGCCCTGCCCCCCCACAGGGCACGCTGCAGAAGTTCGTGGACGACCTCTTCGAGACCATCTTCAGCACCGCGCACCGGGGCTCGGCCTTGCCGCTGGCTATCAAGTACATGTTCGACTTCCTGGATGAGCAGGCCGACCAGCACCAGATCCACGACGCGGACGTGCGCCACACCTGGAAGAGCAACTGGTACCGGCCTGGGGTGGGGGAGGGGCGGGGGAGGGGGCGAGGTCCCCGCTGGAGCAGGAAGCCTGGGGCCTGGGGGCAGCCCGTCTAGGCTGGGGGCTGCAGTGCCAGGAGGCTGGCCCCGTCCACTGCCCCAGGCTACGGCTGGTCCCTCTCTGTCTGGGCCTCTCTGACTCAGCCATGGGGGGGCATCCGCTGACCCACCTGTGGGACCGGATGTGGGTGGCGGGGGTGTGTGTGTGTGCACACGTGTATCCGTGCGTGTCTCTGGGCGTGCACGGCTGCGTGCAGGTGTGTAGGCTTCTATGTGAGAAACGGGCTCAGTGGGACAGGCCCATCCCATGCTGGCTACAGCGATGAGGGTGAAGGTGACAGCAAACACTCCTGGGGCTCTCAGTCCCGTCGCCTCCTCACTGCCGGTCTGGTTTTTGCCTCCAGAGCTGACTGGGTCCCTTGGCAGGGCCCGCCTGGTCCTCACAAGCTTTGTGCCTCTGGCCTCTTCCTCCCCATGCCCTGACCTCTCCCTGCGCACAGCTGCCCCCCAAGCCTGGGATGCAGCCCAGGTCCTCTCCAAGCGAACCCACCCTGGGCCTCCAGCTCCACCTGTGCTGCCCACGGCCCATAAGGGGGTCCACCGGGCACCAAGGGGAGGCAGTGTAGGTCAGCACTTTACAGGGGACCTTTCTGGGATGATAGAAAGTTCTAGGTTTGTGCCATCCATGTGGCCACGTGTGACTAGGGGTATTTGACATAACTGGTGCAGCCGAGAACCTGAATCTAAGTTTAAACAGCGACACATGGCTAGGGGCTGTTGATAGTCCAGCTGATGATTGTCGTAGAGGTGGCCTTTTGGGTTGGGGTCAGCCGTAGTGGGGCTGCGTCTTCTGGACCCCTTCCTGGTCTTGTCACCAAGACTCCTGGGGAGCCGGCCCAGCCGTGAGCGGGCACTCAGGCCTGGAGGCTGGCAGCCGGGCACAGTGGGCGCCCAAGGGCGAGAGAGCCTGTGGGGGTGCATACCCTCCCCTGGGACCGTGGGGAGGGGCTGGCCAGCAGGAGCAGCTGGGCCTGTCCCCCTGGCTGCGTGGAAATCCATGGTCACCATGAAGGCCAGAGCCGGGAGGGCGGCAAGGCTGCAGGCCAGCCCCTTCTCCCCGCCGGCCCGAGGGCCGCCGAGGCCTGTCCGACTGTGCGCCCGCCCGCCCGCAGCCTGCCCCTGCGCTTCTGGGTGAACGTGATCAAGAACCCGCAGTTCGTCTTCGACATCCACAAGAACAGCATCACGGACGCCTGCCTGTCGGTGGTGGCCCAGACCTTCATGGACTCCTGCTCCACGTCTGAGCACAAGCTGGGCAAGGACTCGCCGTCCAACAAGCTGCTCTACGCCAAGGACATCCCCAACTACAAGAGCTGGGTGGAGAGGTGGGGGCACGGGCCCAGGGCCGGGCGGGGGAGGGGCCGGAACCCAGCTCACGCGCCTGCCCGCCCCCCCGCCGCAGGTACTACGCGGACATCGCCAAGATGCCCGCCATCAGCGACCAGGACATGAGCGCGTACCTGGCTGAGCAGTCGCGGCTGCACCTGAGCCAGTTCAATAGCATGAGTGCCCTGCACGAGATCTACTCCTACATCAGCAAGTACAAGGACGAGGTAAGCTCGCCAGCCTCACCGAGCAGGCTCCCACTGCAGCCTGGACTGCCTGATGGGTCTGGGCCCGTCTCCAGGACAGGGCACTGGCCGTCCTCGACCCTCGGCACCTGATCTGCTTCTGGAGGCGGGCGCGCGCAGAGCTGGGCCTCCCTGAGATGTCGGGGCAGACGACTGGCTCGTGGGCTGCACTGGATGGACAGAGCCCAGGGCCGGAGGGGCAGGGCGGGCGCGGCCAGAGCCCAGGCCCTGAGGCCAGAGTGGGCCGGCTGCAGAACGGCTGAACCGGAATGTCCTAAGAGGAGGGGGAGGCGGGGCCGTCGCTGGGTGTGCAGGCTGGGGGGTCTTGGGCTGCTCCCGAGGGAGACAGCCTTTGGGGTTCAGAGACGGAGCCCGACTGCCAGGTGCGGGAGGCAGGGAGCAGGGGCTGCGGCCGGGCTGCCCGGCTGCAGGGACCACGTCAGGAGCCGGAAGACTCAGGCGCCAGCTCTGACTTTCGTGTGGGTTTGAGAGGATGGGGCCGTGAGCGCAGGAGACCTGGCGGCAGATCAGAGCATGGGGGTTGCAGCTGAGCAGGAGGCCCTTCAGCTGAGACTGGGGGAGGTGGCCCCCGGGGGGAGCCCGGAGCAGGGGAGGGGGTGGCTGAGCCCCGGGGCCGACGGGCAGAGCCCTCAGGGCAGGGCGTAGAAGCAGGGCCGCGGAGGACGAGCCGTGACCTGGGGGTGGCCGGCTGCGGTTCTTCCCGAGGGGCTGTGCTGTGAGGGGTGCACAGACGTGGGGCGATGGGGCTGTGGAGGGGGACGGCAGCACGGCCACGTGCTGGGGGCTGACCGTCTGCCGCGGGAGACAGGGCTGAGAGCACAGAACCCGGCAGGACCCGCGGGTGCAGGGGGTGGGCCCTGGTGCTCGGGGACCTGGAGGGCTGGCGGGGACCTGCGCCCTGTTCGGGTGGTTTTGGGGGATGAGGGGCGGATGGAGACCCCAGGGACGCGGGGTCTGGGGGTCCCGACTCCAGGCCCAGGTCCCTCAGCTGAGAGTGGGAGGGACAAAGTGGCCTCAGCCCGGAGCCCACTCTGGACACAGCCGCCGTGTGCGACCCCGAGCCCCGGACGGGCCTGATGCTGCCCTCCCCGCTCCGCAGATCCTGACGGCCCTGGAGAAGGACGAGCAGGCGCGGCGTCAGCGGCTCCGGAGCAAGTTGGAGCAGGTGGTGGACACCATGGCCCTGAGCAGCTGAGCCATCGGCCACCACTGCCTGGCCAGCAGGAGAGTGAGAGGGTCCTCAGGGGCGGCCCCTGTGCAGCAGCCAAAGCTGGGAGGTCCACGGAGGCAGCCTTGCCCCAACCATGCCAGGTGCCCTGCGCTGGGGGCCGGGTGTGCAGTCCTGGACCCCTCGCCGCCCCGTCCCCTTCCCGCCTGTGGGGGTCCCGGTTCTTAATTGGTGTGGGTGAGACGGTGCCTGCAGCACCCTCCACGCCCAGAGCTGCTCGCCGTGGGGCTGGGGAGCCCAGGTGTGGCTGGGGGCCTTCTCAGGACAGTGGGTGACTGCTGAGGCCCCGGGGGGGAGGCAGGAGTCCTCCTGTAGGGACAGGTTGGGCTGCCGAGGCCAGGAGGGCCAGGCCCAGGGGCTGGGAGGGGGTCAGCTGTGCCCGGCTCCCTAGGCAGAGTCTGAGGGCTGGGGCGTGGCTGGCGGCCGGGCGGGAAGGCTGAATGCCCAGGGCCCAGCCACGGTGAGCTGAAGTCGGTCCAGGCGTCACCACCCACCTGCCACGTTCCGGCCACCCCACACTCACCAGTGCGCCACCACCGCCATCCTCCGATTCACCGCGTGCTCTCCGCGGCCGAGGCCAGGGCGCCACGTCGACCTCGCCCAGAGAGAGGCCCCCGGCCCCCTCCTATGGAGGGGCTGCAGGACGGCTCCACGCAGGGCCCAAGTGACCTCCAGAAGGACTCGGATCCCGTTCCGTCCTCAGGGCTGTGCCTCTGGGAGCCGCTGGGGCCTGGGGCTCCGGGTCATACGTGCACGTTCCCCTTATTTATTCCCCCCACCGCGCCCGCCCCTGTCCCGGGCTGAGCTCTCGGCTGTGGAGGTCCCGGGAGCAGCCCCGAGCACCCTCCTCCCCCCTCCCCGGCCCCCACCCGCCTCCCAGCGGCGTCAGTCTGGCCCCTCAGCAGCGTGCTGGCCCCTCGGAGTGGAGGGACATCTGGGGGCTGTTGCTCGTCTTTTAGGGGAGCAAGGGGGTCCTGCTGTGCTCTGCTTGGGCAGCGGGGCCATGGGGGCCTCGGACCACACCCACTGGCCTGGCCGGGAGCAGGACACAGTGACCGGGGGGCCTGCAGAGCCGGTCTGCCCATCCTGCTCTCAGCGAGCGAAACAGCGCGTTTTTAATTAAAAAATCTGTACATATATATCCATATATATATATATATATATATGTGGCTGTAGCCTGTCTCCAGCCCCAGTGGGGTCCTGTATAGTTACCTGGAGGAGGAGAAATTTTACACTTTAGAATAAGAGAATTAAGGTAGCGGGAAAGCAATACCAAATGGTCGTGGAGAAAGTGGCCAGAGCTTCCCCGCTGGAGCACCCCCGAGGCCTCCGCCCTCGACCTGCGGGTCGTCCTGTTTTCGTTTTGACGTGAGAAGGAGAGGACTTATCGGGCCGAGAGCTTCCCAGACGTGGGCCGTGGATTCCTGCATGACTGTGCTAGCGTTTAGTCTGACTTGATCTTTTTAAAACTGCAAGTGTTGAATACTAGAGGTTGTTAGGCCTTTTTTTCATGTTTTTTAATTAATCAGTCACTTGTGAAGGCAGTGGCCTGTCCCCTTTTCAATTCACTTTTTCGACGGTACTACAGATCCCCGCGGACTTTAAGGGACAGCTAGCTGTGGCCGGCCCCGCGCCCCCGGCCGCCCGTCTTGGGTCCCCCCCCAAGCAGCGTGAGCCAGACTGCACACCTCCATCAGCTGAGGAGCTGCTCCCTCGCGGGAGGAGGGGTGAAACCCGCCACCTCCTGACTCAGGAAGCTCCTGGAACCGGGGTGCAGGGGTCCCTGGGCCCCGTGGGCACTGAGCAGGGCTTGGGCCCCCCGCGCGGCAGGTGTCCAGCGGGAGCTCAGGCCGGGCGGGCGTTGGCCGGGGCCGGGTTCCGTCTGGGTGCGGGTCTCGCTCCCCCCCGAGTCTTCCCTGAAGCTGCTTCTCATCGAAGCCCCCGTTCTTCCAGCCCTGCTCGGGTCAGGGGGCTCCTCGGCCGCTGCGCCGCCGTCTTCAGAATCCAGTCCCAGCCCCCCTTCCTCGGGCCTCCCCGGCCCCGTGCTTGCCCCGCGGGCAGCGGGCTGGGCGGTGGTGACGCAGGAGGGGAGCTGGCCCTGCGAGCGCGAGGTCTCATGGAGTGCGTGCGCGGGTCAGGTGCAAGCACTTTAGCGCCGTCTGTTTACACACGAGCCGATCGCTGACCTACGCTTGCAGTCCACCCCGTAGCACGGCCGCACCTTCCCCTCCCGGGGCTGGAATCAGGCCAAGTCCTCCTCCTCGCTTGTATCCACGGTCCTGCTGGCCCTACTGTGCCTTCGGCACTGGGCCCAGGCACCCGCCGTCACCTCCCCGTCCTCCTGCCGGGCACTCGGACCCCAAGCTCCGGCTCTGGCCTGAGGGTGGCCGGGGTGTGGCGTGGGAGCGCTGCTCTGTGCAGGTGGGTGGCCCCCAAGGCCCCTCTGCAGCCCCAGGGCCGGGGGTCTGGGCCGTGGTGTGGGGCGGTGTGCCAGTATGCCTGCCCGCCCCGACACTGCTGCTACTGCCCGCTGCCCCGGCCCACCCCCCGCGCCCTCGCTCACACGTGTCTCAGGAGCGCCAGGGACGGCTCGGCCTCGGTCGGGAGCCTGGCCTCTCCATATACCTCGAGCTTGCCCGCACTCCCCGACCCGGGCCCCAGGCCCCAGGCCCACGGGAGAGGTCCCCCCGCCCTCCCTGCTTTGCCCTTGCTGAGCGAGCCCCGCCTGGCTCTCCCGCCAGTGCTGGAGCTGAGGGCTCACGCCGTTGGTGCTACACAAGCTAGAATAGATATATTTAGAGAGAGAGATATTTTTAAGACGAAGCCCACGATTAGCTGTCCTTTGACGCCGCAAACCCCTACCCAAAAGAAGAGCGATCGCTCGGCAGCCTGAGCGGCCCCTCTGCCGCCGCCTCTCCCAGGGGCGGTGTGGCTCGCAGGCTGTGTAAACACACAGCCATTTCCTATTTTACTGTCTCAGATTTAGTACTTGTAAATACACACACATTAAGGAGAGAATAAACATTTTTGCTAAAACTCGTGGCGCTGGGTTCTCCTTACTCAGGGTCCTGGGGTGGGACCACGCGGCCAGCCGAACTGCAGGCACATCCTGTGCTCCGCCCTGGGAGCAGCATTGCCCAAGATGCCGGGACTCCTGCCCTCAGGGCGTGACCAGTGCAGCAGGGCCTCTGCCAACTGTGTTTCAGGGGGCCTGGCATCACAGAGCTCCTGTGCTCTGGGCCCCCGGACCACCGGGCAACTATCAGCTGAGACTGAAAACACAGGGCCCGAGCCCCATCCAGGGGGTCCTGTTGACCTGGGCCCACGCAGTGTGTTCTCAGGTCCCCTGGGTGTTCTTCTGCCTCGGCTCAGAGCAGTCGGTCCCTGGAGACCCTGTTAAAGTCCAGAGGGCCTGGGGAAGCCTGGACATTGGCCTGGGTCCCCACCCTGAGCAGCAGCGTTGGAGCTGCACGTGCCAGATTTTCTCAGCTAGGAGCACCCCACTGGGAGCCTTGCAGCTGAGGGGCCCAGTCCGGGCAATGCTGGCCCTCCCAGCACAGGCCCATCGATCCATCCCATGGAGGTTTTGGCAGGTGGTTTCCTGCCCTGTCAGAGAAGGTGTCGGTGCAGCTCTCCCAGCGTGTGGCTCTGGGCAGCACCCCATCTGTCCCTGGCTGTTTCCTCCAGGGCCCAATAGGGACAGCCGTTCCTGCCCAGGGGGGCGTGGGTATCCGAGGTGACAACTGGGAGAGGCAGGCCTGGGTCTGGACAGGATGAGCGTGATGGTTCCCAAAGGGCAACCTGCATGTCTGCCTGTGCCTGATCTGCAGGCGGACGCAGGCAGCTACAGTGATGAGGCTGACGGCCCACTCGTGGTTCAGCCACTGTTGGGGCCAGTGAACTTGTGTGGACCTCACAGTGACCCAGACAGACAGGAAGCTGAGGGGCATGGTGGGGAGAGGCCTCGCGGGACTGAAAGCCGGCCACCGCCTCACAGGAGAGAGGTCCCCAGAGAAGCCCAGCAGCACTCCAGCCTGCCTTCCTGCAGTATCTCCGACCCAAGAGCTCTGACAGTGGACCATAAATCATCATCAGTACCTCCTGCCCCAAAATGGGCCCATCCTGACAGCCAGGGCTGCAGGCGGTGAGCTCAGCACCAGGCTCAATTACTAAAGAAATCAGTGTAATCAGCATGAAATTGCATCGGAAACAAATTTAGCAAACATGGACCTGTTTGGGGTGTGACGCAGCCTGTCCCCACAGCTCTGTCCCCTCCGGCTTTCCGGCACAATCAGCCCTGCCTCAATTACCCTCATTAGGCTGCCGAGGGCCCCAGCCCCACCAGCCTGAGAGCAGGCGCCGTCTCTGGGCGCAATCAGCGCTCACGGTGATCAAGCGTGATTATGCAGGGAGCGCAACGCGGCAGGGCGGGTGGCGCCTTCTGATTGCCGTGCACGTGGGCTCATCGCGGCTGTTAGCCATCGGCTGTCAAGGCCGGGGCTCGCCAGCCGCTCTGGGCAGGGCACGGGGTGGGAGTGTCCGGGTGGCAGGGGTGAGGCTGGTTGGCGGTCCAGCATGGTGGGCTGAGCCCTTCTGGGTGCCAGGCTCTGCGCTAAGCCCTGGTGATGGGGTGGCTGGGACTCTGAGCAGGGATAAAATAATAGGCAAGGCTAGGTAGCACCCAGGCGACTGCAGAGGGGGCGTGTGGTGGCAGTCAGCTGGACAGACAGGGAGAGCCATCTGGGGAGGGGCAGTAGCGTGGAGACCCGAGAGGGAACAGTGTCCCCCGGGCGGGGGCGACCCAGGCGTGCTCCATCAGGGAGCAGGGCCTGGGGGGAGGGCAGCGTGCGAGGCCAAGGATCGTCCACGCTGGGAGGGGGCCTCGCCCAAGAGGAGCAGAGGCTGTTCTAGGCTCCTTGGGAAGCAAGGAGGGCAGGCTCTGATTCGCATCTGGAGGCTGTGTGTCTCCAGGGGCCTTGGCCCTGCTGCACCCCTCTGGGCCCTCCTGGAGACCTTGTAGCCTGTCAGGTGATGTTGCTTCATGGCATGTGTGGTGTTTCTGAAAATGGCTGGATGGGGCCTTGGGACTCGTCCTGACCATGGGGGTGTCAGTGGAAGATGCTCGGGTCACATCTGCGCTGGATATCTCGCTCCTGGAGTGAGGGTTCCAGAGAGCAGGGCCGCCAGCCAGCATGCTTTGGGGGTATGGTGTGAGCTTGTGCAGGACATAGACATTTGGAGAACTGTTGTTTCTGCAGCACGGCCCAGACCACACCGACTATTATAAGCTGGTAGCATTCAGGGCACAGGAGGACCTGGGGACAGAGCTGTCTGTCCACCAGCTTGCTTGGGGTCTAATTATTTAGTTTGAGAAATCGGCTATTCAGGCATCATTGCTGCGCCCAGCTGAAGACCCCCCCCCCCCGCCAGCACGTGTTCCTTGCTGGGTGCCCAGCTCTCAAGCATCTCCCTGTTTACTTTTAGTGGATAAACACTTTTTCCTTATATAACCCCGTGACATTGTCAAAGTTAGTATTTGCATATTTGAATCTCCTCAGTTGTCTCAAAACTGCGTTTTCCCAGGTGGTTTGTTGAATGAGGCCCCTTGGCTTTGTGTCCTCCTCGTCTAAGGCCCTGGGTCCGAGGCTCCCGTTACCTCCCTCCTTGGCCCTCGAGGCCTCGGCTGCGGCCCCGCCCCCACCCCTGGCGGCCTCTCCCTTCGCGGGACCTTCAAACCGCCTCCTCTAAACACGCTTGTCCCGTTTTAACTCGAAGACGTTTTTTAAAGGGAAACTTTATGGCGCTGTCATCACTGGATGACCGGTATCGCCTGCCATCGATAGAAAATGGCCATAAAAATAATACGATGAAAGTGAAACTAATATGAAATTCTAGCAACCAGCAGCTGCCCGCGCGAAGTTACCACGTGCCGGCCCCGCCCTCCTCCGCCCCGCCCCCGCGTTCCCACCCTGCACTTCCGCTTCCGGTCAGGTTCTGCGCCGCGGCCTTCCGGCCTTTCCTTCCTGACTGGAGGACGGCGCAGCCTCGTGGACGGCAGGTCTGTGCCCCGAAGCCCCCGCAACCCCCTCCCCGCCGCCCTCAGGCGTCCGCCCCGCGGCCCAAGTGCCTTTCCTGCCTCGTCCATCCCGCCCCCGGGCCCGGAAGCCCCTAGGCCTCGCCCCTTGCCTGTGTCTCCCTGTGGGCTGGTCTCTCCTGCGACAGCACACACACAGGTGTGACACCGCGGAGGGGACGCGGGGGAGGGCGCGGAGCAGCTTTTAGGGCAAGAAAGAGCCTCTTTTCTCTTCCTTGAATGAATTTCTCAAATAGAGTTTCTCAGGCACACATTCCTCTAAAATGATCAGTCCGCCCTCCTGGCTTGGAATCCTGGTCACGTATTGAGTGCCGTGCGACCGTGGGCAGGTGTGTCTCGGCCTCGGCCTCCTGGTCGGTAAAGGGGGAGAACAGCTCTAGCAGACCCTTTGGGCTGACGGTTCGAGTCGTTGCCCTGGAGGGTGGAGTACGCCTCGAGCCAAGGAATCCCCTCTTCGCTCCGGCCGCAGCCTGAAGGGAGGGTCCCTAACCCTGTAGGCCTCCTCACGTACCACAAGCAGAGTTGCAATGCGCAGAGGACTCAGGGTCCCTGCCGCAGGCGCGGGCCTCGGGGCCGGCCGACTGAGGCCCCTGCCCCACCTGGTGAGGAAAGGGTAGGATGAAGGTCTGAGGGACAGCGGCCCGGGGCACAGAGGTGCTGAGGGGCTCAGGAGCAGCAGGAAGGAGCCTGCAGTCAGCAAGAGGAGGCTGCTGGGCGGGGGCGGGGACCAGAGCCGCCTCCGGGGTCGCTACAGAGGAGCACCTGCCCGCAAGCCGCGGTGCTCAGTGAGGACTGAGGCCGAGGACCAGAGGTGAGTGGGGTCAGGGCTGCTGCCCACACAGTTACAGGAAGACCTGTATGCACTGTAGTCTGAGCTGACGGTTCCCATGGAGTTGTGCAGTGCACAGCCTGTGCAGCTGTACAGGGAGGCCCTGAGTTCGTGAGACAGTTGCGCGGGAGGCCGGCAGAGGAACAGACCTCCCCCTCCTAGTGTCGCGAAGCCCTGTCAGCTTTGCCTCAGACCCCACCCCTCTCCTGGGAAGAAGCAAACAGGAGGGAGAGCCCTGTTAGGGAGTTGAACTCTGGCCTGGACTTGCCATTTTCTCCAAAAGACACTGTTTAAATACCACAGATTGAGATATTTGAAAGTTTAAGGTTTGTTTCTGCTTCTCAGTAGGGCAGAAGCTTGGGAGCAAGATTAGATAAGTTACGGACAATTAAGAAGTTACATTAACAAAACAGCGGCAGAGCTGTGTGGGTTTTCAACCCCGGAGGCTGCACTGGGCTGCGATTCAGGGCGCAGGTGTTGGGCGCTGCCTGTGGCCTGAGTCCTTGGTCTTGGGAGCTGCTCCTCGCTTCTCACCTGGGGGGATGCTCCAGAGGGGCTGCCACACCTGTGACGGGCACATGACCCCGACTGGCCAATAACAGCATCCCTTCTGGTCAGGCTCAGCATGTCACCTGATAGGAATAACGTTTTTCCCTGAGACTGTTGAGAAGGGAGAATACACCTTAATGTGGGGTGTTGTGGGGGTGGGGGGTGCAGAATTCATGAACTTGCCTAAGAGTGACACCAGCTCAAAAACGTGGAGCCAAGAGATGAGGGAGAGAGAGACAAACCTCCTGGACCCAGCCCCACCTGTAGACGACATGTACTGTGGCCTTCAGTTACATTAGCCAACAGGTTCTTTCTTATGGCTTTGCCCAAATGGATCTCTCCCCTGGGATGTAAGGAGTGAGCCCCGCTCGTTTGGGAGTGTTCGACTGGCTGCCTGACCTGAGACGTGCCACGGGTACACACCCAATGTAAAACATCTCAGTAAATTGTTTATGTTGATGACGTGTTGAAATGATCATCTGTTGGAGAGACAGACTTAAATAAGATGATATTAAATTAAGTTTTACTTGTTTCTGTTCACTTTTCAAATATGGCCACTAGAAAATTTAAAATTACATTTCTGGCTCATGTTCTGTTTCCACTGGACAGAGTAGGACTAGACCAGTTTTCTAGGGATTCCAGGGATGAAGGAGCATGGGTGTGTGTGTGTGTGTGTGTAGGTGTGTAGGTGTGTAGGTGTCCGTCTTAACTACTGCTTCTTTGGAGAGTGAGTTCTGCTAACCAGAGGGGTTCTTGGTTTTCTGGGCTCAGCAAGTTTGAGGAGAGAACTGGGGAAGAGAGGAAATGCTTATTTTTGTTTCCTAAGCAGCTTTGCTGAGCTGCAGGTAACATACCACACAGTTCACCACTCAGAGTGTACAGCTGAGTGCTTCATGTGCACACAGCTGTATGACCACTGTAATCCCTTTTAGAACCCGGTCGTTGCCCCAGAAGAGCCCCATACTCTTTAGCTTCCACTTCCTCCCTTTCTCCACACCCCCAGCCCCTGCCCCACTCACGTGCTCTCTGTCTCCATCGATCTGCCTGTTCTGGACACTTCATATAAATGCAGTCACACAATATGTGTGGCCTTTTGTGTCTGGTTTCTTTCCCTTAGCATAATGTTTTCAAGGTTCATCCCTGTGGTAGCCTGTGTCAGTGCTTCGTTCCTTTTTATGGCTGAATAATACTCCATTGCATGGCTGGACCACACACTGTTCATTCATCAGTTGACGGGCATTTGAGTTGTTTCCAGTTCTTGACTTATGAACAATGCTGCTGTGAACATTTGTGTACACGTTTTCATGTGGATATATGTTCATTCTCTTAGGCCTGTACCTAGGAGTGGAATTGCTGGATCATATGGTAACTCTGTGTTTAGTTATTTAAGGAACTGCCAGGCTAGTTTCCACAGTGTCTGCACCATTTTACATGCCCACCATTAGTGCACAAGGGTCCCCATTCCTCCAAATTCTCACCAACACTAGTGATTGTTTGCCTTTTTGACCATGGCCAGCCTAGTGGGTGTGAAGTCGTGTATCATTGTGGTTTCGATTTGCATTTCCCTGGTGGCTAGTGACACTGAGCATCTTTTCATATGCTTATTGGCCACTTACTGGCTATATATTTTCTTTAGAGAAACATCTACTCAGATCCTTTTCCCATTTTTAAGTTTGGTTATTTGTCTTTTCATTATTAAATTGTAAGAGTTCTCTATATATTATAGATACAAGTTCACTATCAGATACATGATGTGCAAAATTTTTTCTCCCATTCTGAGTTTTCTTTTCTTTCATTCTTTTTTTTTTTTTTTTTTTTTTTGGCTGTGCCACGCAGTTTGTTTGCAGGATCTTAGTTCCCTGACCAGGGACTGAACCAGGACCACGGCAGTGGAAATGCTGAGTTCTGACCACTAGACCACCAGGGAGTTCCCTCTTTTCACTTTCTTTTTTTATAAAATTTTTTTCCCACTTTCTTGATGTTGTGTTTTAAATGCTTAACTTTTAATAAAAGAATGGGAAATGTGATGTTGGGTTCAGGGGTGACGGATGGAAGCCGGAGACAGATTAGAGCAGGCAGGCAGAGTGGTGCCTGGGAGAGACAGGAGACTGAACTCTGAAACACAGGACACTGAGGCCTTCACACCTGTCACTTCGTGATAAACTCTGTTTCTTTTAATATTTTTAAAATTGTAAAATACATATAAGAAAACTTAACAGGCTTCCTTGGTGGCGCAGTGGTTGAGAGTCCACCTGCTGATTCAGGGGACGCGGGTTCGTGCCCCGGTCCAGGAAGATCCCACATGCCGCAGAGCGGCTGGGCCCGTGAGCCATGGCTGCTGGGCCTGCGTGTCCGGAGCCTGTGCTCCGCCACGGGAGAGGCCACAACAGTGAGAAGCCCGCGTACCGCAAAAAAAGAAAAAAAAGAAAACTTAACCATCTTAACCATGTTTAAGTGCCCAGTTCCGTGGCACTGAGCACATTCACACTGCAGTGCAGCCATCGGCACCGTCACGTCCAGAGCTTTCTCATCCTCCCAACCGGAAGCTCTGTCCCCATCAGACACTAACCCTCCCCTCCCCTCCCCTCCCCAGCCCCGGCCCCCACCGTCTACTTTCTGTCTCTATGAATCTGACTCTTCTAGGGACCTCATCTAAGTGGATCACACAGTATCTGTCCTTTTGTGATTGGCTGATATCACTGAGCATAACGTCCACAGGGTTCATCCACGTTGTCCCATGAGCCAGAATGTCCTTCCTTTTTATGTCTGACTAATATTCCATTGTGTGTATGGACCATATTTTGTTTCTCCCTTCATCTGAGGATGGACATGGGGGGTAATTTACCTTTTAGCTGCTATGAATAATGCCATGAGAGAGCAGACACTTCTTTAGAGACCCAGCCCTCAGTTCTTTTGGGCACATGCCCAGAAGTGGGATTGCTGGGTCATACGGTGATTCTATGTTTAATTTTTTGAGGAACTGCTATAACGGTTTCCACAGTGGCTGCACCATTTTACATTCCCATCAGCAGTGTGTTGGGGTTCTGATTTCTCCACATCCTTGTGAACACTTGTTATTTTCTGTGTGGTTTTTTTCCCTCCTGATAGGAGCCTTTGTAATGAGGTGGTATATCATTATGGTTTTGATTTGAATTTCCCTAATGATTAGTGATGTTGAGCATCTTTTCATTTGCTTATTACCATGTGCATATCTTCTTAGGATCTATTCAAATCCTTTGCTCATTTCTCAATTGGACTTTTGGGTTTTTTTGAGTTTCAGGAGTTCTCTCTATATTCTGGATATTCATCCTTTATCAGTATGTGATTTGTAAATATTTTCTCCCATTCCGTGAGTTGCCTGTTACTCTGTTGATACTGTCTTTTGATGCACAAAAATGTTTAATTTTCATGAGGTCCAGTTTGTCCATTTTTTCTTTTGTTGCCTGTGCAAAGAAAAAACTTTTATTTTCTCTGAAATTATCTTAATTTCATTTCATCCTTTCCTTTGAAGGACAGTTTTACCAGGTACACAATTCTGTTGTTATTTTCTGCCATTGCCATGGCCTCCGTCATTCCTCTCAAGAAGTTGGCTGTCTTTCCTTGAAGGTGATCTTCTTTACTGGCTACTTTAGTGTCTGCTTTCCACCTTTGGTGTTCTGCACTTTCCATCCCATGTCTGCCTGATCGTCACATCACAGCTATGGCAGAATGTTCTGGATATCGACACTTCCAGTGGGGGCCATCCAGAGGCCATTTCTTGGCCTTTCCAGCCATGGTGCTGCGGCTTTGTTCCCCTCATTCAACACCTTTCTCATGGCATTGCTGGAGTGTTTGTTTTGTGTAAGGAGCCCTCATGGCCATGGGGCCTCACCCGTGACCACACTGCGCTGAGCTGCATTTTGCCTTTCGTTTGAGTTGCACCAGCTCTGACCCCAGTGCCTCTGAGGAAGGTCGTGGGGGGGGGGGCGGGGCTTATGGTTCCCAGGTGGTGGGTTGGGGAGCCTCCATCCCCCATGCGCTTCCAGTTCTCTCCTTCCCTTGTTCCTACTACCCCCCCTACTCATGCAGCATTGTGGCCACCGCACAGATCACCATTATTTCTCTGGGTGAGCTGCACCAAGGCACAGAATGCTGTCCAGGAGTGTCACTGCCCAGCCCCAGCCTCTGACAGTTCCTTATACACCACCAGGGCTCCTCCCTGGCCTTTCTTGAAATCTGAGAGTCTTTTCCAGCAGTCCCCTTCCCTGCCTGCAGCCCCTGGCCCATATGTAGTATCAGGGGCATCTGTCCAGAGCCGCCGTGGCCACGAGCAGCTGAGAGGTTGGAGTGCTCCTCAGCTGAGCTCCCCACTGGTTGAGACTGTCCCCTCTGCCTCCATCCACTGAGGTCAGTGGACAGCTGGGGATCCTGCTTGGGCATCACTGAGAAGGCTGTGAAGCCTCGGCACTACCTTACGGCAGGCAGCTCTGGGTTAGGGAGCAGCTGCTAAGCCTCAGAGCCACTCCACTGCAGGGGCGAGCTCCCAGCATGCCTGATTAAGCCCACTAAATCTCTCGGGTGGGGGCCCTTGAAGGCGGACAGGCAGCTGCTCTTGACTTTCAGATTCCTGCCAGTTGAAATACTTCCATAGCAACTGACTCTCAGAACCCCTCCTGCAGGGAGGAGGCTGGTTTGGAGTCAGGAGAAGGAATGTCCCCGGCTCCTTGCACAGGGGCTCACAGACCCGCCGGGATGGCCAACGTGATGAGCAGATAGGCTGTTGCCCTGGCGTGGGGTCCTGGGTTATGACCGCTGGATTCTAGAAACTGAACAAGCATCAAGTCTAGTTATTCTCAGGTTTGTGAGTCTGACTTCTCCATCCGTTTAATCAGGTGCCACCTTCTGGCGAGACCTCTGGCCAGCCGTATCCCCAGGGCTGTCTCAGCCTCTGCTCTGCTCTGTCTGTCTCCCAAGCATAGGTCATCATCATTTTCTGTGTCTTGTTGATTGCCCTGTGAGGCAGGGGCTTTGTCTGTCTTGGTCCCTGCTGGGTCTTCTGTACCTAGAACAGTGCCTGGCACACAGTAGGCCCTCAGGAAATGTCTGCGGAATGAGTGATGTGGGGATACCCAGTTTCTGCACATGCACGGCTGCACTTCCATGTGGACGCCTCACTGGTCTTCAGCCAGTGCGTTGGCATCCGTTTCTCCTGCAGGTGAGCAGAGATGTCACCCATTCAGAGACAGGATTATCTGTTTCCACAGCCTGCTCGCATGGTTCTGCAGGACCCCGTACAGGCAGACCTTGTTTTACTGTGCTTCTCAGATACTGTGCTTTTTACAAATAAGGCTTGTGGCAACCCTGCCTGGAACTAGTCTACCAGCGCCACTTTTCCAACAGCATTTGCTCACTTTGTGCCTCTGTGTCACGTCTTGGTAATTCTTGCAATGTTTCAAAGTCTCCACCAGCAAAAGAATTACAAAACACTGAGGGCTCAGATGATGGTTAGCATTTTTTAGTAAGAAAGTAGGTCTTAACTCAGGCAAGTACCTTTCTTTAGACATGATGCTATTGCACACTTAATAGACTGTAGTATAGTGTAAACATAACTTTCGTATGCACTGGGAAACCAAAAAATTCACGCAGCTTGATTTATTGAGATATTCGCTATATTGAGGTGGTCTGAAGCCAAACTTGGAAGAGCTCCAAGGTATGCCTCTTATTAGTTGTGATTGATAACTTCCCATCTCAGAGCAGAACCTCTGGGCTTTGGAGAAATCACGTGCCCTCCTACACTGAGGACCATTTTCCCCAACCCCATGACTACGGCTCCCACTTAGCTCTGTGTCCGAACTCCACCATCCTACGCAGAAGTCACCATGGAGTCAGTTCAGGTGGCTCCAAGGCTGCCAGGGTAGATTGAGTGCAGGAGTGTCCCTGTTCTACTCCCAAAGACATTCTATGAAGCCACCATCAATCACCCTGATACCAAAACCAAAGACACTACCAAAAAAGAAAAATTACAGGCCAATATCTTTGATGAATATAGATGTAAGAATTCTCAACGAAATATTAGCAAACTGAATCCAACAACATATTAAAAAAATGATACACTGTGACCAATTTGGATTCATCCAGGGTTATAAGGATGGTTCAACATACACAAATCAATCAGTGTGATACACCACATCAACAAAAGAAGAGATTAAAAACCACATGATCATCTCAATAGATGCAGAAAAAGCATTTGTTAAATTTCAACATCCATTCATGATAAAAACCCTTATAAAAGTGGGTAAAGAGGGAACATATCTCAACATAATAAAAGCTATTTATAACAAACCAACAGCCAATATAATACTCAATGGTGAAAGCCTTCCCACTAAAATCTGGAACAAGACAAGGATGCCCACTCCCACCACTTCTATTCAACATAGTATTGCAAGTCCTAGCTACAGCAATCAGACAAGGAAAAGAAAAGGTATTCAAATTGGTAGGGAAGAGGTAAAATTGTCATTATATGCAGATGACATGATACTATATATAGAAAACCCTGAAGACTCCACACAAAAATTACTAGAACTGATAAATGAATTCAGCAAGGTAGCAGGATGCAAGATTAAAATACAGAAATCGGTTGCATTTCTTTACATTAACAATGAAATATCAGAAAGGAAATGTAAACAAACAATCCCCTTTAAAATTACATCAGAAAAGTACTTAGGAATAAACCTCACCAAGCAGGTGAAAGACGTACATGATGAGAACTACAAAACATTAATAAAGGAAACCGAAGTTAATTCAAAGAAATGGAAAGATATCCCATGCTCTTGGATTGGAAGAATTAATATTGTTAAAATGGCCATACTACCCAAAGCAATGTAGAGATTTAATGTGATCCCTACCAAATTACCCATGACATTTTTCACAGAACTAGAACACATAATCCTAAAATTTACATGGAACCACAAAGGACCCAGAATTGCCAAAGCAATCCTGAGGAAAAAGAACAAAGCAGGAGGCACAACCCTCCCAGACTTCAGACAATACTAGAAAGCATGGTAATCAAAACTGTGTGGTATTGACACAAAACGGACATATGGATCAACAGAACAGATCAGAGAGCCTAGAAATAAACCCACACACCTACTGTCAATTAATCTTCAACAAAGGCAAAAATATGCAATGGGGAAAAAGAGTCCCTTCAGCAAGTAGTGTTGGGAAAGTTGGACAACCACATGTAAATCAATGAAGTTAGAACACTCCCTTACACTATACATAAAAATAAATTCAAAATGGCTTAAAGACTTAAATATAAGATAGGACACCATAAAGCCCCCAGAAGAGATCATGGCAAAACAT
Organism: Mesoplodon densirostris; assembly: GCF_025265405.1. NCBI lineage: Eukaryota > Metazoa > Chordata > Mammalia > Artiodactyla > Ziphiidae > Mesoplodon > Mesoplodon densirostris. The sequence continues at coordinate 109,920,282 of NC_082670.1, read as the reverse complement.
TCTCTGACATAAATCATACCAAAATTTTCTTTGGTCAGTCTCCCAAGGCAATAGAAATAAAAGCAAAAATAAACTAATGGGACCTAATCAAACTTACAAGCTGTTGCACAGCAAAGGAAACCATAAACAAAATGAAAAGACAACCTACAGACTGGGAGAAAATATTTGCAAACGAAGTGACTGACAAGGGCTTAATTGCCAAAATATACAAACAGCTGATACAACTCAACAACAACAAAAAACAAACAACCCAATCAAAAAATGGGCAGAAGACCTTGATAGACATTTCTCCAAAGAGACATACAGATGGCCAATAGGCACATGAAAAGATGCTCAACATCACTAATTTAATTAGAGAAATGCAAATCAAAACTACAATGAGGTACCACCTCATACCAGTCAGAATGGCCATCATTAAAAATCTACAAATAACATGCTGGAGAGGGTGTGGAGAAAAGGGAACCCTCCTACACTGTTAGTGGGAATGTAAATTGGTGCAGCCACTATGGAAAACAGTATGGAGGTTCCTCAGAAAGCTAGAAATAGAGCCACCATATAGTCCAGCAATCCCACTCCTGGGCATATATCCATAGAAAACTCTAATTGAAAAAGATACATGCATTTATAGCAGCATTATTTACAGTAGTCAAGACATGGAAGCAACCTGAATGTCCATCGACAGATGAATGGACAAAGAAGATGTGGTATATGTACACAGTGGAATATTACTCAGCCATAAAAAAGAATGAAATAATGCCATTTGCAGCAACATGGATGGACCTAGAGATCATACTAAGTGAAGTAAGTCAGACAAAAATATCATATGATATTGCTTATATTTGGAATCTAAAATATGACACGGATGAACATATCTGTGAAACAGACTCAGACACAAGAGAACAGACTTGTGGTTGCCAAGCAGGGGGTGGGGGAGAGATGGATTGGGAGTTTGGGGTTAGCAGATGCACGCTATTATATTTAGATGGATAAACAACAAGGTCTAACCGTATAGCACAAGGAACTATACCCTGTGATAAACCACAATGGAAGAGAACATAAAGGAGAGTGTATATATATATTTGTATAACTGAGTCACTTTGCTATGCGGCAGGAATGAACACAACATTCTAAATCAATTCTACTCCAATAAAATGGAAAAAAGAAAAAAGGGTCCCGCATCCTTACTCCTCCCTGTTACATGCTAGGCTGCCTCTCCCTTGAGGATGCAGGGCCCATCCCCCCACCCCTGGAGTCTGGGCTGGCCCTGTGACTTGTTCTGACCCAGAAAATGTGGCTGAAGTGTTGGTGTGCCTGTTCTGAAGGCAGGCCTCGAGGGCCTTCAGCGGTCACTTTCTCCTGACTCACGGGAACAAACATGGGCCCACCTGCTAGCGGATGACAGACCATGTGGAGGAGAGGCTGGCTGCCCAGGCAAAGGCCAGCCAAGACCAGCCTACAGCCAGCTGACCTCAGACAGTTGGCCTGCCGGCCCGTGAGCAATAATTAGTGCTTGTGATTTTAAGCCACAGAGTTTGGAGTGGTTGGTTAAGCATAAGGTTGCCAGATAAAACACAGGACACTTAGTTAAATTTGAATCCCAGATAAACTACAGAAATGGGTTGCTTATCTGAAATTCAAATTTAACTGGGTGTCGTGGTGTTCTTATTTGCTAAATCTGGCAACTCTAGTTAAGCAGCAGTGTTATGGACTGAACTGTGTCTCCCCCCTGTACTTTAGAACGGGAGTGTGTTTGGAGATTGGGCTTTGAAGAGGTGATTAACTTAAGTGCGACCTCCTGCTGCCGCCGGGCGGCCCCGCCCCCGCGGCACAGCGCCTGCGCCAGACTCCCGCGCGCGAGCGCGCGCCCCCCCCCGCCCCCCCCCAGTCCTCGCGGCCGCGGCCTACAGTCACCCTGTCCGGAGTCGAGCCCGGCGCTCACTGGGCCGCCCTGGCCGCCTACCCCGGCTCTGGGTGTGGCGCCTGCCCACCGGCCACACCTCTTGTCCTCGCAGTTAGGGTTAGGGCTCCCAGAACCTTCCGGAGTCCGCAGAGCAAAGCCTGACAGAACGGAACTAGGGCTTCCCAGAACCTTCCGGAGTCCGCGGAGCAAAGCCTGACAGAACGGAACCAGGGCTTCCCAGAACCTTACGGAGTCCGCGGAGCAAATCCTGACAGAACGGAACCAGGGCTTCCCAGAACCTTCTGGAGTCCGCGGAGCAAAGCCTGATAGAACGGAACCAGGGCTTCCCAGAACCTTCTGGAGTCCGCGGAGCAAACTCTTGAGTAAAAGGGAACCAGAGCTCCCCGGGAGGCCCTGGGCTCACGGAACCTTCTCGAGTGCGCCACGCAGCCCTGCCCCGCTGGCCCAGTGCTGGCGGCTGGTCCTGCGGCCGCTGGGCCATCGCCGCCCGTCTTCGCAGCGGGCTGCTCTGACCCTCCCTGGCGCGGGCCGCGGCCGTGCGGCGTGGCCGCCTGTTCTCGGTGGACTGCGGGCTCCCGGGGCAGCGCCTCCCGCCCTGCCGACTCCTAGGCCTGGGGCAGCGGCCCGTTGGCGAGCGCGCCTTGGCCCTGGTTTCCCAGTTATCTGCTGCGCCACGACCAGTCAGGTGCTAAAGACGGAAACGTCTCTGAGTCGCGCCGTTTCGGAGGGTCCCTGCCGGTGTGGCCGGAGGTGGGGCAGCTCCTCGTCGCAGCGCCTGTCCGCCCCATGGGACCTCTCAAGTGTCGTTACAACGCAGCGGGTGGTCCAGAGAGCCAGGACGAAGTCCCGGTGCCTCCAGAGTCACCTGTGTCGTCACCCAGTGCGGCCGCTCCGACTGGGCAGGATGACCGGGGCCGTGACACCGACGGGCAGGATCCCGGGGCCGCTCCCGGTCCAGGTGGAGAGGCACCAGGTCCCCCCGAGCTCGCACCGTGACGCCTGGGGGCTGGAAGGTAAGCCCCGCGGCTCGGGGGCTCTGCTCACGGGCAGGGCGGCCAGAAAGAGCCGCCAGGGACATCTTGTCCTTTCCTCAGTTCTGAAGTGAGGCTGTGATTTATCATAGGAACTTTGTGTTTGCTCTCCGTCCCCATGCCTGGCCTGGAGCTCCTAGAACCCTTGGAGTTTCCTGAGTGCTGAGAGGGAGGAGGGTGTCCTTCTGCTCCCGAGGTGACTTTTGGAAAGTCTCATGGTCCCATAAGGGTGGGGGCTGATGATGAGAGGGTTGGAATTTTTTCAGTCCCCCACCCCCCGCCGCCCCGCACCGTGGAGCGGAGGGCAGAGGGCTGGGGATGGAGTCCGCTCACCAGTGGCCAGTGGCTTAATGAGCCACGCCTGGGTCCTGAGGCCTCCATTAAACCCCCAGCGAGAGGGTCCGGAGAGCTTCCCGGTGGGTGGGCACGTGGTGATTCGCGGACAGGTGTGGGCTTGGGGAGGGCCGTGAAGCCCGTGCCTTTTCCCTGTTAAAAACAGAATTCAGCTGAGTCCATCTGAAAGCTCCGATTGGCTGTATTTTGGATTGGTGAGGCGGGCAGCGTGCAATTAGCAGATGGAAAGGAGCTGAGGGGCTGAGCAGGATGAAGGACTTTCATAGGCGGACGGAATTACACGGGCAGAAAGCGGGTTGCTTATGGCGAGGTCGCTGTCCGATAGGGGAGGCAGGGCCTCCCAGGCAGGTGCTGGTGGTCTGGTTTGAGACCCCATTGCTGGGCGAGCCGAGACCAGAGTTACGTCTAAGTTTGGTGACCTGTTGTCTTTGCCTTGCCCTGTGCGTCCCTTCCGTCTGGCTGTTCCGGAGTCATCTCCTTCTACAGTAAATCCGTAATCTCATGGGTAACAGGTTTCTCTGAGTTCCGTGAGCCATGCCAGCAAATTAACCGAAGCCGGGGAGGGGGTTGTGGGAGCCTCCAGTCTACAGCCGGCGCCACAGAAGCACAGGTGACAACCTGGACTTGCGTTTGGTGTCGGGGGCCGGGGGCATGTCATGGGGCTGAGCCCCTAACCTGACGTTCCCTCCAGGTAGAGAGTGTCGGAACTGAGTTGAATTGCAGGATCCCCAGCTGGTGTTGGAGAATTGTTTGGTGGTGTGTTACAAAACACATACATTGGAACTAGTATCAGAATTGTAGGGATATTTAATTCAATTATTTTCATTGCTTCTTGTTTATTAACATAAACATTTAAGGCTATGAATTTTCCTCTGAGGAACATTAGCTCCGATGTACTGTTTTTAGTATATCTGGATATTCCAAATGTGGGTTTTGATTTCTTCTTTAATCCAAATGTTGCTTAAGAGAGAGCTTTACAATTTCCAGGTAAAGGGCCTTTATATTGGTTTTACGTCCTTGTATTGAATTGTGAATAGAGACTTCTCCTGTACTTATTTTTTAACCTAATAAAATGTGTAAAGCTTAAAAATCCAGATTGTAGCGTCTGAAGCTTAGAACAAGACTCCTGTGCCCTGTCCTGCGCAGACCCTCCCCCGCAGCAGCTCTTTCCAGCCCTTTCACATGCGTGTCCCTCTCGGTCTCAAGGTCAGAACCGCTGATTCTGGGCACTTGGCTGTTAGGCGTAGTCTGCTGAGGTCATCTTTGTAGGATCAGGATGCAGCTTTTTATATACCCTCCTGCCTCGTGCACACGCTCCCTTCGTGTCCTGCATTTAACCTGAAACGTCACAGTTTCGGGTTTAAGTCAGTGTCCCGAGGTTCTGCTGCTCTGGGTGTGGATGTGTTCACAATATCCCTGACCCCATTGTTTTCTGAGGCACTTTTCCCCTGGAATGGCCTTCCTTGCTTTTGTTGTATTGTTATTCAGACACGTCAGGTAATCTGCCAACTTAAATGGACGGCAGCCCCGGAGCCCTGCGTGCTCACCTGGAGGGTGCCGTGGTCGCCTCGGTCCTGGGTGCATCCCGGGTCTGGGGTCCCCATGCCTCTCCCTCCCCGGCTTGTGCCCTCGTGTAGCCGAGTGCATTCTCGGGGGCTCCTTCCTATGGGAAGGCAGAATTTTTGAGACCTTGGTGTCCAGAAATACTGTATTTTACATACTCTTTAAAATGCATGTTTTCCACTTATCCTGAACTCCAGGTGGGAGTATGTTTTCCCTCAGTATTTGGGCATCGTCCAGCTTCCGTGTTGCTGCGGAGAAGGTGGACGCCCCTGGCCTCCTGAGCTTGTGGGCCCTGAGCTGGCCCGACGCAAGTGTCTGTGGCATTGATGTGTCTTAGTTGGGGTCCTTTTTCATTCGTTGGCCCTTCGCGAGGCCTCTCAATGTGGAAACTAATGTTATTCAGTTCTGGAATGTTCTCTATTGTTTTCTGGATAATTTTCTGTCCTTAGTTTTCTCTAGTCTTCCTCAATTCCTGTTATTCAGACGTTGGACGTCTTGGATCGACTATCTGAGTTTCTTATGTTTTCTTCCCTTTTGTCCTTTTATCTTACTCCCTGGAAGATTTCCTCAAGTTTGTCTTCCAGTCATCCTATTTAATTTTAAAATTTGTGCTCCCACAAACTTAATTTCTAAGAGCTCCTTAGAAATTGTTCCCTGAATTTCCTTTGTTGTTTCCTTTATGGATCTTCTCTTATTGCTCTGCAGGTATTCATTTTAGTTTTACTTTGAAGTTTGGCTCTGGTGCCTGCATCAGAGGCCCTCTGAGACCCTCTGTTTTACTCTCTGTTTTCCATGTTTGAAGCTTTCTCCCGGTGATCCTTGCCTGTGTCTTCATATTTAGAAGGGAGGCACTAAAAGCTGATTAAACACATAATGAGTATTAGTAAGAGCTGAAACTGGCAGTTACCCCAGTGCCCATCAACAGTAGGATGGAGGAAGCCGTGTATTCCACAGCGGATACTGTGTTGCGGTGAGAGTGAGTGATGTGTACACACATTCGTACGGGCAGTTCTCACACATGTGATGCTCAGCAGAAGCCGTGCACACACATGATTCAACTTACAGAACCGTAAAAACAGCAAAAGGAATCTGCGTCACCAGACGTCAGCACAGTGGTTGTCTTTGAAACAGAGTGGGGCTGGCAGGGGATGAGGGGCTTCTGGGATGCTGGTGACAGGTGTGTTGGGTTAGCGAAAATCCATCCACATCACAGTTAAAAGCATATGAATGAAACTGTGTGTCTGGGGTGGGGCTTGTGGATGGGTGTTCTCCTGGTGGTGACCCCACGCCCTCCCCCTGGTGCATGTGCTGTGAGTGCGCCAGGCAGGGGTCTGGGGTCTCATGACCCCACGTGCAGACTTTCTCCGGCTCCCCACTTTCTCAGTAAGGAGGCTCCCATATGCCCCAGAGAGCCTCTGGTTCCCCTTCTGCAGAGAGTAGAACCGCTGTCTTCTTTGGGGTGGGGAAGGGGGTCCCCTGGCTGCACAGGTCGGTGGGGAGCCGTGCCATCCAGCCGCCAGACCCGTCTCCAAGGAACCCGGCATCTCCAATTTGCGGCCTTTCTGGGACTCTTGAGTGTGAGGTGGGTTCTGCGTGGCTCCCCCAGTCCTGGCATCCAAACAGTGTTCACCTCCCTGTATCTTCTCTGTTGTTTTTCTGGGCCTGCGATTAGTGAGTGAGGGGCCATCTGGACTGATTGTCTGATACTTCTTTTTTCTCTCATTTTCATCTCCCTTTCCTTTTGTTCTACTTCCTATTAGATTTCTTCAACTTTATGTTCCAATCCTCATGTAGATTTTTAAAAAACAGCTGTCATAGCTTTACATTTTTAATTAACCTGTTTATCTCGAGATAGTCCCATGCAATTATAAGAAATAATAAAGAGGGATCTCATGGACTCTCTACCCAGTTTCCCCCAGTGGTGACCCAGGAAAGTATCAAAACCAAGATACTGACATTGATGCAGTCAAAATGCAGAACATTCCACCACCAGGATCTCTGTACTACCCTTTTACAGCCACACCCACCTCTCCCTCCATCCCTGGTCCCAGGCAGTCACTTGGCTGTTCTCCAGTTTTATCATTTTGTCATTTCAAGAGTGTGTGTGAATGGAATCACGCAGTGTGAAGCCTTCTGTGACTGGCTTTTTTCCACTCAGTGTAATCCCCTGCAGAGTCACCCTGGTTGTCCTGTGTGTCCGTAGTCTGTTCCTTTATTGCTGAGCAGAATTCCATGGTGCGGGTGGACCACAGTCTGTTTAACCATTTACCTGTTGAAGGACATCTGAATTGGTTCAGTTTTTGACTGTTATAAATAAAGCCACTGTGGATATTCGTATTCAGATTGTTGCAGGAACGTAAGTTTTCATTTCTCTGTGACAAATGCCCAAGAGTGCAACTGACGATAGTTGCATGTTTAGTTTTATGAGAAACAGCCACTTTTCCTGAGAGGCTGCACCCATTCACAGAAATGTAAAAGCAATGCAATTTCTCTGCATTGTCACCAGCATTTGGTGTTATCACTATTTAAAATTTTAGCCATCGTGGTAGGTGTATCTCATTGCAGTTTTTTTTTTTTTTTTTTTTGCGGTATGCGGGCCTCTCACTGTTGTGGCCTCCCCCGTTGCGGAGCACAGGCTCCGGACGCGCAGGCTCAGCGGCCATGGCTCACGGGCCCAGCCGCTCCGCGGCATATGGGATCCTCCCAGACCGGGGCACGAACCCGTATCCCCTGCATCGGCAGGCGGACTCTCAACCACTTGCGCCACCAGGGAGGCCCTCGTTGCAGTTTTAACTTGTATTTCCCTAACGGTGATGATGTTGCGCATCTTGCTGTGCTCTTATTTGCCATCTGTCTGTCTTCCTCAGTGAAATGTCTGTTCATGTCTTTTGCCCATTTTCTAATTGGATTGTTTGTTTTTTTTTACTGCTAACTTTTGAGAGTTCTTTGTATATTCTAGAGACTAGTCCTTTGTTGGACTTGTGGTTTGCAAATATTTCTCCCAGTCTGTAGCCTTTCTTTTCATTCTGTTAATATGGTCCTTTGCAAGCAAAAATGTTTGATTTTGATGAATTCCAGTTTATCAGTTTTTCCTTTTATGGATCATGCTTTTGGTGACAAGTATAAGCACTGGCTCTAGATCATGAAGATTTTCTTCTGTTTTTTTTTTCTGAAAAGCTTTATAGTTTTACCTTTTACATAAATCCCATGATCCATTTTGAGTTAATTTTTATATAACAGGTGAGGTTGAAGTTCATTTTTTTTTTTGCAGCTATCATCTGAAAAAGTTGATTATTAGATTTATTTTTTTTAGAACAGTTTTAGACTTACAGAAACGTTGAGTCAATTGTTTGGAGAGTTCCCTTATAATCTGCCTCTCTCACACTTAGCTTCTCTTATTATAAGCATCTTACATTAACGTGGTGCACGTGTTCCAATTAATGAACCAATATTAGTGCATTATTGTTAACTGAAGCCCATAGTTCACACTTACTGTTGTACATTCTGAGGGTTTTCACAATGCATATAGTTGTGTGTCCACCATTACAGTCCCATGCAGAGTAGTTTCACTGCCCTAAAAATGCCCGTGCTTAGTAATCACTGACCTTTGTACTGTCTCCGTAGTTTTGCCTTTTCCAAAATGTCATAGATTTGGGATCATGTGGTATGTAGCCTCTTCATACTGACATCTTTCAGTTAGCAATAGGCATTTAAGGTTCCTCCATGTATATACTTCTGTGTTTGTGGCTTGATAGCTCCTTTTTTTTTTTTTTTTTTTTTTTTTTTTTTTTTTTTTGCGGTAGGCGGGCCTCTCACTGTTGTGGCCTCTCCCGTTGCAGAGCACAGGCTCCGGACGTGCAGGCTCAGCGGCCATGGCTCACGGGCCCAGCCGCTCCGTGGCATATGGGATCCTCCCGGACCGGGGCACAAACCGGTGTCCCCTGCATCGGCAGGCGGACTCTCAACCACTGCGCCACCAGGGAAGCCTACTCCTTTCTTTTTTATCACTGAATAATATTCTCTGGTATGCATGTATCACATTTGTTTAGCCACGCAACTGTTGACAAATATTTTGAATGCTTCCAAGTTTGGGCAATTATAAATAAAGCTGCTATAAACATAGCAGTAGGTTTTGTCTGGACGTTAAGTTTTCAACTCACTTGGGTAGATACCTAGAACCATGGTTGCTGGATTATATGGGAGGACCATGGTTCACTTTGTAAGAAGCCTCCAGTCTTGCAGAAGAGCTCTACAATCTTGCATTCCCACCAACAGCGAATGAGCGTTCCTGTTGCTCCACATCCTCACCCACTTTTGGTGGTGGTGTTTTTTAAAACGAGCATAGTGTTGTTGTTTTGTGGACTGGATGTAGCATTTCTTTTGTCTCTATAAGAATACTAATTAGCACTTTTTTGCAAGTGTCCTTCTGTTTCCTACTTTACTTTGGTTGCTTCAGTTCTCTTTCCTATGGTCATTTTGTTCTCTGTCCTTCATGTTGGGGCTTTCTGCATACGTCTGGACATCCTTGGCTTTCCATTCACAATCAAGAGCTAACTGGATGCTCTGCGCTCTTGGGCTGGGCTTTTTGGTTGGTGAGTGGGCAGGAGCAGCTGTTTTATTGGGGGCAGGCCAGACGTCTGATCTTCTACTGGGTGGAGGAGGTGGGCAGCCTCCTTCCTGCTGGTGGTGTATGTGGGGTGGAGGGGCAGTCTGGGGGGGTGTCCACTCTGCATCAGACCTGGGCCTCGTCCTTGTGGCCTCATGGACTCACCTCCCCGTTCAGCACAGCCACAGAGGGAGTCTGCAGTCCTGCCCGGCGCAGGCGGGTCGGGAGGGGGGGGTTGGCGTCTGCCGGGTGTCGGGCGCGGGCCTCACAAGGGACTTGCTGTAGTGCGTAGAGACTCCAGTCCAGCCTTGGTTTTCTTCCTGGCGCCCCTTCCCTCTCCTGCTGGTGCTGTCGCGCCTCTGCGGGGACACGGGCTCAGTCTCAGCAGTTCTCTTCGCTGTCCCTTGGGGTTGGGACTTTCCTGACCTGTTAAGTCAGGTGTCCTTTTTCACACCTTCCAAAGGGTGAGAAAATCTCTAGCCACTGATGTTCCCTCTGATGTTTCTTATGTCTTTAGGGGTTTAAATTTTTAAACCTCTTAAATTCTTTTAGTATGGTCTTGGGTGAAAGCAGAAAGAAACTCATACAGTTAATCTATCACCTTTAACCCCAATCCCTCAATTATTTTATAAATATAAACTAGTAGATAGAGAAATATTTTAAACACTCCAGCAGCATGTAAAGTAAAAGAAAAAAGGTGACATTTTCTCACCACCTCTGCCACTTTTCCACTTCCCAGATGTCACACTATCAACTGTTAGGAATGTACCATGTCCGGTGTTTGTTGGTGCACGTGGGTGATTACAGACTGCGAGAACACGCCTGTGTGGGCACATCCCCACAGACTGTGACCACACCACGTGCCCAGACATGTGACGTGCCCCCTGGATTCCCCTTCTAGAAGGGGCTCCCTGGTTCTAAGGCAAGATCGTGCCTTCTTGGGGAGCCTGGGCCAGGAGCAGCAGGAGGGAGGCACCAGTCCTGCCCATCTCAGCTCCGGGGCTCCCGTCGGGCGGCCGGACTGGGGGGTCTGCGTGGAGATGGGGGCCCCCGCCCAGCCCTGCCTCGCCCTTCCTTCTCTGGCTGGCCCTCCTGACAGGCCTTCAGCACCACCCTGATGCCACAGCTGCTGCCTGCAGGGTCCAGCAGACCTGCTCTTTTCCCCACCCTGACATCTTTCCATGTCAATGCATGTAGGTCTGTACCTGCCTATTTCTTTTTCTTTTATCTTTAAAATTTTGGGCTGTGCCCCCAGGCCCGTGGGATCTTAGTTCCCTGGCCAGGGGTGGAACCCACGTCCCCTGCCGTGGACGTGTGGAGTCTTAACCACTGGACCGCCAGGGAAGTCCCACAGCCCCATCCTTTTTAACATCCATATAGTACTTTGTAGCACAGAAGTAGTGTAATTATTTCACCCTTCTCTCTCTCTTTTTTTTTTTTTTTTTTTTTTTGCGGTACGCGGGCCTCACTGTTGGTGGCCTCTTCCGTTGTGGAGCACAGGCTCTGGATGCGCAGGCTCAGCGGCCATGGCTCACAGGCTTAGTTGCTCCACGGCATGTGGGATCTTCCTGGACCGGGGCACGAACCCGTTTCTCCTGCATCGGCAGGCGGACTCTCAACCACTGCGCCACCAGGGAAGCCCCACCCTTCTCTTTTTGATGAACCTTTAGAGCTCTCTCCTTTTTACCAAAAATCTTGTGCTCTTTGAAATCTGTATGTGCCCAAACGATGCGTGCGCCTGTTGATGTTCTCTCAGCGCCTCTCACTCAGGATACATGCACAACAGACCCCAAAACGCCTCTCCCGTAGAGCAGCCCTTGTGCTCAGAGGGAGGGGAGTGGGCGGGGGACGGAGGCACACGAGGGCTGTCACTCGCCGCGCCGGCCTCACTCTGGAGAGCTGTTTACACACAGGCCAACGACAAGATAATTACACGCCACTCCTGCCCACTCGTTAAACCCACCCCGAGAGGCCCCGTGTAGATGCTACTCTCTTAGCTCTGTTTGAATTTCTACACAAATCAGAATTTAAAAAATATGAATGTTATTCTCCTCAAATGTCACTGTAGGATTTTGACAGGTATTTCTTACATTTTGATTCTTAAAAATATTTTCCCTTTTCCATGCTGGTCACCCACAGTTAAATTGGTCATCTGGTCTCTCCTTCCCTGCCTCCTATGACCCCGAGCCCCATCCTCCTGCCCCCATAGTACTGATTCTTCTCAGTGTCTGCAGGGAGGGACTCCCCTTTCTCATCCCGCCCCTTCCAGCAGGGGTTTGTCCCTGGGGACCCTTTCATGGACTCTCCCCTTCCTCCCCAACATAGCCAGGAGTGGACACTGGACAGTGGTTTTTTTTAGCAGTCCAGCACCGGCCCTCCCCCCGCTACTTTTAGTTTAGTGGGTGTTGTGTGGAAAGTTACCTGATGCAATGGGACTACACTGTCTGTAGGATGGGCGTGCATACCCAGAGGTTACCAGCAGAGGTTCATGGACCATAGCAGGTGCCCAAAGCGCACGGCTTGTTAAATAAATAAAAATCACACAACAAGAAGCAAGGGGCTAGAGGTGGGAGGGATGCCCCCACTCCCTGCATCTGCTCTGCGATGCTCCGATGTCCAGGCTCCCTCCCCGCTGATGGTGCCATAGGAGGCCTAGAGGTGAGGATGGGTCGGGGGCCGAGGACACGTGCTGGCCCTCCTGGCGATGCAAGAGCAAGGATGCCAGCCAGGAGCTATTGCAGCCAGCTGGCCAATCAGCAGCCAGCAGCAGCTGCAGGTTTTCTCTGGAAGAGGACCAGAGGGGGCCCGATGGGTGTCACCAGTGAGTGGCTGATGTAATGCCTCACAAAACTTTTCTCCTGTATGTTCTCAAACTGTATAGTAGCAAATGCACATTACAGTCATCTTTGTTTTGAATTGTTTTATGAAATTGTGTGATGTTACATCAAAGTGTATGTGTAGCGCATATGTGTATCTACATTTATAACAAAACAAATACCTGTGCGTCACTCTCAGGCTAACACAGGGGCGTAGATGGTCCTTCAGAGGCCCTGTGAGCCCCCAGCCCCCAAAGCAACTCCCTGTTCTATAAGTTGTGCTGAAAGTTTACAGCTTTTATCAATAGTTTCATCGCAAAACAGCATATCTTAGAAAGGCCTTGCTCGTCTCCCTGCCGCAGCCGCCCGGCACGCACCTCGGCTCAGAGGCCGCCGACTCGGGGGCTCTTGGCGCAGCATGGTGGCCGCTGCGCACCGCTGTCTTCCCGGGGGCTGAGGCAGCCGCTCTCCCACCAGCGCCTCCAGTGCTCCACTTCCAGCAGCACTTGGTTTTTGTCCAGTTTCTGTTTTTTACCCATTTGATGGGTGTGAAATGGATCTCATAGTTCTCACGTGAATTTTCAAGGTTACTAGTAAGGCTTGTTAGACATTTAGATTTCCTTTGTGTGAAATGCCCATTTTTCTGCTACACTGTTTCTTTCTTGACCACTGGCCTCCTTTACATATTTTGGATATTAATCCTTTGCAGTGACACATGTTACAAATATCTTCTCTTAGTTTGTGGCCAGTGATTTCACTTTCTGTGGGGTTTTGTGAACAGAAACTCGTCATTTTGATACAGTTGACTTTGTCTTTGCTGTTTTCTGCTCCTTGGAGGAACGGCTCTAACGTGAAGTTATGATACACTCTTCGGGCCAGCCTCCTGGAAGTTCTGCGTTTATGCCTGTCATCACCTGGAGCTGATTCCTGCTTAGGGTATGAGGCAGGCTCTGATTTATTCTGAGTTTCGTGTGGATCACCGATGATCACATCCTGTGTTTTGACCAGTTGGTCGTTTCCTGCTGACCTGCAGCATCACCTGGGTTGTAAAACGAGGTTCCACGGACATGTGGGTCAGTTTCTGGGCGCTCCTCTGTTTTCAGTGAACAGCTTTCCTCCTGCACCTGCCGTCCTTTTGGCAGAATCCTACTCGGGGTCGTCTTGGCGGGAGGGGAGGCTGCCTCACAAGCGGAGGTGCACCTGGGCCAGGGTGCCAACTGCTGCTCACTCCTTGCAGGGTTTCCTGGGCTCTCTGCAGATGCCCTAGCACAGCGTGTTCCGGGCAGGTCTGCCTCCTGCTTGCCTCTGGCCCATCAGGCAGGGCACATGTGCCTCAGGGCCTTTGCACCAGCTGGTCCCTCTGCCTGGACACTGTTTCTCCAGGTGCCTGCACTGCATGTTTGCTCCCTCACCTCTGTCTGGTCTTTACTCAAAGCTCCCTCTTCGCGGGAGACCTTCCCTGACCACCCTTTTGAAAATTGCAGCCCCGTGTCCCCCGATAACTCCCTCTCCCCACGTCCAGCTTTAATTATCTTCGCTGAACCTTTACCAGCTGACATACTGTATAATTACTTGCTTATTTCGTCCATTGTTTCCCCTCTCCTAAATGAGGCTGTTCCCTAATGCCGGGCACATGGTAGGTGCTTAGTCACGAGTCACTGAACGAATAAGTGAGAGAATGAGGGATCACGGGGGCCCAGGGCCCAGCACAAAGCGGGTGCTGAGCGAGTGTCGAAGAAAGGACATTCATGCTGGGACCAGTCGTTCTCTGGATGCACTTGGGGACCCTCAGGGCCCCTCCCATGTGCAGCCATGGCTCTGCCTTTGTCCCATCTTGGCTTCCCTGCATCCTTTCAAGTAAAACAGTTTAGACGTGACCCCAGTTTGACAGATGAGAACCTGACATCCAGAGCCGGTAATGGGCATTTCTCAAGGCAGCCCAGCCTGGCCAGAGAGCTGCCCACATGCAGGCCAGCCCAGCACCCGGTGACACTCATTTCCTCATCCCGACCGTGAAGCAACCACCAAATTCTTCCAGCGTTTCTTTCTGTAGAGTTGTTGCTTGGCAATGGTTGCTAGGCAAAAATTCATACTTAATGGAGAGTTCAGGGCTGTTGATCGTAAGCCCTCAGGAATGCCGAGACACCTGCAGGCTGCGGCAGGCAGAATTCTGAGATGGCCCGAGATGCCTGTCCCCACGGGCACACGCCCTGTGTGATCTCCTTCCCTTGAAAATGGGCAGAGCCTGTGATTCAGTGGGATAGCTGCTCCCTGGATTAGGTTACATTACATGGCAGAGGGGTGTGTAGGATGGTCACTCCCCTGATCATGCTGAGTCCAGTAGGCTCCGTCCTAGCAGCTGGAGAGCGTCCTCCTGGGCTGTGAGGAAGTGAGGCTGTGCTGTGGCGGCGCCCACTGACAGCCAGGAAGGAGCTGGGACCTCGATCCCACACCTGCAAGGAATGAATCTTGCCAACAACCAGTGAACCTGGAGGAGGACCCGGCCAGCTCCTTGATTCTGCCTGGGAAGCCCTCGGGCAGAGGACAAGCTAACCCAGGCCAGTACCTGACCCACAGAAGCTGAGGGATCGTAATGGGTGTTAAGTCACTACATTCGTGGTGATTTGTGCAACACAGGAAACCAGCACGCAGGCCTTGGGGCACGGGATGGGGATCAGCTTTCAGGATTGGCCTTGGTGCTGCCGTTGGCCGCCAGGACCGTGAGGAGAGGAAGGAAGGGCCCGAGATGACTGCGCACTGACGCTCAGACTGTCCCCACGTTAACGCAGTGGGGCCGACCTCGCTCTTCGCGAGGCTGCATCGGCCTCCTCTGGACGCGTGTGCCTAGCGATGGAATTCAGGTGTCCCCCCCTTTTCTATCTTACTGTCCCACATACTTTAAAAATGAAGCCTGGGGATGTTGCATTTTGGGAAAATCTTGCTCTGAGCCTTTGAAAGAAGATCCACTCAGAGGTCAGGGCATGGGCGGGCTGGGCCGGGTCCCCCGCGCGCTCGGGCTCCTGTCCACCGGCTGTCGAGAACTCGGCACACCTGCCTCCCTGCCCCACAGCCACGTCTGCACGATGGGCGGGCAGGCGAGCCTGGGCTTAGGACGTGCACCCAGGTGTGTCCTCTGGGTGTGGTGGTGGAGGCCCCTCAGTTGTAGAAAACCATGGGGGCCTCTTCCCAGAGAGAGGGGCCCGGGCCGCAGGTGCCGCTGGTAGAGGGGAAGGAGCAATGGCCCGCAGTGCTGGCGCCGCCCACAGCCCCGCCCACCTGCCGTGCTGGCTCCGCCCACCGCCCTGCTCTGGCTCCCAGTCCCCATCCTGGTCCCCGGTGGACCTGCGGTTGTGATGAGGCCCCTGAGGCACAAGAGCCGGTGGGAAGAGGGGATGCAGATTAGGTGACTCAGAGTGAGGCTGGTGAGGGTAAAATAAAGAATTAAGCATAAGAGTAAAAGAATGGATCTTGTTATAACGTGTAACATAAGATTTTGAAACAAGGAATTTTACGAAAGATGAGACCTTTAGAACGTAAAAAATCATAAAAGATACGAAAATGAGATTCAAGATAAAGAGATGAAGGAAGAAACCAGCGAGGTGCGGGAGCAAAGATGAATGAGGTTGGAGTTAACACCCACGACATGATGTTTTAAGTAGATGAAACCGTAGATTGAACGTGAGAATTAAGGGCTGAGTTGTTATGACTGAAAATGAACATAAAAATACAATAAAAGAACAATACTTTAAACGATCCCCACAACCCACCATCGTAACACAAAAGCAGCCCGGCCATCCTCAAATAAAACCAGGAAGGAAGCTGGAAGAGGGCAGATGAAGGAAGAATGCAAGTCAGGTCAGTTCAAACCACAGCCGTCCATAAAGAGACATCCAGATAACGAGCTCGGAAGTTGTACGATCCTGTTTGCTTCCTCCAAAGGCCCACAGCCCCAGAGGGGGGATTCCAGAAGCGCTCAAAGGCCTCCGCTCTGGCCCAGTGCTCCACCTGCCCCGCCGCCACCCTGCAACCCGTCCCCCTCCCTCTGAGTGTGGACCCTGCGGAACTCCCCGAACTGCAGCCGCTGGGCCGTCCTGGTTATGTCACGGATGGACGGATGGACGGACAGATGACCGGCTGAGAGAGGCTCCCAGCCACGAGCCTGTGGCAGAATTGCCTGGAGGCGTGTGGAGCTGGGCCCCAGGAGATGGGAAGGTTCCGCACTGAGGCCTGCAGGTGAGCAGGTCGCTGCTGCTGGAACCACATCGGGAGCACCTGTCGGGACACGGGCACCCGGGAGCCGGCCCTCTGCCTGCCCACTGCCCGCCCACTGCCCGTGTCGTGGGCCAGCGCCCTTGACCACTACAGGGTGGAGGCCTGAAGGTGTCGGGGGGATGGCTGGTCTGCCTTGTCTGATGCAGCTCTTACCCCGGCCCCCTTCCCCCACCGCCGCCCAGACTTTGCAGGGAGTGTCCACGAAGCTTCCTGCTCCACACCCAACGCCCCCCATCCTGGTCCTCTTCCTGAAAGATGCATGGAGTTTGAAAATTTCATCAAAGCTGCTTGCTTCCTGGGCTCACAGGCAGGAGGGCGGTGCTGGGAGCCCCGGGGGGCCTAGGGCCGTCATGCTGCTTGGCCAGCACTGGATGCTGCTCTGGGTTTTCACAGGACTCAGGTGAGGGGCAGACGGGCGGGGGGAGCTAGGGGAGCCCCTGGTGTGCGTACACGCGCAGTAGCGGGGGTCAAGTGTGGGGTCGGCAGGAGTCGGGGTCAGTGAGCGGGCAGGGGTGTCCCCTGTCACTGGACAGCACACATCCACTCTCTTGTCCTCTGCAGCTTTTTTCTTTGTTATTTAAAAACAGATAATGCATTTACACAGTTTAAAAACAAGGTGGACATGCTAGACTGTTCCTGTTCCTTTGCTGCCATGAGCACTGCAGGGACACCTTCGCCCAGGTGCCGTTGCAGGTGGGCAGGTGCGTCCGCAGGGCAGGTCTGGAGGTGTGATTGCGGGGTCCGTTTGATGGCATCCCCCGGCTTCCCTCACACAGGGTGCTCCGTGGGGCGCCCCCAGCAGTAGTGTAGGCAGTGTGTGTTTCCTGTGTTCTCGCCAGCAGAGCGCTTTGCAAACCCTGGAGATGTGCCAACTTGATGGGGCGACATTTGGAAAAACTATAAAGAAGCTGGTCTTCCCTGTCCTTCCAGCCGCTTTCTTAGCAGACGGTGGCAGGATGAGCTGTCCTGTGACTGGAGGATGACAAACTTCTTTAACCTTGTTGGTGTATGTGCTTGCACACGTGTGTGCGTTTCTTACTCAAAGCATCCCCATCTCTGAATCTGCAGGGCCAGTCACGGAGCAGAAGGAGGCTTAATGTGAACGCAGAGCCTGTTGCCTTCTGTGGGGAGGGAACGAGTGCCCTCAGCCCTGCTCCCTGAGATAAGTTCGGGGGACCTGGCTGGTGCGTCTGCGTGACGAGGGGCCAGCCCCAGTGAGGGCTGGGCGGGGAGGTGGGCACAGCTAAGGCTGGGCCGTGGGGTTGGCTTGGCCCTGGCAGGCAGAGAGTGTGCTGAGGCGGGGTGCTCCCTGGAGCCAGGGGCAGCGTCTGCTTGCCAGGGAGATGTGGCGGTGTGCTGCTGGGGCGGGTCATCAGGCCACCTCCGGACACTGGGCTTTCAGCGGGAGCGTTTTCCGTTTCTCCAAGTGGAGGTGGGTGAGCTGAGCTAGGCTGGTGTGGGCCGGTGTGGACTGGTCTAGGCTGGTCTTGGGCTGGGCTGAGCTTGCTTGAGCACCAGTGATCAGTTGCAGGTCTGCTGGGGCTGGCTGGTCTAGGTCAGCTCTGCTGGGACAGCTGGCTGTCTTCCACGGAACCTCCCACTCTATGGCAGGCTGGCTGGGCTTGTCCTCGGGCAGAGGCTGGCCCTGGGAGAGAGGCTGTGGGCTCAGCACTGGCACGGTGTCATCTCCACTCGCCCCCCCCACCCCATCTAGTGGCCAGAGTGAGTCACAGGCCAGGGCAGGCCAGACTCTCAGGTGGGGATATGGACTCCACTCCTTGATGGACACTCTATGCCATTACATGGCCCAGGCTGTGGACACAGGGAGGGGGAGCCGTGCGGCCACACTGGGATCCATTTCTTGCAGCAGGACGGGCGTGCTCGGGCCCTCTGTGCAGAGCTGACCACCAGCACTCAGCACATAGGACACGGCTGGGGGCCGGGACACAGTGACGGGCACGATGTGGCCGTGGCTCCTGGGAGTGGGGAGAACACATGGATCTGATGGAAGACGTGAGGAGGATCCCTGGGGAGAGGTTTGGGCGGGGGTTTGAAGCATGTGTATGAGTTCACCTGTGACAGTAGGGTGGGGCAGGGGCCTCCTGACACCTGGGTCCCCCTCCTGAGCCTGGAGTCAGAAGGCAGAGGAAACCCAGCCTAGAGCTGAGGAAGGGGGAGCCTGTGTGCACGTGGCAGGCGCTCTGGAGCCCCTGGTCCTGTACTGGCTGCTCCTGACCAGGCAGCCCAAGGATTAAACAGACTTCGTTAGGATTACTGCTGCCAGTCAAGTTCAAGTGCATTTTTAAGAGCTTAATTTGCGGCCCTAGGTTTCAAATAAAATCATCAAGTCCAGTCGATTAAACTCATTAAGGCGGGTGGACTGGCTGGCGTTGGCGCTGCCATCAGATTGGAGAATTAATTAGGGCCCTGTTCTCCTTTGTTGGGATTAGCGGAGCCAGCCCAGAGGCCCAGGGTTTCACTGCAAGACAGGCCAGTAATCTCTTTAGCGGGGCCCCAGGAGACAGAGCGCTGGGCAGCTCCTGCGAAGCAGGAAGCCCCGTGCTGGGCGTCTCTGGTCCTGCCCTGCAAACCCGGGAGCCCGTGGGCGGGGGTGGGAGGCTCCAGGGACCCCACCCTGGGTGGCACTTCGGGTCAGATGGGCTGCACACCATCCTGACCTCACAATTGCCTAGGAGGAGGGGGGCCTGTGTGGAGGACGTCTGTGGGCACCTTTGCTTTTCAGAAGTGTCCCCCACCCCAGCTGGTGGGGTTTCGAGGCTCCATCTTCTTGTTAACCCGACCATGTGACCAAGCTGGCTGCCAAGAGCATCTTCATCTCTGGGGGGGTGGGGGGGTGTTGGTTGGTTGGTTTCTGTGAGCCATGAAGAGCCAGTCAAAGCATGCGAGGGGTCTGGTATAGCCCGGGGTTAAACAGTAGCCTGGAACTGCCGAGCCGGGCATGCACTGCCTGAAATGTAAGCCAACCCTGAGGAGGGTGGAGACAAGAGAGATGAGTTTCTAATGACACTGGGTGAGCACCTGGATCAAGCCATACCTGAAGCTTTTCCTTGGACTTTTCAGTTTCATGAGCCAATCTGTTCCACCTTTTTCTGCTTATGCCAGTTGAAACCAAAAGGGTCCTGATAAATCAACCCAGATCTCAGGTCTTCTGCCTTCCATGCATCGGAGCTGGGAAGGACTTTAGAGGATCTCTGTCCCTCCCATTTTATATGTGGGAAAACTGAGACCCAGAGCATCGGAGAGGACTCTGGGTAGAACTCTTGGTTCCAGGGACAGCAGGGATGGTAAACTAATTCAAAGTGGCCCAAGAAAACCATATATGGGGCCCCAGGGCAGAAAAAGGGGAGCCTTTGGAGGTGGCTGGAGCAGCTGCTTCTGTAGGGGTCCCAGGCCTCTCTCCACGCCTCGGCTCTTCTCTGGGGCAGCTCCCCGCAGGCCAGGCCAGGTCCTGACTGTGGTCTCTTCAGCCCCTCCAGCAAAAAAAGAGAAAGTGGGAAACGTTCTCTTTATGTCCCAGGATTGTGCCTGTTTGGCTCTGACAGGGTCACGTGCCCCTGACCAAATGCCAACTCAAGGAAACGCAGTGCCCCCACCGGCCAGGGCAGGTCACACCTGGGAGCTGGGGATGAAGGCTACACCAAGAAACCATGTGGCCTGAGAGCTGGGGGGACCCCACGAATGCCTGGGGGCAGTTACTATGCACGCCAGGCAGGCACAGACCACGGAAACTGAGAGTGAGCGTGCATGGCGGGAAGAAGGGATGCACTTGAGGAGGGGGAGGGGCAAAGGTGCGGCCCCTGGGGCAGGGGGCAGGTGCAAGAGCCTGAGGCCCTGACGATCCTGGGTGTGAAAGCACTCTGCAAGCCTTGAGGCCCTCCTGCAGCCGGGATGCCCCTGGGGAGGGGTGGGTGCCCTGGGGTCACCCCTGTCTGCCAGGCACCGGGTCAGAACACGTGGTTCCTGGCTGCAGTGACTGGCTCAGAGGTGGGCAGTCAGGTGTGCGAAGGACTCTCTCCACACGTGACGTTGGAGACTCTGGGCCTGGGGCAGGTAGGGGCCCCGTCCGCCACGAGGAGAAGCTGGCAGGAGGGACAGGCTGGCCCGCGAGGTGGGAGGTTGAGGTGGGTGCCGAGGATGCTGCTGAGCCGTGCCTGAAGCTTGTACCCACCGGGGCCCCCAAACCTGTGGGCCGACAGCAGGGGAGTCCAGGTGTGATCGAGCCCCGGGCCCCAGCTCCCTGTGCCCGGAGTAGGCCTGTGCTGTGTTCAGCAGTGCAGACCACCCCGCCCTCCTCCGCAGGGCCCGCCCATTCTCTCCCCGGGCCTCCCACCAGCTGCACAGGGATGCTGCCTGTGCGCATGCGCGCGTACGGTCCAGTGCTGTTCACTGATTCGGCATCTCCCTCACCTGGGAGCCCCGGACGCAGTCAGCCTGGCTTAGTGAGGCCCTTGACCAACGCCCAAGTTTGGGCTCCACTCTGAGCGTGTTTCCATCGCTGGCTCGGGCCATCCTCACCGCAGCTGGGGGTGGGTGTGGTCGGTATCCCCGCGGAGGCCACCCCTGAGCTACACTGCTGCTGCCCGAACGCCACCACCTCTGGCGCAGCCTCTGCTTGCGCCCCTCCCCAGTTCTACCCGGGAAGCTCCCTCAGGTCCTTTCCTCTCCGCTGATCAATAGGCCTGGAAAGTCTCCTCTGATGGTTTCGTTACCAACCAGCCCACAGGCAGCTGCCCTCTGTCAGCTTGCTTTCTGATCCGAAACCCAGCTCAAAGGCCCTGCCAGCACCTCCTGTGCCCGGCTGAGGGCTGCAGGGTCCCAAGCCATCCTCTTGTCAAGTGGACAATGCTGACGCAGTGCCTGGTGAGCCCAGGACTGTGGGTGGACCCGCAGAGGGAGTCTGGGTTCAAAGGCTGGGGGTGTGGGGGGCATGCCGACATGAGTTGACCATCTGCTGTGGGTCAGTGCAGGGAGATGGCCCCCGTGTGCAACAGCTGGTGACCTGGGCGCTGGCCAGTCACCATAGGCCCCAGCATCAGCCACCTCGGGGGCTCCCTTCCCCTGCTGTAGAGAAAACAACAGACGGAGGTGAGGCAGTTTGTGAAGTGGCCTTGACAGCACTCTCCCCACTGGGGAGTCGACCCAGCCCCCAGCTGCCAGAGCTGCCCGTCACCAGAGCTGTGTGCTGGGGCTGCGGCTCAGCCGCCTGGGCCTGTGCCCCCACTTACGACAGCCTCCCTGAGCCACGGGTCCCCTCCCCGCAGTGGGTTGCTGTCCCTGGTTCACCCTGTGAGCCCTCCCCATCCTGGACGGTTATCCTTCCTGAGCTTGGGGTTGGGAACTGGTGGCTAGACACCATGTCTTTCCTCCCAAGATTTGTTTGTGTTAATTTGGGGCTAACAGACTTCTGTGTAGTTTGCATAAAAATCCTGATTTCTGGCTTCCCTTGAACCATGGGAACCACTCAGCTGGCTTGGCATTTGGGACACTGGCGAGGGTTGAGCGGGCTGGCTCTGTGGGCATGAGACCTGCAGTGCTTCACCCCGAGTAGACAGAGCTCTCTTAATACTTCTGTGATCTGGGGGAGGCCCAGGACCCGGAGGCCCGGGGCCCAGGATGGGGAGCCCCAGAGCCCAGGATGGGGAAGCCTAGGGCCCGGGATGGCGAGGCCCAGGGCCCGTGAGCAGGAGGCCTGGAGCTGAGGAGGGGGAGGCAGGGGCACCTGGCACGGCTATCACTTTTCCTGACCCCCAGCCCATGGGAAAGCCTCCTGCCCCCACACCGAGCACCCAGCCAGGTGGGCTCTGGAAACACACAGTTCCTTTCCTCCTACCTGCACTGGGGAAAGGTGATCTCTAAACTCACTCCCTGTCACCCACTTGGCCTCTGACCTCAGGAGCCTGACCTGCACTGCAGTGACCACCATCCTGGACACCCCAGGCCGAGGCCAAGGGGTGTGTGTCTCCCCCCCCCCCGCCACCGCCAACATAGCAGGCCCCAGCCCTCCCTCTGGGAAGCCACCGGCTGGGTTAAGGCCAGGAGTGGGGAGACCCCCACTTCTGAAGGCTGAGGTCTGCCCTTGTTGCCAAACCAAACCTACGGACCCCAGGTTGTGGTGAAGGAACGTACAGCGTTTATCATTCGGACAGACGAGGAGATCGGGGCAGCTCCTGCTCAGAAGACCCAAGCTTCCTGATGGTTTCCAGGGGAGAGTTTTTAAAGGCTGTGTGAGGGAGGGGCTGCAGGGTGTGTGAGCAGCTCGTGGACAGTTCCCAAACTGGTTGGCATCAAGGTGAAGTTTCCAGCATCACCAACCTTCTGGATTGAAGTGGTCTGGGGTCTATGTGCTTGCGGTCAGCAGCTTTCATCTGGGGGTCGGCTTCCTGTAAAGACAGCTTAGAAAGGTGTCTCGGGCCTTTGTCTGTACGTTTCAGGGAACTGGGAATTTGGGGACTCTACTACGTGGCTGGTCCAGAGTCTAAATTGTTCCCAGTTGCCCGGTCCAACAGCTATGCTTTGTTTCTACATCTTTACATTTTCTTAATCACTAACTCTTGAGCCAGCTGTTTTGAGGCCCAGAGGAGGCCTGGCAGACTGAAGTGAAAGCCTTTCATTTCAAAGGACAGGGACATGGGCTTGTATACAGTTCCAGCCTCCCGCCAGACCCCCAGACCCTTTGCATGCCCACCTCCCACCCCAGAAACCACCACCACTCCCCTGGGTATTGGGGCCCAACAGCTCAGCCTCACCATGGGTGGGGGTGGGTGACACGGGGCTGCCCCCTACCTGTCCCTCATGCCACTGCCCCCCTCAGTGGAAGGAAGGCCACCTCCTAGCACTGCTGTGTGGGTATCTCCTCCTCAGGAGCTTCCAGAAATGGCAGGAGAGAGGTTGAATTACAGCCCCTGGGGCACTGACCTGCCCTGGCTGCACCCTAGCCGGGGCATGCTTTAACTAAGAACAAACAACTGTTCCCAGGAGCCCCACTCAGCCTGTCTGCCTTCCACTGGTTTGCAGAGCTGGGCTGGCACGGCCACCACGGGATGGCCAGCTGACTGTCCAGGGGCGGGAGTGGGGTCTGTGCCTTCATGCTGAGGGACAGAGGGTAGCAGTTGGCACATGGGGGCTGGTTTGGGCCAAGTCGCTGGGTTGTTATTTTCTGATCTGTTGACTGCAAACAGAGCAAAATGTGAGTCCTGGAGCTGCCCTTTCCTGAAAACACACCGCCTTGTGGATGGCCCACCTTTCTTTCATCCTTGGCACACCTGTGAGCCACGCCAGTGCCACCAGAACCAGTGCTGGTGGGGGCATCCCCGGTCCTGCTCCCAAGCACCAGAGTCTTATCCACCGGACACCACAGAGCGGAGGCTGAGCCCACGAGCTCCTGGCCGTGCGGCCTTGGGCAGGCCACCCAATCTCCCTGACCAGGGGTCCTCATCTGAACGGTGGGGGGAGCACTGCAGCCTCTCTCGAGGACTGACTGACGGCAGTATGGTAACCCCAGGGGCGTCCTCACCCCACCTCTGCGGCCCCAGGGCTGGGCTGCACCGGGACTGCGTCCCTCTGCGTCCCACCCGCCCACGTGCCTGCGTCCCTCTGCTCCTGCTCTCCTGTGTCACAGGGGCTTCACAGCCTGGGGACAGGGTGGCCTGGAAGGTTAGCCCTCAGTCAAGGCAGGACGGGAGGTGGGAGATGAGCACCCAGCTCCCCGCCCTGCAGCCCGCCGTGGCAGTTCTTTTTTTAAATCTATTATTTTTATTTTTTCTTTTGTAGTTCTTCCTTATTTCCTCATGTAGTTCTTAGGTTTATTTCATTAAGGATGTACTGCCTAGTTACTGTTTGCTTGTTAGAAATTTTAATCGTAGTGAAATGCACATAATGTAAGGTTTACCACACCTAGCCGTTTTGAAGCATACAGCTAGCTCAGTAATGCTGAGTACATTCATATTACCGTGTAACCAACCTCCAGAGCTCTCCATCTTGCAAGACGGAAGCTCTGTCCCCATTAACCAGGCACTCCCCAGCCCCTGGCCCCACCATCTACTTGCTGTCTCTGTGGATGGGACTCCTCGGGGGACCTCCTGTGAGCGGGATCAGACAGGATTTGTCCTGTGGTGGCGGGCTCACAGAGCACAGTGTCCTCGCGGTCCGTCCATGTTGTCACACGTGTCGGGATGTCCTTCCTTTTTAAGGCTGAATAATGTTCCTTTGTGTGAATGGGCCACTCTCTGCTTATCCATTCATCCCTCCAGGGTCACTTGGCTTTTGTGAGTCATGCTGCTGTAAACGTGGGTGTAGAAATATCTGAACCCCAGTTATCAATTCTTCAGGGTTGACACTCAGAACTGCTGGATCATGTGGTCACTCCGTGTTTAACTAACGTTTTGAGGACCCTTCATACTGTTTTCCACGGTGGCTGCACCATTTTACACCTGCATCAGCAGTGCACAAAGCTGCCCATTTCTCCAAATCCTTACCGACATGTACTTTATCCCTCCCTCCCTCCCTTCTTCTCCGTCTTCCTTCCTTTCTTGTTGATGTGGCCCCTTAATGGTTCTGAGGTGACATATCTTTATGGCTGTCATTTGCATTTCTCTAATAATGAGTGATGTTGAGCATCTTTCATTTGTTTATTGGCCATTTGTGTGTCTTCTTTGGAGAAACGTCTATTTAAGTCCTTTTCCCATTTTCTAATCAGGTTGTTGGTTATTCTTGTTGCTGAGCTGTAGACACTCTTTATGTGCTTTTGGGATATTAACCCCTTATCCGATATATGATTTGCAAACATTCTCTCCTGTCCCATAGGTTACCTTACCTTTCCACTCGGTTGTGTCCTTTGATGCACCACAGTTTCTAACTTTGAAGCAGTCCACGTTATTTATTTTTATTTTTGTTGACTGTGCTTTTGGTATCACATCTAGGAGTCTGTCACCAAATCCAGTGTCGTGAAGCTTTCCCTGGTGTTTTCTTCTAGGAGATTTACAGTTTCAATTCTTCCATTTAGGTCTTTTAGATCCATTTTGAGTTAATATTTGTAGATGATGTGAGGTATGGGCCCAGCTTCATCCTTTCCCTTGGGGACAACCAGTCTTCCCAGCACCAATTGTGGAGAAGACAGTCCTTCCCCACGAATGGCCTTGGCCCCTCGTCAAAGCCCAGCTGGCCATGTGCATGAGTGGCCAACCCCGTGGCTGGCTCTCTGAGGCATGACCTGCACAGGTTCTCGGTGGGGGGGCCCTGCCCACTGTCACACGCGCTGCTGGTTGTTCCCCCTCTCCATTTCACCGCCTCTCCCTCTTGTATTTTCTGGGTCATTTTCCAAGAACCTGCCTGCACCCAAGTCCTTGTCTCAGGTCTGCTTTGGGAAACGACGCAGACACCCGGCACATAGTAAATGCTCAGCAAATGTTTGCTGTGTTGTCAGTCTTTCTACGAGAGCTTGTTTCTCTGAAGCCTCAAATGAGCTGCTTTACACTTTACATGCTTCAGTCACCGGGGCAACCCTGAGAGGTGCTTCTTATAACCCTTGTCTGACAAAAGGAGAGGGGCTCCCAAGGGTGAGTGCTCAGCCCGGGATTACAGCTGCAGGAGGCTGGCCTGGGATCACGTCTGGGTTCCGTGCCTGCCTTACCCTGGACCCGGAAGCAGGACAGAGTTTGCTCAGAGCCTGTCCTCATGCTGGGCTTGGGCGTATCGCAGCCTTCCATAACGCCTTCCCTTCTTGGTGTTGGAGCCAGGCCGTGCCTGTGGCCTGAAGCAACCAGTGGGGTCAGTGTCAGAACCTTCACCCCGGCTGACACCATTGCAGCCAGGGAGGCTGGGAAGCGGGTATTTAAAATCCCCATTTGGAAAACTGGATATGTACTCCGGGGAGCTGATGGTGGATGAATGGATGGTGAACGTAAGCGAGTGCTCTGAAGCTTGGGGGCAGCCGTGAGTGATAGGTGTCCACTGCCCTTGGCAGTGCTGTTCCTCGTCCAGTGACCCTGAGGGGTCAGTAAGGGAGAGGCTGTGATTCTTTCCTGATGGGCGAAGCACAGAGAGGGGAAGTCACCTGCCAAGGTCACACAGCTCCTGAGAGGAGGGACAGGGGTTCAAATTCAGGTCTGTCCACCTGCACACTCTGCACTCTGCTGGGAGCTTGGGAGTGTGACAGAGACAGAAGCCCAGGCGCACAGTGAGCCTCCAAAGGACAGGTGGCGCGGGGAGAAGCCACGAGCATGTCGTGCCCTCGCACCCCCCCCACCATGCATCCCGGGGGCTGAGAGAAGGAGGGGGCGCCCATTCACTGACCTCACAGCCAGAACCAGCAGGCGGGGCAGGCCTCTCCACCAGAGTTGGAGACTGCAGAGCACGGGCCACGGCCTCTCTTGGTGAATGAAGTGTTGTTGGAACACAGCCACACCCCTGCACACCGCTTCCACGAGACCGTAAATGACAGAGCTGAGTAATTGTGACAGAGGCTTTGTGGCCTCCCTGCGAAGCCAAAAATATTTACTGTCTGATCCTTTGCTGAAAAGTTCGCCAACCCCTGATCTATACCAGCGACCACCTGTCCTTATGCCTAAACACCACCATTAAGATTCCTTTGAATTTTGAAAGCATTTCATCCCTCTGGAGTCCTTCAGGACCATGTAAGTCACCCATAATAGAACCTGTGTTCTTTCAGGGCTCTTAGGATTGTAAGTGACAAAATACTCAAACGAGCTCTAACAAAAATGGAAACTTACTGGCACATGTAACTAGAAGTCCAGGATGTGTTGCTTCAGGCATGGCTGGATCCAGGTGCTCAAATGACATCTCTCTGCCTCTCAGTTCTGGTTTCCTCTGGGTCATATTCATTCTCAGGCAGGCTTTCCCCATGTGGTAGCTAAGGGGACCAGTGATAACTTCGGGCCAGTAGCCTTCCACGAGAAAGAAAGTGTCTCATTCCCAGTAGCTGCTGTAAAAGTCCTAAAGACGGTTCACAGTGGGCTATGTGCTGAAACCCTCAACTGGTCACTGTGGTCATGGGCTGAGTTGTTGTGGGTCAGGAACTGGGCTGGGTCAGTTCCACCTGGGCCATGAGCACTGAGAGTTGGGGGGCAGGGGTTCCTAAAAGAACAGAAGGGGACAGGGCCTGGTGGGCACACAGAGCAGCCATGCACTGCTGGCATCACCCCGGGGTGGCCCTCCCTGTGGCTGCTTTCCTGGGGGCCCCGCCTTGCCATGCAGTCTTCACCTCATCCTGGTTCCCCGCTCCTGACCCACCCTCCTGTCAGGGCCACCTTAACCCTGAGTCTCCCAGCGCAGCTCCTCAGCTGCTGGCAGGATTCTGGGAACTCAGTGGTGGCCAGCAGTGGGCGACGTGGGGCTGCCAGGCAAGATCTCGAGGGTGAGCTGTGGGGCCATCTAAGAGGGTTCATGCTGGACTCGGGGGTCATAGAGACACCAGCCACCTTGAGGGGGTCCACTGTGCTGGGGATGACAGTTAACTAACAGGTAACTCGGGAAGGCTTCCTGGAGAGAGTGACCCCTGAGATGAGTATCGGAGGGCACTCTGGGGACATGTACATACACACGCATGCACACACACACTGGGCTAATTGTGGATGACACCTGAGTCCAGGACTTACACTGTCTGATGCCTACAGAGGCCAGTAGATAACACTGACGGGGAGGTGGGCAGAGATGAGACTACAGGGAACGGTGGGGCCTGGGGCAGCCTGGGAAGCACCCCCACTAGATGGGGACCATGCTCATGTCCAGGCACCTGTTCCCACACAGGAGTGCTACCCAGGAGGGTAAATCTTTAGATATTTCAAAAGAAATTGGTAATTCTGTTTTTTAAACAAAGACTTCCCATTTTTAAATGTTGGCAACTTACTCAGATTTTTATAAGACACTAAGTACGACATACGAAAAGAGGCTTGTGGGCTCCCTTCACCTTTGATGGTGATGAGGCCACTGAGTGGAGGGGGAGGGGGGCGAGAATAAGCATGTTCGTATCTGTCAGTTATCCGTCAAGCTCATGGAGGCACTGGACACAGACGTGAGCCGGACAAATTCAGGGCTTATATTCTAGTAGGGAGGTCACGCATGGTGCAGGCACAACCCTTCAAGGAACCGGGCCCCATGCGGGGTGATGTCATGCCCCGATCTCACTAACCCCTGTGGCGCCCCACTGTCCCTACTGGGGAAGCTGAGGTGACACCTGCTGGTGGGCTTCTTGGTGGCCGGGAGGGTGTGAGTGGTGCCGTGTCGTCCGTCCCCCTGCGGCACCAGCCTCCACGCACACACCCTCCGGGCCCACGGACGCGATTTCCACAGACGCTGGAGCTCACCTGGGTCAGGACCGGCAAGCCCTGCAGCCCGAGCTCCACCCGACCCACACTCCTGTGTCCTCCATTCTGAAGACTTAAGCCGCTGGTCCTCGGGAGCAATGCGAGTCCCTGGTCCTGGCTGGGGGCCTGTTCACAGGAGACCTGGTGGGCTTGTCACCGCCATCTTTAGCACTCTCTGCCTGTCCCTTCCCTTTCTCTGTGGCTGTAAAGGGGGCAGCGTGTTTTTCTGTGACCCCCACCACGCTGGGCGTGGTTGGTAGAGGGGCGGGTCCTCAGCCTGAGCCTGGCCCACCCGAGGGCTTCCCTGGGAAGTGTCAGGACTGGAACTCAGCAGGAATGGCAGTCCTTCAGCAGCCACATGTCCACATGGAGGAAGCTGGTCGCCGGGGAGAGAGGGGACCATCCCTGGGGGGGAGGCAGGCACAGGTCCCATGGCTGGTGACCCCCTGTTCCTGATGTTTCCCACCCCCCTTTGCATGAAATACCTGGATCTTTCTAAGAACTATCCTTTTTTGTCTATTTTTTAAAAAACGATTATTTTTTTAGTTAAAAAAAATTGTGAAATTTACCATGTTTAAGTGCCCAGTTCCGTGGCACTGAGCACATTCACACTGCAGTGCAGCCATCGGCACCGTCACGTCCAGAGCTTTCTCATCCTCCCAACCGGAAGCTCTGTCCCCATCAGACACTAACCCTCCCCTCCCCTCCCCTCCCCAGCCCTGGCCCCCACCGTCTACTTTCTGTCTCTATGAATCTGAGTGCTTTTGGTCCCTCATATTAGTGGATCACACGGTATTTGTCTTTTGTGTCTGGCTCATTTCACTGAGCATAATGTCCTCAATCTAATAACCATCCTTTTGCCCAAGCAAGTTCAAGTGGGGATTTTGTCACTTGCACCCAGAATAACACTGACTAACTCAGTCATTAAGACTAATTTTTAGCAACTTAATCTAAACTGTAATATAGAAGAATATTGAAAGACACAGAAACACCTGTGCATAAAGTAAGTACTTTTTTTTCACGAAACTCAGCCGGTTCAGTTGCTGCCTGATGAAATGTTGACTTTTCTCTCATTTCCTAGTTGTTGCGTTGTCAGGACTCTCAGATCTTGTACGTGGTCCTGCGGTTCCATGCATTGCTTTGCTCTCCCCACGGACATCGGCCAGATGAGGGCTCTCGGCTGGGGTGCACGGCAGGGCCGGCCGTCTTTGCCACTCGGCCTCGTCCTATGTTGGGCTCACTGGTTGGTCCAGGTGCTAGGTCTGGACAATGCTGGACTGTTCTCAGGATGGTCTCAGTATTTCCTCTGGGCCTTTAGCCATCATCAAAGCCAAATAACTCTGTGCTAGATCTCTGCAGCCCTCCTGGTTTTCACCACCTGGCTTTCTGCTGACACGACGGTTTCCCCACTTGATGAAACCCAGTTTCCAGGGTCAGATCCTTAACCACTTAGTTGCTCAGCTGCCACAGTGTCTGCTGCACAGGCTGGGGCAGGCTGGGCTGTCCCAGGCCTGTCCTGAGTCCTCCTGTCTGTCTGGGCCTTGTCCTCCGCCTGCCTGTCCTCAGTAGCAAACAGAAGCCAGTGTTCAAGGGACCACACGTTAGGCTTGGAGTCCAGGACGTGTCCAGGGGGTGTATGGGCCAAGGTCCTGTTTGCATTCTGTGAGGTGGGCTCAGCTGTGCAGGGGACCAGGTGGGGCGGGTAATGAGGTGCCTGGGGGTCAGCTGCTGGGAGGGCCTGATGACTCGGGGCAGCCCCCTGCCTTGGGAAAATGGCCTTCAGCCTCATGGCAGCTGCTTGTTGGGGGTCGCCTCCCCCTCCCCCGCTCCGAAGCCCCACTGCCAGTGATGATGGATGTCGGGGGGCGGAGGGCCAGCCCTGCGCCTGGGGACTGCTCCGTGCTGCGGTTCCACTCGTCCCCGAGTGCACTGGGATCCGGCTCCTGCTGGGACGGTGCTCTTGCCTCTGTCTTCCTGGCCCAGCCCTGCCCTGGCCCTCGCTGCCTCCAAGGCCCTGCTCAGCCTCTGCTTTTAGGAAACCCTGGGGTGGGTCCGAGCTGGAGGAATAGATAGCAAACAGGAACCGAGTTAGGAGTTCCGAATCTGACAGGAGCTGGGACTGGAAGGGGCTGGGTGGAGGGCAAGGCCAGAGCCAGGAGGGGCTGGTAAGCCGGTCCTCTGAGAGCAGTGGGCAGGACTCCACGTCCAGCAGCACCCAGAGCCCTCCTCCCGGCTCTGGCCTTGACACATGGCGGTTTAGAGCACCACTGCAGAGTGTGCTTCTCGGGTACCGGGATGCTTTGGGTGGATGCTGAAGAGCATCTGTTTCAATAGCTAGCTGTGCCTTTATCTTCATAGATTTTCACAAAGGATGCCCAACAGCCGAAGTCAGGATTTCAGGGCTTAGGAAGTCTCGAGGTAGTGTTAAAAAAAAATATTCAGGGGCTTCCCTGGTGGTGCAGTGGTTGAGAGTCCGCCTGCCGATGCAGGGGACACGGGTTCGTGCCCCGGTCCGGGAGGATCCCACATGCTGCGGAGCGGCTGGGCCCGTGAGCCATGGCTGCTGAGCCTGCGCGTCTGGAGCCTGTGCTCCGCAATGGGAGAGGCCACAACAGTGAGAGGCCCGCGTACTGCAAAAAAAAAAAAAAATTCAATGACGCTTGTTAAAGATGGTAAGGCAGGCTATATCCAGCCTGTTGCGACGGGTGTAGGGATTTTACGGTGGGAAAGGAGACTGGGCTCAACTCTGAATGCGTGGACCACTGGGGGTTCACAGCCCAGGAGCAGGGTGGGTGCAGCTCGGGGGTGAGGAAACTCAGGGTGGGGAGTTCTGGCTGAACTGTTGAAGTCAGGTGATCAGACACCCCCTGGGAGCGGCGGAGGGTGGAGCCCAGTCAGATCCCAGGGCCGGCAGATATCGAGGGTGGGGGTCCCTGGTTAAACTGACTTAGCAGTTTTCTTGCTAAAAATGGGTTTTACACGGAGGTGCAGGACGGGTCCAGGTGGTCTCAGGAGCCTGACTGAAGTTTGGCCAAGCAGAACCTTTGTCAGTGAGTGAGAGCGAGAGTAAGCAGCTCTGGCAGTGCCATGCAGCTCTGCGGGCATCTCACTGGCAGCAGCCCGCAACGTCCCTGCCCCGGGGATGGATGGACTTGCCTCCCTCTCCACCTGCGTGGAGGGAGGGGCTGGCCCCATCCCAAGGCACGTGAGGCCTTGCTGCTTCTGGGGCTCTGGTCCCCAGTACTGAATTCCTTGTCCTTGTGTCCTTGTATCCTTGTCCTGGGCTGCAGGCAGCCATCCACAGTGGGCATTGCTTGTGGGGGAAAAGAAGGGCGTTGTCCCACTGCCACAGAGCCAGGCAGACCCCGCCTCGCCCTCGATAGGGCAGTTTCGAAAGAAAAGACCAGGCGTGGCCCAGATTCCTGGTCACTTCTCCAGCCGCTCCAAGCCCCTGAGGAAATCACCCCGTCCTTTTGCAAAAACAAAACGCGGGCCGCCTCCATGTAACTTCAGGCGTTAGGGCGGACATGTGTGTTGCTCCTTTAAGAAAAGGAACAGCTCCTGTCAGCAGAAAGCAGGTTGCTTAAAGGCAGGTAGAAAGCAGCTCAGCTGTATGCAAATGGAGGAACAGAGGCGCTGCCGAGGGAACCAGGGAAAAGCCGCCGATCAGGGCCTGACAGCCCTAGAGTCGTTAGTTCTTACCATCAAGACGCCTTAGAGGAGCAGCAGGAGGGGCAGCAGGAGGAACACAGCCGCCTAGGCCAGTGCGAGCCAGGCCGCACAGGGGGTTTGCTCGCTGCTGCGAAGCCTGCAGCACACGGTGGGCTCTGGGTCCAGACCGGCCTCGAGCGGCCCCTGAGCACAGGAGATGCAGCGGGGCTGCATACAGGTGCGCCAGGGTTCAGAGACTCAGTGTGACAAAGAAGATGTAGGATATCTCACTGGGTATTTCTGCATTGATTACATATTGAAGCAGTGGTTTTCAGACATATTCAGTAAAATCAAATACATCATGAAAAGTGACTTTGCTAGTCTTTTTAGTTTTTACACGTATGACCTGTTCCTGTTGGTCTTTGCTGGTGAGGATGGGTGGCCCCTTGATGGATGAGCCCTTGAAGGGGAGAAGGAACTAATCTCAGAACAAGCTCGGCCCCTGTGGGACCTCCGTGCCCCTGGGGCGACCAGGCGCCTTTGTGGCTCGGTCCCCGGAGACTTACCTCCAGTGTCCGAGGTTCAGTTTTCACATCTGCTCACGGGATGGTGGCAGCTCCTGTCCTCGGTGTGGTTGTGAGGATTAAATGAGACTGTTGTCACCAAGTGCGCTGAGAAATAACGAGACAGATACGCAGGCGGCTCTCCCTGTGGCTGCATGATTGGTGGTTGTGATGCCGCAGGCCCGGGGTGACGGGACAGCTCCCGGGTATGAGGAACAGGGCGCCTGTCAGCGGGTCCATTGAAGGGCTTCAGTTGGGAGGGGGGCAGAGGCTGGGGCTGGAGCCTGGGGGGCCTGGCACCCTTTTCCCACCGAAAAGCCCCCGATGCACACGGTGACCATACAGCGTGTGTCAGGGAGGGGACGGAGCTTGGGTGAGCAGGCAGGGTCGCGTGTGGGAGAAGTGGGGCTGGCTCCAGGGAGGACTGGCGTAAGCCATTTGATGAAGTGACAGCCTGCCGGCCATTGTCGGGTGAAAGCCCCACTTTGTCTGTCCCCCCAGCTCCTTGGCTTGCTCTGGGAGAAGCAGGAATCTGTACTTCTGAGCAGAGAAGGGTGGGGTGTGTGGGCACACCCTTGCAGCGGGCGACCTGGCCTCATGTCTCTGGGACTGGGCACGTGGACTCTAGGACGCTGGGCTGGCCTGGATACGCTCCCGTGCCCCCGGGACGTGCACTTTCGTGCTTGGCTTGTTATGCCCCACCTGCATTGTCCACCTCACAGTGGGAAAGGCAGTGTTTCTGGAGGGGTTGAAAGGACCAGCAGGCAGAAGTGAGTGACCAGGACCCTCATTCATACTTTGATTTCAGCAGGACGCACCATCTTACATGGAGTACCGAGTGGGTTGGAGGTTTCAAGACAGCTGGAAACAATGGGAAAAATCATAAAGTTTCAGCTGGCCTGAAATGGAGATTGTGGCCCACACAGCTGAGTGCCATGAGACCCACAGAGAAAACTGCTGGGTATATATCTTTGAAGAAATGTCCCTTCAAATCCTTTGCCCATTTTTAATTGAGCTATTTATCTTCCTATTGTTGAATTGTAATAGCTCTTTATATATTCTGGGTACTAGAACATAATCAGATATATGATTTGCAAATATTTTTCCAATTTTGTGGGTTGCCTTTTCACTTTACTTTTTTGAAGCACAAACTTTAAATTTTTGATGAAGTCCAATTCATCCATTTGTCTTGGTTGCTTGTACCGTAAGTATCATATCTAAGAAACTATTGCCTAACAGAAGGTCACAAAGATTTATCCCTGTGTTTTCTTCTAACTGTTTTATAGTTTTAGCTCTGTCTCAGAACCTCTGACTCAGTTGGTATTCTGAATTAGTTTTTCTATGTATTGTGAAGTAGGGGTTCTCATTCTTTTACTTTCAACCTATTTGTGTCTTTGAATATAAAGTGTGTCTCTTGTAGACATCATGTTTTTAAAAAACATCTATTCTGCCAATCTCTGTCTCTTAATTGGAGTGTTTAATCCATTTATATTTAATATAATTACTGATAAGGTAAGATTTATTTCTGCCATTTTGCTCTTTGTTTTTTATTCCTCTCTTCCTCCACTAATGCCTTTTTTTGTGTTAAATAGATATTTTCTCGTGTGTCATTTTAGTTCCCTTGTTTCTTTTCCTTTATATTTTTCTGAGTTATTTTCTTAGTGGCTTGTCTGGAGAGCACAGTATATTAATTTACCACAATCTAGGTTGGATTAATACCAACTCATTTCAATAGTGTACACAATCTTTGCTCAATATAGCTTTATTTCCTCTCCCTCCTCTGTGCCATTACTGTTATACAGATGATGTCTGTATACACTTTGAGCCCATCAACATATAATTATTGCTTTATGCAGTTGTCTTTTAAGTCAGCTAAGAGAAAAAAATATTACAAATGGAAAATTTATATTTTATACTGACATTTACACTGTCTTGTGTATTTGCCTGTGTACAGCAGTTACCTTTATTGGCACTTCTTGTTTCTTCATGTGGATTCAAATTTCTGTCTTTTCATTTCAGTCTGAAGGAGTCCTTTTAGTATTCTTGTGGGATAATGAATTCTCTGTTTGTGTTTAACTGGGAATGTCTCCTTCATTTTTGAAGAATAATTATGTTGGATATAGGACTCTGGGTTGAAGTCTCTTTTAACACTTTGAATATGTCACCTCACTGCCTTCTGGTCTGCATGGTTTTTGATGAGTTGTTAATAATATTAAGAATTCCTTGTACATGGAGGGTTGTTTCTTTCATGCTGCTTTCAGGATTCTCTTTGTCTTTGACTTCTGACAGTTTGATTATGATGTGTCTAGGAGTAGACCTTTTTGAGTTAATCCTACTTGGAATTTGTGGAGGTTCTTGGAGATGTAGGTTAACATTTTAAAATCAGATTTGGGAATGTTTCAGTCATTTTTCTCTTTGCCTATTCTTTCTGCTCCTTTCTTTCTCCTCTTCTTCTGCTTTTTCCATTCTATTTATGGTGATATGCTTGAGGGTGCCCCACAGGCTGCTGGGGCTTTTTCTTCATTCTTTTTCCTTTCTCTTTCCCAGATTAGATAATCTCAATTGATTACCAAATAGGAAATTCGTTGTTGCAGATTCTTTCTTCTGTCTAAAGCTGCTCTTGAGCCCTTTTAGTGAATTTCTCGTTTCTATTATTGTCATTTGAATTTCCGTTTGGTTCTTTTTTCTGTCTCTTTATTTTTATTCCCTATTTGGTGAGATGTTGTTCTCATACTTTCTTTCAGTTCTTCAAACATGGTTTCCTTTATTTCTTTGAACATAATAAAAATAACTTACTTAAAGTCTTTGTCAAGTAAGCCTACTGTGGGCTTCCTCTGGGATATTTCTATTGACTGTTGTTTTCTTTCTGCTTTCTTCTTTGTTTGCATGTCTCCTCATTTTTTGTTGAAAAATGGACATTTAAAATCATCTAATGTACCAGCTCTGGAAATCATATTCTCCCTCCATCACAGAAGTTTTTTGCTGGTGGCTTTAAAAAAATTATTTGTGACTTTTCTGAACTAATTCTGTAATGTGTGTATTCTTTGTCATGTGTGGTTACTGAATTCTCCATTTTGTTAGCTTAGTGGTCGGCCTATGTTTGGACAGAGATTTTCTATTCACGGAACCAGTGCGTCTCCCAATCCCTGCTGAGGGCTGTGTGTGTGTTTTAGGGCCTCAGCTCTTGGCCAGGCAGTCTACAACTCCATCTTAGCCTTCACCTCCTGCCCCTGCAGATTCTCCGAGTCAGCCAGAGGTGAGAGCTTAGGGACTCCTCAGGACTTTTCTGCACAAGCGCACAGCGCTGCACATCCACACAATCCTACACACCTGCATGGTCATCTAGAATCCCAGGACTCTGTAGGTTCAGTGTCCCTGTGGACATGTCACTCTCTAGCTTTTCCTTTTAAGCTTTTTGGTTAACCTGTTGTTTGCCTCAACTGTTACTCAGGCACCTGCAACATTCAACAGTCGCCTTTGATGTTTTCTGCAAATAACTCCAGGAGACAGGCTGTTTGCTCGGGGTGAGCTCTGAGTCAGTTCAAATAAAGACAGTTTTGATAGTGGGGTTTTCAGGGTAGCCACTGGACAGGCCAAATAATGATGGGGCCTTAAAGGAGCACCCAGACCACTCTGCCACCCCGCTGCCTGCCTGGCTGCTGGTTTTCACCACAGTGGTGGGTTGTTGGTTTTCCAGGTATCCTGGAGCTGCGGGCAGGGAGGGGTGGACTAGGACCAGCTAAGAAGGCCCAAAGCCCCTTTGCTCTTACTGAGAATCAGCAAAACACACTCTTTAGATGGCTGCACACCTTTGCTTAAATCCCAGAATTCTGAAATGTTGATTCTGACCATATTTGCCAGAATTCTCATCACTATTCTGCAGGAGAGAAATGGTGGAGGTCCTTAGCCATTTTTGCTGCTGTAGCATCTCTGAGTGGTTTTTGACTCTTACTTCACATACAGTTATAATCAACTTGGTTTCCCACCCCCAGTGGCTAGGCAGCAGCAAGTTGGAAGGCGAGAAAGTGGATGCTGTAGTGATGCATTGGTGCTATGGTGGTGCATTCATGCTATAGTGGCGCACTAGTGCTATAGCGCTGCATTAGTGCTAAAGTGGTGCATTTGTGCTACAGTGGTGCATCCCTGCCATAGTGTTGCATTAGTGCTATAGTGGTGTATTTGTGCTCTAGTGATGCTATAGTGGTGCATCCGTGCTGTAGTGATGTATCAGTGCTGTAGAGATGCATTGGTGCCATAGTGGTGCATTCTTTACCACAGTGAGTGTTCCTTCTTCCCATTTCTTTTCAAGCCAGAGAGACCTGCTTGGATATCAGAACAGGAGTCTAGCTGTACTGAGCAGGGAAAGTCAGGAAAGACCTGCTACCCAGCTCCTCATTTCCTGCACCTGCTCCATTTAATGAGTCCTGTGCTCTGCAGACCCCTGTCTGCAAGCCCAGGCCCTGTTCTGTTTGAGGTTTGAGGAGTCTGTGGCTCTGGCAATTAGGCGACCTGCTCTGGAGACCTCCTAGCATAAACCCCCGCTTCTCCCTGTCATCTTCCTATCCTGCACAGCTGGTGGCAGAACGACTTTATTAAGTGCCTCCTGCACTTAATTCCCCAAGGATGTCAGTCCATTAGGAAAAACGCAATCTGCTACCTGCAGCCACACAGCTGGTTTGGTCGCGTCTGCCCAGACCTGGGTGGGGTCCAGGAAAGGTTCACGGTGGCTGCTCTTCAGGCCCACCTGATTCTCGGATCTGGGGGCTGACCTGGAGGGAGGCCACGTCCCCTGCACGGAGTCGAGGGAGCCCTGTGGGTCTGCCTGCCTGGTGGGATGAGCCCACCTCTGCGTGGGGGTCTGGGGTCTGGGCATCCGTCAGCATCCAGAGGCCTGGGAGGGGTCTAGGATAAGGACTCCCGTTCCCCCAAAGCTTCCACACAGGGGCCGTGGGGGTCTGAGCACACTCCCGAGTGCTGTCGGGAAGGGCAGAGGGAGAATTCACAGATTCGAGGAGGTTCTGAGAGGGGCCGGCGGGCCCAGACTGCAGAGGTCGTGTCTCAGCAGAGGTCGTGGGAGAAGCTGCCTGGGGGACACCTGCTGCCTTGGATGGGAGCAAGGAGTTTACACCCTCAGCCTGAACTTGTGTTGTTTCTCTGGGCCTTAACCTTCTCGTCTCTGATATGGGGATAGTGGTTCTTCACTTTTATGGAGCCCAAGGTCAGAGAGAAGCAGGGGTTGCCCTCTGCACACAGGGGCAGATGCGGGTGAGATACGGCTCCAAGGCAGCTCAGCATACGGCATCGACCTGCACTGGCCAGGGCGTCCTGTGTCCATCAGGACCCCTCCGGCTGTGAGCGAAGGAAACCTTACTTTGCTTAACAAAGGGCAGGCGTTGCGTGGTCAGCACATGTGGCTGAAAGTCTTGGGATTCTGGCGAGGCTGTTTGGTCCAGGCTGGCACCATCTGGAGTGGGTCCCGCCACACCCCGCCTTTCTCCTTCCTTCTGCGTGGCTTCATTCCCAGGCAGGCTCTCCTCACTCTGGGTCCCGATGGCCACAGCTTCTGTTCTCCCAGCTCCCAAACCCGGGGAAGTGGGCCCTCAAATCCCAGCCTGACCCATTGGTCGAACCCGGGTCTTGTGTCCATCATGGAGCCAGTTGTCTGACTCTGAAACTTTAGGCCTAGACTATGGCGCCTCTTCTTAGAAGGGAGGGGGGACAGGGCTGGGGGTGGATGGGAGAATATCGGCTCTTTTCATACTACATGAAGTGAAAGCAGGGCGTGGTTTTCCCCCAAGAGGTTGGGGTACAGTTACCAGAAGGGTGCTGGGTGGGCAAAGCCATCAGGTGCTGTATCCATCTGCTCGGGCTGCCAGAACAGAGTACCCTAGACTGGGGGCGTAAACAACAGACATTTATCTCTCACAGTCTGGAGGCGGGTGAGTCCAAGGTCAAGGAGCAGGCAAATTCAGTTTCTGGTGAGGATTCTTCCTGGTGTGCAGAAGGCCACCTCTGCCTGTGTCCCCCCCATGGAGGAGATAGAGTGAACAAGTATCTCCTCTGAGGCACTGATCCCATCAAGAGGGCCCCACCCTCATGCCTCATGTGACCCTCGTGACTCCCAAAGGACCCACCTCCAAATCCATCACACTGGAGGTAAGGCCTCTAGCATGTGAATTTGAGGGACCCATGACAGGTCCCCGCATGGCATAACCAGGTCCACCACCCAGGGCTGTGTCCAGTCAGCTTTGCATCCTCGTGGCCTCCAGAAGGCTCTTGGCTTTACTTGGGGGTCTGGGCTTGTCCTCACTCATTGCTCCCTCAGCTGAGAGCCGTCTGCCCTTGCGGGTTCAGGCCGAGGCTAATCCGCTTCTTCATCATGTATTCCTTTGTGTGTCCGTCCATTCGTTCAGCCACTCCTCACTGAGTGACTGAGTTAGGCGCCATCCTAGGGAATGGAGAAGCTTAGACAAATTGGTCTTTCATGGCCCCAAATCAAGGGGACCCCCTCTCCTGCCAGGCCCTAAATTAGCTGATCCATTAAAAATAGCTTTATTGAAATGTTATCGTCGTACAGTGGACTATGCGTAATTAAAGTGCACAGTTTGATGTTTTGACCTAGTACATACCCGTGAAACCACCACCCCATCAAGACCATACCCATAGCCACTTCCCAGAGCTTCCATATGTCCGTCCCTTTGTCAATTTGCCCTCCTTCCCTCCCGCCCCTCCCCCGCCCACAGGCAGTAGCCATTGATCTGCTTTCAGCCACTACAGATTAGTTTGAATTTTTTGAAATTTTTACAAATAGACAGTCTGCACTCCTTTTTGTTTCATTCTCTCACTTAGCACAGTTCCCTTGAGGTTCATGCCCTTGGTTGCCAAGTGGTACCCATCGTACAGAGACACTCATTATCTGTTGATGGACTTTGGATTTGCTGGGAATATTCATGTAAGGTCAGCACTGTGAAGGGACTGGAGGGAAACCTGACGGCCTTGTGGTCTGTGATGTAGGAATCCCAGCACACAGAAGGCTGGGTGTTTGGGAAATGTGGGAACACGCTTGTCCTTGGACTGGCATTCTCCACACTGTTCTGCAGGAAGTGGGTCCCCATTCTTGGAAAGCCACCATCTGTATGGGCTTGTTAAAGGCTCTGAGAAGTCCTGCAGTAAAGAAAATCCAGCGTCCGATGAGCTGCTTTGGCCACACAACCTCCAGCCCCTTTTTGTCCTGTGATGGCAGTAGAGCCCTCATGGAGGCGGGTTGATAAGCTCAGCCCTGGACCGCGGCGCTGCCAGCACACGAGGGACAGGTGTCCACCTCAGACACGTCAGCCCAATGTCCTGACACTTCACCCACCGGGTCCCACATGTGTTCACAATGGACTTAAATGTTTTAAATTGTAAATGTTGCAAGCACACAAAAAACGTTGAGAATAAAATGGCAAACACTCGTAAACAAAACACGGTTTGTCAGCATTCTGCCTCTTTGTGTTTCAGAGAGTGTGTGCGCGTGTCATTTAAAGCAGCGTAACCTCGCCAAAAGCTGCCCGAGTCTCTCTCCCACCCTCCTCCCTCTCCATCCTTAGCAGAAACCACTGTACTGAGTTCGGTATTTCTCTTTTCCATGCGTACCCTTACTCTTTGACTGCGTGTGTTCTTGCATCGCTAAATAATGTATAGTTCTGCCTTTCACGTCTTATGCTTTCTGCTCTAAGCATGAGTCTTAGGTTTGACTCTTGAGCTGCTGCACGGTATTCCACCCAGTGAAAGACCGCAGTTCGCGCTCGGTTACCTGGTTGGTGGATGTCTGGGTTGCTCCCCGCTTTTCTCTGTAGTAAACGAAGCTGCAGTGACAATTTCTGTGGGTGTCTCCTTGTTACCATGTGAGAATTAGGGTGGAGTTGCTGGGTCGTGGGCTCAGGGTCTCTGTACCTGGTGTCACAGAAGGGTGGACCTGCAGGTGCTCTATCTGCAGTGCAGAGCTCCGCTTTCTCTGCACTCTCACCAGAGGCTGATGTTTCCAGACATTCATTTAATTGTATGGGGTAGGAGCCCCAGGCCTGGACCCATGGGGGCCTGTGTCCCAGCTGTCCTCCCACTGCGTGGGTGATTTGGGAGACACCCTGCACCAGTGCCCAGCCGAGTGCGGCCGTGGCCTTCCCGCTTCCAGCGAGGAAGGAAGGCTCTGGAACGTTGAGGAGCTGACCCCTGCACGTTACCCTAGGAAAGTGCTGTTCTCAGGCAGGGTCCCCCTCAGACCCCCAAAGGACTGGTGACCCTGCCCCCACAAAGTCCAGGCCTTTACCAGAAGCCACAGCAGCTCCGACCTGAACTCAGCAGTCCCCGGTACTGAAGTCTCGGTGCTGGGGTCATAGTTCAAAGGTTTGCCAAGGTCATAGCACTGCCTGCCCCATCCCTTCATGCACAGAAGCCCCAATCTCACACTCGAAGGTCTAGATTGGGGGTTGGTATCAGTCACCCCCACCCAATCTAAACGATCACAAGGTCTCCTCTACCTCCTTAGGTAACACAGACCTTTGATCTTGAGGCTCACATACGCGGTGGGTGAGTTCTCACATCCGGCCTGGCTTTGCATAGAAGGTGGGACTGTCTGGGAATCCCAGACTTTCAGTGGCAGAAAAATGCCTGGCCCGTTGTAGGTGCTCAGTAAACATGCAGAGAATGGCACGAAATGCTCTTTTTTTTTTTTTTTTTTTTTTGGCTGTGTTGGGTCTTCGTTGCTGCGCACGGGCTTTCTCTAGTTGCGGCAAGCGGGAGCTACTCTTCGTTGCGGTGTGCGGGCTTCTCATTGCGGTGGCTTCTCTTGTTGAGGAGCACGGGCTCTAGGCGCATGGGCTTCAGTAGTTGCGGCACGTGGGCTCAGTAGTTGTGGCTCGTGGGCTTTAGAGCGCAGGCTCAGTAGTTGTGGAGCACAGGCTTAGTTGCTCCGCGGCATGTGGGATCTTCCCGGACCAGGGCTCGAACCCTTGTCCCCTGCGTTGGCAGGCGGACTCTCAACCACCGCGCCTCCAGGGAAGCCCCACGAAACGCTCTTTAGCTCCCACCTCCTTGGTTCCTACAGCCCCACTGCCTTTCCTCCTGTTCACTGGCCACCCCCTTCCCTCTTCCGTGAACTACGTGTTTCTGTCTTTTGCCTGTCCTCTGGCTGGGCTGTTAGGCATCTTCTTTATGATTTGTAGCAGTTCCTTACGTATTCTGAGCAATGATCTTTTGTCAGTTATGTGCATAGCACATATCTTTCCCAGTTTGAAGCTAGTGTTTTCATTTTGTTTATTGTGCCTTTTGTCTTACAGCAGCTTTAAATTTTAATGTACACAAAGTTCTCCATCTTTTCTTTTGTAGTTTGTGATTTTGTGTCTTATTCAATAAATCCCCACCAGAAAACATAAAGATATTTTCATGTTTTTTTATAAGCCTTAAAGTTCTTCTTCACAGTTTAATTCTATAATGTATCTTTTTAAAATATTGCGTGATTTGGATTAAAGATTCCTTTTCTTCCTGCAGGGATAACCGTTTCTGTTTGCTGTCACCTACCCCGCTGGTCTGCAGGTCTTTTCCTTCTGTGTGATCCGCATCTGGGTTCCCTGCTCTGTCCCTTTGGTGTCCTCTTACTGTGCTGACATCTCACCATTTTAGGTACTAAAGCTTTGTGGTCAATCTTAATAACTATCTTGGCAGGTCCCCACCCCTTTGTTCAGGATGTCATAGCTATTCTTAGTCCCTTGTTCATCCACATACATTTTAGGATTAGTTTGTCATGTTCTGTAAAATTCCCTATTGGGATTTAACTGAGATTAAATAGGGACTTCCCTGGTGGCACAGTGGTTAAGAATCTGCCTGCCAATGCAGGGGACATGGGTTTGATCCCTGGTGTGGGAAGATCCCATATACCGTGGAGCAGCTAAGCCCGTGCGCCACAACTACTGAGCCTGCATTCTAGAGCCCACGAGCCACAACTACTGAAGCCCGTGCTCCTAGAGCCCATGCTCCACAGCAAGAGAAGCCACCGCAATGAGAAGCCCACTCACCACAATGAAGAGTAGCCCCTGCTCGCCACAACTAGAGAAAGCCAGTGTGCAACAATGAAGACCCAACACAGCCAAAAATAAATAAATAAAATAATTGAGATTAAATTAAATTTATAGATCAATATGGGAGACTTGTCATTTTTTTTTTTTTTTTGTGGTATGCGGGCCTCTCACTGTTGTGGTCTCTCCCGTCGCGGAGCACAGGCTCCGGACACGCAGGCTCAGCGGCCATGGCTCACAGGCCTAGCCGCTCCGTGGCACGTGGGATCTTCCCGGACCGGGGCACAAACCCGTGTCCCCTGCATCGGCAGGCGGACTCTCAACCACTGTGCCACCAGGGAAGCCCGAGACCTGTCATTTTTATGATGCTGAGTCTTGTCATCCGTGCACGTGGCCTATCTGCCTAATTTACTTTGGTCTTCTTTTATGTTTTTCAATAAAGTCTTATAATTTTCTTTACAAAGATCATACACATCTTTTGTTAGATTTCTTTCTAATCATATAAATGTATTGTTACTCTTCTTGGTGCCTTTTTAAATTAAACGTTCTGACCACCGGCTGCTGTGGTCTGGAGATATGATTTATGTCTGTGCTTTGACCTTGTGTCCTTTACCAGCTGTACCAGGTTGTTGTAGGTTCTCTGGGACTTTCAGTGGAGCTGATCTTGTAATTTGTGCATGATGAAAACTTTCATTGCTTCCTTTCCAATCCTTATGCATTTAATTTCTTTTTCTCGTCTTACTGTACAAGCTGAGACTTTTCGTACAACGTTGAGTAGCTGTGGTGATAGTGGGTGTCCTTGTCACATTCGTGACTCTTACTGGATCATGCTCGTAATACTTCATCATTAATCGTGACTCTGTAATGGATTTTTCATATATACTTTGTATCACTCTTAGGAGTTCTATTTTATTCCTATTTTCTTAAGAGTTTTTGTGAATGGACATTAAATCATATTAAAATGCTTATTCTACATATATGAATATGATCGTATGGTTTTTCCTTTAGTCTATTGAGAATAAACGTGGTAATAGTTGTTTTTCATGTAAACACCCTTACATTGCTGGAAGAGAGTTATTTGGGTCACATATTTGGAGACGATTATCTGGAAGTGGTCCAGCCTGTGGGGCAGCTTTTTCTTCTGTGGAAATAAATGAAGGCCGTCTGAATGAGAAGCAGCAAAGGCTGTTTACACAGAGGTTTCTGTAGCAGGGGAGTCGGCCACCATTCCTTGCGTTTGGCCGAGACTCAAAGGCAGGCAGAGGGGTGGGGGGGGCTTCACCCAGGA
The DNA here is from genome assembly GCF_025265405.1 of Mesoplodon densirostris. Classification (NCBI taxonomy): domain Eukaryota; kingdom Metazoa; phylum Chordata; class Mammalia; order Artiodactyla; family Ziphiidae; genus Mesoplodon; species Mesoplodon densirostris. The sequence goes on along the minus strand of NC_082670.1, from coordinate 109,875,824 downwards.
AAAGGGAAGGCTCAGGCGTGCTGCTGGCCCGGGAAGCTGGAGACGGCGCCCTCGGGGTCAGGCAGGTCCTCTGGTTGGTGCTCAGTGGAAACGGACAAAATGAGGGAAGCTGTCCGTGACTGATCAAGTCCTGGCTGTTTGGGGCCGATTATTACGGGCTATTGTTTGGCTTCCTGCACTGGTTGCTGGAGATGGTGGCAGGCTGGCCACCTGGGCCCGTGTCTGTAGGTGGTGGTCCGTTTTCCTGGGCTGGTTGCTGCGGACCGTGGGTCCGAGTTCTGTCTCTGTATGTGGTCTGGCCGTGGTCTGTTTGTATGTTCAGTCTCTGCCCAAGGCCAAGGCTTCTCCTGCAGGAGCCTTGGCACCTGAGCCCTGTTCTTCCGAGAGCAGGTCGCCCCTCTCACCCCCGCCCCCCCCCAACCCCCGGCAGTTTTGGTGCTGCTGCTGCTCCCCCTTGTCTGTGGCTGGTTCACGTTTCTCCGGGGTCTAGATCCGGGCACTCTCCCATCCCCCGTTTTCTACCAGCTCCTCTTGCCTTCAGAGGAATATGTGTTGGGTTTTATCTGCTCTTTCTGTGTGTTTGCAGCAGGGGATTGTCAGGCTTTGCAGTCTGCCAACTTGCTGGTACCAGAAGTCTCCAAGAATATTTTAAAGTGGGAAGCATTTTCATTCTTTTTTTTTTTTTTTTTTTTGCTAAAAAACACTCATTAGCTGTGTCTTGCAGAGGGCTCGAGCTGGCAGCCCTGAGCAGGATCTGGCCCTCAGTCATGTTTTTGTGCAAAAAGGAACCGAAAACGGTTTGTTAGAGCCCTGATGTAGGTGCTCTGCAGAAAGCACACCCCTGATGCTCACCAGGTATTCGGGATTTGTGGTCGATCGCTCACAGAAAGATCCCAGTCCCTCCTGCACCCTGCTCCGCTGCCCCCCTGCCACGTGGTGCAGCCACTCCCATAGGGCCCCCGTCCCCCGCCTCTGGGCCTCCGGAACCGCTTTGGTCAGCGGATGTGGCGGAAGTGGCGGTGTTCTGGTTCCAGCCCAGGTCTCAGGAGGCCTGTACTTTCCACTGCGGCTTCTGCACTGCCCACTGCCGTGTGCACAGGCCGAGCTAGCCTGCGGAGGAGGACGGGACACGCGTGGAGAGAAAGGCTGTGTTGGGAGGGCCTCCTGCTCAGGCTGCCCTCGGCCTCCGGGTGCCGCAGGGGGCGAGCCCACATCACAAGCTCAGTAAATGGCCGTCTACGCGTGTACAAGCCTCTTGGTTTGGGTGGCTTATTCTGCCACGAAAGTCAGCTGGCCCAGGGTCCCTGCCTGCCCCTGTGCCTGGGTTTGCAGTCGTGGCCGCTTGTGTCCCAGACCTGGTGCTGGGTACCCAGCCTGGATGAGCAGAAGGGAGCAGCCAGGTCAAGCGTGAGACTGGCCCCTGCACCCGGTGTTCCTGGGGGCCCAGAGCTGCTGCCCTGGACATGGGATCTGCAGTGTGAAAAGGGGATGAGGGGTGGGGGTTGGGAGCGGGAGTCCTTGCGGAGAGAGGGAGGAAGGCCCTCAGCTTGCCTCGGAGGAGCGGGGGGGCAGGGGTTGGGCCAGGAGTGGGGACAGAAAGATGTAGGGTTGGGACCCAGCTTCCAGCCACAGGTCTGACGCTAACTTGCCATGTGACTTGGGAAGTCTTATCTCTCCTTTGAGCCCAACTTTTCTCATCTGACTGCAGGGGGCCTGGGGTGAGATGCTGGTCTCCGCTCCCCGAAGAGACCCAGAAAGCCTGGTGGCTGGGGGGCCCCTGCTGAGCTGGGTGTCCTGCGTCCTGGGGCTCTTGTTTGGTCCAGAGCAGACTCCTCCCGCCCTCCCTCCTCCCCTGCCGGGACCTGGTCCCTGAAACTTGCTCCCAGGTGGCTCACAGCCAGTCCCCACGTGGAGTCCCTGGGCTGCATAGAAATCCCCACTCAGAGCTTCCACTGCTGGGGGCCCAGGCCCCTCTCCTCTTTTTGTAAGTGATCTGGGAAGACCGAGCATCCTCAGGACCGCAAGGACTGAGCGGCCTCTCTGAAATTTCAGGTTTCGGGAGCCTGGTCCAGAGCTGTTGCTTGGGAGCACGATCTGTCAGATACACGTGGTAGCAAGCGGCAGAAACCCACCACAAAACCACCTAAGCAGAGAGTGATTTTATGTTGGTCTGAGTTGCTTACAGGCCAAGGGTGGATCTCGTCAGGCCTCAGGCTGCAAGGATGCTCTGCTGCTCGGAAGATGCTGCTCCCACACCCCCTCCCCCAGCTCGGGTCTGCGCATCCTCTCCCGGGTTGGCTGAGTTGGCCGCCGGCCGCGGATCAGGGAGAGAGCTTCTCCTGCGCAGCAGAGGGCTGAAGGCGCTGAGGGTCAGCCGCACCCGAGCCACCGGCTGAGGGAGGGAAGGGGGCTTTGAAGGACAGTGGGGGCGGGCGCTACAGGAAGGGGGACGGGTGCTGGGCAGGGGAAGGTGACAGGTGTCTGCTCCTCGGGACCCTGGACGCTTCCAAGTCCTCCCGGGTTAGTCCTGTGTCAGGTGGGAAGCGAGGAGGGCCAGGGCGCAGTGTGTAGCTAAGGACACAAGTCAAGAGAAGGCGGCACCCCAGGGGCACTGGAGAGGCCTCCTGGGTGGGACCAGGGCTACCCGGGAGTGGGGGAACCAGACCGTAAGCCCCCTCAGACACCCCCCACCCCCACCGGAGGAATCTCGGAAAAGCACACAGCTCACCTCCTGCTTAAACCCCTGGGGGCAGCCCATTGCCGCCTGCACCTCCAGGTGAAGGTCAGACCCCCGGTGACCTGCCCTGGGCCCCACCCTTGGCCTCCTTGCTTACTAGCCCTCCACGGGGTGGGTCAGGTTAGCGCTACAGCCTGCACGTCTCCATGCCACGTCCCTGCAGTCAGCTCCCACATCCCTTACCTGGCCACACCTGCACAGAGCAAGCAGATAAGAGGGGCGCATCCTGGGTGCCAGGCACGTGCCCCCATGGCCACGCCGGGCAAAAGCCACAATCCTGTCTTCTGTTGTGGTCGATCTTAAGAGCAGGAAAAGGCCCATTTGTTTGCTTTCAGCAGGAAGAATAGCAAACCCAGAGCTCTGTGGTGACAGAAGAAACGTGCCCTGTTCCCTTGTTGTGGCCAATCCTGGCTGACAGAAGTGGGTTATGGGGAGACGGGAGACCCGCGGGGGCAGCCGAGGCACAAAGGCGGGAGCCCTGCACCTGGAAGCCCACCTCAGCTTAAACACGGAGCTGAGCGCTGCTCCCCGTGCCAGATCGAGCAGTGGAGGAGGGTTAGGGTAAACCCGGAAGTCCTCTTAACCCTCCCTCTGCCGTTTTGTACTGCCCTCCCTGCGGTAATCATTTTTAAATGATCTGTTTTTGTCCTGACCTTTTTTAAAATGCGCATACATATGCATATATAATTGTCGTTTAAAAAATAAACGGGATCACATTATATTGTTATTCTATAATTTGATTTTTTCAGTTGACAATGTGCTTCTGAGATCTTTCTAAATCTCAGTGTACCTTTATCACATTCTTTTTAAGAATATGCTATAGCTTTTTAACAGTTCCTTAATCAATGAGTAAATTATTTCCAGCTCTTTCTTTTTGTGTGTGTATGTGTGCCCCTGTGCACGTGTGTGATGAGTGTGTGTGCATGCATGTGTGTGCCCAGTACCTCCTCTTCCCTTCTCCTCATTTAGCAGGTGGCCTTGCTTGGGACCTGCTCCCCGTCACAGCCCGTCATGTTCTGTGGGACCCCAGCCCTGGCCTCCAAGGTGGTGGGCCTGTGACTCAACCCCATGTGCCAGTTAAGTGTGGGCTCCTGGAGGGTCTTGGGCTCAAGCCGGGCCCATCAGGGTCCCTCTGGAAATTTCCATACAGAGGCGCGTTCACCGCCTGTCGGGAGGACCCCAGGGCTCCTGCAGGCTGCCCCCGTGTCAGTAGCAGAGACCAGCGAGGTGGTCACAGGGAGCTCCCTGTGCTTCTTGGTCTCCAGGTCTGGCTGCCCTCCCAGTTAAGTGAGCCCAGATGGGCCAGCTCAGGTTGGGTTTCTGCACTTATTTAGTGCCTGCTGTGTACCTGGTACAGTTCTAGGGCAGAAGTGAAGGCAGGGTCTCTGCTTTCGTGGGACTTACACTCTGTCCCCGCATCACCTCGTGGGCCATCGTGTCACCTTCCCAAGACGGATGCAGTTCCTGGGATAATGTCCCAGCTCTGGGAGGCGAGACGGCTGCAGTGACGGCTGTATGGGGTGTGATGGCAGGAACTCTGCAGTCGGCTGGCTGCTTCTGATGGTTCAGGGGGGTTTACAGGAAAACGTGGAAAAGCTCAGGCCTTTAAAGTCTCAGCTGCAGGCGCATCAAGGGGTTAGAGAGCCACTACCACGTTCCTAAAGCAGTCCCTCCTTTGAAATGACAGGGCTGATAGAGCCACAATGAGGCTCTAGATTTGATCATGGGGTCGCAGAATTGCAGCCTAAGTCGAATTAGCAGCCACAACAGACCTGCTACATAAATGCCAGGCGCTGGCTGGAAAGGAGGGGAACCGTGAGGAGGAGAACGGGGCCCCTTGTCTGAAAACAGCCCCTTCTCCCCATCTGAGGAGGCCGGCCTTTTCTTTCTCAAAGACCCTGGAATGACCTCCCATGAGCCTTTGCAATAGGGTGCCACTTCTCCTCAAGAAGTACCCCTGCACCCCTGCTGCCCGCGGAGCCCCGTGTGTGCCAGGAAGCAAGCCCAGCGTCCGGCTGGCTGATGCCGGTGCTGGGCGTTGCAGCATCACGCTCAGAGCCGGGTTGTGACGGGCCAAGAGTTATTACCGTCTGTCTTCTCGCCGTCTCTCCCACTCAGCCCCCAAAGAGCAGGAACCTCCTTCCTCTGCCCCTCCACGCCACCCACCTCCAAACCACCTGTGTGCACAGCTCACCAGAAGCTGTTTTCTGAGCACCGCAGCCCTGACATTTGTACATTTATGTGTGAGTTATGTGCCCATTCTCAAGTCAATCCATACAATAAATATTAGCAAAGCCTCGTTTCTTCCTTATTCACTAGGTTATATGTCTCCAGGTACTTTATTTGGCCCTCCTGCCCCCAGGTAGAAAAACTATTGTCTATGCCTCCCTGACCTGCATCTTTGTGTCTGTGTGGTGCAGGGTCCAGAGCCTGAGCGGAAGCGGGTAGAGTCAGAGGCTGGAGAAAGGGGGACCCTTAGGAAGAGAGCTGAGGAGATGAGTGGAGAGCCCCGGGGGAGGGGGCTGGCTGTGCAGGCTGCTGGATGGTGCGTCTGAGAAGTGTCCCCGGATTACAAGCCAGCTGTCGAGGCTTCTTCGTGGGTGGAGGTCCAGTTTGCACACCCCTTTCAAGTGCCTTCAGCTTCTGGGCTTTTCTGAGTATGACCGTCTGCAGAGACGCAGGGCTGCATGGGGAAATGTTTTGTCCTTTAAGTAGTAAAAGAAGAAATGATGGTTGAAGGCAGGTCTCAGCCTCAGCACTGACGTTGGCGCCAGATCATTGTCTGCTGTGGGGACCATCCTGCATATTGTGGGATGTTTAGCAGCATCCTTGGCCTTTAGGCAGTCAGTGCCAGAGCACTCCCATCCCCAGGGTGACAACCAGAAGCTCCCAGGCATTGCCAGCTCCCGGGGACACCGTCCGCCTGAGTGAGGATGGCTGGTTTAAGGAAACTAGTACAGGGAGGGGTCATTTCCTCAGCACAAAAATCTTAGGATTATGGGATGCAAGGATGTAAATATTTTCTTAGAAGTAAATATAATTTCTAATTATAAAATTAATACACTATAGCCGCAGAAAACTTGGAAAATGCAGAAATGCACAAAGAAAACAAAAAGATAGCCCATCACACCCTCCAGAGAATAATCATTCCTAATATTTCATTTTATAATCTCCTGTCATTGTCTATGCATATAAATAGACATATTTTCTATTTTTAAACAAAAGGAGGTTATAGTGCACGCACTGTTCTGGAACAGACTATTTCCGTTTAACGATGGATGTTGACCATCTTTTCATGTCAATGAATGTAATCCTACCGCACAGGCTTTCCTGGCTGTGGGTTGTGACTGTGTGATTGTGTGATAATTTAGTCATCATTCCCCATTCCTCCTGAAAACATTTATTTTTATTACACAATTAATGTATATTTATTGTAGGAACATTTTTAAATGGATGTAGCAAGCGTACAGATCACCCACAGCCTCACCAGGGGTGGATAATCAATGTTCATAGCATACAGCCTTTCTTACTTTTCTTACAAAAATGGATTCGGGGGGTATGTACTATTTTATCTCTTGTTCTTTTCACTTAACAATTCTACACTGATGTACCTACTCATATGACATCATTATCGATGGCTGCATAGAATGCCATTGTGTGAAAATATGTGATTTTATATAACCAGCAATTGCCTGTTAGTTGATATTTAGGTTTCTTATTTGCCATTCAAAACAGGACCTCAATAAAGAGACTTGTAGCGAATTATTTTTTTAGGACGAATTTCTACAAGAAGCATGCGTGGGTCAAAAGGTACACAAAGTGGGTATGGATATGGGAGGTGAAATCGCAACCTAAAAAGCTATACCACTTTGTTTCCACCAAGAAAGCATAAATGCCCATATTCCCACACTCTTGCTAACACTGAATATAATAATAGTAATAATAAAGTGCCAATTTTGTAGGTGAAAATTATAGGTGGTTGTTTTAATTTGCATGTACTTGAATACTAATTAGGCTAAAAAGGTTTTTAAATGCCTTTTGGTATTTGTATTTTTTCTATTGAAAATTGTTCATAGTCTTTGCTCATTTTTCTATTTGTATGTTAATACTTCCTTGATTATTTATATGTTAAGGATATTAACCCTTTCCCTGGACACATATATTACGATTATTTCCTCAAATAATCTTTCTCTTTTTCATTTCATTTTATTTTTCATTTCGTTTGATTCATATGTTTGATAGAAGTTGAAGATGCTTATGTAGTCAAATCTGGTACTCTTTTGTGATTTTTGCTTTTCGTGTTGTGCTCAGGGAAGCTTTCCCCATCTCGTACACTCATCTATATTTTATGGCTTATTTTTAAGTTAATTTTTCTTTTTTTTCCTGGAGCTTATTTCCTTGTGATTAGATGACGCTATGGAACAGAACCACGTCTCCTTGCCCCCCTGACCGGCGCCCCTCAGCCAGGAGGTGGTGGAGGGCCGTGGCCTCCCGTGTTCCCCCCAGCAGGGTCTGCAGCTCAGCGTCCCCAGCACGCGTGTCCTCGGGGCTTCGTAAGGAGCTGTGACACCCTGGGACACCCAGCGTCTCCTCAGTGGCCGTCTTTTCAGCAGTTCCCTGTCCATGCGTGAACTGAATCTTCCCGGGCCACTTTTCAATGATGTTTTCCAAGTCAAAAAGATAAAAATCCTAACTGGATCTCGAGTTGAATGGTGTCATCTTCAGAGGTCAGTTTGGGTTGAATTTATACAAATGCCACGTTAAGATTAAACCTTCCAAACAAGGAGAGGGCACGTCTCGATGAGTACTCGGCTCTTCCTTGGACTTCTCTGAAGGCTCTTTTTGAAAGCTTTTGAAGTAAAGAATGAAGTCTTCAGTTGTGTGGCATTGGGGACAGAGAACTGGACAGCGTCCCCATTTCTGTTGTTTTGTTGGCAGCGTTGACTGAGGCATATGGTCCGAACAGTCCATTCCAGGGGTGTTGCAAAGGAAGGCGAGTTTTCTGTTTGCAAGGTTCAGAGTTTCCTACACCCGTCTCTCTGCCCCACCCCTGATTTCTCTCCATATTCACCCCCCCCCACACACACACAATGTTATTACAGATATTATTCAGAATCTTTATTGCTTTCTTTCGCCTGTGTGGCCTCTCAGGATTGTACGAAGTGAATTACAGTTCTCCATCAGTGGAGTATTTTTGCCAAGCCTTCTCATGTTCCTGGGAGTTTTTACTTCCTGTACTTGACTGTGCTGTGATTTGTTGCGTTACATCTCATGACGGTTTGGCCCTCTCGTCTGTGCAGCGCTTTTTGCCTTATATGTGGCTGAATCTGAAGTTGGTATTTGACCCACGCTTTCCTTCTGATTTTATATCCTGGTGTATTTTTATCTGTTGTAACTTCGCTTTGCAAATGTCTGCCATGAACAGCCTTTAGTTTGATTTTGTTTCACTCAGTGTAAAAAGGTGGACTCTTAAGTTGGGTTTGCTTTATACCTCTTGTAAAACACTAAGTTAAACACGTGCTGTAATTAATAATTTCAGGCTAACTTCTGTCATCTTCTTTTCTGGTTTCTGCTTTTTAACCGCTTAAGATTCTATTGCCATTTTATTTGCTTTTTATGTCTGTCAAGGTTTTGGAAAGTTCACATGTTCTGTTTTTAGCTGAACTCATTTCAGCTTTTCAGACAGATTCTTTAGCTCTTATTTTTCTAGATGTCAGAGACAACAGTCAAGCGCAGCATCTTTGGGGGTTTCCCTACTTAAGACAACTATTAGGGACTTTTTTGCTTGCAAGAGACAGAAATCCAGGTGAAATTGCCTTAATTTCCAGTGGGGGCGTTGGCTCCCAGGGGTGTGGCAGCTTCGGCCGAGGCCAGGTCACGGGCACCTTGGGCCCCGCGCACATTTACTTTGTAATTATCTGTTTGGAGGTCCGGCCGAGGCACTAACAGGGTGGTTCTGTTAGGACCGCCCTCAGCACGTGTGTTTCGCGGTCTCCCGGGCAGCGAGCTGTGTGGTCTGAACAAAAGGACTGTCCCCAGGCCCCGCGGTTGCTCTCTGTCCCTAGAGGATGCTCTGCGTTTCCTGGGATTGGTCAGTGGGGTCGGAGCGTGTTCTCGCATGTAAGCTGCGCTCGCTCAGATGGTTTTGAGATGTACCGCGATGTGCTGAGCGGTTTCCACCGCGTGGACGCCCCACGCCCCACTGACCCACGCGTTCCTCCTTGAAGCACCTTCTCCACTTGGTCTCGGCAGAAAGGCCCCCTCAGCCTTGTCTGGTTTCTTTCTCTCTCTGACTCTTCACGTGGAGCCCCGGCTCAGGCTGTGGCCTCTTCTTGTATCTGTTACACAGGCTCCTTCGGGGGCTTCCAACGCCTCCCAGAGCCCCGCAGCTCCCCAGACTGTGTCCCCTGCTCCTCCTGGGACCCACCCTGTGCACACAGCAGCCCCTCACCAGCCCCGCTGCACAGGTGTGTCTGCATTAGCCACGCGGTAGCCTGCCCACAGACCTGGTGGCTCAAGCAGAAAAACGCTCTCACAGTTCTGGGGGTCAGGCTCCCGGCATCGAGGTGTCCGGAGGCCCCAGAGGATCTGTTTCCTGGCCTTTTCCAGCTCCCTGGGCTCGTAGCCCCACCGCCTCTTCACGGCAGCTTCGATCCCTCTGTTTCCTTCTGTGAGTCTGAGCCGCTGCCCCCGTGTGAGGACGTGATCCCATGGGCCACCCCGATAATCCAGAATCGCCTCCTGGAGCCCTTGCGTCCCCCCAACCCACTCTTCAGTCTCCCTCATCTCGGATGGTGGTGCGGTCAGCCCTGTCCCTCCCTCCCCTCCGCCTCTCCCACCAGCCCATCGGCACCATCTCACGGCCCCCCCGAGGTACACGGGGACCCGGCCACCTCCCAGCTGCCCTGGGTTAATGCCACGGCCTCCTGCTGGGCTCGGCCGGCAGGTCTTCAGTGGCCACACACCGAGGGCTGTCTGCTCCTTTGGGGTCTTATTTCCTGCCCCCCTGCCCCCCGCCCCCCCCCCGCTCTCTGCCTGGAGCCCCCGCCTCCTCCTCCCTGAGGCCTTTCAGGACCACCATGGACCCCCCACCCACTCCGCTCCGCTCTTCTGTGGCCTTTATCCCCTCTCACGTGCCACACGTGTGTGCTCCACTCACTGCGGCTCCTGGGGGGGCCTTGGCCTCGCTGCTAACGAGTGACCCTGGTGGAGCTCAGTCCTGGAACGTTGAGGACATGTTGCTGAGCGGGTGACCGGGGAGTGGACGTGGGCGGGCCCAGGGCCGGGTGCCTGGGTGAGGCTGCCTGGGGCCGCAGAGCTTCGGTGAGCAGGATGGTGGGCGTGAGGGCAGAGCCGTGCCGAGGATGGTCCTTCCATCCGCCAGGGTGAGATGGGGTCTACCCCAGACAGCGCAGGGGAGGGGCGACATTGCACGGCTGGGATACTGGGGGCTGGAGGGGCCCTGCAGGGCCATCGTGGGCCCCGTGAAGAGGGCTGTGTTCAGGGGGCATAGTGTGTGGCTGTGTGGACGTGCCCCAAGTGGGAGGCGTCTGGTCACCATGTCCATGTGTGCAGGACCTGTTAGGAGTGTGTCCAGGTGTGATTTGTGTGCGTGTGTATCCTCATATGTTTATGAGTGTTGTGTGTCTATGAGCATGTGTGTGTGTGTGAAGTCTGTGTTTGACAGCATGAGTGTGTGTGTGTGTGTGTGTGACATGTCCTGTGTGTTCATGTGTGTCTGAGGGTGCGTCTCGTGGGCATGTGTCTATCTGCATGAGCGTGTCTGGGTGTGTTTTGTGAGCGTGTGTGTGCTGGTGTCTGGGTGCTGAGTGAGTACCTGGGAGTGAGCGTGTGAGTGTGTCTTTGGGTCTGGGTGTCCAGAGGCCTGTGCACCGGAGCATGCGTGTCTAAGCACGAGTGTAGCCCGGGCAGTGCTCTGGTTGGCCGTCCGCGGGTCCGGGAGTCCAGTTGCGGCCTGGGCGGGGCCTGGACCTGTCACTGTCAGCAGGGCCACGAGCGTGGGTACCTGATGGCCGGGGACCCATCAAGCACCCGCCCTCCCGCCGTCTGTTGTTGGCTCGTCTGTGGTCCTCCCACTGCCTTCACGTAAGTGAAGAAAGGTTCCCCGTTACCACTGTCTCTGCCGTCACACGGTGTCTGGTTTCCTTCCTGCTCCTAAGACGCTGACCTAATTTCCAGTCTGCCAGTTTCTCCCAAACTCCCACCAGGTCACGTGGGGAGGTGGCCTCAGGCGGGGCTGCTCCCCTCTGGGCGGGTCTTGGGGGACCAGGGGGCCACAAGCCACTTCTCGGCCGCGTGCCTGGATGCTGTGTCCCCGCCTGAGCCTGACAGGCTGAGCTGAGGTGCACCTGAGCTGACAGACATCTCTCCTGTGCTTGTCCAGGTGGACCCAGGGCTGACCTGGGCATCCTGACAAGTACAGCCACCAACAAAAGCTCTTTGTTGTTCTCTGGGCAGCTCCTCCTGGGGGAACTTGGACCCTTACTGGCCCCCAGGGATGGCCTGGCCAGAGGCTTTCTCTTCCTGCTGAGGTCTGAGGTCGGCAAGCTAGTCTCCCCAGCACCTGCTGCAGCCCCTGGCTCCCCACCCTCACGTTGGCCTCTGAGCCTCTTCCTTCCCCAGGACCCTCTGTGCCCAGCAATGTGGGCAGGAAACAGGGGCCAGCATTGTCCTGGCAGGGGCTGGGCTCTGGGGAGCACTGGGGTACCCGTGGTGGCCCTGAGGGGTGGCACCTGCTCAGCGCCTTGGACCCAGAAAACTGGTAGAGGCCCCGTGTGCACGGCCTCACCTCAGGGGGCCATGGGGGCACCCCCAGATGCCCTGATGCCACATGTAGGGCAACTAGCTGGAAACTGACCTGGAGAGAGCTCAGGCCTCACCCTGATGTGGGCCCCCAGGAGGTCCTGGTGGGCAAGACCCCAGGGAGCAGGTTGCCAGTGGTTTGGGGGCATTTCGGGTGTTTAATTCAGCCTTTCCCTGACCTTCTGACCCCCGGACCCTTGGACCGTCTGTCCCCAGGGTCTCAGGTGGCTGCTGGCGCGGGCTCTGTCCTGCAGACCTCCAGCCCCTTCCTCTTCCCATGCCTGTGCCCCACGCTGTCAGAATGAGGCTCCTAGCCCCCAGGGGGTCAGCAGCTACAAGGGGACCAGCTCAGGCCACATCCTCTCCACTCATGTCCCTCTGGTGCCTGGACTTCGGTCACTCTGGGAAGGACAGAGTCTGGGCCTCTGGCTCCTGCCAGGCCTGAGAGTGCCGTCCTGCGGTCCCGGACCCGGGGCCGCTAGGGCTGATGTAGCAACCAGCCTGCATCTGGCCAAGGCCAGCTTTCCAGAGAAGCGACATCTGCACCCGCAGGTCCCTCCCGCCCCTGGTCCCCCCACGGCCCTGGAGGAGGTGGAGGCGGATGGAGTGGGCAGGGTACTCCTCACCCCGTCCCCCGCTAGGCCGAGGTCACCGCAGCCGCCGAACACGTGAGCCGGCCCGACAGTGCCCTCCAGCCCCACCTCTGGGACATCTGTGCCCCCAGATGCCCCCCCACCCCCAACACTGGGCTTCACTTTGTCCTTGTCATCCCTGAAGATGATCTTGTCAGCCACACGTCAGCCACAGGTCTGGAGGGGCCGTCTCATTTCCACATCTGTTTCCTCCAGTGTGGTCCATTGATGGATGGATTGATTGCAAAACTGGCCACAAACCCCGCCCTGCCCTGCATGCACGCCGCTTCACAGTGGGGCTCTGCGGTTCCTCCCACGCAGCCGGGGTCTCTGTCCCAGCTCCGCACGGGGCTTGCTGAGGGGGCTGGACCAGCTGGCTGTACTCCGTGGGCGCTTTCTTCCTGCAGTGCTGCTGCGTGCCTTGGTGCTGCCGGTCTCTGGGCCTCAGTTTCCACATCCCTGCAGTGGGTCTCCCGGCTCGAAGTCTCTGTCCCGGTTTGCGGAGCTGGCGTGCAGCCTCCTGGGCCTCAAAGCACCAGAGCTGTGAGCCTGAGCGCAAGGGCCCCGGAGAGCAGGTAGGGACAGATAGAGCCTGCCCCACCTGCAGCTCTGGGAGGCATTGTCTCATGCCCTCCAGACCAGCTGGGGCTTTCGACCTACCTTAACCCCTTCCTGAATCCTCCTCCCCCTGCCTCAGATCAAGATGCTTCAGGCCCGGAAAGGTCCCCGAACTCCCAGAGCTGGTCAGAGGCCCTCCTGGGTCTCCCATAGGGCCGTGTCCCTCCCAGGGTGGCATTCGGGGATTATTTTCTTGCTGGTTTGCTGAGCACGTGTCTTGCACTGGACCGTCAGCTCCACGAGTGCTGGGCTGTCCGCTCACCACGGTGCCGCCCCCAGGCCTGGTGAGTGCCAGCAGCCTTGGAGGTGCCCAGGAGATAGTTGCCAGATGGGCAAATGCACTTCCAAGTGCTTCTGGTCTGGGGAGGAGCAGGGAAGGGCCCCGTCCCCGGGGCTGCTCCAGCGATCGTGGCTGAGCTGCACCAGGGGCGGAGACGTCAGCCAGCTGAGAGGGGTCCTCGAAGTGACAGGTGTTTCTCAGCTGCAGGCGCGCCCCCCGGCCCAGGCTGAACTGGCTGTTCCCGCAGCCCGTTTCCTGGGCTAATTGGGGAAGCAGAGGAGGGGCCAGAGAGGGGTGTGCTCTATTCTGGGCCCAGATGAGAAGCACTCAGGGCTCAGTCCTGACGGTGCTGAGACAGACAGCGATGCAGGGAAATTGTACACGTGTGCACGTGGTGTGGGTCTGTGTGTCGGGTCCACCTGGCCTTGTGACTGAGCTCTACATGTGCATTTGCACATGTGTGTGTGCTCTTGTGTCTCTGTATAAATGCAGGCATGTGCCTATGTATGTGTTTATTTCTGTGAGCACGAGTACATATGTGCTTTGTGTGTGTCAGTGTGTGTCTGTGTCTGAATTTGTGTGTCTCTGAGGACTTGCTTTTGTGACATGTCTACTTGTTCCGGTGTGTATACTTATTCATGCGGGTGTTGTTTGTGCCTTGTGGGTGTGTTTATCTGTGTGTGTGTGTATCTGGAACCGTGTGTGTGTGAGTGAGGCATACCTAGTGAGCAGTGATTGAAGTGTGTGTGTTTGCTTACCCGCCGTCCCCCGGTGCAGAGGCCCTGTTTCCACATGGGGACGGGGGACTGTGCCTTGGAGCCGCAGCGCAGCGGCAGCCTGCACCTCTCCAGCTCCCTCGGCCCCTCCAGCCGTGGCCTCCTGATTGCCCTGCCCCTTCTCTGGGCTCTGGCCTCGTCCTGGCTCACCTCCATGGGCCCCTGGCAGCCCGAGCCCGTGCCTCCACCCTGGGCGTGCTCGGGGTTTCTGCGGACACCGTCAGACTGGATGGCAGGGTCCCTAGCAGACCCTTCGCTGGGACCTTCAGGCAGCCCCTAGTCCTCGTGCCCGTGTGGGCCTGTAGGACCTGGTCTTGCAGGGTCATCCTGCCATGTGACTCGGCCATTTTTGTGAGTGAAAGAAGGCACTGCTGATGGTCACACAGGGCAACAGGCACCAACCAAGACTGTCCCAGGAAATCGGGGACAGCCACCTGCTCCGAGTGCCCACGCAGAGCCCTGCCCCATCCCGCAGGGGCCATCCTGGGGCCACGCTGACCCAGCTGGGCGGCTCTGGCCACACCTTGCCCCCTAGGGAGCCCATTTCCCCCTGTGCACACAGTGGCCAGAAGGGGATGCAGGAGGATGCTCTGTCCATGGAGGGCGCCCCGCCCCTCCCACTTGCTCACTTTGGAGCAGCTGCTCCACATCAGGTGGGTGCTGGGCGCTGGGGGAGCCGCAGGGACACCCCCGCCCCAGTGCTGCCCTCCGGGAGCTTGTGTTCCGGGTGGGCATCGACAGGCAGAAGGCCGACGCGAAAGAACTAACAGAGACAAACACAAAAGCCCACCCGTGGGGATGCCAGCAAGGGAACCCGGCACCGTAGGTGCCAGGAGGCTTCCGGGAGGGCCCAGAGTGGGGGCGGCATGTGCTCAGGCCCAGTGAGGGGAGTCGTGGGGGAAGGTGGGCTTTGGGAGAGGGGAGGGGATGGGGCCCCTCGCAGGGCTTCGAGGTGCTCGGTGAGGCCCCTTTTCTCTTCCCGCTGTGTTGAGGAGGCTGCTGTGGGGAGGGAGGCCGAGGGGTCAGTGCAGGGGCGGCTCCTGGGGCCGGAGGGGTCCGGGGAGCACCTGGACGCCTGGCTGATCGTGCTGGGCCCTGCCACACTCTGGCTCTTTGGAGCATCCCTGGCCTGGTTTGGGGACAGGCGAGCTGGGTCCTGTCTGGGGCGGGTAGGAGATGGCACTCGTGCAGGAGGAGAGAGGTGCCCCAAGGGGTCAGACTCGCTTGGCCATGAGCTGCTGGGCTGGCCCCGGGCCATGTTGTCAGCGAGGGTTGAGGGTCGCACTCTGCAGTCTTCTCCCCAGGTGTCCTTTGCGTCTTCTCACCAGAGGTGTCATGGGAGTGAGAGGGTCCTTGCTCCCTGGGGGCAGCCCAAGCCCAGGCCCAAGCACATGGGGGGCAGCCGATGGGCATTTCCTGCACGACGCTGGGCTGCCTCCCAGCTCTGCAGAGGGGAGCTCTGCCTCCAGGACAGGAGGGCCAGGCCTTCTCCACAGCCTCAGTCCCTGGGAGGCTTTGTCCACTGGGGCCTGGAGTCTTCCAGCGGTTTGGACCGAGTGCCTTAATTTGGCTTCTGGGAAGCCCGGGCCTGAGGACGGGCCGCACCGGGTGCAGGAAGGGCCCCGTAGAGAACGCGGGTGGTGCTGTCAGTGGTGGGCCTTCTCCCGTGGCTCTGAGCTGACGGCCCCCTTGCTAAGAGGCCTCTGGGGGTCATGACTCCCCCTTCCCTGTGGGATGGGTGGCCTGCAGCCAATGATTCACTGACATGGGGTTCGGGGTTCACAACTCCAGTCCCCTGGCCTCAGGGTGGGACGGCCCTGGGGCGAGTCAGGCTCCATCACCCGTACCGGATCAGCAGAGGCAGATGACCTGGAACCCGTCCCTCTGTGTCTTTCTCTGTCCTCTCCCTTCCCTCACTCCCCTTCTCTAGAGGCCCGCCCACCCCAGCAAATGGCCAACACAAGACCCTGTGAGGTCGGCTCCCAGGAAAACTGCCCGCCAGCCCAATGCTGTTGTTGCAGAGAAGAAATAAGGCACGAATGCACAGGAGGCTTTCCCTGCCCTGCCTGTCCGTGAGCCGCTGGGGGTGGTCTGGGGCGGCCACAGTGTGGGTTTCTATAGAACGGGGTCTTGTGAGCATCACATGTAGCCTGGGCCTGGGCTTCCTCTTTCTGTGGGGTAGAGTGATAATTAGGAACTCAGCACGAAGGGTGTCAGCTTAGGGTCCCTTAGGAAACGGAGGCCCAGGTGGGAGGCCTTCTCCAAGGGCCTAGGCCCCCACCCCAAACACAGGCGCCTGCTGCCAGCTCCCAGGAGAAGGGCAATCCGACCTTGAACCCAGCTGGGAACGGTCCTTCCTTGAAGAACCCTGCCAGGATACTGAGGACCCCAGCACGCAGGCCTTTGGGACAGGCCTCGGGCAGGAGCAGAGCGGACGGGGTCCTTCAGTGCGTTTGCACCCAGCTGTCCTCTGCTCACAGACACAGGCCAGGCGGGGCCTCCCCTCACGGGGCGGCACGCTGCCTGCTCCCCACCGGCCACCGTCCTGCCGAGCCGTCCTGGGCGAGGAGCTGGCCTTCTGTGAGTGGATGTGAGGACGTGCAGCGGGTGCACATGTGTGGACCGCAGCCTCGGTTGGAGAAAGTCAACTGTCAAGCACAGCGGTTTAAAATGTGCTTATTCATGTGCTTACTCATTGGCTTTTTGCTGCTTTTATAAATAGTTATCGATGTTGTTGCCGTGCCATTTCCTGGGAGGAGGTGAGAATGGGAGGGGAGGATGGGGTGTCAGAGGGGAGCTGACAGGCAGAGGGAGCAGAAGTGGGGGCCCCAGCCACAGCGGGGGGCAAAGAGGGAGCTGGGCTGGGGACCCCAGGAGAAGGGACGGGAGACCTGGTTCAGGACCCACCAGCATGATTCAGAAGTGGGCAAGGATGAGTCGGGGCTGTGAAAGGCATGTGCCTTCTGTGGAGCGACAGGGTCCTTCACCATTCACGTGGATATTTATGAAACACCAACAGTTAGCACTGGCTTGCTGTATGCCAGGCACTGTTCTGAATATTCACTTTTTTAATCCTTACAAACAACTCAATACGAAGGGACTAGTCTCCCCATTTTACAAACAAGGAAACCAAGGCCCTGGGATTGAGTTACATGCCCAAGTCATGCAGTTGTGCACAGAGCTGGGATCTGAGCATAGTCAGCTGGTTGCAGAGCCCCAGCCCTTAACCACTGCAGCATCCTTGGTGCGTGCAGTAGACACTCAACAAATATCTGCTGAATGAATGGATGGATGGATGGATGGATGGATGGATGGATAATGGATGATGGATGGACGGATGGATAATGTATGTATGGATGATGGATGGATGTATGGATGTATGTATGTATGGATGGATGGCTGGATGGATGATGTATGGATGATGTATGGGATAGATAATGGATGATGGATGGATGAATGGATGGATAATGGATGGATGGATGGATGGATGATGATGGATGGATGGATGATGTATGGATGGATACTGGATGGATGATGGATGGATTATGGATGGATGGATGATGATGATGGATAAAGGATGGTGGATGGCTTTGAGGTCCCGCGCATCCACTGCCTAATTTGCTCACTGTGTAACCCTGGCCAAGTTGACCAGCCTCTCTGTATGCCCCTTGTTATATGAGGGTGGTGGAGACATGTTTTAACATGGCAAACTGGTGGCCCAGGCATGAGTTTCCTTTGGCTCACACAGTGTTTTAAACAATTTCAATGGCTTGTCCAAATTGAAAAATACGGAGATTTCATGTAAAGTTCCAGAATCCAGCTATATGTGAAAGAAGATGGTTCTCTTGCTCTGGGGGCTGCTTTCTGTCACCTGGGGCCATACCTCGCTGCAGCAAGGGGGGCTGCACCTGCCAGCTCTCCCCTGTCACGCCTGGCCTGGGTAAGCAAGTGAGACTCTGCTCGGAAGCATGTGTACCTGAGGAGGCTTTTTTGGAAGAAGGAAGAGCAGACATTCATTGAGTGTTCCCTGTGAAGCTGACACTTTGTTTTTTCACGCCTTTGGCGTGTCTGTGAGCTGGTTCCCTGTGGTCACGGAGGATGCTTGTGACACGGGTCCAGGGAACAGTGAGGGGCGCGACCTGCCGGCACCACCCATTTTGTGGATGGTGACACTGAGGCCCCAGGGCTTACACGGCTTCCCCAGGATCACACTTGTGAGTGGTGGAGCTGAGACTGGGGTCCAGGTCGGCCTGACTCCCCCACCCCCGATATCAGCTGCCTCTGGTTAGGATGCCGTAACCCTTGGCAATCCCAGGCCGTCTTTGGCTCTGCATGCAGGCGTCTCTGTTCCACCGTCTCCTGGAAGGCTCTGGTTTGTCCCCTGTCCTGACCCTTCATGGCAGGAGCTCGGAAACATTTAATTGAGGTATTACACACAGGTAGCAATTGTACACATCTAAGTGTGCAGCTCAGGGGCTGCTCACACAGGTAGACCCCTGAACATGCCGGGGTCAACATGCAGAGCACAGCTTACAGTGACCTTTGTGTTATTTTTAAACACTGTCTCCTGTCCATGGCCGAGCTAGCTCCTTGTCCCCACGATGTCCCAATCACCTTGGGGGTGCCTGGCCTCCTCCAAGATACACCGTCAGTCCTATCTGAGCGAAGGTGTGAGGAGCTGCCTCAGGGTCAGGGCAGGTCTCCCGGCCTCCGCGGGGCTGTGCAGGGCAGGGGATGAACAGGACCTGTGGTCTCTGACGGGGTGGCTGCAGGATCGTTTATTCCTTCAGTAACTTCAGCTAAACGTGTCATCCTTTATCTGGACTTTTGGCGTGGATGTGGTCACCTGACATTGAAGAGTATCAGTTGTCCTCAAAACTGTGTGTTCAGACCCTTCTGAGTAAGTGTCTTTGTGACTGGGGGCTGGATATGTCTTCTGAAACATAATTCCAGATGAACAGGCTGTCAGATAACAAGAGGTGTGAGTGTGTTGACATCAGTATAAGGGCTTCTTTGCTTTGAAGGTCACTGAAGAATGTTCGCAGACAGGCGGCTGGTTGGGGAGGATCTTGGCGATGTCTACCCTGATGGGACTTGGATCTGTGCTGGTCGCTATGTGCGTCGACCACGTAGTGTCTGCAGGGAAGTCCTGCAAATCAACTCGAGCAGCAGAGGAAAATAGGCAAAGGCTGAGCCGGGAACCACAGGAAACCAGACTCACCACCACTCAGAGGAAAACGGGTTCAGACGACAGGAGAACCTTTCAGTTTCCCCTGCTAAACCGATAAAAGCGGGCGCCAGCAGATGTGTGATGTGTGCTGGGGCTGCAGGGACTCAGGTGGGAATCGGGTGGGCTCAGCACCAGGAGGGAGCTCTCAGGGCACCTGGTTGGGGCGAGCGCATGCCCGTGGCCTGAGCCAGCCAGCCAGCCACTCCCGGTTGGTCCACGTCCATCCCTGAGACCTCGTGCCCTGTGGGTAGGCAAGTGCCTGCAGGGCCCTTCGGGGATGGGGGTGGTTAGTAGAGAGTCGCACAGACAAGCCGGTCCCCTGACAACATGGAACAATCCTAAAGCCAGCTGTTGGTGGGGAAAAACCCACAGCGTGAGGCTCAAACGTGATGCTGTTTACATAAGTTAAAATACCCACAGAAGAGCAGCGCTCACTTTAAAAGCACACGTACAAAGCACACCCATGAGCACAGGCCGGTCACCTTGAGTGGCAGGGGGAGGGGACAATGACTAATAACTGGAAAGAGAGGAACCTTCTAGGGCCCCACGATGCTAATCAGCTACGAAGTGAGGAGTGTGGTTAGTGCGGCCCTGCACACCTGAGGTCCATTTTTCAAAACAGACACACAAAAATTACAGAATTGCCTCAGGAGTTTTAACATATATATCACATCTTTTTTATCCATTCATCCACTGATGGACACTTGGGTTGTTTCCATATCTTGGTAATTGTAAATAATGCTACAGTAAACATAGGGATGCATATATCTTTATGAATTAGTGTTTTGTTTCCTTTGAATAAATACTCAGAAGTGGGATTGCTGGATTATATGGTAGTTCTATTTTTAATTTTTTGAGGAAGCTGCATACTGTTTTCCACAGTGGCTGTGCCAGTTTACATTCCCACCAACAGTGCATGCGTGAGGGTTCCCTTTTCTTCACATCCTCGCCAACTTTATTTCTTGCCCTTTTGATAATAGCTATTCTTTTTTTTTTTTTTTTTTTGGCCGTGCAGTGCAACGTGCAAGATCTTAGTTCCCCGACCAGGGATCGAACCTGTGCCCCCTGCGTTGGGAGTGTGGAGTCTTAACCACTGGATTGCCAGGGAAGTTTCTGCTGCAGGATTTTTCAAAGAATAAACTTCTTCTAAAATTTACGTGTAAGACTACAGTAGTTCAGATAGTGACATTCATTGTGAAGAAGCCGAGCAAAGCGGCTCAGTTCGCTCCCACAGATTTTAACACATCCTGCAAAGCCAGGGTCAGAGAGAGGATGGCAGGAGTGGACACGGTCTATAGATGCTCCAGGCCGGCGGGGGCAGCAGGATTCCTCTGCCCAGTGAAGCCGCCTTCTGCACCCACTGGCTCTGTGTCCACAGGGAGAGCATCCAGTGGGTATCGGCCCTATCCAGCCTGGGCCCGGTGCCGGGTGTGATGGTGAGAATGACTGACTGGTCTGTGCTCGGGAGCTCCCAGGGCAGGGGCAGCAGTAGCCACACACTCACTTTCAAACCGTGATAATGAGTGTGACGAGAAAGTCAGGGGGCTGGGGGCGAGGGGTGGGGGTGAGGTGGTCCAGGAGGGCTTCCCGGGAGAGGTGGCATTTGCTCGCTCGCTGAGGCATGAGTCTGTATATGCTGGGTGGGGCGTCGGGGGTGGAACGTGTTCCAGGGAGGAGAGGAGTGTACGGGTCTTGCGGAGGCGGGAGGGTGGGATGGATTTGGGGAGGTGATGTGACCTCTACCTTGGGGAGGATTCTGGAGATCCTGGAGCCCCTGTGCCCTCATTTAACTCCGTCACCGTTCTGTGGGGCAGCCTTTCTTTCCCACGGCCGCCTCTCAGAATCCTCAGGGACTCGCAGGGTTTCAGAGCCGAGGGCCCACATTCCAGAGGAGATGAGATGGTTCTGGGGGGGTGATGCTGTGCCTGGGCCCCCAGGTTTTCTGGCTTCTGATCGTTCTCTCAGCACCCGGCACGTGGGACCCCAGCCTCTTGCTCTCTCAGGAGCCCGGGGCCTCCAGTTTCAGCAAAGCTGCTGGGTGTTTCAGTGCTATCATTGATTATTGTAAGGGCTTATGAGCCTTATTGGCTTAGATTTGTATCTGCAGGGGAGCTGTTCATCTTAAATAAACATGTTTTTGTTTTTTTTGTTTTTTTGTTTTTTTTTTTTTTTTTTTTTTTCGGTATGCGGGCCTCTCACTGTTGTGGCCTCCCCCGTTGCAGAGCACAGGCTCCGGACGCGCAGGCTCCGGACCCGCAGGCTCAGCGGCCATGGCTCACGGGCCAAGCCGCTCCGCGGCATATGGGATCCTCCCAGACCGGGGCACGAACCCGTATCCCCTGCATCGGCAGGCGGACTCTCAACCACTTGCGCCACCAGGGAGGCCCAATAAACATGTTTTGAGTAACCTCCGACTGTTTATGGAGCATAGAGCTGTCAGACAGAACGGAGACGGTGGTTCCTGCAGCCACTCCCTGGCTGCTGTGTGCCGAGTGGTCGTCAGAGACGCTCCCAGCTGGACGGCCTGGAGGGCTTGGGGGATCATCATCTTCAAGTATTTGGTGGTTTAACCTACAACAACCACGTAATAAGCACAGTGAGTTACTTCCAGGTTTAGAAGTGTTCTCCGCTCCCCCTGCCTATCCTGGGGCCACCTGTGTCCCCAAAGTCCCAAGGGCGGTGCTCGGCCCCAGCCCCGGCTGCACTGGTGCTGGGAGTTGCTCAGGCCTCCGATTTGGGGGGGCCAGGATCAGGGTGGGGCCCCTTGCTCTGTCTTGTGCCTCGAGCTGGGGCCCACGTCCCCTTCCCAGCAGGAAGGTCAGGTGGCAGCCAGGAGGATGGGGCCCAGGCCGGCCTGACAGACCCCTCCCCCCCCACCTCCCTTCTCCGTGGTGAGCTGCACACCCACCCCATCCTTCATGCTTGGACCAAGCAGAGATTTCAGGGACCTTCCACGCATCTTATAATCAGCATGAAGTCGCCGCTGCTCCCGTCACCCGCTCCGTCACCGGCCGTCACAATCCAGCTGTCACTGAGCGTTTGCTCTGTGCCTGGTGCCACTCTGAGCACTGGATACAGGCTCACCCGTTTTGTCCTCCCCACTGAGCTGCGTGGCAGGAACCGTTTCAGGGGTGGGCAGCATTCTTAGTCCTGCCTTCCAGTTAAGGAGCCTGGTGAGTGGCTGTGGCTGGGCCCTGACCTGAGCAACCCAAGTCCATGCGTCCCCCCACCTCGTGAGGGCAGCCCACGTGGCCGGGTTGGGATGGTTCTGCAGTCCCTGTCCACTGCCGGGAGCTCCGCGTCCCTCAGGAAGGGTCCCAGTGGGCCATGCCATTGGTACAGTACCAGTCAGAGGCCCCAGAGAGGGGTGCATCCACCTTGGGAGCACCCCGACAAGCCATGAGGGTGCAGGAAGGTAACACTAGAATTGCCTCAGAAAAAACAACCTAAATTAGACGTTACATAGACATTAGAACATATACTCGTGTGCATATACTGATGTGCATGATCCAATTTTTTATCTGATGGGGAAGTGAAACAAAATGTAATAGACATCAAGGAAATGTAAATTAAAACTAGTGAGATACTGCCACACCCCAGGAGGATGGTTAGAACTAAAAGGATGTATTTGTCTGCTCTCACCACTTCTCTTCAGCTTTGTGTTGGAGGTTCTAGCCAGGGAAATTAGGCAAGAAAAACAATAAAAGGCATCTAGTTTGTAAAGAAAAAAGTAAAACAATTCCTATTCACAGACAACATGATCTTGCATTTAGAAAACCCCAAGGAATGCCCCAAATGACTATTAGAGCTAAAAAAGAAGTTCAACAAGGTTACTGGATACAAGATCAAATGCATTTTTCTTCACTAGCAGTGAGTGATCCACAATGAAAGTAGGAAAACAATTAGTTTACAGTAGCATCAAAAAGAATAAAATGCTTAGGAATAAATTTAAAGAAGTGTAAGTCCTGTACGCTGAAAACTACAAAACATTGTTGAAAGAAATTTAAAAAGACCAAAATAAATGGAAAGACATCCCATGTTCATGGATTGGAAGACTTAATATTATTGTTCAGATGTCAGTCCCCCCTAAATTGTTCTGCAGATTGAACACAGTCCCTATGAAAATCCTAGCTGCCTTTTTTGAATAAGTTTACAAGCTGGTCCTAAAATTCTGTATTAGTCTGGGTTCTCCAGAGCAATAGAGACAGTAGGGTGGATGGCTACCTATCTATCAGTTTATCTATCTACAGATTTATTTTAGTGAATTGGCTCACGTGATCATGCGGGCTAGCAAGTCTGCCTTCTGCAGGGCAGGCCCTCAGGCTGGAGACCCAGAAAAGAGCTGATGTTGTACGTGGAGTCCAGAGACGTCTGGAAACAGACTTCCTTCTTCCCTAGGGGACCTCCTTCCATCTTTTTTCCTTGAGGCCTTAACCCCCTTGGATGAGACCCACCCACATTATGAAGGGTCATCTGCTTCGCTCAAAGCCTACTGATTTGAATGTTAACCGTGTCTAAGAAACACCTTCACAGCAACATCTAGTCTAGTGTTTGGCCAAAACCTGGGTACCATGGCTACCATAGCTTAGTCAAGTTGATGCATAAAATTAACCACCACAAGCTCTTATGGAAATGCAAGAGACCCATAATAGCCAAAACAATCTTGAAAAAGAAAATGTTGGAAGGCTCACACTTCCCAGTTTCAAAACTTACTACAAAGCTACAATAATCAAGACAGTGTGGCACTGGCATAAGGACAGATGTATAGACTGGAGTTGGAAGTCCAGAAATTAATCCTTACATCTACAACCAACTGACTCTCAACAGAGGTGCAAGTGCATCTTTTCCCAAACTATCCTGGGACAATGGGAGGTCCACATGCAAAACAATGAAGCTGGACCCCCCTACCTTACAGCACATACAAAAAGTATCTCAAAATGCATCAAAGATCTAAATGGAAGAGCTGAAACTGTGAAAATTGAAGAAAACACAGGTGTAAATCTTTGTGACCTTAGATTTGGCAGTGGTTTTTTATATATGACACCTAAAGCAAAAACAACCAGTCAAAAAAGTAGATAAATTGGCCTTCGTTGAAATTTAAAACTTTTGTGCTTCAAAGGACATTATAAAGAAAGCGGAAAGACAACCCACGTAATAGGAGAAAATATTTTCAAATCATATGTCTTATAAGGGACATGTATCTAAAATATATTTTTAAAATTCTTATAACTCAACGGTAAAAAAAAAAAGTACAAATAACTCAATTTTAAAATGGGCAAAGGACTTGAATAGACATTTCTTCAAAAGAGATTTACAAATGGCTAATAAGCACATGAAAACATGCTCACATAATTAGCCATCAGGGAAATGCAAATCAAAACCACTGTGAGGGCCTCCCTGGTGGCGCAGTGGTTGGGAGTCCGCCTGCCGATGCAGGGGACGCGGGTTCGTGCCCCGATCCCGGAGGATCCCACGTGCCGCGGAGCGGCTGGGCCCGCGAGCCATGGCCGCGGGGCCTGTGTGTCCGGAGCCTGTGCTCCGCAACGGGAGAGGCCACAGCAGTGAGAGGCCCGCGTACAGCAAAAAAAAAAAAAAAAAAAAAAAAAAAAAAAAAAAAAAAAAAAAAAAAAAAAACCACTGTGAAATACCTCTTCATGCTCACTATGATGACTATAGTTCAAAAGATAAAAAATAACAAGTGTTGGTGGAAATGTGGAGAAATCAGAACCTTCATCACTGCTGGTGGGAATGGAAAATGGTGCAGCCGCTGCGGAGAACAGTGTGGTGGTTTTCAGTCTTCAAGAAGTTAAACATAGAGTC
Organism: Mesoplodon densirostris; assembly: GCF_025265405.1. Classification (NCBI taxonomy): domain Eukaryota; kingdom Metazoa; phylum Chordata; class Mammalia; order Artiodactyla; family Ziphiidae; genus Mesoplodon; species Mesoplodon densirostris. Next base: position 109,850,908 of record NC_082670.1, on the reverse strand, counting down.
ACCATACAACCCAGCATTTCCACTCCTAGATATGTAGTAATACTTGAGAGAATTGAAAACAAATGTCACACAAAGACTTGTACATGAATGTTCATAGCAGCGTTATTCATTACAGCCAAGAAGTGGGAACAACCCAAGTGTACATCAACTTGGGGCCTTCCCTGGCAGTCCAGTGGTTAAGACTCCATGCTCCCAGTGCAGGGGGCATGGGTTCGGCCCCTGTTCAGGGAACTAAGATCCCACATGCCACACGGCGTGGCAAAAAAAAAAAAAAAGTCCATCAACTTACAAATGGACAGAGTGTGGTAAATCTATACAATGGAATATCCTGCAGCCTATAAAAAGGAATGAGCACTGATTTGTCCTACAGCACCGGCAGACCTACAGACACTAAGGGAAAGAAGTCGGTCAAGAAAGGCCACATTTGTGGGGCTTCCCTGGTGGCACAGTGGTTAAGAATCTGCCTGCCAACACAGGGGACATGGGTTCTGAGCCCTGGTCCAGGAGGATCCCACACACCACAGAGCAACTAAGCCCACGTGCCTAGAGCCAGTGCTCTACGATAAGAGAAGCCACCACAACGAGAAGCCTGCACACCGCAACAAAAAGTAGCCCCCGCTCACCGCAACTAGAGAAAGCCCGCACGCAGCAGCAACGAAGACCCAATGTGGCCAAAAAATAAAAAAAGAAAGGCCACATTTGTATAAAATATCCAGGATTGGGCTTCCCTGGTGGCGCAGTGGTTGAGAGTCCACCTGCCGATGCAGGGGACGTGGGTTTGTGCCCCGGTCTGGGAAGATCCCACATGCCGCGAAGCGGCTGGGCCTGTGAGCCATGCCCGCTGAGCCTGCGCGTCCGGAGCCTGTGCTCCGCAACAGGAGAGGCCACAACAGTGAGAGGCCCGCGTACCGCAAAAAAAAAAAAAACTTCCAGGATTGAGACAGAGGAATGAGTGGGTGACCAGGCTGGGGAAGGGGGCAACTGGTGTCACTGCTGGGGAGATGGTGGGGGTGGGCAGGGTTCCTTCCAGAAGGGGATGGAAATGTTTGCCGTGGTGATGGTGATGGTGGTGATTGCGCAACGTTGTGAATATTCTAAAAACCACGGAACTGTGTACTTCCTAAGGGTGAATTGCATGGTATGTGAATTACATCTCAGTCCCTGAAAACAGGGAATGACAGGTACTGGTGAGAATGAGGAGTGACCGGAGCTCTTTCATGGTTGGTGACAGTGTGAAATTGTGCGGCCACTTTGGAAAACTGACCGTTTCTTGTAACATTACGTATATGGGTATCTACCCGTAGGACTGTGCCCGTGGGTGGGTTTTTTTTTCACCAAAATAACATGGACAGTATTATTCTTAGCAGCATTACTCACAATAACCCCCCAGTGGAAGCAACCCAGATGTTCAAAAACAGCAAAAGGAGGGGCTTCCCTGGTGGCGCAGTGGTTGAGAGTCCACCTGCTGATGCAGGGGACACGGGTTCGTGCCCCCGTCCGGGAAGATCCCACATGCCGCGCAGCGGCTGGGCCCGTGAGCCACGGCCGCTGAGCCTGCGCGTCTGGAGCCTGTGCTCCGTAGCGGGAGAGGCCACAACAGTGAGAGGCCCGCGTACCACAAAAACAAAACAAAACAAAACAAAACAAAAAAAAACAGCAAAAGGGGAAGATCATTGTGACCTAATAATGCTGTGCTGTCTACACAGGGTGCCATGATGTCTACACAGCAATGACAGAGTGAGCCGCTGTTCCACGCGACCCAGAGGAATCGCAGACAGAAGATGACGCAGAAGAGCACAACTACGGAAGAGCACACAGGGTGGCTCCATCCACATGGCGCTGCGGGGCAGGTAAGACAGCGGCGGGAGTGATGCCTGGAGCAAACAGGGCACAGAATTGTTGTCTTCAAGTGTTGGTCCGGGCAGCAGTGATGAGGGTGACACACACGTAACGTTTCTATTTGAGCGGTGCCTTCAGATCTGTGGACTGAAGCCTGTTGTAGTTAGGTAATTTTTCATGTGTCGGGGTCACTGGGTGCTGGGCAGGTCCTCACAGAAGCAGGCAAGAGGGAGAAGGCCCCAGATTCTGCCCTGAAGCTGCCGCCCCGGCCCTGGAGGGGGGCGGGGTGGGGGTCAACCCCTGAGAGGGCACGGGCTCTGTCACACACGGTCGAGTCCAGCCTGGCACCACAGGCCCTGAACGCTGGGAGGGGCCGTCCTCCCAGTGGCCAATCTCCAGTGGTCCCTCGACCAGGGCATCTTGGGATGGGGGGCTGACCAGCCTGCAGGGCCTTGACAGGAGCTTCGGGCCGCGTGGGGGCAGCTGGCGGCCGAGTGGAGTTGGGATGCCTTGGGCTGGCAGCTGCCCACTCCCTGAGGGTGTGCATCAGCCAGTGTTCTCCTCCTGCCTGTTCCCTGGGTCCCAGTCTGGGCCACATGCTGGTCTGGTGCAGAGCAGAGGCAGCCTGAGGCTGGCTGGGCCACACTCATGTCACATGTCACCACGTGACTGTGACCCAGGCCTCGCCAGCCTGGCTCCTCTGCCTGCAGCCTGCGGGCCGTGGACAGGCCCTGGCAGAGGGGAGGGCAGTAGCGAGAGTGACCCAGGCTCTGGGGGTCCAGGGGTGGCTGGCTGAGCTCGGGGGGCGGCTCTGGGCCTCCCGCCTTCAGCCTGGTCTTGTAAAGACTCCCCTCCTTGCTGGGGTTGTGACTCTGAAGAGGGCACCGTGGGAGGCTCCAGTCCCCCGTCCAGGTGCGTTGTGTGCGGGTCGTGTGGCTTCAGAAGCACCACCAGTAACTTGCTGGGGCTCCTGGGGGAGCTGTTTCATCTTCTGGTGACACCAGCCATCGCCGAAGTGCTGTGAGGAAGGCAGAAGGCATTCCTTCCATACTGCTGAGCGTGCCATCGCCGGGATGCTGGCCGGGTGTGAGTGGAGTGCTGGCCCGGCCAGGGTGGGCATCCACAGTTAAAGGGTATCACGCCGGCGAGGGTGCAGGGCACAGCAGGAGTTCACACAGGGTCCTGGCAGGGAGCAGGCTGCCGCAGCAGCGGGGAAGGGCCAGACGCAGGGTCGCAGCCACTGCGTCATGGTGGGGGTAGGTGGGGGTGCCTGGCCTGGCTCACTGGGCAGCAGCCTGGGAGACGGTGGGCAGAGGGCCGGGAGAAGAGGGCCGGGCCTGGCTGAGCTGCTCCGGCTGCCAGCTGTGTCTGCGTGTGTGTGTCTGCCTGGCGGGTCTCGTCTCCTCTTCTCTGCTGTTGACTCTTCCTTAAACCGCCCCAGATTTTACATTTTTTCTTAAAAAAATTCTATTGTGGAGCATGTCACATGTTCAAAAGTGTGTAAAATGTATGTATGTGATGTAGATCAGTCAATGAGCCTGCAATGAACAGAACATTGCCAGATTTGGGGGGCCTCCGTGTGCCCTCCCCATCACGCCTCCCACCCCCAAACCATGACAACCGTTGTCAAGTCTGTGTTAACCCCCTCCACGCACCGTGCAGCTTACCCCCGTGTGAGCACCCGGACAGCATATTGTTTAGGCTTTCTGGCTGCCTTTTTTTTTTTTAACTTTATGTAAATGGAATTGGACCTGTGTGCTCTGCTGTGACTTGGTTCTCTTGGCTGACATTGTTTCTGAGAGTCATCCACAGTGACGTGTGCACCCAGAGATCAGTCATTTTCAGTGTTGTCTGGAATCCCATTGTTTGAATGTGCCGTTTCCTTGTCTGCTCTATTGTGAGTAGACGTACGCATTGCTTCCAGGAATTTTCTCGTGTTCAAGAACAGTGCCGCTGGGAGCATCCTCGCACACGTTTTCTGGGGCACATAACTTTCTGGGGTGTGGGAATGAGCTTCAGAGTCACGGGGATGAGAACAGTGCAGGGTTCTAAGTGGTTCCCCAGTGTTCCCTCCGCCAGAGGGACGAAGGCACCCCCCCCCCCCAGTTCTGTGCTCTCCTGGCTTCCCCTCCCCGATCCCCCTCGCGGGCCCCCCTTCCTGATACACGCAGGGGTTCAGACACGTGCTGATGTGCTTGCTGAGCTTGATCAGAGCAGCCTGGCGCTGAGGATGGGCCGTGTCCTGTAAAAAGTGGCTGTGATGGGATCCGGTGGGGGCAGGCGTCCTGGGCGCAGCTCAGGGGCCCCTGTTTGCCTGCTGCTCTGGTTCTGGCCCGCCTCCGCAGCTGAGCCGGGAAGCTCCTTTCTTCTGTCTCCACCAGACCGTCATCCACAATGCAGCCCCCGTTGAGGCAATCAAGATGCTCTTGTCCTCAGGGCAGCAGCCGCCCCTCTTGCGGGGAGCAGAAAGCCTCCCAGCCCCGTGTCAGCTTCTCCTCCACCTGCCCTGTGTCCTTGGCTCTGACTTCTGTGGGAAGCTGCTTGGAAAATGTGGGGAGCGGGTTCTTTGTCACCGGTTTCCAGGTGGTTTGTAAACGCTCCGAGGAAACGCTTCTCGGGGACGAGCGAGACCCGCGCGAGCTGAGTGTGTGAGCAGTTAACCCCCGGCCCAGTGCGCAGCCCAGCGTTGATGCCTGGCGGTTTCTGAGGTTGCACAGGTTCCCTTGCAGGGCCCACCGCTGGGCAGCCCCCCCACGTCGGCGTCTGTGGGGATGAGTTGGGCGGGGCAGGCGGCTCACGCTGAGGTGTGTGGGACAATCACAGGCATGGCCAACACAGCACTCAGATGCATCTGTGCCCGGCCGAGAACCAGAGGCAGGGTGCAGGGGCACACCTTCCCTTGAGGCTCTTTTGTGGGGAGGGCACACTTGCCACGGGTCTCCACCCCCAGGACTAGCCTGTGTCCCCCTCAGCTGCCACAGAGGCTGGGGAACGAATATCCAGCATGTTCCAGCCCCACGGTGGAAGGCAGAGTCTGTGTTTTGGGGAGAAGGGGTGGGATGACTGCAGGTAGGTGGAGTTGGGCCTTGAAGGTTGAGTAGGAGTTCACCGTATAAAAAAAGGGAGGAGGGCACAGGCTGAGGGAACAGCACGTGGAGGGCAAGGTGCCTTCCAGTAACAGCGGAGGGTTGGGGGATTAGCGTGAAGAGGCGAGAGGAGGGGCTGGGGAGGCCAGGAGTCGGACTCCCTGCTGTGAATCACGAGAACCATCCATCTTCCCAGGTGGCGTAAAACTCCTTGGTTTGCCCTCTTGAACTTTTCTGGGATCTCGGGAATGCTTTCTTAGGCCACCTGCCTGCAGTCCCCTTTGGCCATCAGGGCTGTGAAGGTCAGAGGCCAGGGCACAGGTTCTGGGCTGACAGCTGGCTGAGAGGCACTGGGGACACCATGGCTCTTGCGGGGCCCTCGCTCCCCGGTCCACAGAGCGGCAGCAGGACCTGTCTCCCGAGGCCCCGTGTTCATTCAGTGGGTTAAATCCCTTCGGGGCTTGCACGTGGAAGTAGACCCACACGCTCGACATCCACACTGTGGCTACTACTACCTGGCTACTGCCAGGCCCGGGCACATGGCCGAGAACGGGCAGACGGGGGCCCGCCTTCTGGGGTGAGACTGTTCCAGAGAGAACTCGGGGAAGGTCAGCAGGAGGGTGTGTCAGCAACCAGTGTGAGCTGTGTGTCTACTCTCGGGCAGTCAGGGAGGGCTTCTCATAGGAGGTGACAAAGGGCTGAGACCTGAGTGACAAGGAGGAGCCAGTGGGGCAAAGCCCTGGGGAAGAGGGGCCAGGAAAACAGAGGCCCCGAGGCAGGAGCCTGCCGGCACGTTCCAGAAGAGAGGGCGGCGGACGTGGCCAGAGCAGTGAGTGTGTGAGTGGGGTGGGCCGCTGTCCTCCGCTGGCTGCCTGTCCTCCTGACGGGCTGGTTCTCCTGAGCTTGGTGGAGTCTCCGCTGCGGGGCCAGGCCCAGCCCTGTCCAAGGTGCTGAAAGGCCCGCTCTGCGCTTTCCCCTCCGCAGCGTGGGGTAACCGCTCCCCCCACCCGGGCTGTTAGGGAAGAGGCAGGCCCAAAGCGCAGGTCGGCCGGCCGCTGCGGCTGTGTTTGGTTCCCTGCTGCGCCCTTCCCGGCTGTGCCCCCTGGACAAGCCTCTTGCCCTTAGAGCCTGTCACGGAGGTGGGGACCGAGATGTGTCCTGAGCAGGTGCTGGCAGGACAAGGTGAGGGGCAGGTGCCAAAGCTGGGCCCCTCCCCCAAGGGCAGGGAACACTGGCCCCTGGGCTCTGGGTCTCTGCAGCCTTAGTTGGGGCGGGGCGGTGGGGGGAACAGCCAGGAACTCTGGCCTTGTGGTGGGGCCTCCCCCATCCCGGATAGCATGTCTCTCAGAGGTTGGGGCTGCCCTGCAACCCAAGGCTGGACTTTAGGGCACAGGTGGGGCTCTCCTGGGACCAGCTGCTCCCCCCACGGGGGCTCCAAGAGTGGGCGTCTGGGAGCAAGCGGCGGCCGCAGGGGAATGGGTTAGAAAAGCTGGCGAGTAAAGTGCGAGGCCTGCTCCCTCCTGTTAATAGCTCGCACAAGAGCCTCGTTGCCGTCGGATTCAATTTATTCCCATCTGGGCCCTGCTGTCTGCATCAATTCGGCTAATAAAGAGAGGTGGACGGCTGTGACCTGGGCTGCCGAGGAGGCCTCTTCTGAGCTAATTAACCGGCCTGAACAATCCCTTTTAATACTTCTGTGTTTAAGGCCCTAAAAGGGAAAAATGAGCTGGAGGCAGGGGAGGGGGAGGGGCCGGGAGGCTGCAGCTGGCTGTGGTGGGAGGCGGAGGGAGGCTGGTCGCTCAGCGCACTGCTGGGTAAGTAGGGGCTGCCAGGGCCCGGCCCCCAGACCCCGCTCTGCACCCTGAGTGGGCGGCCTTTCTGTCTGAACCCCGGTTTTCTCACTTACAAGGTTGGGGGGGAAATGGTGTGGGACAGACCCAGAGAAGGGCGCGGGTGTGCCGTCCTGTGCACAGAGGTGGTCCCCCAGGAGAGACTCACGGGGGAGATGGGCTGTCCACCGGGGCTCAGCACGTCCCAGCCGAGGCAGCCTGGGTGAGGTTCTTCCCCACCCTCCCCTCATCCATAGAGTGGGAATAAGAGCAGGGCTGTTCCCAGGACTGCGTGAAACAATGTTGGCAAAGCACTTAGCGGCTCCTCGGTAAATGTTTGCTGTAGTCATAATCACTGCAACTGGAGTTTTTACCTTGCATGTCTGGTAGCTATGAAGAGGCATCCATTTACTTAGAAAGCACAGACTAGATCCCGTTGTCCTGGGAGTCACCCAGCAGACCTCCCAGGCCATGGTGCCCGGAGCTGGCACAGAGCATGCTGCCCCCCGGTGACTGGCCACTCGGCAGCCGCAGTGCCCTCTGGTCAGGACCCGCCCGTGGTTTCCCGTCTCCTTCACAATGGAGCCAGGAGTCCCTCCCTGGCCCGTGAGACCCTGCTGACCCAGCCCGCTGACCTCCATCTCCTGCCCACTCCACCCACTGCCCTCGCCACTGATACATGTCTTGTGTGAACTGGGATGTGCCGTCAGTGTAAGAGACACACCAGATGTGGAAGACGTAGTACAAAAAAAAAAGAAAGAAAAAGAAAGTAGTATATAGCTCATTAGTAATTCTTGTGCTAACTGTATGTTAAGATGATAATATTTTCAATATATGTATATTATTAAAACTAATTTCACCTGTTCCATGTTCCATTTTTTAATGTGGCTGCTAGAAGATTCTATTTCTGTTGGGCACAACGGTTTGAGAGTGGAGTCTAACATGGCCTGGGTTTTCTTTTTCTTTTTTTTATAAATTTACTTATTTTTTAATTTATTTTGTTAGTTATTTTTGGCTGTGTTGGGTCTTCGTTGCTGCGCGCACACTTTCCCCAGTTGCGGCGAGTGGGGGCTACTCTTCGTTGCAATGCATGGGCTTCTCGTTGCAGAGCACGGGCTCTAGGTATGCGGGCTTCAGTAGTTGTGGTTCTCGGGTTCTAGAGCGCAGGCTCAGCAGTTGTGGCTCACAGGCTTAGTTGCTCCGCAGCATGTGGGGTCTTCCCAGACCAGGGCTCGAACCCGTGTCCCCTGCATTGGCGGGCGGATTCTTAACCACTGCACCACCAGAGAAGCCCAAGCCTGGGTTTTCTTTATCTTGGTTTCCCTTGCTAGGGGCCTGGTCTCTCTCTCTCTGATGAGCTGACCCCTGCCCAGGCCTGGACTGGGGGTGGGGCGCAGGGGGTGGGCATTGGGGGCAGCAGCCATGGAGCTGTCCATTCCATGGTGCTGAAAATTCCCAGTCCTGCAGCTGGGCAGAGACCTCACTGATAGGTGCTAACCCAGCAGTCGAGCCTCTGACCTGTTGAGTGGCCCGTGCACTGTCTACAAGTCCCTTCCAGGTCCTGGCCTCGTGCTTTGCTCCAGGCACAAGAGGAGAGGAGAGGAGTGTCCTGTCCTAAAGACACGCTCCCCCTCCCTGGGGGGGCACGGCTTTTACAGAGGAAACCTGGGAAGACAGCCTGTAATTAGAGCAGTAAACTGTGGGGCCCTGATGGCAGGCGTGGGGGAAGGTGGGAGCAGGAAGCTCGTGGCAGGCGGGCGGGGTCAGTACGCTCGTCTCTGCGGAGGACTGGACGGGCCCTGGACACAGCGGGGTTCAGGTGGGCAAGCCTCCACTCCACTTCTTCTGTCACACACCCATGCGCTGCTCTGAGGGCCGGGGACCATGGGCACGAGATGTGAGGCCCCGCCCCTTGGGGCCGGCATCGCGGGAGCCCCTTCCAGGGTAAGCACGGCCTCCCTTCCTGCCAGGGTCCAGTCCCAGCCGGTTCCTTCCTAGCCTCAGCCTGCTCCCTCAGCTGGGACTCCTGAGGGGTGAGTGAGAAAGGAGGTGAGGGTCTGGGTGGGAGACAGGGCTCTGTAGATGTAAAACTCCAAACTAAATCCTTCAACCTTCCTTGATCGTGATTTGCTAAAATAGTTTAAAACCTTTGACATGTTTATCAAAGTAAAACAGTTAAAACTTCAAATTGTTGGAGGAATTATGAGCAACTGGCCCCCACCCTGGCCCCCCGCTCCCTCCCTGGAAGAATCCTCTTGACCCCAAGCTGTGGGAATGTCCTAAGCTGACTTAACCCACTGCATCCCGGCCGGTCCCGTGCCCTGAGGAGGGGTCCGCTCTCCCCTGCGCCCACCTCCCTCACCCCCAGAGGGCTGGCCCCTCTCTTGCCCCCCTTCCGGAGCCAGGGGTGTCTTTCACTTTTATTTCTGGCTTCATGAACCACAGGCAGCACCTGACAGGGGTGACTTTCTGTGGCTTCTGCGTTGCTTCCCATTGCAGAAGCGCAAGCCGGGCACAGGAGGGGGCTTGTTCTGTGCGCCTCAGTTCTGCCCCCAAAGCCCCAGATCTGCTGGGGCGGAGCCCTGGTTCCTTCCTGTCCACCCAGAGAGCCTGCCAGCACTCACCTGTGCGACGCTGCAGCCCGGCCCCGTCCCTGCAGTTAGGCAGCGAGGCAGGAGAGATGAAGGGCTTAACCCTGCAGGTGGGAGAGGATGAGGCCCATTCACTGGGTGTTTAGCCAGAGCATCTGTCAGGATGACTGGCTCAGCATAGACGGTGGGACGAGGTGGGGCCTCGTTCAGCTCCTGAGAACGTGTTGTCAGCTCCGTGTTCGGGTGGGGACGGGAGGCTCAGAGCTTGTGAAAGGCGCAGCGAGGGCGCGGGCAGGCCGGTCCCCAGGGGCCTCGGGGCGTCTGCAGAGCCTGGTGCCTGTCCCCCTCCTTGGAAGGTCAGCCCAGAGCAGGGGCCTTGTGCGTTGTACCCCCCTCGTTTGACACAGTGCCTGGTGCAGAGTGTGTGCCCAGTAAATGGTTACAAAGGTCTGGAAAAAAGGGCAGAGTCCAGGCACAGTGGCGTGGAACAGCTCGCTGAGCAAAAGTGACATTATTTTTTTGCATTTTTTAGTGTGATATAATGTACAATTTACCATTTTAACCATTTTTTAAGTGTGTAGTTCAGTGGTAGTAAGTGCATTCACGTCGTTGTGTAACCATCACCACCGTCCATCCCCATAACTCTTTCTACCTTGTGAAACTGAAACCCTGTCCCCATCAACACTCACTTCCCATCTGCCCCCAGGCCCTGGCCCCGCCGTCTACTTTCTGTCTCTACAGACTTGACTCCTGTAGGGACCTCATGTAAATGGAATCATACAGTATTTGTCTTTCTTTGTTCGATTTATTTCACTAAGCGTAATAACCCCCAGGTCCATGGATGGACCACACTTTGTTTATCCATCATCCATCCATGGACACGGGTTGCTTCCATGTTTTATCTATTGTAAATAATGCGTCTGTGGACTTCCCTGGTGGCACGGTGGTTAAGAATCCACCTGCCAATGCAGGGAACACGGGTTCGACCCCTGGTCTGGAAAGATCCCGCATGCCATGGAGCAACTAAGCCCGTGCACCACAACTACTGCGCCTGCACTCTAGAGCCCGTGCGCCACAACTACTGAGCCCGCGTGCCACAACTACTGAAGCCCACGTGGCACAACTACCTGTGCGCCTAGAGCCCGTGCTCCAGAACAAACAGAAGCCACCGCAATGAGAAGCCCGCGCACTGCAACGAAGAGTAGCCCCCGCTCGCTGCAACTAGGGAAAGCCCACGTGCAGCAACAAAGACCCAACGCAGCCAAAAATAAATAAACTAATTAATTAATTTTAAAAAATGATGCTGCTATGAACGTGGGTTGTACACATATCTCAAGACCTTGCTTTCAGTTCTTTGGGTTATATACCCAGAAGTGGCATTTCTGAGTCATAGGGTATTTCTGTTTCATTTTCGAGGAAACTCCATACTGTTTTCCACAGTGGCTGCGTCATCTCGCATTCCCACCAACAGTGCACTGGGGCACCGGTTTCTTCACGTGCTCGCCAGCACCTGTTATTTTCTGTTGTTATGATAGTATCCATCCGAATGGGTGTGAGGTGATATCTCATTGTGGTTTTGATTTGCATTTCCCTAATGTTGAGCATCTTTTCATGTGCTTTTTAACCATCTGTGTATTTCTTTGGAGAAGTGGCTATTCAAGTCTTTTGCCTATTTTTGAATCAGGCTTTTTTCGTTGTGGAGTTTTAGGAGTTCTCTATACATCCTGGGTATTACCCTCTAATCAGAAAGTGATTTGCAAATGTTTTCTCTCATTCTGTGAGTCATTCAGTTTTGTACTTTTACCAGATGCGTGTGTGTCTTGTAAACAATGTATAGAACTGTCTTGCGTCGTTGACACTTTATATCATCAGGCTGCAAGTCTTGTTTTCTCGCCCGCTGTTCTTCACGGTGTGTGGATGGTGATACACCATCCGTTGTCTCTGCTGCAGGAAAGTGCACAGCTTGTGACGTGTATTCATTTTCCTGTTGATGAGCATTTAGCTGGCTTCCATTTTCTTACTATTATTTTTTTGCCATGACAAAGAGCGACCATCCTTGTCTATCTGTCCTTCTGCACACGCGCGAGGGATTCTCTGGGCCGATACCCCGCAGTGGGATGTCTGGGTCATGGGACGTGTGCACATCCTTGGCCCTACGAGGCAACACCAAGTTGTTCTCAATGCCTCTGTGCCAGCTTCCGCTCCCCGCACGGTGCATGGGAGTCCCCGTTACTCCACACTCCCAGCAACAATGATTTATTGTCACACTTCATATTTGCCACTAAGGTGATGTCTGTGGAAGGGCATCGTATAATTGTTTTAATATGAACTTCCTGAGTTTTCATGAGCTGTATTGTGTTTTCATGTTTATTTATTTAGATTTATTCTCCTCTGAATTGCCTGTTCATATTCTTTGCCCGTGTTCTGTTCAGATTTTTGTCCTTTTCTTACTGATTTGTGGGAGTTCTTTTCAAAGCTAGATAGGAATTCTGCATTAGGTATGTGCTTTGCACACATCTTCTCCCTTCTATTTGCTTTGTTGATGGTGTCTTTTACCATCTAAAACCTTCATTTATTTCAGTAAAATTAATTCATCTTATCCTTCATGCCTTGTTTAAGCAGCTCTTCCCTTCCCCAAAACAATTAAAGATATTTTCTTATTTTTTCCCTAATGTTAAGGATGCTTCTTTTCAGATTCAGGCATTTAGTCCATTTGGAATTTATTCTTGCACATGGCATGACATAGGGAATTCACTGAAAATTTCCATGTGAATAACCAGTTTCCCAGCACCATTAATGTCCTGTTGTTTCACCAGCAATTTGTCATGGCTTCTCTGTGGTGTAACAGTTTTCCTTTAGAGGTTCAGGGCCGTTTTTGCACTGTCTGTTCTATTTCACTGTTTTTTGAAAAACGACCTCTCTGATAACGAACTGTCTTTAATGACTCTAGTTTCCTAATAAGTCTCCATGTTTGCCAGAGAAAACGGTCTGGTTTGCTTTTGTGGACGTCCAGGTGAACTTCAGGGTTTGTTTCTGTTATATCCGCTCTGGCATTTTTTGTTTTTGTGGTTGGAGGCGCACCTGTGATATTTGACTTCTCTAGGGGCCTCATGTACGTGGATCACACAGTGTTTGTCCTTTCATGACCGCTTATGTCACTGAGCGTCATGCCCTCAGGGTTCATCCATGTTTTAGCCTGTGTCAGAATTTCCTTCCCTTTCAAGTCTGAATAATATTCCATCGTCTGTATAGACCATGTTTTGCTTATTCATTTACCTGTTGATGGACATTGGGTTGCTTCCACCTTTTTGGGAATAATGCTGCCATGAATGTGGTCATACAAGTGTATCTGAGTCCCTGCTTTCAGTTCCTTTGGGTAAATACCCGGAAGTGGAACCGCTGGGTTTGAAGACCCTTCGTACCGTTTTCCGAAGCTGTGCCATTTTACGTGCCCACCAGCAGCGCACAGGGGTTCCAGGGGCCACGTCCAGCATCGCTTCTGCCACATCCCATGGGCCAGAGCGGCCCTGGAGCCCGCCTGGCTTCAAGGGGGTGGAGAAGGGGTCCACTGGTCATGGGGGCGGGGTGGCCAAGCCAACTGCAGAGGAGCCCTGGGGGGGACAGCGAGGCCCCCAGGCCGTAAGTGGTAGTGGGTGGGGGTGGGGGACACGGGGGCTGTTGTCGGGGGAGAGCTGAGGACGCTGGGCACAGGCCGGGGGCCGTGGGGAGAGGAGTGGGTGAGTCAGAGATGAGAGCAGATGGGTGAAGGGGGAGGGGGAGGGACGGGGTGGAGGAAGACTCGAGGTTTTGGCGCAAGTCCCTGTATTAACCGTGCCTTTTACTTTCGGATGTTCTGGCATCTTGGGGCTGTGCCGACTCTGGAGGGACCGCCCCTCCCAGGGGAGCCAATTCCTAGGGGCAGATGACTCATCCCTGAACGTGCTTTTTCCATAAAAATCATCCCGTCCGGAGCGCACGCATCCCACCTCCTCCACGGGGCTCTCACACACAGGGCCACTATCCGCCTGCCCTGACCACCCCTCACCACGGCCAGGTGCCAGACAACTCGGGGCAGCCCTGGGCCCAGAGGCCTGACATTATTCAAACCAGCCAGGCCCAAGCCTGCTCACCTGCCTCACCTGTCCCTTCCTGGGAAAACCTCAGTAGAGGCTGTGCCCAGGCTCCCTGCACCCCAGCCCCCTGACCAAGCCCGGTGCTTCTCCGTGTGGCCCTCCTCTGGGGGCCTGTGAGTGTAACGAGTTATCTTTTCAATGGCAATCATTGTGGTCCGTTGGCCCCTGAATAATGACAAAACCTACATTTAAAACAGCCACTGAGATCAGGACACCCCTAGCAGCCCGCCCCTCCACCAACTGGCTGCCTTCCCTGGCTTTCCCGGCTGGAAGAGAAAGGCTCCGTGGGGTCGAGCCCACCCTCCCCCGCACACCATACCTGTCCGATTCCCTGGTGGGAGAGCGTTCCCATGGCAACCAAGCAACCAAGGCCAATCCCCTTCTCTAACAGGTGGACTTGGCTGAGAATCGAAGGATGGGGGGCGGGTGTGCGTCGTTCCTCTGAATCAAAAGCAGAGTACACGGCTGCAGTCGCGTCCACATCAGAACGCACGCTTTTAGGTATTCGTTCAGTGGGCATTTCCGTTTTCCTCCACTGCAGTCACAGCACGCGTGGGCGTGGGTGTGGGCGTGGGCCTGGTGTGGCCGTGGCAGGGTAGGGTGGTGACCTTCCACGGGCGCCCGTGCAGACCTCTCCCAGAGGGCTGAGTGCTGTCACGGAGGGCAGCAGCGTGGTGCTTCTCACCTACAGCTGCCGGGTCCGGCAGGTCAGCCACAGCCGAGGAGGGACGTCCAGAAATATGACCAGGTCCAAACATGCCACGAGTGAAGGGCCAGGCTGCGCTGCCAGGTCCGAGGGCGGGTGGCTAAGGGCACAGCCAAGTCCAGCAGCCAAGTCACCGCGGGTGGCAGGGCTGGGCGAGCCTGCCGCCAGGCTGGGCAGGAGCCGGTGGCCAGCTGCTCCCGGTTATATCCAGCCACTGCTGCCCGGACGGCAGGGGCCCTGGGCGCCCAGGCAGATGCACCACACGCTGCCTAAGTGGCCCTGGCCCTGGGCCTGTTGATGGCTTCCCATTTGGGGGGCGTTATTTTAAATGCCTCAGTGAAGAAGGAAGGGGGGGGGAGCCAGTACGGAATACAAGAGACAAAAGCACAGCGACCAAACGCAATGCCTTCCCCTTGTTTGCATCGTGCTTCCGACACACTGATTCGAAAGTTATCTAAAACATATGGAAAAATGTGAAGACGGGCAAGGAAAGAAAAGATACTAAACAATTATTATTGGATATGATGATATTATGATTAGATTTTTTAAAATCCTTATTTGCTAGGGATGCAAATTGAAGTATTTATGGGCAAAGTGAAATGGTGTCTGGGATTCACTCTACAATACAAAAAAAAAGTGCGTGTGTGTGTGTGTACGTGTGTGTGCGCCAGCGTGTGTGTGCGTGGTGGGGGACATGAAGCAGTGTTGTCTGCGAGCTGATAAGGGTTGAAGCTGGGGGGGGATGACACATGGGCTCATTATCCTCTTCTGTCTGCTTTTGTGTGGTTTTGACATTTTCCATAAGAAAATGCTGAAAAGTGCTTCAGCCAATATATTCTTGTTCGTGGTTTTTCCTCTGCTCTTGCATTGTTTCCTGCGGGTGCATCCGCAGGGCTGGGATTACGGATCCAGGGCTTGACACTTCTCCGGGCTCTGGACATGCGCCGTCAAGCCGCGCTTCAGGAGGACGTGCAGTTTACGGGCTGTGAGCACGGGCGTGGGGGTGGGTTGCAGGGGGTCCGGGCGCACCCTGGCTGGTGGCCGTGCCGGCACTTATTTCTGTTTTCAACTTGTGCTAATTCAATAGGTGTAAAGCGTCATCCTTTCATTTCCAGCGCCCCCATCAGCCTCTCACTGCATGTTCTCCTGGACCCTGGCCCTGTGCACATTTAGCCATGGGATCTGTTGTTTGGACAAATACTTGTAACCCACAGATGATATCGACCCTGTACCCCTTTCATGCAAATGTCTCCTAATCTTTTTAAAATTTCTGATGTCCAGAAAGCGTTAACGTTCACATTATTAATTCTATTATTTCTTCTTTAATGTCTTTGATTCCAAGTCAGGTGTTAATACCTCCAAATATCTGCCAGAGCTGAACTATGCTTGGATTGCATACAGTCAGATCTCTAGTTTACCTGTATTGAGTCTGTGGTGTAAAGCACAGATTCTTTTTTTTCCAGAATTGATCTCCAGGTATCGCAGCATCATTTTGTAAATTACTTTTCCTGTGCATTGTTCAGTCTTGGCAGTTATGTGAACGAGAGCCCTCCTGTACCCGAGGGGCTCTGTTTCAAGGTTCTGAATTCTTTCTCTAGCCACGTCTCCACTTGGAGCCAGCGCCCCACTCTTTCAGTCACTGTTGGAGCGTGTGCGGATCTCTGGCAATGCTGGGATCTCTTCACACCCAGGCCCATCAGACACCAACGTGACTCTTTCAGCTCCCCATGGTCCCCAGCGCCCTGGACCTGGAGTCAGGGGATGTGGTCTGAATTCTGGCTGTGTGTCTTTGGACAAGTCCCTTAGCCTCTCTGAGCCTTATGTGTAAGAAGAGACAATATGTGACCTGCCACCCAGGTGAAATGCCTGCACTTACTAGGTGCTGAGTGCATGCTTGCACTTGGGGATTTTATTTTACTTTATTATAAAATTTATTCATTTTATTTATTTATTATTTTTGGTTGCACTGGGTCTTCGTTGCTGTGCACGGGCTTTCTCTAGTTGTGGCGAGTGGGGGCTACTCTTTGTCACAGTGCACGGGCTCCTCATTGCGGTGGCTTCTCTTGTTGTGGAGCACGGTCTCTAGGCACGCGGGCTTCAGTAGTTGTGGCACACGGGCTCAGTAGTTGTGGCTCGAGGGCTCTAGAGCGCAGACTCAGTAGTTGTGGCGCATGGGCTTAGTTGCTCTGTGGCACGCGGGATCTTCCCGGACCGGGGCTCTAACCCGTGTCCCCTGCATTGGCAGGCGGACTCTCAACCACTGCGCCACCAGGGAAGCCCCACTTGGGGATTTTAAACCCATCCCTGGGGGTACCAGACCTGCAACCTGGGGGAGTTTGGGAGGAGCTGACGGCGTCTCCTCCATCCCTCTGGGCAATGCTGGGGACACCCCCATGGGGGCGTCCCTGCCAGGCTGCAGAGCTGTGCGTCGGTTCCTGCTTAGGTGCAGGAACTGAGGCACCTCATACTGTGCGAGCCATAGCTGCTCTGGCCCTGTTTCCATGGTTACCACATCAGGATGAGATCACCTTCCTGTTCACAGGCTGGGGGCAGCCAGGTGCCCTGCCAGGGAGGCCCTCCCGGCCGTCAGTGGGGGTGGGCTGCGCTGTTAGTCCCTCCTGGACAGCAGGGGTGGGCACAGGGCACAGGAGGGGGTGTCACTGAGCTGAGCCCGAGAACCGAGCTTGTCCAGCCAGGGTCCAGGAGCCCGTCAGTTCTGGCCTCCAGGGAGCAGACACGGAGATGGAAGGAGACGTGTGAGAGGCTCACAGGGAGACGGGGAAGCAGGAGCAGAGCCTCAGCCGCTGCAGGCCACACCTGGGAAGGGCTGGGCAGGGCCGCAGCGCAGCTCGGAGACAGCGTGGCCCGGGGGCAGCTCGGTGCAGAGCCCAGAGCCCAGACTGCGGCGGGGGAGCCCTGGGTCGGGCAGGAGCGGCTCCAGCACCTGCTGGGCCCAGTGCTCAGCCTCCAGGTGAAGCTGCACTGGATCCTGACGGCTCCGGAGCTGCAGGCTGTTGGCCAAACGCCTCTCTCCCAGCAGGCTCTCCCTGGAGGGCAGTGCCTCGCTCACCACGTGGCCTTCAGGAGACCCCCTCCTTCCCTGTGGGTGCGGACGCGAGGGTCTTCCCGTCCAGGCAGAGAAGCAGCATCAGGTCAAGCCCAGAGAGGGCCGCCCCCACTTCTGGAGCCATGGCCAGGCCCACTGCTGTCCTGCGAGACGCTGTGCCCACTCTGGTGGCTCCCAGGCACCGGCCGGATGTCGGGCCCTGGGCTGTGTGGGGAGGCGGGGAGGCCCTGGGGGAAGAAGCTGCCCTCTTGCTGGCTCGGTGTCTGCTTCCGTGGGAGGCTCTGGGAAGGGGGTTTCCTGGGCCAAGCTCGGCTGCGGACGGGAAGAGGCAGAGAGCAGAGCGGGGACGGGGCTCTGGCGGCCAGGAAGTGAGAAGGTGCCCGGGGCGGCGGCCGAGCTCAGGGAGCCCATTTGCGGGTGTTTGCGGTGCGTCTGCTGTCGCTGGCACTTGAATGAGGGCAGAGTTCCCTTCCCTGGGGACCCACCTGTCGGCCGGCCCTGGTCCACTCCACTCCGGCCTCGCGGCCTCTTTACCGGGACGTAGAACCTCTGCCCTTGCCGTTCCCGGCGCGCAGACACGTGTCCCGTGAGCGCCCTGTGCCTCCTGCAGGTTTGGTCCAAGTGTCCCCTCTTTGCTGAGGCCCCTCTGGCCACCCCTCCGAGAGAGCCGCCCCAGGGGCTCCCGTAGTCGCCTCCTGCCTATGACGACAGTGGCCACACCTGTAGTCACCCTGGTACTTGCTTGGCTTCCTCCTCCTCAGGTTTGTCAGCTGCGGGGGGACTGTGTCCCTCTCCTTCACGACCGCAGCCCCGGCCCCTAAATCGTGCCTGGCGCACGGCGGGGGCTCCACAGGTACTGCTGGCGGCTGAGTCGTGTGTGTGAATCCTTCCGCGGGGGTCGGGTCCTGGGGCCCCGCGGGGAACGGGCGTGGACTCTCCGCTTCCCGGCTTCGTGGCCCAGCGGCCCCCGCAGCCCAGCTGCCCCTCTGGGCCCCAGCTGCCCGTCTCTGCGGCAGGGGAAGGACCAGCCCCAGGGCAGCGAGGGTGGCTGAGGCAGTGCCCGCGAGACGCCTACGTGGCCCGATGCCGCCCCTGCTCAAGAGGGGCCCCTGCCCCGCGGCAGCTGCCCCCACCACGGGGAACCGTGGGAGGGGCCTGAATGTGGCCCCTCTGAGCAGATGGGGCCCCTGTGGGGGGTTTATGGGACGGCGCTCGCAGGGAAAAGCGATTCAGCCCAGTCCCCGGGAGGCAAGAGACTTCCCGGAGCCCCGCCAAGTGGGTCTGGAGGGCGATCAGTGCTGCAGAGCTGTTCGTGGCTCTGGGCACCGGGGCTGCGTGCGTGACTCAGCTTAGGGAGCCAGGAGGCCGGCAGGGCCAGCGGCTGCTCATCAGCTGAACTCCTCCGTGTAATGAAGTCATGAACCACTGGCCTGCTGCTGCAGCCCCCTCCCCCGGGTCACGCGCCCTCTGGGCCGCCGCAGTCACACTGCCTGTTTTCCTGCCCAGGACCGGCCCCTGCTGGGGGCTGCCCGCTTTGCACGCCGCCAGCGACAGGCGCCTCACGACCTCCACCCTTCAGCGGACCCAGGCAGGCTGGGCAGGCGGTGGGGCGTGGCCGGGGGGGCTGCTGCCTGGGGCCAAGACTTCTAGGCTGTGTAACCTCAGCCAATCCCTAGGCTCTCTGCGCCTCGGTTTCTCCATCTGCGGGCGGAAGGGCAGGGCTACTCTGAGGACTGAGTGAGGCAGTGCTCACGGGGAGACACCCCGCACTCAGAGCTGGCGTGTCCCCCCGCCCACCGCTGTCTGCTGCTCCTTGGCAGCCGGTCCAGCGGACCCCAGCCTGTGGGCAGGGCCAGGGCCTCGAGTGGCCTCCGGGCCACACCCAGGCACCAGGTCATCTCACCCCCTGGACGGGGCAGTTAGGGGGCAGGTCGCAGTGCCCAACACAAGCCCTTGTGCACATCAGGGACACCAGGGGTCCTGGATGCATGAATGAATGGATGTAAATTCTTCTTCCTTGGATGTTTCCGGGCCTCAGAGAGTGAGAAAGAGGCTGATGGGCCGGGGAATTGCCAGCCCTGCGTTGATCGGGCAGCTCCACTTAGAATCCCGGTTCCCCCACGATGTCCTTTCCATCTTGGGGTCTCCGTGCTTTATCGGCAGAGTGGGTGCCACACAGATGCCCTCAGCCATCTGGTCCCTGTGCGTTCCTCTCTTCTTCCTTATTTTGGGAGGGGTGCCTGTGTGTTTCTCCGCACAGCTGGGAAGGCACCCCTTTTCCAGGCCCCCTTGCAGCTGGGGGTGGCCATGAGACCCGACCCACCGGTGAAATGTCAGCAGGGTCTCCTGGGGCTCTGGGAGGCGCCCAAACATCCGTCACAGTGTACTCGGTCGTGGCGTCAGACCACCTGTGCTTTTATTTACTTCATACATTATCTCCAATCTCATGCACTTTTAAAAAACTTCAACATATGTGTATGTGGATCCGCACACACACTGGAAAGCTAGTACCACTTGCTGTCACTGGAAGGTAAGTGTAAACCAAACACCAGGAACACCTACAATAGCAACCGGCTCCTGCCAAGGCCCTGGGCCGGATGCCTGCGCTCTCCCCGACAGAAGGGAGGGTAACGCGTGCTGGGTGATAGAGACAGCCTCGAGGGAAGCCGAGCCTTTCTGAGGGATGCGACAAGTAGGATTGGAAGAGAATTCAAAGGGACCTGACGTCCTCATGACGTGATGCCTGATTCAATGCCGCGTCTGCAGACGCGAGGCCGCGGCCGGCTCTGAACAGGAAGAAACAGTCAGCGAGTGTTACTGGGGAGACACGATCTGAGTCCCCGGGGGAGATGGAGAAGCAGGTCCTTCTGAAACGGGAGAGGGTCCTGGGGAGAGCCGGAGTCAGGAGCCGGGGGACAGCTCGGAGGCCGGGCTCTGCCTGCCAGCGGGTGCCAGGTCTGCTCTGGCTCCGACTCCCCTCCGTTGCGGGGAATTACCCTCGGCTGGGGAGGAGGGGCCTACCTGGGCCCCGGACGTGGAGACTGAGATGGGGAGAGAGCAGGACAGATCCCAGGACCTCCGATCCCGGATCGTGGGCTCGGAACGACCTCTCCCAGGTCCCATGTTCTTCCTGCCTCCCCCCCAGCGAGGACACACAGGGGCCACCAGGATCGGGACGGGCAACGTGCTTCCCACCTTCCAAAGGGCAGATTGGAGGGGCTGGAGGGAGTCAGCCCAGGAAGAATTCTAGATGGACCACGACATGCACAGCTTGAGACCAGAGGACAAGGAGCCGGTCAGCAGGCGTTCACGGGGTCACTAGGAAGCTTTCAACGGATTCGTTTGCCACCGTGGACCGTGCCCATGAGATGCATCCGAGGAGAACAGAGCAGTCTGCTCACCGGGCACCAGCTGTCAGTCTGTGCCCTGTACTCTGTGTGGCTTACAAGGGGTTTTCTCTAGTACGAAGAGGAGAGGCATTTCAAGGCAACAACTAATAGCACTCAAGATTTTCTGGGCATTCAAGAGTACAATGGGGCTCTCAGTTATAACCATTTACTTTAATTTTTACTTATTATTTTATTGAAGCATAATTCACATAAAACATTGTATTGTTTTCAGGTGTACAACATAATGATTCAACACTTGTATCGATTGCAAAGTGATCAGCATGATAGTCTAATGAACCCCCATCACCTTGCATAGATGCAAAAGAATGTCACATAGGCAACGCTGCATTATTAACCACAGTCGCCAGGCTGTACATCACACCCCAGCACACATTTATTTTTTAATTGGAAGTCTGTACCTTTTGGCCACCTTCACCCATTTCCTCAACACGACCGCCCCACCCCACCACCTACGTATGACCGTTTTCACAAGCATTTATTTTGGGGTAAATTCTGGCTAATGCATTAACACAAGAAACTGAAATAAGAGACAAGCCGTTGTAAACAAGCAGACAAAATCATCACTAATGTGCACAAGTACATCCGCCAGAATCAACAGTAAATTCACCGCAGTTTAAGGGGCTTCTTTAAGGTACACAAGTGAACAGCTTCCCTGTCAGTGTCAGTAGCTAGTTATGTGCCCCCGAGCCCCCTTCACAGGAGACTGACGCTCCGTCTGCTGGGAGCACGGTCAGCAGAGAGCCCCCTCAGGGATGGCACCGGGGCCGAGAGCCTTCCCCACCAGGGACACATTTTCTCAAGGCGACACACATCCAGTGACGGAGGGGTACGGGGGTCACAGCCACAGGGCCAGCCCCGCTGCTCGCTCCCTCTGCCCAGCGCTGCCGCCTGCCCCTCTCTTCCACCTGCCATGACATCGGTCCCAGGAGTTGGCTTCCTGGAGAACCCGACACATGACAGGGATGCTATGGGGAAATGTCCCATTCACAATAGCAACAGAAAGCTTAAAACAGCAAAGAGTAAAACTTTAAATGACTTTCATAAAGGAACTTGAAAGCAGGGGACATAGTCCTCATTCAGGACAAAGACCAGGGAAGGCTCAGGTCACCCCTGCCTGTGCTAAATCCGTGAGGGCAGCGAGAGTGTTGTACCGTTTAAGAGAGAAAGCACGGTCCCCCCTTGCACACAGCACGGGGACTTCCTGGTTCTGAACTTTGAGGCGTCTCCCGAACGCACAGAGCAGGGGGGTCACAGGGTTCTTGCCAGAGCAGAGGAGCCCCGGGGGCCGGAGGTGCCGGGGGGAGCCAAGGCGGCTGCACACCGGGGGCACCCACACCCAGGAGGAGGTCACAGACGAATCCAGGAGCTTCTGTCATTAGCAACCAGCCAGGCACTGTCACTAATATCCCCAGGCAGTCAAGGACGATACCTCGCACATAAAACAAAGACGGAGGGCTACAGAAACGGGAGATGAAATATGTGCTGCTTCACGGGAAGGACTGACAGACGGGGCGCGTTGCCGGCAGCGCGGCACAAAGGAACAAGGGATGGGGAGTATGACGGAACAGTTAGGGGACGCGCAACCCAGAAGTCTGAACATCTGCCCAGTAGGGCTTCCCACCCAAAGGGAAGGAAAGAGGGACTAGACAGGAAGCTACACTTTCAGAACATGAGACCGAGCACCCCTTGAAAAGCAGACCAGCACAAAACAAACACCAGACACGCGGTGTTGGAATTTCACTGCATCGATGACAAAGACTCGCCCTAAAGCCACTGCCGAAGCGGGACCGTCTGTAGTGAGAGATTCAGGCGAGAGCGCAAATGTGGAGTCAGGGACGAAGAGTGGACTCCACGTGCTGGGGCGCAGGAGCCCAGCGGCCACGCTGTCCACTGACCACGACACGAACGGGCCTCCCAGGACACGTTGTGGAGCCGCATCCAGGGCGACACGAAGTCCAGGAGGAAGCCATGGTGAGCGGGGAGAAGCGTTGGTTAAAGACGGTCCTGGGACGTGTGAGAAGAGCAGCGGGGGCAGAGTGACGCCAAGAAGACGGTCTCTGCTGGGGGAGAACCACGGCACTGCCTCAGTGAACGAGAACGGGTTAAGGTTTCTATCGAAAGGTCAAGACCGAAAGGAAAACACCAACGCAGGAGGGAGGGTGTAGCGGTGAGAATACAGGACAGCACAGTACGAGGCAGAGACCGTCTTAGAGACTCAGAGATAAGGGATCAGTTCTGTTCCGGGAGGAAACACTCGAAAGGTGAACAGGAGAGCAAGTATCGAAAGGAAAATGTATTTACAGACGTGTCGGCAGGGCCGGTCTGGGCCTGCAGAGCAGGGGGAGGGGCTGCGCTCCCAGGACCCGGGCAGTGAGGCCGCAGGAGGGGAGGGGGTTGGGGGGCCAGGCCGGAGCTCACTCCCCTCCCGCCCTCTGGTCTCCTGGATCCCAGAGGGGGTGCAGTCCACGGAGGCCAGCCTCTGGGGCACCGAGTGGGGCAGAAGACAGGGGCCTGGAGGTGCAAGGAGACACTCATCGCTGAGCTGTGCATTTCACGCCGATAAAAGGAACAACCACAGAGAACACACGAGTGTAGCCCTCAGCATGTGCAACAACAAACTGGGAAACATATAAAGCAAAGTAACGGTGGAGCTGGGAGGAGGGATGGGACCACCTTCATAGCTCTCACAAGCAGAGCCCATTGAAATGGGGGAGCATCAGAAATCTTCAAGATGTGATTGAATAGTATCAATGAAAACAAGAGAGCAAGACATTTCTAGTGAGATGGAAGTTTCCAGTGATAACATTGGGTCTGCGGGCGGGGGGACTGGAGTCACTCAGAGAATGAAAGGATCTGAGAGATTTGTAATATATTTGGGGGTAAAGAATACAGATGTTAGTTAACACTAGAATTTGAAGAATGTGTGTATATGTGTCAACAATTTAAGGATAATGACTAGAAGAACAGAACTAAAAGGTATAACTTTCAAGGCAAAGTGAATTAAATGATCCAATGAATGTCAGAATGGGAAAAATAGTAAAAATCATAGCAAATAGAAAAAAAAACTGGGAAGAATAAATGTAAATGGGTATTTATTTATTAAGAGGCAGAGACTCTCGAATTGGATGAAGCCGCAGGATCCAGCTATGCTTTATTTACAAGAGAGGCACCTAAAATGCAGTAGACGAGAAATGGGGAAGAGACAGTAATACACAAGATATGGAAGACAGATGTTGACAGAAACAAAGATGTAACAGAATTATGTGGGAAATATAATTGAGGGTAAAAGTGTTGAAAGAGACAAAGCAGTGTACTTAATTTTGATATAAAGCACATTCCACCGAGAATAAATCACCTCTATTGGTCTAAAAAAGCAGCTTCAACATATATAAATAAAACCCCACTGTAATGAGGGATTTAACCACACCCCCCTGTCAGAAAGAGACAGATTAAGGAGAAAGCCAGTGGGAAAGGGGGAAAGGGTCCCTCTGACATGACTGGTCTGAGCACCTGCACGCATCTGGGGGCGGGCGTGCCATCCAGGGGTGTCGGGGGCAAAAGCTGTGACCCTGACCCGTTTCTGAAATGGGGGCGCTGTGAGAGGGGCCCCAGCGCCAGCCCAAGTTCTCACGCGGGGCTGGGGGATTGGCTCCTGCCTCTACCGCTGGGCTGTCTCCCCACCACGTGGACCCTCGGGGAGTGACTGCCCCTCCCTGTGTGACTTCTCAGCCCCCTGCTCTGCGCTTTCTTCCTTCGGGGCATTTTGGACATGAGACAGCTGTGAAAATATATGTTTTAAGAATTAATCTTACAGTAGTGACAGCCCACGTGTGTCACCGCGTTGTCCCCTGGATCCCACTGATTTAGTCAAGGAGGGGTGGGTCTCACTGCAACACCTACCTCCCGGGAGTCGGCATGAGATGGGGTCATAGGTCAGGGCAGAGCCCCTTCCCAGGGCTAGGGTTGAGTGGCCTAGCAATTTTACATTCCTAAATTTGAATGATTTTTCAGGGAGTTGCCCCCAAATTGTGTAAATTCAGGTCTGACAGCTGCCTGCTAAGCATGTCACGCCCCTCTACAACTGTTTGGCTGCTCCTTGTAGGGACTGAGGGTAGGGCAGAGACCGCCAGAGGGCCTGGGAAGTCAGTTTCTTGCTGGTCCAGCTCCATCTCCCCCACACCCCCTGGCTTCCAGCTGTGCCTCTGGCCCTGTGGGCGCCTGGAGGGGTCTGCTCCCCCCTGGAGCCCTGGAGCCGGGCTTTCTCTGCCTACAAGTCCCCCGCTCCCTGACCCCTTCTCCCAGCGACGCTGACTCTCTCTCCCCCTCCAGAGCAGCTCCAAGCCCCTCCGTCATCTCTCCCTCCTCTGATCACCAGGTCAGCTGCACACTCGGCCCCTCTCCTTGCCAGCACTCAACACAGCTCCGTCAGTAACTTGGTTTCTGGGATGTTAAACAGATAAGTGGATCAATCCAACCAGCTTCTCTCCTACGATGGGGTCATGGGGAGGTGGGTCATTTGACAGGAATGCTGCACTCTCCTTCAGAGTCCCACCTGGTCCAAGCCCCACCCTCCCCATCCCCGCTCCTCCACCTCCCCCGCCTGGGGCGTCTGGGCCCCTCCATCCCTAGGTGAGAGCAACAGTGCTGTGGGGATGCCCTTGCTACTTGGAGCCCCGGCGCCCCAGCAGTGCCACTGTGCTGCCCTGGAACATTTACGGCCACTCTTTCCAGGCACGGAGCCGGAGAGGGACATCCCGGGACTGCAGGTGTCTATGATGGGTGACGCGCAGTTTGTCTGGTGGGTTGGGTGGGGGATCCCGTTGCCTCAGGAGAAGGGGGTCAGTCTGCCCTGGACAGAGGGCTGCTGGTCCTTCCCTCCCTCTCCCCTTTGCTCAGCAGTTAAGCAGCCATAGCTGTTCCCTCCCCACATGCCCCTCACAAGGGTGCCCCCTCCTTCCTTGCCCTCTTGGCTACCTGCCCAGCTCCCCTGCCCTGAAGTTGTCTTTGAAATTGGATAGGAGAGGAAAAGAGCTACAAACAAAAACTACATTCAGGGGCTTCCCTGGTGGTGCAGTGGTTAAGAATCCGCCTGCCAGTGCAGGGGACACGGGTTTGAGCCCTGGTCTGGGAAGATCCCACATGCCGCGGAGCAACTAAGCCCGTGCGCCACAGCTACTGAGCCTGCGCTCTAGAGCCCGCATGCCACAACTACTGAAGCCCGCATGCCTAGAGCCCGCGCTCAGTAACAAGAGAAGCCACTGCAATGAGAAACCCGCACACCGCAACGAGAGTAGCCCCCGCTCGCCACGAGTAGAGAAAGCCCGTGTGCAGCAACGAAGACCCAACGCAGCCCCCCCAAAAAACCAAAACACGTTCATACGGTCTTTCATATACTTGCTATGTATACGGTGCTCTTTATTTCATGTGCATTCAAGTGACTGTCTCATGTCCTTTCATGTCAGCCTGAAGGACACCCCCCACTGCCTTAGTATTTCTTGTAGAGCAGGTCTAGCAATGAGTCCTTTGTCTTTGTGTATCGGGGCATGTGTTCATTTATTCTTTAGTTTTGAAGGACAGTTTTGCTGGATATAGAATTCTTGCTCGACAGTCTTTTCTGCCTCCAGAACTTTGAATCCCTCATCCTGCTGTCTCCAAGATTTATGTTCATCTCACTGAGGACCCCTTGTATATGCGTGATGAGTTGCTTCTCTTGTGCCGCTTTCAAGAGTTTGTCTTTGGTTTTGGTTTTCCAAAGTTTGATTATAATCTATCCAGGTGTGGATCTCTTTGAATTTATCCTACTTGGAGTTTATTAAGTTTCATGGACATGGAGATTGTTTTTCATCAAATTTGTTAAGTTTTCAGCTGTTGTTTCTTCAAATATTCTTTCTGCTCTTTTTTGCTCTCCCCTCTCTCTGGGATCTCATTATGTCAATGAATTTTTACATACGTAGGCACACATGGAACCACAGCTCAGATTAAGATATAAATGATCCACAGCCCCCAGAAGGTCCCATGTGCTCCTTTCCACCAGTCCACTCTACCCCACTTTGAGGGCAACTTCTACTCTCACTCCTATCACTATGGTAACTTTTTCCTTGTCTTGAATATCACATAACGGAGACCACGTGGAATGAACTCCTTTATGTCTGACTTCTTTAGCTCAACGTGATGTCTCTGAGATTCATCCTTCTTGTACATGTAGCAATAGTACATGTATTTTTATGGTTGCATATCGTTCTATTGTATGAACATGTCACAATTTATTTATACATTTTATTGTTGGTTGATATTTCAGTTTCTGATTTTACCTTTTGTGAATAAAGTTGCTAAAAACATTCTTACACATATTTTTTGTGGACTCATACAGTCATTTTTTTCGGATATAAACCTATGAGTGTAGTTTCTGGATTACAGAGTATTGGCAAACAGTTTTCTAAAGCACTATTCCAATTTAAAGTCCTGCCACCAACTTTAGAGGATTCCCATTCCTCCACATGCTTGTCAGTACTGGAAAATCAGTATTTTTGATGTGAGCCATTACAGGAGGTGTGGAATGGTATCTTATTTTGGCTTAAATTGCATTTCCCTGATGACTAATGATGTGGAGCACATTTTTGTTTGCCTGCTGACCATTTGCATATTCTCTTGGTGCAGTCAAACCTGTTTCTAAATTAGGCTGTATGTCTTTCTCGTATTGATTTGTAGGAGTTCTTTGTGTATTCTGCATACGTATCCTTGGCTGTATACATGTATTACAAACATAAAGAGAATGTCTTCATTCTCTTTATGGTGTCTTCTGATGAACAGTTCTTAGTTTTAATGACGTCAAACTTATCAGTCTTTTCTTTTTCGGTTAGTAACTTTTGTTTTATTACTTAAGTAATTTTTGCCTATCCCAAAGTTATAAAGTTATGCCCTATTTTTTTTTTTTTTTTTTTTCTTTTTGCGGTATGCGGGCCTCTCACTGTTGTGGCCTCTCCCGTTGCGGAGCACAGGCTCCGGATGCGCAGGCCCAGCGGCCATGGCTCACGGGCCCAGCCGCTCCGCGGCATATGGGATCCTCCCAGACCGGGGCACGAACCCGTATCCCCTGCATCGGCAGGCGGACTCTTAACCACTGCGCCACCAGGGAGGCCCTATGCCCTATTTTTTAACTTTTTAATTTAAACTGATTTTAGATTTACAGAAAAGTTGCAAAAAATAAGTGCAGAGAATTCACGTATACACTTTATCTAGCTTCCTCTGATTTAATATTTTACAGAACCACAATACCTTTATCAAAAGTAAAAATAAACATTCTTTTTTTTTTCTTTTAGAAGCTTTCTTATTTTGTCTTTGAAATTAGGTCTGTGACCCATTTCAAACTAATTTTGTGTATGGTGTGACATGTGGGTTATATCTTTATTTTTAATATGGACATCCACGTGCTCCAGCACCATTTATTGAAAAGTATTTCACTTATATAGTGAATCACTGTCAACTTAGCTGAAAATCATGAATGGCTCGGTTTATGGACCTAGTTGTCTACTCCTGCATAAAACCATGCTGACTTATTTATGCTATAGCTTTATAGTAGGTCTTAAAATCTGATAGTGTTAAGTTCTCCAACTGTATTCTTGTGAAAGTTGTCCTGGCTATTTCTGGCTGAACCCCACTGTAAGTGTCAGAAATAGATTTTCTTTGGTGATACTGGGGGTTCATTAATCAACATAATAAATGTTAAAGATTTTTAAAACTGAAGAAAGAAATTAATCTTCAAACATAAAGATCACACCAGGTGTGTATCAGAGCAAGCCACCATGGAACAAACAAACCATAATTACACTCCAGTGACATGTCACCTATGAAAGGATGAAGGAAGAGTGCTATTGGTTATCATGAGGAGAGCACCACTTATGAGGAAAGAGATGCTGATGAAATCACAGTTCTCAGCAGCAAACGTGGAAGCTAGAGGTTAATTAAACACTTTCCAAAGTGCTAAGACCAAGTGACTCTGGACCTAGGATCCTATACCCAGCCAAACTATCAAAAGTGAGAATGAGATACGTTTTCACATATAAAAACTTTCCAAACTTTACCCTGTACAGGTCCTTATAGAATGACTAATAGGACAGAGTTATAGAATTATTTGAATTATATATTACATTATAGAAATTATAGAATAAAAATGTAGAAGGAAATAAATCCAGAAAGAAATTGTGTAAGTCATAAAGCAGCAGTGAACAGAGCCATTAGTGAAAGCTATTGTTAAACGTAAATAAGTGTTGAGTTAAAAAATTATATACCAAGATCAAGCTAAGGTTCCAAACATCAATATAGGATGTTAGGAATATACAAGAAGATAATACAAAAATGGTGCTAAGAAATTTGTTTCCTTGGAGGGAGAATACGGCTATTGATTTACTAATTTAATGTAAACAAACATGAATGGATAAAATTATTTATTGAAAGATAAATACTGACAGGTAATACTGATGACTCAACAAAAGCATGTATGATAATGGTGGCATCAGAAAAAAATATAATTCAAGGCAAAAACCATTTCTGAAGACTCAAGGGAAGTGTAGTGGTCAAGATTCCTGTGTGAAGCCTTCAGGTGGTTCATTGGAGACTGTTTCATGTTTAATGATGAACTATTTTCAGAGGCCTGGGAGGAGGTGAGGAAACCAAGAAAGGATGACCAAGCACCCAAGGGCTATGGACAGTGGGGGGGTCCTTGCCATTTCTGGGCCTGAAGGGGCAGGAAGGGGCGGTGACATCAGTGCCCACAGAGCTACGGCTCTGAGAGAGGCCGCCTGACAAGAGCTGCAGCTTTCTGTCCAGGATGTAAAGGATTTGAATAAGTCTTATAAAAAGCTTGCCTTTATGAAATCGTCTGTATGTACACAAGCCACAGGATGTTGTGCCTAGAAGCATGGAAAGTGGAGCACATAACCTTGGTGCAGATTCTACACTCACGACTACTGATGTAGCCTCACCTGTGAAACAGGGAGAGTAATGGGGTCCTCACGGAGCACCTTGGCGTTGCCCAGCCCGCCTCCTCATGGGGGGAGGGGGTATAAGAAGTGACTGCTCCTCATCACCGGCAACCATCAGTTGCGTCCTGCGTACGTTTTCCTGTTTACTTTGGGGCTTCTCATGACCTTCTGGAATCTATATTAACCTCACACACCCAAAAATGCAGCCCCACATTTTAAGCAGTTAGATTTTCTGGATCCTGCTGGAGGATGGTTGTGTTCTGGTGGGTCTCCCAGGATAACGTGAGGATCAAAAGAGTTCATACAGAGCCGCGCACAGAATCAGCTCTCTGCTTCCGGCCCCCACCCCAGCCTTGGTCAGGGGCAGAGGAGATGTCCCGTCCACACCTTCCGGGGATGGTGAGAGACGCAGGCGCCCTCCTGGGCCCTCCCCACCAGGAAAGACCACTGCTCCCTTTTCCCTCAAATCTGTCCTTCGCTCTGGGCACCAAGGAAGAGGAAGGCAGCTCCCAGACCTTGAGCTTCCCCAGCAGCTATTCCTCCTGCCTGGGTGCTGGGGGCCGAAGGGGTGGGACGGGATCACACAGTACCCGCCCAGACCCAGCTCGGCCTCTCCCCTGCACCTCCCCAGCGCCCCGTCCCAGCGAAGCTCCTTGGTCCACCCCATTGCCCGAGCCAGATGCGGAGCATCAGCCTGGAACCCCCCCTTCCCCTCCCCCATGTCCATCCAGCCGCCAGCTCTGTCGTCTCTGCCTTCTGAGCAGGTCTTGTTGGGCCCGCTTTCCTCCCGCTGGCCGCCCTCCTGGCTCACTCCACACCCCTGCCCCTCAACTGCCCGCACCTGCAGCTTGTCTTGCTTGCCCTGGCCTGCCGTTCTCCCCTGTGACCCATCCTCTCAGTTAGAGGGGCTTCTGAAACAAAGCTTGGGTACCGCCTCTCTGTTCTGAAGCCTCAGAGGTTTCCTGCTGTCCTCGGTACATGAGGTCCTAGCAGACATTTATAGGGACCTTCATGATATGACTCTCCTTCCCCCCGGCCCCTGTTCCCTGCCTGCCCCAGCCCTGTGCTCTGAAAGTCCTCTCTCCCAGCATCCTGGGCTCTGGGCTCTCCTGACAGGATGCTGGGAGATTGGGCTCATTTCCTCCTCCTCCGGATCCTCTTGTTCAGCTGGCTGGTGTTTGTGGGGTGTTGCCACAGCTGTGCTTCAGCCCACCTTTCCCTGCTTCTCTGGCCCCTCCGGATGCCAGCCTCTGCTCCTGGGGATGCTGGGGCCTGGGTGGGTCCTCTCCTGGCCAAGGGCCCCTTGACCGTCTGCTCACTTCCTTTACTCCACACCCTCGTGCCAGGTGTGGCTGCTGACCATACCCCTCGGAACATTCCAGAACACTCCAGGACTCAGGTCTCACGTTCTCACACACTGCACCCTCAGGAACCCACGGGAGACCCTGCCTTAAGGGTAGGAGGAAGGCAGGATGGAGTCAAGGAAGGAATTCTTCAGGCATTCTCAGGGGATGCCACTTGCTGGTGGTTTTCTATATATTTCTGACTCTGCTGTTCCTTTCCTGATCAATTTGGGGTCTTTGCTGAATCTTTAATTCACTCCATGCCAGGTGTCCATCGACCGTGGCCGTTGGTATTCTCTCCCGTCTTGGTCCTCTGTGACTTGCATGGAGGGGTCATGGGGACTGAATGCTTGATGCCAAGATAAGGAAGGGCCACACGCGTCCCCTGCACAGGGTCACTCCTGTTACAGCACCTTCTTTGCTCATCTTCCGCCCATGCTTTAACTGGGCTCTTCCCTCACCTCACCCCTGGCCTCTCCAGCCCCAAAACCCCTCTCCCTACCCGGCTCTAACCCTCTGTCTGCTCACCTGCAGGTTCCAAGAGCCACCTGGGGACCCTGTGGAGTCAGCCCACGAGGGGAGAGTGGTTCTTGTCTAAGATGGGGGCACATGCATCCAAGGAGCAAGCAGTGTGGTACATCTGCTGTGCACCCCAGGCCACTGCAGAAGCCCCCGTGACTTGGGCTGCCTTGCCCCCCGGGCAGTCATGGGCCCTGCCTGTGCCTACTGACCTCTAGGAGCCCAGCCTTTAACTGACCGCGCCTGCTGGCCCGACGTGGGGACCCCCTGTGCCGGCCCCTCCTGGGTGGGGTAGCCCACCCCCTGGAGGTACACCTGGGTGCCCTTTGTCTGCCGTCTCTGGATGGGCCCCGCCTCCAGCTTCCTCAGCACCTTCAGTCTGGGCCTGGGGCGTCTCCAGCTTTGATCCCCCCGCGGGGAGCCAGCGCTCGGCTCCCTTGGCTTCTGGAGTATTTCCTTAGCCCGGGGGACCCCCAGCCCCATACTCCTCCATCCCTCCAGCTCTGAGCGGGGACGCCCCCAGCCCCTGTGCCCAGGCGGGGTGGCAGACTCCAGGCAGCTCAGCCCCCGGGCTGCAGTGTGGGGACCATCCAGAGACGCTTCCCGCTTGAAGACATGCCAAGTCCTTCCGTCAGAACAGGCGTCCATATTCAGCGTTTGGGCCCCCAAACTGTTCTGCAGCCCAGAACTCTGCCCTCTGCTCCCTTCCCCCCGCGCAGACCCTCAGCCCGAACCCCGCCGCCCCCGTCCCCCGCCGGGCACCCCCCAGGGCCCGCGGCCGCCTCCTCCAGCTCTGATATGTCCTTGGGGATCACCCACTCCAGCGCTTAGGGACCCGTGGGGTCCAGTGAGACCTACTGTGCACGCTGCCCAGATGATTTACAATCTTTATGTCCCCTGAGCTGAGCTGTGCTAATTCAGGTCGTGGCCCCTGTGCCCTGGACCCCTCAGGCTTTGTGCTTTCAGCTCTTCTCCCCACCGCCGCCCGCCTGCTGTGATGAGGGCTTAGTGCATTCTTCTGAGATACGTGATAGTGAGTGTGTGTTTTACATTTGAATAAATGATGCTGTTCTGTCCATTGTGTTTATGTTTCATTCATTAGTACTTTTTTTTTTTTTTTTTTTGCGGTATGCGGGCCTCTCACTGCTGTGGCCTCCCCCGTTGCGGAGCACAGGCTCCGGACGCGCAGGCTCAGCGGCCATGGCTCACGGGCCCAGCCGCTCCGCGGCATATGGGATCCTCCCAGACCGGGGCACGAACCCGTATCCCCTGCATCGGCAGGCGGACTCTCAACCACTTGCGCCACCAGGGAGGCCCCATTAGTACTATTTTAAGACCCAGCCTCACTTGTATATGTGTACAGTTCCTTCACATCTTCAAATCTGTTCGCAAAACGTTTTCCATGCTATTCTTTCCTGCTACTTTTATTATCTGCGGTATCACACTTTTCTTTCCTAATATTGCATGTATTAAAAGAAGAAGAAACCTTACCGTGGATCTCTTGGTTTTACGGAGCCCACTGTTCACTCACTGATTCTCTCGTGTCTTCTGAAGACTCTCCTCTTGTCTATTTATTGTGAGCTTATTGTGCGTTTTGTAACGTCTTACAGATGGCACTCAGTCAATTCATTTTTAGCATTTATTCTTTTCAAATATAATTTTTAATGCTATAAAATTTCCTCTAAATATACCATTTGAGATGTATTCCATAGTGATAGTAAAACAACACATGTTGTTTTTATTTTTGTGTCTTTTTAAGCAGTTCTTATTAAGGAGGAAATCAAGTAAATTTCCATTGTCTTCTTATTGTTGCAGACAAACCAGAATCTTTGTGGTTTTAAGAGTCTCTCTAGATGTCTTTATAATCATTCAATTACTGTTCTGTTCACTATTGGTGTTATAATAGAGTACTAATTAAAATGAAAATATTTATATAATATAGCTTGAATGTTAAAACAGAAGTTATTCACTTAGAATATTCATGTACTTAATAGTATGTGCACTACCCTGAGAACTACAGTTTCGCAAGCAGCACTTGGCACAAAATCTCTGAAGCAGAAGTATTTTCTTATACTGATTCTGAGAGAAGTCATTAAAAATACATTTTGAAGGGAGTAAAAGGAAAATGCTTGAGTTTCTTGGTATAGTTTTGGAATTTGAAATATTCGATCAGTTAGAAGGTCGAGTTAACCTTGAGTCACCCACGTCCATGCCGGCATCTGAAGGTGATGGTTTCTGTCCTCGACCTGGAAGCGGTTTCGTCCTAAAGAGTGGAGACCACCCCCTTCCGTCTTCCCTCCAGGCCCCATGCTCTGGGTGATGCTTCTTTAAAGAGGGTGCACATGCCTCTCACTCAGCTGAGACTTCTCTTGGATAGTGAAGATGCCTTTCTCTTTTTGCACTGATTGCAAGAGTCTGGACAAATCTGAGACTGCTGGGGACAGGTGCCCACGT
This sequence comes from Mesoplodon densirostris, assembly GCF_025265405.1. Classification (NCBI taxonomy): domain Eukaryota; kingdom Metazoa; phylum Chordata; class Mammalia; order Artiodactyla; family Ziphiidae; genus Mesoplodon; species Mesoplodon densirostris. The sequence goes on along the minus strand of NC_082670.1, from coordinate 109,816,950 downwards.
GACTGACCCGTAGAGGTCACGGAGGGTGGGCATGGCCTCCGGCGGTTGGGCCGCTAGGCCAAGCCTCCCACAGTGTACCATGGAGCAGCCCAGACCAGGTTGGGGAGCCCCGCCGTGTCGCCAGATTCCACCCCAGGCACGACAGTGCACAGAGAACGGCAAATGTCACCTTCCAGCTGGGACAGGACCCTTGGTAGGGCTCCTTGGCAGGGAGGCTGAGGGCCATCCTGCTCCTTATCTGCATTTGAAGAATTTCAATGCTAGGAGTAACAGGAAGAATGGATACCCATATACCCTCCAACTAGATGGATCGTTACTGTTTTGCAGTTTTTGTTTCATGTCTCTCCCTAGTCAGCAAATATTCATACAAGTGATGTAACCTGTATCTCTGTTAATCTATCCACCTATCAGTCTATCATCTCCCTATCAATCTGTTAAACGATTTCAAAGTAAATTACAGATGCCTGACACTTGCTTGTGTATCTCCATAAAATAAGGCATTTTCCTGCGTTACCGCTGTCATTATCATACCTGACAATATCGAGTGTTCAGAACATATGCAAACATTCCCAGCTGCCCTAACAGTATATTTTATACCTGGCTTTTTTTTCGGGGTTGGGGGTGGTTAGGATAGATCGTATGATAAATTAAAAAATATATATATACACCAGGGCTTCCCTGGTGGCGCAGTGGTTGAGAATCTGCCTGCCAGTGCAGGGGACACGGGTTCGAGCCCTGGTCTGGGAGGATCCCACATGCCGTGGAGCGGCTAGGCCCGTGAGCCACAACTGTTGAGCCTGCATGTCTGGAGCCTGTGCTCCGCAACAAGAGAGGCCGCGACAGTGAGAGGCCCGCGCACCGCGATGAAGAGTGGCCCCCGCTTGCCACAACTAGAGAAAGCCCTCACACAGAAACGAAGACCTAACACAACAAAAATAAATTAATTGATTGGTAAACTCCTACCCTCAACGTGTTCTTTAAAAAAAAAAAAAAAAAAAAAAAAACTTTATTTATTTAGGCTGCGCCTGGTCTTAGTTGCGGCATGCGTGCGGGATCTCGTTCCCTGACCAGGGCCAAAACCAGGCCCCCTGCATTGGGAGCGCAAAGTCTTAGCCCCTGGACTGCCAGGGAAGTCCCAATCATACAGTGATTGACCTGTCCTTTTTGGGGAAGTGAGAGTTCCCGACTTACCAACACCTTTTCCTTGGGTTGGGGCTGTGTTCTGGGAGTGTGTGTGTTTATAAAAAGTCCTTTACGTATTCTATAGAAAAGTCTTGTGTCAGATACAAGTATTGATTAAATATTCTTTGTGGCTTTTTAAATGGTATCTGTTGGTGAGCAGAAGTTCTTAACGTTATAGAAGTCTGATTTGTCAATATATTTTTCTTTTTGATTAGTGCTCTGGAAACCTGTTTAGTAATTCTTTGTCTAGTTCAAAGTCATGAACACATTCTCATAAGTTTTTTCTTGGAGTTTTACTGTGTTATCTTTCATGTTTCCAACTCAAATTAATTTTTGAAACATGCTGAGTCAGCTTTTGGCACAGCGTAGGGTGCGAGTTAGTACGTTTTTGTGTACTTAAAAATTCCTCAGTTGTTTGGTATAACACACTACATATGTCAATTAGGGCAAGTTAGATAATCATTTTATTCACATCTTTTTTTTATGTCTCTTGTTCTATTACTTATTGAGAGAATTAAAATCTCTAATTACAATTTTGCATTTTTCTATTTTTCCTTTTATTTCTGTCAGTCTTTGCTTTATATTTTAAAGATAAGTTATTAAGTGTATACAAATTTAGGATTGTTATATTGTCTGGACTATTTGTCCTGTTTATTCTTTTTTTAAAGATTTATTTGTTTATTTATTTTTGGCTGCAGTGGGTCTTCGTTGCTGCACGTGGACTTTCTCTAGTTGCAGCGAGCGGGGGCTACTCTTCATTGTGGTGTGTGGGCTTCTCATTGCAGTGGCTTCTCATTGCAGCGCATGGGCTCTAGGCCTGCAGGCTCAGTAGTTGTGGCACATGGGCTCAGTAGTTGTGGCTCGCGGGCTCTAGAGTGCAGGCTCAGTAGTTGTGGCGCACAGGCTTAGTTGCTCCGCAGCATGTGGGGTCTTCCCGGACCAGGGCTCGAACCTGTGTCCCCTGCATTGGCAGGCAGATTCTTAACCACTGCGCCACCAGGGAAGACCCAACCCTCATCTTCTTTATCCATTCATCTATCGATGGACACTTAGGTTGTTTCTAAGTCCTGGCGACACAGAGGGTGAAGGGGAGGGTGGGACAAATTGTTAGATTAGGTTTGGCATAAATACACTACCATGTGTAAAATAGATAGCTAGTGGGAACCTGCTGTATAGCACAGGGAGCTCAGCTCAGTGCTCTGTGATGACCTAGTTGGGTGGGACGGGGGGTGGGAGGAGGGAGGTCCAAGAGGGAGGGGATGTGGGTATGCGTATGGCTGATTCACTTCGCTGTGTGGCAGAAACTAACACAACATTGTAAAGCCATTATAGTCCCATAAAAAAATTAAAAATACATACCCTCCATTGATTATAGCCCACTAGATACAAGGTTTTGTACCAGTTTCCAGACCATGAAGTTTAACTTCGTTCTTCCCCTTCTGCCTTATGGGCTATTGTCGTAGTGTACTCTGTGTGTATGTTATAAACTTCATAAGACATTGTTAATGTTTTCGTCTTAAATGGCCCTTCCTTCTCCATTGATCCGTACGTTTCCCTTTCCAGCATACTCTTTCCTTCCTGAATTTCCACGCCTCCACCTGGGATCATTTTCTCTTCTTTCTGTGCTTCTTTTACTTCAGGTTCTTGTGAGTTATTCTCTCAGCTTATGTTGTCCTGAAAAATGTCTTTTTTGGTCCATTTTTAAGGGGTATTTTGCTAACTCTTTTTGTTAGGTTGGCAGTTTTTTTTTCTGTTTGTTTTTTTGTTGTGTTTTTAGAAAGTAAAGCATCATTCCATTTCATTTTTTAGTGGGAATCTAAGTCAGAAGGAAGACTACAAACGTTGGACAACTTTGAGAGGAGGGGAGGATGTTCAAAGGTGTGGGCATCCACACTGACGTGCTCACTACTGTCCATTTTTATTGCTGATTGGAACCTGATTCCCCTGCTGGAGAATGTGGGCTGTATTAAACCCATTCTTCAAAATGTATTGATGTTGTAAACCCAGTAAAGTTTGTAGATTTACTCTCATGCATACATGGTGATTGCAGAGTTCCACATGTGTCCGTTGGATCACACCTGCTGAGTGTATAGTTCAGCTCTTTCACATCCGTAGCTAATTTTTAGTTCTCCTGAACTGTCATTTTCTTAGAGGTGTGTGTTGGCTGTAGTGGCTTTATCAGGTTCAGCGCTTTTCCTTGTGGTCCTCTTTTTCTGGGAGTTTTTAAACTTATGAATTCATTGAAATTTTATCAAATGCTTTTTCTGTATCTACTAAGTATCATTTTATATTAAAATAATCATTAAGGTAGTCACTTTTTATCTTCTGTAGCCTAACAGCGTAGTGAATTATTTCCTGTTGAATCACCCTTGCAATGCTGGGGTAAACTACATCTGATCACAGTTTTTATCTTGTAAGACATTTTGCATTTGGTTTGTTCATGTGCTATTTAAGATATTTTACATAAGGGGGAAAGAACGTATATGTGTTTTCTTGTGTTGACTTTACCAGTACTGAATTTAAGGTAATAATAGCTTCAAAATACTGAATTTCAAAATTTTCCTCTTTAAAAAAATATTCTGGAGTGTACTTATGAGAAAGTTTGGAAAATTCATCTGTAAAATTGTCTGTGCCTGGGGCTTTTTAGTAGTAAGGGTACCATCATTTTGCTTATCACATTTACTTGCATAATTTGCAGTTCATAAATTTCTTTTGTAGTTTTGTATTTTGCTTACATACATCTCTCGTCTTTCTTAATCAGTGTTCCCAATGTTTTGTCTATTTTTTTAAATAGATAGTGTTTTGTTTTGGTTTTTTTTTTTGCGGTACGCGGGCCTCTCACTGCTGTGGCCTCTCCCGTTGCAGAGCACAGGCTCCGGACGCGCAAGCTCAGCGGCCATGGCTCACGGGCCCAGCCGCTGTGCGGCATATGGGATCTTCCCGGACCAGGGCACGAACCCGCGTCCCCCCGCATTGGCAGGCGGACTCTCAACCACAGCGCCACCAGGGAAGCCCTGTTTTGTTTTTTTAACTTTTTTATTATTTCATTTTCTATGTTTGATGATTTTTTTAAAATAATTATTTATTTATGTGTTTGGTTGCACCGGGTCTCAGTTGCGGCACGCAGGATCTTCGTTGCCACGTGCAGGGTCTTTAGTTGCGGCATGCAGGATCTAGTTCCCTGACCAGGGATTGAACCCGGGCCCCCTGCATTGGGAGTGTGGAGTCTTAACCACTGGACCACCAGGGAAGTCCCTATGTTCGTGGATTTTTGTCTTTTTTTCCTTTCGTTTTCTTTCCATGGATTTTTTCTGTTGCTGTTTTTCTAACTTCTGTTGAATCAGTCTCTCTCCTCTCCCTCTCTCTGTCTCCTTTATGATAGACCTAAAGTGATGCATTTTCCTGGGAATACCTCTTTAGATGTGTCTCACTGATTTGGCAGGTTCTCTGTTCGCTATCACCTATTCTACAGGGCTGAGGGCTCCTCGTAGCTGGCTGGGGGTCGGCTTCCGCAGCTCAGCCCCTCCCACGGGGCGATATCTAGATAGACATTTAGACACTTGGTTCTAAACTCTGGTTGTTCCAGAGCCAACCTTGCAGTGTTTCCACATTCCTGTACTTTGTATCTTATTTTAAATTAGCTTTTGTTACTTCAACTGTTGTATTTTCGATGGAAGTGTCACATATTAAGTATAATCACTAGAGTACTTGGGAATTCACTGTCTCTCGCCATACATAGAAAATAAACTAGATGTAATGAGATAGAACACTGTGATAAAACGGGCCAGATGTCGTTGTCTCTGAAGGTGTCCCTAGCCTGGTTTGGTGAATGAGAGAGATTATAGCATGGGAGTTAGGGCCAACTGCCCCGGCCCCTGGCTGTCTCTCCGGTGTCACGAGGACACTGGTGTACCAGACCCCTACTGCTGCAGAGCCTGAGCCGGTGGAGGCTGCGTCTAGGATGCTGGACGTGGCAAACCCGCTTCTGCCCGCCCCAGGCTCCCCACGTGCAGTTTCTGTTCCATCGGGTGCACAGGGCAGAGTTGGAAACGAAGCTGTGCTGCGTCCCTGGCTGAGGGACCCGGCCTGTAAGACGGCCGGGAGCTGCCCCACGCCCCTTTCTGGCGGGCTTCTGACGCGGGTTCCCCGCACTCCTCTTCCATCTCCTGCCAGGGCCTCAAAGCCAGCCTTCCTCCACTAGAGCAGCCCCCCAGAAAGACGCCTCCTCTCTGGCCACCTCCCTGCCCACACCGCGAGACGCAGCATGGGGACAACTCTGGGGGGTCCCGTGTCTTTCCCCCCTCTGCGCTGCACCAGCAAACTGCGCCTCCCGGCTCCCTGACAGGGTCAGCGATGGGAGGCGTGGGGGAGATCAGAGGGCGGGAAAGCGGGGAGAAGAAGCTGGCCCGTTTCTGCTCTGCCTGTCCCCCACCCCACCCCGGGCCCCGGCTCCCCTGTACGGCCCTGCTGAGGCCATGTTCCATCCCGAAGCCCCGAATCACGGGGCCCGCAGCGTCCTCTCCTCCTCCTGACCCAGCCCTGAGACCAGTCCTCCTGCCGGTGCCCGCCCCCCCCCCCGCCTCAGCTTCTCAGGTCCTCCCTCACCCGAGTGACCAGTGCTCTGAGATAGGTCCCTCGGACTGTAGGTCACAGGATGTGCAGGGCTCGTCTCCTGCGGGATGGGCTGAGGGGTGCAGGACGGCGTCCCTGAGGACAGGCACAGAGGCGACTTGGGAGGACGGGGGCGGGAACTCCAGAGCCCCCCGCCCTCCCCTTGGCTACTCAGCTGGTCACCGTGCATTGCGTTGTGGGGTGTCGGGGGAAAAGGTTCTGCAGGGAAGGGGCATCGGGGGACTGGGTCCAGCTGCACAGGCAGCCTCTGGAGAGTGTGCCCTGCTCACAGGCTGGCTCACCGCTCATCTCCAGCCCAGAGAGCAGGCGGCGTCTAGGGCAGGGTGTGGGAAAGAGACCAAGCCTGGGTTTGGGCTTTGATTGGGCAGTTTGGGGGAGCATGTAAGCAAGTGGGCCTCACTCTGCATGGTTATTGACGAAAAGCAGAGACACCTCCACAGTGGGTTTCTGGATCATCTTATCTGTACAGACAAGCCGGGATGGGTAGAGAAGTGGCAGAAACTCATTTTAGCCCAGAGAAGGGTGCTGGCTTGATCCATCTGGGCTGAGACACACCGTGACGGGGCCTCTGTCTTGATCTTCGAGGGACCAGGTCCGAGGCCCTGGGACGGCTTAAGTCCCGCAGAGAAGAGCTGGGAGCCAGGCCAGCCTCCGGACGGAGGGGCTGCTCCTTTTTCTTTCTCGTGAGGCCCCGGGTAAGCACCTCTGAGCGTGGCCGTCCCTTGTCAAGCCCCGGGAAGGCCCTGCACGGCCAGCGGGACCCGGGCTCACAGGCAGACGCCGGCAGGGATGCCAGGGCTGGGGCCGAGCAGGGGCAGGTGGTTCACGTGTACCCGTCGCTGTAACCTCAGGGCAGCCCTGCAGTGTGGCTGGTACTGTGACCCCCAAGTCCCGAGGAAGAGACTGAGACACAAAGGGGCGAAGGCCACGCTCCCCGGGCCTCCGTGCTCACGACCGTGGTGCCCCACCAGCCCCGGGCTTCCCTCTTCCTGGAAGGCCCCCACCGTCTTCCTGGGCCCTGTGCTCTGCGCGGAGCGCCCACCACCCAGAATGCCTTCCCCAGCTCACCTTCCCAGCGATAACGTGACGCAGATACTCATAACAACCTGCCGACATTAACAAGCGCCTGCTTGCGGCAGAGGGATGCCGGCAGGTGGGGGTGCGCCCACGCGAGGAGATGACGCGTCGTCCGTCTTGCGGAGGCTGCAGACGCAGGCGGGAAGGAGTGAAAGCTGTGAGCGGGACCTGGAGCCCAAAGGTGGCCACTCTGAGCTGGACAGCCAGGCGGAGAACCCAGTCTCACTGCCTGGCACCCAGCGGGGCTGGAGGGTCAGAGCAGCAGGCAGAGCGACCCCGACGCAGGGGCCATCGTGGCTGCCATCGACATCTGGCCCTGTGTACCCGGGAGCGTTGTGTGACACCAGGGGCGCATGGCCTCACTGCCATCTTGTAAGAAAAGCCCCGCTGCAGAGTGGCTGCCACGCTACCACGTCTGCTCGGGTCCCCATGAACCCAGAGCCTTGGCCAGTCGGCTTCGTGATGGTTAGGGTGAGTTTTCAGCAGCGGGAGGGGGCTCGTTCACCTGCATGACGGGCTGAAAGCGGGGTCTCCTCGGGAAATCACTGGAGGTCTGCCGAGTGGCCAGAATATTGGGGAGATGTTTCTCCCCTTTGACCCCTAAGCCACCTCTGTCCGGCCCTCGGCTGGGAGGTGCTGGCAGGTCAGCATCTGCCTTTATGGGAGGGGAGGCCGGGGTGGCAGGCCTGCATCTCAGCCACAGACGCGTGGGAACTGCCTTGCTTGAGCATATTCTTGTGCTACGCTCTGGGTGCAGGGAGGGCTCTGTGCAGACCGGAGCCCTGCTCTGAGGACCCCGGTGACTCGGGGGACCTTCGGCCAGCCGCTGCTAGTCACCATAAAGCACCGAGCGCTGGCGGGACCTGGCTGAGGGGGGCGCAGGGCGGAGGCAGGTGCCGTGGCCTCGGGTCCCTCGCGCTGGCTCCACGAGGGCGCCCGGCATTCCGAGCAGAGCAGGGGACAAGCTGAGAGCTGACAAGCCGGCATCCCTGCGGGGAAGCAGCCAGTGGAGCTCGGCCTGCCCGTCAGCCCCCCACCAGCTGGGAGGGCCTCTCGGAGCCGGGACGGCGCAAGGTGGCTGTTGGCCAAGCGCATCCAGGCCCCTGGGCCCCAGAGGAAGGGAGCCGAGGAAGCCCTGCCTGGAGCTGCGAGCCTGCCACGCCTGGCCTCCCGAGGGCGGCACTGATGGGCGGCGGGCGGCCGGGGGGCTGTGGCTGCATGAGGAGCCGGGCAGACTGGGGGCCAGACTGCCCTCCCCCCGGGGCTCAACCCTGGTCCCTGAGAAACTTCCCGTTCGTGAACCACTTCAGGCCGTGGGGCTGGCGGTGGGGATTTTGAGAACTTGGACGTGACCCTCACCTGAGGGGCCCAGTCTGGATACACCTCCCAGGTGGGCCGCTCGCCAGCCCCTCCCCACTGCGCCCGCCGAACGCTCAGGCCTGCAGGCCTCCTGGCAGACACGACTTTGGACCAAGCTCTGGTAGGACGCGTGGTGCCCCCAGCTGGCCGATCACCTGTGTGTCCAGTTCTCACCTGGCGTCCTGTCCTCACCTTCAGGAAGCAGGGAGGTCACCTGCTCCGGGGAGGCCAGGCAGGGGGCTGCTGGTCTGACTCCAGGCCCTGCGTCACTGCTGTGTGGCTCAGCCCCGGCACCACCTTCCCTGCCTGTGGTCCCTCAGTGGTCACGGACAGGCGTCGCGGGAGGATTAGCTGGGTCGCCGTGGGCTCGGGGCCCGGACGCCGCGATGCGTGTCTGTGCCGAGCTCTTTGTGGGGTTGCCGCGGCCTGGCTGGCACAGGTAACAGGACACCACGGGGTGGACGGCACAAGGCCCTCTGCTGAGGGGTCAGTGCTTCCGGCGGCCTGACTGTGCCCTGAGGTTCCTGGGTCGTGGCCGGGACAGGCCCCGGGGGAACGTGAGGGTCACAGGTAACTTTGACCGGCACCCACGGCGGAGCTTTGGGTGGGTCGTAAAGTCAGGTGCGAAACCGAGGCCCAGAAGGGTCAGGACCTGCTCATTCACACAGACAGGAAGCGCCAGAGCCAGGCTTCAAACCACGGTCACCATCCCAGCCCGGGGCTCTGGCAGTCTGAAAGGGGACATTTTCATGGTCAAGGCAGGACTGAGTCTTTGGCAGAAGAGCTTTCATCTTGGATTTAACAAGATTGTTTCCAGTGTATTTACTTTTACAGCTACCTTCTGTTTAGGAAAAGTGATGCTGCGTCTCCATTTCTCCAAATGCTCTAAGTCACACCTTTAAAAAGCATGTTAAGTAAACAACATGACTGTCACCACAGGGGACACATGGCTGTGGAAGGAGACCCCCAGCCCCACGATCGTGAGGTCTGTGAGCTCGTGGTCCATGAGGAGAAGTCAGGGAGGCTGAGGGCAGGAGAGGTCGGGGAGGACGGCCTGAGCGCTGGGCCCACGCCCTGCACCCCGAGCCAGGCATCCAGTAACTTTTATTTCAGGTTTTGGTTTTGCGGCATCAGCTGGGCTGAGGCTGGAGCTGGTCTGGAGGGCGCTGCCTTCTCCCAGCCGCCCACGAGGCCAGGGGGATCGTGCACGAGCCATGGAGCTGACCCCTGAGGCCAGACAGACGTGAACACGCCTCCCATATGTCTGATGCGACCTGATGTGAGTCCTGCCATCCACCCGCGGCACGGCTCGGCGCGGCACCCAGGCCGTCTGTTCTCCCGCTGTTCCTCTCGGTGATCTTACCCCTGCTGTGGTGGCCGCGGGGCTGGGGGAGCTGCAAAGCCCTGGCCACTCAGCGTCACCTCAGGACTCCAGGGGCCCCTCTGCCGGGAGCAGCAGTGACAGCACAGAGCCGGCCCTCCAGAGAGGCCAGAGCCCCTCGGGGGCGGCGCTTGTGGTTCCAGGTGTGGAGTGACTCCACCCGGAGGGACAGGACGGCACTCGGGGTAGTGACCCCCCAGATCCAGGCTGGGACATGGAAAGGGCGCAGCTCGTACCTGGGCCACCACGAAGGCAGCTGCCGTCCCTGGGGGCAGGGAGCCACCGTCCAGGCGCGGAGCCCGAAAAGCGGGACAGGTAACCAGCGCAGACGGAGCAGCCCCATCAGGAACGTGAAGGAGCCGTGAGGAAAGTCCCCGCGGGGACGGGAGGGTGGGTGTCAAGCAGGAGGAACGAGCAGTGAAAGGAAAATGCCGGAGAGACAGAAGGAGTGAAGACATGAAGACCTTGCAGGCGGAGGAGGGACCCGGGAGCCGGGGCCAGGTGAGCAGTGGGGTCAGAGGACACGGGACAGAGTCGTGATGCTGCTGCAGGATGCATCTCAGAATCCCAGGAGAACAGAGCTGATGAGGGGGAAGGCGTATTTGAAGAAACAATGACCAAAATCCTCCAGAATTAAACTTTAAAGATTGAAGAACACCAGAAAGAACAGAAGGAAAACCCCTGCCCTCCAGACACAGGGTGAAATTCATTATCCTTAATAGAAAGAAACCTCTGAACCACTCAATAAATTTGCATCTCTGAAATAAAGGGTCAGCTTTACACTCCTGGAGATGAAATTACATCCTTGTAAATAACCCTTTGGGTTAAGGCAAATCATGAAATTCTTAGAATTAAACGATAATACTCTACATACAAAGTTTACAGGATACGGCAAAAGGGCGTCCAGAGGGTGAGACATTGATCAGGTACGAGGAATGTTGGGAGGAAAAGAGCTCAGCGTACAAGTCTGGAAACTGGGGAAGTAGAAGGAGGTAAACCCAGAGAAGCAAGGAAAAGGACACGAAGATCAAAGCAGAAATGGACGCTACCAACGCTTGTTTTCTTCTTCATCTTAACAGTATGAGAAGCTGCCTCTCGGAAAAGACCGTTTAGACATCTTCTGATATGAAGGATCAAGGAAACGGCATATTTCTAATCAAATTGTGAACAGCAAAGAAGCCGGCTACACTGTCGAGTCCGCGCAGTCCTGAGACGCTCACCGAATAGAAGTCCCCGTGGGAGGGGCCGCCGAGGGGGCCCCACCACCAGCTGCTCCACCCTGATGATCTCAACACACTGCTTACCACCCCCCGACACCCCTCAGCACTGTCCCAAGGGTCCTGTTTCAGGACGACGGGAGGCCGGGCCCCCCGCCAGGCCAGCGCTCCCCCGCGTGTGCTCTGACCCCTGGGCTGTGCGGGTCACTCGTGTCCTCAGCAAGTCCCTGCGCCCTCGGCCCCTTCTCTGAATCCTGCTGTCACCCTCTTGCTGTGGAACGAGCTGGCCAAACCTTATCAGGCCTGACGCTGCTTTTCTGTACCAATTATTTAATAGCACTGTCGTCATTATTTTGAAAAAAATTCATAGATTGTGAGGCTTTCAGGCCAGATGAAGGTGGGATCCACTCACTTCTCCCTGTTCACCCCACTAAGCGCAGCTGGATGCTCTGCATGCCACACACAGACAGACAGGACAACAAACCTGGGTAGAACGCACGTGGGCTAGGGCCTGGGGCTGAGGACTACACGGTGGTGAGCTCCCCTGGTGGACCCCAGACCCACTGCGAGAAGCCAGCCCCCCAGAGATGCCGAGGAAGCGGACAAGCAAACAAGGAAGCTCTAAGAAAAGCCACCCGTCTTCAGGCAAAGGCCCAGGAAAGGGGCCACCTAGGAAGACAGGAAGCTTGACAGCAGGAAGGGCCCTGGCCCAGCAGCACGGGAAACACCATGGCCCCCTTCCAGCAGCAAAGGCAGGGAGACCCCCGACTTCCACTCTTGTTGCGCTACAAGGGGGCAGCCCTCCCCTCCCCCTCACTCATCCCCACGCCCACTGCAGGTGCGGGGAAGGCTGAGAGGGGAGCCCAGACGTCCATCCCTGCCTGGCGGGAACAAGGCCCCCAGCCTCACGGTGTCTGGAAGCCACGTGCAAAGTCTGGACCTCCACCACCCTGGCCTCTCTGTACTGTGTTTGCAACTTCCTGGGAATCTATGGTTTCAAAACTTTTTAAAATCACAAATTATAACTTAAACACACATTTTTAAGAGCTCGATACACGTGTATACTAAGGAGAAATGATATTTCACTGTGTTGATGCTTGGGTGTGACTTCCCAGAAGACGTGACGTCATGAGATGTCACACAACTAGGAAGAAGTTAGGATTTGAGAAATAAGGCCGGAGCCATTTCCATTGGAAACACAGAAAATGGAAGGACGGAGGTCACGCCCACTAGTATTCAGTGCACTTAAACTGTGCGAACGCACTTTGCGTTTCTATGTAGAATGAGTTCGCGTCTAGGCTTCAGTAACTATCAACCGATTTCTACCCCCACAAGCCCCGGCGGGTGCGTGAGGCCGGGAGACTCAGGGCGGCTTCCTGTAGGGAGGGGCCGCAAGGCGCTGGTCACTTAGCTTTGCAGCCCTGCCCGTTGGCAGCCAGCTGCACTCTCCCAACCCCGTGTCCATCAGAAAAGCCCCAGAATGTCCCTGGTATCTGAGATGTCCTCCAGGAACGCACGTCAACTCTGTGAAGCGTCCGCTCCGGAAAGGACCCCTGGCCCCGGGGACACCGCTGTCCAAGGTCCTCTCCAGCGATGGCCGTCTCCCTTCCCGGGTCTCCTAGTCCCCCCGCCCCCCACCGCTAGTTCCTTGGACGGTTCCTTCAGACTAGCCCCAGCTACTCCCTCTGGCCCTGTCCTCTCCCTCCGTTTCTCACCATGTTGCCGCCGGGCCGGCTGTGTCTTCACCACCTCTCCTGCCCTGTTCCTTGTAGCCTCCACGCCCACCTGGACGGATCTCCCAGCAGCTGCATCCGTCCGTTTACCTTGTCACTGCCAGTCGCCGTGTTCTCTGACCCCAGCGCCCCCGCGACCCCCTCCCATGGCCGATCCCAGGCCTGGTCACCTCGGAGCTGTACCTGTTCCTACATGAAGGTGCAGCCCATCCTCTGCAGCCTGTACCTGCTACCTTCCCTGCCCACTGGCTCAGCCAAGGGTGGTGGCTGCACTGTGACCTGCAGAGTGGTTTGGAGCCGAGAACTAAATGCACACCAGCTTGGTGGGCAGATCTTAAACGAGTGACAGCTCTAAGAGAGCAAGAAGCAGCGTCATGAGAGTACGTCGTCATGGAATCTAAAAGCACAGGCTACACCCGTTGTACAAGGCTGCAAGTATACGAGGTGCTGGCCCGCGATGAGGGCTGGAGAGGCGGCGGTGCAGGCAGCAGGGCTGAAGGGCAGAGGGAGGAAGGCACGTGAGGACAGATGACAAGTCGAGGGGCCTTACGTGGGCCGGTGGGAGCGTGCTGGGCACTGAACAGTAGTGAACAGCGTAACGTCTGAGACCCTTTAAAAAATTAAAAACCGAAACGTAAGCGTCCCGCAGACCACAGCTCACTGGGTACCACGCCGTGTCTCCCCTGGTTGGGGAGGGTGACCAGGGATTGATCAGAGCTGGAGGAGGCGGCCGCGGGCCCTGGGGGGTGCCCGGCGGGGGGCGGGGGCGGTGAGGTTCGGGCTGAGGGTCTGCGCCTGGGGAAGGGGGCAGAGGGCAGAGTTCTGGGCTGAAGAACAGTTTGGGGGCCCAAACGCTAAATCTGGACGCCTGTTCTGACGGAAGGACTTGGCATGTCTTCAAGCAGGAAGCGTCTCTGGATGGTCCGCACACTGCAGCCCGGGGGCTGAGCTGCCCGGAGTCTGCCACCCCGCCTGGGCACAGGGGCTGGGGGCGTCCCCGCTCAGAGCTGGAGGGACGGAGGGGTATGGGGCTGGGGGTCCCCCGGGCTAAGGAAATACTCCAGAGGCCAAGGGGGCCGAGGGCTGGCTCCCCGTGGGGGGGATCAAAGCTGGAGACGCCCCAGGCCCAGATTGAAGGCGCTGAGGCAGCTGGAGGGGGGGCCCATCCAGAGACGGCAGACGAAGGGCACCCAGGTGTACCTCCAGGGGGTGGGGTACCCCACCCAGGAGGGGCCGGCACAGGGGGTCCCCATGTCGGGCCAGCAGGCGGGGTCAGTTAGAGGTCCGTTCCCTGCACAGGCCTGGAAGCCACAGACAGACCCGGCGTCTGCCCCGGGGGCGGCCGGAGGCGTGTGGATTTCCTTCAGGGGCTGGTCAGGGGTCCTGAGTGTCTGCACGGCTCCTTCCTGGGAGGCGGCTGCCCCGTCGTGGACGTGGCCAGCTCGCCGTCCTGGCTCCCACCTGCGAGAGGACAGAGGCTGGAGGCGGAGGAGGGGTTCGGGGCAGCAGCAGCGTAGCCGCAGTTCAGGGTCAGGGGTCGGGGGGGGGCGTTCCTTGGAGGCCAAGCCTCAGGTCAACCTGAGCTGCTCTGTCCTGTCCGCACGAGCCCCCAGCCCGCTCCCCAGTGTGCAGGGCAGAAGCTGGGAGGAGTGACACCTGGGCTCCACAGGGACCCAGAGGCGTAAGGAAGAAAAAAATGAAGCAAATCCCAAGAGGAGTGGGGTCCCCCCGGCCAGAGTCAGAAACATAACCGAGACAGGCAGAAGGAGGGGCTCTCCTTGGGGTGTGAGACGCACGCCCGCCAGGCAGGGTGGCCCGCTTCCCTAGGAGGTCAGCGAGGGCTGAGCAGTGCACCAAGGTCAGGGCCGTGTTTCAGAAATGCACCTCGACTGAGGGGCAGAGATCGGACCGGACGGGCTTCACCTCAGAGGGAGGAGCGTCAGGGGCCGTAGCAGCAAAACCAGGGGGAGAAGGGGGTGGGCTCCAGGTGTGATTAGCAGGCCAGCCTAGAGCCCCAGTGCGCAGGTGCTGGAGGAAGAGCTCAGAGCACGGCCCAGGCAGACGTGGACCTGCAGGTGCACCTTGGGCACCAGGTGGATGGGAAGTTCCTCGGGAAGCCAGCCACGTCGGAGCCCGTCTCCTGCAGCATTTCCTGGGCAGGTGGATGGCATGAAAGGCCTCAACTCTTCCCTCTCCCTGTGGCCACATCCCAGGTCACATGAGCCACTCCAGCTGGGCTCAGGGCACATCGGCAGGTGTAAGGCCAGCAGGTCTCAGGGGAGCTCGTCCAGTCTGGCTGGTGCCTCTGCGTCTGCCTTGAGAGCCTGCCCGAGTGTGAGAAACCATGCAGAGCTGGGGCACCGCAGACGCGCACCGGCCCAGGAGATTCGGGCACAGGCCCCCCAAACCTTGGGGGGTGTCGCTGGGGACCTGGGCACTGACTGCTGAGGAGCACCGGCCTAGGTGGCCTGGGACCGGAACCGAGAGCTGAACCTGGTCCGGGTCAGCAGGGCTGGGAGCGAGGCCGTTTGAGAGCTTCGCTGTAGGGTTAAGGTTTGCGGGCTAAGCCGCATTTGCTGTACACTACTGGGAGTCGTCGTCGTTGTCACTGCGGCTCTGTTCTGCAGTAGATGACTGGTACACGTCCCCACACACCTACCTTCCTAAGGGTAGACAGATTTTAAAGGCGAAGCAAGAAAAAGTCAGGGGGCACGAAGGGACGGGGCCCTCCGTCCTGTCCCTTCCTTTCAGGACACGTTCTGAGGGACCTGAGGGGGGAGGGGAGCTGTGCTCGTCCCGGCCCCCTTGCTGGGTGGGACAGCACCTGCGTGGAGGCAGCTGTGGGGGGCCCTGGCAGGGGGCCGGGTGGAGCGGGCAGTCAGCTGCCCTTCGAGGTGGCCGAGGAGCAGATGTGCTGTGACTGGGCACACACGCCGGACGGCACGAGGTCAGGGTGCAGAGGAAGCTTTCGCTCGGGATGCAGGTGGGAGCGCAGATGTTTACATGGATGCTCCCACGGACGCCAGAAGCAACAGGGGGTGGTGACAGGAGGGCACGGGGCAGGGGCCCCCACAGGTGCTGCACCAGGTGGACCCACAGAACACTTCGCACATGTGACCCGCCTGGAGCAGGACACGGCTTCTGTGCCCAGAGCTGGGGGGAAACCTCTGCTGCAGGAGGATGGGAGAGCACTGAATGAGCTCGAATCACCTAAGAACATTTTCCCCAACAAGCAAAATGGGGGCAGATAGAGATTACGTTCAGCTGGGGGAGGGGAATAAAAGTTGTTAGTATTGAAATAATGAGACAATAGACAGCTCCACTGAGAAATGGCGGAAGGACCTTAAAAAAAGCCACAGAAAGTGCGGGTGGGAGGCTAGAGGCCAGTAAATGCCTGAGAAGATGCTCAAACTTGGAAATAAAGATTGAGCATACGAGTTTGCTGGTGCTCCCGTCCCCACACGCCCTGAGATAACGACAAAGGCAGCGGACAGGAAGAGCGGCCAGGTGAGCAGAAACAGGGCAGGATGTGGGGAGGCGGTGGTCACACACTTGCTGACCTGCAGAGGGAGGGAGGGGACTGACCCCTGAGCCCCTCCTCACGCTCGGCAGAGGGGACTAGACTTTCCTTCTCTGTCTGGAAATGGAGGCAGGGGTGGGAAGGGGCAGACCTCTGCCTTCTGCTGAGACCCCAGGTCCCACCCTTGAGGCTCCCAGCGTGCTGCCCTGGTCCCTTCAGGGGCGTGGACATGCCTCCTCCTGGGAGAGGCTGAGAGGCTGCAGCTTCGGTGATTCCCCAGGGCGAGGCCCAGCCATGTCCCGAGGCTCTTTAGCACCCACTCTTAGTGAGAAGCCCACAGCCAAGCTCGCTGGGCTTTGGGGAAAACCTGTGGCTACATGATAGAGAATGAACCGCTACTGAGCAAACAGAGAGGCTGTTATGTCAGGTGCCACAAAGACAGAGAGTGAAATAAAACTGAGAAAATGAAGCCTGGAGGACAGAGACAGTGTACATAGAGAGAAAGTCAGAGAACTAATTACCATCCTCAGAGAGATAAGATTGTATCCTTGAAACATAAACAACATGCTTTTTTTTTTTAATAAAAATTATACTTAGAGCAAAGAGCTTGCAAATTAAATGGCCAAAATGAGAAACATATGGGTTGGAAGGTAAAGTTGAAGAAATCCCCCCAGAGAATAGAAAAATGGGAGAGAAAATAAGAAAACAAAAGGATCACTAGACATCTTCTACCTGAATAATAAGAATTCTGGAAATACACTAGGAAATGGAGGAGAGTTAATTAAAGACATGATTCAGGAAAATTTCCCAGAACCTGAAGTATGTTTCTGGAGTGAACGGGGCCCAACAAGGGGCCGGCATATCCATGAAAATAGGCCTGCACAAAGTATTGTGAAATTTTAGAACTAAGGGCAGAGGAAATCCTACATTCCCCAGATAAAGCAAAGACAAAGGTTTCAGAACTGTAACAGCTTCAGACTTCATCCCCAGGTTGAAACCTGGAAGGAATGGAGCATTGCCTTCAAAATTTTAAAGGAAAGTGCTTTTCCAGCTTAGGATTCTAAGCCCAGGCGAAATGTAAATTAAGGGTGAGGACAGAGTAAATGTGCCTTAAGACACGCGAGAGTCAAAGTTTTCCTCCTGTGCATCTTTCCTCAGAAAACTACTAGAGGACGCGCTCCACTGAGATGAGGGCATCGGCGGAGAAGGAGGAGGCCAGGATACAGGTACGTGGTTCATTGTGCTCACTTTATCGTGTTTCGAAGGGATTGCGTTGTTTGCAAATTGGAGGTTTGTGGCAACCCTGCGTCGAGCTAGGCTATTGGTGACACTTTTCCAACAGCATTTGCGCACTTTGTGTCTCTGTGTCACATTTTGGAATTTCTCGTGGTATTTCAAGCTTTTGCACGACGCTTACATTTGTTACGGTGACGTAATCAGTGAACTTTGATGAACTCGCTGAAGGCTTAAATGATGGTTAGCAAGTTCCGTCATTAAGTATTTTTAAGGTATGTACATTGTTTATTTAGATATAATGCTGTTGCACACTTAACAGACTACAGTAGAGTGTAAACATAAGCTTTACAAGCACTGGGAAACCAAACATTCATGTGGCTCAGTTTACTGTGGTATTTGCTTTGCTGCGGAGTCTGGAGCTGAACCCACAGTGTCTCCGAGGCCAGGCTGGCCTGGAGCCGGCAGGCTGGACGGATCCTGAGTTGCCTGAACACGTGGAGGGGATGTGGGGGGAGGCAGGGGTGTGAACTGAACCCCATCTCAGCCTGGCACTGAAAACCAAGGGTGGTGTCTGGAGAAGCGGAAGTGGGCACCAAAATAATTAGCTGCAGGGGTCGCAGGAGCTGCCCTGGGAGAGAGGGGGTGGCGGGGCGGGGGAAAGACTCCTCTTGCGATCAGCTCTCTGACACTGTTTATTCCTAAGTCGTGTGTAAGAGCTGAGCCTCTCAGTTTGCACCATCACATTGGCCCAGGTTTAGGGGATGATGGAGATAAAGAGTCACTAGGGGGTGAGGGAGGAGAGAGTGTTGGAACCGGAAGGGGGGCCTAGAGGACCCAGACCTAGGTTAACTTTGACCAGGAGACGGGACACCCCTTCTGAGTGAAGCAGAAAAGGACCCGCCCCAAGCAGACAAAAGCCGCTCCCTCTCCCACAGACACCTGACTCCCCGGAAGGTTCTACTTTGGTGCTGAAATGCTGTGCTCGGAGGAGGAGCTCACGGTCCTGGGAGTCCCCAGGTCAGCACTGCTTTCTGGCCGTGATGCCCCAGCTCACGCAGGCTCCAGGAAGGAGCAGCGGCCACCCTGGCCCACCTCACGCTGTTGCCTTGCGGCCTGTGTGCTGGCCCTGCCCGTGGTGCTTTTCTGTGAGGACGGGGAGCCAGCGTCTGCAGGTGAGGAGGGCGGGGCTGGGCCTCCAGGTGTGACTCTGAAGGAGAGTGTGGGACCTGCCCTCCTCCCCGTGACTCCATGGTAGGTGAGAAGCTGGTTGGATTGATCCAGTTATCGGTTAATCCCAGAAACAAAGGCACGGGGGAGCTGTGTTGAGTGCTGGCGAGAAGGGCTGGGTGTGCAGCTGACCTGGTGATCAGAGGAGGGAGAGATGACGGAGGGGCTTGGAGCTGCTCTGGAGGGGGCGCTGTTGCCGGAACGCAGCCTCTGTGCCCCAGTGCCGGATAGAGACACAGAGACAGAGTTTTGGGTGAAGGAGCAAAGAAATAGCTTCATTGCTTTGCCAGGCAAAGGGGGCCACAGCGGGCTAATGCCCTCAAGACTGTGTCCCTCCCGGAGGGGGTAGTGAGGGGTTGTATAGTGTTCAAGGAGCAGGGCGTGGTCAGCTCATGGACAGTCCTCCTGATTGGCCGGTGGTGAGGTAACCGGGAGTCGGCCTCATCAACCTTCTGGTTCCAACTGGTCTGGGGTCTACGTGCTTGTGGGCAGCAGACAGTTAACTTCTCCCACCTGGTGGGGGCCTGAGTATCTGCAAAACAGCTCAAGGGACATGGCTCAGAATAGTGTCTGTAGCCCTTGAGGAGGAACTAAAGGTCCTTCACTTTGTTTAACGGCTAAAGTATTATTTTGTTTTGCTTGGCTGTCTTCCTTTCTTTCTGCATTTTCTCACTTCTCTGATTAAATTTCTTCTTTGACTAAAGTTTTTCTACAGACAGGAGGCAGGTGGAGAACATGGGTGGGGTCTATTCTGGGAAGGCCTCGTAGGGTCCTGCCGGGTTACAGAGAGAGTCAGCGCCGCCGGGAGAAGGGGTCAGGGAGCGAGGGCCTTGTGGGCAGAGAAAGCCGAGCTCCAGGGCCCCCGGGGGAGCAGACCCCTCCAGGTGCCCACAGGGCCAGAGGCAGAGCCAGAAGCCAAGAGGCTGGGGAGGCCGGGCAGCCAGCTGTCCCCACCTTCCAGGGACCAGTGGGCCGGAGTGAGGGAGCCGTGGTGGCGTTCGCGTTGGAAGGGGCAGGCGGGCTCGGGTCTGAGCGTCAGAGCAGCAGGCCCTGCTGCAGCCCCACGGACTGGGCGGACGTGGGCACGGCATCCGGGAGGCTGTGCAGCATCCCCTGGAGGAAGCGGGGGACGGGGTGTGGTGGAGAACAGCTCGGGGTTGGGACGCGGCCTGGCGAGAAGGCAGCTGTGCGGGGGCCGCTGAGATAACCACGGACATCATTCCCATCCCCATAGCTTCCCCCGTTTCTGTGAACTTGATCTGTAGTTTTCCAAGAAGCGAGTGTTAAAAATCTAACTTTATGATTGAGGATTTGCCAATTTCTCCTGTATTCTTGTGGCTTTTTAACACATTTGAAATTATTTATATAGCACTTTCCATGTGCCAGACACTGTCCTAAATACTTTCCAAATATGAACTCATCTAATCAATTCCAACAATAGGAGATTAGCTCAGAAAATTATACAGTAGGCCTTGGAGAAAACTGTAATAAAACTTATTGATTAACAAGGAAAATTGTCCATGATATATTATGAAATAAAAAAGGCAAGTTACCATGCAGTTTATTCACGTTGATCACTTTTTTGGTGAGTAAAAGAAAAGTATCTATGCATAAGAGAACGGTCTGGAAGTGTGGTACCAAACGGTGACAGATTATCTGTGGGAGATAGAATTACGGGTAATCATAGTTTTCTCGTTTCTGCGTGTATGCGTTTTCTGTTTGGATAATGAGGATCTATTAGTTCAGTAATTTTAAAATGAAATAAATCATTTGATAAAGGTCCTGTTATTCACAATATGAACTTGAGAAACTGTAGGTAAATGGATTGAAAATTCTCGTTAATTAAGTGGAAGGTGCCCCATATAAAGACCAAAGAACTGGATTCATAGCTGTGTGTCTTATGAACAAAGAATCACAAAATGCTCATGGAAAACTCTAATAGGTTGCTCATCATCTTTTCCAAATTTTTTATTGCGATAAAACAACATAAATTTTATCATTTTAACATAAAATGTATCATCTTAATCATTTTAAGTGTCCAGTTAACTGACATCAAGTACATTCATAACGTGCAGCCGTGACCACCACCATCTCCAGAACGTTTCCATCTTGCAGAACTGCATCTCTGTCTCCATTAAACACTCACTCCCCACCCTCCTCCCCCAGCCCCTGGCACCCACAGGCCTACTTTCTGTCTCTGTGGACTTGACTCCTCCAGGGCCCTCATATAAGTGGGATCCTACAGTGCTTGTCCCTTTGTGACTGGCTTATTTCACTGAGCACAGTGTCCTCAAGCTTCATTGTGTTGTGGCAGGTGTCAGAACGTCCTTCCTTTTTAAGGCTGAATCATATTCCATTGCATGTGTGGACTGCACTTTGTTTATCCATCCACCTGTCGATGGACATGGGGTGCGTCCGTGTTTTTATCTGTTGTGAATAGTGCTGCTGTGAACATGCTGTACAAATATCTCTTTGAGACCCTGCTTTCAATTCTTTTGGGTAAATACCCAGAAATGGAGTTGCTGGATCATATGGTTCTATGTTTTGAGGAACCGCCATACTGTTTTCCGTAGTGGCTGCACCGTTTTACACTCCCACCACCAGTGCACAAGGGCTCCACTTTCTCTACATCCTCACCAACCCTTATTATTTTCTGTGTTTTGTTTTGTTTTATAGCAGCCGTCGCAGTGTGTGTGAAGTCATATTTCTTTGTGGTTTCCACTTGAATTTCCCTCGTGATTAGTGATGTTGAGCATCTTTTCACTTGCTTCTTGGCCATGTGTATGTCTTCTTTGGAAGAAGACATACAGTCCTTTGCCCATTTAAAAATATTTTTTATTGTTGTTGAGTTTCAGGAGTTCTCTATATTCTGGATATCAACCCCTTATTAGATATATGTTTTGCAGATATTTCCTCCCATTCCTTAGGTTGCCTGTTCACACTTTTGATGGTGTCCTTTGATTCACAGAAGTTTTAAATTTTCATTCCGTGCAATTTATCTCTTTTTACTTCTGTCATCCATGCTTTGGTGTCATTCCAAGAAATCGTTGCCACATCCAGTGTTAGGAAGTTTTTCTCTATGTTTTCTTCTAAGATTTTGTAGTTTTAGGTCTTACATTTAGGTCTTTGATCCATTTTGAGTTCATTCTTGTTTGTGGTATAAGGTAAGGGTCCAGCTTCATTCTTTTGCATGTGGATGTCAGTTTTCCCAGCACCATTTTTTGAAAAGACACCATCAGGGAGTAAAGAGACGAATCCAGGACATGAGACAGTCTCAGGAACCACCGCTTGGTTTCTGCACCACGTCAGCAGTGTAACGAGAAGCTCGCAGAGATTTTCCCAGACAAGAGACAGAACTACCACCTGTAACCACCCGTAGGAGCTGGTTCAGATCCAAACAACTGGTTGTGATAAGACGGTTCTGAGACAAAACGGGAAGTTTCATTCTGGATTAGATTCTCCCAAGGACCGATTGCAGCTTTTGTCTCGTGAGGTAACAACATTGTGACCACGTAGACACAAAGCAGGAGGCTCTTAATCCAGGCGGGAGATGGATGAGCAGGGACAGTGCATTCGGAGAGAAGCGGGTAGTTCTGAGATGTGCTTTGGAAGGAGAAACACCAAGGCCTTCTGATGGGTCAAGGGTAAAGGGTGAGCAGTGCAGGTGCCCACAAGCAATGGACAGCTCAACAGCTCTCAGGATCTCAAAGGTGCTTGGAACATGTGTGAAGCCAGCATTGAGGTGGTCCCCTTGCACCTGTCCTGCTCCAGAGTTCCTGACGTCAGAGAAGGCCCCACCCTCCCTGACTCGTGCAAGCCAGAAGTTGAGGACACCTCAGGTCTCCCTGGGGACACCTGGTGGGCCGGGCTGGGTCAGAGCTGCCCTGGAGGAAGACGGCCCCTCAGGGCTCTGCAAACTGGACCCTGTTTTCAGGCCAAGCATGATGAACATTTCAAATATTGCAAATTTGAGGAAAAATCTTCTGCTTCTCATATGATGCAATAATAAATAAAACTTTATTTTGTTTCTATGAATCACTGCATTCCCAGG
The DNA here is from genome assembly GCF_025265405.1 of Mesoplodon densirostris. Taxonomy (NCBI): domain Eukaryota; kingdom Metazoa; phylum Chordata; class Mammalia; order Artiodactyla; family Ziphiidae; genus Mesoplodon; species Mesoplodon densirostris. The sequence goes on along the minus strand of NC_082670.1, from coordinate 109,794,335 downwards.
AAGCAGACACCACAGCCCATCCTGTGGTTCAGGACCCTGGAAAACAGAGAAGGTGTAAAAGCCAATTTGGCTTCAGTGGCAGAAAGCAGATCAGTGGTCGCCTGGGGCTGGGGTGGGGAGGGGTCTCCTCAGGGGCACAAGGGTGCTTCTCGAGGTGATGGAAATATTTTGCATGTCGATTAGGTGCTTGTGTGACTATACCTGTGTGTCAGCACTCAAACTTCACACTCAACATAGATGGATTTCACTGTACATAAATTACATCTCAAAGCTAATTTTTTAAAAGCCAGTTCGGTAGGGATGAGGGAGGGCATCCCAGGGCGGCCGTAAGGAGGAGAGACAGGAACAGTTTAGCAACTGAGGGCCTGGCATGTACCGGCCACGAGGTACAGAGAAACCTTCTTTGCAGGTTTTGGAGACTTCACTTTCCACTTGAGGGCCTTGGCCCCAGGTAAACCTGACATACTGCCGACAGCGAATCAGCCGTGGGCCCTGGATTTGGGGCTCTGTGCTCCTCTCGGGAGAGACCCCCGAACGGGCCATGGCAGGAGAGGGCAGCACACGTGCCTATGGGGAAGCAGGGGGCCCAAGTCCCTGGTCTGGCCTAGAGGTTAGAGAAGGTGTCTGGGCAGCGATGGACGCAGGTGGGGGCCTTGGGGGTGGGGAGCCCTTTGTGACAGCCAGCGTCTGGGGACTGAGGGCAGCTCCTCAGGCTGTGGGCTGCAGAGGGGGTGGCACGAGGGGCCGGTGCGAGTTGGCTGAGCCGTGAAAGTTTCACTCGATCCTGACGGCAACAGGGAGCGATTAAACCTGCTTAATCCAGGAGTGGCAGTCAGATCTGTGTTTTAGGAAGAGGGCTCTGAAGGGTGGACAACAGGTGTTACAAGGTCAAGTGGCCCCGGCAGCACCCCTTACGAGGAGGCGGGAATCTGGGAGGGATGTGTGTACAGTGGACGGGGTGGCGGGCGGGTTCAGAGCTCTTTGGGGGAGGAGAGGAGTGAGGACGGAGCCCTGCGGACACTCAGGTGCGTCACCAAGGGCCCGCGGACCCCCTGTGGCTCGGGGCTTCCACCACGAAGCGCCTCAGATGTAGAGTCTGGGTGTCCAGCCAGCCTCGCGTGCAGCCGTTAGAGGTGGGGTGTGTGTGCACCGCTAATTTGCTAAGTTTCGATATTTAAATGCCTCTAACTGTGCTGTCCCAGTTTTGACACGTGGTCCCCTTGGGGGCACACGTGAAACTTCCAAGCGGAGATGGCTGGGCTCTCTCGGCCTGGGGGTGGGGAGTGGAGTGGAGAGCCTCGGAGCAAGCTCGGTGATGTCACGTTTCCAACCAGCTCTCGGGGGACGTGGGCGCTGCTGGCCCGTGGACCTCGTGTGAAGAGCGAGGCTGAAGAGGGACGTGTGGGTCTGGAGCTCCACAGGGTTCCCGGCTGAGTTAGATGAAGGTGTCATGATATTCAGATGCTCTTGGGAGCAGGTGCGATGCACGGGTCACAAAACAGAATTCCCAGGGGTCCAGGTGAGTAAAGGAAGGTGTGAAGTGGGCAGAGGGTGGAGGAGCCGCACACTTGGGAAGGTCTCTGCAAGGCCCGGACCCGAGGGCCTGCGATCAGACCTGGGGAGGACTCTACATGTCAGTGAAAAGGACAGAAAACCTAAGACAGAAACACGAAAGAGGTTTGCAGACACTTCACAAGAGGATCCAAATGCCAGTAAGCCTGTGAAAAGGTAATTGTGGAAATGCAAAGTGACATTACAGTGAAATGCCACCACATAGCCACCAGCATGGCTAAAATTAGAGTCTGACAATGCCAAGAGCAGACAAGGACCCAGGGCAACCGAGTGCTGACGCGTGGCTAGGAGTGCAGCCAGGTGTAGTCACCTGGCAGATTGCTTGGTGATGATAGTGAAGTAGAAGCCGTGACGTCCCACGATCTGGCAACTCCGCCCCCTGTTACACACCTTCTGGTTCTTTGCTTTCAAGCCCCTGGGACCCTGGGACTGTGGTAAATAGGAAAGCAGGGAATCAAATCCTGTTAGTTTCCTGAGGGAAAATAATTTTTGCAAGAGTGGGAATTATTTTTCAGTCATCAGATTGTCAAACACTAAACCTGAGGATGATCCACCGTGTCAGGCGGGCGTGGCCATCCTATGTTAGCGCCATCGAGAATCCCGACGTAATTCCTGGAGGGCGTCAGGCCCTGGGAGCGGGATCTGGAGAGGGGGCGGCACACGCCAGCACTTACACTTGTCCGACTCGGGCTTGCCCACGGGAGGGGAAGCAGACGACTTACGCAGGTGCCTCCGGGCCCTCGTGCCCTGTCCTCACAGCCTGTTTTAGGGTATTCGTGGGTTTTCACTCTCCCACGTACATCTGAGAACGAGCCACTAAGTCCAGGGAAAATCTGTACAGAATGTGGGATCTGAACTCCTGATGGCATGTTTCCTGCCCCCCAGGCACCTGTCCAAGCCGTTGTCCCTTCATGGAATTTGGTCATCCGCTGCCTAAGCCGCGTCTCTGGTTAGGATCGTTTCTAGGTGTGTCAGAGGTTTGGTTGCTCTTGTGAAGGCAAGTTTTTAAATGTTTTCCCTTTTTTTTGTTTTTGGTCTGCATTGGGTTTTCGTGGCTGCATGAGGGATTTCTTTAGTTGCGGCGAGCGGGGGCTACTCTTCGTTGCAGTGTGCGGGCTTCTCATTGCGGTGGCTTCTCTTGTTGCGGAGCACAGGCTGTAGGCACACGGGCTCAGGAGTTGTGGCACGTGGGCTCAGTTGTGGTTCATGGGCTCTAGAGTGCAGGCTCGGTAGTTGTGGCGCACGGGCTTAGTTGCTCCGCGGCACGTGGGATCTTCCCAGATCAGGGCTCAAACCCATGTCCCCTGCATTAGCAGGCGGATTCTTAACCACTGTGCCACCAGGGAAGCCCCTGTTTTCCATTTCTGATTCGTAATTACTGGCCTATAGAAGTGTTATTGATTTTTATATGTTGATCTTCTACTTATCACTATGTGCAGGCACCAGCCTAAGATCCTTACACGTATGAAATTAATTGAGTGTTAACAAGCCCATGGGGTACACGCTAATCGTATCTCTATTTTATAGCTGTGAAAAAGAGGCCACAGAAAGGTGTTTCTTTGTAGACTCTCTTAGATTTTTTAATAGATGACTTTGCCTATATATAATGACAATTATTTCTCTCTCTTCCCGAAATGTATGCTTATTCTTTTTTCCTGTTTATTTGCATTGGCCATAATCAGAATTCTCCTATTTTTCCTAGTAAGATGTTTGCTGCAGATTTTTGATAAAAGTTCTATTCAATTAGAGAAGATGGCATCTACACCTGGTTCACTAAGAATGTTTACTATGAATTAGTTTTGAATTTCATCGAATTTTTTTAGCATCTATTGAGACAAACATGTAGCTTTTCTCCTTTAGTCTGTTAATGGAGTGAATAATATTGATGACTTTCCTAATGTTAAATTATCCTTAAATTCCTGGACTAAACCCTACTTGGCGTTTTATTTTAATGCAGTGCTGGCTTTGACTTGCTAGTATTTTATTTGAGATTAGTTCCATCTGTTTATATATGAGGTTGGCTGTAACTTTCTTAGGGTGTCTTTAACTGGATTTTAAGTCAGGTTTGTGCTTATTTTAGAGAAGCTCAGCCATAGTAAGAAGTAAGACCTTTCGACGGTATCCGTGACAAGAAAGCATAGAGGTACGTGGCCGCTGCTGTGCCTCTGCGTTCCCTTGGCCGTCCACCCTTGGGTGCAGCTGGCCACCACAGCTCCAGGCACCAGGGCCCTGGCAAGGACAGGGGAGGAAGCAGCGGATGACTGTCCGCGTTGATTGAGAAAATAAACGCCTCCCCTGGGGCTCCCAGAACATTTCTGCTTGTGTTTCGTTGGCCAGAACATCCTACGGGAACCTCCAACTGCAAGGAGGAAGGGCAAGTGAGTAGTTCATCTTTCCAGCCTTTCTCAGTAGTTAGCTGGGAATGCAGGGGGCTCGGGACAGCGTCCAGTTCGTCGGCCAGCAGACTCGGCGAGCTGTCCCTGTTTCCATGTTCCAAAATAAGGTGCATGAGATGCTTCGGTAGAATCCAGCCACAAAACCAACCCATCCTAGTGATATTTCACACATAGGTCTTTGGTTAGACTTTCAGTTTATATTAAGCTTATTGAGCACTTCAGATTATCTGCTTTTTCTTGGGCTGATTTTTATTATTTACATTTTCCTAGAAAGTTGTCCATTTCATTAATCATCTAAAATGTAGGGAGAGTAACTGTATAAGACATGTTCTTATGTTTTTTGAAAATCTCCTCCTTACCTGAAGTTAAATTCCATTTCCTCCTGAAATGAATTTGCCTTCCCCTGCCCCATATTCTCTCTTGCTTACACAGATTGGCCAATGGCCAATTTTGTGAGTCTCTTGAAAGCTTTGGTTTTATTGATAAATACTAATGAAATTTAAAAATACAAAAGTAATTTCCTCTTTTATTAATTTTTTTCTCCCCTTTTTGGCTATTTGCTATTGCTGTTCATTTTCTAGAGTTTGGGGTTCATGACTTAGTTCATCTATTTTCTTTTTTATTACGAAATATCTCAAAACACTGAAGAGTGAAGAGAACAAGATAATGAGTATCCATGTACTTACCACTATAATTTGGCAAATTTAACAAACTTTAATATTATGCTACAGTTTATTTGAGATTTTTAGAAGCTATTACACTTAATCTCTCTTTTTCCTCTTGAATCTGTTTCCTCCGTGTCTTCTTCACTGTTCTAACCACCATTCGGTTTCTCCTTTCTTTTCTTTTCTTTCTTTTTTTTTTTTTTTTTGTGGTACATGGGCCTCTCACTGTTGTGGCCTCTCCCGTTGCGGAGCACAGGCTCCGGACACACAGGCTCAGCGGCCATGGCTCAGGGGACCAGCTGCTCCGCGGCATGTGGGATCTTCCCGGACCGGGGCACAAACCTGTGTCCCCTGCATCGGCAGGCGGACACTCAACCACTGCGCCACCAGGGAAGCCCCTCCTTTCTTTGCTTATTGTGGTAAAATACACATAACATAAAATTTACCACCTTAACCATTTTTTAAGTGTACAGTTCAGTGGTAGTAAGTGCATTCACGTCATTGTGTAACCATCACCACCGTCCATCCCCATAATTCTTTCTACCTTGTAAAACTGAAACCCTGTCCCCATCAACACTCACTTCCCATCTCCTCCCAGCCCCTGGCCCCACCGTCTACTTTCTGTCTCTACGGATTTGACTCTTGTAGGGACCTCATGTAAACGGAATCATACAGTATTTGTCTTTCTCTGTTGGACTTATTTCACTAAGCATACTACTCCCCAGGCCCATGGATGGACCACACTTTGTTTATCCATCATGCATCCATGGACATGGGTTGCTTCCATGTTTTATCTATTGTAAATAAAGCGTCTGTGGACTTCCCTGGTGGCGCAGTGGTTAAGAATCCACCTGCCAGTGCAGGGGACACGGGTTCGACCCCTGGTCTGGGAAGATCCTACATGCCATGGAGCAACAAAGCCCGTGCACCACAACTACTGAGCCTGCACTCTAGAGCGTGTGCCACAACTACTGAGCCTGCGTGCCACAACTACTGAAGCCCGTGTGCCTAGAGCCCGTGCTCCACACAAAGAGAAGCCACCGCAATGAGAAGCCCGCACATTGCAATGAAGAGTAGCCCCCGCTCACTGCAACTAGGGAAAGCCCACGTGCAGCAACGAAGACCCAATGTAGCCAAAAATAATTAATTAATTAATTTTTTAAAAATGATGCTGCTATGAACGTGGGTTGTACACATATCTCAAGACCTTTCTTTCCGTTCTTTGGGTTTTATACCCAGAAGTGGCATTTCTGAGTCATAGGGTATTTCTGTTTCATTTTCGAGGAAACTCCATACTGTTTTCCACAGTGGCTGTGTCATCTCGCATTCCCACCAACAGTGCACTGGGGCACCGGTTTCTTTACGTCCTCGCCAACACCTGTTGTTTTCTGTTGTTATGATAGTATCCATCCGAATGGGTGTGAGGTGATATCTCATTGTGGTTTTGATTTGCATTTCCCTAATGTTGAGCATCTTTTCATGTGCTTTTTAACCATCTGTGTATTTCTTTGGAGAAATGGCTATTCAAGTCCTTTGGCTTTTTTTTTTTTTTTTTTTTTTTTTGTGTGGTACACAGGCCCCTCACTGTTGTGGCCTCTCCCGTTGCGGAGCACAGGCTCCGGACACACAGGCTCAGCGGCCATGGCTCACGAGCCCAGCCGCTCCGCGGCACGTGGGATCTTCCCAGACCGGGGCACGAACCCGTGTCCCCTGGATCAGCAGGCGGACACTCAACCACTCTGCCACCAGGGAAGCCCTCCACTGTATATTCTTGCCTCCTTTATCAAATATAAGGTGACCATATGTGCGTGGGTTTATCTCTGGGCTTTCTGTCCTGTTCCATTGATCTATATTTCTATTTTTGTTCCAGTACCATACTGTCTTGATTACGGTAGCTTTGTAGTATAGTCTGAAGTCAGGGAGCCTGATTCCTCCAGCTCCATTTTTTGTTCTCAAGATTGCTTTGGCTATTCGGGGTCTTTTGTGTTTCCATACAAATTGTGAAATTTTTTGTTCTAGTTCTGTGAAATATGCCAGTGGTAGTTTGATAGGGATTGCATTGAATCTGTAGATTGCTTTGGGTAGTAGAGTCATTTTCACAATATTGATTCTTCCAATCCAAGAACATGGTATATCTCTCCATCTATTTGTATCATCTTTAATTTCTTTCATCAGTGTCTTATAATTTTCTGCATACAGGTCTTTTGTCTCCTTAGGTAGGTTTATTCCTAGATATTTTATTCTTTTTGTTGCAGTGGTAAATGGGAGTGTTTTCTTAATTTCACTTTCAGATTTTTCATCATTAGTGTATAGGAATGCCAGAGATTTCTGTGCATTAATTTTGTATCCTGCTACTTTACCAAATACTAGGAAATTTTTGGTTTTAAATAAAATGACTAGGAATAAAAAATGTAGAAAAAATGCACTAGACATTCAAAGAAAGACATTAGACAAAGATCAACAAAGCAAATCCAAAGCAAGAAGGAAGGAAATAATAAAGATCAGAATTCACTGAAATAGAGATCAACAGAACTGACTATACCAAAAGCAGAGAGAGGGGAAGAGAGAGAGAGAAAATATAAAAATATATACTCATAGAATGAAAAGGGGAAATTAACTTTGGATACAACAGACTTTTTACAACAATAAAAAGGTATAATAAATAATTATTTGCTGATAGATTGGAAAGCCTAGTGATGTAGATAAGTTTCTAGGAATATAGAAAATGAAAAAAAATGGTGCAAAAAGAAATAGAAAATTTGAATAAGCCAATGATTATTAAATAAATTGAAATCTAATATTTCCCTTCCCAATGAGCCCCCAACCCAGACTGTTTTATGGGGAATTTCTACCAAACTCTTAAGTGGTTGTTAATTCCTATCTTATCCAAGTCATTTTAGAATGTCCATAAAGAGTAAAAAGTGCTCAGCTCATTTTAGGAGCCTGGTGTAATCTTGATTCCTAAATTGAATTTTAAAAAAGGAAAAGAAACTCATATTACTTACAAATATAAATGCAAATGCCTTAATTGAGTATAAATGTATTAAAAAATATATGTTATAACCAGGTAGGGTTTATCTCAGGAATGCACGGATGTTTTCACATTAGAAAATATATTAATGTTTTCATGATTTATTAAAGGAGAAAATTCATGATTATTTCAATTGATGCTGAGAAATCATTGATAAAATTCAACATCTATTTATAATGAAAACATTAATTACAACAACAACAATAGTAAGACTTCTTGATGAAGTAGGAATAGAAGGGAGCTTCCTTAGCTTAATAAAGGTAATACACCAAAACACTCTACTTAATGCAGGAACTTGAGACACATTCTCTTAAAGGGTCTATTAAAGGCAGAGATGCCTTCATATATTACTGGTGTTTAACATGGAACTGGAGGGCCGGGCCAACACCAGGAGGAAAGAAGCAGACCCCGGATGGGTGAGGATTGTAAAGAGAAGAGATGAAAATGTTATTATGTCTTCTGTAAATATACACATGTCACTTCATTCATTATACATGTATGTCATTTATATAGATGACGTTTTAGACATATGTCATATAAAAGAAGCATCACAATATAAATCTTAAAATCTAATCATTGAGCAAGGTTGGTGGATACAAGATCAACTTATGAAAATCAATAGCATTTCTCCACACCAGTTAGAAAATGTAATAAATATAATGAATTAGATATTATTCATAACAACGACAAAAAGTATAATGTCTAGGGATTGCCTTAACAGAGAACACGTAAAACTCCATGGGGAAGAAACTCCAAAGGCTAACAAACACGGAAGGAGAAAGTCCTGTGTATTAGAAAAATGCAAAATAAACTGCAGGGGTTCACCTTTGCTCACCAGGTTGGTAAAAATTAAAAACTGGGTAATGCCTGTGTTGGTGGTCCCTCTTAGCTGGGATGGTGGACCCGTTGCTGACCAGGGGATTTTCTGCAAGGTAAGGGCAAGCCCACCCTGAAGACCCCATGTCCCCGGACAAGCTCCCATGCTGGAAACAGCCCGCAGGCCCGTCTGGAATAACCGGCTAAGAAAATGGGCAGGTGAGCACCATGGAATAGCTGATTCACCAGGGAGATGCCTCATGGAAGGACCCTAAAACAGCAGGGGATGAAGAAAGTTAGAGCCAGACGAGCCCTGGATGGTTCAGTGTGGACCGCAGACAGGACATCACCGGAGCCTGTGAGAAATTCACAGTCTCAGCCCTCACCCAGACATGCTGAGTCACAGTCTGTCTTTTAACAAGACCCCCAGGGTTAAGGGAAGATGCGGGGGTCCCATGTCTGACCAGATGTCACCGCTTACTGGGGTCAGAGCGCTTTGGGGTCAGTGCAGGGCAGACAGATACCCGAGTGGCTGGGCTGGGAGGACCCATGTGGGGACTCACGTAAGTCAAGGCCAAAACGGACCCCTATTTGCTGTGAGATTCCGGGAAACTGGTCAACTACCCAGAACCCGGCCCAGAGGCATGCCCCCCACTGCAGTTTAAGGATTGCTGGTGGATTAAAAGCTGCTCTTCTTGCCTGGCCCCCAGACGCCTACATCTGTTCCTTGGGTTTATGGGGCTGTGGGTGCGGAGGAAACAAAAGGCAAAGCCCCCCCCGCCCCCCCGTGCCGGGATGGGGTGGGGTGGGGAGGGGCCGAGGGGAGATGCCGTTTTTCTTCCTTCATCAGCGCCTTTCTCCTGCGTTGGTGTGAGTGGACACATTCCTAATTGTCGCGGTCCCCTCCGTGATTTTCCCTCCGTGTGGGATGCGGGTGTCCTCACTTGGACACCTGGTGCCCACACGGATCCCCCACTTCAGACTCCCTGTCTCTGACCCCCCGGCCCAGGGCAGTCCTTCGCAGGTGTCTGGGGGCATCTTTTTTAGTGTGGGTCTCACTGTTATGTGGGATTGTTTGGAAACCATTGCGTTCAGATCCCCAAACAGACAGCATTGAGTTTGCAAGTGGAAAGGTGAGAAATGCATGATCATTTGGGAGAATTGAATTCCTTTTATGGTAAGGAAGCTTCCCAGGCCCTGTCCTGGTCTCTGCACCCTTTCCCTGGGCAGGTGAATTGTCCCCTCAAAGCTCACGAATGTAACCCTGACCTCACACCCTCTCACCGCCCGCACAACCCCGCCCCCTCCCCGGGTCAAAGGTGAAGCCCCCGGCCCTCCCTGCTCCCCGCCCAGACCAGTCCCTACCCCTGTTGGAAGGTTACCCCTGACCAGCCCCGGACTTCCCTACCCGCCTTCCTGGCCCTCTCCTTAGCTCAGGGGGTGTTCCTGAGACACAGCATCGCTCACCCTTCCCAGCCTCCCTCTGCTCCCAGGAATCCGTCTGGGCGGCTCCAGCCTCCCCCGCCCCCGCCCCCTGGAGCTGCCCAGCCCGGCTCAAGCTCAGTCCAAGCCAGCCTGACAGTAACGAGGGTGGTGGGAATGAGTGCCAGCGATCACCACATGGGCCGACTGGGCCACGCCTGATTTTGTTTTCATGTCAAGAAAATAAATCTTCCATTCGGGATTTTAGTTACGAAAGTAAGGTACACAGGAGCGTAGGAAGTAAAAACGGACACTCCGTGTCCTCCTCCTCTGCCTGTCCCCAAAGGCGACCTCGCCAGCCTGGGCGTGAAGCCTTCCATCGGCTCTCTTATGGTGGGATTTGAAGGCCCCCCCGCCACCCTGGGCCCTCCCCCGGCCTGTCCCCCGCATGCTCGCCCAGCGGCCTCCCCCTCACAGCCAAGCTCAGGGCCCCGGTGGTCCCCACGGGCAGCCGTGGAGCTCGAGGGGCCCTGGGGGCTGGTTTGCAACCCACCCGCCTGTTCTGTTCCCCTAATAGATCTCCATGGACCCACTTCCACCACAGAGACACCTCCCAATTGGCCCTTTCAGTTAATAGCTCATCTTGGCTGTGGAAGCAGAACAGCAGGGCCAAGGGGAATAGACGTCTCAAATGTGAGAGCCATTTCCAAGTCACTCTCCCTGATGGCGAGTCCGCCAGCCGTGCAGGTGAATGCATCTGTCTTCACAGCCTCCTACCCCACCTGTTAAAGCCTTTAATATGCCAGTCGGACAGATGAAAAATATATCACATCCTAACATTTTTTTAACTTTCTGTAATTACTCTTGAAGGATTCTCATGTGTTTATTGGCCTTTGAAAATCTTTCCCTGTGACTCAGCTGTCCGTAGCTTTTCTGTTTCTGGTGTTCTGCTTGTTTTGGGGTTTGGGGGTTTTGTGCAGAGAGATGTTGTAAAGTTTCTTTGTCATCACATCAATTTGCCTTTAGTGGTTTCTGACTTTGGTGACTTGGCCAGGAAAGCCTTTTCTTTTTCAGATTGTTCGTTTATCGCTCGTTCTGCGAAATGATTCAGCCACTGGGTTGTGGATCTGTAGTGCATTCACTTTTCCCAGAGACTCAGATGTGGAAGGGTAATTCTGTCTCTTGGTCCTGAGCTGGATTCTACCTTCAGCCCTGGACTGCGGGCGCTGCGAGCCTGGGGGGCGGGGCGTGTCGGGGTTTGCCCCGCCCTCCACCTGGAGCACCCTTCCTTCCCATCCGGGTCCTTCTGCCTTGGCCCTTGGCCCTCTGCTGCAGTGCCCCGCCCTCCAGCGGCCCCCCTCCCCGTGGCCAGGCCCAGAGGTGGTCCTAGGCCCACGTGCCCCCGCAAGTTCAGACCCCGGCACTTCTTCCAACCGAGCGGGGTCTTCAGTCTGTCGACCCTCCAGCCGTCCCCTGCCCCGTCCATCCGGGCGGTTCCCTGAGCGGCTGGCGTCGCCCTCTGGTCCCCGCTGTCCTTGGGCTCGAAAGCATCAAGCAGGGCCTCCTGGAGGGCCCGCCTTCACTGCTCCACCCCGCTGTACAGAGGGGACCTCCTGGGCTGGATCTGGCGACCCCCGACGCCCCCACAGAGCTGCACACGCGCTCCACCCACCGCCGCGCTTGCGGGGTAGAGGGTATTGGTCACGGGAGAGGATGCTGAGGCCGAGGGTCTGCAAGTTGATGTGCACACCCTGGGCTTCCAGAGCTTGTACCCGTCGGCGTCCAGTGAGCCTGTGTACTTACCGACCATTACTGGGGGCATTGCAAGCCTAGTCGGTGAAAATGCTAGACCAGCCGTTTTTCCATTTGACTTAAAGGGTGAGCGAGGTGGGACCTGGCATACGCCTGGCGGTTATGATTCTCTGTTATTCGGGGCATGCACGTTGAGGACCCTGATATGCGTTCAGTGGACTGTTCCTTTTCTTAACCGCTGCCGCCCTCCTAACCTTCACGGTACTCTGCTGGCCTAAAGTCCACTCTGATTGATGTAAACGTGACTGTGGTGGCTCAGATTCTAGGGGTGGGACCCGGACGCCTAAGCTCCTAAGGCTCCAGGGCCTCTGTTGTGCGGCATGAGGCCACGGGGGTGGCCCCGGGCCCCCCAGGTGCACAGTCTTGATGAGTGGGTGTCCGTCCGAGGAAGGGTCCTTCCCTGTTCCCACCTCCCCTCCTTGATTGCACGTTCCGTTTCACAGAGACGGGATTTCTCCACGTGTGTGACTCCTCACAGGTCTGCAGGCTGGTGCCCATGTGGTTGGGTTCTGGGGGTGCCCCTCCTCGGGCTGCAGACGCCCTCGGACTACCTCTTCCTGGTGCACGCAGTGGGGCGGGGGGAGCCGGGCTCTCCCTACCTCTTCTTTTTTTTTTTTATAAGTTTATTTTTTTATTTTTGGCTGCGTTGGGTCTTTGTTGCTGCGCGCGGGCTTTCTCTAGTTGAGGCAAACGGGGGCTACTCTTTGTTGCAGTGCGCGGGTTTCTCATTGTGGTGGCTTCTCTTGCCGTGGAGCACGGGCTCAGTAGTTGTGGCTTGCGGGCTCTAGAGCATGGGCTCAGTAGTTGTGGTGCATGGGCTTAGTTGCTCCGCGGCATGTGGGATCTTCCTGGACCAGGGCTCGAACCTGTGTCTCCCTCCCCGACTCATGGCTTGAATCCCGCAGGGACGAGACCAGGCGACATGCATGCCGAGGGGTCTAGGAAGTGACTGCTCTGGTGGGGATATGGCAGGGCTTGCAGGTGTCCGGGGTGGCTTTGAAGAATGAAGAGGATTTCCAAGTACGCGCCGGGAAGCGTCCTGCAGGAGGGAACCCCAGGGAAGATGTAGGAAAGAGGACAACCTCCTGGCAGCCGGCTGGGGGTCTCGGGCCAGCAGAGGCCGCATTTGGTCCCACGAGGTGTGATGGTGCCTGAGTAGAGGGGTGGGGTTGGTCTGCCCCTGGCGAGGTCCTGGTGGCCCTGGGGGTGGGGACGCAAGGGGCCACGGCCCGGAGCTGCCCTAGAGACCCCTTCCTTCCTTTTAATGACGCCCCACCCAGCCCAACAGCAGACCACCCATGGGGCTCCCCAGGGGCCCCATGCAGGTCACCTGGCCCTAGGGACTCCCCCACCCCGTCCCACTGAGCTCTCCACGCTGGGGCCGTGGACAAGGGGTTCTGGCCTGATGGGGCAGGGCGAGGGTCTGGTTCTCGCTGGGGTCAGCCTCATGACGGTGGCTGGCCACCCGTTGACCCCTGACCTCAGTCCCACACTGACTCTTGACCCAGCCACACAGTCACTCCGGAACCCAGGGGTGTTCCAGCCCCTGACCCAGTTACATGCAGACTTTGACCCCGGCCACACGCTGGCCTCCGGCAGCTGTGCTCTGACCTTTGACCCCAGCTCACGTGGACCCTTTAACCGGCCAGTAGGCAGGCCCTGATGGCGAGCGCTGGCCCCGGAGAGGACCACACTCTGGTCTCTGCCTGAAACGTGGTGCCACCAGAGCCTTGAACTGACCCTAGTCGCGTGCTCACAGCCTAGAGCCACGAGGGCACGGGGGGCGGTGGGGAGGGCAGCACCCACCGTGGAGGAAGGAGCGGGCGCGCGGCTCCCGAGGCAGGCGTCGGGCTGCGCAGAGGACGGAGCCCCCCCAGCGCCGAGCTGCTATAGGTGACCTTGGCTGGCAGCCTCGTCTCCGGAGCACAGCTCGCTCACACATGACAGCCGGAGTCTCGTGAATTCTGAAGAATCTTACAAGGAAACAAGTGCTGAGGGAGCTGCCGTGGGGTCGGTTGAGATAATGCGACTAAAGTGCTCAGCTCGGTGCCATGTCCATCACAAGCAAGGCGTTCGATAGACGCTGTTACTAGTGTTGCTGTTAACAGCCTGCCTGCCACCCATCGAGCGGGTGGGGGACCAGACGGGCTGTGGGCGCAGGAAGACACTGCCCACGGGGCAGCGGCACGTTGCAGCAGGAGGGTGGGTGGGCGCGCGTAGTTGGCGTTCACCTCCACAGTGCTGGGGCCAGGCCTTCCTGGGTGGAGACACAGTCACACTGCTGGTCCCCAACGCTGGCTCCCATCAGTCCTCACCCTGGCCCGCTGCGCAGATGGGGACGCCGGGAATGGCCGGGCTCAGGACTGGCCCAGCGCACGTGGCCAGCCCGGACCAGGTTTGTGCCCAGGTGTGCGGGACCTTGAATGCCATGGCCCCTGCCTCACAGTGCTGGCAATCAGGGAAGTGGGTGGGAGGGGGTCAGGGAACAAGCTCTCCCTTGCTGGCGGCCTGGCCTGGGTAGGAGTCAGTGAGGGGCTGCCCACTGGACCCCAGTCCCCTCTCTGGGCCCCTCCCTGGGCAGGGAGGCTGATGCCATTCCTGCCTTCCCACACTTGAGATCCCACCGGTCCCAGGGGGCACGCCTACCCCCATCCCTGCTCCTCCACGTTAGCCACGCACCCGGCCAGCCTCAGTCTGGGCTCCTGAAAAGAGATCACTTCGCTCAGCATTCTGTGGGCACCGGTACCGAGCCACACGCTAAACCCTGCACCTGCTGCTGCTTGTTGCACCCGTGTCTTCTGTCGGTCTTCCCAGAAGTGGTAGAGCTTCCACCCGTGACACGTGAGATGTTGTTAGACATGCACACATCAGGGGTTAAGGAACAGACTAGAGCTGTCAGGTCCCAGAGAGCGTGTCAGGGCCAGAGTGCCCAAGGAGGGGACAGTGGGAGGCGGGCCGAGGAGCCAGCGAGGCCAGCGAGTCTGTCTCTTTACAATCACCTGGAGAACAGCGGTGGGAGCCCGTCAGAGGCTTCTAAGTAGGGTCGGGAATTGATGTTCTATACGTTTTGGAAAGAATACTTCTCCCAAAAGATGGACGGGATTGGGGGAGGGCACGGCCAGGATAAGGAGGGGAAGTTGGAGGGCTGTGGCTGCGATCGGGAAGGAGGAGATGGCACCTGGATTCGGCAGCACTTGGTGGACGGGCAGAGGAAGGGAGACAAGAGGACGGAGCTAAGGGTTTTTTTTTTTAAAGATTTTTTTGACGTGGACCATTTTTAAAGTCTTTATTGAATTTGTTACAACATTGCTTTTGTTCTATGTTTTGGTTTTTTGGCTGCGAGGCATGTGGGATCTTAGCTCCCCAACCAGGGAGCAAACCTGCACCCCCTGCATTGGAAGGCGAAGTCTTTTTTTTCTTTAATTTTTTTAGTGGGGTACAGTTGTTTTACAATGTTGCGTGAGTTTCTACTGTATAGTGAAGTGAGGTACAGTTCCCTGTGCTATACAGCGGGTTCTTATTAGTTACCTGTTTCATACATATTAGTGTATGTATGTCAGTCCCAATCTCCCAGTTAACCACTGGACCGATCTAAGATTTTTTCTGGAGGTAGAATGTGTTGGGTGTTGGTGACTAGAGGGGCAGGGGGAGTACACTTGAGTGTACACCAAGGCTCCTGGGTGTACAGGGGAGGCCCTCATGGACAGAGGATGCTGCATGGGAAGCAGCTTCATCTTTTTTTTTTTTTGAATTTTTTTTATTAGTTTCTGCTTTATAATAAAGTGAGTCAGTTATACATATACATCTGTTCCCATATCCCTTCCCTCTTGTGTCTCCCTCCCTCCCACCCTCCCCATCCCACCCCTCCAGGCGGTCACCAAGCACCAAGCTGATCTCCCTGTGCTATGTGGCTGCTTCCCACTAGCTATACGTTTGGTAGTGTATATATGTCCATGCCTCTCTCTCGCTTTGTCACAGCTTACCCTTCCCCCTCCCCATATCCTCAAGTCCATTCTCAAGTAGGTTTGTATCTTTATTCCTGTTTTACCCCTAGGTTCTTCATGACATTTTTTTTTTCTTAAATTCCATATATATGTGTTAGCTGAGCAGAGAGCTATGTGACGTCCCCAGGGCATCCTCATGGGTGGGTTGGATGCTGGGCTTGGGGCCAGGGGAGAGCTGGGATAAAAGGAGCTTGAGGAGCTGCTACCCTTAGCACATGAATGAGGCGCCCAGGGAGAACGCATGGATGGTGAAGAGAATTCTGTTTATGCATTTACCTTAAAATCAGACAAAAGAACTAAAGAGCTCAGAGGGTGAAATAATTCAAGGAAAATAAATTGAAGACATGGATTGACAAGGGAAAAATTAAAGGAGATATTTATTTTTTGCAGATGATATGATTTTCCATGTAGAAAATCAAAAAGAATCTGGAAACAAATTACTAGCAATAATAGAGTTGAGCCATGTAGCTGAGTGTAAGCGCCATGCGCACATTGCATATACAGATGTCAACTGTATTTCTGAACATCATCAAGAAACTTTAAAATGTTTCTACCATTTATATAGCAACAAAAACAACAAATATAACGAGATAAGTCTAACCAAAGTTGTAAAGACCTGTATGCAGAAATTTGTAAAATTTTCCTGCAGGATATAAAAGAAAACCTAATAATTTTTTTTTAGGGCTAAACTTTAATAGAATGTGAAAGTTTGAACTCTTACACTTTAAACAAACAAAACCTAGAAATGACTGATTGGTTCAAAATGGTTTTATGGAAAAACTAATCTGTAACAAACACTTGTCACTGAGTGCGAAGGCTCCACCGTTTGAGCAAAGCGTACAAAGGGTCCTGGGGCCCGGCCATTCACAACAGCAGGCATTTACTCTTCTTCTTCTTGACCCGGGGCGGGGGGGGGCGGCGAGCAGAGAACCGCCCGGATAGCTTCATCAAACACTGTCTTGAGGCCTCGCTGTGTGAGCACCGAGCACTCAAGGCATTTGACAGCACCAATCTTCTTGGCCATGGCCAAGCCCTGCAGGTAGGTGACGGGTGTCAGCTTCTTCTCCTTCAGTCTCTCAATCATGTCTTTATCATCCCTCAGATCGAGTTTCGTCCCCACCAGGTTGATAGAGTGTGGGGACAGTGGTGTCACACTTCAGGGTACCACTTTGCGTGAACATTTTCAAATGATGCAGGACTCACAAGAGAAAAGCAAATTACGACTACATCTGTTAGTGGATAGGATAGGGGACGTAACTGGTCATAATCTTCTTGTCCAGCTGTATCCCACAAGCCCAGATCCACTGGTTTTCCATCCACCATAACATTGGCAGAATAGTTGTCAAAGACAGCAGGGATATACTCTTCAGGAAAGGCATTGGTCATATAACTGATCAGGAGGCCATGTTTATAAATTGGAAAATTTAATATCATAATATAATCTCCCCCAATTTATCTAATGATTTAATACAACTCCAATGAAAACTCAACAAGATCCTTTAAGAACTTGTCCATTTGCTTCTAAAATTGGAATTCATTAGAATTGTCTTCGAAAGAAGGAAGGTAGGCTTGCTCTGCCAGATACCAAGACATTATAAAACTTTAGTAAGGGATGCTGTGTGGTATTAGTTCAGGGGTAAAAAAAAAAAGACCAGTGGAACAAATAGAACGTTCCTAAACATATCTGTGCACATATGGACCTTCTATTAATGACTCAGGTCACATGGCAAACCAGCAGGGAAAGAAGTGAGTTTTCAATGTGTACCTGGAATAATTGGTTATCCATATGGAAAAAATTAAATTATACACAAAAAATTAAATTATCCTCTCCAGATGGATTAAGAACTTGTGTCGAAGCAAGTATCTAAAGCAAAATTTTAAAATCTTTAGAAGAAAATACAGGTGAGGATTTCTGATTTCAAGGTAGGGGAGGATTTCTTAAAGTACAAAAAGTGCTAACATGAAAGAAAAAGACTGATATATTTTAATTCATTATTAAGATTAAGAGCTTCTGTAAGTCAAAAGACAATTTAAATCAGGTAAAAAAAAAGTCACAGTATGAGACTATACTTGCAAAACATGACTGACAAAAAATTGGTGTCAAGATTCAATAAAGAACACCTCAGATCAGTAAGAAGAAAGAAAGAAACCCAATGGGCAAAAGATAAAGCACCTGCAGAGGTACTGAGTGACACTAGTGATTCAGACAGGCTACAGCAAACTGCAAGATCGTTTTATCGGCCAAAAGCAAGAAGTCTGAGGATACTAAGTATCAACTTACACAGGCTGAAGGGCATGTAATGTAGAACGATCACTGTAGTGTAATCTTATAAATGAGCATTTACATGCCCTCTGACTCAGCAATTCCACTCCTTAATGTGTACCCAAGACAGAAACCTGGGCGTGTCTACCAGAAGAAATGCACAGAAATGTTCCTACTAGAAAAGAAACTGGAGACAACCCCAAACCCCACCTACAGGAAACTGGGCGAATAAAATGAAGCACACTCACATATTGGACATTACACAGTGATGAAAATTAACGACCTGCAATTGAGCGTAAAAGCCATGTTGGAAGTGGGTCAGTCATCGACATCCCAGCTGCTGCCACGTGGGTCAGGGTGACCTGCCCAGCAGAGCCTTTCCTGAATTCCTGACCTACTACACTGTGAGCGAAATAAAACAAAATGGAGGTGCTAAGACTCTGAGTTTTGGGGTGTTTCGTTAGGCAACACTAGAAAACCAGAACTGCATTTTCTACTCTTTCCATGACCTGTGCAAAAGCATCTGCTTATTTTTTCCCCTATGTTTGAATGCCATTCCTTCCAACAAAGTGATTTAACATCCCACCCCCCAAAATAGAGCCAGAGCTCTGAAAAACTGGGATCACACAGTTTACACATAAACAACAAGCAGGAAAGATTAAGTGGGGGACACAGGAAACCTGAGCAGCACGTAGGGTTCTGGGTAAGACAGAACCACCCCACCTGCTTTGAAATAATAGCAGGTAGTGTCTGTTGGGTGTGCACCATGTTCTGGGCACAGTGGTGAGCACCTAGAGTCTATGAACTCAGCTGAGAGTCCCACGAGGCTGGACTCTCTTTATGTCCGTGTGACGGCCAGGAAGACTGAGAGCCTTGAGGTTAAGGAACTCATCTGTGGTGCAGCCAAGGTTGGAACCCAAGCAGCCTGGCCCAAAGGCGGTGCCTTTAGCTCTTCTTCCGTGCTGGCATAGACGGCAAGCCAGGAAGCAAGGTGTCTGGGTGTGAGAGCAAAGCGGGAAGTGAGAGAGAGTGGGGGCGTCAGGCTCGTGAACCGGCAGCTCTGGCCAGTTTGGGCCCACAGATTGGGAGCTTGGGTCTCGTGCACCCACCTGGCCTACAGGAGGGGAAAACTGAAGCCGAGGTGGCTCCTACACCCCTGTGGGGAAATGGATGCGCTTCGCACACCCACTCAGGGAAGGAAGCCTGACTCTACTGTGATTGGGAGAGTGGGCTGTAATCCTCAAGGAAAAACCAGAGTCCTGGGATTTCCCTTCCTGAGGACCCAGAATCTGGCTTTAAACACTGCCTCCTGGTGTGGGGACCAGAAGCTGAGAAACTATCACGGAGTCTGTTCCTGGGGTGGTGGCACACCCACCCCACCCCCAAAACCTGGCATAAGCGAAAAGAAAGCCACCATGGAATGTCACTTTAACAGTCCAAGCACCATGAAGTTCCACAGTAAATAGAAACCTTGCTTGGGACCAGCTAAATATGCACACAGACAGGTACACAGACACCAAAAAAGAGACGATTTCACTGTGAGTGAAATTTTGCTGGCAAAAAAAAAAAAAAAGAAAAGAAGGAAGGAAGGAAACCAGGAAGATTTGTTCCCTGAAAACTTTAGTTAACTGGAAAATCTGAGAGAAATTATAAAACAATGTTCAAAATGATGAAAGAAATAAGTCTTATAAAAATCAGAAATAGCAAATAACCAGTCACAGTAGATTTAGAAAAGAACAAAATGGAATATTCGGAATCCATTAAATCAAGATAAAGAGCTGACTGAATAGAGTAAAAAAACTAGTAAAGCAGAAGACAGATCTAAGGAAAACCAGCAGAACATAATACAGAATGCAGCACAGTTACGAGACACACAGGTTAGAATGACATGACCCAGTATACATCAACCAGCGGTTCCAGAGGAGAAAAGAGAGAAAAATGAAAGGGATAAGAGCTTAGAATCTTCCCCTTTTCATTAAATGTATTCTCAGATAGAAGATTCTCAGTGAATCTAGAGAAAGCTTTTAAAAACATGTAGGTATGGACATCTCCTAGGGAAACTTCAGAACATCAAAGACAGAGAGGATGTTGTAAAAGGGCCCGAGAGGAACAGAATTTTGACTCCCGAGCACAGTGTTTGGGCTATGAGAAGTTTCAAAACAGCAACAAGAGCAGCCTAAAACAACAGGAAAATATCTGCAAGGCAGTGAGAGAAAACATATAGTTGTCAAACTAGAATTTTATATCCAGCTAAACTATTATTCAAGAGTGTGCACGCTATAAAGATGTTTCAGACAGAGCTTACCATGAACTGCTCTTTACTGAAAATCTCTAAGGAAGGTACTTCAGAAAGAAGGAAACTGAACACTAGACAAAGGAGGAATGGTTGAAGACAGCAAACGGATTGGTGACTCGTGGAAATAGAGTGAAACAAGTATCGATGATAAACACTAATTGTGTTAATAATGATTATTTTGGTGATGACAAAATAGAACTGAAATATAAGACAATAATACCATGTAAAATGGAACTGGTAGTGATCAGGATAGATGTATCCAAAGGTCCTTATAGGGTAGAGAAAGAGATCAACTAACATTAGACTTTAAGTCAAGTATGTGTGTTAAAAAAAAATTAATCGTATTCAGTTGAACCATATGAAATTGCTGATGTTTGACCAACATGATGGCAATTTCATATGGTTCAACCTAGTACACTGTATAACTTCCAAAGGAGAGTAAAGAAAGTGAAGAAAACTAACTTATCATACCGATGGAGAGCAGGAGAGATAGTGGGGGTCCCTACCCACCTGAAGGCAGAGGGCCATCCAGAGTTCTCCTGTACAGACTTGAATCATCGGGTGAAGAACGGGTGACCAGTGAGGCGAGGTCCACAGCCCCCGGCCAGGGCGCCTTGTAGCATCTGCTGCCAGTCTTCCTGCAAGTGTACTTCCGGGTCCTGACACACATCCTAATTGTCAGATGACCAAGGTGCATGCCAGGCTCTTTGATGCCTTCTTTGGTGGCGTGAAGGTGTAAACACGCATGTCCTCAGTGAGAGGACAGGCACCTAGATTGTACTGTCTTGATGTAGATTTATTATTGAAACAATGTCTGCTTCCTATATATAAAATAGAGACCAGTGGTCTTCAAGATTGAGGACACACATCCCATTAATAAAGGCCGAATATGTGTCTCCGAATCGATTAGTCACCACTCTAATATGTATATTATTAAACTAAAGAAACTAAAGGTGCCTAAAGATGAAAGAAAGAAAAAGCCTCCTGAGGCCTGGACATTGGCGAGTCTTCAGGAATGTAGGTGAAAGCACCCGAAGAGGGAGGAATGGGGAAACCCTGAGCTATTCCTGGAAACACTGAATTGGCAAGTTTACCCTGGACAATGTCTAAACAGTGAAGTGACTGAGGAAACAGTTCCATGCTGCTGTAAGGTGGGCTGGGCATGGCAGACATGGGCCTCTGGCCCTGGGGAGGGAGCAGGGCCTAGGGTCTGGGCACAGGGAAAGCTGGGCTGTGAGCTGAGGCTGGACCCAGTGTGCCCAAGAAACCCCTGCGGACAAGAAAGTATCAGTGTTTCCAATATCCAAGAAGTTCCTACAGATTGATAAGAAAAGGATTGAAAACCCAGTAGAAAACTGTGCAAAAGATATATATTGGCTATTAACAGAGAAAGAAACAGAAATGGCAATAAATGCATAAAAAGATACTAAACCTTATTAGTAGTCAAGACAAATCAAATTAGAACAATAATGACAAATGTTTATTCAAGAGATTGGCAAAAATTATGGCGTCCCAACATTTATTGCTGGGAAGACTGCGGGGGGAACCGGCGCCTTCGTATCCCACTGATGGGAATTGATACGGTTACAACCTAACTGAATGCAATTTCTTAATACCTATTAAGATAAAATATGGCCCTACTGCTTGACATGGGAATCTCACTTTGAGGATTTATTTCATAAAATTAAAAGAGCCAGTACTGAAGAGTCCACGTACGAGTGTTTTGCAAAGCGTTCTGGTGGTGGAAACAGCCCGTCAGCAGAGGGTTGTTCCCTGAAGAGCCTGAAGCGTGCGCCTTGCAGAGGGTCGGCCAGCTCCCGGGGAGGTGACGGCACAAACGTGCGGTTGAGCGCAGGGCACCCAGGTTGAGGGCAAGAAGCAGCTTCCACCGCAGACGAGCTTGGGTGTCTGCGTGGCGCCTGCTTCACACGGAGAATGGGTTCCAGCACTGCCCCCAGCACATCTGCCACACCTGCCTGGACCCTAAATCACCCCGGGTGACCCCAGGAGGATCGCATGCCCCATTTTTGTAAAATAAAACCCCAAAGATGCCTTTAAGTACACATGTGTTCGTATAGGCCTATACGGCTGTAGGGAAAGCAGGGGGTGGGGGAAGCAGACACTTGTTCTTTGTCTTTCTGTGTGTTTCTTTTTCTGGTTACAGTAAACTCATTTGACATTGGTAAGATGAAAACTGAAATTTTAATAAAAGATGTACTCCAGTAAAAGGCAGAGAGAAGGGTTTATTTAAGGGGATGGTTGGATACACAAGAAAAAAATCTTTCATGGTAAAAATTCTCTTCATTTACCTTGGACGTTTTCTCTTACAAATGAATCAAAATCAGGCGGTCAAAGCCTACTTAATAAAATACAAAATCCAATTCCTAATAAACCTCTTATCAAAATCAGAAGATGGGAGTGATCTAGACTTGATCAAACATGCCTGTGAGAAAAGTACAGGAAACACCTGCTTAATGGTCAATGTGTAAAATATCCCCTTTGAAGCCAGGAGCACGGAGGCCGCCACCCACTTACTTGCTCCTTACTTAGTGTTTTTTTTTGTTTGTTTTTTTGTTTTTTTTGTGGTACACGGGCGTCTCACTGTTGTGGCCTCTCCTGTTGCGGAGCACAGGCTCCGGACGTGCAGGCTCAGCGGCCATGGCTCACGGGCCCAGCCGCTC
The DNA here is from genome assembly GCF_025265405.1 of Mesoplodon densirostris. Taxonomy (NCBI): domain Eukaryota; kingdom Metazoa; phylum Chordata; class Mammalia; order Artiodactyla; family Ziphiidae; genus Mesoplodon; species Mesoplodon densirostris. The sequence continues at coordinate 109,771,377 of NC_082670.1, read as the reverse complement.
CGCGGCATGTGGGATCTTCCCGGACCGGGGCACGAACCCGCGTCCCCTGCATCGGCAGGTGGACTCTCAACCACTGCGCCACCAGGGAAGCCCCCTCACTTAGCGTTGTCAACGTGTCCTGCTTTCTCCTTGTTTCTGTTACCCCCTCTGCCTTGTTTGATTCGTCAGATTTCCTTGGGTCCACGTGTCCCTCACTCTGTGTGGAATCACTCATTCCACTCCAGCTCCTGTAGAAGTCACCATGGGGCCACCTGCTTACAAATGTCCAGGGTCCCTCTGCTCTCTCAGGTTGAGCATCTGTAGAATTCCAGGACTAGACCAGAATTTCAGTAATTTTAAGCTCCTTTGAACTCCTACGTCCCCCAAATTTCGATGTCAATGCCTTCTGGAATTTTTTTTCTTTTTTGTTGGCTGAGTTGGGTCTTCGTTGCTGTGCGCAGGCTTTCTCTAGTTGTGGCGAGCAGGGGCTACTCTTCGTTGCGGTGCGCGGGCTTGTCACTGCGGTGGCTTCTCTTGTTGCGGAGCACGGGCTCTAGGTGAGCGGGCTTCAGCAGTTGTGGCGCACGAGCTTAGTTGCTCCACGGCATGTGGGATCTTCCCGGGCCAGGGAATGAACTCATGTCCCCTGCATTGGCAGGCGGATTCTTATCCGCTGCACCACCAGGGAAGTCCCCTTCTGGGATTTCAATTCCAGATTATTCATCTTTCTTCAAGGATCATACTTATTCAGACTCAATAATACAGTTTACCCATTTCCTTGCTTTCTGGTCCTTCTTGCATCCCACTTCTTCCTCTTTTCTTCCCACTTCTTTTTTTTTTTTCCTGGCTGCAAAGCATTATCTGTGCTTTCAGGGCAGGCAGCAAAACAACTCGCCTGGAGCCGGCTTTCACAGGAAGGGGCTTTGTTATCAGCCTGTGAGCTCTCGAGCTCAGAGGAAGCTCCCACTTTGGGCCGGGCTGATTAGGATTCAGGCCCCTTTCCTGTGCCTCGACGGCGCCCAGCCCCTCCTGTCTGCGCACCACCTGGTCCAGGTTACGGAATTCGAGACTCAGGGTCATATGCTCTCCAGGATCCGAGGGGGTCTCCTCATGGCTTTCTCGGAATCACCGATGCTTTTGAGGGAGTGTTGATGTCAGGCCAGTTCTGCTTTCCCTGTAGGTCTCACCTCACAGGCAGCTCTTGGAATTTCCTCTTTAACCAAGCCTCATCCACGCGTGTCACTCTCACACCCACTCAGGATCCGTGTTTCTCTTCAGAGGGGAACCACTGGCCGCGTTTCACAGGCTGCTGGGGGACCGCCATCAGTATCCTGACCCTGCAGCCACTCACTGGGAAGCTCCGATCACAGCTTCTCCGTCCCGTGAGCACCCTGGGGCTCCCTCTGCCTGGACACCTCGTGCACTGCTCTGTCCCTTGTCACTGCCTGTCCTGTGGGAAGCAGACCTGGGCCTGCCGGGATCCCGGGGGAGCTTGCAGGCTCAGTCCGGGCAGTACAGGGAGCGGGGGAGACAGTGGGGACAGGAATGGGACTCCGGTTGGGGGAAGGTCTCCTGGAGTATTTAGCAAATGCCCAGGTCAGCGAGAGAGGGGCTGGCTGTGGTGGGCATAGGGCGCTGCGACCGCATACAGGTAGGTGCCGGAGGGTGTCTGCATGACTATCAAAGCCAAGCCCGAGGGTATGAACCCAACGTAGGAACAGGCGGAAGGCTGGACCTCCCTGAGACCCCAGAACCTGTAGGCATTGGGCAGCCCCTGGGGTCTCCTCCCAAGTGCGTCACTGCCGGGGCCGGGGCCCTGCAGCACGTGTCCGTGTGCCGCAGCCGCCATGGCTGCTCTGGTGAAAGGGGTCTCCCTGGCTTCTGGCTCCGCGGGCCGTTCGGACACCTCTCCGCTGTCCAGCTCCAAATGCAGATCTGGCCCCAGCAGGCGTCCCGGCCCCTCCTGCAGGCGGGGGTCCCTGTGCAGGCGGGGGTCCCTGCCCCGGCCTCTTTCAGCCCTCTGGCTATCTCCCCTGCGGCGGCCTCGGCCTCTCTGTGCAAGGCGAGCCGAGTCCACGAACGCGGGGGTCTGACATCTCATGGGGTTCACATAAGCAAAGGGTCTCGAGGGCTGGCCTGGCTGCGGGGGTCCGGCTGCCCCCCCAGGGTCTCCGCCTTCTGCACCAGGGCAGCCTGTCTCCTGGGGATGAACACCTGAGGTGGAGGGTCTCGAGGGCTGGCCTGGCTGCGGGGGTCCGGCTGCCCCCCCAGGGTCTCCGCCTTCTGCACCAGGGCAGCCTGTCTCCTGGGGATGAACACCTGAGGTGGAGAGAGATGCAGAGACTCAGCAGAGGGAGGCTTAGGGGCTGGGGGGGTGGGGGGTGCCCCTGGACGGCCACAAGCCTCCTCCAGGCTGGGCACTCCCCACGGGCCATGGCATTCAGCCCTCGCAGCTGCCTGGCCAGCCAGGTATTAGAATCCCCATTGTACTGATGGGGATGTGGAGTCTGCGTTCACCAGAGAGATTCAATTTGAATAAAAATGACAGTCCCTGTCTTCACGGCTCTAAACTTCAATAGGAGAGACAGACAGAAGCAAACAAAACCAAGTAACGGCGCTGACAGCGGAGGGGCAGGGAGGGCAGAGAGGCCGGGAGCCCGGCTCCCTGAGCTGAAGGACACCTGGGCAGCTGAAGGACAGCACCGCACGCGGGGCAGCTCACCAAGGCCTCCTTCAGCTAAGCCGGGCTTGAGTTTACCCTGCGGTCCAGGGAGCCATTGAAAGGAAGGCGGCAAGGGCGTCACAGCTGGACTTGGGGGGCAGGGAGGAGGTGTGCCTGGAGCGGGGGTGCTGGGAAGGAGGGCTGCAGCCTCGGGGGAGGCGCGAAGGGGTCGGTGGCTGGTGGCGACCGGGTGGCCCGTCTGTCTGCAGGCGCCCTCCTGGCCCACCCCTTCCCCGGCGGGAGGGCAGGAAGCCTTTCCCAAGGAAGAAGATGCAGGTTAGGACAACAGAGGATGAGCCTGACGATGCTAAGGCGTTTGGGTCATCCAGGTGGGGGGCCTGGGCTGGAGCTGCATTTGGGGTCACCACCAAATGGGTTAATTTTTTTCCTCAGTTGTTGGCTAGGAAAACTGGGAGGTGAGGGTTGAGAGCTGGGTGTTCCAATGAGAAAAAATAAGCCAAGAGAGAAAAGGACACCAGATAAAAGAAACAGGGTGTAGAATTCCAGAGGGGGATGGGGTTCCCCAGCCGGATGACGGGGGTGGGGGGGGTGAGGTTGGTAGAGCTCTTGATTGGGTGTGAATTTAAACAATCGGGGAAGACTTTGAGAACACTGAATTTGCAAACAGTAGCCCAACTACTAAGTCCTGGAAAATTCAGAAGAGGGGAATTAACCCTGGGGCACAGGGTGTCTGCACTCAGAGTAAAGGGTCCCTGGAAGGCGGGCGGGAGGTGGGGCCCGGGGCTTCAGTGTGGAAAGTGAGAGTGGGCATGAGATGCTGAGAACTCGTGACCGACCACTACCGACTCCTCTGCTGGGAGGGAAGACCCTGCGTGAAGTCTTAACTGGGGAAAGTCGGCAGGAGCGCAGGCGTTTAGAGAACAGGAAGTAGCGCCAAGAAACACAGGAAGACGGTCGTGTCTGGAGGGGAAACTGAGGCGAGGGCCGCTGTTCCCCACAAAACGCCTTCTGTGTCATACAAGTAAATAGCAAACGTAGAGTCAAAACTGGGGAGCACTGGAAAGGGGGTGAGGGTGTCGCACGTACCTTGATTAGGGGCCGTTGAGCGAAAGCGCTTGGAGGGTCTCTGCTCCTGCATGAGGAATCTGCCCGAGAGAGGGAACCGGGTCAGTCCGGGGGCTCCAACCACCTCTCCGCACCCCCGCATCCACGGCACGCAGGCGGGAGCTCGCTGGGTCGGGCTGGCGGCAGGGGGACACGGTGTCCGGAGGGAGGGGTCTGGGGTGACCTGTTTTCCAAGAGGAGCCCGTAGCGGTTGGCCCGCAGGAGGGTTCACTGATTCATGCCAAGTGTCCGGACAAGGTGGGAGAGGCAAGGTTACCTTGGGCCGATTGGAGGAGCTTTCCGTCCCCAGAGGGAAGAGGGAAGGAAGGCGGGGAGCAGAGGTGGAGGGCGAGGCTGTCTGGGGAGCTGGCCCTGGTCCTCCCAGGGCACCGGGGGCTGTTGGTCGTACAAGGCGTGCCCATCCCCCAGGGGCGCCCGGCACGTACCTGGTCTCCCTGCCGTGACTCTGTGGCTGGTGGCTCGGGGGGTCTGGAGACGCGGAGCGGCTTCCAGGAGACCCTTCCGGGAAGAGGGGCCTGAGGCGCTGGAGTCCAGGGGTGTCCGCAGTCACGACCGTCAGTCTGAGGGCAGCCTTCAGAAGTATCTCCCGCAGAGAAGGCCTGTCCTCTCAGGGGCCCTACAGGAAACTCGCTGATCTGGAGCCACCCAGGCCCCTCTTATAAGTCTGTCGTGATTGGATAGAAGGAGGGCGGGCCAGCCAGCTTAACCCGAGAAGAGTTGATTGGGTTGCAGTTTTCTGCCGCCCAGAGACCCCGCCTTGAAGAAACGGGTTCTAGACGCAATTCTCTGGGTTGATCTAATCATTACAGAAAAGGCAGGATTGTGATTGTGTTAAGTGACTCACAGGAGGTTTGATTAGGTTTGGTGGGTGGGTCGGGCGGTCCAAGAAAGCACCCAGGGTGGGAGTTCGGGCTGGAATTGGAAGATTAATGGACCCAAGCCAGGCCGAGGGGGGAGGGGCAGGCGGGGGAGGGTAAGGGCACGCACCTAGGCTGAGGTAGGGGGAGCCCCACCTCCACGCCGGTCCAGGGGCAGTGGAGACGCCGTAATGGGACTAGACCACCCTGGCCGTGAAAGGGGAACAGACTGAGCGTGTCGGGGGGCCAGGAGGCTGCGCTGACCTCTGGGATGGAGATGGTGTCTTATGAGGTGGGTGGCAGGGGGTGGCAAAGGAAGACGGTCCACAGGGAGAGAGACGTTTACAGGGGAAAAAAGAACCAGAGTCGGGTGGTCCCGACATACCCTTAGGGGGAACGAGTGGGTTTATTTGGACGGAAGTCGTACCAGGAGTCTGCTCTGAGTGGAAGACTGCGAGCTTGGTTCCTACATGTTGGGTTGAGAGAGATTTGAGCCACCAGGTGTGAGGAAGTCAGGTGGCCGTTCTGGGGTTGGGAGCCCAGAGAAAAGGTTGAGGCTGGAGACCTGTGCATGAGGCTCCCCGCACGGGCGTTAAAACGGCGGCTGTAAACACGGGGGTCCAGGAAGAGAGCCTTGCGGGCACGGGATGGGAACCGTAGTGTTGCTTTAAAACGTCTTCCAAAATTACTGTACAAATAATGCAATCCCACTGAATCCCAATGTTATGTTTGTTTCTTTTCTCTTTTTAAAAAAAATCAGCTTTTTTGAAGTACAGTTTAGACTCGATAAAATGCATCCTTTTCACACACACAGTCCAGTGAAGTTTGATACACATATCACCCTTGGGTAACCGTCACCACGATTGAGATATGGAACGTCTTCATCACCTCAGAAAGTTCCCTCGGGCCCCTTTGCCGTCAGCCTCTCCCCCAGCCCCAGGCTGCCCGGGTCAGCCCTCCGTTCTTGGTGATCATTTGCCTGCCCTAGAATTGCAGCTGAGCGGGTGCTGCAGTGGGCACTGGCCCCCGGTCGCCTTTGCTCAGTGTGATGCTGCTGGCGCTCAGCGCTGTTGCAGGATGAATTGGGGACCCTCCCTCTGAATTGCTGCGTCTTACTCCGTTGCACGAACGTCCGGTGGACAGTTGGGTTGTTTCCAGTTTGGGGATATTATGAAAAAGCTGCCGTGGACATTCATGTACAAGTCTTTGCGTGGACATGTGGTTTCATTTTACCTGAGTAAATACCTAGACGTGGAATTTCTGGGTGAACTGTCACGTGTTTGTTTAACTTTGTGAAAACCATTGAACTGTTTTCCAAAGTGGTGGTTGTACCGTTTTATATTCCCTCCAGCAGTGTGTGAGGGGTCTAGTGGTTCCACATCTTTGCCAGCACTTGGCGTTGCCATCTTGTTGATTTCAGCTGTTCTAGGGTCTGTGGAGTGGTGTTTTGTTCTTCTTCCTAGGAATATCCAGTTTGTTCCAATACCATTTGTGAAATCGGTGCTAGTTTTTTTCTTTCATGCAACTGTATGAAAAGGTTTAAACTTTATATGGAGAATTAATCATTATGTAATTAACTAATGATGAAGGAAAACAATAGTGCGTTGACCCTTTCCCACCCATCAGAACAGTACGGTGTTGGCAAAGGAACAGGCAAATCAGTGGCTGGAAAGCTGAGAAAGATACCACCGCTGACAGCAGTAACTGACGTTGTCGAGGGCTTACCACGCGCCTGGTTCCCAGGACAGCCGTGTTCACATGTAAGTCCTCCCAACAAGGCCGCTTACTGTTCAGGCGCTATTGCCGTTCCCATCTGACAAATGAAGAAATGGAGACACAGGACAGTTAGGTGGCCTGCTGTGGGCAGACTGGGATTTGAGCCAGACTCTCCTGTCTGAGAGGCCAAGGTCTGAACCCCTTCCTTGTTTGCTGACAGCTCTAAGGGAAGTTCACGGCCAGCTGACATCCTGTTTCTGTTCAGCTGGAACATGTGTGTATTAGTTTCTGATTGCTGCTGTAAAACTTTACTACGCACTTAGTGACCTAGATTAACACAAATTTATTATCTTTGTATCATTGTGCAATTGTACTTTACACGCTCGCTCACCCTCTGCAGACCTGCCCGCTGGAGGTGCGGTGCCTGTGTGTCTTCGCCTGTCGGTCTCCCGGTGGTGGAATTCCTGACACTTCTCAGCGTCTTTGGAATTTGACATAGTGTTGCTTCACTCCAGCTTTTTTAAAAATGTTCTGTAACTCGTTGGTTGTACTTAACTATATAACTTCTGCTGCGATGCTTTACTGCATTGCGAACACCTCGATCGTGTGGCTGGGGCTCTGTAAACCACTAAATGATGACTTAGAGGCTGGGAAAAAAGTGCTGCATGTCAGAAGTTCAAAGCAGGTCCCACTGAGCTAAAATCAAGGTGTTGATCGGGCTGCAGTTCCGTTCTGGAGGCTCCAGGAGGGAATCGTCTCCTCAGCTTTTCCAGCTCCTAGAGGCGCCTGAGTACTTGGCTCTCAGCCACTCCCCCGTCTTCAAAGTCGGCAGTGAAACAAAAATACTCCCGGGTTCCCATTTCTGATTAACTGGGGGAGGGTGAGATGAAGAGGCACCGGAGGCGTGTGTCTTTCATAGGTTGCGATAAACACATTTTCTTCTCCAATTTTCAAAAAATACTTCCATAAGAAAGTTTTTCTTCTATTAATTTGTATATATCATTTTAAGAAAAACTGTGCATTATAAAAAATTTCAAATATATCTACAGAAAAGTAAATGGAAGAGTGTGATGACTCCCTGTGTAGCCCTCACCCAGCTTCAGTAGTTACTGACTCACGACCAGTCTTATTTCATCTCTACCCACTACTCCCCCAATGCTGGGTTATTTTGAAGCAAGTCCCAGTCACCTTGTCGTTTAAACCATAAATATTTCATTATATATCTCTAAAAGGTAAGGGCTCTTTCTATAAACATAACCAGGATGAGGATGTTTAAATGAAATAAAAGAAATGAGGAGGATCCAGCTAAGAGAAGGGGGTTGAATATACAAGAGAGAGATGAGATAATCAGAATCTGAGATCAAGGGGAGTGTGTGTATTGGTCACTGGAGTGGTCATTGGCGGTTTTTACTTTCTCTGCAAAGCAGCAGGGAAAAGCATTGCTGGAACTGGGGCAAGTGGTAGGAACTGGCACAAGCTGCCACGACGGAAACCCACTCCTCAAAGCCAGGGCCGTATCCAGCCCAGGTTTACTTCCCACATGAAGGTCAGCGTCAGGTGGCTGCCTGCCCACCTGAAACAGGTGTCTCCACGTCACTTCCACTCCCGCCTCGTGGACCAGCTCCAGTCGCATGGCTCAAACCATGTGCCGGTGGTACGGAGAGAACCGGCTACTAGGCGTGGACCATCTTCCTACCCCAGGGGACGTGTGCACTGGAAGTTTATTCTGGAACTTCAGCCACTTCATTCACACGCACATTTTTAAAACAGCAAATGCATCGGTTGTGTAAGGAGTGCTGGAGGGTGGGATCGGCCGTGCAGACCCTGAAGCGGGTGCCCGGCCTGCAGTCCCAGCTCCACGCGCCCTGTGTGGCCTTGAGTGATCTGGGGAACATCGTCTAACTGCTCTGAGACTCAAGTTATCCACATACACAGCAGAGATTAGTGATGGCATCGTTGGTACAGAGATTTTTTTCTGAGGACAATTTGAAATCATGGATAATATTGTTTGTAGGCAAACAAGTATTAACTTTTATTCTTATTAGCATGTTCAGACGATATATTATCTATCTAAGGAACCCAAGAATAAGAAAATAAGAGAACTCCTTAGTTACACGTTTAAACGCAAGAAGGTAAATTATTTCCCATATGCCGTTAATAACCAACAACATGGCAGAATGAGCCGATGTGGGCGCTCCCTCCGCCGCACGCACACAGAGTACATCTGCCGGAAATGTGCAGGCACAGAGCTTGCGAGACAAAAAGGGATTTGCTGTGTGTCGCTGATAAAGTAGTAGATGTCATCAGCACTGGCTGAGAAATAAACCCCAGAGGATGCAGGGAGGGGTTTGAGTGCTCCCTCCGGAATGGAGACTTGCCCTGGTGCCCCCGCATTTGAGAGCCAGAAGCCAGACTTCAGCTGAAACCTGGGATCCTGGAGAAACTGCCCTTCAGCGACGGGGGAACTAAAATGAATCCGCCCAGCAGCTGCAGAAGCAAGAGAGCAGCTTAGGTCTCCGAGGCTCTAGCCAACAGATTCCAGGCTCCTCATCCTGGTACAAGGTCCCAGTTTATACGGAGCACACGTTGCAGAAATCCTAGAGACAAGTTAACAGTCTTAAAAAAATCTTATCATAGGGCTTCCCTGGTGGCGCAGTGGTTGAGAGTCCGCCTGCCGAAGCAGGGGACGCAGGTTTGTGCCCCGGTCTGGGAAGATTCCACATGCCGCGGAGTGGCTGGGCCCGTGAGCCATGGCTGCTGAGCCTGTGCGTCCGGGGCCTGTGCTCCACAACGGGAGAGGCCACAACAGTGAGAGGCCCGTGTACCGAAAAAAAAAAAAAAAAACCTTATCATGAACTCAATGAGGCCAACTAGCCAAAGAAGACAAAAATGTGTTCTCTAGCAGTATTTCCACAACGCAGAGTATGAGAATCCCCAAGAGGAAAAAAAAAAATCCTTGGTGAAGATGAACTCATACGTGAAAATTACAGACCAGGAGGCCAGTCTCACTCCGTCTGTACTCGTGCTCACTTCCTCCACACTCGATTCTTTTGAAGCAAACCCTAGGCATCATGCCGTTTCAGTCATAAATATTTCAATATAGATCTCTAAAAGATAAGGACTCCTATCTCAGAGATAACGGAGTGAGTCTCTGAGGCGTGGAGGAGAAGAAATAGGAAGGACTAGCTTACCAAGAAATTGAAATAACAGATCAATCTGAAGTATAAAGGAAATGTGCTTAAAATGATTAATGAGATAAAATAAGGACTAGAAAACATAAGCCCAAACAGGGAAATATGAAAGCAAACAAAGCACGTCGATTTAAAAATGAAGCAAATGCAACTTCTGGAAATAAACATAATCATTGAAATGTGAAGTTAAGTGAGTATGACATAGTTTTAAAGGTAAAGAATTGAAACACACTGCAGATGGAGGGGGAAAGGGCGGGAAGATATGAAGGAGAGGTTAAGAGATGTGGAGAAGGACCGCAAAGGGTGCAACGCACGCTGAATGGGAGGGACAAGAGGCAACCTCCGGAGAGCACAGCCGATGGCTCTCTGGAATGGAGCAAAGCCTTGAACGCTCAGAGGGAAGAATCAGAAGTGGCACGCAGGAAAAAGATTGATTTACACCCAAACGTTACGTGCGTGAAACTTCCAAAACCAAAAAGCCAAGACAAAAAGCATAAAGGCAGCCAGACCCCAAAGAAGGAAACATTATCTAAAAACAGCTAATGGACCGACAAAGGCTTCTTCTTGGCCGCCGCAGAGAAAAGAAGTCAAGGTAAGGAAAACATATGCAAAAACCCAAGTAAGCCTTCAGCCCAAAAACATACCTGACTATTGGAGGACGGGGCACTTAGGAGTCTGATAGGATTGAACTAATGGGCACAGTGATTGCAGCAGCTGTGTGATGGCTAACTCTCCTTAAGGCAGGGTCCTTAAACTTTGCTGTGCATATGAATCACCTGAGAAGCACTGACACGTCCTGACGCGCAGGCTGTGATCCACACCAACTAAATCAGAACCTCTGGAAGTGGGACCCAGGAATCTTTTTTCATCCCTCGGGTGATGCAGGGTGCTTCCGGGTGTGAAAACCAGTGGTCTAAGTTGATGCTGGTCCTCAGCCTTGGCTGTCCTTGACATCACCTGAAGAGTTCTGAGCAGCACTGATGTCTGGGTCCACCCCCACCGAGAGTAGGACGAAGCACAGCCATGGAAACCCTCGCAAGAAAGACACAAGCTCCAATTCCTGGTGGAAGGTTTTTTTCTGCAAAAGTAATGAGCTGCAGGACACCCAAGACACAGGGTTGAGGTTATTCCATAACCATCCAGATTTAAATCTGTCACTTCCACAGCCCGTGGTACAAAAGCACGCGAGTTGTTGCTGTGACACTGGGTTCTGTTTAATGTTACAGGCATCAGGCAAGGGCTGCTGAGTAGTAATTTGGTCTGCCACCAACCAAGAAAATGACAAGGACTTGGAGAAAACAAGAAGAGCAGCTTTCAGCTGCTAGATGTGGCAAACACAATAATTATATGTTTTCCCTTAAAAACACTTTAATATACGTTCAATACTCACATAAAAAAGAATACTTAAATGTTTTTCTCCCCAATTTTTTCCCTGTAAAATTGGCACGTGACACACTGTCTTCTGGCCGTAGAAAAGGCGTCAAATTAGCATGGGGCCGCTGCCCCCAAAATAGTGTTGGAGATGCCACCAAAGCCAGAGGGAGGTCAATGGATTTGTCAAACATACTCCGAGAACGGAGCGGACTCCCCGAGCCACTGAGTGTGCCTCACCCTGAGCAGGGGGAGCGGGCGGGGAGATGGGGCAGCAGCTGGCGAGGGGAGGAGGGGCGCCGTGGCCGGGACTCGAGTCTCCCACGTCGTTGTGAATAGACCAGAGCCTGCCGACCGATCCCCAGGCAGAGGGACAGCACTCAGCCGAGGGGCTGATCTGGAACATGTATGGAGTCTGGCAGTCATTGAGGAGAAGGTGGGAAATTCAACAGAACACTGAGCCAGAAATATGGGAGGGGGGCTCCCCACTGAAGTGGGGGCTGGAACACAGCGCGCGGTGCTGACGCTCAGTCCTTCCAGGTATCAAATGGAACCATCGCGCCCAGCGTCGGAGAGAATGTCGTCAAGGGAACCCGCACGCACTGCCAGCTGGGATGTGAGCCGCTCCGGTTATTCTGGGGAGCAGGCTGGTTGTCCTTCGCGGAATGGAGCGTTCGGGGCCCTGTGACTTAGCAACCTGCCCTCCTGAGGGTCAGTCCTGGTGAAGGTCACGCTGAACGACAGGCACAAACCAGAAGGTTCCTTCATTCCAGCATTACTGATGGCCTGGGAAGGTAGAGGCAACCCACAGGCTCACTGCTGGGGAAGAGGACAGCTGCAGACGGCGGGCGTGTGCTGGGGACCACTGGTCCAAAGCATCGGGCTCGGAGTGTGGACGGATCCCAGAACACATGCTGCTGTGGAAAAGGGAAGGGGTACAGTTAGACCTGTTGGACGTTACCATTTATGTAAGTGGAAAACACATACCAAAAGCAATACTGCCTATTTTTCAAAAGTACTTGAATTTCTAAACCCATACAGCAAACACGTGAGGTTGGGCGCTGCTCGGGGAGGGAAGGAGGGAGGCACAATCGAGGCTGAAGGGAAGGCGCGTGGGGCGGTGAGAGCAGCTGTGATCTGAGGAGTGTGTCAACTCGCCCTTCTGCCCGAGGTCAAACTAGACATTAAATAAAACAGGGTGCTGTTCGTGCAACCGTATGCCTGGTGCAAATAGGCAAACACAGCAAACTTTTCTTTTCCAGTCCATCAGAGGCCACCTTTGTACAGGTTCCATATTTATAAGCTCTCAGGTCTGTTTCTGGGTCAGATTCCATTTCATCGATCTGTTTTTGCATCAGAACCACGTTCTCTTAAGATTGTGGCTTTGTGGGTTTTAATGTCAGTTATAGAAATTCACCCCTTCTTACCGTCTCCAAAATGTACTTGGCTATTCCTCCTCTTTCACCCATGTACCTTTGGGATCCATTTTTCATTTTGGAAAAAACATCCTACTGAAGATTTTGAATTACACTAAAACTAGTAAATTGGTTGAAGAAGAGTTCATATGTATTTTTTTAATTGGAATATAATTGCTTTACGATGTTGTGTTAGTTTCTTCTGCACAGTGAAGTGAATCAGCTCTATGTATACCTATATCCCCTCCCTCTTGGACCTCCCTTCCACCCCCCCACCACCATCGCACCCATCTAGGTCGTCATAAACTTTTAACTTTAGAACAGTTTTAGATTTACAGAAAAATTACAAAGATAGTACAGAGGACGTCCCCACACCCCGCACAAGTTCCCCATAACTTACTAACACCTTACCTTAGTTCGAATTAATGGACATTTGTTACAGTGAATGAACCAACACTGATACCTTATTGTTAACTAAAGTCTATACTTGGTTTGGATTTCCCTAGTTTTTATATAATGACCTTTCTCTGTCGCAGGATCCCATGTTACGTCTCGTCATCATGCCTCCTTGGAGTCCTCTCGGCTGGGACAATCTCTCAGATTCCCTTGTTTTTGATGACCTTGATGGTTTTGAGGAGGACTGGTCAGGGATTTTATAGAGTGTCCCTCACTGAGATGTGTCTGATGGTTTTCGCGTGACTAGGCGGGACTGTGTGTTTTGGGAGGAAGACCGCACAGGCCGAGTGCCATTTTTAGCACATCCCATCCAGGGTGCATTCCAACGTGACTTCGCCGTTAATGTTGACCTCGATCACCTGGCCGAGGTCATGTGTGTCCACTTTCTCCAGTGTGCAGTTATGCCCCCTTTCTTCACTGCCCTCTTTGGAAGCAGGCACTAAGCACAGCCCACTTTTAGGGGTGGCGAGTATGCACCACCTGCTCGAGGGCTGAGTATCTGCATAAATTATTTGGAATTCTTCTGTATGGGAGATGAGTCTCTTCTCCCTGTGTGTTTATTTGGCCAATCATTTTTTTATATCAGGTTGGACTCATGGATATTTACTTTGTACTTTGTGTTGGCTCCTGTGTCCTTTTACAGCACTCCCATCATTTTGGTTTTGAGCACTTCCTTGGTCTAGCCTCATCTTCCGTATTTCCTGCTCCGTCCTAGCATCAGCCATTTCTCCAATGAGCCCTGGTTCCTTTTATTGGAGATGGTGTTAGACCTCAAGATCTGGACTTCAGATGTGCTTGTTGCTACTGGGGTGTCATTGCTTCAGCTGATATTGCTGACAGTGACCCCACTCATCTGACAGAGCTAGGAAATAATGTGTGTGTATGCACACCTGTGTATATACACCTGTCTGTCTATCTATCATCCATCTTCCTATGTTTCTATATCGAACCATATACATCTATATCAAGTTAAACATGAGTTTGCACTGATGTCTCAACTCTACCACTTAGGTCACCCTGGTCTCCTCCCTTTGCTTCTCTGTAAGCTCCCACCACCCACATGTGTATACCCACATCCGTGTACTTGTGAGCACTGGTGCACAGGGCAGTGCCTCAGAATCGTCATCCTATACCCACGGGAAACAGCTTTGTCAACTAGAGTCTCTGCTTATGTGAAGCTTCTTTTGCCACCCATTGTTCAGTTTCCATTCATTTCCAAAGTTACTTAGGCAGCAGCACCTTTTTCTCCATCCCCTTTGATGGGGTTGTTTCATACATTTGTAACACTGTTAAATTGTTTTGTCACGTTCTGCATTCCATGTTGGGATCCCTCTGCATCCTAAATGACTAAGAAATTTAAATACATTAAGGGCATTCTTTATGCTGTAGGGTTCTATGAGTTTTAACAACTCTGTATTTTCATGTACCCACCATTACGATATCATACAGGATCATTCCACCACACTAAAAACATCTGTTTCGCCCATTCAGTCTACCCCCAACTCCTGATACTTTAATTGTACATTCGCCTTTTCTAGAATGTCATATAATTGGAATCATGCGGTGTGTAGCTTTTTCAGATTGGCTTCTTTCATTTAGCAATGAGCGTTTAAGGTTCTTCCATGTCCCTTTGTGCCTTGATAGCTCATTTCTTTATTTTTTTTCTTTTAATTAATAGACTTTATTTGCAGAGAAGTTTTAGGTTTAAAGAAAACTTGAGCAGAAAGTACAGGGTTCCCAAATACGCCCCTCCCAGACCCCCACATGTCCCCCCCATTATTAACAGCATGCATTAGCATGGTAGATTTGTCATAATGGATGAATGAATAGTGATATAATTAACTAAAGTCCATAGTTCACATTTGGGTTTACTCTGTGTTGTACATTCTGTGGATTTTAACAAATGTATAATGTCATGTATCCACTGTCACAGCATCATAGAGAATAGCTTCACGGCCCTAAGAACCCTCTGTGCTCCACTTCTTCATCCCTCCCTCCCCCCAGCCCCTGGCAACCGCTGATCTTTCCACTGTCTCCATGGTTTTGCCATTTCCAGAATGTCATGTAGTTGGAATCACACACTATGTAACCTTTTCAGACTGGCTTCGTTCACTTAGCAATAGGCATTTAAGTATTTAAGACATTCATCCATGTTTTTTCATGATTTGATAGCTGATTTCTTTTCATTGTTGAATAATATCCCATTTTATGGAGGTGCCACAGTTCATTTATCCATCACCTACTGAAGGACATCTTGGTTGCTTCCAAGATTGGTCCGTTATGAATAAAGCTGCTATAAGCACTCATGAGCAAGCTTCTGTGTAGATACAAGTTTTAAAATACTTTGGGTGGATAGCCAGGCATGGGATTGCTGGATCATACAGTAACAGCTGTGTTTATTTAGCTTTGTCATAAGTTGCTGAACTGTCGTCGGAAGCGGCTGCACCATTTTGCACTCAGCTCTGAATGAGAGTTCCCGTTGCTCCACATCCTCTCCAGCATTGGGTGTCGTCAGTGTTCCAGACTTTAGCTCTTCAACTAGGTGTGGAGTGGTGTCTCGTCGTTGTTTTACTTTAGAATTCCCTGATGACAAGTGATGGCGAGCATCTTTTCATACGCTTAAAAAATCTTAGGTGTTCTTATGCAGAAAAAAAATTCTCCTTTGGTTTTTTTTCCCTGCAAAATATAGTAAATTTTAATAACATTCTTCAAATTTTGGGGAAATGTTATTTTCAAAAATTTTAATACTTTCTGTCCCTGTTATGAGTGGGATCTCTTTTGATGGTACTACCTAGTAAGTTACTTATGGTAGATAGAAAATCCATAAGTAATTATCTTGTATTTGAACTGAAGCCTCGTAATTAATTCCATTTATTTTTTTAAACTCTTGGGAAGCATAAGAATATATAAACATACCGTTGGCAAATAATTATAATTTTGTTTCTTCATGTGTAAGAATCATACCTCTTATTTATGGTTCATATGTAATTGAAGTAGCTAGAAACTGCAGGAAAATGTTCGATAAAAATGATGGAGACCAATAGCCACATTTTATTCTTAATTTCTATTAGACTTTAGTGTGATGGCTGCTGATTTAAGATTGAGTTTCTAAGGCTGGATAAAAAAGAATCCTTCTGAATACCCAATTTCTCCTAGGTAATTAAATAAATTACTCAATCAGGCATTGACAGTGAAGTTGTAGAAATTTTTGTATGGAAAAATGTTCACAATATAGTGTCGAGTTAAATGCAAGCTCCAAAACAGTACAGAGGGTCTCACCTGATGCGTGAGAAGTGACGCACCTGCCAGGCTGTCGTGGACATGCCACCAGCTGCACCCGGGGAGCAGCGTTGTCACTCCCCCACTCCCTGGCCACATCTGGTCACTTTCAGGAATGAGGGAAGTCTCATCTTCAAGTGTGAAAAAATCCAGCCAGTCGAAATCAAAACCTAATCTCACATTCAGTGTAAAGCTCTTCCCTTCCACACCCACTCTGGTACGACACTTGGCCCCGGATGGGCCCTGCGAAAGAGGAGGGCACGGTCTGCTCTCATCCCCTTGCTCCGTCACCCCCTCCGTGGTTCTGGCTGCTTGTGATCCTCTCCTGACCCTCGCAGGCAGCTCCCTTGTGGGACCTTCAGGGACACCCCAAAGGGCCTCGCCAGTGCTTCACCCCTGACATGGGCGAGGTCCTCCCCTCTTGCTCTCAGCCCGTCCCTTCGGTGGGGACACGTCTACCTGGCCGGCAGTCTTTGGGTGGCGTCCTTCTCAGGAGGCTCATGACTGGATCTACTCCCAGCGTCCAGCGACAAGAGGGACATGAGACATGCCTGCCCTGACAAGCTGTGCCTGCAGGCTGCTTTCACGCTTCCCTGCCCTGCCCACCCTGGGGCCGTTGCCAGCAGGCCTCCTGGTGAGCCAGCGCCCAAGAGCCAGCTCATGCTTCAGTCTAGCAGCTCGAGTTTCCACGGCCAGGGGGCATCAGCCACGGAGGAAGACCCTGGTTCCCCTGTTGCACACAACCCCAGCGTTCACGGAGACTCTTGGGTCCCGTCCCACCTGGCCTGAAGGAAGGATGCGCCATCTTCGGCCATGGGGAGTGCCACGCCCTCTGCGTCTAAGCAGATCACCTTTTGCTCCATTGAACCACCAGCCCTGGTACACCTGGAGGTGATGGACGGCGACGAGGGGCCCAGTTTGGTGATAAATCCTGTGCTGACACGACACGCACGGTCTTTGGAGTGAGGGAGCACGTCTCCAAGACGGCAGAAATGTCGTCGCAATCCCGGAGCCCAGTCGGAAAGACCCCACACAGAAGCGGTACCTCTAAGAAGCAGACTTCAGCTCATTGTTTACGCTCGTCTCTTACCTGGCCGTCCCCACCACTGGGATGCCAGCCCTCTCTGCCAGCCGAGCTCTCTGCTTCCTTGGCTTGCGATGGAACAGAAATGCCAGGACCCCCAGAGGCAGACCCAGCCAGGGGGCTGTACACCCCGTCCGCCCTTTCACATCTCAAATTCTGTCACTAAGCAAGCTCGTGGGACTCGACAAGGCAGGTAGAAAGCAGCTTCCCCTCTCGCGCCAGTCCTGCCCCTCGGTGGAGTTTCAGGCTGAGTCTCATAGAGAAGGTCTGGTACCGAAACTCCAGGCTCTTGTCTGGTGTAAAGCTTCTGCCCCTCCAGATCTTGTCTCCATCAGGCCCTCGGTCGGTGTCCCCTCTCTCTCCCCTCCCTGCCTGCCCCATCCCGAGGCCTCACCTGGCGCGGGGACAGGGCAGGGTCCTCACAGCTCTCCAGGCCCCCCACCACTTCCTTCTGTGGCCTTGGCAAGACCACTGGAGCTCCCCAAACCATGGCCTGAATACATCACAATCCAAGGACAGGACTTCAGGGCCGGCCTGGTGCCTCCCTCAGTGACCCACCTTCTCACACACTCAGGACAGTCACCGGGACCCTTGCTTTGTTCCGTGTTCCAAACAGGAAAAGGAGAAAACGGACAGGCCAGTGGATCCAGCCTCCTTTCGCTTTGCTTATGTCTTATTGTGTCTCACGACCACTGCCCTGCAAGGGACACCGGGGAATGTCTTTAGAGCACACCACACCCAGATAAAGTGGGAGAAAGGGGAGCAGACGTCAGAGGGACCGTGCGTCTTGGCCACAGAGAACCGTGCACCTGGCCTGAGGAGGTCCTCACGGCGGCAGCCCGGGCCTGGGCTGAGCCCACCGGGAGCCGTGTTCACGTCCCATTCTAATCCCATGGGCATGCTTCCCGGACTCTGAGCCTGCGCCTCTGGAGGGTGGGTTCTCACGTGGCGGGTAGGAGACCAAGACCTCGGAAACTCCTCCAGGCTGAGGGCGAGGGGAGCCGTGTGTTGATGTTCTGTTCCTTTTCATCTTTTCTCTTGAGGCATAACTAAGAACCCAAGCTAACATCTAATCAAAATATTCTTCTTACCTTAGTTGTTGATGTCAGCAAACACAATTTCCCGTAACTTTTTGTATACACCGAAAGAAAAAGCAAGCAAAATGAGAGACAGACTGTTGAGATACAGCACAGTTATGAGAGAAAGAAAGTCTGTGCACACGGCTTGCTGGTCTCTGCAGATGCCCTTTGCCACAGACAGCATGCGGATCCGAGGACCGTGTTACAGAGCGTGGTCCTGCCTGCGGACTGCCCCCGCAAGAAGGGACGTGCCTCAGAAGGAAGGACACCGTCTCCAAGGACTTTCTCCACTGCCCTTTTTCATCTTTTAAAAAATCAAGCTTTATCTAGATTTCTAAGCCCATATCTCTTATTTCCTCAAAGTAAAAACATTCTCAAAATAAAGTTATTTCCTTGAGTATGTGAATTCAATAAAGGTTCTTTTAAAATTTTTTCAGTGCTTTCACAAACTTTAATATCTTTTTCTGTGTGTGATAAGAACACTTAAGATGAGATCTACCCTCTTAAATGTTTAAGCCCACAATACCATATTGTTAACCACCAGCAGAATACTATACAGCGGATCTCGAGAACCGAGGACTTTCATGTTTTTCCCTTATTTTCTCATAATGATAACGCACTCCTTGTGTATTACACATTTTTAAAAGAAACTGGTTTCTAAGGATTCCATTATGAAATGTGTGTGCTCTAAGCCGGGGTTGGAGGTCCGCCTCCTGAAGAATAAGACCCCATGTGCAGGGACTTCCCTGGTGGCGCAGTGGTTAAGAATCTGCCTGCCAATGCAGGAGACACAGGTTCAAGCCCTGGTCCGGGACCATCCCACCTGCCGCAGAGCAACTAAGCCTGTGCGCCACAACTACTGAGCCTGCACTCTAGAGCCCACGAGCCACAACTACTGAGCCCACATGCCACATCTACTGAAGCCCGTGCTCCTAGAGCCCGTGCTCCACAACAAGAGAAGCCACCGCAATGAGAAGCCCGCGCACCGCAACAGAGAGCAGCCCCCGCTCGCCGCAACTAGAGAAAGCCCGCGCGCAGCAACAAAGATCCAAGGTAGCCAAAAAAAAAAAAAAAAAGACCTCATATGGAGCCGTGAGCAGCCCCACAGCCCTGCCTGGGACAGAAAGCAAACCAATGGAGTTGGCGACAGAGGAGATGAATCCAAACCAAACATGGAAAGAAATGGTTCCTGGAGCCAACCTCAGTGAGAGATTTCACGGCAGGTTCACACAGCCAAGAATCCGCCCATTCTCTCCAAGTTTGGGAAAAAAATTTTAAAACCTAACCTGCCAAAACATCAGAGCTGTCATTGGAGGTCATTTTTCTTTTCTATGAATTTATCATCTTCTTTCACAGTTGCGAGTGTATGCCATCTTTCTGCCTTTTCTTGAGTCAGTTTTGATTATTCATATTTTTTAAAGAAATCTTCCAGTTTTTCAGGGTTTCAAATCTATCGCCCTCCCAGCCCACACTGCGACCCATGGGGCCTCATTTCCAGAGTTTTTATCAGGGTTCCCTTAGGGAGGCATGGTTGATTCAATCATTGGCCCCAGGTGTGATTCCATCTCAGTCCCCCTCCCCTCCCAAGGGCTGGGCAGCTCAAAGCTCCAGCCTCTGGTCACGGGCTGGACCTTCCTGGTGACCAGCCCTGACCCTGGAGCATTCTAGGGGCCCATCAGGAATCACCTCATTGGCAAACAAAGACGCTCCTGTCACTCAAGGGCTTTCGAAGCCCTTTGCCAAGAACTGGGATAAAGACCAGATGTTTTTATTATATCACAACTTAACTTCTCATCCTGGGCAGCTCATTTGTTTATCATGAACAAATATTAATGGAGCACCAACTACATACCAAGTGTTGTTCTAGGCATTGGGAACACACCAGTGAACAACACCAATGGGAATCCTTGCTTTCGTGGAGCTTATGTTCTAATGGGAGATACTGGAATCTTATTTTATTTTTTTAAATATTTATTTATTTGGCTGCACCAGGTCTTTAGTTGTGGCACACAGGATCTTCGCTGGGGCATGTGGGCTCTTTTTGTTGAGGTGTGCAGGATCTAGTTCCCCAACCAGGGATCAAACCTGGGCCCCCTGCATTGGGAGCATGGAGTCTTAACCACTGGACCACCAGGGAAGTCCCAAGAGATACTGAAATTTTA
Source organism: Mesoplodon densirostris (assembly GCF_025265405.1). Classification (NCBI taxonomy): domain Eukaryota; kingdom Metazoa; phylum Chordata; class Mammalia; order Artiodactyla; family Ziphiidae; genus Mesoplodon; species Mesoplodon densirostris. The sequence continues at coordinate 109,750,980 of NC_082670.1, read as the reverse complement.
GAAAGTGCAGTTTAAAAAGATCAAGAAATCTTGAGATAACGAAGTAGGGAGTAGAGGAGCAGTACGACTGCTTTGTGTAAAGGCTTTTTAATTAAATTTAAAATACAATGTAAAATTTAAAAATTATAACAGTGAGTGATAAAACAGGACAACAGTGAGTAAGGGATTCTGTTCTCTGATGAGGGTGCTGAGGGCAAAAGGAAGGATATAACCTCTGAGCAAAAGCCATCGAAGAAATAACTTTACCAGCAATATGTAGGTATTTACAACTACACACTCATACTTATTTTAAAATGCCCTTGTTATTAAAATCCTTGCAGGAAAAATAATTTTGTCCTTGTGAGTCTGTAAGTCTCTAGGCTGTACCTCCTTTTCACCTACCGGGAGGGGGAAACTCTTCCTAAAACCAGGTTTTCCCAAATGGCCCAAATATACTCTTCTGTTAATTTATTTTTAATTTTTTGTTTTGTTTCGCTTTGGTTTGGCCAGAGGTTTGGATTATTTTTCTGGTACATTTAAATAACTAGATCTTGCCCAACTAAGTGTCGTCTATGAGAAATGTGCATTAAATATAATGACATAGAGAGGATGAAAGGAAAAAGGTATACCATAAAATGCTAATCGAAACCTAGAGGGGCCAGATTAACATGCGACAACATAGGCTTCAAAAAACAGGATAAGAGGGCCTCCCTGGTGGCGCAAGTGGTTGAGAGTCCGCCTGCCGATGCAGGGGATACGGGTTCGTGCCCCGGTCTGGGAGGATCCCATGTGCCGCGGAGCGGCTGGGCCCGTGAGCCATGGCCGCTGAGCCTGCGCGTCCGGAGCCTGTGCTCCGCGGCGGGGGAGGCCACAGCAGTGAGAGGCCCGCATACCGCAAAAAAAAAAAAAAAAAAAAAAAAAACAGGATAAGAATACTATTAGTAGAAAAAGGGACATTCTGCACAAGTCTCCAGGAAGACATTAACAATCCTAAATGTATATGCACCCAACAACAGAACTTCAAAACACAGGAGCAGAAATTGGTAGGACTAGAAGAAGAAACACATAAGTCTGTTATCATAGCTGGAGGATAAATAACTGGATCTTGGACTCATTCATCAATTCTCCTGGTTTTCTCTTGTTGTTGTTGTTTTGTTTTGTTTTACAGTGCTGTGCCAATCTCTGCTGTACAGCAAAGTGACTCAGTTATACACAGATAGACATTCTTTTTTTATGTTCTTTCCCATTATGTTCTATCCCAGGAGATTGGATATAGTTCTCTGTGCTGTACATTAGGACCTTGTTGTTTATCCATTCAGATGTAATAGTTTCCATCTACCAACCCCAAACTCCCAATCCATCCCTCTCCCTCTCCCCTCCCCCTTGGCAACCACCAGTTTGTTCTCTATGTCTGTGCGTCTGTTTTTGTTTCATAGATAGATTCATTTGTATCATATTTTAGATTCCACATATAAGTGATGTCATATGGTATTTGTCTTTCTATTTCTGACTTATTTCACTTAGTATGATAATCTCTATTTGCATCCATGTTGCTGCAAATGGCATTATTTCGTTCTTTTTTATGGCTGAGCAATATTCCATTGTATACATATACCACATCTTCTTTATCCATTCATCTGTCAATGAACATTTAGGTTGTTTCCATATCTTGGCTATTGTGAATAGTGCTGCTATGAACATTAGGGTGCATATATATTTTTGACTTACAGTTTTGCCAGGTATATTCCTAGTAGTGGGATTGCTGGATCATATGGTAACTCTATTTTTAGTTTTCTGAGGAACCTCCATACTGTTTTCCATAGTGGCCACACCAACTTACATTCCCACCAACAGTGTGCAAGGGATCCCTTTTCTCCAAACCCTCTCCATCATTTGTTTTTTTGTAGACTTTTTAATGATGGCCATTCTGACCAGTGTGAGGTCTTACCTCGTTGTAGTTTTGATTTGCATTTCTCTAATAATTAGCAATGATGAGCATCTTTTCACTTGCCTACTAGCCATCTGTATGTCTTCTTTGGAGAAATGTCTATTAAGTTCTGCCCATTTTTAAAAATTTTATTTATTTATTTTTATTTTTGGCTGTGTTGGGTCTTAGTTGTGGCACCCAGGATCTTTTGTTGCGGCGTGCAGGCTCTTTGTTGTGGCACGCAGCCTTCTCTCTAGTTGTAGCATGCAAGCTTCTCTCTAGTTGTGGTGCGGGCTCCAGAGCCTGTGGGCTCTGTAGTTGTGGCACATGGGCTATCTAGTTGTGGCACGCGGGATCAGCAGTTGTGGTGCGCAGTCTTAGGTGCCCCGCAGCATGTGGGATCTTAGTTCCCCAACCAGGGATCGAACCCACGTCCCCTGCATTGGAAGGCAGATTCTTAACCACTGGACTATCAGGGAAGTCCTATTCTGCCCATTTTTTGATTGGGTTGTTTGGGTTTTTTTGTTGTTGAGTTGTATGAGCCCTTGTCAGTTGCATCATTTGCAAATATTTTCTCCCATTCTGTAGTTTTTTTTTTTTTTTTATGGTTTCCTTTGCTGTACAAAGCTTGTAAGTTTGATTAGGTCCCATTAGTTTATTTTTGTTTTTATTTCTATTGCTGTGGGAGACTGACCTAAGAAAACATTGGTGCAATTTGGTTTTCTGTTTTTAATTCCACTTCTAGTGCTATTATTTCCTTCCTCCTATTTTCTTTACTGCTTTAGTTTCTATTTTTCTTATCTACCATTGGATTCTAAGTTTCAGTTTTTCTTATTTACATTAAAAGAATTAAGGCTTCGACTGTTCCTCTGAGCACAGCTTTAGTTGTCTCTGTTTAAATATGTAGCACTTCCATTATGTTACTTTTTTTTTTTTTTTTTGCGGTACACAGACCTCTCACTGCTGTGGCCCCTCCCGTTGCGGAGCACAGGCTCTGGACACGCAGGTTCAGCGGCCACGGCTCATGGGCCCAGCCGCTCCGCGGCATGTGGGATCCTCCCAGACTGGGGCACAAACCCGTGTCCCCTGCATCGGCAGGCGGACTCCCAACCACTGCGCCACCAGGGAAGCCCCCATTTTGTTACTTTTAAAACAAACTTTAACTAGATTGATTCATTTTTCTTTGGTCAAAGATGTTTCTTAGAAGACTGCAGGTACTGGTCAAAGGGAAAAAAACGTTAAGGTGATAACAGACGTTAAAGAAGGCAAACGTGTGTAGAAACATCCAGGTCCCTGAATGGAAGCCTGACTGGTTCAAATATGCAAATTCTTCTTAAATCACTGTAACGTATGATTCAGAATGGCCAGAGTAACTCCAGAGCTTGTGTGGAAGAACACACATAGAGGGATAAGGAGGGTGATCTCATGCTCCCAGATAACAATGCAAAATGAGAAGGTGCCAGACTGCCACCAGAACAGCTGAGCAGAGAAGTGGAAAAGGAGGAATGCCCCCAAAACTGACCCTTGCAGGCATTGTAACGGTATTTATGGTACAGGTGACGTGGAATTGGGGAGCAAGAAAAGAGAAAGAAAGGCTAAGACGCCAGAGAAAAGGGCTGGGGTTTTCAGTGAATGCTGCTGGGACTTTGGCTAAATATTCTGAAAAAACACAGGCAGATCCTCAACTTGCACCAAAGTAAATTACAGATGAATGAAAGATTTCAATGTTCAGGGGAAACTATAAAAGAACGAGAAGTAAATAGAAATGATAATTTACCTTATGCCAGTACAGAAAAGGACTTCTAAAAATTTTCTTGTTGTTTTTATTAAAGTAATACATATTCTATGTAAAAACTATAATATATGCTAGTTAAAATAAAAATTACCCACAGTTCCATAACCCAAAGATTTCTCTGTTAATATTTTAATGTAGCTCTTTCCAGGTATTATATATGAATATGTGTGTAATGCTATTGTATATCCCTGTTACTTTACCCCATGGACAGCACAAGAGGGTCATTTGCTGCATTTTTGTCACCACCCCCCCTTACTGCCCTGCGTGGTCGGGCTAGGAGTTGCGCATAACCAGGCCTGAGTCTACGCTCTGCCCTCACAGATGTGGTTTCTCCTAACCTGATTCCTAAGCCCTGGGAATTCTGTGCCCCACCCCGCAGCCTATGAATGCCAGGACTTCCCTCCCGCCCCGCCCCCCGGCCCCCCCGGCCCCCCGGCAGGCCCTGTCCCTGCTCTGTCCCCGCAGACAACACGGGTAGCGATGGTTGTTGTAGTTGTGACGGCAACACAGGGTTCTCCGGCCACTCTAAACCACAAACTGCGTTTCAACCCCAGGACCCGAACGTCTGCTCTGTGGAAGCAGTCAGACCGGATTGGAACTAGGCTCTGGTCCCTTCATTCTTTTGCTCCTCCGCCATCCCGTCGACCTTGGCCGACTCCAGGGTTGGAGCAGAGCCGGGGTAGCAGGAAGGCCTTTCCTTGACTGGGACATGGTTGTTCTCTGGTTTCTGGAACCTTCCAGATGTTTCAAGCCAACCCTTCCTCTTACAGGTGCTTTCATGGGCTCCTCAGAGAAGCCCCCTCAGGGGGCTTCGGCTCCCAGGCATCCGGGGACCCACCTCCAGCTCTATCCGCAGGGTCCCCTTGGGCCTCCGGGCAGCTGGGAGGCGTCCTTCAGGCCCACGGGGCACACTCATCCGTCCCCCACCCCCGCACATTCCCCTGACCCGAGCCCCTCAGCCTAGCCACTCGGGCCACCTCTCACTTGTCCTGTGTGCTGGTCCACAGACCGCTGGTCCCTCCAGTCGCGTTCTCAGGTCACAGGCCAACACCCGGCCACCCCTTGGCAAGTGGGGCTCACAGCACAGACCCCCCCCAAAGTCATCCCATTCAGCATATTGTCCCTCCTGCATCATCAATACAGACGAGGTCGAGCGCTGTAAAAATGGTTTTTACCCCTTGGATCACTTTCCCTATAAACCACCTGGGGATCTCATCACCGTGCAGAGTCTGAGCCGCTCCTGGGTCCTTGCCTTTGGGTCTGCAGAGCAGAAGGTCCTCAGCTGGTGTTCAAGCCCACCTGGGGAGGTTTTAAAAGTGCTGAGGCCGAGCCAACCCAGAGTCTGATGTCACTGGTCAGGGGGTTGGGGGAGGGGCTTCAGGAATTTTGAAAGCAGCCAGGGGAGAAGCAGGTGCACCCCCTGCCCCCCAGGGAGTGTGGTCTTGGCCCTCTTGGTGCCTCAGAGAGCTTCTCCTACGAGGTTCCCACACTGGCTTCATGTCCTGAGGCGTTTAGGGTTTCGCTCTAGAGAAACAGAAAAGAAAGAAACTTAGCAGTCAACCCAGGAGAAGAGAAAAGAGGGAAGAAGTGGAAATGATCTCGTCTTAAATCTCAAGTGACTGAATTTCCCTGGAAGAGACTAGATCAAAATTACTGCCATCTGAGGAAGGGGCGTGAAGTGGAATTAAGTAGAGAAATAGATAAATGCAAAATGCTACCGTTGTTTGTCTACATAAACATGCGACTCAGAACATCACATCTGCGAGAATTACATCACTAGAGTGATAAAAATGAGTCACACCCCTAATACGAAATATCGTCGGGGCATTCGAAATGTGCTTTCAAAGAATATGTGGTGTAAAGGGTGGGGGAAATGTTAAATAAAAAAGTATGTTAAAAACCTTACAAATAATGTAATTCCAAGTTGTTTATAATATGTGTATGTATATTCGTAGAAAGAAAGGCTGCAAGGAAATACTCTAAAATATTAACAACAGTAATAGGCTTGTGAATGATTTTAAGTTTGCTCTTTCCACCTTTCTGCATGTTCAAGGATTTTTATTCTTTTTGTTTTTTCACCATGAACATATATTAATTCTGTAATCAGAAAATAATAAACACTGAGAAACAAAACAAGCAAACAAGATGAAGGAAGCACCAAGGTGGCTGGGCCTGGCTCTGGGCTAAGGTCTGCGTCGGCATCCATTCATCCTGCCTCGTTAGCCCTTCCTAACGAGGCAGGTGGGAAGGAGGTGCAGACTGTCCAGGAGAAACAGTGGCCACCTCGACCTTACTGGGTGCACTGCTGCTCGTTGGGAAAGGCAGTCACACCCAGCTTGTAGGTGGGAAGAGATCGTGCCAGACCTGGAACAGTCCTTCTGTGGAGGGGAGCCCGGGCACACCTCTTAGTTTGAGAATATCTTTTCCTGTCGAGCTCATATGTGTGTCACGTGGCCCCTGTCCAGCCCCATCACTGCATCTGTTCCCAGCGTGGAGGGACCGGGTCCTTTGCCTGCAGCATAAGAGGGCTGCGTGCAGACCATCGCCCTACGCGGCTGGGGCTCTGGGCCAGGCCTGCTGGTCCTGGGAGACCAGCACCCACTGCTGTAGCTAGTCCTGCCGCTCTCTTCTCTGAGTGAACGATGGTTCATGCCGTGCCTGTGAGTCTCGTCTTTGCTGGTGACCGTGCCACCCACGCCACGCCGTAAGTTGACAGCCGGGGCCACTGCTCCTACTGGAGGGTACCTGGTGGTGTCACTTGCTCCACAAAGCTCATGGCTGCATAGGCACCTTCTCCGTGCCAAGTGGGTGCAGAACGACGAATCATCTCGTGCCCTGATGAGGCTGGGCCCTCACTTATCCCTATTTCGCAGCTGAGGAAACAACTCTAGGGGCTGAGTCACCTGCCCAGGGCCACACAGCTCCTAAGTGCAATGCACATTTGTCTGATTTTAGCTCTCCACACTGGAGATTGTCTAGGCAGTCAGGATGCCTCTCCTGCCCTCAAGGGCAAGCGGAGACCTGCAGGATCGGTTGGACAGACTCCCCCTCCTCCTGTCACATTGTCCAGGTCTGGGCAGAGTTATGTGTTAGGCAGCCTCTGGCGCCAAGTGAGGCTGTGTAAGATTTTGGTTAAATTGGTTCCCAACAGGTTGCCTTCCTCCTGCCCCTGATGCTAGTGATTGATCTCTTGAATTTAAGGCATTTTGCTCTACCAGGAGGCCTGAATTCCTGTCAGCCTTGAAGATGAAATAATGAGGTCTCTAGCTAGCCAAAATGAGTTTATATAGGAATAGCAGAGGAATTGCAATTCGGGAAAGCAAACTATGGCAAACAACAGGCAAGTCTAAGGAGACTTCCCCTATGGGGAAGGTGAGCTTGTATTAGGTTTTGGGAGAAGTTGGGGAGGGATATGGCAGTTTTTCATTGGCTGCAAGTGGTGGGCAGCTTGTTGCTGGGTCAGAAGGAAACGTCCTTTCTTTCTTCCTGCTGGGTATGTGAGCTGTGGTGAGGGATGTGTGCGTGAGAGAGCCCCCCACCATCACTCTCCAGCTCCAGTTTCCTTGGTTCGTTTTCACATTTCCCCCCTTTTGATCAAGATCTTTCCTTGAAAGCATCACTGATCAAGGATCAGGTTATCCAATTTTAGCAGAATTGGCTTTTGTCCCTCGGTGCCAAAAAGAACCTTTCCTGGATGTCATGTCCCACATCAGAGGTAAAAGTGCATAGTGATCATAAACCTTGTGAGGCCATATTTGAGTAACACGGAAGGTAGAAGGGGGAAATCTCAAGCATTATCACTCTGAGGATCGTATCTTGTGAAGGTTATCAGCATCAGCAATCATCTCAAAGTGTTAAGCCAACATCTTTCTATTGAGGACATCGTTTCTGCAGGGTGTTGACAGGCATCAAGTTCAAAGTTTTCAAATAATTATGCAAAACAGAATTAAAAGTAATATGACAGGGACTTCCCTGGTGGTACAGTGGTTAGGATTCCGTGCTCCCAATGTTGGGGGCTGGGGTTCGATCCCTGGCCAGGGAACTGGATCCCACGTGCATGCCGCAATTAAGATTTCACATGTCGGGCCTCCCTGGTGGCGCAGTGGTTGAGAGTCTGCCTGCCGAGGCAGGGGATACGGGTTCGTGCCCCAGTCAGGGAGGATCCCATATGCCGCGGAGCGGCTGGGCCCGTGAGCCATGGCCGCTGGGCCTGCACATCCGGAGCCTGTGCTCTGCAACGGGACAGGCCACAGCAGTGAGAGGCCCGCGTACCGCAAAAAAAAAAAAAAAAAAAAAAAAAAAAAAGATTTCACGTGCCACAGCTGAGGAGCACGTGTGCCACAACTAAGGAGCCAGCGAGTTGCAACTGAGGAGCCCGCCTGCCGCAACTAAGGAGCCCACCTGCCACAACTAAGACCCGGTGCAACCAAATAAATAAATAAATATTTTTATAAAAATGTAATATTGACAAATTCAGAGTGTATGACGGTTCTAAACCATGACGCTAGACCGAAAGGTAGCTGACTGAACGAATAACCAGTATGCTTGTTCCTTGGTCGAGTGTGATTGTTTAGTTCTCCAGAGGTGTTTATATTAGCGGCAACAGTTGGTATTTGCCTGCTTGTTCAGCCATGCAGTTGTCTAGAACTACTTTAGCCAATGAATCAAACGATTGTTGTTGGGCTGCTGTTGCCTTGGCTGTGGAATTGGCCAGCTCTCTTGATATTAGGGGTAAGTTTCTGATCATACGCTCATTGGCACTTACTCCAATCAAGGGGAAAGGCTCTCCCTATGGAGGCAAACTCAGAGTCATGTGTTCAAGACACTTGTGAAGGTTTAGTGGGGAAGATTAATGGGAAGCTTCAGATTTACCATGGATACTAACAGGGACAGTTAAGTATCTCTCCCATTTGCCAGCTCTCCAAACACTCAAGGGCTCATGGGGATCCCCGTTCACCACAGACAAAGATAAATCCAGGTGGCGCACATAAGATTCTTGCTACAGTTTCTTGCAAACCCCTTGCTAGGGTTTGATCATTAACAGTGCCTTTCACTGGGATTTGTCGCTTTGCCCTTTGGAGCCAAGGGTCAATGGCATTTGGAGAATATTCAGGGAGAAACCATCCTGTTCTGTGGACGTTGTCCCCAAAGTCTGCACAGAGAGAGGTTCTTTTGTTACGGCAAGCATACTTAAGATATGACTAGAGAGTCACCACTGTCATGGACAGATCAGGGCTTCTGGTGGCAAATCCAGTAATCAAAAGGGTTTCCCCCTTTGGCAGTAGATTGGGAAATACAGAGAAGAGCCTTGTCTTTCTAAGAAAGAAAGGGAGAAAATAAGGTGAGAATTAATGGTGGGGAAAAGATACACAGTTCTGGTCCAGTCATCTTGGGAAAGCTGTCTCCTTCAGCTATCATCTGCTTCAGTTCCTGGAAATCTTTACTTTTAGTTGTAAGTAAAATTTCCATTTGGTATTCAGGTCCAGTCAGGGTTTGGTGATTTCTTTAGATGTGACACATGGATCCAAGAGTGTATTCCTTGTAATTTAGCGGCACAAGGGCTGGTCAGCAGCACCTGATAGGGGCCTTTCCAGTGGGGTTGAAGAGAGTCTTTCTGGAGGTAAGAGGAGGATTTACTGGAGGATTTCCAACAGACGAAATCTCTGGGTTATAAGGTGCAATGCTTAAGGTCTTCAGCTCCTGGGAACGCACTGTGGAAACATTGTTCCACTAATGTGTGGTTGCTGTCAATGGATGCAGTTAGGCCCTTACAGTATTAAAGTATATCTCCTTTTTTCAACTGTGATCAGAAGAGGCAGGGGCTACAGAGTTTGCGGCTTCCCAAGGAGTGGGAACCAGGGTATTTGAAGGGTCTCTACAAATTCTGCCCATTGGGTTTTGATGATGCTGTTGGTACATTCAACTCATCCTGGGGATGGATAACCGCAGTGAAAATGTTGCAGAACTGGCCGAACGGCACAGGCTTGTAGCTCTTGACCAGTAGAGTAGGCTCCCTGATCACTGTGAAGTGCAGGAGGGGCTCCCCAGGTAGGAACAGTCCTTTCCTGTAGGACCTTAGCCATGGGGGAGTCAGTGGCCTGTCTACATGGAAAAGCTTCAGTCCAGTGAGAAAACGTGCAAATCATCACCAAGACATACTTATGCCCACAGGATCGGGGCAGCCCTGTGAAATCCACTTGCCAAACCTCGAATGGTCCATCAGGTAAATGGAGCACCTGGGAGGGAGCAGTGTGGGCGGTTTTTCTTGATTGTATTTTGGGAACATGACACCAACCCCAGGTCCAACATCTTCCCATATAATGCTACATAATATTTACCTGATATCGTCTGCTGAGAATTCATTACTTGGAAAAGCATCATGGAAGCCCTCACACTGGTGTTAAAATTCACAACATGCAGCACTTTAAACAGTGTTGTCAACCCGCACCTTCACTTTGTCACCACCAGTCTGGACGGAAAGGCATGACCCGTCCACTTCTGTTGGAAGAGCACTAAGCATTGTGGATTCAGTATCTTTTATCACGACTTGCTGAGGTTTATTGGAGACCCCACACCTGGAATCGTCTGAGTGCTCTGAGGCAGAGGCTGTTCAACAGTAGGGGGTTGAGCCCTGAGTGCATCTCTAGTATCAATAGAAATTCACGCCCAGTCTGGAGGGTTGTTTCTCTGAGCCGATTAAGAGGGAGGCTTGGACAAGCTCCGGATTCCCTGGAGTCCCGTCCCTGGGAAGTGGGAGGACTTTGGAAAGATGGGTTGGGCGACCAAAGATGCCTGGAGCATTCTGGTTTCTAGAAGTCTTTCTTCCAATGTCCTGGCTTCTTATAATAATGATGGCGGCTGGGAGGACTTTGGTGAGGGGATGCCATCTGTTGAAGTTGGATATTAAGGATTTTAATGGTCTTTTTTTTAGTAGAATCATCCAGGGTGCAGGCTGATTGGTTTGGCAAATTAACTAAGTCTGGAGTGGACATAGTTTCCCATTCTAGTCTGGTTCTCTTAACCAGGAGAGAATGTCCTGGTTTAGCCCATTAATGAATGTAGACTTGAAGCCTGCCCGAGTGGATTCAGCATCCTTGGGAGCAACAGTTCTTCTTATAAACAATCAGGGGTCGACTGTAACAGCCGCACACAGGCTCCCTGGATTTCTGAGTGCCACCTTCAATCTTACTTCAATCGACAGTTTCGGGGACAGCCTTAGGGTTGCCATGTGAGGTCATTTAGGGATTGCCAAGCCTGATCCCATAACAAGGCAGGGAGGGGTTGGTCCCATTTGCGGTTCTTAGAGATTTTCCAGGATCTTTCCAATTAGCTCTTTTCACAGCTAATTGTTGGCGTGGCCTTCATCGCCGAGGGTGAACTAGCTGGTCTGAGTCTGGGAAACCCGGCTGGTCAGTCTGGGTGTCTGTGTGAAGTTCCGCGGTGTGTCTATGAGCATCTTCAGGGACTCGAGGAGAATCTTTGACTACGGCTCACAGTTTGGCCTTCGTGTCAGGGACATGGGAGATGAGGGGCTTAGCATCAGGGCCCTCAGAGGGCCTGGTGTGAAGGGGCAGTTCTAGCAGGTTTGGGGGAGGAGTGAGCAGGGAGAGGTTAAGGGGAAAAAAGGGACGTTCAGGAGAGGGTTGGCGTGAGGAAGAGGGTTCCCAGGGCAGGTGCAGCAGCGGGAGAGGAGGTCGGGGGCTGGTGACGGGGGTGGAGAGGCCTCCTGTGCCTTCTTACCCTGTCTCATTTGTTGGTTTGCCTTGGTCAGTTTAGAAGCAGCATTTTGTGAAGAGGCAGTTTTAGGGTCCTGAATATCCCTGGCATCCTCAAGGTGCCAGTTGAAATGGGCACCTTCTTCAGTTTGTTTTGTTTTAGAGCTGTGGTCTTCCAGGTGAGTTCCGAGATCAGAGGTCCCCATAATGGACCCTGAAGGTGGGGGGAGGGCTGCGGTGGCCGCTTGTCGCTGGCTCAGAGGGAGACGTCCTTTCTTTGTTCCTGCTGGTCTGTGGGCTCTGGTGGCGGGGTGTGCGTGAGACCCCCCCTTCACGGCTCCCCAGCTCCAGTGTGGTTTCCGTTTCCTTGGTTCATTTTCACAGTCCATACTTACCTGCTTTTGAAAATTCATTCATTCATCCATTTGTTCACCAGTTTGTCACACAACCAGGAAGTCCTGCTTTGTGCTGAGCCTTGTGAAGGTCTCGACTAGCACCCCGCTCGTTAACCAAGCAGGAGTTAAACATGGGACCTGCAGGTCCGAGTCAAGTGGCGGCCCGCCCCCACGCACCCCAGGCGTGTGGAGGTGCTCGAGTGTGCTGGGTTTTAAGAGCCTGGCTCAGCTCGAAAGCAAAACCTGAAACTGACGGGTGGCAGATGCAGAGACAACGCGTGGTCCACAGGGGCCTGGGCTCTGGCGATGGGGGCTTCGCGCCTGAGCTGGGTCGCAGACAGCGAGGGGCTGCAGCCTCCGCCTGGGCAGGATCAGACGTGCGATTCCTGAGCCCGGAGCCACGCACTGCTGCCCCTCCGTGAACAAAGACGATGCGTTGGGTTGAAAAGTCCGTATGTTAAGCGGCATTCAGCTGTCCTTGCAAATACATTGCACGTGGAAGTGTGCATTCTGCTGTGCTCCCAATAGTAAGGAACTCAGCGTTGTCTTATACATCTGAGCTGACTGTGGTTTGCGGGGTTAGTGAGGGAAGCAGTGGGTTGATTAGCGTCAAGGTAAATGCAAAACTTGGCATGAATGCTTTCCTTGTACAAACATTTTAACAAATGGAGCATTTTCTAATAAATATGTTTAATCTCAGGGTTACAAGTCAACACTTTTTGAAACTATTATGACAAAATTTTGATATTACAGGAAAATGGATCTTCTTAGCAAACAGATGTAGGCAGAAACTCAACTTTCTGAAGGCAAGACATAAAATAAGTATAGATTGAACTTAAATTTCCTGGTGATTGGTATGCAAATATTCCCCAGCAGTCTCCCAATCCATCTAACAAGATGTAATGGCTAACTTATTGCTTGTCTTCTCAAAGCATCTGAGTCAACAGATTCCCGTTTTTTTCAAGGTTCTTCATTAACTGCTAGGCAAAGCCCATAGCTTCTGCTTCAGTTTCATTTTCCAGCCAAGGCTGAATTAAAGAATACGGGCTTATACCTATCCTCTTGCGCAAGTGGGACCTGAATATTTATGCCCACGGGCTGCCCCAGCCTCTGCTGGAGCTCTCCATGGTGCTGGCCGTGGCCCCGGTTACGGGACGAAGGACCCTCCCTCTAGCCTTGATCTTACCTTTGACCCGCTTAATGCCTCAGATGCTGGCTTAATCATCACGGCTTTGACCCCAGCCCCGGCCTTTGCCCCTCGCCTGACCTCCTCTCTGAAGTACACTGAGTGTCTTTCTGACCCTCTGGGCCCCTTCACTCAGTCCATCCACCCCTGCCCACTTCGCAGCCCCTCCCTGAAGTTCACCAGAAGCGTCGGGGCTCCTCATAGCCAGGGCCGTTCTCTTCCTTTTTCGGGTCCCATCAGAAGGTGGGTGCATCCTCTCATATCATGGACCAGGGCCAAAGCCTGAGTCCGCTTTGCCCTGTGTTGTTTCTGAGCATCGTGTGTAAGTCTCACTGAGGTCTCTGAAGGCAGGAGTCACAGTCCCTCTTCCTTGCACCCTCTTGCTGTGCTGAGCACAGAGCTGGGCTCACAGGGCCTGGGGCTGTACCAGTTATTGGATGAGCAGTGACTAGTAGCTGAGGGCTGATCCTGACCAGGTGTGTGGGGCTGAGCAGGTGCGGCACCCCTTCCACCTCCTTCCACCTTGCCAGGAGTCTCCATCTGGAGGGCACTGATACTGTGCTGCCCGGGTGTGTAAATTAAGGAATAATAGAGCTGCGGAAGCATAAGCCTTCCGTGATGGGGAACGTGTTTGTCTGCTGAGAAGCAATTTCAGCAAAAATTAACTCCATTTCAACGGAAAGAGTGAGGCTTGGCACAAGCCGGCCAATCCCAGAGGACAATAAAATTACTTCGTCAAAGCTCTGCTTGCTTAAATCAACCAAGCGCGCACTCCAGGATCCTGGCTAGATACAGCAAGTAACTAGGTTTTAATGAACAAAAATAGCTTCTTGGGTAAATAAGAAAAATAAACCACAGCCTGCGTCCAGCAGAAGTGCACATGGGGCTCATCTCAAGGACGACCTTCCACCAGGATACAAAGGCTGTAAGTATCCTGCACAGCTGTTGGCACAGTGGGCATTGGCTCTGTGTCCCCGAGACTTGTTCTGGGCCAGTGATGTCCTGTCCACACTGTCCACATTGGCTTTGCCCTCAAGGCCTATGTTCTTGACCATGGCGTCTTGGACAGTAAATCCCCTCTGGCTTTGTCCTCGTGACTACAGACTGGCCACCCAGGTCCTGGGAAACTCTGAACACCGACCACTTTCTTGTGACCGTCTCCTTGACCAGCCATGTTCAGGACAAGTGTCCATCTTCATCTTCTCTTCTGCACTGTGTCTTTGCTCATCACGGGCTGGTCACCTGTGTTCTGGATGACTGTTGTACTGACCATGCCATCCAGACCAAGGACCTTGGCCAACTTTGCTCAAGCCACAGATGGCTGGGTATCCAGGTGACTGTGCCAGACACGTCTTGGGAAGTTATCTGTACCGACTGGAGCAAAATGTGCTTATAGTCCCCTCTCCGAGTTAAATTTTTCCTGATTATTCATCTGTGTTAGCCAGGATTCCACCAGAGGAATGGAACCAGTAGCAGATAGCTAGAGAGCTGTAGATGTGGGCACACACAGATACAGAGAGAAGACTCGTTGCAGGGGGCTGTGTGGTGGCCGGCACACCTGGGATCTGCAGGGCATGTGCCATCGGAAAGGCAGCTGCAAACACCCTTCCTTCGGGTCTGCCCTTGCCCCGGTCTCCAAGTCCAGCTTCCTGCGCGTCTGAACTGTGACTCCAGGTGTACCGTGCGGGTGCTGACGGGACACGCCTGTCAGCACTGTGAATCCCCAACACAGAGAGCCCTGCGGCTTTGAGGCCTGGCTGCCTCGAGCCAGGTGGGAAACAGAGAGGGAAGCAGGGGTCGTGGGGCGAGAGAAGCAGCAGGGCTGGGCCGGGGGTTCCACCGACACCCGAGACCCGAGACCCAGCTGCGCCGAGTGAGGTGGGACCCAGGCTCTCAGTCCCCACCTGGCAGAGAGCTGAGCCCCTGCAGGAGCTGCCTCTGCGAAGAACCCCACACCTTCCCAAATGCGGGGGTGAAAAGGCCCAGCCCTCTCACCTCAGTTTGGGATGAGTCTGAAGCCCCTTCCAGCCCTGGAGCCCTGGGAGTTCAGCGAGGCTGCATGGCCTCCTCCTGCCTCCCTCCCCTCCCTCCTCCCCTCCCTCCTCCCCTTCCCTCCTCCCCCTCCCCGTCCTCCCCCTCCTCCCTTCCCTCCTGCCTCCCTCCTCCTCCACTTCCTTCCTCCCCCTCCCCTCCCCCTCCCCACCTCCCCACCTCCCTCCTCCCCTCCTCCCTTCCCTCCCCCTCCCCACCTCCCTCCTCCCCCCTCCTCCCTCTCCCCACCTTCCTCCTCCCCCCTCCTCCTCATTCCCCCTGCCCCCTCCTCCCCCTCCCCACCTCCCCCTCCTCCCTCCACCTCCCTCCTCCCCCTCCTCCCCATTCCCCCTGCCCCCTCCTCCCCCTCCCCACCTCCCCCTCCTCCCCTCCATCCTCCCCTTCCTTCCTCCCCTCCCCACCTCCCTCCTCCCCCTCTCCACCTCCCTCCTCCCCCTCCTCCCCTCCCCTCTTCCTCCTCCACCCTCCTCTCCCTCCTCCCCTCCCTCCTCCCCTTCCTTCCTCCCCCTCCCCACCTCCCTCCTCCTCCTCCTCCCCTCCCTCCTCCTGCCTCCCTCCCCTCCTCCCTCCTCCCCTCCTCCCCCCACCTCCCCACCTCCCTCCTCCTCCTCCTCCCCTCCCTCCCCCTCCTCCCCCTCCCCCTCCTCCCCCTCCCCCCTCCTCCTCATTCCCCCTGCCCCCTCCTCCCCCTCCCCACCTCCCCCTCCTCCCCTTCCCCCTTCCTCCTCCCCACTCCTCCCTCCTCCCCCCTCCTCCCCCTCCCCACCACCTGCTGTCCCCACCAGATAACCTGCAAGCACATTTTTGCCTCCGAGTCTGAGTCTGGAGTCTGGTCCCAAGAGGCAGCGGCATGAGCAGAAGAGGCTAAACCCCTTGCACAGCCTTCCTGTGCTCAAGCAGGGCGTCTCCTCCAGGCTGGGCTTCCTCTCACGGGGGCAGGAAGCACCTCTGTGACTTCAGCACCCCCTCCCCCCAACTCTGCACCCAGAGGGCGTGGGCGCCCTGATCCTGGTGTGAAGACACATACGGTGTCCCTGGCCTTGGGTGCTTCTGGGTGTTGGTGGTGAGCTCCCCACTCAAAACCAACCGCCTACAGGGCTGCCTGAGAACTGATGTTCCTCCCCGTGGGAGGAACAGGTGGATTCAAAGCAGGAACGACTGGTCCTCCTGTGAGGACTCGCTGTGGCCCCCACGCACTCCCCCTCCTCCAGCACCACCCTAACTGGCACTGCACCCGTGTCTCAGTTGTCAATCAGAAATGCCACAGGTGTCCAGTGGAAGTCCTGGGATGTGCTGTACAGCATGGTGACTGCAGTTACCGTGCTGTACGATCTATAGGAAACCTGTTAGGAGAGTCAATGCTGAGAGTTCTCACCACAAGGGAAAAACATTTTTTTCCTTCTCCTTTGTATCTATAGAAGGTGATAGATGTTCACTAAACTGATTCTGGTCATCCTTTTACAATGTATGTAAGTCAAATCGTTATGCCTACACCTTAAACTCACACGGGGCCGCATGGCAATTATATCTCAGTGCAACTGGGAAGACAAGGCCACAGAGCTTCCGGTTAGAGACGAGCCTGCACCTCCCCCAGCAGCCTCCAGCATGCTCTCCCCAGAGAAGTCCATCCTGAGTGTCCAGAATATATAAACAGCACATCACAGTAATAGGAAAAGATAAGCAACCAAAGAGGAAATGGCTGAAGGATATGAGTTCAATGAAGAGGAAATAGATGGGCCAACTGACAGAGAGAAGATGCTAGACCTGACCGGCCATCAGGGAAGTGCAACTTGAATCAACTCGAGATACCATCTTATTCACCCACAGCGGAAGCTGAAGGAAATGGCTACGCGGGAGCCCTGAGAACCACGTGCGCCTCGGGGCACGGCAGCTCCGCTTGTGGGGGAGGGGTGGCAGCAGGCGCGTCCCAGGACACCCGCGGAGTGGCTAGGACGGTCCGTGATCCTGCAGTGGAATTTGTGTGCTAACTTGAAAACTGGACCTGGATCTCCACGGATCCACCTGGAAGCATGCTCTAACGGAGGAAGGAAGCCCGTCCTGGCATCTTGTCATTGTTTTAAAAGACAGTTCACAGTATTTCTTGTGTGATGAGAACGGATGGCGGGAGTCTGCCTTGGGGGAGGGGCGCCTCTTTCCCATCCGTCCTGGTCCCCGTGAGCACCTCTGCACCCTTGCCCATGGGGGACGCTCTTCTCAGGGCCCCAGTGACCTCCCGCTTTCCTTCAGGGTCCTTCAAGCCGCATCCTGCCAGCCCCCAGGGTCGCAGAGAAAACTAGTTGCCGCAGGAGCGAGGGCAGCTGCGTCCATGTTTCAGCCGACACCCGGGGTGGGGTGTCTTCTGCCCATAGCTGGTCTCGGGTCTCGTCTCGCCACCCCTCACCCCGCGCGTGGACCCTCCCAGGCTGAAGGGTAGAGGCCTCTGCAGAGCGACGGAGGGACCTTCTGCCGACAGAGGGCCCGATGTCAGGGCCATGTGGCCCCGGCGCCCCTACCGTGCTGTGTGTCCTGTCGCCGGGCTGAGCCCCAGCCCTCCGGCCGGGTGAGGGGGCTGGACACGTGGTCCTGGAGGGCTGGCCTGAGCTTCACCTTTGTCGGGAGCTTTCCCAGAAGGACCTGGGCTGAGTTCCCCCACCAGCCCTGGAGTCGCCCACAGAGAAGCGAGGCTTCAGGGCCAGGGAGGGTGGCCACGCTGCGGCTTCTCTAAGGGGTCCACACCTGGTTCCGGCCCTCGTGCCCCGAGTTTTCCCACCCCCCGACCCCCGTCCATCTCAGCTGAGCCACCTGCCTGGGTTTGGAGCTCCAGTTCACCCCTCCCTCTCTCCCGCTGTCCCAACTTTATCCCATTTCCTAAAACACCTGGAATTACTCCGGGCTCCATTCTCTGCCACCCACAAACTGACTCCTACCCCCCGGCCCCCGATCAGCCATGCAGTTGGGTGGGGGTCTGAGGGTCCAGCCCAGCACGTGACCACCAAGTGCTGCCTCTCAGCCTTTCTGGGGACGGGCTCTGCCAGGCACTCGTGCTTAAGGCCTGACCCTGTGGGTCAGATCTGAAAGGGACAGGCAGGACCCCTCTGGTCTGGCCAGGGAGGGTGCCTGGGTCTGGAAACCCTGCCTGCCCCGTCTCGGCCACCCGTCTGCGACATGTGAGACCACTGGCGTCTAGCAAACAGGCCCCTGGCCTCGGCAGCCATCTTGGGCGTGGGAGGCCTGAGCCCTGTGCCTGGAGCCAGCACTTGGGTTCAAACCCCAGCACGACCTATTGGCTGTGTGATCTTTAGCAACCATCTTTACCTCTCTGAACCTGATAGGACTGCTGTGAGTGGAAAGTGCCCCGTGAATATCTGCTTCCTCTAAATGTAACTCTCAAGTTTCCATTTGCCATGAGTTCTTTTAAGGAAAGTTTCCATGACTTCCAAAAGTTTGGGAATCCCTGGTGTAATCCCATAGTTTCTTTTTATAAATTCTTGCCCTGCTTATTGTTTCAAACATGAATTGCGGAAAGGAAAGGTGAGGAGAGAAATAGCCCAGAGGATAAAAAATCTGCAGCGTTAGGGCAAACTGGAGGGTGACAGCTCTGAAATGAAGCCACCGGGCTGTTAATTGCATTCTCTTTGCCCCCCGGGCGTGTGCTCGCTGTTTGGGATCAATGTGAGGGCTGATGAGCAGGATTAGGGAAGGCAGACTGTGATTAGCCATCAGACGGGTGGAAAGGTATCGAGCCGGCTGCTGGTGGCTTGTCACTAGACTCAGTTAACTGGTGCAGTTCTGGTGTGTTCTGTCTCTGCTGTCTCTGATGCCTTGTCCCCTCCCCCTCTGTCTGGGGCCCACTTCCTCCCACTCAGTGAAGTGTGTGCATGCACACAGGGACTGCTTGGGGCTCCCTGGAGGAATGCAGCTTACGAGGAGTAACCAAAGTTCCATCGTGGTGGACTGTGGGGACCTTATTTACTGAAGACCTACTGTGTGCCATGAATCTTACAGCCGGGGGGTACGGAGCAGAGAGCAAATGCTTCCTGGGTCCCAAACGGGCAGTCGACACACAGGTGGTAAACATGGCATGATGAGCACAGGTGAGAGGGTGGAGAGTGAGGGGAACCTGTCAGATTAGGAGTCTTGCCGGCCTGCAGTGTACTTACCAGTAGGCATTGATTAAGCGCCTACAGCGTGTCCGGCCCTGAGCTGGAGAGAACAGGCATGGACCCTCCCCTCCAGCCCAGCGGGGAGCAAAGCCCTGGTTCTAGACGGGTGGAGACTCCCGGACTGGGCATGGGCATTGCTGCAGAGGCCGGAGAGGAAAGGGACGTCCACGTGCATCGTCCAGGGTGGACAGCGGGGGGATGAGGGTAGTGCTGCCCGGGTAGGGCAGGTGGAGAGGGAGCCCGGGGGAGGGGAGGGTATGCTGGGCTTGAACACGTGGAGCTGCAGGTGAAGGGGTTCACAGCTGCTGGCTTGGAGCTGAGATTCTGACCCAGACCTGGGGGCTGCGGGCTTCTCATTATGTTCCTTTAGCTCAAGTCTGAGAAAACTGGGACGGAATCAAGCTATGATTATTGACAAGCAGCGTAAATTCATGGGTTTTTCACATAACTGTACCTGAGGGTTGCATTTCTTTAGGTCTTTCTCTAAATAGTGACAACCATTCCCGATTTTGACCAAAAAAAAGCCACACCTCGTGTCAGGCACTTACCTGCATCATCTTTTTTAATCCTCATAATGACAGCGGGCGTACTGTTATTAGTATCATCCCCATTGGATAGAGAAGGGCTCTGAGCCTCTGAGAGATGCTGTGACTTGCCCATGTTCCGTCCCTTCGTTAAATAAGAAGCTATTGTACAATTTCAGACATGGCTAGTGAAACATGGAGGAAAACAGAGGCCCAGAACTCGGACCCCAGTCGGTCTGGCTGAAAACCTTCATCTGGTCTGATCCACGGCTCTGACCCATTTTTTCATAATTAGGCTCCACATTTTTTACAGTCAGAGCTCATGCTGAGCTACGCTTACGGAGTCCTATTTTGCTTCACGGTAAGTAAGAATACGTAGAAAACTGTTCCATTAGCAGAGCTAGCGGTCCATGGCACAGGGAACATGGCAGGTGGTCTATTGTGTAATGACACATTGCCTTCGTCCCCTGCAGGCCGCAGAGGGGTGGCAGACTGTTCCCCTGCTTTGCTGAGCCAGGCAGCGTTCCTAGGGGTTGTGACAGGGTGGCTTGCTCAGGAGGGGGCTGCGGAGCTGAAATTGGGGTAAAAATGCTAACATGAAGCAGGATCTCAGAATCTCCTACCCCAATACCTAGCGAAACAGATTAAAAATAGTAAAGACAAAGGGGGAGAAAACAGGTTTTTTTAACACTCAAAAATTGACGAGTAATGGGCTTCCTTGGTGGTTCAGTGGTTAGGAACCCACCTGCCAATGCAGGGGACACGGGATTGAGCCCTGGTCTGGGAAGATCCCACATGCCGCGGAGCAACTAAGCCCATGCGCCACAACTACTGAGCCTGCGCTCTGGAGCCCACAAGCCACAACTACTGAACCCATGTGACACAAATACTGAGGCCCGTGCACCTAGAGCCCGTGCTCTGCAACAAGAGAAGCCCCTGCAGTGAGAAGCCTGCACACTACAACGAGGAATAGCCCCCGTTCGCCGCAGCTAGAGAAAGCCTGCGCACAGCAATGAAGACCCAACACAGTTAAAAATGAATAAATAGAATAAAAGAAAAAGAAAAAACATTGATGAGTAGTAACCTACAAGGAAATAGAAAAACCTTGTGCCATAAAACCACTATTAAAAATAGGCACCGGGCCTCCCTGGTGGCGCAAGTGGTTGAGAGTCCGCCTGCCGATGCAGGGGATACGGGTTTGTGCCCCGGTCTGGGAGGATCCCATATGCCGCGGAGCGGCTGGGCCCGTGAGCCATGGCCGCTGAGCCTGCGCGTCCGGAGCCTGCGCGTCCGGAGCCTGTGCTCCGCGACGGGGGAGGCCACAACAGTGAGAGGCCCGCATACCGCAAAAAAAAAAAAAAAAAAAAAAAAAAAATAGGCACCATAAAAGAAACGTTCAGGTCGGGGGGTGTCCTGCTCTTGCCCTCATGGCAGAGAAGTCATGGGCTGAGGAGTATGGTAGGGGTACCTGATGGGGGCGCCCAAGCTTCCCAGCTGTGCCGGAGCCCGCTGACCCCTGGGGCCACAGCCTGGGCAGACGCTGGCCCTGATCTCAACGTTTACTGGGATCCCAGGAGAGAGAATGGTTCCCAGGCCTCCCCTGACCAAACAAGCTTCCTACACCCACCCTCATGCCCTCAGGCTATAGAAGAGCAGACAGAGGGAGTGGGCGTTGGCATCTGGTTCCTGAGGCCGCGGCTCCCCCGACCCCTGCCCAGCACCCACCCTGTGTGTATCCCCTGCGCTGCTTTTTGGCTGCAAGGAGTAGAAAACCCAACCAATGTGTCTTGGACTAAAGACTTGATTATCCCGCCCAGTGAGAAGTCTGAGGACCCAGAGCCTTCTGTCTTTCTCCTTGTCGTTCTCAGCACAGTCCCTTCAGGCTAATGTTCCTCCTGAGCCTAGGATGGCTGCCAAGATGCCGGGCATCACAGAGGCAACCTCATGTCTCAGTGGCCAGAATCGGGCCACCCGCGTCTTTCTAAGCCAATCACTGGCTAGGGGAATGGAGTGACTGTGATTGGCTTAGACTTAGTAAGACCCACCCCTGTCCAGGACTTCCTGGAGGAGAGTGGACACCCAGACAGGAACACAGCAGAGATGGAAGGGTTGGTTATTTTGGTGAGTGACCGGGCTCACTCCATCCTGGCTAGATCAGCCATCCCAGTACTTTGCTCTAAGTACCCAGAAGAGTCCTGATTGACCCAGGCATGAGGGAGGGTAAGGGTGCAGTGGAGGAGTCTGGACAGGGTCCATATTTAGGACCACATTTATTAGGATTCTAACTGAGGAGTGGACTAGGCAGGCTGGGCGGTGTACCAGGACCACAGCCTGCCTCTGGGATTCAGAGACAGTGGACAATTCCCCAGAGCTGGGCTTCGGCCCGCCCATCCCCCAGCCACGGCAAGTGACCCCCAACCACCGGTGCGGCTCAGAGGTCCCAGAAAGCCATCAACCGCCAGATCCCCACCCTCCGGCCGGGCGTGTCCACTCCAGGGGTGCCGTTCAGGGAAGGGGGCAGGTGCGGGGCTGGCCGGCACCCTGGGCGTGGTCCGGGACACCCACCTGCCTTCCTTCTCCCTGCAGCACCCACGTCCGCCCAGTGTTGGCCCCCCGGCAAGTCCCCCTTCAGCTTTGCTCTTCGCTCTGATTTCAGACTTTCTCAAATTTGTTTTCTTAGATATTAGTTACTTTTAATTCATACCTAAATCTTCTTTTATTTTTCTATTTCCTTCATTTATATTTAGTGTATACCTAACAGGAAACTTTATACCACTTCATAAATGGAAGAAAGTCTCATTTTCCATAATACGAGTACAAGAAAACACAGTGACGTCCGAATAATGTTATTAAGTCCTCATTCGATACCGCTGCCTGGCAAGACGCTGGGCCCCAGGCCTACTCCCTGTCAGGTAAAAGAAGGGAGATTAGCAGGTATTGCACAGGCTTTAAAACATCGTAGCACCAAATCAAGTCTTTCTCCTTGAAGCCATTAGAAGACTAGAAAGATAATTTGTTGGGAAGTTAACTTCTCACTGCGGAACTTGATGGTGCTGGGTGCTGGGCTCGGGGCTCCCTTCCACGCCATGTCTCAAGCGCCATCACACTCTGGGGGACCCCAGCGGCGTCACAGGGAGCTGAGCTCAGCTGATGCGCTGAGGATGGGCAGGTCATGTGGTCTGTTTCCTTCTCTGACAAAGAGGATCTGTCTGCGTGCTGTGAGGGTGCAGGGAGCAGCCGTGTGGAAGGCACCGGACCCAGACACCCCCGCCTTGCACCCCGCCAGGACAGTGGTGGAGAGAGCCCCCTGCCAGGCTCCCCAGCCCGGCACTTGCTCTGCAGCCATGTGGCAGAAGGCCACCAGGCGGGAGGACAGCCACAGGGTGTCTGAGTGAGAGCCCCTGAGCAGGTGGGGGTGGGCAGTGGCTTCACCAGCACCCCCAGTCAGCTCTGGAAACGCCCACGCGTCCTCCCCCTTTTGGGGCCAGTACGTCAGTGGCCACAGCATGTTATGTGTCTGTGGGCACACAGTCAGCCCCGGGTCAGATGCTGGTGGGCACAGAGAATACACCTACACCCGGAGGTCAGATCTGGGGGGACTCGCCCAGCCACGGGGGTCCAGCTAAGCCCAGGGGAGTGCGACACTGTGGCCTGGCAGCCTGGGTCCTGTCCCCACCGGCGGGGCAGGGGGTGGGAAGGCGGCCTAGCCGGTGCGACCCGACTGGGACCAGAGACAGGAGTGGGGAGGCGGTGGGGGAACCGGGAGGCTGGCAGGGTCCCTGCTGGGCTCAGCGGCTCCGTCCCCACCTCCGCCCCAGGTCGGGGCAGCAGGTGGGCACAGCAGGCGTCTGGGGATTCAGTGGACAGCTCCCCACATACACATCCCAGGCACAGGGTGGGCTGTCTTTCCTGTGGTTTCCTTCTGGGAATCCAGGCACATCTGCCTCCTGTCTTTTTCACACACACACACACACACACACACCATAATGCACACATACATCATGAGTCTCGATGTCAATGCTTTATTTCCATGGGTCACAAAGAAGTGGAAAAACGTTGCTCCACACCATTCTCACAGCAGCGTGTGGAAGGTGAGTGAGCCCTGATTTGGGATCCAGACCCGGCCCGGATGCTCCCCGGCCAAGGATCCAGGCAGGGTCCCTCTCCTCCCCGACTCCACCCATGAAACGGGGTAAACATCCACCCGCCTCCACCCCAGTTCCTGGAGAGTGAGAAATGGACCCACACATCCACAAGCACGATTTCTAAGCAGTTAAGTCCTGCACGAACGCACGACATTAAGACGGTTAACGTCAGGTCCCAGCCCTGAACCCACCGGAGCCTCGGTCCAGGCAGCCGAAGCCGGGTTCTTCCACAGCATCTGCTGAGCCAGAACTTGGTTCCCATGTGCTCCCTCCCCTCCCAGGCCGTCCGCCGCCAGCTGGAACACGAGATGAAAAACACCATCTGGGCCCCAGTCCCTCGTTTCTGGCCCAGGACGTCTCGAGGCCGGGGATGAATTCCCACCTTCTTCTGGCTCTCTTCTCCACTGGCAGCCTGTGTTGGCATGGCTCTCCCCCAGCCATGCGCCAGAAGGCCCGGGCTGCTGGACCCCCACGCTGGCCGTCCTGCGGGAGAGGCTCCTCACCTCTGCACCCTTCACGGCTGCGCCAGGCCCGCCCTCCACTGGGTTGAGCAGTGCCTCCCTCCCCAAGGGCTGCGTGGACGGAGGGCCCCCACAGGGCAAAGCAGTGACCTCTGGCCCCAGCCAGTGGCAGCTACAGGTTTTCCCCAGAGTTCCCATCCACCAGTTACAAGATGTGGTGGCTGGATGTGAACCTGGCCCCAACTCTTCATCTTCCCTGTGTCCTTGCCCTTTGCACTGTGGCTTTGCAGCTCTTCCCATCAAGACGTGGAGTCCATTTCCCCAGCGACCTGGACTGGCTGGTGACTTGCTGTGTCCACAGAACAGGGTGCAGTTCTGAGGTGGGGACTCAGCCTCCACTCCATCTTTTGGAGCCTGAACTGCTATGTGAACAAGTTCGGGTAACCTGCTGGAGGACCCAGGAGAGAGGTTCCAGGCATCCTAGGGCAGCCTGCACCCAGCCAACCCTCAACGTGTGAGATCCCCGCCTAGATCAGCGGAGCTGCCCTTGGAGCCCCACGGCCCCAGATGAAAGAGTAAGCCCACCCGAGATGAGCAGGGCTGCCCAGCCAGTCCAGGGACTCGTGAGAAATGTGTGTTGTTTCAAGCCACTGGGTTATGGCGTGACTTGTTACACAGCAATAGTTAGCTGATACATGCCTTCCTCCCCCAGAGGAACTAGGAGAGAAGGGTGACAGCGGTGAAGGGGGAAGGGTGATGAGATGCCCCGGCCCTGCTCAGCCCTCCCCCTCTCCCACCCTTGCTCCCTGTCTCAGCTCCTTGCCGTTCTGTGTGTCCCCCACCCTCCTTCACAGCCTGCTAGAGAGGCCTCAACATCCTTCTTGCTTAATTGCATTGAGCAGTTTAGCTCTCTGCTCCCAGCCAACCAGGTACCAGCAGGTGCACGTTTACACAAAGCCTCAGGTCAGTGATCCGCAAACCCCGTTGTTCCCAAAGGATGTCACCACTGGTGACGCTGGCAGTGATTTCGGTGGTAGATGGCCACGCATCTTACTTTTTAAAATTCTATCTTTTATTTTATGTTTTCTTTTTACCTTTTGACCTCCTTCACCCATTTCTCCTACCCCCACCCCCTGTCTTTGGCAACCACCGATCTGTTCTCTGTATCTATAAGCTTGGGGAGGTTGTTTTGTTTTTCTTTTTCTTTTTATGTTCGACATATAAGTGAGATCATATGATATTTGTCTTTCTCTGTCTGGCTTGTTTCGCTTGACATAATGCCCTCAAGGTCCATCCATGTTGTCTCACATGACAGGATTTCATTCTTTTTTATGTCTGAGTAATATTCTCTTGTATACATGTACCACAATTTCTTTATCCTTTCATTAGGCCGTGGGCACTTAGGTTGTTTCCGTGTCTTGGGTGTTGTAAACAATGCTGCAATGAAGATGGGGGTGCAGATATATTTTTGAGTTAGTGTTTTCATTTTCTTTGGGTAAATACCCAGAAGTGGAATTGCCGGGTCATATAGTAGTTCTATTTTTAATTATTTGAGGAACTTCCACACTGTTTTCCGTCGTGGCTGCTTCAGTTTACACTGCCGTCAACAGTGGACAAGGGTTGCCTTTTCTCTACATCCTCACCAGCACTTGTTATTTGTTGTCTTTTTTTTTATAACAGCCATTCTGACAGGTTTCAGGTGATACCTCATTAGGGTTTTCATTTGCATTTCCCTGATGATTAGTGACGTTGAGCATCTTTTCATGTACCTGTTGGCCATCTGTATGTTTCCTTTGGGAAAAACATCTATTCAGATCCTCTGCCCAGTTTTTAATCAGGTCGTTTGTTTTTTTTGCTGTTGAGTTGTATGAGGTCTTTATATTGCTTGGATGTTAGCCCCTTATTAGATATCTGATTTACAAGTATTTTCTCCCATTAGGTAGGTGGTCTTTTCATTTTGTTGATGGTTTCCTTTGCTGTACAGAAGCTTCTTAGTTTGATGTGGTCCCACTTGTTTGTTTCTGCTTTTCACTGCTTCACTGCTGTTAGTGTCAGATTCAAAAGATTGTCACCAAGACCGGTGTCAAGGGGCTTCCTGCTTATGTTCTCTTCTAGGAGTCATATGGTTTCAGGCCTTACATTCAAGCCTTTAATCCATTTTGAGTTAGTTTCTGGGTGTGGTGTAACACAGGGGTTGAGTTTCATTCTCTTGCATGTGACTGTCCAGTTTTCCAAGCACCATTTACTGAAGAGACTGGCCTTTCCCTTTTGGACAAGCATTTTAAATTCCAATAGTTTGATCTCCTATTGTGAAACTCTAGTGTATTTATTTTTAGATATATTTAACTAAACTATATCTAGCTCAAGCAATGTATGATGTAATGTTCCCATTTAAAATAAATTTCAGTGCATCTGGATGGGAAACTGGGACTCTTAATAGACGTGTCCAGACCCGATAGACGCTGCTCCCTGAAGGTGATTCACAAAGAAGGTGGCTCAAAACTAGAGTCAGAGTCAAGTTTGCAAGGGCAAAATCAATCAATCAATGAAGATTAAAGAAAAAAGTTTGCAGGGGCGAGAGTGGAGAAAGACGGTTTCTGAAGAGGGTGTGGGGAGGGCGGCTGGCGTGCCAGGCGGTGACGGAGTGACGGGGACAGCGTGCGCCCTCTCTAGCTTCATGAGCGGGGCCCCGGGGAGAAGCTGTGGGTGTGGCGGAGTGGGGCGCGTGTCTGAGGACCGTGAAGGCGGGTGGCTGTGGCTGCAGGACTGGGGCAGAACGTCGAGAGCAGGGCGTCTGGGCCCCGAGGGCCTGAGTCCGCACCCCAGGGAGACCCTCTTTCGGGGGCGCCTCGCCGGGGCCCTGGAGCGACATCCACTCTCCCGGGCCTACGGCCACTCAGACACGGAGAGGGAGCGAGACCGGGTGAGTGCTCCTCCTGGACCAGACGTGGGTCACGCGGGCGAAACCCACAAAAGGGCCCCTTGGGGACAGAGCCGCCTTTCAGCGCCGGACACCAGACGTCGTCTGATCAGAGCGCCCATCCAAATGGCGGGGAGGAGACGCCCCCCGAGGGTGGGCTGTGAGTGCCCCCCATCCGGGGGAGGGGCGTTTTCCCATACTACCTGGGCCTGGACGCTTGCTGGAATGTGATGTGTCTCATCGCCTGAGGCTGGTCAGAGCTGGCGTCTTCATCACCAGCCCTTTGAATTGCACCCCTCAACGTCCCAGGGACACAAGTGTCCATTTTTTAAAATATATTAAATGAAATATTATCCAGCCACGGGAAGGAGGGAAATCCTGCCATCTGTGACAACTTGGGTGGACCTCAAGGGCATTATGCCAGGTGAGATAAGCCAGAGACAGACAGACACTGTATGAGCTCACTTTCGTGCAGAATCTAAAAAAGCTGAACTCGGGAAAACATAGAGCAGCAGAGGGTTGGGCAGGACGGGGTGGGGGGCCGACCGTGTGCAGCTGCATGTAACTAGACGTGTGACTACTCGAGGGTGTACAGGTGTCAAACGGTGGTTCCCCGGGGCCGGGGTTGGGGGGTTGGGGAGGTGTTGGTCAAAGGGCACAGACCTCCAGCTAGAAGAGGAACGAGCGCTGGGGAGCGGCTGTACAGCATGGTGATCACAGCTAAGAACACCCTATTATGCCCTTAAAAGTTGCTAAGAGAGTACACCTTAAATGTTTTTACCCCACAAAAAGAAGTGTAATTATGTGAGGGGTGGCAGTGTCAGGATGGAAGTGTTAGCTGGTGTTTGGCAGTGATATTTCACAGTGTGTAAATGCGTCAGATCAGCTCTGTACACCTTAAACCTACACAAGTCATATGTCAATTATTTCAATAAAGCTGGAAAAATAGAAAATGCTAAAAAGATAGAAAGGTAAAAATGTCTCAGTCAGCTCAGGCCGGCGTGACAAGTAGCACGGACGTGGCGGCTTAAACAACAGACGTTTATTTCTCTCAGTCCTGGAGGCTGGATGTCGGAGATCCAGGTGTCAGCAGGGCTGGGTCCTCCCGAGCCCTCTCTCCTTGGCGTGTAGATGGTCTTCTCCCTGTGTCCTCACACGGGCCACCCTGTGTGCGTGTCTGTGTCCCAATCTCCTCTTATAAGGACACCAATCAGACTGGATTAGGGTCCACACTGATTAAGTTATTTTAAGTTCATCACCTCTTTAAAGCCCAGTCTCCTAACAGTGACATTCTGAAGTGCTGGGCTTCAACATATGAACTTGGGGAGGGGACACAGTTCAGCCCTCAGTATATACAAAGTAAATAAAAGCTGTTCAGACTTCAGGATCGGAGGCTAAACTAGAAACCCCAGAACCAGAATCCCGCTCAAGAAATTCAACACTGAAACACTAATACTATCTAGTATACGGCGCATATTCAGATCTCTTGGTTGTCCCCCAAGTTCCTTCATCTATTGTTCTTTGACCCAAGGTCTAATCAGGATTGCACTCGATTGTCTCTTTGTCTGCTTTAACCTGGAACATTCCTCCCGATTTCTCTTTCCTTCCTCGTGAAAACTGAGTGTTTTCCTCTGGAAGGGGGGTGGCGAGACACAGGGTGGGCTGCTATTTCTGCAGCAAGCCTTGCAGAGATGATCTTTAAACTATGTCACTTCTAATTTCGATTTAAACAATTAAAGGTAAATTTTTAAAAGTATGTCCATGTCCAGCCGAATCATGGTTCATAAGCGTGAGAACAGCAGAAAGATTATCCCAGACAAGTGTGAGTTCATAAGTGACAGTCTTTCTGAAGACTCACTGGGAAACAAGTCTACCTAATCAAGAGTCAGGAAGGGGGAAGTTAAGTTAGGAAAGAAAGAAATTCTAAGTGTGAACAATTATTCTTGGAAAAGAAGATGCATAATGGTAAAATAAATGAACAAATTCAAAATGAAAATTGAATCTAAAATCCTAGATTATACCTATAAAAACCCTGGGGAGGAAGAAGGCAAAATAGTCTAATTTCTTTCTACACAGATGGCGAATCGATCGTTACACATTTATGCTTGATGTTCATTTTACAACACATGTCCATTTTAAAATAAAGGTAAACCAGCAAAATTAAAGATAAGGCGTATACCTTCCCAGTCACCAGAGGGAAAATCAAAGAAAGTGAAGTTAAAATGGCAAGAAGACAGAAAGCAAATAAACAAAGCTAAAATGCAGAAGACACCAGAAGTAGGAGCAAGGGTTATGACTATTTAGCATGAATAGGTTAAACCGCTCATTAAGAGATAAGGGTCAAAAATAAAATCCAAGGATGATGCTATTTTTTTATAGACTATTTTAAAAATATTTATTTATTTACTTTTATTTTGACTCTATTGGGTCTTCGTGTGGCACACTGGATCTTCGTTGGGGCACGTGGGATCTTTTGTTGTGGCGCGCAGGCTCCAGAGCGCGCGGGCTTAGTTGCTCCGCGGCACATGGGATCTTAGTTCCCCGACCAGGGATCGAACCCGCGTCCCCTGCATTGGAAGGTGGATTCTTAACCACTGGACCGCCAGGGAAGTCTTGATCATACTATTTTTAAGCAAAAAACATCTAAAACAAAATGACAGAGAAAGTTTAAAAATAAACGGATGATCATACACTCTTGTGAGACCAAAAAGAGAACATGGACAAAAAAGAAAAAGAAAAGTCAAGTCGTGGGAGTTGGGGGCAGGCGCGGGGGCAGGAGTTGGGCTGTGCTCAGAGCGGAGCAAGAGGGCCGGGCAGGGGTGGGGGCAGACGCGGCGGCCCCGTCAGAGGCGGGGAGCGAGGGGACCGCCCCCCCGGAGCCCCCGCCCCACTTCCCGCCTCCCAGCTCACTCCCCGCAGCCCAAGTCTGGCCGCCGCTGCCCAGGCCTCCCCACCTGCTGTCTCTCCAGCCTGGCTCACAGCCCCCTCGCTGTCCTTGAAGACACCGGGCCCGCCCCCCCGACCCCGGACCTCCGTCTCCCGTGCTTGTGTCAGCAGAGCCCCCGCACGGCCCCCTCGCCCTCCTGGGGAGGACCACCCTGAGCAGCTGGTTTTAGGTTGCAGTGCGCACGCACACCCTCACTCCCGCTTCTGCACGTCGGCACGCCCGGCACACTTCTGTACGCCTGTTTTTCAATTACCCCCTCACCCGTGTCACCCACCCCTCCCCCCCACCTCTGGCAACCAGCAGTCGTACTCTGTACCTAAGAGTTCAGCCTTTTAGGGTCTGTGTATAAGTGACGTCACACGGCATGTGTCTGTGTGTGACTTACTCCCCTCGGCACGACGCCCTCCAGGCCCACCCACGCTGTGACAGGTGGCAAGGTCTTCTTCTCTCTCTTACGGCGGAGTACTGCCCCACCGTGTAAACGTGCCACGTCTTCACCCGCTCACCCGTCAGCGGGCACCGAGCGGTCTCCGTGTCTTGGCTGTTGTGAACAGCACCGCAGTGAACACAGGGTGCGGGTGTCTCTTGAGCTGATGATCTTGTTTCCTTCCGAGGAATGCCATACCCAGGGGTGGCACTGCTGTGGCGTATGGCCGTTCTTTCTTTAGTGTTTGTTTTTTTTTTTGCGGTACTTGGGCCTCTCACTGCTGTGGCCTCTCCCGTTGTGGAGCACAGGCTCCGGACGCGCAGGCTCAGCGGCCATGGCTCACGGGCCCAGCCGCTCCGCGGCACGTGGGATCCTCCTGGACCGGGGCACGAACCCGTGTCCCCTGCATCGGCAGGCGGACTCTCAACCACTGCGCCACCAGGGAAGCCCTCTTTAGTGATTTGAGGAACGCCCACGCTGTTCCCGTCGTGGGCGCCCCAGCGCACATCCCCGTGTCCGGCCTCTTTCCAGCCCCGCCTTCTCTGTCACCTCCCAGCCCTTCCGGAGCCCGCACCGCCCCCCGGCCCCGGACGTCTTTCCTCCGCTGCCCCACGTCAGGCCCGCGCCTGCCGGTGCTGAGCGTGGGGCCCAGGGACGACGCCGCGTCTCCCTCCCTGAGGACACACTAAGATGCAGACCTCGACTGCGCCTCTCAAGGAAGCCGCAGACAAGGGACGTCAGCCTCAGCACGCTTAGAGCCGGGTAGCTACGTTCAAGTCACATGTGGTTTTGATATCGACCCAGGTAGTCCAGGCAGAAGAACTGAGGGATTTTCATCTTGAAATCATAAAACGAATGGAGAAGACCCACGAATTCTAACAGATGAGCACTCGTAAGATGAGGAGAGATCTGGGGGATCAGAAAGAATCTACCTGGGCTCCCGGATGACAGGCAGCGGCAGTCACGGCTGCCGTGGCGATGGGGGGGTCGCTGATCCTTCCCACGAGAGCACCAGGGCTGCGCTCCCGCCAGAAGCAGCTCAAAGTCACAGTAAGAGGAGTGGGGTCCAGGGTAGCTACCCGGGGAAGCGCTGTGCTACTGAGGAGGGAGGGTAGGTACCACCACCTGGGGACAGTGTCAGGGCCCTATGGGGACACTCAGGACAGGAGGTGCCGCTGTGGGGAACCCACCTTCCTCCTGGGGGAGGAGAGAGTGTGGAGCTGGGGAGGGAGGGGCCCCAGAAAACACGGACAAACCACAGCTCACTCGCACTTCCCAGCCTGATGGCTGAAGGCGAGGGCACTGCTGGGGGTCATGGATGTACTTCTAAGAACTCCAAGAGACCTTCTCCCCCAGTCCAGATGCATAATACGGAAATCCTGGAGGGAGCACTGTGTAGTTGGGGTGTAGACAGGGTCTGCAGCCATGCCTGCCAGAACATTCTGCCACAATGGAAACGCCCATATCCGTGCAGCGGCCATGACCCACACGTGGCTTCGAGCCCCTGGAACGTGGCTAATGCAACCGAGGAACTGGATTTTAACTCTATTCCACTATAATTAACTTAGATTTCGATTTGGGCAGTGGCTATGAGCTTCTGTGTCAGACAGCTCAGACCCAGATCTAAGTACCTCAGGCAATGACCTGAACCACTGCTGGAAGGAGAGGGGAGAAAAGTGCCAGGAACAGACCCCAGGAAGCCCACCTCCCCTCCGCTGAGGAGTCGCCTGGCTGGCCTCCCACCATCCCCCCCGGCTGGGCCAGCTACCAGGGTCCTGGAGCAAGGAGCCACTTAGCCCCCTTCTTCTGAAGCGTCGCTGCAAGTAAGTGAGCAAAATAAAGTGCATATGGATTGAAAGGAGGAGGAAAATTTATCATTGAAAATGGTGGGATCATCAACTGAAGACACAACAATACTGGAAACAGGAAGTGAATTCACTAAGGTGGTTAGTTATAAAATTAGCAGATCAAAATCAATAACTTTCTTTTATATAAAACAGCTAAAACTATGATGAAGGGAAAGAACTCATCCTGAACAGCAACTGAAAATATGAAATGCCTAAAAAAATTCACAAAGGTGAAGGGATTCCACGCAGAAAACTGTGAAGCTCGACTGAAAGACATAAAATAAGATACAATAATTGGGGAGTCACACCTTTTTATTAAATAGGAAGACTAAAAGGTGTAAAGATGCCAATCCTCTGTACATCAAAGTTCTAATTGAATTTTTTGACAAAAAACTCAATTGAACTTGACAAAGGTATTCAAAATATGAACAGATACATCAATGGAAGAGAAAAGAGAATCCAGAAATAGACCCATGAATATATGAGTATTTAGTAGCTAATAAAAATGGCATGAAAATTGAGGAAATGATGGATTGTTTAATAAATGGTACAGGGATAAATGCGTAACCAGTTGGAGAAAACAAAACTGAATCTCTACTTCATTTCTTGTACTAAAAAAAAAAATCCAAAAGCATCAAAATGCAAATGTCAAAAATGAATCTAAAAACGTAATAGAAGAAGATGTGGGTGTTTTGGGGGGTTGATGTGGAAATCCTTTCTGAAGCTAGGATGGACAGGCTGACAGATTCAAGTGGGTAAGAGGACAAGACTTCTGTTCAGTAAAATACCTTCTAAGAAGACAAAAGGCACCTGGCAAAAGGCAAAAAAAGAAAAGGCAAATAAAAGAACAATTACTTGCCATCCGGAAGCAAAGGTTAAATTTCTCCAATATGTAAAATGTTCTCACAAATCATTGAGGAAAAATTACGACACAGTAGAAAAATGGGCAAAGTGGACGAGCAGGCAAACTATCACAGTCAAGAAATCCAGATATTTCCCCTCCCCCTAAAGACGACAGTGAAAAGAAGCCCGATTTCACTATAAAGGAGAGGAATGCAAATTAAATCAAGAATATGACATTATATTGACTTCCTCTTGGAAAAATGGAAAAGATTGCCAGCCCACTGCCGGTAAGGAGTCAGTGATGGTGGGAGTGTGCCTGAGACTCTGCTGGAATGACACTTGGTAACAACTGAAGGAACTGTGATCGTCACATCTCATTACCTGGCAGTTCAGATTCTGGGAATGCATCTACATGCACACTTACTCACAGATGCAAGAATGTCCATCGCAGCCTTGTTTGGAATAGTGAAGTGTGCACACCCACAACTCCAACGTCCAGTGTCGAGAGGGGACTGGATAATCCACCCTGGTCAGATAAGCATGTCCCTGGTGTGGGACGACGTGCAGCCATCAGAACCGCTGGAGGTGCCCTCGCTGCCTGTGGAAATGCACGACTGACGTTGTTGTGTGTGTGGCCCCGGCGCCGTCTGGCCCTTAGGCACCAC
The DNA here is from genome assembly GCF_025265405.1 of Mesoplodon densirostris. Taxonomy (NCBI): domain Eukaryota; kingdom Metazoa; phylum Chordata; class Mammalia; order Artiodactyla; family Ziphiidae; genus Mesoplodon; species Mesoplodon densirostris. The sequence continues at coordinate 109,716,989 of NC_082670.1, read as the reverse complement.
TCTGCCCCCACCCCCGCTTGCTCCACGGCCCCCGACTCCCCCTCACACAGTCCCAGTCACCCCCGACGGTCCTACTGCACACGCAGCTCTGAGTGCACCCCCCGCCGTGGCACACCCTCCGCCCTTCACAAGCTGACTTTCTTTGAAGCCACCTCCTCCAGCATGCCTTCCCTGACCACAGCGGGCTTGCCTGCCCCATGTCCTCTCCCCCAAACGCCCTGTTACTTTCTTGATGGCATCGTCACAACTGTAATGATTTCCCAGTTGACAACTGAGGACCCGGCAGAGGCTCAGCCCGTGGCCCGAGTGGTGGCCCTCTGTGCAGGGTGCGCTCCCTGCCTGCCTCTCCCCACCTGCTCACCCCATCAGCATCCCACCCAGAGCAGGTTGTGAGGCATGCAGGGCACCTTTAGCACCTCCCTGGGGTCTTCCAAGCCCAATCCCTGATTTTAGAGATGCGGGTTGTGGCACCATGACTCAGTGCCCACACCCCTCGGCTGGGGGCAGCGCTGGGGCAGAAAGACCTCGCCATTGGCTTCCTCAGGGGTTGCCCCCTCCTGCAGATGCCACTGCCCCAGGAGGAGCACCCTGCTGGTGAATTAAGGCCTGGCCACCTCCCCACTTTGGGACAGCTCTGCAGGCCCCTCCAGCTCCAGGCCCCCTGGGCTCACCAAGGCTGTCATGGCACCTGCACTCAGCTTGGCGTCCCCTTCTGCCTGCTCCTGTTGTCTCCCTCCTTGCGTTGATCCCCAGGGCTCTCCTCAGTGCACATCCTGTTCGCTGAGCTCTGATGTTGAGGTCGAGTGTGGGTCAGTGCCCTGCCCAAGTCACTCACAGGGTGCAGGAATCCAGGGCTGTCTGCTCCAAGCTAGTGGGGGGCCATCCGACCACCAGACGTTCACCCAGTGCAGATGGACCAGCATCACCTGCTTTTCTGTGTCCCAGCTTGGGTTGCCAGGAAGCCCCCGGCCGCGGTAGACAGAGCCTCGGTGCTGGCAGGAGTGCAGGGTGGCCCCCCCCACCCCCCAGAAGGTGCGAGCAGATTTCTCACCGTCTGCCACTGCTCATTGTCAAAGGAAGCTCCACGTCCCAGACATTTGTTTGGAGGGAATTAGCTCTTCACCTCTCTGCTAATGAAGCCAGGCTGCACAAACAGAGGAGGAGACGGCAGATTGTCTGCCTCTTGGGGCCGTGGCGGCCCGGACGCCGGCACCCCAGGTGTCTCCAAGTTTCGCACCTGCCCCGAGCTGGCTCGGAGCCTCCCCAGGTGGTGTTTGTCCTGGTGGCTGGGGATTCTGCCCTGAGCCGAGGCAGCTTTCTGTGGCAGGTGCTGCGGGTGCTGCAGGTGCAGGACTCTTGTATAATTTTTTTTGAATATTTATTTATTTATTTGGTTGCACTGGGTCTTAGTTGCGGCCCACAGGCTCCTTAGTTGCAGCTCGCCAACTCCTTAGTTGTGACATGCGAACCATTAGTTGCAGCATGCATGTGGGATCCAGTTCCCTGACCAGGGATCGAACCCAGGCCCCCTGCATCGGGAGCGTGGAGTCCTATCCACTGTGCCACCAGGGGAGTCCCCTTATTATTTTTTAATTGCAATATAATCACACAACATAAAATTCACCAGTTAGAAACCGTCACCTCAGTGGTTCTCAGTGTATCACTCAGTATATTCATGTTGGGCAACCATTACCACCATCTAATCCCAGAATGTTTTCATCACCCCACAAGAAATCCCATACCTGTTAGCAGTTAGTCCCAATTTCCTCTCTGTCCATCACCTGGTCACTTCTACTCTAGTTCCATCTCTGTGGACGTGCCTATTCCAGGAATTTCGTATCAGTGGGATCATATAACACGTGACCTTTGTGACTTGCTCCTTTCACTTTGCGAGGTTCAGCCCTATTTTGCGTGAACCTGTGCTTCATTCCTTCTTATGGTCAAATAATAGTCCATCGTACGGATAGAACGCAGTTCATCCGTCGTCAGCTGATGGACACCTGGGTTGTTTCCACTTAGTGGCTAATATGAATAATGCTGTATAAACAAGTTTTGTGTGAATATGTTTTCAGTTTTCTCAGGTGTATACCTAGGAATGGAATTGCTGGGCCAAATGCTAATTCCGTGTTTAACTTTATGAGGAACTACCAAACTGCCATAGTGGCTGTGCCATTGTACATTCCCACCAGGAATGTACCAGGGTTCTAATCTCTCCGTATCTTTACCAACATTTGTGATTTCCCCCTCTTTTTTTCTTATTATCGTTCTCCTGGTGAGTGAGAAGTCATGTCTCCTTGTGGTTTTGACTTGCATTTCCTTAATAGCTAAAGATGTTGAGCATCTTTTCAGGTGTTTGTTGGCCTATTTATATCTTCTTTGCAGAAATGTCTATTCAAATTCTTTGTCCATTTTTTAATTGAGTTATTCATCTTTTTATTGTTGAGTTGTAAGAGTTCTTTATATATTCTGGATACTAGACCTGTATCAGATATACGACTTGAAAATATTTTTCTCCATTTCTTGGGTTGTCTTTTCACTTTCTTGATAGTGTCCTTTGATGCATAAAAGTCTTTACTTTTTATGAAGTCAAATTTATCTATTTTCCTTTGGTTGCTTATGGTTTCAGTGTCATAGCTAAGAAGCCATTGCCTAATCCAAGTTACACAGACTTTCCCCTATGTTTTTTTCTAAGAGTTTTGTAGTTTTAGCTCTTACATTTAGGTCCTTGTCCAGTTGGAGTTCAGTTTTCTATATGGTGTGAGGAAGGGATCCAAATCCCTTCGTTCATGTGCGGAGACTCACTTGCCCGGGCACCACTAGTCGAAGAGACGTTCTTTCTGCATTGAGTAGTCTTGGCACCTGTTGGAAACCAGTTGACCAAATTCATTTCTGGGTTCCCAGTTCTAGTCCTTTGGTCTCTGAATCTACCCCAGTACCACGCAGTCGTCATTACTGTAGCTTTGTAGTAAGCTTTGAAATGGAGACGTGCAGTCCTCCAACTTTGTTCTTTTTCAAGGTTGTTTTGGCGATTCTGTGTCCTTGGTAATTCCATATGTCCATGGCTTTTAGTAAAGTTCACAAACTCAGATGCATCTGAAGCCAAACAGGACTGGTAAGTTAGCAAAGCTGCCTGGTTTCAGAACGGCATCTCAGGTCATGTTCTTTTGGTGCATACAGCTTGTTCGCATCATAGACACATAAAAATGTTCTTCACTTCCACACAGAAGAATGCTTTCTGCACTTGTCCATGCAGCTCTCAGGGATACCCCCCTCACAGGCTTCCTTGCCGTCAGGAATGGCCATGAGATAGGCCTGCATTCCAGCCATGAGACATAAGCCAACATCTGCCAGGGGAGCTTCTTGGACAGATATTACAGCACATGAGAGAAAAAGGGCAGGAGAATTTCCAGCTCTGTGCCAGGCTCAGGTCTAGGGCAAGGCAAGAGGGGTGCCCACGGTGCCAGATTTAAGGGGGCCCTGGCTCTCAGGCCACACAAAGGCGCGTGCAGCGTCTGAGAGCAAATGCCTCCTGAAACGTGGGCCCCTCGTTTGCTTTGTCCTAGTCCCAGCCCTGCTCTGTCTGCCCCTTGCTTGTCCTCCTGCTCTGAACTGTGGGCGTGATGCCCAGCACCAGGCAGCTTAATGGTGATGTGAGACAGCAAGATTGGGGGCAAACAGTCGCCACGCTACAGAGGCAGCGCCTGGGATCTTAGAGGGCTGCCTTTTCAAGTTTTCTGGTTCTATGAGATAATCACATGTGTATGAAGATAATTCCTGAAGCCCTTGAACATTAAATTTGCTGTTACTTTCTGCCAAAAGCATTTCTAATACATCAAGTGATGGCAAGTAATGTGGGTATCCCATTTAAAGCTGTAAAACCACGTTTTTAAGTTTTAAAAATGCATTGAGCAGACCTAGAGAACAGACGTGTAGACACAGTGGGGGAAGGGAAGGGTGGGACGAATTGGGAGATTAGCTTTGACATAAATACACTACCATGTGTAAAACAGATAGCTAGTGGGAACCTGCTGTAGAGCACAGGGAGCTCAGCTCGGTGCTCTGTGATGACCTAGATGGATTGGGGGGTGGGGGGAGGGAGGTCCAAGAGGGAGGGGATATAGGTATACATACAGCGGATTCACTTCACTGTACAGCAGAAACTAACACGACATTGTAAAGCAATTATACTCCAATTAAAAGAAAATGCATTGAGGACTTCATCAAAATTAAATACCCTTGCTTTTCGAAAGACACTGTTAAGAGAATTAAAAAGCAGCCAAGGACTGGGAAAAACAATATTTGCCCAACATATATGTGACAAAAGACTGATATCCAGAATCTAAAATGAACTCTTGCACTCAGTAATAGTAAGACAAACAGCCCCCCTAAAATGGGCACAAGATTTAAACAGATACTCCATCAAAGAAAGGATACAGATGGCAAATAAGCATCTGAAGCGACATGCATCATTATTAGTCATTAGGGAAATGCAAATCAGAATCAGAACGAGCAGGGACTTCAGGTCTACCACTTCGGCTACAGTCTCAAAGCTTTCAGTAGCAAGTGTGGACAAGGACCCAGAGCAAAGGGGACACTCACGTGTTGCCGGCAGGAATGCAGAATAGCACGGCCTCCCTGGGAAGGAGCCTGCCGGCTTCTTATAAAGTTGCTGCCCAGCAGCTCCACTCTTAGGTGACAGGAATGAACACATGTGGCCAAAGGCCTATGTACGAATATTTGTAGCAGCGTTATTATGAACAGGCCTGCGCTGGAAGCAGGCCAGTGCCCATCGACTGGTGACTGGTCTGAGAACTCAAGGCACAGCCATGCACTAGAGCAGGGCTCAGCGAACGCTAATACAGGCCACGGGGCGGGAGAGTCTCAAATACACGCTCGGTGAAAGATGCTGGACTCAAAAGGCTACATCGTATGATCCCTTCACAGGAAATTCTGGAACAGGCAGGGGTGGGGGTGGGGAAGTGATCAGCCAGGATGCAGCACGGGGTGGGGCGGGAGGGGGGTTGGGGTGTGGGGTGAGGGCACCGGTCCACGTCTCGTGATGCTGGTTACACGGATGTAGGCGCCTGTCAAAACTCCTAGGACCGCACGCTAGAAAGGGTGTATTCTACTGTGTGGAAGTTCAACAAACGCGACTTTCTAACAGACACCTAAGATAAGACTGAGACTGATGATTTGTTGAATCACTACACAAAACACAGTATAGAAAACACAAACAATGCACAGTGCAATGACTCAACTGTGGGTTTGGTTTAAGGTTGTTCAATAAATGGTAGCGTCATGCTAAGAGGAAGGCACCAAAGACAGACGGCCACGTGCTGGGTGGCCCCGTTCCCATGACCTTCTGGAAACGGCAAAATCATGGGAACGGGGATCAGATCAGCAGCCACCAGAGTTAGGGGCGCAGATGAGATGGAGGGCGGACGGAGAAGCACAGGGCTGTTTGGGGTGAGGGCTCTAATCTGCATCTCGATCCTGGCGGTTGTCACGGGGCCGCACCCTTCCTCAAAATTCATGGAATTTGAGGGGGTGCCTCTTACGGTATGTAAATTATGTCTCCAGTTATGGAAAGTATATACACCTGACTTTTTCAGAAAGTAAGCTGAGTGAAAGAAAATCATTAGATACCTAATTGTACAGGTGGTACGCAGATACGGGAAAAATTGTGGAGGTGGGAGCAGGATGAATACATTTGGAGAAACAGTGCATTACATGTGTCCCAGTGATATGCGTCTCTAAAGAGAAAAAACCTAGCTGGGGAAGGTGAGCGGGGGGCGTCTCTTTTCTCCCGTCTCATCTGCATCATTTAGCATTTTTGTGGTTTGTCCTGTGATAGTTTAAAGGAAACATCCATGAGAAGCCTCCAGGGAGGAGAGGAGAGACATGCTGACCTCTGGCCACCCATCCCCAGGCCCTGTCCCCCAGGAGAGAGCCGCTCCCACGGGGCAGCTGAGGAGCGTTCACAAGACCACTGACCAGATGTGGGCAGGGTCACACCGAGGGGCGGTGGCGACACACCCAGACCAGCGGCAGAAGCCCTTCCCGAGCCCAGCCTGGGGGCAGGTGGAGAAGCCAGTTCCAGAATCCAAGGAGGACCGTGTGGCGGAGGGGCGCCAGCCAGAGCTGTGGCTTCGCAGGGGAAACCAGGGAACCCCCCACCCAGCCCGGGGAGGGGGGCACGGGGAAGGAAGCCCCCACCTCGCCTCCCACCCTTTGGTCTCCCGCTGGTGTCTGCAGCCCGCAGATGCAGAGGAGTGTCCGTCCACAGGGCAGGCCCCCAGGGCACAGAGCAGGCGGAAAAGGAGGGCGGTGGGTCTGCAGGGGCACGTCTGAAATACAGGCCAGCAGATGAGGAGAGAACTGCAGCTGGAAAGACTGAGTTAGTCGCCGACCCCTAGAAACGGGGTGGGGAGGGCACGGCACAGGGCCCGCAGGGGAGCACCGGGGAGCCCAGGAGGCGGCAGACGCGGGCGGGGGCCTTTGCTCTGGTTCCTCAGAAAGAAACAGCGAGGCAGGGTGAGTGGGCACGGGACCGGCTGGTGTGATTACTTGCCGGGCTCTGGGGCGTGGTCTGGTACCGGCCCGGGTGATGAGGTGGAGGGTGGGTCCAGGATCGGCTGGTCTGCATAGAACAGGTGCATGGGCAGGGGGGTCCTCTTCTGTCTCTGGGTTGGCTCGTCTCCAGAGGGGCAGTCCCTGCAGGGTCAGCAAGGCCCAGAGGTCAAGCCAGCGAATACAGAAGCAAGGAAACGTGGTTCTTACAGGCTGAAGCCAGCTCGTGTTGGAAGGGGCGTGGTCGTGGGGGACAGAGACTCAACAGTTGCTGTCATTGGACCGCACAGACTCCACACCTAGGCCCCCACCCAGGACCCTGCGGCCCAGGCCCAGTTGCCAAAGGGCGTCAGGAAGTGGTCAGCTCCTCCTGTCCCCCTCCCAAGTCCCCCCCCCCGGGCCGGGCCACACGCGGCCCACGCCACCCTCTCCCCTCCCAGCTGCAGCTCCACCGAGGGCTTCGCCCCTGTCCCCAGTCCCTCACCCACTCTCGTCTCCAGGCCTGACTACCCCCCTCCCCAGACAGTGGCTCTGGGGGGCTGTGACCACATCTCCCTTTGGGCCAATGGGACGGTGACCCGCCCCCACCGCTGAACCAGCCTGCACGCCCTGGGAAACAAGCCCGAGACCCCCGGCCAGCCTCTGTGGCCCTTGGAGCTGTTGGGGGCCAGGTCTTGAAGGAGAGCTGCTTCCACCTGGGGAAGGAGAGACCATGCCTGGCCGGACGAAGACTCCAGACATGGCGGGAACACTGTCCCCGCCCCATCCCGCTCCCCGGCACCCCCTTCCCCATCACGGCCACTCCGGCCAAGCTTGGGCAGGATGACGGCAGGAGAAAGAGGCACCGGGGACAGGCCTCGGGCGGCGAGAGGAGGAGAGGCCGGGGCGGTCGGCAGGAGGAGCCGTTTGTAGACGCCTCCTTGGGCTCCGCACCGGGCCGGCTTCCTGCGGCCTTTGCGGAAGCAGATGGCTGGGGCAGGGCCAGAAAGCTCTCACGTGGCGAGCTCTCCAGCGGGGTTGGACAGGGGTACGTGCTCAAGGCCCCCCGCCCCCGCCTAAACCTCTCACAGCTCCCACGTCCTTGTGGCCCCGGGCCTGCCTTTCCCGCCTCCACACCAGACACCAGCCTGCGGCCTCCTCTCCCTGCTGCTCACTCACCATCCCCCTCAGCTCACAGGTCACCTGGGGAGCCCTCCCTGCTCCCCTGCACCAACCCCAGCACCGTGGGAGGGCCCCCCCCTGCGTCCCCGGCTTCCTGAGGTCTCCACTCCCTGCACTTTCGTTCTGTATTGTAGCCGCTGAATTCCTCAGTGTCCTTATCTGTAAAACGGGATTGATAATAGTACCCTCCTCAAAGGCACATAGAGAGCTTGGAGGAGTGTGGAGCGCAAGGGGGTTTGGGTGGGGCGCGGGCACTGGGTCCCTGCTGGTTAGTAATGCTGCCTGTGGAAGCTGATAAGTAGCCGCTGTCACTGCGAACCTCTCACCCGCGTCCCTCACGAGCCCGAGTCTGGCTTGTGCAAAGTAGATGTTCGCACAACAGCAACAACCCCAGAAGCAGATAGATGGTCAAGTCCAGTCCAAACTCACAGGACTCTGAGCCCAGCTGCTGGACAGCAGCAGCCGGTGTGCTGGGCACTGTGTGGGCACCGTCTCTGATAATCCCCATGACAACCAGATCCGCGCCGGGCAGGGGAGTGTGGAGGGATGCTCTGCAGTGCTGCCTGGGGAGAGCTGGGCTGCCTGCCAGGTCTTGAATAGCCAGAGCTTGGCCCCCTTGTCCACCTCTTGCCCCTGGCCCCCGGCCTGCTCTGTGGCCACAAAGGCTCTCACCCTGTGCCTGGCTGTGATGCTGGAGGCTAAGGGGGGCCAGAGATCTCTCCGAGGGCTGAGCAGCCTAAGCTGCTGCGGGCAATGCCAGCCCAGTGCTGGCGAAAGGCTCCAGGGCCTACTGTGGCCATTAGCTCCCTCCGGGCACAGGGGCAGCTGCACCCTCCCTGCCTGCCTTTTAGTCCAGCACAGTTAGGATCCATTATTTCTGTCGTGTTGATTCTTGAAAAATCATTTTAAATTGTCACCCATTTTTTTATGCTTCGGAAAAGGAAAGCACCAAAGAAGATGAAAACAGAAAAGCGTACCCACACCCCCCGCCTAGCTCCTGGTCCCCATCCCCCCATTTCTCCTGACCTGTTCCCTTGGCAACCGTCAACTTGCTCCTGCAATATTCAAAGGGAATCTCACAACCGCACATCAAATGGGACACGGGGGGTGTTTTCAGTTGCCTGAGACCCATGGATGGATGGACAGACAGATCCCCAGGGAAGACACACGCACAGGGAGACGGAGATGGACAGAGAGAGACAGAGAGACAAGGAGAAAGACTCGACACAAAGAGACAAAGACACCAGGGAGGCGTGGGGACCAGAGACGCCAGAATGAGCTTAAGGCAGAATGATGAAGACAGAGACAGACAGACAGACACGCAGAGAGACAGACGGAGGCAGACACATAGGAAGAGACCCATCCAGAGAGACAGAGAAAAGACAGACACCCAGGGAGATGGAAAAGAGGCAGAAAAGCAGGACGGAGGTGCAGGGCTGGGGTGGGGGGCGAGTGGAAGGAGAGCAAAGAGGGGTGCAGACACAGGAGACAGGGCGACGGGTGAGTGGAGGAGGCCAGGGAGGCAGCCAGGAGCCCTGGGCCTAAGTCAGCGAGGACCCCCCAGGGGCAGCCCCAGCCCGCTGTGCCTTCCCTCCTCCCCACCCCTTCCCCCTCCCCCTTCTTCCTGTCCCCTCCCCCTTTCTCCTCCTCCTCTTCCCCCTTCCTCCTCCCCTCCCCTCCCCCTTTCTCCTCCTCCCCTCCCCCTTCCCCCTCCCCCTTTCTCCTCCTCCTCTTTCCCTTCCCCCTCCCCTTTCCCCTCCCCCTCCCCTTTCTCCTCCTCCCCTCCCCCTTCTCCCTGTCCCCTCCCTCTTTCTCCTCCTCTTCCCCTTCCTCCTCCCCCTCCCCCTTCCCCTCCTCCCCTCCCCTCCCCCTTTCTCCTCCTCCCCTCCCCTTCTCCCTGTCCCCTCCCCCTTTCTCCTCCTCTTCCCCTTCCTCCTCCCCCTCCCCTTCCCCTCCTCCCCTCCCCTCCCCCTTTCTCCTCCTCCTCCCTCCTCCCCTCCCCTCCTCCCCCTCCCCCCTCTGTTCCTGCTCTTCCTCCCCATCAGGGTCCTCGGCTCAACCGGGCATCTCCCTGATTCCCACACACCGGCTGCCCCCCTCGCCTTTGTCAGAGCTTCTTCACAGCCTGGACTGGGGCCTGGAAGGGGCATATCCCTCATGATGGCATCACCTGTCCCTCCCTAGCCCCATTACACCTTCCTAAAAGTGAGAGTGATTTTGCTGTAGACGCTAAGGGTGGAATTCTAGACACCCTGGCAGACGGTAGGGAAGAGCATCCCAGAGGCACCCCTCAAAGTGCACGGCGGGGCCCCGTCTCCAAGGGGCTCTGACGAGGGCCCCAGGAACCCCCTCAGGGCTACGGATTGGGGTCAAGGCGTGGACTGACTCATAGCCGCACGGGGAGGGAGCCCGGGCGCCTCAGCCAGCCGTCTGCCCCTGTGCCCTTGACCCTACATCCGACCCCTTCACCTCACTGAAGCCCGAGACCCCTGGGCTCTCAACAGCTGGCATGAGCCCGACCACAGGAGTGCTGTCAGCCGGAAGGTGGGGGAAGGGACTAGAGAGGTGAAGATGCTGAGGTCAGAGGTCAGGGGGCAGAGAGCAAGGGCACAGCCAGTGTCCCGCTCGAAGGGAGCAGCACAGACAGACCTTGATCCAAACACAGCTCTGCCACTGACCAGCTGGGCCACCATGGGCAAGTCATTAGGCACCTGGACCTCAGTTTCCTCACCTGTAAAATGGGTAAATAGCCAAGTGGTTGCATCTGAGGCGTCTGATTGAAAACAGTGGCACAATGATAATAGCTCACAACTTCTTGGCAAAGACGCAGCTGGACTCCCGGCTGTGGTTCACGAGCTCAGACGCCCACTGGAGCAGGGAGCATGAGAAGGTGGGGCCGCGGGAGGAGGGCCAGCGGGGCTGGGGGCCACCTACCACACGGCCCAGCACACAAACTCAGCCGAGGTTTCCACAGGACCTGCAAATGCACGTGTCTTGATACCAAACCTTGGAGTTTCACATCTCGGTCAGAACTCCATCTGTTACTGAAAGAATCAGGTCTCACTGTTCACCGTTTGATTAAACGATTTGAAAGGTGTGCTTGGGCCGGAGATGAGTCGAGCATGGGGGCGCCTGGTTTAAAAGTTAGTTACAATATACCTTTGCTAAAGTGACAAGAGAAGGGGCTTCCTGCTGAGGGCGGTTCCCTGCAGTGAGCTGCTTACATATCTGTAAAGCATCCCAGTGCTGAATTGGCTGTGGCCCGGTTTGCACCCTGGGCCACAGTGACCGGCCCGGGGCAGGAGAACAGTCCACCAGAGGGGTATCTGTGGGGGCAGCTGGCAGCTCCCTGGAAGTTGAGCAGGGCAGCCCAGTCCGCACATCCATGCAGGTCCGACCCCATTCCCCAGGCCTGAAGGCCGCAGCCCAGGCACAGGGCCTGGGACCCTAGCTGGCAGCAGGGGCGGGGTGGGGGGGGACCGCAGTTCTGCTGCTCCCATCCCCGCCTGCCCCGATGCTGCACCTGCCCCGGGCACCTTGGAGCAGGCAGAGAAATGCAAGCCCACCCCCCCAGAGAAAAGGCCCCACAGACTCAGGCCCAGGACCCAGGCTGTGTGAAGGGGAGGGTCCAAGGTCAAGGTCAAGAACTTGACTCCACCTCCTGGGGCTCAGCCCTGGAGGAGGTGCTGGGGGCTGGAATGCGCACTTTAGGAAGCATCCCAGGTGATCCCTACGGGTATATGCACCACCCCCCAGGCACCAGACTGGGGTGGTGCTGGCGTCCTGCCCCCTTGCCCCCACCAGAGCCCTGGCTCCCCAGCGAACCCCACCCCCGTCCCCCTGCTGCCCCCATGCTGCTGAATCCGAGCAAAATGTATTGGACCCAGTTGCTTGGTGACTCCGACCCTCACAGAGGTTTCCACAGACGCCCTCCCTCTGCGATGCTCGTGCTAATGACCGGGCCCCCCAGGAAGCACTGGGGCTTCTCTGAGGGGAGCAGCCTGGGGCCACACTTGAGATCGGCTGGGGGTGTGCGTTCCAGTTGCTCCTAAGGAAGGTGCCAGCCGCCAGCAGAGCCCACACCCTGTCCCCCAACCCTGGCATGGCCGCTGGCCACAGGGGCTGGGACACAGCCACCCAGGACAGTGGTGCTGGGACCCCGGGGAGAGTGAGTGGCGCCCTGAGGGTGGGGGGAGCCACGGGGCAGCCCATCCCCGCAGCTCGGGGTCCTCGTCGACTGCACCCACCCACCAGCCTTGCAGGAGGGGCCCCCGGGCCTCACAATCAGTCCCCCTTTTGCCTGAGCTAGTTGACTTTCTGTCACTTGCAACCAAATATATCACCCAAAACCTACTGACTCAGAAGTTCTGTATTTTTAACAAGTTCCCAGGTGATTCACGGGCCAAACTGTGCCCAAGAACCCCTCGTACTTGTGGACAATTAGGCTGCCCGTGTCCCGGGCTCTGGCCTCTGTGCGGGAGACAGTCAGCTCCTCTGCCAGCGGCTGCAGGTCGGGCTCCTTTCATAATCCTGGGCAGCCCGAGGGAGGGGGCCTGTCCTCCGCGCCCAATCCCAGAGCAGCCCGCAGGCAGGCAGCCCCCGAGGGAAGCCCCCAGAGCCTTCTCTGTAGATCAGGAAAGATGCAGTGTGTGGGGAAGGGGCCGGAAGAGGAGAACAAAGCAGGGAGTCCAAGACGAGTTCCACCCCCTGTTTACAAATCTTCCCGACTGTCTGCCAGACACCATGGTGGGCTCGGGGGTCCGAGGGTGCAACGCGGGACTCCCCACTCTTGGGAAGGCTTCCACTTGCGGGGGAGACTGCGTTCATCAGATCACCACTAAATGAGCAGTGACTGCAGACTGCAGGAGAGGCACTGGGTCTTGGGGCACACTGTCTTTGACCCCTAATGTGTTCTCTGTCCTTCTCGGCTGGGTGCGTGGCCATGAGGGCATTCCTGTCTGCTCTGCAGCTACAGTGGCCACATGACAAAGGTCCTACCAAAGTAGGTGTGGGCGGAAATGCGTGACTTCCTTAGAAGTGTCTTGTGGTTGGAAAGGTGAGCCTTTCCTTGCTCTTCCTCCGTCCTTCTCATTGGATTGGGGGTGTGAGGGCTGGAGCTGGAGCGGCTTTCTTGGCCCATAAGGGGTTTGCTGCATGTTCCGAACCATGGAGCAGTACAGAAGAAGCCCAAGGTGGTGGCCAGCCTTTGCTCTCTCTCTGGCACTACTCCAGAGCCTGCAAACACACTCGAGACTCCCCCACTCAGAAAAGTCCCACTGAACAGGGAGCATGTGGGGTTTAGAGTAGGTCCTGAGTTCCATTCTGGACTCTGCCACTTGCCCCCAAAATGGCTGCAAAAACCACATTTTACTCATCTTTGTACCTCCAGATTCAAGCCAGAGCCTGGAACAAGAAACAGGCTCCAAAAATGTTCTCGAGTTGGATTCCCTGAGACTCAGTGCCCTCACCTGCAAAATGTCACCAAGGAAAAATACAGTAAAAAAAAAAAAATATATATATATATATATATATATGTATATAATATATATATATATACAAATTAAAGCCCCACTGAGCTACCACTACCCACCTTTCAGAATCATTAAAACAAAAAGGACAGAACTATACCATGTGTTGAAAAGACTGGAACACAGTCTACTGGTGGGGAAGGAGATTGGTACAGCCACCTCGGCAGATGCATTTGGATTTTCTACTAAAGCTGAACACCTGCTCTCCCGATGACCAAGCAATTCCATTCCTAGGTTTATACCCAGTGGGAAGGCACCCATATGTCCCCCAAAGAAGTAAACAATGATGTTCAGAGCAGCATTGCTGTGAGGGTCAGTGAGGGACTACCAAATGCCCAGGGAAGTTAGGATAGGTGGATGTGAAACAGGGGAAGCCAGGACAAGCAGGCAATCACAGGAAGACTGCGCCCTGTGGTGGCCTCTTGCCACCTGCCAGCCTCTGAGTTTATTGAGGGGTGAACTAGCCCAGGAGTTGGAGAAGCTGACTATTAAATCCACTGTTAGATCCACTATTAAAATCAAAATCAAAAGTGACTATGGCCACTTCTGCTTCCCAGGTTATGTGGCACAATGCAAAACTAGTGAGGAAATAAATGTTTTTTCCCTGTGCCCTTTCTTTGATGGAAAAATTTGTTAAAGAATGAGGGTCTAGAGTCGGTGGCCCCTGTTTAGCAAAGCCATGATGGGTCTCTGGCTCTGCAAAGGTAGATCTGGGGTGAAAAGAGAGGGAAGCTGAATCTGCCTGTCTAATGAGTTGTGAGAACCTGAGGGTAGGCGTGCTGGAAAACAGAGCTATGGCCAGTCTGTGGGGAGCATGGTGGGGGCCCTTTGAGGGGAGGCCAGAGGAGTCTCCAGGACAGGGGATGTCTCTCATTTACTTTGGGTTATTTGCTGGGAGATGCTGTGACATACCTCCCCTCTGTCTTCTTAAATCCTCAGCCAATTTTGTAACACACCCATCTGCCTGGTGTAGGGAAGAGAGATGTGTCATACATCAGAAGCAACAGAAATTAGAACAGAGGCAGCCCATATGGGTGAGAGAGACAATCCAAAAACAGAACCATTTCAGCTGCAACAGAAGCTCAGAGCTAAGAGTGAAGCAGGAAAACGTATACCAGGTCCTCCAGAACGCCGAAAGAGTCTGGGAGGGAACCAGGCGACACATGTTACCTAAACTATTTCAGAGTATAGAAGTCCAGGGACCTAAACAACCTCATTCCATAGCACTTGAAAAAACACACATGTGAAACTAATTTTTACTTATAAAAAGAAAACAAAAATCCTGAATAAAGTATTAGCAGAATGGATCCAGTAGGCCAGGAAGAGAAAAAAGTGCCAATACAAGGCAAGGATACGGGAATGCAAGGCTGGTTCAATATTAGTGCTCTTGGTGCTGCTATTCATGGCATTAATTGTCCAACAGAGAAAAGCTTTGGTTATGTCCTTGGGACTAAAAAAGAATTTAATAATATTCAACATCCATCCCTGGGTTTTTAAAAGCAGTTTTCAATAAATAAGGCAGAAAAGGAAACTTTCTCTCCCTTGATAGAGTTATTTGTCAGAAAGCAAACAGCAAAGATCAGATTTCATGATGAAAGACAAAAAGTATTTTCTTTGGGAAGTTCTTCAGGGAAGATTCTGTTGTTCTCTGGGGTAGAGCTGTGTCCAGTGTCTTTGATATACACTTTCACTCCTCCCTTATTTCTCTTCAAAACTTTCTGATGGACTTTGTCCACGGGTCACATCTGTGTTTCCGGGGCCTGGAGCGATTTCTGCCGCAGAGCAAATGTTGCATAAATAATGAATGAATGAACAACGGAACAAATCAAAGATGCCTAGTATCAAATTCGTATTCAACATTATCCTGGGGATCATAGACACAGCAGCAAAACAGATAAAAGACATGATATGTAAATACTGGAGAGGAAAAGATTAAACTACAAGTCTTTGCATCTGATATAAATACCGACCTAAAATTTTCAATAAGAAAATCCAGAAAGCTATTCAGATACAATATGATGCAAAACTACAGCACGATTTTCAAAGATCCTACATAGGTCAGGATGGTACGGGTCACAGGGTCACCCAGCTCAAAATGGTTTTTCTCGTTAAGCAGACAGCCTGCGATGGTTCCATCTTCAGCACAGTGGCTGCGGGGCCTCCACTAATGCCCAAACACCTTTTCATTTCCCTGTCCGTGCGTATATCTGCCTATCTCTCTCTGGCTCCGTTCTCCAGACAGGAAGTTTACAAGTATCAGGGAAAAGAACCAATGGCTGCCCCAGACGCACAATCCCGGCAGGACAAGTGCTTCTGTCTCTCCCGGGCACATACTATTTCTAGGGAGAATGGTTGGTGACCCACTTTGGGTTGCAGCCCAACTACTGGGTGCCTCATGCACCAAGGGATGGGTTGTCAGCATTCCAGCCAGGGTCCCAGACTGTCCCACTGACTGCATGTGGGTATGCATGTGTGCCTGTGCGTGTAGCAGATGGGGGTGTGGGGGTGGGTGGACCTCGACTGGCAGGCTCACCAGGACCACATGCAGTGGGAGAAGAGCTCCCACAGCGAGAGGTGCTGTTGCCACTGAAGAGAGAGGCACGAGCACCCTGAGAGGATGGAGAACAGCTGCGGCCGCTCCAGCCCCCCACCCCTGGCTGCTCAGAACATGTGCTTCTCGCCATGTGTAAGATCCCAAACTGTCCACGTAAATCCAAACTCCACTCCTCTCCGCAGAGGGAGACGACCCACAGTCATATCCAGGTCCTTCCTCTGGCCCCAAATCCCAGGCCCCGGGCGGCACTCAGTCCTCTAAGCGTGTTAGGACACGACGCCTTGTCTAACCAGCTACGCCTCGGTCGTGAGTTTAACCCCCAGCGCGTCCTGTCCACGAATGTGCTTAGGAAGCGGGGCTGGTCCGGCATCCGCGTCTTCCGCTGTGTCTTCGGCGCCATCGAGAGCAGTGCAACGCGTGTCCTTCAGTTCCGTCTCCCCAGAGTCGCCTCCAGCCCCATCCGCGGGCCGTCCAGCCCGTCTACGGCTTTCATCCCAACAACTGCGTTTCCTGGGTCTCCGGTGGCTCCTTTTCGTGCCCTGGTATCCTGCCCTCTCCCTGCGCAGCAATCAGCGTCGTTTTCTAAGTTCTTCTCCTCGAGGGCTCCCCGTGCTCCTCGGGCGTCTCTTCTCCAGCGTGAAAATACCGAGCTCCCTGGTGAGGTGAGGGTTTCCCTGGCGCCTTCAGTGATCTCGGATGGAAGCTCGAATTTGGACCCGATCTGCTGCCTGTTAGATGTGGCTTCTGTCCGCTGTGGCATCCGCGGTGCAGGGCGGTGACTTGCTGGGTCTCCCCCGGCCCGCCGTCATCCGAGGGCCCTCACCTGGCCATCGGCTGCCTCCTTTCCTGACCCGTGTTGCAGTGGGGAGGGAAATGGGCTCTGGGCAGCTACTCAGACCCGGTTCTGCAGCCAGGCACCTCCGCCATGCCCTCAGGCCCCACTCCTGTGTCCGCACCTCGAGTGGAGGGGACCCCAGGATCCCTTCACCTCGGCCAGCACACACTGGGGGGCGTTCTTCAATCCAGCCCCCTCTGCATTCCAATCCAAAGGTCTCTGCTTTGCCTATGACACTTTTGTCCCTGTTTCCTAGAGCTGTTCTAGACTCAGGAGACAGAGACCAAGATGGAGAAGAGACAGAGAGAAAGGCTCCTTGCATCATTTCCAGGGATTTGAAGCAGGAGGAGGTGGGGCTGTAACCCAGTCTGCCATCTGTAGCTTTTTCTTTTTTCTCCCCATATTAAAAATACGTTACGACAGTGGATAATAAAGGATGTGTGCAGGGTAAGATTAAAAGAGAAATAGAAAATCAGGACTGACAAAAGGAGGAGGGGTGACGTCTCGATCCTGAAGGTTACAGAGGGGCAGCCCAGCAGCCAGAGTGAAGAGGGGGCCGGGGGTCAAGCCCACCCGGTGTCCTCGGCACCGGCGCACTCCCAGCCCGCGCTGCTCCTCAGCAAACACTTGGTGGATGAGCATCCTCATTCCCTGGCTCTTTGTTCATCTGTTCAGCAGCACAGTCTGTGCTAACTGGAGAGAAGGTGTGAAACCTCCTTGCTGGTCGTATCATTTTTCCTCTCAGTAAATTAACAGCCGTCTGTCACGTGCAGCACAGAACGGACAGTGCCTTTGACGCTGCTTTACGGGAAACGTGAAGACACTTGCGCGCGACCAGTTTTCAGATGACCTTTGGTGAAGCCCAAGAGCCTCACATTCAGAAGAGCCCCGGGGCAGGCACGTTCCACCCGCCTGTCCTGGACCCGCCTCTCCTTGGGACCGTCCTTCCTGGTCTTGGTGGGGGTGCGGTTGACCAGGCTGGGAACAGACTGCCCCCACCCTCCCACCCCGGCTCTGAGGAGGCGCAGCGGCTCTTCTGTGCCCTCCATGGCCCGCCTGCCTGGCTCCCCAGAAACAGCCCAGACTTTGGGGCCAGGCCTGCAATCACTGCTCTCTGGGTCCCCAGCACGACCCTTGGTCTGGATCCGTGCTGAGCCACTCTGGCCAAAGGAAGGCCCTCCTGTCTGCTGCTCTGAGCACCGGCCTGCGAGTCCAGGGGCCCGGGTCCTAGTCCTGGGCCCGCGGTGAGCTGTCCTGACTCATCTTCTTGATGATGATGATGACAGGCACACCGCTGTTCCCACCCGTCTGGTCCAGGTGGCACCTGGCTCCCAGGCTCCTAGGTGTCCGTGAGGGCGGCGACTGGACCCTGCTTCTCGCCCCAGACATGCCCCTCAGCCTCCCCCAGCACTGAGGAGGAGGGTGAATCGGGAAAGCCCAGCGAGGGGAGTTTTGCTTTCTAAGCTATAGGCTCTTTATTAGCCTGTTGTTACGTTGTCTCTTTGTCTGAAGATTAAGTAGGAGTTGCCTCCCTTAGGGAGGGGAGGGGTGTTGTTAATTAGCCATCCTCTCTCAAGGCCAAGGGCCCATTTATAGTCTGCCCGTGGGGCTCTGCAGGAGGCCGTCCTGGGTGAGTCTCAGCCCTGCCTCTTGCTGGCCTGGACCTGCCTTGGTCTCCATGTCCCCATCTGTAAAGTGGCATCACCGTACCCGTGCCTTAGGTGTGTGGGAAGCGCATACAGCAGCACCCTGGAAGCCCCAGCCTGAGGGGCGCTCACGAGCCTCTCTCTTCTCTTCGGGGGGGCCGGGCCCCACACCCGCCGAACTCACAGGGTCGTGGAGCCAGAGCGGGGGGAGGAGGCTGGTCCAGCGCTGCAGGGGTCACCCCCCTTCCCCTGGATCCCGTAGCGATAATTCCTCACGACGCTGTGCATTCGTGTTACCTGAGGGGTTGTGGGGAAAGGCAAACAAGAGCCAGATCCTGCAGAGAGATGCTATAGGTCGAAAGGTGTGTCCATCTGTTACACGGGGTATCTCTGCATAGGTATGGATATATCTGTAGAGGGAGAATATACATACATCATATGCTGTGTCAGATTTGAAGCATTAGAAAAAATACCTAAGCAAAGATTCACTGAAAAGCTTGTAAGTGGAAACAGTGTAAAATGACCCAAATGTCCTTCACTGATGAACGGGTGGCCACAGTGTGGCAGGTCCACACAGTGGACTGTCATTCAGCCGTGAAAAGAGATGAAGTGCTGACATGCCCCGCGGCGCGGAGGAGCCCTGAGAGCAGCGCGGGGCCGAGCCCACTGCAGGGCAGCGCGTCGTACGGCGTGAATCCCACTCGCCCGACGTGTCCAGAAGAGAAGCCACGGAGGTGGGGAGTGGGCTGGTGGCTCCGCGGGCTGGGGGGTCACTGCTGGCAGCCAGGCTTCTTTTTTGCGGTGGCAGAATGTTCTGGGATTAGATATTGGCGGTGGATGCAAAGAGCACGGAATCTTGTGTTTTAAAGGGCGGATCTTACAGCACGTGAGCCCTGTATCGACAGAAGTGTTATCGTTGTGCTGTGAGGCTGGGCCCTAATATATCAGGGTCGCCCTCAGATTGGTAAGAGAGTCACCTCGAGGCAGAGAAGCTTCGTCTCTGATAGAAAACATCTCTGAATTATCTCTTCTGTGCTATGGAAATAGAGCGCCGGGACTATTCAGTTGTTTAAACATCTGGCAGCATATCAATAAATATGTCACTGCATTTCTCAGTGGGAAAAAAAAACCAGATGCCTGGACCAGCCCCCTTCAGGCTGTCAGGTGTCCTCCACACGGGAGCGTCCATCCATTCAGCCGGTACTCTCCATCCAGGATTCCTGCCCCTTGAGCGCCAAGGCGCCAGGGCCTGGGAAGTGTCCATCCTGTGTCGCCGGCCCACAGGGGTGTCCACCAGGCTGTCTGAAGGCCACTTGTCTCCTGGCCTCGGTCCCAGGTGGCTCTGCATCTGCCTCACCTTGTCCTTGCTCCCGCGGGCTCTGGGACTCTCCCTGGACCCCCTCTTCTCCGCCATTCTGGAGTCACGCCGCCTTCCCCGGGTGCTGCGAGGATGGCCATCTCTCCGGATCCCCAAGTCCTTCTGTGGCTCCTCTCCTTCATGCTGCCCCCTCAGCCCAGGAGATGGTGGCAGGGCCGAGAGTACCTCTCCGGGACACGAGGACATCTATGCTGCGTGCTCACCCCTGCAACCTGATTTCATGCCCCACCTGGGCCCTTGAGCCTGCGCTTGGTCTGTCCTGTGACCTGCTTTGGCCAAGGGGGCACCAGAGGACATGATGCAAGAAGGGGCTGGCAAGCGCTTGCCCCACTGGCCGCCCCAAGCCCACCATGTAGAGAAGCTGGGTTGCCTCTCTGAGGATGGGAGCGTGGCCCGCCCACCCCAGCCTCTCAGCAGAGGCCCAGATGTGTGGGTGAGGCTGCCATGGGCCATCCAATCCCAGCAGAGCCAGCAAAGACCAGAAGGACCGCCCAGCCAACTCACAGAACAATGAGAAATAGTAAATTTGCTGACTTAAGCCACTGAGTTTGGGGGATGGCTTGTTACGTGGTGAAAGCTAACTGATACACCTCTGGCCCGGGAGACTGTCCCCCAGGGGAAGAGGAGCTGTCACTGGGTCACCACGTGATCTTTCCAATCCATCTCCGAGCTTTGAGATCCTCGAGGCTTTTAGTAATTGGCATCCCAGGCTCTTGCCAATTAAAGGCATTGGCTCCTGAAGTGAAAAAGCCAAGACTCTGTAACTCTTGTGCAGCTGCTGTAACTTCCCTCCACGTGGCGACAGATGCCTCACGGTCCTGTTTAAGTAGGGGAAGAGCTACAGGTCAAAGGGGAATTAGGATGAACAAAAAACTAATTGTAACACAGCAAAATATGATCTCATCCCATGTGTATTGAGTTCTCCCAGTGTCCAGGACCTTGCTAGGTACTGGGGACACAGGAGGAGCCTAGCAGACCCAGACCCGCAGCCGGGACCCCACAACCTGGCCCCAGACCCACAGCTCAGTCGAGTCATCACACAAATGATGCCTCATCCATTCACAAGCGTTCACAGGTGTTCACAAGCGCCACTGGAAGGCACCAGGCACACAGCACTGGCCACCCAGGATCCTGCCCCCTGGGAGGCAGGCACACGTGGGCAGCAGGTGACAGGAAGCCTGGTCCCAGGTGGGGGCAGGGAAGGGGAAGGCACAGCCAGCGCAAAGGCCCAGCTGCAGCCAGGAGGACCCGGGAGAAAGTCAAAGTGTTGGGGGACACAGACTGTGGGGGAGGCCAGGGGGACAGACCGCTTGAATGACCTCCTCAGACCCCAGTGGGATCCAGGAGGCTCTGGAGGGGGACAGGTCCAGGGCGTCGCTGCCCTCCCACCTGGCTCCACCTGGCCCAGGTATCGAAGGCACCCTGTCAGCAGCCTGGTCTCCCTGCCCTGAGGCTCACCCAGCCCTGGGCATCCTGCCCTGCAGCTCCCACACCTCCGCTCATAGCCCAGCAAGTTACCCTGAAGAGGTGTCTCAGGCTCCACCCCTCCCCACGGCTGTGACACCCCAGGATTCCGCTGTCTGGCTGGAGGACCGGCACTGGTCGCAGCAGTGCCCGTAAAGATCGTAGCTGTCCCAGAGTACACGCTCAGTGCCTGTGTGAGGCTGTCTGTGATTGCCGTCTTCATGTGCTGGGGACTCACGGGGGGCACGGGGAGAGATGGGGGTTCTCCTGGGGTCTGGACACTCGCTGAGGAGGCAGGTACTGAAGAAAGCTGCCCTCTGCCACCAGCAGCGGCCCCAGGGTCCCAGAAAGAAGGTGCCCCAAGGGGTGCCTGGGCTAAGTGCCGGCCAGGGGCAGAGGGAGGAATCCCAGCCCCGCCCGGGTTCATGGGCCCCAGACCAGAGGTCCAGCCCAGACCTCAGGCCAGGGTCCAAATCCCAGCTTAGCAGAGGAGAGGCATGGGCCAGCCTGGCAGCAGGCGAGGGCGGCAGGGTGGGGGCAGCGGCTGTGGGCCCGAGGCTTCGCCCCTTCATTTGCAGCGCAGAGCAGAGGGCCGGTGGCCAGGCTCCGAGGACGAGCCCCCAGCCCAGGGCCCGGCTCCACACCAGGCCGGTTGCTTCCTGCAGGGCGGGCCCTTGGACATGGGCGGTAAAGGGGTTTCAGGAACAGGGAGCTGCACGGGGCCCGGATCTTATGCGTCGTTGATTTGCCGCAAGGGTTGCTAAGCTCCCACCAGGTAACAGCATCGTGTCCCACTCAGAGGTCAAGGTGCTCACCTTCCGTGGTGGCCACAGGGATGTGCCCCCAGACCCCCTTCTGGTTGCCACAGCTGCTGGGGCTGTGACAGGTG
Source organism: Mesoplodon densirostris (assembly GCF_025265405.1). Classification (NCBI taxonomy): domain Eukaryota; kingdom Metazoa; phylum Chordata; class Mammalia; order Artiodactyla; family Ziphiidae; genus Mesoplodon; species Mesoplodon densirostris. Next base: position 109,694,964 of record NC_082670.1, on the reverse strand, counting down.
TCTCAGTGTCAGCTGCAGATGCCGCCTCCCGGCCCATGCCCTGTCACTGACCCACGCAGGCGCGTCAAGGCTTGGTCACATCCCCGACTCGGGACGGCCCTGGGGGCCACTCCAGCTCCAGGTCCCGGGCAGCTCAGCGCCCCCTGTGAGCTCCCGCCGCAGGCCAGGGCCGGGGCCCTCCCGAGGAGCCTGCTGTGTGCCCCTGGGGCCCCTGACCGGCCACACCTCCACAGCCAACAACTAGTGGGTGAGGGCACGCAACAGCAAGTGAAGGACACCGTCCCCTCCGAGGGCTGGGAGGGCAGGGGCAGGGCGCCGCGACCACCGGGTGAGCGGACGAGGCGGGGAGGGGCCCCCCGGGGCAGGCAAGGAGGAAACAGTAGAGTTGAGACCCAGAGGCTGAAGCACAGACAGCCCTGCTGTGACAGCCAGGAGAGGGCGTCGGGGACGGGGACAGGGTGCAGTGAGGGTCAGGACCGGAGTGGCGGGAGCTGAAGGGCAGCAGGCGGGACGTGCCTCCGTCCTCGGGAGCCGTGCAGCCGGGTGCGCGACAGCCCCTGGAGGGTCCCCTGCGGGGATTCCTGGAGGGCACCTGGAGGGGTGGATCTGGAGGGTGCCTCAGGGGATGCCTGAAGGGTTACCTGGCGGGGGTACCTGGAGGGAGCTCACTGGCCTCGTGCCTGGCCGGGGATGGCTCAGCCCCACCCACTGTGGCACAGAACTGCCTGCACCCTCCCCACTGCCACCCCCCCCCATGGGTCGCTTAGGGCCGGGCACCCTCTGGCTGCGCTGGTTCTGCTGAGGGTGCAGAGGCTGATCCCCCGGGGCCGCCCTGGTCGCAGCTGCTCCAAAACCAACCGCTCGGCCGTTTCACCCACAGAAATCCTCGCTTCGGAGATTCACATCCAAAGCGGTTGGCAGCCTACTTCCTCCCGCGGCGCCGTTTAATCTGCTGGCACCGGGACTGTAGGTCCGGGACAATTAATTAAAGATCCCAGGGAGCAGCCAGCTCTCATTCAACCCTGCGTCGGGCTGGGTGCCGGGTGAGAGTTCGCCCAGCGGCCGCACTTTCTCCCCGCCAAGCACTCCCTCATCTAGCATCGCCATCGACCCTGGCTGCGCGCAGAGAGAAGGGGACCATTATCTCCATGTTGCAAGTGCAGAAACGGAGACTCGGGTTAAGTCGGGCGTTAGGGTCTCCCCGCTCGAAAGCAGCGCGGCCGAGGTCCACGCCGGGCAAGGCCCAGTCCTCTGTGCCCCCTCCCACCGTGCTCGGGGCCGCACAGCCCTCCTCCCAGCATCTCGGGGGCAGGAAGAGTGGTGCTGGGCCAGCTGTGCTCTCCAGGGCTGCAGAGAGCCAGCCCGGGGGTGCTACAAGGTTGAGAATTACCCTCGGTTGAGGTGAAACTTGTGATTTCCTCAGGGAAAAACAGGATGGATCCCCTGAGCACGCCTGGGCCTCACGGCTTGGCGCTGCTGGGGGCCCAGAGACGGGTCCCCCCTCCCCCGCTCCCACCTGAGCAGAGGGGCTCACAAGACCTTCCCCGCACGCTCTTCCTGAAAGGACTGTGATTTGGGTTTTCTGCGGCCGTTTTAACCAACAGATAACGCTGCGCGGCTTCCAAGGCGATAACGTAACAGGCGCTGCAGACTCGCGCGGCTCCGCTGGAGCCCCGACCTACCAAGCGGGCTGTCCAGTCCCAGAGGCCACCATGCCGAGAGGAAGCCCAAGCAGCCCAGGCACAGAGACGCACGTGGAGGCCCCGAGGCCACACAGGAGCAACGGGCAGGGCCGGCGGCTCAGCCTCCACTCCACCCGCTCCGCCGCGCGGGCTTCTCCATCTGACACCAAGCGCGCGAGAAGCCCCCAGCCAGAGCTGCTGGCTGGGCACGTCCCATGAGACATAATAAAATGACTGCTGTTGTCGTAAGACACTAATTTGAGGGTGTTTGGTCATCCAGCGATAGTCACCAGAACACCACCATCGAGAAAGAGGGACAGACAGGCCAGGAGAACGTGATTCCAGAGCAGACAGGAGCACGTGCTGTGCAAGGGCCGACCAAGGAGGCCGATGCAGAGGCTCTGCCGGGCCTCAGGGGGCCAGGCTCCCAGGTGCAGGTGCAGGACGTGCAGAGGCCCAGCGACTGGCCGGTGCCCCACGCGCGAACTCGGAACAGAGGTCCAGGCCTAGGAGCTGGTCCGCGGCGACAGGGGGGCTTGAGCCCAGATGAGGTCATGTCCACATTTTATTTTATTTTTTTTTTTATTTTTTTTTTTTTTATTTATTTATTTTTGCTGTGTTGGGTCTCCGTTTCTGTGCGAGGGCTTTCTCTAGTTGTGGCAAGTGGGGGCCACTCTTCATCGCGGTGCGTGGGCCTCTCACTGTCGCGGCCTCTCTTGTTGCGGAGCACAAGCTCCAGATGTGCAGGCTCAGTAGTTGTGGCTCATGGGCCTAGTTGCTCCGTGGCATGTGGGATCTTCCCGGACCAGGGCTCGAACCCGTGTCCCCTCCATTGGCAGGCAGATTCTCAACCACTGTGCCACCAGGGAAGCCCCCACGCCCATATTTTAGAAAGAGCATCCTGCCGGCTTCGTGGAGCCTGGAGAGGAGGGGAAGGTGGTGGGGAGGAGAGACAGGGGTAACTGCCGCGTGGCGCCTCCTGACCAGCTTCGGGCCGTCCCAGGTGAGCACAGCCCCTGCCGCTGCCTCTGACCTGCCGGCGGGCGCCTCTCCAGCTGTTGGGTGATGCTGGGGAGGGGGCCCAAGGCTTCAGAGGCCCCCGGGGTGGCCCCCCATGACCTGTGCATGAGGAGTAGCAGGGCCCCAGTGCAGGGAGCAGGGTGGGGGCCCCCTCTGCGGTTCTCGGTGCAGGCGGTCAGATGGGGCCCAACTCAGAGCCGTGACCTTTAGAGGCGACGCGCAGCCCAGGCCCCGCCGAGCAGAGTCGGCTCTGGGCGCTGCAAAGAGCACGTCGGAGGGAGGCTGCCAGCCCCGTGGGTGGAAACGTGCTGGCGACCATTTCCCACTGCTCTGGAGGGGGTGGGGTGTCGTGGACCGAATGCCTGTGTCCCCCAATAGCCGTACGTTGAACCGTACCCCCCATGTGACGGTATCGAGAGGCGGGGCTCCTGGGGCGTAACCAGGGGACGAGAGCGTCACCCTGGTGATGGGGTTCGTGCCCCATAGCGGGAAGAGACCCGAGAGCTGGCTTCTCCTCGCTCCCTGACCGGTGAGGACAGGGCCAAGACGGCCGTCTGCCCACCAGCACCCTGACCTCCAGCTCCCGGCCTCCAGGACCGTAAGAAATAAACACATGCTGCGTAAGTTACCTGGTCTGTGGTGTTTTTGCTGCAGCAGCAAGAATTCATGTGCAGAGGAAAGCAGAGAAACTGAGGCAAGAGAGAGCCGGTGACATCGTCAGGGCGCCTAGATCCCGCTGTGCCTGACGCCTGCCCTGCACTTTTCAGTTTTATGAACCGGTAACTTCCTTTCCTCGCTTAAGCCAGTCGGTGTGAGCTTCTGTTACTTGCAAACAAAAGTAGAAGAGAGCAATTACACCTGTAATGAGATGGAAAATCTTTTCATCCCAGAATTCCTCTTGGGGATGGCGCCGTCTCTACTTGGAAGAAATATTTTTAAAAGCATTGACGCTTGAAGGGAAGAGTCCAGGGGACCCGGGCGTGGGAGAAACACTTTATGGGAGAAAGAGGGAGAGATGCTGGTGTGGATCCCCCGGGCCTCACTCCACCTCACCCCCGCGGGCGCGACCCCACGCAAGGCTCAGCGGAGCCGGCACTTGGTGGGTGAGGTAGGGGGAGCCCGCTGCCAGATGCCTCCAGCAGGGGTTCTGGGTGTGAGTGTGGCTGACCTGGGACAAGAAGAGCGGCGAGGCCGCTGGCTCTGCTCACGCTGCAGCAGGAAGCCCTGCATGGCGGGGACCACGGGGCCTCTCCTGGGTCCTGCATCTCGCCCGGTGTTTGTGGCTGGGGCTCAGCGGGTGTGGACAGGCGGCCGCTGGTGGGGTCGGCCGGGCATGTGGTCAGCGCAGGCAGTTGACCCCTCCCTCCACGGGAGGGCAGGAGGCCCGGGCCCTGTGCGCGCGCAGCTCTGCCCTGAGTGTGTGGCTGTTCCCGAAGGGCCGTGCCCTTCCAGCAGGTTTGCAGTCACTCGGTCCCCTGCAGGAAGTCCTTGCGGCTTAGACCGTGCAAGGAGTGAGATTCAAGGGAGGGTCGGGAAGGGCTGGCCCGCGTCCGGAACGTCTGGGAGGTCTGGGGGTTGCTCACCCATGAGCACCCGTCCCCCGCGTGCCTGGTGTCCTGGACGGACCCGCCTGGTCCAGCCCCTGCCGCCGGGGCCTCGGGAGGGACTGGACAGCAGTGCCCTCCCCGGGCGGCTCAGGCAACAGGGGCTCTGACGGGACCACCTCTCTCTGCTTGGACGAGGCCGGACCCCGTCTCGTGGGCCGTCCCGCTGCCTGCGCGGTGCCGCCCCTTCCCGGAGCCCTGCAGGCCAGGCCTGGGGGCCGCTCCGGGGCTCAGAGGGGCAGGAGGGGGCAGGGCGCTGGCCGGCCCTCCGTGCGCACAGCAGGAGCTGCGTCACTGCGGGAGGGGAGGCGCAGACGGCCCTGGGGGAGAGCCCGGCAGCTCCCGGCAGAGCCGAAGCCTTCAGCAAAGTCCCTAAGTGCGCTCGATGCCAGGACAAGTCAGCACTTACTGTGTGCCAGGCTTGCAGCAGACCTTGTAGGCACAGGTTGTCCGTTTAATGCTTTCGACGGCCCCGTGAGGTAGGCGCGATTTTTATCTCCATTTACAGACCAGGAAACTGAGGTACGAGGAGGTGAAATCACCTGCCCAGGTCACGCAGGTAGGGGGAGGGGGGAGCCAGGAAGTCTTTTCCCGGTTTTATTGGGAATCGTTGACATACATCACCGTGTGAGTGGGAGGCATGTCGCACGATGGCCTGACTTACGGGTTCTGTGCGGTGATCGCCACAGCAGGTTCAGTTAACATCCGTCATCTCGTGTACAGTAAAAAGAAAGTAAAAAAATGTCTCCTTGTGACGAGAACTCGGGATCTACTCTCTGAACAGCCTTCCTGTGGACTATACAGCCGTGAGGCGTGTGGTCGCCGTGCTGTCGTCACATCCCAGGAGTCGCTGATCTCGTAACTGGAAGTTCGTACCTTTGGACCACTTTCCTCCGGTTCCCCTCCCCCAACCCCTGCCTCTGCTACCCGCATGTCTGATCTCTTCTGTTTGTTGGGTGGATTTTTTAGATGCCACGTATGAATGAGATCACACGGTACCTGTCTTCCTGTCACATAGCACAGTGCCCTCCAGGCCCGTCCACACCGTCATCTGTCAGGATCTCCTCTTTCTAAAGGCTGAATAATATCCCACTGTGTGTACGTAGAGACACCGTCTAGCCGCTCATCCCCCAGTGGGCACTTAGGTGGTTTCCATGTCTGAGGGGATTGGAGCCCGTGTGGCAGGAGCCAGAGGCCCAGCCCTCGAAGGGGGTGGGTGCAGACAGCTGCAGGAGGAGGTGGTGGTGCCGGGCTGAGGTCTGAGCCAAGGTTATGAGCAGCTGGCTGAGGGTGCCGACGAGCGGGGGTGGGGCAGGGGAGCAGGCGGCTGACATCCGAGTGGGGGGCTCGCGGGGATTTCTCCCTAAAGCTAAACAGGTTGGGCACGGGGTAACTCTTCCCCTCAACACCCCAGCACACACACACACACACACACACACACGCGCGTACGCATGTACATACAGATGCACACGGTCACATGCCTGCACATATGCACGTGCCTGCACACGCACACTGCCAATTCCAAAGCAAGACCTACCTTCCCCCAAAGAAACACTGGAACACTGGAACAGCCACTGTAATAGTATGCTGGTGAAGCTGTAAACAGGTGTAGCCTTTTTGGAAAGGAACTTGGTGATACGCAACAATAGCCTTGAAAGAGTCGTGCCTTTGACCCTGCAGTCTCCTTTCTAGGGTCTGTTTTAAGGAAATAATCTGAAACGTGGGAGCTCTGTGCACAAAGGTGGCCGTGACCGACGCATTCCTAACGGTGAGAAATTGCAGACAGTGCGAACGTCCAGTGATAATCACGAAATAAATTACAGCACATCCCTGTGGTGGAATACTGTGCAGTCACTAAGATGATGAGGAGGAGTATTCATCATGTGAAAAAAGTGTCGGCACAAAAAGACAGGTTAAAGCAGAAGCCACGTCCATATGGGACACGGGCCTGGAAGAAAGGCTGGATGGAGACACACACAATGTTCACAGACGTTGGCTCCGGTCCAGGGGGTTCATTTATTTACTGCTGCTTTTTGTACTTTCTGGTGATTTCCAAGTTTTGCACAATGACCAGTCATTTCCTGACCAGCAAGGGAAATAAGAGTAAAAGGACGGACAGCTCTTCGTACCGGAGCACCCAAGTCACTCTTCTTCTCAGCCCCCAGCGGAGGTGACAGGCCAGCAGGCTGGGCTTTGGTCTCCGCAGCCACCTTCACTCAGCTCCACTGAGTGACAAGACAGACAGGCTGGGACCAACGCGATGCGTGCCAACTCGTAAATTGCACCCCAAAATTCAGTTGTGTCAATATAGGGTGGAGAAGCCCCAGCCTGAAAAAAAAGTCCTATAAAAATAGCTCAGGGGCTTTAACCAGCCATGAGCTGACCATGAAACCAACACCAAGACAGAGCTGCCTTACATCTTAAGTCGCATCACAAGAAGCAGAGTGACCAGAAGAGGGAGGTGACGATCACAGGCCTTAGGTTGCATCACAAGGAGCAGGGAGGTGACAGTCCAGGGCAGGCAACACCTGGAGTTCAGGTTACAGCCTTTGGCCTCCAAGACTCTCTGTCAGTCCGTCCCTTCCCTACTCTGGCCGTGTTTCCAGGGCGTCTGGGAGGTTCTTTTCTTGCCCCTCCCCATCTGGTACCAGGGAAGTAGAAGGGGTAAAAAGAGGCTAAGAGAAGAGTTGGCCATAAGCCAGGAAACTTTTTCCCACCACATCGACTGTGTAATTAGGCTAATTCTGCAGCGTTTGTGCTCCTGGGCCCTTGCTTCCCTCCGTCTGCGTAACTCCTGATTGGAACATTTGCTGTTGCTTTTGTGTGGCCCTAAACGCAATCCTCTCCGATGATGAACACGAATGTGTTTCTGATGGATGTTTTCCAGAGGCTTTTGTTGCCTCAATTAAGGGATAATGAACAAGAATTGTTTCTATTTGTAAAACAGCCCAGCCATTTCCTGCTCGCCAATTGGTGGGACAATGTGTCTTAATTAAGCACAAAGACTTGTCACTTCACGTACTGTCGAGATCCCCAGAGAAGTGACTGAAGTGATGGTGGAGGCGTAGGGAAGGGAAGCCCAGTGAGCAGCTCCCAGAGGCATGTGGCGCCAGCTCACGTCTGGTCACCTGTCCCTGGAGGAGGAGGGAGACCCGCTGTCCCGGGTACCGGAGCCTGGCCTTGCGTGGCTGGGCAGGACACTTCCCCTCCCCGTCGTGTGGGTGTTTGTCCCAGAGACCGTGATCCCTGGGAACAGGCTGCCTGGGTGGGATCCTGGTGCCATGCTCACCTGCCGTGTGTCTGAGCAGAGGAGCCGGTGCCCCCCAGACCCACAGGTCCCCAACCCCCTCGGGCTCCAGAAAGACAGTGACGTGCGTCCCCAACCAGTTCCCAGTACTTCAAACGACCTCGTCATCTGTAGAGCCTCGTCATGAGGCCACAGGGGGTCTTTTTGCTTTTGGTGGGGACCCCCTCAACCTGAGGGGTCGCACTGGCTGCGGGGCGGTGGGCGCTGGCACCGGTCAGGTGTGTGTAGTGATGGCTGGCTACCTGGCTCTTCAGCTAATACAGAACCCGACAGTGCCGCCTTTTAGAAAAGGTGCACACTTCCCATCTAGTACGCTCTCTCCCCGAATCCTCACAGAGCCCTGGAAGGCGGTCATTATTACTCTCATTCCTGCTTTAAAAATGCATCACTGCAGCTCAGAGAAACCTGTCCAGGGTCACCAGGCAGTTGTGGAGGCAGGGTTCGAACCGAGGGGGTGCCCAGAGCCACGGCCAGCGGGCTGGCCGTCGCACTAGCCATCACTGCAGCAAGCCTCCCACCCTCTGTGCCACGGTCACTGTGATGCTCGGCCGTGTCTTCTCTTTCATTGTAGTAGAGTTGATTTACAGTGTTCTGGTAGCTTCAGATGTACAGGAAGTTGATTCAGTTATACATACGTGCATATGTATATATTCTTTTTAATATTCTTGTCCATTATGGTTCATTACAAGATATTGAATATAGTTCCTGTGCTATACAGTAGGACTTCGTTGTTTATCTGTTTTACATATAGTAGTTTGTATCTGCTAATCCTAAACTCCTAATTTATCCCTCTCTGCACCCCCCTTTCCTCCTTGGCAACCACAAGTCTGTTTTCTAAGTCTGTTTCTGTTTTGTAAATAAATTCATTTGTATCATATTCTAGATTCCACATATATGGGATATCATATGGTGCGTATTTGTCTTTCTTCTCTGACTTACTTCACTTAGTATGATAATCTCTAGTTGCATCCATGTTGCTGCAAATGGCATTATTTCATTCTTTTTTAATGGCTGAGTAGTATTCTGTTGTATATCTGTACCACATCTTCTTTATCCATGCATCTGTCGAGGGACATTCAGGTTGCTTCCATGTCTTGGCTGTTGTGAATAGTGCTGCTATGAACATAGGGGTGCATGTATCTTTTTGAATTAGAGTTTTCTCTGGATATATGCCCAGCGGTGGGATTGCAGGATCATATGGTAGCTCTATTTTTAGTTTTTTAAGGAAGCTCCATACTGTTCTCCACAGTGGCTGCACCAATCTACATTCCTACCAACAGTACAGGAGGGCTCCCTTTTCTCCACACCCTCTCCAGCATTTGTTATTTGTAGACTTTTTGATGATGGCCATTCTGACTGGTGTGAGGTGGTACCTCATGGTAGTTTTGATTTGCATTTCTCTGATAATTAGCCATGTTGAGCATCTTTTCACATGGCTGTTCTCGGCCACCCCTTTGATGGTGCTGGTGCAGGAGGCTCCTGGCTCGTCTTCCAGCTTCTGCTGTGTCCCAGCTCCAGTGACCCTGGGAGGCAAGGGATCCCAGCCTCGGTCCCTCATGTGTCCATTTTCCCAAGGATGCAAATGGCTCACAGGGCTCCTGCCCCAGCCCCACACCTGCAACATTTGGGACCAAACCAGTATTACCTACGGCCCTTCCAGAACAAGAGCGCCGTCATTGAGGGCACAGCAGGTAGCTGGTGCCCTTCAACACCCCGAGGGGGGCATGACTGGCCCCCCTGTAGACAGAGGAGCCTGGGGCCAACTGAGAGACCCACCACAGCCAACTTCTCCGTGGGAGGGCACCCCCAAAAGGGAAATCGGGAACTGTTACCAAAATAGGAGGAAAGCACAGGCATCGCCCTATCCCAAGAGGAAGTTAACTGGGAAGCATCAGGTCTTAGGTGAGAACAGTCTGTGTATGAAGCTTCTCAGTGAAGCAGGGGCTTCCTGGGCCCCTCCCCTCTGTGCCCACCCTGCCCACTTAAAGCTTTCTGGTCCCTTCAACAGGCCACACTGTGTGCCCGTCTTCAGAAAGGCTCCAGCAAACCGTCTAGTTTGAATGCCGGTTCGGCCACCAGGCAAAGAACTCCATGCCCATGCCTCAGTCTCCACCTCCGTAAAATGGGCATAAAAACTACGTCCACCCTTCCTTCCAAAGAGCTCAGTGTGGACAAGAGGAGAAAGAATAACTTCATAAACGAGAAACCCTCAGCTGGGCGGTCAAGATCCCTGTCAGTGATGGGTTCACATCCTGTAGCCTTGAAAGGATGTGATGAGAAGGGCGTCTCCCTCTGTGCTCTTCCTCCCCAAGTGGGGGCGTACCGACTGGCTTCTCAAACCCGCCAGGGCGTCAAGACCAGGGAGAGTCTGAGAGACAGTCCAGCCCTGGGAGCCAAGGGAGCCGTGAGGGGCATGGTTCACGTGCTCCCTTGGGGGCGGGGACAGGTCCCCCAGGTAGCTCTACAAGGCGTGGAGGGGTGTTCTCACCCTGTCACCTCCCAGGGCCAGGAGTGGCGGGAAGACGGGCGGGCGAGGAGACGGCGTTTGTAACACCATCACCTCACGTGAGATGTTCTCGAACTGAAACAGCAAATTGCAAAGGGGCACCCTTTCTAGATGGAGAGCAACTTCTCATGGGAATTTTGCAAGCACGACATGTTGTCTTCCCGGTTGCAATCTGTATAGTTTATCTTCTGAAACAGGGCTCACGACTAAAGAGCCAGCCTCCCAGACTGCTGCTTGAGAAAGGAAAAGTCACTCCTACGACCGAGACTTTGGGCCTGGAAAGGGGGTGTGAGCAAGGCTCCCCCAGGGCGGCTGGCCTCCCCTGTCCAGTGACGTTCCTTCCCTGCACTTTTCCACTTTCACACGTCGAGACCAAGGCCTGATTTTGAACCCAGTCCATCCTTGCTGAGTTTCTAAGGTTGCTTTTGCAGAGCTCGGAGTTGTCATCCTCTGGACACATGCCACATCCTGAAGTGTTCTCTGCTCTCTCCCTGGGGCTGTCCCACCACGTTGAAGCAAATGACTCTCAGAAGAAGAATGCCCAGGCTCTGGGCCCTACTGACTTCGGCAGCAAACATTTCACGAGTGCCGGCTGTATTCCAGGCATGGGGCACGTAGCACGGAAAAGACAAAGTCTCTACCTTCAAGTGGCTCTTGGCCAAAAGGAACAAAACCTCAACACGTGAAGACTTAAACAATAAGACTATTGGATTTCCTATTTTCCTACAAAACAGGAATTCTGTTGGCAGGGGAGGATCCAGGACTTGTTAATTCAGTGAACCAGTGATGGAAGGACCCTGGCTCCTTCCACCTGTCCACTCGGCCATCATCAGTGGGATGCCTTTGCTCTCCTCATGGTGACAGGTGACCGCCACACTTCCAGACATCATAACCACATACAAAAATGTTCAGAAGAAAACAGGAGTTTCCTCCCTCTGACTCCTTTTAAGAACAGTAAAACATCCACACATGACTAAAACCTTCCTCAGCCCGATAAAGGGAATCTGTGGAAAACCTCCAGCTAACATCGTACATAATGGTAAAAGACTGAAAGCTTTCATCCTAGATCAAGAACAAGGCAAGGATGTCCACTCTCACCGCTTCTCTTCAACATTGTCTTGGAGCTCCTAGCCAATGCAATAAAGCAAGAAGCAGGAATAAAAGGCATACCGTTTGAAAAAATGCAGATGATAGAATTATCACTGTAGAAAATTCTAAAGACTCTAAAAGGGCATTGCTAGAACTAATGATTGAGCTTTGCAACATTATAGGACACAAGGCCAATATACAATATCAAATTTTTATGTGCTAGAAATGAACAATTCAAAATCAATATCAAAAAGTACCATTTACAATGGCTTTAAAAATTATGAAATGCTTATGTATAAATCTTACAAAAACATGTTCAAAATCTGCGTGCTGAAAACTAAAAACACTGATGAAAGAAATCCAAGACCTGAAAAAATGGAAAGATACATACTCCTGGATGGGAAGACTGAGTGTAGTTAAAAGGCCCATTCTCCCTTAATGATCTATACATACAAGGCAATTCCAATCAAAATTCCAGTGGGATTTTTGTAGAAATCTGCGACCTGATTCTAGAATTCATAGGAGAAGGCAAGGAAACCAGAATAGTTAAAACAATTTTTAAAAAGAAGAAGAGTTGGAAGACTTTTGCTACTTTAAGACTTATTATAAAAAAAGGTTGCTCTAGGAAAAAAAAAAAGACTTATTATAAAGCTGCCATCATCCAGAAGTGTAGTCCTGGAGAAAGGACAGACACACAGATCAATGGATCAGAACAGAGAGTCTGGAAATAGACCCACACATTCATAGTCAGTTGATTTTTAACAAAGGAGCAAAGGCAATTCTACGGAGAAAGGATAGTCTTTTCGGCAAATGCAGCTGGAACAGTTATACATCACAGGCCAAAAAAAAAAAGAGGAAGAATGACAACAACTTCAATCCATATCTTGAACCATATGAAAAAATTAACTCAAAATGGAATATAGGCTAAATGCAAACCCAAAACAGTAAAACTTCTAAAAGAAAACGTTGAAATCTCTGTGACTTGTTGGCTAAGCAGAGCCTCCTTAGGTTCAACGCCAGAATCACCGTTGGTTTCATAAAAGAATGGACTTGATCGACATTAAGTACTTCCACTCTTTGAAAGATACTGTTAAGAGGATGCAAACACTGAGAGAGATCGTGTACCTGATAAGAGCCTGTGTCCAGAATATATAAAGAACCCTCAAAACTCAATAATAAGAAAAATAATAATCCACTTTAAAAATGGCCACAAGATTCGAACAGATACTTCCTCAAAAAAGACGGCAAGTGATACCCCAAAAGAGTCTCAGGATCATTTGTCTTTAAGGAAATGTAAATTAAAACCACAGTGAGATAATGCTACAGACCTGCTGGAATTTAACAAAACAAAACTCACAACACCGAGGGTGCATGAGAGTGCAGCAACTAGACTGAGACATGGCTGGGCCCGTGCCAGCAGGGCGGCGGCTCTGGAAAGGAGTCCGGTGGCTTCTTACGAAGTTAAATTGCACATGTCTAGTGCGGGATCCTGCAACCCCCCTCGGGGGGGCCCACACAAACCCTATGGGAACGTTATGGAAGCTCCATTCCTCATCACTGAGACCTGAGATAGCCCAAATGACCCTCAACTGGGAGACGAATAAGCAAACTCCAGGCAGTCATTCGACGGTGCCCTGCTCAGCAGTACACGGAAGGCAGTCCCCACATGTGCAGGATGAGGCTGAACCTGGGATCCCAAGTTCAGGGAGCAAGCCCTGCAGGCTGCGCCCTGCGGGATTCCACTTACCCAGCTTTCAGAGAAGGAATCAGCTCGGCGATTGCCGGGAGCAGGGCGGGGGGACGCCACCGACCGAGGGCACAGGGAGGTTGGGACAGGTGCCCCCACCCGTGTTACAGCCTGATGGTAGTGGTGGTGCCATGGCTGATGCCTTTCCCAAAACTCACCAAACTGTCCCCTAGCAAGGGTGATTTTACTCTGTGCAAGTTATACCTTAATAAAAGATACGGAGGACATAGAACGATAGAGTCTTCCCCTGAAGCAGCCTCGCATCTCCTTGGCTGGGCTCCGTCTCGTGCGGTTTCTAAAAAGCAATCAACGCCGCGAGGAATCAGGTCGTGATGACTGGTTTAGACCCGTCAGCGCTCCCGGGACGGGGAGCACGCTGGAGGGCAGGTACCTGAACCCCGACCCAGCCTTGTTAGGAGAAAAGAAGGTGGGAAAACGGGTGTCAGTCAGGCTGATACCTGGGAGGAGACGGAAGCCGTCAGGGCCGGGTGTTTGCGCGGGGGAAGGAGAGAGAAGGGGCCTGGCCCAGGAGGCAGGGAGGCCTGATGGGTGGAGCCCAGCCCCGAATGAGGGGGGTCCCAGCGCACGGAGAGCTGGAGGTGAGGGCCGCAGCAAAAGCAGGAGTTGGGAGAAGGGCCCCGGGGCAGCTCCCCGGGACGCCGCCAGAGAGGCTTTCGCCCTAAGTGCTGCGAACGCCCCCAAAGGCTTTGCGTGGCCGGACGATGTGATCCCGGTTATATTTTCAGAGGGTCAGAGCTGTGTGGGCTGGAGGGCAGCAGAAGTGAAACTCAGGGCAACTGCAGCCTCCTGGGCAGGAGACGGCACGAAAAGAAAGCCGTGGGGGCTGGCTGGGTGTGGGAGAGAGAGGGAGGAGAGGGCCTCCAGGACCAGCCCCGGGGCTCCAGCCTGCGCACCGCCGCCTGCACAGTGATCCCTGACGGGGTGGGACCAGGGCTGCACGGCAGGAGGCCTGCTGGGCTGGGGGAGGCTGAGAACCCAGCTGGGGTGTCAGGCAGGCAGTCTGTTCATCCACAAGACAGGAAGCACAACACCTAACTCACAGGCGAACGGTGAAAGCCGTCTCTAGACAGCTCGGCTATGCAAACCAGTAACACCAGTAATTCATCTCCGATGCACCTGCCCCGTGTCTGTGGCTTTGAGAGCATCCCATGAGTGACCCCTGCGGCTTCCTGCAGGGCCTTCGGTTTCATTTCACAGATGCAGAAACTGAGGCTCAGAGAGGTTCATCATTTGCTCAAAGCCACCCAGCGGGTAAGGGTGGCACCTGCATCAGAAAGGAACCCAGGTCTGTAAACTTGATCGTCTTGGCCCTCCCCACCTTGTTTCCCAAATGAAAGCGTTCTTTTTTTCAGTCCGTAAAGGAGTTATGTGGGAGGCACAGGCCCCAAGCCCCTCTCCAAATAGCCAGCTAGGCAGCGGCTCCCATTCCGGCCCGGGGGGTCCAATCTGAGGGAGGAGGTGGCCCGGCCTCACCCTGCAGCCAGAGGCAGCGGGAACATCTCTGCAGCCAGGCGCAGTATTTCCAGGCAGCAGAATTAATAGGGCAATTCCCCATGCAGAACTTAGCTGGCTCCTGCACTAAATTAGCATAGATAAATATTTTTGAGAGAGGAGGGAAAATAATGCATTTTGCAATAAAGCCAGAGCACAGCCCTCCGCGGCCGTTCTGCAAATCTGGATGAAATGAATTTGCACCTGGAGTAATTGAAGGCACCATGGTCCTCCGGGGCCGGGAGCAGGCCCAGCCAGGCGGATAAATTCCCTCCACTCTGGCAGAGCTGATGGTTGCCAAGAGGTTGATCCCTGTGGTGGGCTGGGGTGGGGGAGGGGAAGCGCCAGGGCCTGAGTTTGGGGGATGCATAGAGCATAAAGGCTGCCTGAGGTCCAAGAGGGCCCCCGCCCCCCTCTCTAGGTGAAGGGGAAGCACCCAGATGGAACAGCGTGGAGGGGCCGTGCCCCAGCCAGCTGCCAGGGCCGTCTGACCACCCACACCCCCCTCCCAGCTCCGTGGAAACTGTGAAGCTCGGGGGACTCCTCAGTGAATGGCCCAGGAGCTCCAGGCTCACCATCGGGGCTCCCTGCAAACCTTTGCCCACACCCTCACGAGCGGGTGAATCACCCTCCGCCCAGCTGTCCTCCCCGGGCCTCCCCCTTCCGGCCGCACCATCTCTCACTGGCCTACAGGGCCCCCCAGCATGGCCCCAGGGTGAGGGCTCAGGGGACAGAGGTGGCCTTCAGCAGTGTGCACGGGTATGGTACACCGGTCGTCTTAGAGACTGAAACGCTTCCCCGCTGGCTGGCAAACGAGCGCTGCCCTGGCCCGGGTGCGGCCCTCGATCCCTTCCCGCTGGCTGGGTCCTGCTGCCCCTGTTGGACATCCTGTAAAGTTCTCCCGGGAGCAAGGGTTAGACCCCTCTGAGATCTCCACGACTCCCAGCCCCCGCGGTGAACAGCCCAGTTAGGGTGGAAGAGACAGTGGATCCTGTGCCCACAGCCCCTCTTCCCCCCGCAACAGGCTGCCTCCCAGACTGCGGCCTTCTCTCCTCTCCCTGCCCGGGCCCGGCCGGGACGGGAACTGCCCTGAATGTGGCGATGCACTGCCCTCCTCGCTCTGCTCCCGCATTCGAGGCCCCTCACCTGGTCCCCGCTGTCCTCTCCGTACTCCCCTGAGACTAGCTGGGGGCGCGCAGAGCTGCCTGGGACTCGGGTCCTGCCCCGGGAGGTGGGGGAGGAGCTAGACCAGAGCAGGGCAGCAGGTGCCAGGCATCACACCCTGGCCGCTAAGGGGGCGCCCGGGGTCCCGCTGCTGAGGCCTACGGCTGGACCCCCCCTCTGATCCCGGCCCTTGACTCGGAGCCCAGGGGACGGCTGGGCGATAACCGTGCGTCCACCTGCCTCTGCCGAGCAGGACCTGGGATGGAGGTCCCCCACGCCCACCCACCCCTCCTTTCCCCAGAGTGGGAGGCTCTGGTCAGGGCTGAGGCTTCGGGCCGTGTTTGCATCACAAGTCTTTGCAGATGCTTCTTCTCTTAACATCAGTCCTTTCTGTGTCAGCGGCTCTCAGTAGGGGAGGAAATGTATCAGAGTTTCTCGAGGTGTTTTTTACCAAGTACATCCTCCAGGCCACTTCCTCGTGGTCCTGGAAAGTACTGCCTAGGGAAAGTGCCAGAGTCCCCAGGGAGGGGCTCCGGGAGGGGGTGACAGCCAGTAGAAAAGCTGTGAAACCCTGAGATTGTGGCCCCAGAGCAGGGGCAGGGGAGCAGGTCCTTTGCCCTCTGCCTCTGTGAGTCCCACCCATCCAGTGGGGTCCCTGCCCTGACAGCCGCTCAGCTCAGTGGCTCTGGGCTCACATGCGGCCCCGCGTGCTGTGGCCGGTGCCGGGACAGAGGGCTGGCTCGGGGCACAAAAAGCCCAGGGGGGTCCTGCAGGAGGCCGTGGGGAGGGCCCAGCCTGGGGCGTCCGGCCTGCCCCGAACATCTCTACCTGCGTGTCGATTTTGTACTTCCACAGTGCCAGGCACGGTCCTAAATGCTTTACATACGTTAACTCATTTAATCTTCTAAAGCAGGGACTGTTATTTCCCCATTTACCAGATGGGGAAGCTGAGGCACAGAGACTCAAGCGGCTTGTGCACAGCCGCACAGCTCTCGGTGGCAGAGCCAGAATTCACACCTGGGCGGTGGGCTCTGCGGGGACCCTGGTCACCCCGGCTCCGCAGGGCCCCGGGGAAGGCAGCAGGCAGGCGGGAGCGTGGGCTCTGAGCGCTCCCAGGGTGCGGGGCAGCCCTCCCACCCCAGCAGAGCGGCTGTGCAGGAGGCGAACCCAGGTCCCCGCAGGTCCTTCTGCTCCCAATTTATGGGTGCTTTCTGCACATCAGCGGAACATTAAGGAAAAATCCGTGTCTGGCCAGGACATAGCTCATTAATGCGCATTTACACAAGTCATGACAGTTTCTTCAAACAGAGACTCAGAATGCCTCCTCTGCACAGCTGGTCACAGAGATCACCCAAAATAGCAACCAGCGCAAGGCAGTTGCTTTCGGTAATTGCAGCTGACAACCTGGGGTTTACTTCTCTCCTGGAGCAGATCTGGGTACTCCGAGTGGTCTCTCCCGGGACCAGAGCCAAGACTTGAAGGTCAAGATGGGGAAGGGCGTTTCTACTGGACCCTGTACACCCCCAGCTCCACTGCGCTCCGTCCCTTGTGGACTGACCTTGGTGTCCCGTTCAGAAACTTGCACCTTGATGGCAGCACGGCTCTGCCAGCTGTGAAGTCTTGGGCTCCCTGAGCCTCGGTTTCCCCATCTGCACAATGGACATCACACCCGGGTTGCCGTGAAGGTCAGAGGTGATAGACCGGATGCACTGGCACATGGCAGAAGCGTGTAAACAGGGGACAGACGGGACAGACAGAGGAGCACTGTGTGTCGCGGGCGAGGCAGGAATTACGAGCACGATTGGAGGTGGGGGCGGACAGGGGTCCCCCACTGCTGACCAAGCACAAGGCTTCCCTGACGTCCCGGGGGTGACCTGGGGTGGGGGGTGGGGGAGAAGGAAGGTACCCTGAGCAGAGAGAGAGCCAGGAACAACCTTCGCTGGGGGGATCTGGAGCAAAGTCTGATGCGGTCTGGGTCTGAGGAGCCACAGTGACAAGGTCCAGCCAGGGAGGGTCCCCTGGAGTGAGGGATCGCTGGAGCGAGGGAGCTGGCCGGGCAGTGCCCAGGTAGGCCCTGGACTGAGGTCAGGCAGAGCCCACACAGCTTTTGGGAATCACGGCGCCCGAGGCCCCCTCCACCCTTCATCCAGAGGGAGGCCTGGGAGCTGAAACCACAGGGCCAGCTGCAGGGGCCCCCTCCTGTGCCCTGAGAGTCCCAGGAGCAGCCAGCGGCCCTTCCTCCCTCTCCCTCGCTGGGTTTCCTAGGAAACGGGCCAAGTGCATCCTGCTACAACTGTCCCCTCCCCCACAAACCTCCACCTGCCTGGAGCCCCGCTTTCTCCTGGGGAGGGGGCGCCCACAGCTCAACCCAAGACCCCCACTGCCCTGCCGCAGGCTGGCACGCCTGGGGAGTGGGGATTCAGGAGCGGAAGGCCCCCAGCTCGCCCGAGGGCACAGCAGGGCCTCCAGGCAGCAGCGGAAGATGGCTCATCTTGGGTCTGAAAATCTCCACCACAGAACGACTTTTTTAAATGTGGTGAGAAAGTGTTTCCAGCATCATGGGAACAGCAGAACACTAACAGCTGTGGCTCCTGGAGCCCCTCCCGAGCCAGGCCCAGCACTGTCCTCCCACAAACCTATCCTGCACCCATTGCACGGAAGGAAGTGGCTCTGAGGGGAGGCCCCGAAGCTGGCAGGTGACATGGCTTCAGCCCATCTGGGGTCGCTAAATCCTAGGGGAAGGGGAAATAGGCGCCCCCCATCCTCTGATAATGTCTTTCTGCTTTTGAGTATTTCCCCCCATGTTCTCTAGTGAGGAGGTCCAGGCTTTTCCCCTTAGAGGAACCCCACCAATGCCCCTCTGCGTGGACACAGGTCACGCGTGTCCACGGCTTCACCCAAACGTGGAAGCCACAGCTCCCTAGGCCTTCCTCGCCAACCCAACACAACACACCGGGTTTGGAGACAAATGACACACAGTATTTTTGAATCGCATCTTCCTGACTATTTTAATGAAACTGTGGCTCTGAGTTTCCCCATCTGGATGTAAAATCTGGGCCCCCAGCATCCTGACGCTCAAAAAGTGATGGGGGGGCTTCCCTGGTGACGCAGTGGTTGGGAGTCCACCTGCCAGTGCAGGGGACACGGGTTCAAGCCCTGGTCCGGGAAGATCCCACATGCCGCGGAGCACCTGGGCCCGTGCGCCACAACTACCGAGCCTGCACTCTAGAGTCCGTGAGCCACAACTACTGAGCCCACGTGCCACAACTACTGAAGCCTGCGCCTAGAGCCCGTGCTCCGCAACAAGAGAAGCCACCGCAATGAGAAGCCGGCGCACCACAACGAAGAGTAGCCCCCGCTCACCGCAACTAGAGAGAAGCCCGCGCGCAGCAAAGAAGACCCAGTGCAGCCAAAAATAAATAAAATAAAATAAAATAAAATAAATTATAAAAAAAGAAAAAAAAGAAGTGATGGGGAAGTAAGCGTCCCTGGACCAGCAGGCCCAGTGCCGGCTCCCTGTCTTTCTGGAGGAGCCCTAGGACTCTGCTGCGAGTTGAAGAAAACCTTTCCAGATGCCCCCACGTGACGTGCATCCCAGCCCCTGCTGGAGCCATGCCTCCTGGGGCAGGCCCGCTGTAATCACTCCCCCCATGGAAACAGTGATGGTCGGTGGGCGGGGAGCAGGCTGGGGGATACAGGACCCGTGGCCATGCAGGGCCCACGTGGGACTGACCCGTGGGCTGAGGCAGAGTTTCCTTCTGCTAAACCGGCCGGAAGTAAACCTGGCACAGTCAACAGCCACGTCCCCCTCCAGGGAGGGAGCGGACTGCAAGCCACCGGCAGGAGACAAAGCAGAACCACGGGGAGAAGCTGACATTAGCGCCTGCCTGGACCCGCTGTGCCTGGAGGAGCCCCCTCGCCCCAGCCAGGCGTACCCTGGGGGAAACAGGGGGGCCACGCTGTCCAGAGAGGCCCTGGGAGTCCCCTGGGGACCTGGGCCCTCACACCCCTGCCAGGAGGGGCTGCCTTGGTCTCCATCTCACAGATGAGCAAAGTGAGGCTCAGACAGGGGAGGAATCACAGGCCTCGTGGTGCTGCGGTCCGTCCCACGCTGCCCAGGGAGCACAGTCCAGCGGCAGGGGTGCGCACAGCCCACGGGGTGTCTGGAGGAGGGACGGGGAGGCTGAGGCAGGCCCAGCGCCGGCCGGGAGGGTGGGCGACGGCAGCTGCTGGGCTCACAGCTTAGGGCAGCGGCTTTGGCGTCTCACCTGCAGAGGCCACATGAGCCCGCGCTGGAGGGGCTGGAAGGCAGGGCAACTCCAGGCCCCTGCTGAGCGGTGGGGAGCCTCGGCCTGCGGGACCCCGGGCTGGGGTGCAGCGCCGGGCGGGCAGCCGTGCCAGGAGCCCGTCTCCCCAAGCCGAGTGCTGTCCCTGCAGTGCCGGCCCCACCTCTGTCATCACAGCGCCACCGCCCCTGTCACCACCTGGGGGCCTGGGGCCGGGAGGAGAA
Source organism: Mesoplodon densirostris (assembly GCF_025265405.1). Classification (NCBI taxonomy): domain Eukaryota; kingdom Metazoa; phylum Chordata; class Mammalia; order Artiodactyla; family Ziphiidae; genus Mesoplodon; species Mesoplodon densirostris. Next base: position 109,674,823 of record NC_082670.1, on the reverse strand, counting down.
GTAACAAGCAGGCACAGTTTCCCCAAACCAACCCATCACCACAGAGGCGAGGCCAAACCTTCTGTGTACATTTTCCTTGGAGAGGAAGAGATGATTGCTGTTGCTGTGGGGAGCTGTCTTCAGAGGCCCCCCTCCCCGTCCCCCCATGCTACCCAGGCGTAGCCAGGGATGACACTGTAATCTTGAATCAAGCTAAGTGGTTACTATGGTGTCAGCCTGAAATTATGAATCTGCCGGCCGGCCAGCACCGAGGCGCAGAGCCAGGGGTTCACAATTAAAGCAGAGAGACCAAGAAAGAGAAGGCACATTGTATTTCAATAGCAGCAAAATTGCACTTCCGATCACGGGAATTAAAAAAAAAAAAAAAAAGATGTGCTTGGAAATGCAGTTAGCGGCATCATCGGGGCCAGAAACCTTCCCACGTTCTGCTACCCACCCGTCACCTCCCCGTCCCCACACACCGTCCCCTTCTGCCCTGAGCCCTGTGGCTCGGTGCCCCCTGCCCCAACACACACACCCCGTCTTGGCCTGGGAAAGCCTGGCCTCCCAGGACACTCAGGGCCTGGCCTGCATCTCCAGGGCGCCACCCTTGACGCCTCTGCCCCCTGACCCCGACGTGGAACTCATCCACAACTGCTGTCAGCCCTACCTTTAGACATCTGGTGAGACCCACGCCACGCCCCAGCCACCACCCCGGCCCGAGCCCCTCATCTGGGCACTGGCGGCCTCCCTCCCAGTGTCCCTCCCTCAGGTCTGACGTCACACCTCTGACTCCTCTTCCCGGGATGTGACCGCAGCCTCCCGGGCATGACAGGCACACTCCTGCCTCAGGGCCTTTGCACTGGCCATCGCTCGGCCAGGAGGGTGCCCCCAGATCTCTGTGGCTGCAGGGTCTGTTTTGCTCCAGGCCTAGAACAGCCTGAGCACCAGGGAGAGCTCAGGGAATGAACGAGTGAGGCTTCCCCAGCCTCTGGGCCCCATTTTCTCATCTTGACTGTGAGGGTCTGGACCACCTCAGAAGGGCAAACTGTAGCCCCCACGAGCAAAATCCAGTCCAGAAGCCTGTTTGGTCACCTTACGCTGCACTGGACTGCAGTTGGACTGTAGCTTGGATTCATTAAGAACATATAAAAACTGGGAGAGTGAACCCACAAATCAGGATTTCCAGCATAGGACTTATGTGTGATTTAATGGTTTGGGAGAGCTTCCCCATAAAGGTATCTGGACCCAATGCCTTCTTTTTTTCTTTTCTTCTTCCTTTTTTTTCCTTCCCTCCTCTTGAATCAACTTTGGTGCATTAGCCAGAGTTCCTGGTCATCGACCACACCTGGCTAATCAAGGCAGAAAACTGCATTTTACAGGGTTTGGAGAGTTTCCGGAATTTCTGGGAGGCTGAGGGACATAGACAAGAGTGAGGAGCAGTTCCCAACCCCTCTAAGAGACCCTCCTAGCAGAAAGCCCACGGCCCTCGCCACCTGCCACCAGGCGCCCAGCGGAGCCAAGCACCTTTGCCACAGGAGCTGGTCCCTGGCAGGAACCTGCTCCCACCCCTCCCTTTCAGCCCTGGAGTCCTGGCTGGGTCCAGGCACACGCCCACCCCCAGCTCCCCATGCAGTGGAGACAGGCCGGCTGGGAAGACTGGGGTGAAGGCGTGAGCCAGCTGGCAGTGTCTGCTACTTGGTGTGTGCGTGGTTTTCCCTAAAAATTGTCCACCTTATATTAGATTGTCAAATTTATTGGCAAAAAAATTTGCATTTCCCTATAATTTCCTAACATATCTGTGTACCTGTAACGCCCTTTCGTCATTTTTATGGTTAGTGGTGTGCTTTCCTGATTAGTCTTGCTAGTTTGGTCTAGTTTATCAATTTTTTTCAAAGAATTGTCTTTCATTTTTATAGCCCAGATCTACTATTGTTTTATTTTATTTCATTAATTTCTTCTGTTTGCTTTCTTTACCTTTATTCTGAGGTTCACTTCCAGCTTATTGAGGTAAGCGCTCAGCTTCCTTATCTTTTCAGTGTTCCTCTTTTCCAATGACCGCATTTAAAGCTATTCATTGTCCTCTCAGTACGCACGCCTTGGGCGGTATCCTGGGGGGTTTTATAAGCAGTGCCTTTATTACTGTTCATTTCTAAATAGTGGGCAATTCAGTTTTGATTTATTGTTTAATTCACATTAGTTAGATTTGTTTTTAAATTTCCAAGTGGATGGATTTGGGGATGTTACCCTCTTGTTAATTTCCAGCTTTATTTGCATTGTGTTTGGCAAATGTGTTTGGCGTGATCTTTTTAATTTTTAAAAAATTGGTCTTACAAAGCAAAGGCAATAGAGAAATATATTCTCCCTGTAAAAGAGTCAATCAATACAGAAGTTTATAGAAACAAACATAAAGAAAGGTGTCCCTTTGTAATTACTCCCTTTCTCTCCAACTGCATTTTCCTACTTAGGACCAATCTCTGTGAGTAGACTGGGAAGTATTTTTCAGGCCCGTTTTTAAAATTTACATATATATTTATATGTTCATCCCTAGAGTTAAAAAAAATTAAAGTAGTCTTGGGGAACTCTCAGCTAACTTTTAGTGACTTTAAGCCATTTTGGTTTCCAAGTAAATGCATTTTTGTTCTAAAATAAACACGTGCTTTGATTCTCAACAGGGCATAAATTTGGACATATTATATTCTCATTGCTCATTTTTAAGTAATTTTTATCTTTCTTTTGATTTACCTTTTAACTGAAAAGTTGTTCATAAAATAAAGTTTAAAAAATGTTTCTAATTTAAGAGCATGGAGGTAGGTGGAAAACTTTCCACCTCTTTCTAAGAGAACTAGGCGAGAATATATAAAAAATAGAACTATGTAAACCCATATCACATGTTAAAAATTTTCCAAAAATCTAAATATAATATTAATAGGTTGGAACCCAGATTCAGAGGGAGGGAACTGACCGTACCCCTGGTGCTTCGAGGAACAGCAACAGGTTCAGCAGAGAAGGAATTGCTGGCGGCCACCTGTTTACCTGAGCTGGTCCTCGAGTTCCCCGTGATGGTGGCTCCCGTGATGCGCCCACCCCCGCCAAGTTCATTCCCTCTGGAAGCATAAGCTGCTCTGACTGGGAATGTGCAGCACTGGGTAAAAGCACTTCTAAGTAAAAGTCTGCATGTTGGGGGAAGCACTAAAATATTTAAACAGAATGCCCAACTTCCAAACCAACAGCACAAAAATATGGTCTATCTGTTGAAATATGGCAAAATTTTTAAAATAAAAGTATATGATAAACAGAAAACAAAAAGGAATTTGGGAGCAATAGATCCTAATGTAACTGGGATGAAACTAAGTATAAATAGGGTAATTGCACCAAACAGAAGACACGGAGTCTTAGAGGAATTTTTTTTTTTAAAGAATCGAGTAATGTGGATTATACCAGAGACACACTTAAAAAGATGGAAATAACAGGGATGAAAATAGAAAGAGGCAAATAAGGAATGAAAGTCAGCACAGAACTTTAAAAGAAAGGGGAAAAAAGAGGACCCAAGGCAAAAACTTCCTAAGGGACAAAAGAGGGCATTTTATTTTGTTAAAAAACAATGGATTGAGAATATATAATACTAATAATGAGCATATGTTCTCCTAAAATACTTCCTCAAAAATGTATAACAACTGAAAGAACTATGGAAAAATATAGATAACTCCAAAACTGTGGTTGAATATTTTAACTCTGTCACAAGCATGAATAGGTCAAACAACAAGCCTAAGCTAATCTGTGTGAAACGTTCCACCCCATAAAGAGAAAATGTGTGATTTTTGAGCACATACAAAACATTCACAAAATCAACAATCTATTAAAGCACCAATGAAGCCTGTCTAAATTTTAAAAAAAATCAATATCATATGAACCAGTCTCTAACAATAATGTAAGAAAGCAAAATCAGGAACAAAAGGATAACTTCTCAAAATTCTCACATCTCTGAAAAGAGGAGCAAATTGCAAATAAATAAAATATAGACCAAAAAAGAGAAAATGACTACAGACATAAGAAAAATTTCCAAGTAAATGTTATGAACAGTTGTATGTCTAACAAATTTGAAAACCTGGACAAAATAGATAAATTTCTGGCGAAGTATAAAATGCCAGCATCGGAGCAAGAAGAAATAGAAGATATAAATAGATCAATAACCATTAAAGAACCTAAAATAAGATCAAATACATAGTTTCCCAAAAACTTCAGGCCAACATCATTTCACAAGTGAGTTCAACCAAACTTTCAAGGAACAGAAGATCCCAGTAATAGACACGTTGTTCCCAAAACTAAGGAAAGAGAGAAAGCTGCCCCCGTCATCTTACACAGTGAGAAGAACACTGGTTCCAGAATTGGAAAGGGCAGGGCAAGTAAAGAAAATCACAGAGACGTGTCACCTACGAACACAGACGCAAAGATTCGAAATCTAGTGTTTGCTAAACAAACCCAGCCGTGTATCTGAAAACGTCTTTTAATTAAATACGCATTTTAATTTAATTTAAAAGCGTATTGTAATCTATCCTGTGATTTCATTTCTGTACAGTTTACAAGCAGGCAAAGCCATCAGGCGTGCTGGAAAGCAGGATGGTTACTCCTGGCTGGTCTTCGGGGCAGACGGTCACGGTTTGTCTCTTGATCGAGAACTGTGCTCACTTACCATCCCGTCTCTCTTCTGTATGCAAGGTACACCTCAACGAATGGTTCACTTGACGACAATAACGTACCTAATAGTATTTATACAAGGAATGAAAGGATGATTTAACATGAGAAAATCTATCGATGCAAGCCACCCGTTAATAGCCTAAGGGGAAAGTCACACGGTTATCTCAATAGACAGAGAAGTGGCATTTATTAAGGTTCAGTACCTATTTATGCGTGATAAGGACTCCAAGAAAAGAATGACTAGATGGGAACTTCCTCAGCCTGATAAAGGCTGTACACCCAGGCCCACAGGCCACCACCCTTTATACACAAACACGTGAGATGTATTCGCTTCCAGATCAGAAATCAGTCCAGGAGGCCTGCCAAACGCCTCTGCTCTGTGTAGGAGAGAGGACAGCACTGGGGAGAGGGCTCGTTACACGTAGCAAACTAAAGTTGAGTCCCTCCCTTGGACCACGGGCTCAGGGGAACTTCAGGTGACCATTTACAAGGGTGAACCTCCATACGGAAGATGGAGCTGTAAAGCTGATAGGGAGAGCAAGTGAGAGAACAGAGTTGTGGCCTAAGGAAGAAGAGTTCTTAAACGAGACATAGAACACAACTCATAAGGTAAGAACATCGAGGGTTTGCCCCCATCACAAGCAAGCACTGTTGTCCCATAAAGACACACAGTCAAAGATACTGCCGAGTGATAGCTGAGGAATAGCTGAGACCCAAGAATATGCAAGGAACTCCTACAGGTTAACCACGAAATAACCAATCTCACTGCAGAAGGATACGATTGGACAGCTCATAGCAGAGGAAGCCAAATCGCTGTCAAGGACATGTGGAGAGGTGCTTGACTTCATCCGTAATCAGAAAATGCACATTCAGTTACCCCACCACAGAGGCAAAAATCAGCAAGTCAGAAAATATCCACATTGGCAAAGACTCAGGGAGTCAGAGAGACCCAGAGGCTGGCTGGGAGTAAAAGCAGGCACAGCCAGTCTGCAGAGTGGTCAGACGGCGCTCAGCGGAAGTTAGGTGATGCAGCAAGGCCGCTGCTGGCTGCGGAGCCTCGAGAGACATGCTCAGATGTCCACAGGAGGCCACGTGAGGAGGCTGACCCCAGCGGTGTCTGTGGAATCAGAGGGCTTGGAGGCATCCTTGGGGCCCATCACCAGGGGGCTGCCTAAGAAAACTGGGGTAGATGCTGCAGAAGAAATACAGTACTGCGCAGCTGCTAGAAGCGGGGAATTTAATAGACAGCTGCGTGGACGTACCTTAAAACATCAGGATGATTAGGAAAACCTATAGTATTGATACTTTGATACAAAACAATACTAAATATTTTATAAGGATCTATAACTATCCAAAGACACGTATCTAACCAATCAGTGGGTGTTTATATAGGTGTGGGGATCACGGGGAAAAGGCAAAAATAATTAATATAAAATAAGAAGTAGGGCTTCCCTGGTGGCGCAGTGGTTGAGAGTCCGCCTGCTGATGCAGGGGACACAGGTTCGTGCCCCGGTCCGGGAAGATCCCACAGGCCGTGGAGCGGCTGGGCCCGTGAGCCATGGCCGCTGAGCCTGCGCGTCCAGAGCCTGTGCTCCGCAACGGGAGAGGCCGCAGCAGTGAGAGGCCCACGTACCACAAAAGAAACAAACAAAAAAAACCCATAGTCACCAATAAATTAATTCAATGTAACGGCAATCAAAAACCCAACAGAATTTTTCTGAGGAGCTTGACAAACTGATTCCTCAGCCTCGTGTAGAAGGCGCACAAGAATAGCCCCCAAATTAATAATAGTAATGAGAGCAACAACAGTAGCAATGAAACAGCACAGGAAGTTCAGAAATAGTCTGGTGAAGAAATGGGAATCTTGGACACAGTGAAATGGGCAATCCATTTCACAGCTACATAATGATAAATTTCAGGGAGATCAAAATTCTGAACATAAAGAACCTATAAAAGCACAAGGAAAAAAATGTGGCATAAACTTCTGAACTTGTCGGGGGTGGGGGGGGGAGTCTTTCTACGTAAAACCAAAGACCGAGGCGCCATAAAGGAGCCCTTTTGAGCACATAGGACAGAAAGGTCTGTACGGGAAACGACACCATAAACAGATTTCGAACACAATTGACAGCCCGGGAGAGGACACTTACAGCATTTATTGCAGGAAAAGCACTAATATTCACAAAGATAAAGAGCCCCTGACATAATAAGCAAAAGACAAACAACTCAGTGGAAACAATGGCAAAGAATGTAAGCAGGAAATTGACACACGGAGGGGAACAAACACCATAAACAAGTGAAAGGAAGCTCCCTCTCTCTAATCGAGAAACTACAGGTTACATAAAAAAATCTAATTTTGGGTTTTGCCCATTAGATTGGTAAACATTTTAAGAGTTGCTGGTATCTGGAATTGGAAAGGCTGTGGGAAGATGAGTATCCCATTCCCCCTGGGGAGTATTGATTATATTTTGCTTGAAATTTTTTTTTTTTTTTTTTTTTTTTTTTTTTTTTTTTGCTGTACGCGGGCCTCTCACTGCTGTGGCCTCTCCCGTTGCGGAGCACAGGCTCCGGACACACAGGCTCCGCGGCCATGGCTCGCGGGCCCAGCCGCTCCGCGGCATGTGGGATCTTCCGGGATCGGGGCACGAACCCGTGTCCCCTGCATCGGCAGGCGGACTCTCAACCACTGCGCCACCAGGGAAGCCCTGCTTGAAATTTTTAATAACTTTTTTTGCAATCGTTCGTATGTATTACATTTACAGTTAACTTTTTTTTTTAAGATGTTGGGATAGGAGTTTTATTAATTTATTTATGCTGTGTTGGGTCTTCGTTTCTGTGCGAGGGCTTTCTCTAGTTGCGGCGAGCGGGGGCCACTCTTCATCGCAGTGCGCGGGCCTCTCACTATCTCGGCCTCTCTTGTTGCGGAGCACAGGCTCCAGACACGCAGGCTCAGTGGTTGTAGCTCACGGGCCCAGTTGCTCCGCGGCATGTGGGATCCTCCCAGACCAGGGCTCGAACCCGTGTTCCCTGCATTAGCAGGCAGATTCTCAACCACTGCGCCACCAGGGAAGCCCTACAGTTAATTTTTAAACAAGAAAATGATGAATACATATTTTTCCAATTCGCTCATTTTAAGAAAACTCAGGTTATTCAGGAAGATACTCTGCCAGCAAAGCCGACCCCCCCGAGCAATCCATTACCGCGTGTTTCTGAGTGTGACCCCCAGACCCCTCCCCACAGCTACCGCACAAATGGCTGCATGGGGGAAGTGTGTGTGTGTGTGTGTGTGTGTGTGTGTGTGTGTTCACACACCCTGCGTGGGGTTGGATCTTGTCTCACCGTTGAGGTCTCTGGGCAGCTGGACCCTCCCCTAGCCGTGGGTCTGGACTCAACACCAAAGTGCACTCCAGCCCCCGGGTGAGAGGCCGGGGCCCCAGGGCGTCCGGGACCAAGGGCCAGAACAGGAGCTGAAGGGCCGAAGAGGCGGCCCAGGGCCTCGCAGGTGGTCAGAGGGCACAAGGAGCTGGGCCACCTCAGGGAGACAGGTCAGAGCCGGGCAGGCAGGAGGCCAGATCGGAGATGGTCCTCTGACCAGAAGGGTCTTTTTCATGGTGTGCCACCTCTTCCAGCTGCAGTGGAAACCGCTCTGTGTTTAAGTGACTCAAAGTGGTTTCTGTGACGTGGGTTGGGGGGGGCAGGGAGGAAGAGGGGGAACAGGAGGTTTAAATAACTCCAAGGGGCAAGGTGGTCTCCCTTCAGACCACCCTGTGCATCGTGTCCATCTTCTCCCGGCTCTTCCACCCCTTGGCTGCAGTTTCCCAGTGCCGGCATCTCTCCACATTGGCAGCTCTGCCGGTTCCAGACTCAGTAGGAAGAGCGATGTTTTCCCAACTCATGCAGTCAAAGGCCCAGAATCAAACCTCGGGGGGCAGGTGTGGGTCCCACGCCTTTCCTAATCCAGTCTCTGTGGCCGAGGGATAAAGTGCCCCGAACGGTCAGGGCTCCGTCAGCTCAGCCAGAATTGTACTGAGGGGGACAGGACGGACCCTACGGGAACATCAAAGTGATGTCGCCAGACGGCAGGAGTGGGTACGAGGGGGCCCAAAACCGCAGACGTCACCAGCATGACCTTAGCAGCTTTGAAATCCTCAACAAGTATCTTGATTTTCTGATCCAGTGTTTACAGCTCTGAAACAGGGATGGAAATGTCCATTGTGTTCTTGGATTAAACAACGTGTGGAAAGTCCCAAGCGCAGTGCCTGGCACACAGTAGGGCCTGCATTCCTGAGTTCCTCCCGCTTCCCTCCTGACGGCCCCGTCAGTTTCCGTGCACTCAGAGCAGGAGGTAGAGGCAGAGGGAGGGTGGCTCCTCCCAGCGATCTTGTCTCAAGGGAATGTAAGCTCCGTGATCAAGGGACATGCTCGGAAAATGGAAATATTTGGCCAGGCCTTCAGAGATTTAATTAAAATTAATATTATGCCTTATCGAAGCAGAAAGTTCAATGCTGCACATGTAGAAGAATCCATTTAACCAATTAGCTGAGTCAAACAAGGCTGTCCAGCCGTCAGCAAGGCCCTCGACACTCCCCCTTGGGCCAGAGCTGCTGCGAACGCCATATGCATCAGACAAGTGGCCCAGCTGGATGGGCGATCAAAAAATGTGACAAGAGGGAGCTTCAGGAGAGACATGGGAGGAGAGGATGAGCTTGCCACGCCCATCCTGGTCCACCTCAGCATGACTGTGGTTGGAAGATCATAGACTTGCTCCACCCCTCACCAGCTGTGTGACCTTGGGCAGGTTACTTAACCTCTCTGGGCTGGAAGTTTCACTTCACACAGCTGTAGAGAGTGTTGGACACAACAGGCATACAGTGGACACAGCAAACTGGTTTGTCAGGGTCTGAATCTGGTAAATTTTCCTTATTTGCATTTTCCACCTGAATTTGCTCACAACATTTTGAAAGTTTTCTAGTCACATTTCCCACCAACCAATATGGCAAAAATCCCAAAGTTTGGTAATACACTCTGTTGGCAAAGCTGTGGGGAAACAAGCACCCTCACACGTCACTGGTGGGAGCGTAAACTGACGCCATCCTAATGAAAGGAAACTGGCAGAATCCATCCAAATTACAAATTCCATCGTTGACCCAATAATTCCACTTTGAGGAACTCATCCTATAGGCATCCTTGCACACGAACAAAATGAGATATGCAACAACTTTCACTGTTTGTACCCTGTGTGTAATGGGGAGGACGGGAACAACCCTCATCTCCATCAGTGGGGGGTGGGTTAGGGCTGCCAGATAAATACAGGATTCTCACTTAAATCTGAATTTCAGGTAAACAATAAATGCTTTTTTAGTGTAAGTAGACATTCAGGCAGCATGTCCTGTAATCTCATTTGCTCCATGTGAAAAAAAAAAAAAAAAACACTAGGCAGGTTAAATCAGCATTGCTCAACCAGGTCACTACCGACACTGGACCAGATAATTCCTCAGAGGGTCTTTCAGGAGCCTGGACTGATCATATCAGTTCTCTGCTTATGATCAAGGGTTCCCACCACCTTCAAGCTTGAGTTGCCCAGTAAGGCATTTAGGACTCCGTGACCTGGCGCCTGCCACCCTCTCAGCCCACTGCTGCCACTCCTTTTGCATCTAAGGAGGGCTCTCCTGATTGTGAAAGGCATTGGCTCATGTACCAGAACATCTATTGGCTCATGTACCAGAACAGCCTTGGGGCTTCAGGCACAGCTGGATCCAGGAACACTGCCAGGAATCCCACTCTTGCCACTTATAAGCTACACTTTGCTCTGTGTTGGCTTCACTCTCACGCAGGCTCTCCCCTCTTGGGGGCAGACACGCCCCTGGCAGCTTCAGGCTTGCAGGCTAGCAACCTAAGCACCGCCAGCCTAGCGGACGGAAGGGGTCTTTTCCCCCACGGCCCAGCAAAACCCTCGGGTCTGACATGCTTTGACTCTGATTGGCTCTGCTTGAGCCCTGTGCCCACCTCCTAACCAATCCCTATAGCTGGGAGATGCCGTTGTCTCATTGGCTGACGCCAAGTCACGTGCCCATGCCTAGGTGGTGGGCTGGGGCGGAGTCAGCCCCTCCGCGCACACACTGAGGGCAGAGGCGAAGGGGTCTGAGTGGGTAGCTGGGAGAGGGACAGGTGCCGAGTGGGCAGAACGGCTAGAACCTGACGCCTTCACTGCTCCCTGCCATACTCGGCCTCAGCGTCTGCCTCCTCCAGGAAGCCCCGCTGATTACCTCCCTTGGGCTCCGACGCCCGGGCTTCTCCCGTCCTCAGGAAAACACGGACACCTGTGCTGATGGCTGCCTCCCGCCCCAGCTGCAAGTAGGAGAGTGACTGACGCTGAGGATGGACCCCGGGCCCGGCACGGCCCGAGCGCTTGCAGGGTTTTATCTCCTTTAATGCAGTTAACACCCCTGGGAAGTAGACACTGTGTTTAATCCCTCGTTCAGGGCTTAGGACCAGGCCCACACTAGATATGTGAGGACCCCTGAGCTGCCAGGCTGCAGACCCGTGCTCTCAGCCTGGGTGCTCCAGCCCTCTCTGTAGCCCACAGGGGTGGGGGGCAGAAAGGGAGTTGGTGCCCTCCTGCTTCCCTGGAGTGAGCTCTGAATTCATTCTCTTGTGGAATGCTTAAGACCACAGTCCCGGGATCAAGCAGATGTGCGCTCTGACCCTCTGAGCAAGGTTTATAATACTCCCTCAGCTCAACTTCCTCATCGCTAAAGTGGGATAACCATAGTCCTTACCTCGTGGGACTGAAGCAAAGATGAAAGGAAATAATGCTTCAGCACTGAGCACAAAGCCTGGCACGGAGCAGAACTTTAAAAATGTGAGCCGTGCTGATGCTGAGGACGGGGTGCAAGCGATTTGCTCCTCTGATATGCTGGAAAAAAGGAGGGCTCCCGTCCCTTCCTCCACACCACACAAAGCCAGAGAAAGAGGTGGTTGGGGAACCCAAGTCCCTTCCAGTTCTGTGTAACCCCCTGCCACGTTCTCGGGGAGCTGAGACTTCGATACCTGGCTCTTCTCAGAACACGGTGCCCCAAAGAGCAAGAGAAGCTGGTCCAGCACTGTGGTTGCCATGGAAACCATTGGATGTAAATTTTATTTTCTGCCTTGCCCAGCTAAGCTATCGATTCAGCAAGAGGGAAAGAAATTGGGAGCAGTTTCTTTCCCAACGTGAAACAGAGGGAAGTGTGGTCAGGTGTAGCGAAACCTCACTGGGGAAAGGATGGAACAGGGGTCAGCTGCTCACCTACCGAAGGGCAGGGGGGGCCTGGAGGGTCTCTGTGCTCCCATTAACCTGCCACACAGCTAAGCCACACTCGGGTGATCAGGTCCCAAGACAGGCTCTAGACCACCAGCTGTGTGATCTGGAGCAAGTGGCTGAGCCTCTCCCAGTCTGTTTCTTCACGTGTTACAAAAAATTAAAAAGTGGAGAAGACTGCAGTCTGGTAAGGCTAGTCCTGGGAACGCCATCCCCCTGCCTTTCACAGCCTCCTCCAGCTCATTCTCCTCCTCCTTTCCAGCCCGAAGTTCCCTCCGTTGTTGTCACCAATGACTTCAGCACCCAAGGAGAAGAGTGGTGTCCCCAGAAGCTTCCATGAAAAGTTTGAGGTCCCATGGAAGAAGGTAAGAGAAAGACTTTGAGGAGAAGGGACATGGGACAGGTCAGCTTTGATAGAGCAATCTGGAGTGGAAACCTGGGTCCGAGAATGCTGGCAAATGGACCGCAGAAGTGTCCAACGCGGGGGACAGACCCTCCAGCCGAAACAAACGGCAGTCTGGGTCCACTGTGGGTACCTGGGGTGGCTACGCCCTGTGGCCCCCACCCCCGTGGGCACTGGCGCCTGCGTCTCCCCCACTTCTCTTAGAGGCCACCCCCAGCCAGCCGGCTGCAGGGTGGGGAGAGGTGTGCTGCCTTCTCAAGTTCCAGGGCTGCCGATACTGCCCCCCGGGGTGATGGACCCACAGCACGCCAAGGGCGCCCTGTCACACGCAGTCCTGGCGGCTGCACCGCGGAAACACTAATTGGGAAGGGAGCTGAGCAGAGTGCCTTAATGAGCTGCCTCGCTGTAACTCTAACTGGTTGGCGTTATTTACAGAGATTCTGCTAATGAGGTGCCTGTCAGAGGGGGAGCCCATCGTGGGGGAGGAGGGGAGCCGGCCGGCCTGACGGCAGAGGCCAGGATCACAGGGAAGAGGAGGAAGCGCATCCGTGCCGAGCTCCTTCTGGGCCACGTGATCCCGCACCTTGTCCAGAGGCCTGGGGGCGCGGGTGAGGCGCAGGAACCCACCAAGCTGACACAGACAGGCCAGGCCACGCCAGGCACTCAGACAGCCAGCCCTCAGGGACCAGCCGCCGGCAGACGGCAGGTCCCCCCAGACGCACCTTAGGTGGGAGGAGGGGCACGTGTCCTTGGGGGAAAGCACCTGGCTAGGGGGGGCCACTGCCGCTCTGCACACCGTGTGCACCTGCACATAGAAGCCTCTTAGGAGGGGCGTCCCTCAGCTCTGCGCCAGAGTTCACACACGTGCTCCCTGGGTTGAGCCTGGACAGGCCGGGGTCCCCCCAGCCACCCCTCAGGGCCTCCTCCCGTAAGGTCATGGCCGATGGCCGGGAGCTCTGAGCTCTGCCCCCTGCAGAGAGGGGTTTGCTCTGGGTCACCAGCATCCCCGCCGTCTATTCACCTCAGACCCTGGGAGTGGACCTGCTGCAGTTTAACTGGGCTCAGCCTGGGTCAGGGAGATTCTCAGTCTGTGGTGTGGAGTATCAGTTTGTAGCCAAAATAAGGGCTCTGACCCTTGGTCTTAGTTTTCCCACCTGCAAAATGGGATTAATAAAACCTGCCTTTCCGGAAGATTGCAGGATCCTGAGAGAGTTTGTCAAAGTGCCTTGTCAGCTGTCAGGCACCAACCTCAGCCTTGTCACCACCGTTATCAGCAGTGGCCCTCTGGGCAGGACGCTGACACCAAGCTCTCCGCGCAGCGGGGACACCTCTCTGGCTATGCTCTCGTCCTGCTGGGCCCCGGACCCCCTCCCTTCTCCACTCTCACCGTCACATCCCCCTCCTCTCCCGCTACCCGTCAAGACTGGCATCTTTAATTACAACGTCTGTGAGTGTCTTTAGGAGCCGTGCAGCTCCTCCTGACAGCCACCTATTCGAAATGAAAGTCAGGCACTTGAAACTTTGTGAAGAGTTGAGTCTTGGGGGGAAAATGCATTAATTGCCAAGTGCTGCTGTTCACTCTGATGTGGTAATGAAAAGAATATTTATGTAGATATTCAAGAGGGCCAGTGAAACCGGCATGAGTGCGAGGCTGGCGTCAGAATGTCAGAGCTAGGAGCTCATCTCCGAGCTGTGCAGCCAAACCCCTCCCTCACTCCACAGATGAAGTGCAGGGGCCCAGAGAGGTTAAGTGACTTGCTGAAGGGCGTCCAAGCCTAGGCGGCAGATCCAAGGCTGATGCCCGGGGGCCCACGTGGCCTCCTGTGCAGCAGCTGGTTGATCCGGAGAACAAAAGCCGTGCATTCCTTCTGCGTATCAACACTCAGGCCATCTGGGGTGCTGGCTGCCCTGCAGGGCTGCCGTGTTTGCAAGTGCTGCCTGCCAGGGGGCCTTGTCCTGGACAAGGGGCCTGCAGAGACCCTCCTCTGAGGCTGGAGGTCCGTCCCTCGGAAACCAGGACGGTGGCACAGCCCCACTGAGCAGCCATCTGTGGCAGCTGAGCTGTGAGATGCGGGGGCCAAGTGCTGTCGTCCAAGGGCCAGAGCCAGGAGAGTGCCTGGCCGGGCAGACGAGGCGGCTTGCAGGGGCCCCAGCCCTGGCCGGTCAGACATGCCCCACAGCCTCTTTGAGAAAGGTGCTTGGAGGAAAGCCACTGGCAGTGGCTGGAGCGTTGTTTCCGAACTCAGACAGCTATCAGTTCAAAGCCCAGCTAGACCCCGCCCTTGCTGGACAACCCTGGTGAGCTACTGACCCGCTCTGCGTTTCTGACTCTGCGTCTACCGCTGTGACCAGCAGGCTTGACCATGCACTCTTGGTTCGGGGCCTAATGAGTGGATGTGTGTGCTGTGTGACGCCCAGGGCTGCTCTCTGCACCAAAAAGGCTGCAAGGCCTAGACCAGCAAGCACAAGACCGTGGCTGGCTCGGCCCCGGCACGTTTTCTGATGTAAAAATGTAACGTGCGGGCCTCCCTGGTGGCGCAGTGGTTGGGAGTCCGCCTGCCGATACGGGGGACACGGGTTCGTGCCCCGGTCCCGGAGGATCCCACGTGCCGCGGAGCGGCTGGGCCCGCGAGCCATGGCCGCGGGGCCTGTGTGTCCGGAGCCTGTGCTCCGCAGCGGGAGAGGCCACAGCAGTGAGAGGCCCGCGTACAGCAAAAAAAAAAAAAAAAAAAAAAAATGTAACGTGAGGGCCTCCGGACGGGGCCTGAGCACCAGCGTGTCCGCACCCCGGCTCCCTGTGGCACACACCGGCCCCTGCATGCCTGTGCTCCCAGCCAAAGCCCACGGGCCTTGTTGGCCCAGGTCAGATAACATGGCCGTCCACGCCCACGTGCCCACTCAGGTGGGCGGGGCCAGGCCATTCCCTCCCGAGCAGAGGTGGGGTCTTGGCAGTTAGAGTCAGTCATTCAGCAAACGGCTGAGTCGAGGCTCTGACAAGGGCCACGTCTTCCTGGACCGTTAACAGTTCAATCAACAAGATGGCTTAAGATGGAGAAGATGAAACGGGGTGGGGTGAGCGCCAGACCAGCGAGGGAGGGGGAAGGAGGCTACAGATCTCTGTTCCACAACACAGCAGGCAAACGCCACAGCCTCACACACTGAGGAGCTGAATCTGCAAACCTAACGGTTCCACGAACGGGTCTTATCCCGAAGGTGGCCCCTCCGCCCACCCCCACTGCTACCACCCGGACGAGCCCCCATCTCCTCTCACCTGTGCTACCGCAGGAGCCTCCTGGCTGCATCCCCCAGTCCTGCCCTGGAAGCCCCTACAGTCAGCTCTTAGCACAGGAGCCACAACTATCCTTTTAAAATATGAGTCAGGGGACTTCCCTGGTGGCACAGTGGTTAAGAATCCACCTGCCAATGCAGGGGACACGGGTTCGAGCCCTGGTCCGGGAAGACCCCACGTGCTGCGGAGCAACTAAGCCCGTGCGCCACCACTACTGAGCCTGTGCTCTAGAGCCCGTGAGCCACAACTACTGAGCCCACACGCTGCAACTACTGAAGCCCGCGTGCCTAGAGCCCGTGCTCCGCAATGAGAAGCCCGCTCACCGCAACGAAGAGTAGCCCCTGCTCGCCGCAACTAGAGAAAGCCCGTGCACAGCAACGAAGACTCAATGCAGCCAAAAATAAATAAATAATAAATTTAAAAATATATATATATATATATATATATATGAGTCAGAGCTCACTGCCCCTCTACTCAAAACCCAGAGGGCCCCATGTCACCCTGAGGAAAAGCTGAGGTCTTCCTCTGAGTCAGAAGGCCCTGCGTGACCTGACCCCATCAGTATCTCTGCCTTCATGGCTGGTCCTCTCCCCTTGCTCACTCTGCTCCTAACACAGTGTGTCCTTGCTGTTCCTGGAAGATGCCAGGCACGTGCCTGCCTCAGGACCTTGGCACATGCTGTGCCTCTGTAATGCTTTCCCCCAAATACCCACACAACTCACACCTTCACTCCTTCAGTGCTCGCTCAAGGAAGCCGAGGCCAGGCTCCTCATTAGCCAAAGCCAAAGGTGGAGCGGTGCCAGGCCTGGCTGTTCCTGCTCAGGACAGGGTACTTCCATGGACAGTCTACCAAGAACTCCCCATGGGCCGGCCAGACCCTCTCGGAGCTGTGCTGTAGGCCAGGGCTCTTCCTACCCAGACTCTGTCTTTCCAGAAGGCTCAGACCTGCACCGGGGCCTGCGGCTCCCCACCCACTCCTGCCCCCTCCTCCCTTATCTTTCACAGGCGTTCCCGGCAGTCCGCCCCTTGCAATTCCAACTCCATCATCTTGGCATCAGCTTTTCAGGGACCCCTGCTGACAGTGTGTCACCTTTCACCCAGCTGCAAGGAAGGCTTCTCAGGTGTGGAATCCTACAGGGCCCAGCAGGGGAGGGGGCTCCTCAGTGCTTCTGCGGTCCCTCCTGCCCTTCATCAGGGAGAGTGCCCCGGCTGTCCAGCTGGCTGTGCCGGCACCAGCTCCTATGGGTCTCTGGGCCTCAGTCTTCCTCATCTGTAAAACAGGCACGCTGACACCTACCCCACTGTGTTGTCTGGGGCACCACCTGCTTTTAAGAGGTGGGAAGCGGGAATGTGGGGTTTTAGGTCCACCTCGTTAGAATCTGGATGATCAGATGTGGAAGGTGTCCTGGAGCCCCACACTTTGGTGGTTCGGGTGGAGAACTGGGGACAGGAAGGGAAGACTCAGGCAGGTGGGCGTGGAGGCGAGAGCAGAAGCGGGCCCCACCCCGGCCCAGAGCAGCTTCAGCCCACATTCTGGGTCTTAGAACCTGGCAAAGAGTGAGCCAGGCGTTCCTTGGCTCCCAGCCTCTCACCCCGTCCCCAGGCGATTCCAGGACTCGGTGGGAGGAGGGAGGACATCCAAGTAAGGGCCGGTGCTTTCATGAAGACTGTCTTGGGCAGCCAGAGCGCGGCTCCGAGGCTGTGGTGCCTGAGACGGAGGTGGTGGGAGGCGAGGCTGATGCTGTGCTCCTGCCCCTGACCCCCACTGCTAAAGAGACCTCAGGGCCCCCTCCCTGGAAAACAGGGCAACCAGGGACCCTTGGGGCACAAAGAGACAAGGCCAGCCCTATGTGAGTCAGAGCCACAGACAGGACAAGAGACAGGAGGTAGGCAGGGCGACTGGGAAGGAGTTCGGGACCGACCCGGGGTGGAGAGGAGAGACAGGGATGCAGAGGACTGGGGGATGGGCGGAATGTGCGGAGAAGGGGAGGGAGACCAGGGAGGGTCTGCGGGGAAGCTGAGCTGGCGGGGGCAGGGGTGGGCGTGCGCTGGGCTGCGCCCCCTGGGCCGCGCTACCTGGGCTACACTCACCTGGGCCCCGCTCACCTGGGCCAGCCTCACAGGACTGCGCGGTGGCCGCGGTCAGAGCCGCGCCTGGCTGCCGCGCACCGTCTTTGTCCCGCGGCGGAGCGCGTTCCCGTGGGCCGGCGGCGCCCCCTGTCGCCCTCGGAGGGTCGCACGGCAGAGCGCTCAGCCTCGCCCGAGGAAGGCCCGCCTCGGCCCCGCGCGTCCACTCGCCCTACAGGAGAAGCTGAGGCCCAGAGACAGGACAGCGGGGCCGGTGCAGCGCCAGGACCGAGGCCGAGCCCCCGGCTGGTTGTGCGGACGCGGCTGCCTCCCGGGGGCCGGCCGGAGTCCAGAGGGGGCCGAGTGTGGGCCCCTCCCTGGAAGACGCCCCCCCCCCAGCCCCGCGCAAGGCCTCCGGGCAGGACTCGCGTGGCCACGCGGAAGGCGAGCAGCGCCGCCGTGAAGTGAGCCGGCCGGGCCGGAAGGTCCAGAGACTCCCACCCCGCAGCCCCTCCCGGAGAAGCCCGCGCCCAGCTTTGCCGAGTTTTCAGATTTTTCTAAAGAAACCAGAAAATTCAGATTTTTATGGGAACGCCCCACAATTCAATAGCTTTTCAAAACAGCGTCGTACGGGGGCGATGGGTTTGGGCCACCAGCCACTCGCTGACGCGGTCCCAGCTGGCAGTCACCTAAAGTGCCCTTCCCTGGGTTTCAGCCACCGCCGGCCGGCCCCGCCGTGGGCATTCCCTTAAGATTTTCCTTCACTTCCAACATTGACTGAGAAAGAAACCTCTATATCCCTGTTATTAGCAACCTAGTATCCTGTTCCATGAAAGCCAGGCAACCTTAGAGGTAGGAGAGGACCATTGAAAATCGGTCCCTGTTCTGCGTCACTGCCCACCTGTGAACTGCCAACCCGGGGCCGGGGGATGGGCTGGAACAGCTCTCTCTAGGGCCCTAGCAGTGGCTCTGGGGGTCTGGGGACCTGGGGGAACCACCCCGTCCATGCTGCCCAGTCGCAGCTCCACGAGGGCGCAAGCCGGGTGGGAGGGGGTGCCCCCCCGCCGTCTAAACGCAGAGGCATCAGGGCGTTCCGGACGGCAGTGGGGACAGCACGGCGGTGCCTTGGACGCAGGGCCACCAGCGGTGAACTCGCTTCTCCCTCCTGCTTCCTTAGGGGTCAGCTGTGAGGCACGGTGGCCTGATGGCAGTGGAAGAGAAGCAGCTGGATCCACCGTGGACAAAGAGGTAGGAGACGGAATGGGGGGCTGCGGGAGAGGGAGGGTCTGGGGTCCTGGGCCTCACAACCCCAGGCCAGCAAGGGGGCTTCTTAACCCCAGGCATTGCTCCACTTCGGACCTTCCAGGGCACCCACCCACCCACCCACCCACTCGGATCAAGACCAAACTCCACCTGCTCAGTTGGCCCCACGTTCACTGTCCACCCTTCCCGTGACCTCTCTGCTCCCCTCGCCCCCCACCCAGCCCGCTGGCCTGCTCCCCTGCAGAACAGGCTGGGAGTAGCTGTGGGAACCAGGCTGGGAGAAGGCAGCAGGTGGCACGGAGATGCAGGTGTGAAACAGGGTGTCCTACTCCGGGCTCAGGGAGCTGGAGGCGCCGAGGCAGAAACCGGGAGGTGGACCTGACACAGGGTGACAGGGAAGGTGGGCCGCCGAGCAGCCACGCCGAGGAATATTAGGCCCCTATAAAAAATTAATGAACTCTCCACCAATAAGCTTAAAGGGATTTCTGTTCGGTGTTGTTGAGTGAGAAAAGCAATTTGAAGATAAGTATGTATAATACGATCCCATTTTTATAAAACAAGGAGCAAAACACTCTGGGGCTGCGTACGAATAGCTATGTACGTCTGTATAGGATTTTATTAACACAAAGAAAAACACAGAAGGATACATGCTGGGTTGTTAACCTGGATTGTCTTCAGGGAAGTCTATTGTGGGGGAAGGGGAAGTAGAAAACAAGGATATGAAAAGGAAAACCTGCCTTTTAAAAGCTGCAGGACCGCACTTTCGCGTGTCCCCACTCCACCCGTCACTGCGGCTACACAGCAGGGAGCAGGCTCGGCCAGGTCCTGCCCCTCGCCCCCAAAACCTGCTGCTGTCTGGATGACACCCCCGTAAGTGCACGTGTGCGCGCGCCCCCCCACACACGCCCAGCGCACTCTCCACAGCCAGCCCTCTGACAGCCCCAAGTGCCCTGTGCGTGAAAGCCGGCCCTCAGCGCGGCTCCCTGCCCTCCCCGCAGACCAGCCGCAGCCCCCCGCCCATGCCCTGTGGCTTGTGTCTCCAGCCGCAGAGTCCCTCCACTCTGAGCCTTGCACCGGTCAGAGCAGATACTCTCTGTATTCCAGTCACAGTCCTCAGCACTTGGCGTTTGTTAAAATTGTTTAATCTTCACAACAACACTATACAAGTGTATGATAGTTTTAGGTATATTTTGTAGGTGGGAAAACCGAAACACAGAAAGGGAAGTAATTTGCCCAAAGTTGCACAGGTAGGCGGTGGTGCCCGTGGTCCCGGAGCCTGCACGTTGCACCACTGCACTGAGCCCGCTTTGTCGTCTCCGTCTTCTCTTGGCTGAACCCTGGTCACCACTAGGTCTCAGTTGAGGGACTTGCCCTCCTCCAGGAAGCCTTGTTTGACCCCCACGTCCGGTAGCCCGGTCATTTCTCTGTTGGAGCAGGTCTCGTGCTGGTGTTGTGGAACGTCCACCCTGGCCTGGGACCTCCTTGCAGGCAGGGGCCTTAGTTCACCATTTTGAAGACGGGTCCCGAGTACTTAGCGCAAAGACCTGTGTTAGAAGCTCCGGCCCTGCCTGCTGGATAGAAGAGTGACCACTGGCGCCTTAGCTAGGCTAGGCTCTGCTGGCTCCAGGTGTGGAGGAGGGAAGGGGGGACCCGCTGCGCCCTTTCAGCACCGTGGAGTGCCTTCGGCACCGGCCAAGCCGGGCAGGGGTCTCTGCCTTTGTGTCTTTGTTCTCAGCGAGGCCCTGAGCTCCCCTGGACTGGCCTCTCCAGGCACAGAAGCTTAGCTAGTTTGCTAGAGCAAAACCGATCAGGGCGGTGGGAGGGGGACTCAGGGCTGGAACGAGCCGGCCCTCCAGGCAGAGCGGCACCCCCGCCCCAGGGTCCAGTCAGCAGTCGCGCCCCATCTCGTATATACTTTTTAACCAACAGAAAGTTTTCAAAGGAAGTTAGCGAGCTTGTTGGAACCAGCACCAAAACTATGTGTTTGCTCGAATTGCTGAACTAGAAAGAAATGAAAACATCAAAATACTCTTTGTACCCGTTGAATCGAGCGGCTCCCCATTCAGCCCGGGCCTCGTCCTGACTAGAATGATGAAGCGGCAGAGGGAGAGCGGATTGAAAAGGAACGCGGCTCGGCGGGGAGCCTCAGACGGCCGATCTGGGACCGCGGCGAGCTCAGAACTAGGAGAGGGAGGAACCAGATTGTGGGGCGAGGACACTGGGGGGGCTGCAGGGCACGGGGTGGGGCCGAGGCACAAAGCGCTCTCTGCTTCCACCGGCTCTGCCCCCACGTGGTGGACCCTGCCCGGGGGCCCGCCTGGACCCCCAGAGACGGGCCCCTGCCCCTGCAGCTGGCAGGCGCGGCAGAGCCTCGCAGAGGGAGGATGAGGCAGACAAGCCAGAGGCCTCAGCCGGTGGCTGGAGTGGCCCGGCTCCGCAGCAGGCTGCCACAGGCTAAGCCCCGCACCACCTGAGACATGCCCACATCCTTTTGGGGGGTGGGTTGTGGTCAAAAGGACCAAGAGAAGCTCTGCCAGCCCTGGCACCCCCTCCATGCCCAAGGCTGCGGGGACCGGGGTGCCCAGCTGGTCTCAGCTGGAACCTGCAGAGGGGACGGTTCAAGGAGCAGAGGAAACGTTGGGTGGTGAGTGAGATCACAAGGCCACAGAGGGAGGAGACGCCGGGCTGGTTTAGTCTTCGCAGAGCATTGGCTGCACGCTTTCTTCGTGTGCCCGTAACACGCGTTAGCAGCCTGCGTGCTGTCAGCAGCCTGCAGAGGTGGCCGCAGCTCTCTCAAAGCTATTTTGCCACAGACCTCAGAGAGGCAAGGCAACTTGCCCAGCGCCACCAGCGAATCAGCCGCAGAGATGGGACTCTGATGGGTGTGCCCGGCTGGCAGGTGGGAGCGGGCACGTGGGCCCTGCTCTGTACCGTGGCCCAGCTTGAGAGCAGCCCACTGCGTGGGGTCTCAGCCACAGGCTCTGCTGAGAAAGGGGGGTGGCGGGAGTGGGGGGGGATCCCGCCCTCCTCATCCCTTTGAATGAGCCAGGCACGCGCGTGGAGGAAGTGACAGGCCGGCTCCAGGCATGAGCCCCGCTCCTAGCATCCTCCTCTCGCTTTATCTGTCACCTCTCTCTGGATGCCCCTCCTGGCCCTGACCAGTGACCTGCATCGAGCTGAGCCTTAGAGGGATCCAGCCTCTGGCCCCACACACCATCACCCCAGAAGCAGACCCTTCCTGGGACTCATTCTGTGCCGGACGTTGTAGGAGCCCCCCATCTGCGTACTACCTTGTGTAATCCTGACAACCACCCCGTATTACAGACAGGCAGGAAGCGGGCACAGAGCTCGTGAGTGGCTGGACCCCAGGCTCCGCACTCTTTTTTTTTTTTCTTTTTCATAAATGTACTTTGTTTATTTTTGGCTGTGTCGGGTCTTTGTTGCTGCCCACGGGCTTTCTCTAGTTGCGGCGAGCAGGGGCTACTCTGCGTTGCGGTGTGCGGGCTTCTCATTGCGGTGGCTTCTCTTGTTGCGGAGCACGGGCTCTAGGTGCGCGGGCTTCAGTAGTTGTGGCGCACGAGCTTAGCTGCTCCACGGCATGTGGGATCTTCCCGGACCAGGGCTCGAACCCATGTCCCCTGCACTGGCAGGCGGATTCTTAACCACTGCGCCACCAGGGAAGCCCAGGCTCCGTACTGTTAACCGCCTGCTGCCCTGGGTGACGTGAGCATGTGATCCTGGACGCTCAAGGGACCCGTCCCCCTCGTGCAGGGAGCCAGCTCTTGGCTCTTGGGCCGTGGAGAGGAAGGCTCTGGGGGACCGTGTGCTCTGGCAGCACCTCGGCCACGTGGCTGCCTTGCACAATGGGAGCTAATTCCTCGGTTGTAGTGACTGGAAGAGCTGCCGGCTTCTCACTCGTGTGTACTTACGTGAGACCTCTGTGGAGTAATTCACTAGATAATTACATGGTAGCAGGTGGGGGTGGGATTCTGCTCTGGGAGGTGGAGAGGTAGCATTTAGTTTCGAGAGGGACGCCTAACCCTGTAATTACTCAGTAACGTCCTCTGTTCCCACCAACCTGATTCCCCGCGGCCGGCTTGACCTACAGAACCAAATCCAGCAAGTCCTCTTCCCCAAGATAGAAATTAGGGGGGCGGGCGGGGGCCTCCCGGAGCGTCTTCACAGGTGAATGATCCTCGGAGCCTTGAATACAGGGGAGAAATTGGCAAAGAAGGCGGGAGAACCTTCCTCTGTGTTCGAGAGGGAAGTGGACACAAAAGGGAGAAGCCCCCGGGGCCCCAGACAAGTCGGGAGTTCAGAGCCTGGTCAGGCCGGCTGGGGCTCAGACCACCCGGCCACCGCGGGGTGGCGCTGTCTCTGAGACCCGCTCGCTTTCTTCCGCTGAGGGGCTGAGCCACACCGCACGTGTTGTGTCTAATCACAAACGATGCTCCTAGCAAACACCCCCAGACACAGGCTTTGGAAACAACCCGCTATGGCTCATGAGTCAGCTGGTGGCTCAGCTGGAGCTGGGACTTGCTCACAGGACTGGTGACACTGCAGGGGCAGCAGTGACCGGGCCACGCGTGTCTCGTCTTCCGCAGGCTAGCTCGGCCTGTGCACGCGGCAGTGGGCAGTGCAGGAGCCGCGGTGGAAAGTACAGGCCTCCTGAGACCTGGGCTGGGAACCAGAACACCGCCACTTCCGCCACATCCGCTGACCAAAGCGGGTCCAGCGGCCCAGAGGCGGGGGAGGGGGCCCTATGGGAGGGGCTGCACCACATGGCGGTGAAGCAAGGGTGCAGGAGGGATGAGGAACTGGGTCCATGTTTGTAAGCGGTCCGCCAAGGCCGGCTTCCTGGGGTTGCTGCAGGATTGACAGGCGAGGCTCCTCAGGTTCTCTGCACATGTGAGTGCAGGAAAGTGCAGGTCCGCCCGTTACTAGGAGCAGGGCAGAGACAGGCGTGGAGGTCGGGCAGCCTGGATCTGGGTTAGGGCTAGGGTGTGGGTGTGGGTGTGGGTGCCTGCCCCGCCTGCCCCCTGCTACAGCTGTGTGACCGGAGCAACTCACTCCCCCCTCGAGGCCTGGTGTCTGCAGTGCACAGGGGGGTAATGCCCTCCACAGAGCAGCACGGGGACACCAAGAGAAAGTGGCCCTGGCTCTGGTCATTGTCACTCTCTTCTTAAATCCAAGCCCCACCTGTGTGGAGAATTTGTTTAGTTCTACTTTCTGTAGCTTCCATTACAAGATACAGGAAAAATAACTAATTTCCTTTCATTTTCCAAATATTGCAGTATTCTATAATACAGAAATGCTTTGTCAAACCAGATATTTCTTCATGGAGGTTCTGGTGCATTCTATGCTCCACACCCTGTCCTGCCCCCACCCCAGCCCCCATCTCCTCCCTGCTCCCCTCCCCCACCCAGCCCCCATCTCCTCCCTGCTCCCCTCCCCCACCCCAGCCCCCACCTCCTCCCTGCTCCCCTCCCCCACCCCAGCCTCATCTCCTCCATGGTCCCCTCCCCCACCCCAGCCCCCATCCCCTCCTTGCTCCCCCTCCCCCACCCCACCCCATCTCCTCCATGGTCCCCTCCCCCACCCCAGCCCCATCTCCTCCCTGCTCCCCTCCCCCACCCCATCTCCTCCCTGCTCCCCTCCCCCACCCCACCCCATCTCCTCCCTGCTCCCCTCCCCCACCCCACCCCCATCTCCTCCCTGCTCCCCCCACCCTGCCCCCATCTCCTCCCTGCTCCCCTCCCCCACCCACCCACCATCTCCTCCCTGCTCCCCTCCCCCACCCCAGCCCCCACCTCCTCCCTGCTCCCCTCCCCCACCCCAGCCCCATCTCCTCCATGGTCCCCTCCCCCACCCCAGCCCCAGCCCCTCCCTGCTCCCCTCCCCCACCCCATCTCCTCCCTGCTCCCCTCCCCCACCCCACCCCCATCTCCTCCCTGCTCCCCTCCCCCACCCCAGCCCCCACCTCCTCCCTGCTCCCCTCCCCCACCCCAGCCCCATCTCCTCCATGGTCCCCTCCCCCACCCCAGCCCCAGCCCCTCCCTGCTCCCCTCCCCCACCCCATCTCCTCCCTGCTCCCCTCCCCCACCCCACCCCCATCTCCTCCCTGCTCCCCTCCCCCACCCCACCCCATCTCCTCCCTGCTCCCCCTCCCCCACCCAGCCCCATCTCCTCCCTGCTCCCCTCCCCCACCCCGCCCCCATCTCCTCCGTGGTCCCCTCTAGGCACCCTCTCCCCTCATCCAGGCTCCATCTCTTCCCCTGCAAAGTGCCATCTCTGCATCTTTCCCTGACCTACACTCTCTTTTCAGCCAACTCTCTCTGACTGACCTAGGTCTCTGGCTTTGGTCACCAGCGCCTGGGGGTCCCTGACCTGGAGGGGTGAGAGGGACATCAGTAGTGTCATCTACTCCCCTCCTTTCTGGGACCTGCCAGGCTCAGACCTCCCCAGCCTGCTCTGGCTTCAAGCCCGGGCCCCCCCACCCGCCTGCTGCAGGCAGGCCTGGCCACTTCCCTCGGGCCACAGCGTCCACATCAAACCCGTCCTCATTAAGACGTTCTGTGTGTGCCAGGGTGACATCTTTATTCGTGCACCCAGAGACTTCAAAGCCTTCAGGAGATCTCCTCGGTGGATTAGACATGAAAACTGTCGGAGATGAGAGGGAGCAAAGAAGCAGACGGCCGCTCTGGGTGTTAATTAGGCAGGGGTGGGGGCCCCCAGCCCAAGGTGCAGGGTGCGGAGGGCGGGCTTCTCCTGGCAGAGGAGTCCAGCCTGCCGCGGGCTTGCTGAGGCCACAGTCCCAGGTCGCCTGGAGGCCAGAACCTGCCCACCTGCCGGCCGGGCCCTTGGAGGTGGGCGAGGCTGGACCCTCGGGAGAATTCACTCTACAGCCGGATCCGCTCCACTGCTGGCCCACAAACGCGGATTGAGCCTCTGACTGCGCAGACCTGTGAGCCTGTTGGGAGGCGAGGAAGAAGGGGGCTCAGGCCACGCCAGGGGCTCACAGCCTGGGGAGGCAGGTAGGAGCAGTCAGGAGCTCCTGGGGTCAGTTCTCCAGGAGGGGCGGGTCCAGGAGGCTATGGGAGCTGGAATTCCTGGCAGAAGGAACAGCACATGCAAAGCCTTGAGCATTTGAGGTGAGAGGCAAAGCCGTCCTCTGGCTGGAGTGTCACTGGCAGGGTCCACGTTGAGATGGAGCAGGACAGGAAGCCACCGGTGGTCTTCAGCAGGGACAGCATGGTCACAGTCACGGTTTTGAGGATGTGTTGGTGGCCTGGCTGAGACCCAGCCTTGGGGGCAGGGGGTCTGGACCACGGCCATGGTCCTGGTAGAAGATGAAGGCGTGAAGGAGAGGCAGCCACAGGCACCCAGAGGAGGTGGGGGAAGGGAACCATCAGACGGGTCATGAGTGGGGCGGGGGGGCTCCCAAATGGTAGCTGGAGTTTGGGCCCCCGGTGGAAGCTGGGGCCATCCTGAGGTGAGGACACGGAGGAAGAGCAGGTGTGGGGAGGATGCTGGGGCTTGAGATGCCTTCGGGATACTTGATGAGATGGTCAGAGGTGGGGAGTTTGGGCCCAGAGCCCAGGAGAAGCATGGAGAGACTGGAGGGGCCCAGTGTCCACCCAAGATGTAGGGGCAGGGGCAGGCTCTCGCTAGGTGTCCTGTCCGCAAGGCGATTGTCTCAGGCCTGCGGGCCTGGGCCTGCACTGGAGCTGGAAAGGGAGAGGTGAGGAGCCACCCCTGAGGGCCAGGGGCCCAGCTGGACCCCGAGAAGGAACAGAGTGAGGGCCCAGGGGAGGACGGCCATCAGTCCGAGCAACCACAAGGACCCCGTGTCCAGCAGAGTGCGGTAGCATCTGCTGTAAAGCGGAGGTGCAGACAGACGGTCCTCTCGGCTCCTGTGTGGTCCTTGCCCGGAGCCCAGGGAAGGTGGACGCCAGGCCGGGAGGTAGGACTCTGGCTGTCCCCACAGGTGTTTCCCGAAACATTGCCAAGGGGAGATGTCAGGTCAGAGGGCAGTGGAGAAACAAATGTCTCTGGGCTCTCTCATGCCTGTGAGACGAGAAAAAAACAAAAAAGCTTCGTAAGTGAGCTTTCCTTCCCCCGCCAGGGTGGGAAAGGGAAAATGGAGCTATGGATGGGCCCACTTGAGATGTCGACTTCGATTTGGTGTGTGTCGCCCTGATGACTAGGTGGAGGAAGCCCGGCTCTAATCAGGGGGTGGCTTTTCAGGGTCTCCTGGCAGGGGGACCAAGGCTGCACAGTGGCTTTGTGAAGGGAGGACTGGGCGTGGGGCCTGTGTTCCAACTTAAAGCATAAAAGGAGAAAGAGAAGTAAGTCTGCGAGAACGATCGAGTGATTCCCAGAATGAATCCCCAGAATTACAGGGGACCCCAGCTGGAAAGGCCCTGGAGTCACAGACCCACATCCCGTCCCACACATGGGTAACTGGACCCCCCAGATGGGCCCCAAGACCTCACATTAGGACCAGGCACTGAACCTGTCTCTGATCTTCCTTCCAGAGACACCGGCACCCTCCCTGGGTCGGGGGGAGGTGGGGCGGGAGCTCTGCAGAGGCCCCTGTGACCGAGCGCTGAGCTGCCTTTCCTTTGTTCAGGCTTATCGTCATTTGTAATTAGAAAATAAATTACTTTTTCTCAAAGAAACATGCCTGGTTCTAGCCAGGAGGATAAGGGGATAAGAAGTGAGGAGCAGTCCACGGCCTGACAGGTGGAGAGCCGGCGCCCTATCAGCCTGTCCAGGCGGCTGAGGCCCCAGACGGGAGCGCAGGAGGGGACAGGAGGGGACGGGAGGGGGGCAGAGCGGGCAGCCGCTTGGCTCACGAAGACCCTCTGTGTCTGCAGCACCAGCCCAGCAGCCTAGAAAACAGAATTCAGGAAGAGGGCCCCTCGGATTCTCGCCCTGTAGGGGGCATGGGGTTTCCATGTGGCCCTCCTATCCCCCCTCCCCCTTTTGCACGTGAGTTGACAGCATCCATCCAGGTGTGGTTACCTGGCTGTGGCTCCCACCCCCTTCACCTCTCTGCCTTCACCCACCCTGCTCCAGCCACTCGTCCCCACCCTGGGGCCTTTAAAGCCCTGGCCCTTCTGTCTTTGTAGAGACATCCTTACCGCATGGCCTCCGTCCCGGAGGTCTCTGCTCTTGGGGTCCGTCGCTGACCACCCCTGCAACCTGGCACCCCCTCTTACCTTCCCTGCTGATTCCTCCAGAGCACACATCACCTGTGGACACACCGTCAAACTTGCACTCCTGTGTTGTCTATCTCCCCTACCGGATGTAGACTCAGCCCGGGGCTCCCGGCCCTGACAGCAGCCCTGAGGTCCCCGGCCCCTGGAAGCTGGGCAACCCTGGAGCGGGAGTTTACTCCTGCCTGGAGTTTACTTCACTGTGTCACACCACCCACTTCGGGGCTTGTTGAAAGCCCCCAGCACCCTGGGGCAATGAAGCAGGGCACGGAGGGACCCTGGTGCTTCTCGGAGGCGGCTGCAACTGGAGAGAGATTCCCTGGGGCAGGGAGCCTCAGGGGTCACAAGTCAGTCAGGAAGACCCTCCCTGGAGAGCTCCCCCAGGCCAGCTGCAGAGGTCTGAGCGGCCTGGTGCAGGGACAGGACGATAGATACTGCTGGCAGCGCCCTTACCTGCGGCGGAGACACCTGGCGGTGACAGCCACCGCCCGCCACTGGGAGGGCCAGGCCAGGCCTGATTGCGGGGAACGCAAACCACAGCGAATTCCAGTCCCATCAGGCCTTTGCCAGAGTCCAAAGGGTCAGATCGCAGGACACAGCTGGATTCACACACTTCTTGCTTTGGCTTTTCCGGTTGCCCCTGAGGTCCTTCTGAGGGATGGTTAGGGGTTCAGGCCCTGAGGCCTTGACACTGACATGCCCCCCGTAATGTTAGGGAGGGCCTCAGGTGCCCCCCACCGTCTGTTCTTGGAATTGGGTGAGACCATAGTTGCTGTGCAGAGCTGCCCGCTTCCCCGCATGAGGACTGACAGCAGACGGGACACCTTGGATGCCACCCGCCCCCCAAAAGTGACCACGTCCCGACTTCTGACACCCCAGAGGCACCTTTCTGGCTTTTGACCCTTCCATCCTTGAGTCCTCCTGCCTTACTCTCCACCAGGGTCGACGTCGCGTGGTCGCAGGCGGTTGGCACGGTACTCCAGCTCGGGCTGTCCTGGAGAAGACTACCTGTCCAGGCTCCTGGTGACCTGCGGACGTTTCTGCTGCGCGTGGACCCCGGTGTGGAGATGCCGGCTCGTGGGAGAAGGTGTGTCCGCTTCGTAAACAGTAGGCTGCCAGCAGCTTCCGGTGCGGGCTCGCCGGCTGCCTCCCCCACGGTACCAGCTGCGAGGTCCGCCGGTCAGTGTGGCCTGTGGACGCGTGTGGTCACTCGGTGGACCTCACCTGTGGTTACTCTTTATCTCCATGCTGACAGCACAGAGCGGACGTTTAACAAGCATTTTCGTGAAAGGAGAGGAGGACGAGGGGGCCAGAGGGAGGGAAGAGGGAAGCGGGGGGTGATGAGGGAGGAGGGGCTGTCCCTCTAATTCGTCCGTGCAGCCTCCAAACCGTCAGCAGTGGAGGCTCCGCGGATCCAGTGGGAGCCCGCCAGCCCCCGACGACTCCTCAGGCAAAGATCAGAACCACCTGGGCGCTTCGATCCAGCTCCTGCTAGGATGGAAAAGTCCCTGCAGGCTTGGCAGGAGGCGGACACCTCCAGACCAGTTCAGCCTTACGGGGCAGGAGAGGAGTCTCGAGGACAAGGAGACGCGCCCTCAGACAGCCCCCCTCAGGCAGAGGGAGGGAAGCGAGCCAGCGGCATGCGGGGGCCGGGAGCTGCCGGGGAGGCCGTGTTGGGCCCGGCCGAACCCTCCCCCGCTTGGCTTGAGGGCACACGATGAGCTCTGAGAGAGGCATCGGGAACAGCGACCAGGCCTCCGCTGCAAGTGGAAAGAAAAGAAGACGGGACCAGACAGGGCTGAGACTCCTGCGCGTGCGTGTGTTTAATTTAAGCCTAACGACAGTAGCAAGGGCGGCAGTGCTGGTGTCAGACAAAGCTGACACGCCAAGTGGTCAGAGGCTCGTCGTGTCTACAGGTAATGCAGCAAGGTCAGCATTGGCTCACCTGCTCTCCACCTGCCGCCTCAGGCCCTCCTCATGGCAGGTCCGCGCGCTGAACACCCGCAACCCATTACAGAGATGGGAAAACTGAGGCACAGAGAAGTCACAAAGAGCACAAGGTGGGAGGGGCTTGAACCCCAGCAGTCCCGCCCAGAGTCCGTGCTCTTAGACCATCTCAAAAAAGGTTCAATTAATCATGACTTTCCTTTTTCCTTTTTCTAACAATTTTTAATGTTAGAAATAAAGGGAGAGAAATCTGATTACGGTAGGACTTTCAATTCACTAATACTCCTGTATGAAATATTAAGTGAAAAAAGTAAGCACAGAGGATGTGAACTGTGTGATTAAGAGGATAGAATTAATATAGAAACATCTATCATTATACCCAACAAACAGAGAATGTGCTGCTAGGGTGAGGGTCGTGGAGGGACCGTGAGGCATCTTTGAAGCTGACCCCACAGAGTGCGAACGTCAAAAAATATCTGAACAGATCTTTTAGAGACAAGTCTTGACCACAATATAATAAAACTAGAAATAAATACTTTCTAAAAATAGAAATAAAATTGGAGATTTAAAACTACTCTGGTAAATAACATGTAGGTCAAGGAGGAAATCAAGCACGGAACAGACTTCCTAGAAAACAATAGAAACACGGCCCCATGAATCAAAGCCTCTGGGACTGTCCCACCCGCCTGGAGCCTCTCCCATAACCTGCAATGCGTTTATTGTCACAAACCCACTTGCACACACCGAGGGAACGTGAACAGATGAGCCTTTCAACCTCAGATTTCTAAGAAAAGAACAAACCCAGAGGAAACAGGAGAAAGGAAATCATAAAGATAAAAGCAAATAAATAAATTAGAGAACATAAAAGCAGTGAAAATAATAAATAAATACCAGACCTGGTTCTTTGAAAAGAAACTAATAAGAAAGAAAAAACTCCTGCAAATCCAATCAAGGAAAATTCTGTAAATGTGAAGTCTTCCCACTTCAAATTCAGTGCTCTTTAATTTGTTTAAAGGCAGGCAGATTATTAAGCTGTGAAAAACATAATCTCTGCTAAGGCCACCGGAAGGGAAACTTCAGCCGACACGCACAACAGATGTCCGTCCACAGGGCACCTGTGGAACAGGAGACCTGAAAGTCCCCAGCCTCGTGCTAGGGGCACCCTGATTCCTGAGAGACAGCCTCAAAGGCATCTGGGGTGGGCTGTCGTCCGAGGTCCTGAATGCTGTGTTAGGTGGGCCCCGCGGCCCCCGAGCCCATTTCATGGATGTAAACGGTGAGCTGAGACAAGCTAAGTGACATCAGAAGGCCCCCAGCACTGGCCCCCTTGTGCCCCCTGGAATGGCCTCCCAGCCTCCTCTCCCTTTCTCTGTTCTAAAGTTCCTTAATTCCCTTTTCTGATGAATTTCTTTCCACAATTTTTTTCTTATTTGTAAGCAAGGAGACAGAGGTCTCAACGGATCCGAGTGGACGGCGGGCAACTTTGATCACCCACGAGCTACTCCAGTCGCTGAGGCCTAAATGTGAGGGGCACGCCGCCCACCCTGCCTTTCTCAGCAAATACATGGAATGGTCTGTTCTGTCATCACTTTGACATGTACATGAGGTGAGTTCACAGTGCACGCACGTTGCCACGATGATCATACAAGGTAACCAAGTGGGCAGTTTCTTTTCGTGGTCAAATCGATTTTACATGTCTTGGTGTGTTCCTCTTTGGGTTAATCCTGTTTGGGACTCTCTGCACTTCCTGGACTTGGGTGACTGTTTCCGCCCAGCTTAGGGAGGTTTTCAGCTATTATATCTTCTGATACGTTCTCAGGCCCTTTCTCTCTCTCTCCTCCTTCTGACACCCCTCTAACGCGAATGTTAGTGCCCTTGATGTTGTCCCAGAGGTCTCTGAAGCCGTCCTCGTCTTTTCATTCTTCTCTATTTTTTTCCGTTCAGCGGCAGAGATTTCCACCACGCTCTCTTCCAGCCCTGATCCGTTCGTTCCTCTGTATCATTCAGCCTACTGTTGATTCCTTCTAGTGCTTTTCTCATTTCAGTTATTGTATCCTTCATCTGTTTGGTTGTTCTTTGTATTTTTGCTTTGTTAAAAACGTCCAACTTCTCGCTCCGGGCATCGTTCTCCTCCCGAGTTCTTGGACCATCCTGAGGATCACTGCTCTGGCCTCTTCCCTGGGCAGGTCGCCCATCTCCACGTCACTTAGTTCTCCTTCTGGGCTTTATCTCTTCCTTCGTCTGCAACATGTTCCTCTGCCGCCTCGGTGTGTCGGAGTTGCTCTTTGTATTTTATGTCTCTTAGTTACGTTTCTCCACCTTGGACAGGGGGCCTCTGGAGGAGACGTCCTGTGTGTCCCAGCGGTGCTCTCTCCTCTCGTCCCCCAAGCTACGTGCTCTAGGGGTGCCCCCAAGAGGGCTGCGTGAGCCCTTCTGTGGCAGGGGGCTGACTGCGTGGGCGTCTGGTGGGCCTGGTCGGCCCCTGGCCTGGCTGGTTGCCAGGCCTTGCCTGGTGTGGATGCCGCTGGCTGCTGGTCAGTGGGGTCTGGTCACGAGGCGGCGGGTTGTGGAATCCTAGGGGACCCCAGGCTAGTGCTGGCACTGGTGGGCAGAGCTGGGGTCCAGAAGACCCTGGGATGGTGCCCACCCACGGGCGGGTGAAGCCAGGTCCTGGGGTTAGTGCTGGTCTACTGGCAGGCGGAGCCGGGTCCTGGAGTCTGGCTGCAGGGCTCAGGGGTCCCAGAGCTGGTGTTGGATGGCTGGTGGGGGGGCGGTTCCTGACACAGTTGGGTCTGGGGTCCAGGGTGTCCTGAAGCTTGCGGTGACCTGCCTAGTGGGCAGGGCCGGGGCCTAGATGGTCCCAGGGCGGATCTGGCCTGTTCTGGGCGTGCTGGGTCCACAAGCTGCAGGACTGTGGTTTTCTTCTCTTTTTTATTTTTTAATTTAATTTTTATTTTATATTGGAATATAGTTGATTTATAATGTGTTAGTTTCAGGCGTACAGCTAAGTGATTCAGTTATACATATACATGTATACACTGTTTCTCAGATTCTTTGCCCACATAGGTTATTAAGGAATGTTGAGTAGAGTTCCCTGTGCTCTACAGTAGGTCCTTGTTGATTATCTATTTTAGATATATAGTCGTGTGTACATGTTCATCCCAAACTCTTAATTTCTCTCTCCTCTGCCCCCCACGCGTCTCGTTTGGTAACCATAAGTTTGTTTTCTAATTCTGTGTGTCTGTTTTGTAAATAAGTTCATTTGTATCTTTTTTTGTTTTAGATTTCACACATAAGTGATATTATATGGTATTTGTCTTTCTCTGTCTGATTTACCTAGTATGATAATCTCTGGGTCCATCCATGTTGCTGCAGATGGCACTATTTCATTCTTTTTTATGGCTGAGCAATACTCCATGACATGTATGTACCACATCTTTTTTATCCATTCCTCTGTCGATGGACATTTAGGTTGTTTCCATGTCCTGGCTATTGTAAACAGTGCTGCAGTGAACACTGGGGGTGCATGTATCTTTTCAAATTATGGTTTTCTCTGGATATATGCCCAAGAGTGGGATTGCTGGGTCATATGGTAGTTCTATTTGTAGTTTTTTAAGGAACCTCCATACTGTTCTCCATAGTGGCTGTATCAATTCACATTCCCACCAACAGTGTAGGAGGGTTCCCTTTCTCCACACCCTCTCCAGCATTTGTTATTCCTACTTTTTGATGGTGGCCATTCTGACGGGTGTGAAGTGATACCTCATTGTAGTTCTGATTTGCATTTCTCTAATAATGAGCGATGTTGAGCATCTTTTCACGTGTTTGTTGGCCATCTGTATGTCTTCTTTGGAGAAATATCTATCTAGATCATTTGCCCATTTTTTGATGGGGTTGTTTGGTTTTTTGATATTGAATTGCATGAACTGATATGTTTTGGAGATTAATCCCTTGTCGGTTGCTGTGTTTGCCAATATTTTCTCACATTCTGTGGGTTGTCTTTTCATTTTGTTTATGGTTTCCTTTGCTGTGCAAAAGCTTTTAAGTTTATTTAGGTCCCATTTGTTTACTTTCGTTTTTATTTCTATTACTCTAGGAGACGGATTGCGAGAGATCTTGCTGCGATGTATGTCAGTGTTCTGCCTATGTTTTCCTGTAAGAGTTTCATAGTATCCAGCTTTACATTTAGGTCTTTAATCCATTTTGAGTTTATTTTGTGTATTTTTGTGTATGGTGTTAGAGGATGTTCTAAAGTAAGTCCCCTACATAGGAATGAGTTCTGTTCCGAGAGTGTGTTCGTAAGTCCAGTTTGTTTGTAAGTCCAACAAAGTTAGCCTAGGTACCAGCTAACACAGTGGGCTATGTAGTACTGTACTGTAATAGGGTTATAATGCTTTTCACACAAATAATACATAAACACAAAAAATAAAACGTTTTTAATCTTACAGTACAGTACCTTGAAAAGTCCAGTAGTACAACACCTGGGATACAAGGGCTGGCATCGAGTGAACAGGCAGGAAGAGTTACTGACTGAGGAGGGAGAGGGGGTGGGAGACGGTAGAACTGAAGGGTCGTCAGCAATAGAAGACGGAGGGCAGGCTGCCATTTCGCTCGCACCTGACGTTGATGGAACGCGTATTTCGTTCGCAACTTGAAGGTTTGTATGTAGGGGACTTACTGTAATTTCATTGTTTTACATAACAGTCGTCCAGTTTTAGCGCTGTGGTTTTCTTGGTCTGGTGTCTGCCCCCTGCTGGGCAAGGCTGGTCTAGCGGCCTGAGCAGGCTCCCTGGAGGGCAGGGCCGCTGCCTGCCCACTGGTGGGTGGAGCTGTGCCGTGTCCCAGGTGGCTGTGAGCTCAGCCGGTCCCAAGGCAGCCAGTCAGCTGACGGGTGGGGCTCTGTCACCGCCCAGGGGGCTGTTTGGCCCAAGGCTCCCAGCACTGGGCCTGCAGGCTGTTGGGTGGTGCTTGGTCTTGGCGCTCACAAGCCAAGATGTCAGCCCAGCAGCAGCAGCAGCAGCAGCTGTGTTCATGGGCCGAATGTCCCCCAGTGTATCTGCCACCGGCGTCTGTGTCCCCAGGGTGAGCCTCAGCCGCCCCCCACCTCTGCAGGAGACCCTCCAAGAACAGCAGGTAGGTCTGGCCCAGGCTCCCATCAAATACTGCTTCTGCACTGGGTCCTGGTGCGTGTGAGGTTTTGTGCGGCCCTTTAGGAGTGGGGTCTCTGCTCCCCGGTCCTGTGGGGCCCCTGCAGTCAAACCCCACTGTGTTCACAGCCAGATGCTCTGGGGGCTCCCGCTGCCGGACCCCCGGGCTGGGGAGCCCGACGTGGGGCTCAGGGCTCACTCCTCGGGGGGGAACCTCTGCGGGGTCGTCCTTCTCCAGTGTGTGGGTCACCCACCTGGGGGTGAGGGACTCCTAGTGTCGCGTCGTCATGGTTCCTGCTGTTGTAGAAGAGCCACGAGAGGATGGTCAGCTCCCAGGCCTCGTGAGGGTCCTTGACTTCGGGCAGGAAGGAGCTCAGGAGCGAGACATAGTAAAGGGAAGGCGAGTTTGTTGAGAGAGATGCGCGCTCCGTAGGCAGGACACGTGTCTCCGAGGGTGAGAGCGGCCCTGTGCTGCAGGCGACGGGGGTAGCAGTTGTGAGCTGGGTAACTGCACAGCTAACAGGTGGGGGATTATTCCAGCTGTTTTGATGGAGGGGCTGGGATCTCCAGGAATTGGGCCGCTGGCCTCCGTCCTGGCACCTGCGGGGGTTGTTTAGCTGCTGTATTACCGTGAGCGGGTAACGAGGCTCGAGGGCGCATCTTCCGCCCTCTGGGTTCTAGTTGGTTCTAACCCGTTGTTCTCAACGGCTGTGTCGTTCTGTCAGCGGTTGTGCCCAGCCCCCTTCCCTCCTGCCTCACTCCCTTATGCCTTCAGTTGCGGACGGCCTTTTCTGGTAGGTTCTGGCCTTTCCCATCGGCGGTTGTCCTGCAGGTGGTTGTGATTTGGGTGTACTCTCGAGGGGAGGTGCTCAGGGTCTCCTCCGCCACCTGGCCGCTCGCCCCAGCATACATCCAGATTGCCAAGTCCACTTTAAATGCCCTCACGTCATCTTGAACCGACAGTCTCATTAATTTAACTTTTTTTTTTTTTTTTTTTTTTTTTGCGGTACGCCGGCCTCTCACTGCTGTGGCCTCTCCCGTTGCGGAGCACAGGCTCCGGACGTGCAGGCTCAGCGGCCATGGCTCACGGGCCCAGCCGCCCCGCGGCACGTGGGATCTTCCCGGACTGGGGCACGAACCCGTGTCTCCTGCATCGGCAGGCGGACTCTCAACCACTGCGCCCCCAGGGAAGCCCTTAATTTAACATTTTTATGTAACTGACTACATTTCAGGAGGAGACAAGATGCTGGTATTATGTTACTTACAACCTCCAATGGATGAGAACCCGAATCAAACTGGTTGAAGCAAAACAGAACAAGACAAGAGGGCCTCTCTCGGCTGGGGCCCTGGCAGTGCCCGGGGCTGCAGCATGGCCGTCAGAGGCTCCCCAGCACCCAGGGGGTCGGCTTCCTCAGTGTGAAGACTCGCAGCTGAGGCCCGGAGCAGCGGCCGGGTCCGGGGACCGCGGGTGTCACCGCTGCCCATGCAGGGGACCATGCTGCTGGTGACCACAGACGCCCCCGGATGAGTGTTTTCCAGTCCCAAGAGTCACGCAGGTCTCCAGTGACCCGGACCTGTTCTCGAAGATGCAGCCTGAAGGGTTCAGGTGTCGGGATGTGTGTTACTTACTTGCAAGTTCAGCACATACCAAGTGCATGCAGACAGAGGGCAGATGAGAAGCGGGCAGAACGGCCCTGCTGCTTGAATCCAGGCGCAGGTTTTTCAGATTTCTCTCCACCAGTCTTTCCTTCTCTCTCCCCTTTAAATGTTTTCATAAGAAAAGTGGCAGAAGAGTTTCCAGCCAAATTTATTTTTCAACAAGAAGGGAAGGATGCAGATTTTGTCCATAAAGGCGGGCTTTCTTTGCATGAACCTGAGGGCCCTCCCCTGGCCTGGTGAGCTCGTGTCCGGCACGGGAGCTTCCTGCCCTGCCCTGCGCCATCCCGGGGTCTCAGCAGACACGAGAGGGCACCCTCCCCGAGTGTTTACCTCCAGCTCAGAAGCCTCAAGAGAAAGTCCTCTCATGGCGAAACCGGCCCTTTGTCCTAACAACGAAAAGTGCATGTGGAGGGGGACACAGATGGGGCAGCGGGAGCTGTGGAAGGGCACAGAAAGTGCTGGGTTTTGAGCTGATCCACGAACACTCAGATTGGTCGAGGTCCTTTGATAAAGAAGGACAAGGTCTCAGAAGGAAGCAGCGTGCAGACTCTGGACTCGGCTAACGCCACACAACTCCCAGCGGCACCAAGCCTTTGCTGGGTGACCTTGGACAATCATTAAAGTCCCTTTTGCCTCAGTTTGCTCACCTGTGGAGTGGGGATAAGAGCCCTCCCAACAGGGCTGCTGCGATGATTAAACAGCTCTCCCAGGTCCCCAGGTGAGGGAGCCCCAGCTCAGCGAGCGGCAGGTCTGTCGGAATCCATGGGCTGATGGTGCCCCTCCGGCCCCTGCCCCTGTCCTGCTGGTACCACCCCTCACTCCCCCAGACTCTGTCTTCTATAACCTCACGCCAGGAACACACGGGTGTGTTTGTTGCACTGTTCACGGTCCTGGGAAGACACATCCAGACCGGGAGGGAGAGAGCCCAGTGTGGTGCCACACGGGGCCCCTGTGTCCTGGGGCTCTGATCCCAGGTTGCGACACGATGGACCACGTGGAGAGCCAGACGTACACAAACACCATTTCCAATAAATGTGCCGCCCCGGGAGCCCCAGGCAGTGCAGACAAGTTCAAGCTGAGATTCTCTATGGAGGGAAAGTCCACGCGTGCACACGCACAGAGGAAATAAAAACAGGAGTCAGGAGAACCTTAAGAATCACAATAACGTTCAAGCCTATCAAGTGTTTTGCAGCCCGCGGAGCCCCTCCTGCCCATCACCTCACCTGGGTCCCCCCACCTGGCAGGGTTCCCTCTCCTCAGGCTCAGCTCCCGCCATCACCGGAATCTCAGATGCCCTTCCATCAGGGTGCTTAACCGCTCCGCCAGTCCTGGGGCAGGGCTTTCTACCTACTTCCCTGCCGGTGTCTCCCCAGCAGCCCTGGGCAAGGCGTGGGCCCCACCCTGTGGAGCTGGGGCTCCGGGGGCTTGGGGGGGGCCCTCCCGGGTCTCTGGGGGCCCGGTTTGTTTTGTGCCAGGGCTGGCAGAGGTGTGAGAGCAGAGGGATGATGAGCAGCGCCTTCACCGCCCAGCTTTGCTCCTGTGCACAGACAAGCACCTGGGGAGCTGCAGGAGGCCAGTGGGCAGGAGGACCCGCGGCCCCGACCCCAGCGAGAGCCTTGGTCAGCTGCACCCCACGGGCCCCGGAGCCTGGGCAGCGAATACATGTCTGCTGCCGGAGGCTGCAGGGTCCTGGGGTGGTTCGTCAAGCAGCAGTGATGTGGCCATGGCTGATGGACCATCTCTAACGAGAATGAATAGGAAAAAGAACTACTTATACCGTAGGTTAGTGTTCAAAAGACTTTTGCATCAATTTTATCAGGAAATAGCCGTTTTACATGTGGTGACACTCAGAGAGCCAGTGGATGACCCACCCTGGGCCTCTGTCCAAAGAGCTCTTCCCTGGATGCCCTCGGGGGCATCCCTCACCGCCAGGGGTCTTTGCCTGGGAGTCCCTCCCCGACCTTGTACTGTGCGTTGAAGCCCCTTCCCACTGGCGGCCCCTCCTCCCCTCCCCCACTCCTTCTTTCCTCCTATAGGGTTTTCACCGTCTAACAGGTGATGTCATTTTCTTTTCATTTCTTTCCGTTTGTTTCTCTTCCCTGTCTAGGATGCACCTCTCTGAGGGCTGAGATGTTTGCTCTGTTGACAGCTAAGCCATGACCCTGGTCCTGTTCCTCTTCTCCTTGTGGGACCTCAGTCCTTTGCCAGCACAGTCAGGGCCCCAGGGCTCCCCCTGCCCCTCTCAGACCTCTTCCTCCTGCTCGCTCCTCCTCTGCCGATGCAGACCCTCCTGGTCCTCAAGCAGGCCAGGCACGCCCTGCCCCAGGGCCTTTGCACGGGCTGCTGCCTCTGCCCAGAGCCCTTGTCCCCCAGATCGGCACAGGACTCCTGGGTCACCTCAGTAAGGGCTTCTCTGAGCACCAGGTTTAAATTGTTTACGTTCAGGGAATCCCCCAGGGGTCCAGTGGTTAGGACTCTGTGTTCTCACTGCTAAGGGCCTGGGTTCAGTGCCTCGTCGGAGAACTAGGATCCCACAAGCCACGCGGTGCGGCCAAAAGAAAAAAAATTAAAACTTGTAAGTTCATAGGTGCTCAATAAAAACTCATCGTATAGGGGCTTCCCTGGTGGTCCAGGGGCTAAGACTCTGCGCTCCCAATGCAGGGGGCCCAGGTTCGATCCCTGGTCAGGGAAACTAGATCCCACATGCAGGCCGCAACTGGGTCCACATGCCGCAACTAAAGATCCCGCATGCCGCAACGAAGAGTCCACATGCCGCAACTAAGAGTTCACACGCCGCAACCAAAGATCCCGCATGCTGCAGCTGAGTTCACATGCCGCAACTAAAGATCCCGCATGCCGCAACTAAGAGTTTGCATGCCGCAACTAAGAGTTCACGTGCCGCAACTGAGTCCACATGCCACAACTAGAAGTTCACATGGCGCAACTAAAAGATTCCGCATGTTGCAACTAAAATATCCTGCATGCCACAACACAGCCAAATAAGTAAAAATAAATAAATATTTTTTAAAGAAGGAAAATTCATTGGGTAAATAAGAGGGAGGAAGGATAGAGGAAGGGAGGAGGTGCTGAGTGAAGAGCTGCCAGCCGTTCTGCAAACAATAAACACTCAGGAGGTGGGACTTAGAAGAGGGCACCCCTGAGGCGTCCCGTCCTTGGGGATCCAATACTCCACGTCCCCAAGGCCTTACCTCTCCAGGCACAGACATCCCGAGGCATGCCCCATGAGCTCAGCTGCCTGGGGGTTTGGTTCCACCAGAGCAGAGAGAGAAGGCTCTGCGGATTTTGCACGTGGGGCGAGTGACAGTGTAGCAGGAAAGGGGCCCCTTTCCCGGGCCCGAGAGCAGGCTCTTGTCTAACACTCGGAAATGAACTGTCCCGGGAGACACACCTGCCGACAAAGCAAGGGGCGCCCGGCCGGAGAGCAGGAGGGTGAGGGGACCCAGGAGGACCGCTCTGCCATGTGGCTTGTGGTCTCGGGTTCATGGTGGTGGGGTTCGTTTCTGCTTGTCTCTGACCAGTCATCTGGCTTGGCCTGTATTTGGTGACTCAGGGTCCTTCCCGGCGGTGCATGCATCTCTCAGCCAAGATTCCAGCGCAAAGGACTCTGGGAGGTTGGCAGGCCATATTATGGGCTGGCGTCTCCTCCCTCCTTCGGGCCCCTCCCAGATTCCCCCGGGTAGTTTCCAGTGGCAGCACCGTGTTTCTTATCAGGAGCTCCTGTTGTGAGACAGCGCAGGCAAGTGGTTTTCCTCGTGCCTGTCCGGGCGGGCAGCTTCGGCCTACGGTTCCCTAACAGCAGACTCCCAGGCCGCGCTCCTGCCAGCTCGAATCTGGAGGGGAAGCAGGCTGGCAGGCGGCCCAGGCCCTCCCCTCCCAGGACCCAGGACTCCCAAGGCAGGGAAGGCGGCTGCAGAGGAGACGGCAGGTACAGGGCCCTCCCCACGCCGAGCGCTGTGGGCCCTGAGCCCCCAGCCAGCCCCGAGAGGACGGGGTGGGGGGAGGAACACAGGCCCGACTCTCCCACAGAGCCCGCATGTCCTCGTCTGTACATGGGCGTCATGAGAGCCGTGAGGTCGTGACCAGGCGAGAACGCAGGGAGCCCGCGCTTTTCTCCAGACACGGTTCCAAGCACCTTCTACGCGCTCATCCCACCCTCCCAGTGAGTCTCTGGTGAGGCAGTGTCCGTGCCCCTGCAGGCGAGGACCCTTAGGGACTGGCCAGGCCTCAGAGCGAGGGTGCAGCAGAGCTGGCCGCCCACCCCGGTTTCACCCTCTGTCTCCCCAGCTCGACCCCCGAAAGCCCACGCTGTGAGTTGGGCACGTAGAGCAGCGCGCCCACTGCAGGCTGTAAACCCTCTGCTGGAGACAGGTCAGGGCAGGACAGAGAGTGGGGACGGCCAGAGGGCACCTGCAGCCCCTTCCTCGGTCGGCACCACCCCTGTCCGCACGCACCCTGGGCTTCTGGACACCGAGAACGGAGAGCAGGCGCCCCCCACTGGGTCACCAGGCTCTCGTCGGCCCCCGCGACTCCTGCGGCACAGGGGCCGGCTGAGTGCTCAGCAAAGCCCCATCTCGTTGCTCTGGGCCGGGAGGCCAGCGGGCGCCGTGCCCGCCCCTTGCCTGTGGGCTGGCCGGTGAGCGTGCGGCGTGGAGGTGACGGTCGCCGCCTGGACCTGGACCACAGAGCCCCTGCACGGCCCTTCCACGTGCTCCTCCCGCGTCGGCCCTGAGGTTGTGGAAGGCGGCAGGGCCCCGCCAGCCTGGTCCCCGGGTACCCGCGGGGACCAGCCACGCTGCCCCAGTTGCCCATCCAGTGCGCGTGCACAAGCACGCGCTCCGCCATGTT
This sequence comes from Mesoplodon densirostris, assembly GCF_025265405.1. Lineage (NCBI taxonomy): Eukaryota > Metazoa > Chordata > Mammalia > Artiodactyla > Ziphiidae > Mesoplodon > Mesoplodon densirostris. The sequence continues at coordinate 109,632,987 of NC_082670.1, read as the reverse complement.
GTTACTGCAGCCGGGCCCCGACTCCTCGTCCGGCAAACGGGGTCATGGTTCGTGCCTTCAGAAGTTGCTGAGCGGGTGAAACTACATGTGATAAAACTCCCTTGCAGGGGCTACGCCGTGAACGTTTGCTTAAACGTTTGATGACTGTTTGAGCGAGTGGGGGAGCGGGCCATCCGTCCGGAGGGCTCTGGGCCGCCCCCCGGCCCTGGTATCAGGCCGGCCCCCCACACTCACACGCTGCCAGGGTCACGGCTCTTCCTACCCACACTCACCCCTTCGTGGTCCCTGCCCACAGCCGTGGTACCTGCCCAGAGCCAGGAAAGGGGACTGGCCGCTGGTGGGCAGTGAAGCATCTGGCAGAGACTGGAGGGGCCAGGGGAGTTGGCCCAGGGCCCAGAGAGGGGCGGGGTGGGGGAGGGCACTTAGCAGCCTCGGTCAGGAGGGCAGCGCTGTTGGGATGAGGGGCCCGGAAGAGACTGGAGCCAGGAGTGGGTGGGATCCGGGCAGAGATCAGAGCAAACACAGCTGCAGGCCCTGGGCCCTGAGCACCGCCACCCCAAGCGAGCTGGGCTGGGCTATCTTTGTGCGCCGGTCTGAATTCTTTCCTTGCAAACAGCAGATTCCCACTCAAACGGGTCAGAGTCTTAACCACGATGGATCGTCTCAGACACCATAAAACCCATTTAAGGTCAAGTTGGGTGGACCCAGGACTGTCCTTCCTGTGTTCCTCTCAGTGGGACCCACTCAGAAAGCTCTTGTCTTACACTGGCCATGACTTTTTTACATCCTGGTAGTTTATGATGTAAATTCCAGAATCTGTTTTCTGTTGCTTGGGAGTCATATGTTTTCTAGTGAATGAGATGCATCTGCCATTTGTTTTTCTGTGAGAGTTCTCATTTTTCATTTACTGTGGTATCTTTAAAAGCATCTGGTACTCAATTATTATTATTATTATTATTTTTTTTTTTTTTTTGCGGTATGTGGGCCTCTCACTGTTGTGGCCTCTCCCGTTGCAGAGCGCAGGCTCCGGACGCGCAGGCTCAGCGGCCATGGCTCACGGGCCCAGCCGCTCCGCGGCATGTGGGATCTTCCCGGACCGGGGCACGAACCCGTGTCCCCTGCCTCGGCAGGCGGACTCTCAACCACTGCGCCACCAGGGAAGCCCCTCAATTATTTTTGATACTCGTCTGTGCACAAGGCAGTGTTTCATGGATGAGCTGTTTCATGCAGGGACTGTGGAGGGTTACGGCCAGGGCTGGCTGCAGTGTCGACCTGTCCCCACCTGACAGGGCAGTCACCTGGAAGTCTGGTCCCAGGGCAGACTCGCCCCTTTTCACCTGGTCACAAGGCCAGGGGCTTGCTGCAAATGCATGCTCCCTCTGTCTAGGGCTGCTGGTGAGGACAGCCCACTGTTTTTCAGACCCAAACTGAGTAAGAGAAGATACATTTTTTTTTTTCTTCATCAAAAAGGATTTGGGTCTTACAGTTAAGGGTTTGGTTCTCACTCAGATACGTGCACCTACTCAATGGCTGCTGGTACCCGCAGCCATGGGCACTGTCACTGTGTTTTCTCCTACATTCCTGCTCAAATTGTATTGCTTTTTTATGCTTCACCTACTTTCTTGATTTGATGTTTCAGCTAAATCCTCATTCTGATCAAGCTGAAGTCTGATTTTCTTGCTGTATCTGAGAGATTTCAGCGAGATGAGGCTGTTTTCAAAAGCCTTGTTTGTATCTTTTAATTTTGTAACAATTTTGCTTTCAATCAGTGTCATCCAATTTATATGTCGTATCTGATACAGTAATAAGACAAATTCATACCTAGGTCTTTGGAAAATACAGATTTCAAGGAAAATGTCTAGCTTATTCATGGAGGTTAAGTGATACCGCTTTATCCTAGAAGACAGTGTGGTTTCAGTCTGTACATGGCATGTTACTATTTTCATGCTCCAGCAATCTGGTTTCTTAGCTGGAAAGCTCAAAAACCAACTTTAGCTGATTTATTCAGAAATAGAGCTTGTTGAAAGGATACTGGGTATCTCACAGAATTATAAAAAGATCTACAGTAGTGGTCCCGAACCTTTTTGGCACCAGGGACCGGTTTCGTGGAAGACAGTTTTTCTACGGTGGGGAGGGGGATAGTTTTGGGATGATTCAAGCACATTACATTTATTGTGCACTTTATTTCTAGTATTATTACATTATAATATATGATGAAATAATTACACAACTCACCATAATGCAGAATCAGTGGGAGCCCTGAGCTTGTCTTCCTGCAACTAGATGGTCCCACCCGGGGGTGATGGGAGACAGTGACACCCGACGTGTGTTGCTTATGTCCAGTCTATTCCGTGATCTCGTTTTGGTTGCCGTCACTGCAGAAAGCCCTGCTTCACAAAGACAGCATGTTGGAAATGGAAGCAGGCTTTTCAGTGCTTTTGTGGCAATCTCAGGATATTCTGCCTTGACTTTCATCCAGAACGTATGGAGATTTGAAATTGTCTCAAGCATACTTTTAAGGCCACCGTCACTTGCGATCTCAAGCAGTTGATCCTTTTCTAGCACGGACAAAGTCGATTCACCTGGCTTATTCACACATGGGTCGCAGGCCCATTCCTTCCCAGTTCAGGGATCTTTTGTGGTTGGGAAGTAATGCTCAAACTCTTTTGAAGTCTGAGATAGGTGATCATGCACCAGCTGGGAGAAAGAAGGCCCTGGCTCCGTCTCTTAAAATCTCTGCTAATGTTTGAAACATGTCAAAAATCCCACTCGCCGCCCCCATAATTCCAGTTGGGCTTTGAATGCAGCCACTTTATCTGTGGACTTGAACACAGTTGTAGTTCTTCCCTGAAGTGACAGATTGAGTTCATTGAGCAGGTTGAATATGTCACACAAGTAAGCAAGTTTTGCGACCCATTCTGTGTCACTGAAATGTGCTGCCAGTGGTGACTGTTTTTCTAAAAGAAATCTCTGGAGCGGCTCTCATAACGCAGAAACTCTGGCCGGTGATCTACCTTTAGAAGCCATCTCACTCCTGTATATAAGAGAAGGCGTGTGTGCTCTGCGTCCATCTCCTCACAGAGCTGCGTGAACAGACGTGAGTTAAGGGCATGTACTTTAACGTGGTTGATCATTTTAATCACATCCTGCAAAACGTTAAGTTCAGGTGACATTTTTCGGCTAGCCAGCATTTCTCTATGGATGACACAGTGCATAGACTCACATTCAGAAGCGACTTCTTTGACCCGAGTAGTGAAACCAGAAAGCCGTCCAGTCGTGGCAGCTGCTCCGTCCGTGCATATACTGACACAAAGTAACCAATTCCGTTTTCTTGATATGTAATCATTCAAAAACTTGAATAGTTCTACAGCTGTGGTGTTGATTGGCAACAAAAGCGCACATAACATATCCTCAGGCACATCCTCCTGAAAAATACGTCACACAAGAACAAGCATTGTGGCCTTGTTGTCAACATCAGCAGACTCGTCAGCCTGGATTGCGTGCCACGGTGACTCATTAATCCTCTCTAACAATTGTGCCTCAGGATCCTCTGCTATTTCATCAATTCGTCTAATTACGGTGCTAGCCAAAAGAGGAACACGTGCCACCTTTGGAACTGCCGTGTCTCCTAAAAGTTCACGACACACGTCCTTAGCAGCAGGCAGGATCAGCTGTGCACCAACAGTGAAGGGCTTTTTAGCTTCAGCCATGCGGTCAGCCGCTAAGAAGGATGCTCACAGTGCAGACACATGTGATGAAGTGGTGGCCTTCAATAATTGCTTCTGTTCTTCATGTTCACGTTTTTTTCTCTTGAAAAACTCCAAAGGCTTGTCTTCTAATGCAGGGTACTTGGTCTCCACGTGGAGAAGCAGTTTTGAAGGTTTCATGGCTTCATTGGATAGCCGGTCGCCACATATTATACAAAGCGGGTTTGGAGAATGTGAATCACCTGCTACAATGACCCTGTCATTTAAGTAGGACTCTTGGTTTGGTTTTTTTTGGGCTGCGTTGGGTCTTTGTTGCTGCGCACGGGCTTTCTCTAGTTGCGGCGAGCGGGGGCTCCTCTTTGTTGCGGTGCACGGGCTTCTCATTGCGGTGGCTTCTCTTGTTGCAGAGCACAGGCTCTAGGCGCACAGGCTTCAATAGTTGTGGCGCGTGGGCTCTAGGGCAGAGGCTCAGTAGTTGTGGCGCACGGGCTTAGTTGCTCCGCAGCATGTGGGATCCTCCCGGACCAGGGCTCGAACCCACGTCCCCTGCGTTGACAGGCGGCTTCTCAACCACCGCGCCTCCAGGGAAGCCCGGTATTTTCTCTTCAACGCAGCTTCTCTCTGTCGGCAGCCTTAGAGTCTTCTGCAGTCTCATCGTTGGGTCTTTCCCCCTTTTCAAAGAAGCTCTTCATCGACATTTGTTTTTTTACTCATTTTGGCTCGGGTTAGCTTGTGGGCTCACCAAAACCGTGACTGAGACAAGGGTACAGTGCGGGAAAGAGGCGTGGTCAGTAGTGGTACATAAAATAACGGGGGGGTCACACGCAGACTAAAATAAGTGCTGGATTCTGACTGAAAGCCTGCCACCCGATGCAGCTGGACAGTGGAGGTACATCAACTCACATGCCCCTATAAAGCCTGCCACCCGATGCAGCTTAATTGTCACTTGCCACTCACTGACAGGGTTTTGATATGCGTCTGCAAGCAATTGATTTATGATGGTCTGTGCAAACCTCTCTGCTAGTGCTAATCTGTATTTGCAGCCGCTCCCCAACGCTGGCGTCACCGCCTCAGCTCCACCTGAGGACCATCAGGCATTAGATGCTCATAAAGACCGTGCCACCTAGACCCCTCGCACGCGCAGTTCACAGTAGGGTTCTTGCTCCTATGAGAGTCTAATGCCGCCGCTGATCCGAGGCGGTAGTGCGAGCCGTGGGGAGCGGCTGTAAATACACATGAAGCTCCCGTCACTCGCCCGCCGCTCACCTCCTGCTGTGCGGTCCGGTACCTAACAGGCCAGGAACCAGTACTGGTCTGAGGCTGGGGGTTGGGGACCCCTGATCTACAGGGATGCTTTCAGGGCTCCATCTCTGGACCACACTCCAGAATCCTGCTGCAGACCCCAGGCCACACCCCCAGCCCCACTCTGTGCCCCAGGGTCTGGGGTGCGGGTCGTACGCCGCCTTAGGCCCTGAGTTGGGCTGGAAGGAGGATGCTGGTCTCTCCGTAGCTTCTGAGCAGTCAGTGGGCTCTGCCTGCGGCTGGACTCAGGAGGCGGTACTTGGTCCCTTGTAGGAGGCATCTTCGTCCCTGTGGCTCCTCCTCTTTGTCCAGGGGCTGCCCATTCGCTCGGATGGTGCTGGCTTCCTTCTGGACTGTGATGTCCACCACACCCCTGGCTGGGGCGTCACCTGCCAGCAGCCCTTGTGCCCTGTATTCGCTTTGCCCCTCAGTCCCTCCGTCCCTGCCAAGGACCCTCCTGAGAGAACGAGGCCAGGGCTGCCCCTGACAGCTGCTTTCTGCCCAGTCACCACCCCTGACAGGGGTAACTCCCTGGATTTTCTGCCCTTTGAAAAGTGTCAAGGTCCTGCCCACAAGCTGGGCTTGTAGGGTTCTCTCATAAAGTAGAACATGTTGTCTGTAGGATTATAAGAGGAATGTGCTGAGATTCTAGCGGTGAGACGGGTCAGCTGAGCACACGCTGGCCCAGGGGCTCCAGGGGTTTTGTTGAGTCCTGAGGGTGACCTGGTCCTCTCGCGGATGCTCGTCTCCTAACTGTAGGTCCTCTGGGCCCTCTGGGAGCAGAGACCTGGCACTGTGCTCAGGAGGTGCGACAGTGGTGATCGCCCAGGCCCAAGGCAGCGCCGGGAGAGGGACCCTCAGCCCCCAGCACGCACATATGGTGCCCCACCTGCGCCGACACCTTGCTGCGGTTCCCCCCGCCTGCCCTGCAGCTGGGGACACACGACAGCTCATGTGCTGGGGAAACCTCTCTGTTTTTCTGGATAGATTCCAACTGGATGTTTAAAATTAAAAGTAAAGTACAAAGAAACCTAAGATGATTCTAATTTGGTAAAAAAAAATCCATACATACGTGCCTAGGGAAAACTATTAGGAGGGTATATACCTACATGGTAACAATGGTTACCTCTGAGAGGTGGGATACAGGTGATTGCATTTTCTTCTTTTGGTTTTTCCCAATTTTCTTAATTCTCTACGGTTCTGTAGCATATGCACTACTTTTAGCATAAGGGGAAAAAGCAATAAAAAGTATAAAAGCATCAACATCTGAAAATATAGGCCCGTATAGCCAGCAAATTAAATGAACATTTAGTCACTTGATGAAAGAACATTTCAGGTTTCAAAGGGGTTCACAGTTCTGTGAATAAAATAAGCACTCGATAAATATTTGCCGAGACAATTAATAAATGAATTCGCTCTGGGGTTTCCTGAAGCGGCAGGCTCCCCAGTGCATCTTAAATGAAATCAATCTACAGAAAGTGTGATTTATGGGCTTCCCTGGTGGCGCAGTGGTTGAGAGTCCGCCTGCCAAGGCAGGGGACACGGGTTCGTGCCCCGGTCCGGGAAGATCCCACATGCCGCAGAGCGGCTGGGCCTGTGAGCCATGGCCGCTGGGCCTGCACGTCCGGAGCCTTTGCTCCGCAACGGGAGAGGCCACAACAGTGAGAGGCCCGTGTACCGCAAAAAAAAAAAAAAAAAAGAAAAAAAAAGAAAATGTGATTTATACCTGCCCCCGTAACACATCCACTGCGAGAAGTAAAAGATCGGACGTGACTGAATGTTCTGGTTCCTGCCCTGCCACCGAGTTCAGTCGTGGGCCCCTACCCACCCCCCGCCCAGCCCCAGTTTCCTTATCAGAAGGGGGACTAGCAGCCACCTGCTAGCAGGGCACTTTCATGTGTGTGAAGGACCTTAGGAAGTGTGAACTGCAGCCAAAGTGTCAGAGCTGGAGTCTATGCAGACAGATCGGGGCCAAGGACACAGAGGGAGTTAAAGAAGTTCTTCACGTGAACCGCGAACACATACAGAAAATTGCACTAAACAGAAATGTACAGGTCAGTGAATTATCACAGGCAGATCCCAGGGAGCACCAAGCAGGGCGGAAAACCAAACACTGTGGGTGCCCCCGAGGCCGTCCGCACGCCCCCGTCCCTGCCTCTTCCCCCTTCCCTAAATGACCACTTCCCTGACTTCCATGGTAATCGCGTCCCCTCTTTCCTTTATAGTTTTATCATTGTGTGAAGCCTGTATCCCTAAAACACGCGTGTTTAGTTTTACCTGTTTTTTTGTGTGGTTTTTTTAATAACTTTTATTGGAGTCGAGTTGATTTGTAATGTTGTGTTAGTTTCAGGTGTACAGCAAAGTGGATCAGTTATACATATACATAAATCCACTCTTTTTTAGGTTCTTTTCCCGTATAGGCCATTACCGAGTATTGAGTAGAGTTCCCTGTGCTCTACAGCAGGTTCTTATTAGTTACCTATTTTTAGTTTTGCCTGTTTTTTAAAAAAATAGGATGGAATCGTGTAGTTTATCTCCTTTATTGTTTGGCATTTTTCGTTCAGCATTTTTTGTGAGATTCATCCACACTGTTGTGTAGTTGCAGTTTGTTCATTGCTGCGTGGTATTTCGTTGGGTAAATACACCTCAGCTTACAGCTCTGTTTTCCTGTTGATGGACACGTGGGCTGTTTCCAGTTTGGGGCTTTGCTAGTGGCGGGCCGGGACCCACTGACCCAGCTCTGCCTTCCTGGAGCCCAGCCTGCCTCCCTGGCCCCCACAGGTCATCTGCCCAGGTCCTGGGACGTCCGTCTGTGACCTCCACATCTTCCCACCTCATCCTGCAGATGATGGTCCAGGAGGATGGCGTCTCATCGCACACACACAGGCCAGCAAATGGGAAGGGCCTGCCCGGAGGGCCGTGTTGAGGATGACGCTGAGGCTGTGCCTGGCTCAACAGGAAGGGTGTTCTCATCGCTCAGCAGTGTCTGCCCGGGCTCCGGGGACATGGCCGCCCGAGCGCCAGGGCTCTCCCAGGGCTTTGTTACGCTGTTTCCTTACCCGGCACTGCTTCCCCCCGGATCTGCAGGTCTGAAAACCTCCGTCTGATGTCAGCCCGCTGTCCTCCCCCCACTGTTTTCCTGGGTTCCACTGGCCGCCACGGGTGACGCGGAAGGCACAGGGTCTTGGAGCTGGTAGACAGTAAGAAGTGAGGGCCCGGGAGTTCCCTGGTGGTCCAGAGCTTAGGACTCGGCACTTTCACTGCCGGGGCCCGGGTTGGATTCCTGGCCGGGGAACTGAGGTCCCGCAAGCTGCACGGCCTCGGTTCTTTGCGCCTGTTTCCTCATCTGCCGCTCTCCCAGGACTCGGGGGCGCGAGGCTTCACGGGGTGGTGAGTGCTGCTGTGGGAGAAGCGTCCATCCGTGACCCAGGCCCTGCGGAGGCATACAGCTGAGGCAGGGAAGGCAGGCGAGACCTCCCACAGTGGAGGGAGGGAACAGATGGGGGCAGGAGGGCCGTCTCCAAGGGCTGCCAGGGTGGGGTGTTGATTCCTGCATCCCCAGCACCCTCTCCCTGTGGTTCAGGTGCCCCGTTGCCTTGGAGACCAGACACAGGCTTCCCAGGAAGGAGAAGGAGGCTCTGCTCGGGGGGGAGGGCACCGCGTCTGGAGCAACCACAGGGCACGCCACCCGCCCACTGCCCTCCTGCACGGACAGGGAACCGAGGCCCGAGCGGGCAGTGACCGGCTCAAGGCCAGGACGCCTTCCCGGCTTCTCGGCAAGCAGGGCCTTGAGCTCTCCCCGCGCAGGCCTGGTCAGCCAAGCGCAGCTGCCGCATGGACGGGCGGGGCCGCCGAGGCCGGGGTGCCCACCAGGAGGTAGGGCCACTGGGTCCAAGCTGCAGGCCTCTTCCCATGCTGGGGTTGCCCCTTCCAGGGTGACAGGTGCTGCCTTTACTCGGCATTTACTGTGTTCAGGTGCTGTTCTAAGTGCTTTGCTTGTTGTAGCTCGTTTACATTGAGAATGATTCTTTGAGGTGGGCACTTGGGTGATCCCCACGTTATAGGAGAGGAAACTGAGGCACAGAGAGGCTGAGAAACTGGCCCAAACTCGCACAGCTAGTGAGCGAGGGAGCCAAGGTGTGAGCGCATCTCCATCTGCCGCCCCCCTCTGTCTCAGTCACCCTTTGGCCTGCGCACCCAGGCTCCCTCGCACCCAGGCTCCGTCGTGCTGGGTGTGGCCAGTGGGAGGTGGCAGTGCTGTGTGGGGTGGTGGCAGGGGGGGGGGCGTCCGTGCGGCCCCCACCTGCTGTCAGCTCTTTGCCACGGCTGAGCCCCGTCCTGCCACAGCTGAGCTCCACGTCCGGTTGGGTTCTCTTTGGGGGACGTGCTCCGTCTTCCAATCTCCTTCCACGCCCTTCCTTGAAATCCCTTCGGGACAGAAGCAAGTTGTATGCATTGGCTGGCGGCCAGGCAAGGGGCGAGTGGCTTGGCGTAGGGCCCAACGTTTGAGAAGAGACCCGAATGCTGAAAAGGAGCCCCCAGTGCATAGATGAGGGGCTGGTGATGCCAGAACGGCCAGGGAGACGGTGCAAAGGTCCTGGGGCAGGCGTGTTCTTGGCATGATTGAGAAAAAAGGTAGCAGCCGCTGTGGTGGAGCAGAATGAGAGGAGAAAGTGGACGGGACAGACCACGCAGGGCCCTGTCAGCCACTGAAAATCCTTTGGGGTTTACGCGTGGAGTAGGGCGACGTGGGGTGGGGGCCTTGAGCAGAGGGTTGTCTGATGTACTTGTCCAGGGTTCCCTCTGGCTGTTACCTGTAAAGCAAGAATGGAGGGCTTCCCTGGTGGCGCAGTGGTTGAGAGTCTGCCTGCCGATGCAGGGGACACGGGTTTGTGCCCCAGTCCAGGAGGATCCCACATGTCGCGGAGCCGCTGGGCCCGTGAGCCATGGCCGCTGAGCCTGTGCGTCCGGAGCCTGTGCTCCGCAACGGGAGAGGCCACAGCAGTGAGAGGCCCGCGTACCGCAAAAAAAAAGAAAAAAAAAAAAAAGAGAGAGAATGGAGATGGGGAGAGTGGAGGGGGCTGTGCAGGTGTCTGGGTGAGTCGATAGTGACTGGGACCAGGGTGACAGCGGTGGGGGTGAGAATTCCAGCTGGATTCTGGACAGATTTTGAAAATGGAGCCAACAAGATTTTTGGCCTCAGCACTGGGGAGAATAGAGCTTATTTACCAACCCGGGGATGGCAGTTGGAGGAGTGGATTTTGGGTACAGGGTCAGGAGCAGCGTGTCCACTGCACTGCTCGAGACTCATCCTGGGTCAGTAAGTGGAGACGCTGCGGTCAGTCAGTCTGGAGTCCTGGAGAGTCCAGCTGGTGGTGGGACACGTCAGTGCAGAGACAGTATTTAAACAGCAAATAGTATGGGTAGTTGTTGAACTGCAGCAAAGAGACCCCCAGGCAGGGCTGGCCACGTGGTCATCCATGGCAGGAGGGGTTCCCAGGCAGGTCAACAGACAGGAAAGGAGAGGCCAGTCTGTGAGGCTTGGCCCTTGACCCTCCCACGTGGGCTCTGCCCACCTGTAGCCTGGCCCGTGTCCCACATCTGGGCAGTTGCCCACCGGTGCCTCACTACCTCTGTCCCTTGCTGGACATCCTGGGCTGCCATGCTCCCAGCTGCAATGACCAGACGATTGTTTTTCTGCTCCGAGCTGAGGACCGCACACCCCAGAGCTGCTCCTGTGACCACGTGGGTTCACTGGAGTAACCCCAGGAGGCCCGTGGGAATGTCAGGAGAGAGGGGTCACTGCTGCCATAAAACAAGAGCACGTAGTAGATACAAGAGCGCAGCAAAGACTGAGCTGGACACGAAGACAGAGCACGGCTGGCAGAAGCCAGGAAGGATGAGAAGCCGCACCGAAGACCGGTCGTCCACCTGGACCGTCTCAGGCAGGTTCTCCGATGCCCACAAGTACTCTGGTGACAAACACGCCCGCAGACCTGGATGTACTATTTCCCTCCCTGTGAATTGTCTCACGTGCTATGGCTACCAGATTGCTCTAATTCCAGAGGATTTGTCTTCTGTGTGGGTTCTTTTATGCTGAATAAAGCACTGCTCTGAGGTTTCTCACCCCCGTTATTCCTACATGGCCTCTCACTGTTTTCACTTTTCTGAAGACTGTTTACATTGTTCCCCTGCAATCTTTGAATGTGCCAGATGTTCCAGCAGGAAGATGAGAACACGCCGAACTCTTTTCCTCCATTTCATGGCCTCACCAGGCTCGCTCACGATTGGAGCTGCTCTCACACCTGCCTCCCAGTTTGTCTGACTGGTTCCTACAACAACAGACATCCCCACATGGGAAGCAAGGCTCACCCCAGTCGCTTTCTGGCTTCACCCCAGGTCGTGGTTCTTCATCTAAAATGCGCTGCATGGGTCTTGAAGAGATATTTGCACACCCACATTCACAGCAGCATTATTCACAGTAGCTAAAAGGTGAAACAACCCAGGTGTCTGTCAACAGGTGATGGATAAACACAATGTGGTCCATCCATACAGTGGACTATGGTTCAACCTTTAAAGAAAGGGCACTCTGGGGCTTCCCTGGTGGTGCAGTGGTTAAGAATCTGCCTGCCAATGCAGGGGACACGGGTTTGAGCCCTGGTCCGGGAAGATCTGACATGCCACGGAGCAACTAAGCCCATGAGCCACAACTACTGAGCCTGCGCTCTGGAGCCCACGAGCCACAACTGCTGCGGCCACGTGCCACAAGTACTGAAGCCTGCGCACCTAGAGCCCGTGCTCCGCAACAAGAGAAGCCACGATGATGAGAAGCCCACGCACCGCAACGAAGAGCATCCCCTGCTCGCCACAACCAGAGAAAGCCCACGCACAGCAACGAAGACCCAACACAGCCAAAAAATTTTTTAAACAAATTAATTAATTTTTAAAAAAGCACTCTGAAACCTGCTACAACATGAATGAACCTTGAGAGCATTATGCTCAGTGACATAAGCCAGTCACATGGTGCACTTGAAAATGGTTAGATGGTAAATTTTTTAATTAATTAATTTGGTTGCATGAGATCTTAGTTGCAGCAGGTGGGCTCCTTAGTTGTAGCATGTGGGCTCCTTAGTTGCGGCAGGTGGGCTCCTTAGTTGCAGCTCACCAGCTCCTTAGTTGCTTGTGGGCTATTTATTTTTGGCTGCATTGGTCTTAGTTGCGTCACACGGGATCTTCATTGAGGCACATGGGATCTTTTGTTGCGGCGTGTGGGCTCTTCGTCGCGGCGCGCGGGCTTCTCTCTAGTTGTGGCATGTGGGTTTTCTCTTTTCTAGTTGTGGCGCGCAGGCTCCAGGGTGCACGGGCTCTGTAGTTTTGGTGCATGGGCTTAGTTGCCTTGCGGCATGTGAGATCCAGTTCCCTGACCAGGGATTGAACCCACGTCCCTTGCATTGCAAGGCAGATTCTTTACTACTGGACCACCAGGGAAGTCCCTAGATGGTAAATTTTATATTATATGTATATTACCACAAATAAAATTTAAAAAAAATTTTTAATGCCCTACATTGGAGCTTATTTTTCTCATGCAATCAAGGTTCCCAAATCTGGACAGTTGCCTTGAAAAAAAAATTTTGACCCTTCATGACTTATATCCTCAACCCAGCTGGATCTGGTTTGAGATCAGATGGCCTGGGATGCAGTGGCCAGTGTCACCTCAACCTGATGACAAGCCCTCAAGGAAGGGCTGTCCCCATGTCATGTGGTTAGTGGCAGTGACAGGATCCAGCCTGTGGTCCTGAGTCCCCACGCCCCCTGCACTGTGCCTCATGATATACATCCAAACGTGCTCTCATGTGCACAGAAACTTCTGGAAGTTCTCTCTGGAACCGTGGGCAGGGTGCCGAGGACTTAGGGTGTTTGGGGGGGCGTCCCTGAGCACCCTTCCCCTCAAACCCCCATACATTGTACATCTGTTTTATAATCTGTTCTTTACCACTTAACACGTTACTGTATATGGTGTTCTGTGCCATTAAATGGTCTGCAACGTTCTTAATGGTTACCTGGCATTCTGTTGTATGAATGCAAAATAGAGGATTTAATCACTTTTTCTCTCCAGATTGTGGTTGTTTCTAACTATTTGCTATTATAATTGTCCCTATAGGGAACACAGTTGTAGCTAAATCTTTATTCACTTAATTATTACCTTGGAATAAATTACTAGAACTAGAATTGTTGGTTCAAAAGGTATGCACATTTTAAAGGCTTTTGATGAGTATTGCCCAATCGCCCTCCCAGAAGCGTTCTACAGACATGCACTCAGACCAGCAGGGTGTGCAAGTCCGCATTCCCCTGCACACCCCCCAACTCCGAGTCTTATCTTTTTGGTTTCTTCATCTCTTGCCAATTGCACTGCTTTTTTAAAAAAAGAAAAAAAACATCTTATTGTTGTTTGCATTTGCATCTCTATGATCGCTGGCGATGTCGAGCACTTCTCACATATTTATTAGCCACTTAGGGTTCGTCTTTGTCCGCATCCTTTGTCCGTCTCCCCATCGAGGCGCCCATCTTCTCCTTAATGATTTATAAAAGCTCTAAGTGTACCTGCTCTCCTGACGCGGGGCCCAGCTGCGCTCGGCACCCTCTCTGGTTGCTATGCAGATGTGTCTGTGGCAGGACCAGTCTCCATGGCCACAGATGCCCGGCTCTCAGGGAGTGGAGTGGGGAGAGCGTTGCCATGGCAATGCTACCCAAGCGGGGCCTGGCTCCCCTCCCGCTCGCTGAGCAGCTTTCCTGGCCGTGGGGCCACCGGCCCTGGCAGAGGTTTGTTTGTTTGTTTTTTACATGTTACGTTTTGTTTTGTTTTGTTTGTTTGTTTGTTTGTTTGGCTGCATCGGGTCTTAGTTGCGGCATGTGGGATCTTAGTTCCCTGACCAGGGATCGAACCTGAGCCCCCTGCGTTGGAAGGCAGATTCTTAATGACTGGACCATCAGGGAAGTCCCCAGGCAGAGGTTTTGCAGGCTGCAGGGGGAAGGTGGAGGGAGCCCCCGGCCCTGGGAGAGCCCCAGAGAAGTTTCCTGTCTGCACCGTAAGGCCCAGGATGTGCCTGGCACGGCTGGTCGCAGAGAGCCAGGCCACCCAGGCTCAAGGAATCAAAAGTTTAGATGATTTATCCCTAAATATAGAGATGCATGATCAAAGAAGAAGCTTCTTGTAGCGAAACTTGAAAACCATGTGCCATAGCCAGACCAGACAATCTATAATGCACCAGAGGAATGCTTTATTAGTAATATTGGAATTAACTTGTTATCAGCACAATTGTAGTGCATTATTTGTGTGAAGTGTGTTTTTGTTGGTAATTTATTAAAGTAACCATTTAAAATAGAGACTAGGGAATTCCCTGGCGGTCCAGTGGTTTGGACTGGAAGCTTTCACTGCTGGGGCCCTGGGTTCGATCCCTGGTCTGGGAACTAAGATCCCGCAGGCTGCATGGCCAAAAAATAAATAATAAAAATAAAATACAGGCTAATGTTTTAAACCCTTGAGGCATATTTTCATTTTTTAATATGCCAAGATCAAAATAAATAAATAAATAAAACCCCGCTGAAAGTTGAGGGCCTCTCTCAACCTTGGAGAAGAGCCGGCCTCCCCTCTTAGGAGCTGTTGTTCCCCAAATTCACATGCGGAAGGGCTAACCCCAGACCTCAGGATGTGACTGTCTTTGGAAATGGAGCCTTTAAATAGGTGATGATTAAGTTACACTGAAGTCACTAGGGTGGCCGGAATCAGTCTGACTGTGTCCTTCTAGGGAGAGGAGATCAGGACACAGGGGCGCACAGAGGACGACCGTGTGAGGACCCGGGTGGAACACAGCCGCCGTCACGGTGAGCCGCCAGCCCTGCTCACAGGGTGGAGAGAAGATATCAGCAGACATCCGCTGTTTGCGCTGCACAGCCTGGGGTGTGTAGCGGCCAAGCAGACCGCTCCGCCGTCACCCCGTTTCCCTCCATTTGCTCCACGGGGAGCTCATCATCAAACCCTTTTATGGATGCAGACACTGGGGGCCAGGGGGTCAGCAGGTGTGAGGAGGGACAGGCTGGATGGCGATTTGAACCTGGGTCAGCTCATCTCCGGCAGCCGCCTTCTGCCCACGGCATGCACTTCTCCTGGGAGGCGGGAAGCCTGCCCTCCCACTGGCTCAGAGCTGAAGAAAGGACGCTCCCGGCTCTGAGCGGTCCCAGCAGGCCCAGGTCCCTTCTCCCCTGGGCAGGTCATGTGTTCATTTGTTCCGTTACCTCACCCACGTGGCTTGAGCACCTGCTCTGCCCCTGGCGCTGCGGAGGTGGCGGTGAGCGCGAGCCCTCAGGGAGCTCACATTCAGGGGGATAGGTTGAAGCCACGTAACCGAGTAACAGATCATTTTAGAGAGACCTAAACACAACAGTGACCGACAAAGAAGGCCCTGGGCGGGCAGGGGACTTGGATGGGGTGGTCAGGGAAGCCGATGTCTGAGCTGAGCCCTAATGACCCAGAGCAGCCGTGTGAAGGCTGGAGAGGGCGAGCTGGGACAGGGGCATGCAGCAAGGGCAGGGAGAGGCTGGAGCGAGCCTGGCAGGCCCAGGTTCAGCAAAGAGGCCACAGGCTGGGGCGGGCTGAGCCGCTAGGGGAGGAGGGCAGCGGGGGCGGGCCATCTGGGGCCCAGGAGCAGCGCAGGCCTTGTCTGACTCAGGAGCAACGTGCAGGGGGTGTGAATCCGGCTGCAGGCCCATCCCCTGGCAGTGCATCTGCCTCTGATGGGCCCTGGGCGGTGGTAGCCAGGGGCACGAGAAGGAGCATGAACTAAGGGGTCTCAGCCGTGAGCCAGCAAACCACGTGACCTCGAGTAGGTGGTTTTGTGGGGCCCGCTGTCCTGTGCAGCCGGGACGGGCTTCAGACCTATTTACCCACACCCACCCCCAGAGCTAGGGAGCATTGAAGGTAGACACTGAGGGCTGAGTCCCTGGGAATTGCCCCAGGTGCTGGTGGCAGCTGCTTTGCCCAGGGTCGTGTTATTTTCCCCCTGGTCTGGCTTTTACGCTCTGTTTGGCCTTAGACGTATGTGTACATCCGTGGGGCCCACGGCAGGCTCACTGGGAGCAGGTGCTCTGTGTGCCTGCGCAAGGTGGGTGCACAGCACAGGGCAAGGGCTGCACTCGGCGTATTTATTAGAAGATGAAGCAGAAACTGCTCATTGTCCCCCAATATCCATTCTCAAGCCTCTCGCATGGAGACAGAACTCTAGACTTTTAGCTGGATACAGGGTCTCCCAGAATAAAAGCTGCATTTCCCAGCACTCCCTGCAGCTAGGTGTGGCCGTGTACCCAAATGCTGGCCAGTGAAGTGTGAGCAGAAATGATGTGTGCAACTCTGAATCGTGTTCTTAAAAAGAAGGGTCATGCTTTTGCCTTCCCACTGGCTGGAATACAGATGTGATGGCCGGAGCTAGAGCAGCCACCTTGGACCACAGGATAGTGAGCCACTGCAGAGGCATCACATGTACCCAGAGCTGGATGCTTGCTGGCTCTGCTGCAGCATATCTCTTACCTCCCAGCACCTCAGTGTATGCATATGTGGAATGAGAATGAAATCCTAAGTGAGCCCATCTCAAACAGAGTCTTATTTTATGTAATGGTTCCATTTCACAGGGGAAAAAAATCCCTTAAAACTGCAGAGCCTGGACCTTTAGAAAGTTTTAATTCTTTTTTTCCTTAATATTTATTTATTTATTTTGGCTGTATCAGGTCTTAGTTGCGGCATGCAGGATCTTTAGTTGCAACATGCAGGCTTAATTGCGGTATGCGGGCTTCTTAGTTGTGGCATGTGAACTTCTTAGTTGCAGCATGTGGACTGTTAGTTGTAGCATGAATGTGGGATCTAGTTCCCCAACCAGGGACCAAACCTGTGCCCCCTGTATTGGGAGCATGGAGTCTCACCCACTGGACCACCAAGGAAGTCCCAGAAATTCTTAATTCTAAATTAACTCCTTAATTAACTAATTGTGTTCTATTTGCTTTGAGATACAGTCTCCCTTTCCCTGGGATGGTCAAGACCCCCTCACTGGGGGCCATCAGAGGCCACCGGGGAGTGGAGACTTTCACCACCACAGTCCAGCAACCACAGGCACCCACCCTGCTATCTGGAGGAGACCATGAGGTGTCAGTAATGAGGCATCCCTCCCAGCAAGGGCCACATCAGTGGGATCTGGTGGGGAGCTGGAAATCTCACCTCTCCCAGCAGTAATAAGAAACCCCTCCACCCCCAGTGTTAGAGGAGGGCTAGTGGGGAACCTGCACTTCCACCCCCACTGAGCAGTGATGAGGTGGTGTCCCCTCTCCCCGACCAGAACAGTGTCAGAGGAAGCCAGATAAGACAGAGGTTTAAATAAGGCCCAGAATCTCATACCATAATCCCCAAAAATCCAGGTTTCAATTGCAAACCACTCTTCATACCAATATTCAGAAAGATCTCAACTTGAATGAGAGAAAGCAATCTACAGAAACCAACCCCATAGGATATAGAAGTTAGTACTATCTACCAAAGATTGATTGATTGATTGATTGATTGATGGCTGTGTTGGGTCTTTGTTGAAGCACGCGGGCTTTCTCTAGTTGTGGCGAGTGGGGGCTACTCTTCGTTGCATTGTGCGGGCTTTTCATTGTAGTGGCTTCTCTTGTTGCGGAACATGGGCTCTAGGCACATGGGCTTCAGTAGTTGTGGCATATGGGCTCAGTAGTTGCAGCTCACAAGCGCTAGAGTGAAGGCTCAGTAGTTGTGGCACACGGGCTTAGTTGCTGCACAGCATGTGGGATCTTCCAGGACGAAGGATCAAACCTGTGTCCCCTGCATTGGCAGGCGGATTCTTAACCACTGCACCATCAGGGAAGTCCTTACCAAAGGTTTTAAAGCAGCCATTATGAAACTCCTTCAACAATGAACACAGTTGAAACAAATGAAATAATAGAAAGTCTCCGCAAGGAAATAGAATATGTCAGGAAGAGCCAAATGGAAATTTTATTTATTTATTTACTTTTCAAGTGGAAATTTTAGAACTGAAAATGCAATAACCAAAATTTAAAACTCAACAGGTGGGGTCAACATCAAAGTGGAGGGGATAGAGGAATGAATCAGTGAACTTAAAGATAAAACTATAAAAATTACTCGATCTGAACAACAGACTTTAAAACAGACTTTAAAAATGAGCAGAACCTAAAGGACCTAAGTAACTATTAAAAAAAAAAAAGATCTAGCATTTGTGTGATCCAGAATCTCAGGAAGAAAAAAAAAACATGAGGGTGGGACTATAAAAGTTTTTAAAGAAACACTGGCTTAAAAATTCTCAAATTTGGCAAAAGACATGAATCTACAGATTCAGGAAGCTGAGAAAACCCCAGAAAGGATAAGCCAAATGAAATCTATGCTGAGACATAGCATATTAAAACTTCTGAAAACTAAAGACAAAGAAAAAATCTCAAAAGCAGTAAGAGAAATGACATCTTAAGGATAAGGGAAAAACAATTTGATTGACAGCAGATTTCTCATCAGAAACCATGGAGACCAAAAGGAAATGGCAAACATTCTTCAAGTGCTGAAAGAAATGTCAACCTGGAATCTTATATCCAGTGAAAATATCCTTCAGGAATGAAAACGAAATCAAGACATTCTCAGAAGAAAGAAAACTGAAAGAATTTGTCACCATCAGACCTACCCTAAAGGAATTATTAAAGGAAATTCTCTAAACAAGAAAATGATAAAAAAAGGAATCTTGGAACATCAAGAAAGAACATAGTGAGCAAAAATACAGGTAAATACAATAGACTTCATCTCCTCTTAAATTTTCCTGGGACTTCCCTGGTGGCGCAGTGGTTGAGACTCCGCGCTCCCAATGCGGCGGCCTGGGTTCAATCCCTGGTCTGGGAACTAGATCCCACATGCATGCTGCAACTAAGCATTCACATGCCACAACTAAGGAGCCCACGAGCCACAACTAAGGAGCCTGCCGGCCACAACTAAGGAGCCCACGTGCTGCAACTAAGGAGCTGATGAGCCACAACTAAGGAGCCCACGTGCTGCAACTAAGACCCGACGCAAGCAAATAAATAATAAATATCTTTTTTTTTTTTTTTTTTTTTTTTGCTGTACGCGGGCCTCTCACTGCTGCGGCCTCTCCCGTTGCGGAGCACAGGCTCCGGACACACAGGCTCCGTGGCCATGGCTCGCGGGCCCAGCCGCTCCGCGGCATGTGGGATCCTCCGGGATAGGGGCACGAACCCGTGCCCCCTGCATCAGCAGGCGGACTCTCAACCACTGCGCCACCAGGGAAGCCCCAATAATAAATATCTTTAAAAAATTTTCTAAATTATGTTTGACAGTTGAAGCAAAATTTATACCACTACATGATGTGATTCTCAGTGTATGTAGAGGAAATATTTAAGATGATTACAGTATGAATGGGAAGCACACAGGGGCACGAAGGGACTGACATTTCTATACTTCACTCCAAGTGATAAAACTGTGACGCTACATAATCATAATATATACCTAGAACACCACTAAAAATATACAGAGATACAATCAAAAACACTATATATATCAAAATGGAATTTTTAAAAGTGCTCAAGTAGTACACAGAAGATAGGAAAAAGAAAACAAATTAAAAACAGAGGGAACTGGGACTTCCCTAGTGGCGCAGTGGTTGAGAATCCACCTGCCAGCGCAGGGGACATGGGAAGATCCCACGTGCCGTGGAGCAACTAAGCCCATGTGCCACAACTACTGAGCCTGCACTCTAGGGCCCAGGAGCCACAACTACTGAGCCCATGTGCCACAACTGCTGAAGCCCACGTGCCTAGAGACAGTTCTCTGCAACGAGAGAAGCCACTGCAATGAGAAACCTGCACACCACAATGAAGAGTAGCCCCTGCTCGCTGCAACTAGAGAAAGCCCGCACACAGCAACGAAGACCCAATGCAGCCAAAAATAAATAAATAAATTAATTAATTAATAATAAAAAACAGAGGAAACAAATAAAAGAAGAAAATCAAATGGCAGACTTAAGCCCTAACGTGTCAATAACTGTATTAAATGTAAAAAGTCTAATACATCAATCAAAAGAGATGGGGCTTCCCTGGTGGTGCAGTGGTTACGAATCGGTCGTTTTATGTTACTGATGCCGCTTCTTCTAAATCTCTGTTAATTTCGAATTACGTTGCAAAGTTATTTTCTTCACTTTGATGCATCCGTATGTGTCCCTAGGGTGATGACCAGGAGAGCCCAAAGATTTGTGCTCAGGTTACAAAAAGATTAACCGTGAAGTTGCTGTTTTGTTGTTTATTACTTTGTCAGTCTGTCTGGCTTCCAGGGAAGGAAGCCACACCCTGGAGGCTCAGACCTGAGAGCGCCCCTGCCCTAGGGCCCCTCGCCCGGCATCGGGGTGGTTCACTCTCACGCCAACGTGCTCAGGGTCGGGCCTCCGTCCACAGAACCGAACCCCACCAGGCAGCCCCGGTGTTCCTGGCCTCATGCCCCACCGGCTGAGGCCTCCCCGGTGGGTGAGGGGCAGGGTGCGTCTGTGAGGCCGGCCCTTGCCAGCCCCGGGACAAAGGAGGGACGGAGAGGAGCTCTGTCTGGTGATGGGGGCCGAGCCGGGAAGCAGCCGTGCTCTGCCAGAGGCCAGGTATGCAGCTCTGCTCTGGACCTCCTCCAGAGGCCCGGAGATCCCCCCGCTCCAGCACAGCCCCCTCCTCACCCACAGGGCTGACTGGAGTCCCTCGGTTGCTAGGTGATAGGAGCCGGGGGCGGGGGAACAGTGGGGAGCATGGCAGGGTCGGTGGGCCCCACAGTGGGTGCCCCTGAAAATTCAGACGTCAGGGGAGCCCACAGACCACCCTCACGCAGCCCCGCAGGCCCTGGGGACAGCCCCGCATGCACGGCTGACACCTCAGATCCTCGCAGACAGGCCCCCAGAATCACATCCACACCCATCAAAACAAACCAAAACAATCACGTGCTTGCACACAAATACATACACCCCCACACACACAGGATGCACAGTCACACACAACACGCAGGTCTGATTCACACAAGCAAGCACAGAGGCATGCCAGGCACTCGGTCACACACTGGCACCCTGAGAGGTGGATGGGCCTTCCACACTGCCTTGACCAGGGCCAGAGACACCAGAGGGACACCCCGAAAGGTGGCCGTCAGCCCCGTCCACACCGCCGTGCCCTCGGGTGCACCTCCGACCCGCCTGCCCCGCCCCCATCTCAGAAGTCACCTCCACCTGCAGGGCCACATTCCCCCCGAGTCCAGGGCCTGCCCCTCGGTCGTATCCCTCACGAGGGGAGACCCTGGACCCGCCCTCACTGCACCCCACCCATGCCTTACAGGAATACTGACTGGGTGCTTGGGCGTCCTGCACTCAGGAAAGCAGCCTGTCCTGCCCTTGTGAACGTTTAGTAGAAACTGAACACATGTGCTGGTAGCGGGAGGCCTCACCTAGTTGGGGGTGCCCTGCAACAGACACGGGGAGGTTCGAAACCTGCGCAAAGTCCTGAGGCCAGAGCCAGGGCGGGGCCCGGGCGGCTGGTGCACCGTGAATGGGGCAGAGTGTCGGGCTTACCTTTGTTCTCGGTACAGCGGGAGCCACAGCAGCATCCAGGCTGGGAAGTGCTGTGAGTTCTGGGCCGAGGCCTGGCAGGGGGCACCGGGGACCTGGGCGCCTCTGTGGGGACAAAGAGCGGGGGCAGGTCCAGCTGCACAGCGGGTGTGGGTTCCTGTGCCTGGGCTCGGGTGGGGCAGACGGGAGGAGCAGGCCTCGTGCGGCTCTAGGATTCCAGCTCCGGCAATGGGTTGGATGGCGGACCCCTTGCTGACATGGAAATGCTGGGGCGTGGGGCCGGGGGTCTTGGAGTCCTTCCTGCCTGCCCCCGCCCCCGCCTGTGCCAGACCTCTCCCCGCAGGGCCACCACCTCTGTGTTCCCAGCAGACCAGTTTCTCCGCATCCCTTAGCGCTGGTGGGACAGAGTGTGCTTACATCCGTGATGAAACAGGAATGGCAGTGATCGGTGCTCAGGTGCGGAAACCCGAGGGCTTCTCCCGGGGCAGACCGCCGGCACCTCGAGTCTGCTGATTTCAGTTATTTCACTGAGCACGTATTATGCTACAGTGAGAACCACAACAACGAATTTTTAAGCATCTGGAGTTTCTAAACTTTTCCTTTTGAAATACCTTTAGTTTGACCAAGGAGGCACAAAGCTAGGAGCTTCTCGAATGCGCTACGTGACCGGGTGCATTGATCGTGGCTAAGAAATGAAGTCGGTGGACACCGCTGACTGAAGATTCTCCAGGTCTCCCACCGCGTCCTCTTTCTGGCCCGGGGTCCCGTCCAGGACCCCACCTGGCCTCCTGGTCCCTCCGGGCTCGTCCTCCACAAGTCCCTCAGGGCCCGTTGACCCTCTGGAAGAGCGCGGCCCAGTTACTCTGTAGGACGTCCGTCCCTCAGCTTGAGTTTGTCAGTTTCTCACGATTCCACCAAGTGGTGGGTTTGCAGACAGAAGACCCAGAGACGGGCGCCCCCATCACCTCACGTCCGGGGTCCTGAGACACAGGCGTGTTGACCTTGAGCGCTGGTAAGGTCCTGTCTGCTGGGACCCTCTGCTGTCAGGTTTTAGCTGGTTTTCAAGCAGTGTAGGATTCCACGGGGTGGGGGATGGAGTGGCCGGGGAGAGGCCGGGCAGGCGGGTCACTGAGGGCCTTGACCGTGGGCTGGGACCTTCTCTCGGAGGCAAAGGGGAGTCTGAAGAGGGCAGAGCCCACATGTCCAGGTGCTGGGGCGGAAGCAGGAGAGGAGAGGAGGCCAAGAGCAAGGGAGGGGCGAGGACGAAGGGGCCTCTGTGAAGAGCTTCTCTCGCCGGAAGGAGCGGAAAGTCAGGGGTTAGGGGCTGCCCTGCCGGAGGATGCCGCCTGCCCCCTGCCAGCCCCACCTCCTCCCGGGGGCCCTGCACAAACAGCTGCGCCCCATGCGGGCTCCCTTGTGCCCTGGGCCTTGGGACCCCCAGGTGAGGATGAAGGTTCAGGGCTTCATCCTGAACCTTCCCGGGGGTCCCGACCCAGTGGCACAGTCAGTGGACAGACCAGGCTGCGGGGGCACCGTGGAGCCCAGAGCTGAGTCTTCCCCCAGATCCCGCGGGCCCTTCCCCAGTCTAGCCGTCAGAGGTGAACGGTCTGCCCTCCTCTACCCGTCCCGGGGCCCCCTGCCCCCGGCCTCTGCCCGGAGCGTGGAGTGTGGGTGGGTGGCAGGTTCTGTCCCGTTACCTGTCGCCGTGTGGAGCAGTCTGGGAGGGACGTTGTGCTTCCTGCGGCTGTGGGTGGAGGATGGACAGCTGGGGGCCTGGGGGTGCGGGGGGGGTCCCAGGAGGAGCCCCGTCATCCAGTGGGAGGGAGGCCGCTTGGACTCGGGGGACGGCGTGGAGCTGGCGGGGGCGATTCTACGTGCATCTGGGGCAGGGTCGGAAGGCGCCGCCGCTGGCTTGGCCGCAGGCTTTGGGGGTGAGAGTGCTCAGGAGGAACTGGGGGGCGGTTGGCCTGCCGCTGGCTGCAGGTGGTCTCAGCCCGCTCCCCAGGGGCCCCAGGGGGGCAGGGATGGGGTGGGGGGCAGATGAACACTTGTAAAGAGAGTGGATGGGCTGCCTCGGTCCTGTGCCTGTGGCCACCAGTGGGACACCGTGGGCTCCAGGCTGCGGGCGTGGCCCCCCCGGCCCAGGCGGCAGGAGGCCGGCCTCGCAGAGGCTGTGCCAGCGGCTGAGAGCGCTGCCTACCTCCAGGGGCCCACGCAAGTCGAGGATCATTGGTGAGCAAAGTGTATAACTAAGTGCTAAACTGTGGCTGCAGGAGTGCCAGGCGGAGGAGTCGTGCCAGGCGGGGGCGCTGGGGCTGCGGCTCGTGCCCAGGGGGCTGCCGATCAGAGGATGGGTTCAGGGGGGAAGAGCGGAGCAGGGGGTGCAGATGTGGAGGCCCCCCACCCCCCAGGAGCAGCGTGGGGTGGGGCAGGACGGGGTGCAGGCTGGGCGAGCGCTGGATGGTCTCGGTGGGCCTCAGCAGCCCCACCTGTGAAATGGGTTTCTCCGAGCACCCCGTCTGTGTCCAGATGCCAGCACAGGGTCTGGCTCACCAGGGATGCCCGGACAGAGGGACACACAGGCAGACAGACAAGAAAGAGACTTTCAAATAAACAAATGGCTGGCCTCGCGCCTCCCCCCCTCCCCCCCCCGCCCCCCGCAGGAGCCCCGTCCAGGGCAGGTCCTCCCCTTCTTGTCCTGCAGTGAGAGGCAGGCAGCCTGGTGACCCAGGGCCTGGCCAAGTCCCAAGGGGCCTGTGCGGCAGGACGTCCCTGCCGAGGCCTTCAGAAGTTGAGAGTGCTGGGCCCACCCCAGCGCCTTGGGGAGCCCGGGTCAAGGGGAGCCTTTCCAGGGGCTCAAGCAGACGGCTGTGGGCGCTGGAGCATAGGGGGCCTGGGCTGGAAGGGGGAGGGGAGGCGGGAGCCGCGAGGGTCACGGGCGCCCCGCCCCAGGGCAGCCAGGCAGACGCTGGATCCTGGGCACCATGTCCCTAGCACCGCGAGGGAGCCCGGCGGCAGGAGGCTGCCCCCCTTAGCAGCGCTGTGTTTGCAGCCTGGCTCAGCTTGCCGGTCTGTTACACAAATATCGTGACTGTGGCCCCTCCTGCACTCAGGGACAGCGGCTGTCACCAAGGCCACTGTCCTAGCACAGCCTGTCCTTCCAACGCTGAGGCAAAGCGCTCTGCCTAAACCACCCCAGCTTGGCCGCAGCCGAGGGAGACACGCCGCATATGGGGGCAGGGCGCGGGCACAGGGCCACCACCGCCCTCGGGCCTCAGCTCCACACATAGGCAGGAGGGACACAGCATCTATTTATCTACCCGGCGATGGGTCCCGGGTGCTGTTCTGGGGCAAAAATGTAAAACCACGAGGTAGAGGGGAGAGAGTATGACAGACGGGGGTCAGGGAAGGCATCTCTGAACTTTAGGGTGGAGACTCAAGGGAAGCAAAGGGGCCGATGGGGCCCCGGGGAACAGCATCCAAGCATGGGGAACAGCAGGTGCAAAGGCCCCGGGGCAAGGCTGGCCTGGCACGTTCTGGGGCTGAGTGGGAGAGGGATAAGTGTGGCTGAAGTGAGAGGTACGGGGACAGATGCGTGGGCTTTTCCTCTGAGGAAGGGGCGCACGGCGGGTGTGGATCTGACCCCTCTGGCTGCCAGGGGAGCAGGGGCAGGAGCAGGGTGTGTCAACACCCCAGTGGAGAGGGAGGGGGCAGTTCAGAGCAGAGAGAGGCTGCAGCGGGAGGGGCCGGGGTTTCTTCGGAGACCGGGTGTGTGGGGGAGGAGAGGGGAGAGCTGGGGAGACCCCACGGGTCCTAGGCTTCCTGAATTTCCTCATTCACTTACTCCGTCGTACGTTCATTCTCCTTCTATTTTCAGCACAGGAGGAGTGGGGAGAGAAACAAAGAAGTTCACTGCAGCATTAATTAAGCTACAGGCCTCAACTGGGGGTAAGAGACCACTAGACCACGCAGCTGTCCCTCCTCCTCGCCGTGCACACGACCCTGGGGCCCTGAGACACAGACCAGGGGGACGGGGAAGGGGGGATGGGGGGCTGGGGGGCAGGGCACAGGGACGTCCGTCCTCTTGGGGGGTGACAGGCGGAGCCCCTCCTGCCCTGGCTCAGGCCAGGGCCCAGCGCCATCCTCTGCCGCCTCCATCCACGAGGCTGCCAAGGGGCAATGTCTCAGTCCTTCAGTGGCTGCCTGGGGCCTCAGGACCAAGCCCCCTCCCCATCACGCAGCAGCCTCACAGGCCGGCTGCCCGTCCCCAAGGCTCGCTGCTCCCACTCTCCTCCGCATCTTTGCCGCACTGTCCGTGGTCCCCCTCGTCTTCAGGTCTAGGTTCAGTGTCACTGCTTCGGACCCCCTCACTCCCCGCCACTGACAAGGCTGGTCAGGGGCCACTCCAGCTGCCTTTTGAGCCTGTCCCCGCCCCTCTCTTCATGCAGCCCTGGTCCCAGCCTCACTGTGTAGTCACAGTGGGCAGGTCCCCTGCCCTCTCTGAGCCTCCAGGGAAGGGCTGAACCCCAGGGTCTGTCAGCCCGAGAACCCGTGATCTTGGACCAGCCGGTCCTAAATCCACACTTCTCCTTGCAGGGCCCAGCAGCACCGGGCAGGACGGGGCTGCTGCCGTGGGAGAGCTGAGCCCACCGTGGTGGTACAGCTGAGCAGCCGGGTTCAGTATCTTTGAACAAAGCCTCCAGATGGACCTCGGCTGCCGGGGAGGCCAGCCGGCTTTTACGCTGGCACGCAGGGACTTTCCACTAATTGGATCCCCAGGGAAGGAGAGCAGCCACCGCACCCATCCACTCATTCATCCATTCATTCGTTCATTCACTGAGAACCTACAGTGCAGCCGAGGGCACCCAGCTCGGCTCTGGGGACCCTGGGGTAAACAAGATAAAGCCCGGCCCAGAGGCAGCTCGCCCACCCTGGGGTAGGGCTGGTCACCGCGGCGGAAGAGTCTGGACTTTGTGCGGAGTGCGCTGGGAGCCTGGAGGGTGGGGCCTGCTGTGACCCACTCCCACGACTGTGCACAGCCCTCCCAGCCCTCCCACACCCGCTGGCCCACACTGTCCCCCTTCAGGTGGGAGAGCGGAGAGGCTCTGGTCGGGCCCGGCCCCAGCCCACCTGCGTCGCACTTGGCCTTGTCCCTCGTCTCTGCCCCCCCTGCCCCCTGCCATGCACCATCTGAGGTTGCCACCCTAGGCCACCTCTGGTTGGGCCCACTGGCTGCTCTGCTGACGAGGGGCCCGTACGCTAGGGATTCTCTGAGGGAATCACAACCTCAGCCCCCGCCCCCGTGATCCCACCGCTGTCTGCTCGCTTTCCTGCCCCAGAATCCCACCCCCAGGCTTCCAAGATGTGGATCCAGAGGCCCCTACAGCCAGAGACCCCAGAGGGGGCCAACCCTGAGGGGACACTGAGGGCCACTCAGCTAGTTGTTCCTAGAGTCCTGGAGGGGCGCTGTAAAGGTGTGCATCCGTTCCCAGAAGCCCTGGCCCTGAGCCCCAGCCTGCCTCTGTTTACCTGTGCGATGGCAGCAGCCTCAGTTTGCCCGGCTGTTCCCTGGGGTGGTCGTTGTGATGCCCTGTGAGGCCTCTCCTAGGTCACACACCTGTTGTCCCAGGAGAGAAGCAGTTCGTCTCTGGATTCAAACTCAGCCACCTCTGCTTCTACCTGTGTGACCTTGGGCAGGTGGCTTAACCTCTCTGAGACTCAGTTTCCCCATCCATAAAATGGAGCCGTAATTCATGGGGTTATTATGAGATGCCATCAGACGGGTTGAGGAAAGCGCATAGCACACAGTAAGCCCTCAGTAAGTGTGAGCAGGAGCTGTGAGTCCTGAGCTGACCTGTGTCCCCCTCCCCAAGGGCTCAGGCCAAGGTCATGGCCAGTGTCCCAGACTGTGGCATGGAGGCCAGCTTCCAGAGAAGGCCGGGACCCAGGCCACCTGATCAAGTGTCTACTTGCCTGAGCGGCAGAGTCCCAGCTTGAGGTCACCTTGACCCCTGACTTATTGAGTCTCTGCCATGTGCCACGCACTCTGGTCCGCTGTGGAGAGCCGGCCAGTGGAGACTGAGACTGGGAGGGGCTGCCCCAGGTCTCCTAGGGGTGTGTGTATTGGGGGAGGGGGCATGCAAAGCAGAAACATGCAGGTAGGAATTGGGGCCAGTGGGAGATCCGGTGGGGAGGAGCGTCCTGAGGAAGGTACCCTTAGAAAGGCGTGGGGCGGGGTGGGGCTGGGGGGCGTGAGTCCCGGGAAGGGCATGGGGGGAGGGTAGGTAGTGCCTGCGCAGGGAGCTTTGAGTCTGTGCTGGAAACGGCAGAAGAGCGATGTGCGGACCTCAGGAGAAGTCGGCGGAGGAGGTGACGTCAGCCGGGCAGGGCCTCTGCAGGTCTGCAAGCCACCGCATCGGGATTCTATTTTAAGGTGACATGAGCCCCGGTGGGTTCCAAGGCAGCTCAGCGGTGGGCGGCGGGGGGGGGGGCTATTTCACTGCGAGGCCCGCGGCAGGCCCCGCCCTGCCCTGGCTCTGACTCCAAGCCCACAGCTCCAGGCAAGAAGATGAAGCCGGAGGGAGGACCTGGGGGCCGGTGGAGGGAACGGGCTGGGGTCTGGGGATGTGGGCGCGAGGTGGGGTCGGGGTGGGGCACAGGTTGGGGCCTGGGTGGGATACCAGGTGAGGACCGGGGTGCGGACACAGGCCGGGGTGCCGAGGGCGCAGCAGGGCGGTGCCGGTGCACCGGAGCAGCAGCGCGCCTGCCCGACCCTCGGGGTCCGAGTGGAGGGTCCGCGGGCCTGGGCCCGGGTCTGCCCCGTCAGCTGCAGCCCCGCAGCCCCGTGGCGGAGCGAGCGCGCCGTGGCCGGTGCGACACCGCCCCCTGCCGGCCGCGTCAAGCATCGCCCCGCTCTGCGCCCGGAGGGCTGCGGGGCCGCGGCGGGGCGCAGGACGTGAGAACCACGCCGAGCTGCGAGGCGAGCGCGAGGAGGAGGCGCGCCCTGTCGCCCTGGACAGCCTCTCCTGCCCTGGGTCTCGTTCACAGCGAGGCGTGCCAGGGTCACCCAGTGGGAGTGGCAGCGCTGTCCACGCAGGCCTGCAGGCTGCACAACCTCTGAGCCTCAGTTTTCTCGTCTGTAAAAAGGGGTCATCGTACCCCCACCTGCCTTAGAGACTTCACCTCTCAGACCTTTAAACCCCCTGCCGGAAGAGCGCAAGTGCTAAATTCTCCAACAATTTCTAGACAGTTTTCGTCTAAATCTGCCTTTTTCGTTCATTTTCTCTTAGCTCTGGAGCGAAAAACAAGTGACACTGAACTGCAGAGTCTGGTACGTAAAGGTTGTGCATTTTGAGAAGCCAAGGATCCTCCAAAGTCAAGCAGCTTTTAGCCTATGAAAAGGTGTCCGGATGGCTAAAAATTTAAAATGCACTTAAAAGGAAAAAAAAAAGTCAAAAGATAAATGACAAACTGGGGGAAGTGTTTGCAACTCACATCACAGAAGTCTAATATGGGAATCAGCATACTTTCCCTGTAAAGGGCCACGTGGTAAATACTGTCCGCTTCCAGGCCACAGGCTCTACTCAGCTGTGCTCCAGGGGAATTTTATTTGTTAAAAACATAAGCCAGTGGGCCTGATTTAGCCCACAGGCCATAGTCCGGTCTCATTTAACCAATATATGAAGAGGTCCTAGAAATCAAGAAGAGACAACCCAATAAAAAATGGGGAGAAAACATTAATAGACGGTTTTTAAACAAGGAAACTCAAAGGCCCTGAACCATTGTGACAAATGCCTGACCTCACGTGTGATAAGAGAAACGGAAATGAAGGACCCAGAGATACCCTGCTTCCCACCAGTACTCACTTCCATCAGGTGCACACACACCGACTTGGCGACGCCGTGGGAAACAGGTCCCTGCCGTGTCGCTGGTGGGAGCACGCAGCAGGCACCCTCGGGGGGACGCTGTTTGTCCATCAGGCTTTTCGCCGACCCAGCAACCCACGCCAACCCTGGCCCCTGCAGGCAGAGCCGGGTACCGTGTTGCCAAGGTTACATCAGGAGGGCCACTGCTGCTGTGTTTGTGAGGGTGAAATCACAACCCACCAGGGAGCCGTATAGAAACACTGCCTCGGACGCCCCCGGGGTAATAGTACGCAGCTGTTAACGGCAACGAGGAGACTCCTGGCAGGTAAGGGGAGATCTACGTGCCGGTAGACGTTAAGGGAAAAAACCGACGTGCAGAGGTGGGTGTGGGAGTAGGAGGCCTGTTGGTATGTGCTTGTACTTGTGTAAAGAAACACTAGAAGGATCCCTGAGAAACCGGGCAGGTGTGCAGCCGTCTGGGCAGCGGCGGTCAGGTGCAGGGAGGAGAGAGAGTACTCAGTGTTGATCATTGACGCTTTGAAGCCCTGAGAGGATGGATATTCTAGTCGGAAGTTTAAAACTTTAAAGTCAGTGCATGTGGCTTTGTTGGAGCGAGGGGAAGGGCCAGAGTGTGTACAGGATGCTACGGTTTGTGGGGGAAAGGCACGCTCCCTGATGTGTGGAGCTGCTTTGGAAGGACAGCCCGTCCCCACAAGACGCTGCCGCGGTGGCCTCTGGGAGGAGCTCGGCCAGGGCTGGAGGGAGACACCCTTCACCGCTGATCCGTTTGGATGGGTGGATTAGCATTTTCTTTATTTATTTTGACCATATACATGTTTTGAGGTTTTCGAATCAAAAAAAAGAATAAGTGGATGGGAGCCCACAGGCTGCTGAAATAATGCAGCAGCTCCCCAGCGTGGGCTGCGCCTCGAGCTGGGCTCTGTTCTAGGGTTTGCACGTGCTGAGCAAGTACCACCACCTCCCTTTTATAGCTGCCTCCCTTTTATAGCTGAGGCGACGGAGGCCTGGAGATGTCAGGGCCTCGCCTGGCATCACACACTGTCAGGCATGCTGCCCATCGAGTCCCCAAGACGCCCCCAGGCCGGGTGGAAAACAGACGCGGTCCCACCCTGCTCAGCACCGGAGTTCCCTCTGTAGAAACCTCTCAATGGGTTGCCCTACCTCCCAGGACAGGAAGCTCACCACCTTACAAGCGGGGGATTCCATGGCCAGTTGGTGCCGTTAAAAAGCTCCTCCTGGGCTTCCCTGGTAGCGCAGTGGTTGAGGATCCGCCTGCCGATTCAGGGGACACGGGTTCGTGCCCCGGTCCGGGAAGATCCCACATGTCACGGAGCGGCCGGGCCCGTGAGCCATGGCCGCTGAGCCTGCACGTCCGCAATAGGAGAGGCCACAGCAGTGAGAGGCCCGCGTACTCCGCAGTTGCGCTTCCCCGCCCCTGTGTCCCCTGGGGGCCACCTGCTCCTCTGTCAGGGAAGCCGCACGGGCACGCGGAGGCCAGAGCAGCTGGCGCCGGGCCTCAGGCTGCGCGGTCCCTTCCCTCCCAGCGCCGCCGTGGATAACACGCGCCTTCCACACGAGCGCTGAGCTTCATGGGATGGTGCCAGCCCACAGGCAGCCTCCAGCCCGTCCCTCCTCTTTGCTCCCTGCTTTGGCCGTGTTAACCTCTGGTCTTGCCTACGTTAGCCGAGACTGGGCCTACCTCAGGGCCTTTTCACTTACTGTGCCTGCTCTGTGGAAAGCTCTGTGTCTGCGTCTTCCCGTCCCCAGCTTCAGAGCAGGAATGTGACGTCCTTGGAGAGGCCTGAGCACTCTAGCTGGTCCTGTTCCCCGCCCGTTCCCTTTCCCATCTTCCCATTTCATCCTGGAATTGTCTCGCTTATTTCTTTGTTATCTGTGTCCCCTGGCTCCGGAGGACGAGGACTTTGGGGATCCCAGTGTCTGGGATGGTGCCTGGCACGTGCTGGGTGTTCATGAAATACACGAGTGCGTGGACGAGTGCAGGGCCCACCGGCTCCCGTGTGCGGGGACGAGCCGGGAGGGGCTGCGGGTCTGAGTGTCTGTCTCTGGGGTCTGTCGCCAGCCCTGCCCTTTCACCCCCTGCTCCCCTGCCCGCCACGCAGGGCAGAGGTGAGGCCACGAGGCCACCCTCCCAGAGAGACATCAGGGCTCTGAATTCCATTGAAACCAGTTTAATTGCCTAATTGCTCTCTGCTCTTCGGTGCAGTTGGTTCAGAGAAGCGGCTCTGCGGCCGCCAGGCCAGCCCAGCAGAGACTTGGCAGCTTGGCCAGAGGGCCCTGAAGAGGCGGAGCACCGGGCGGCCACTGCTCCCTGCCGCCCCCCCCGCCCCCCCCCCCCCGAGCTGAGCCTGGCACGGAGAGCACGTGTGGGCCCACGGGCGCCGCTCGGGCGTCGGCGTGAGCAGGGGCTGGTGCTCCCGTGTTCGGACGCCCCTGCCGTGTGCTAACCTGAGACGTGTGTGCTTCCTTCTTCCTTAATGTTTCAGTCATGCTTTCGAACAGGGAGCACGTGCAAACAACGTTTCGATTCAAGGTGTGGACGGGTTTGCAGCTTCCACGAGCCTCGCTTTTTCCACCCTGATCCCGGACACCTGTCCCCGCCCCAGACATGGGCCGTTGTGTGTCCTGCACGTCCTCCCAGAGACGTGCGTGCGCGAAAACTGGTCTATACAAAATGATCACGCACCATAAACACTGTTCTGCTTTGTCCCCCACTTACTGTATCGTGGAGTCTGTTCCTCGCCCGGTGTTCCTGGGGGCCCTCCCCGGTCGCAGTGGCAGCAGCGTCCCCGCCGGACACCACGGCTGCCCCAGCCACCTGCCTTTAAGGCAACGTTGTGACCTCAGTCTTCATTCACAACGCATGGTCGCACACGGGGGGTAGGTGTGTGCAGACTTCATATTCATCTTCCAATTCGGGTTTGTTTTTCTCACCCACAAAGCGTCACTCGCTTCCTGCGGGGACAGAAAGCCCCACAGCCCTGCTTGTCACTGGTCCTGACTTGCTTTACCCAGATGGGCTCAGAGCATTTAGACGGTTCTCAAGCTGCGGCCTTTCTTTCACGTGACGGTAAACAAGGCTACTCTTCCCGAGGAAGGGAACCGCCTGCCTTTGGTCCGAGGGCTGAGCGCCGTCGTGCTCCCCTGCCACGCTGGAATCCAGAGCACTGCCAGCTTATGAGCTGCGCCGCAGGGAGACTCCCCGAAGCTGGGTCTCGGCCCACATCCTCCATTCTGTCCTTCGGGCAGCTTCCCAGAAGTGAAATTTCTCGCTCAAGGGGCGTGTACTTTGTTGTGGGGAGAGCTGCACATTTTTGAAGTGCGTGTGTGTTTCTGTTGTGTGTCTCTGGGCCGGTGCCCGCAGGCTCATGCAGGTTCCCCCGCAAACCTGCAGCTGCCGTGGCTTTGCACCCCGGGCGTGTGTGCTCGCCCTCCGCCCTGTCTCAGAGCCGCCGCCTCTGCCCGAGAGCTGGGAGAATACACCAGTGTCTCCGCACCTGCAGCTGCCCGTCCCTGCGGACTCGGCGCTGGAGGGGCTGCAGACCTCACCCTGGCCCCTGAGCTGGGCCAGCTCTCCTCTGCCCTGGGTCCTCCCGGTAACCAGGGTCAGACACCCAGCCAGACTGGCCTTACGACACGGGGAGAAGCCCATGTCATGCAAGTCCAGGGCCTCAGGCCCCTGTGGATGCGAGCATTGAAAGAAGTCGTCCGGAATCTGCACCTGTCCCTCCGTTCTGGTTTGCTGTGTGCTCTCGGGCCGGCCTCCCGTGTGGAGGCAGAGGCACCCGCAGTGAAGGGAGGTGGTTTGAAGCTGAGCCCGAACCTCCACCGCAGGCGACGCTCCCAGCCCCAGGTGCTCTCAGGCTGGATGTCTGTGCTCCAGTGAACTCCTACTCATCCTGCAAAACTTACCCAATGTCACCTCCTCAGGGCAGCCTTCCCTGGCTCCCACTGGCAAGGCCTGGCCCAGGATGACCCGTCTCTGCCCTCTGAGCATCCATCGTCTATCAATGCTCTGCTCATAACCCTTCATTCCACGAGAGGGAACTTAGGATGAGGACATTTTGATCACCTAAGGGATCATTTCATTAATTCATTCATTCAACCAGTATATACTGACCACTTACCAAGGACAGGGTCTTGTGTTGGGGCCCCCAACAGAAATCGCAGTAACCAGATACCATCACAAACAGATTCAGCTCTACAAAGGCAGTGCGTGAAGGAGAGGCAGCGTAATATAGTGGTGGAGACACGGGCCTGAGCCCCACTGCCTGGGTCAGAGCCACAGCTCCACCGCTTTCCAGAGGTAGGAGCCTGGCCAGGTCACCAAACCTCTGAGCCTCAGTTTTATCATCTGTAAAATAGGGACAATAATAGCACCTGGGGAATTCAATGTCTCAAGGATTAAGGGGGCCACCGGAGGTGCAGGACCTTCCAGCAGCCTGGCGTGTGGGGCAGGAGCTACACACGTGGCTCTTCTGCAGACATCTGAGTGCAGCTTAAATAAATAAATAAAGATGACAGTACTGAATGTGCACTAAAATTCCAAATAAAACGTTTTCAAATATGTAAATGAATCTTGAGCTGGGTCTTTTTTTTTTTTAATTTATTTATCTTTGGCTCCATTGGGTCTTTGTTGCTGTGCGTAGGCTTTCTCTAGTTGCGGTGAGCGGGGGCTACTACTCTTCGTTGTGGTGCACGGGCTTCTCATTGAGGTGGCTTCTCTTGCTGCGGAGCACAGGCTCTAGGCACGCCGGCTCAGTAGTTGTGGCTTGTGGGCTCTAGAGCGCAGGTTCAGTAGTCGTGGCGTGTGGGCTTAGCCGCCCCGCGGCATGTGGCTTCTTCCTGGACCAGGGCTCGAACCTGTGTCCCCTGCATTGGCAGGAGGATTCTTAACCACTGTGCCACCAGGGAAGCCCGAGCTGGGTCTTTTACACCAATATATCAGGTGTCATGCCTGAGAGAGCTAAATACAACGCCTGACTGGGACTTTGTTTCCCGGACCAGGCCTTTGGGTTGTTGATGTTGTTGGCGGGTGCGCCCCGGCGGCAGGGGCAGCAAGAAGAGCGCGTGGAGGCCGCTGATTCTAGTGTCGCGTGGGAAGTTCCCAGGCCAAGTCGCCAAGCTGAATTAGAGTTCACAGCTGGAGCCAAAATAATACCCCCTACAATTCCTGATGAATTTAACTCAATGGCTGTAAAACAACATGACTTGGTAACCATAAAAGTTCACAGCCACGAGCAATCTCCTTCCGTCCGTGTCTGGCAGGTTAGCGCTGGGAAGCTCGGAGTCGCAGGGGCCCACAGACCAGGGTGCTGGAGCCCAGCCAGGGAGGTAGGCTCTAGGTAAGGCAGGTGAGGAGGGCGGGGCCTCTGGGGGGTCTTGCTGAGGCCTCTGGGAGCTGGGGGCGGGGACCGGGGGAGGGCCAGAGGGACAGAATCGGAGCTGCATTTTTAAAGAGCCTCTGGCTTCAACCTGCAGAGGAGATGGGAGGGGTGCGGTGGTGGCGTGGACGACGCCATAGCTGGAAGTAGAATGCACGGGACCTGGTGACAGGATGGATGTGGCGGTGAGGGGCGGGCGGTGTCAGGAGGCCCTTTAAGGCCTGGCTTCTGGAGCTGGGGGGCAGGGATCCCCTTTGCAGCGGCGGCAGCGTGCTCTCCTTAGCAGGGGGCCAGCTGGCGTTGGGGAGGGGCATGTCACAGGTGAGCCCACCTCCCAGTTTTCTGGGGAAAAGTCCTGCTTTATACCTAGGGTCTCTGTGTAATTATGATTGTGCCCCCTTTCAAAAGGGTCCCTGTTTTCCTCTGAATAATACATAAACATAAGTAAATAACAAACAGATGAATGGATGAGGAGAAGAGGTTCCTCACAGCGGCAGCCACCTGGCAGCCTGTGGCCCTGAACTAGATTCTGTTGCCATAAAGGACATGACGGGGACCATCGGCAAAGCGTGTGTGGGGTCTGAGGCTTGGATGGCGCAGTCGTATCCGTGCGCTTTCCTGACGTGAGGGCTGGCGTAGCGGTCACGCAGGAGGAGTGTCCGTTTGAGGGAAGCACACAAGAAAGCGTCCGTGGTGCTGGGCATCGTGTCGCCCGTGGCCCTCAGATGGCCCAGGGAAAGAAGTTCTTTGTTCCTCTTCTGTGCGTCTGCACCTGAGACCCGGCGGGTAAAGGTCGCTCTGGGAAGCAGAGTCTGCCCTGCACCAGGCTCCCTGACTTCCCGCCTCTGCACCCCGGCCCCTCCCCAAGCCTCGAAAAGGATTCCCTGCTCGGGTGCTCAGTGTCCCCAGCGGGACGGGATCAGAGAGGTCAGGTCTGTGACACGCCTTCAGCGACCCCCAGCGGCCGAGGGGTCAGGCTGCGGCTGTTCTGAGATGTGCCGAGAATTCCAGGAGCACGAACGTCCTCTGGGGGCCCACGAGCAGGGCCGGTCAGCACATCTCCGCGGCCACGTGTGCGATCACTGTGCCACCGGCGCCCCAGGAAGTGGGGAGGAGCCACGCAGCTGCCACAGCCCCGCCGGGCCCCGCCCTGGCGTCCAGGCCATGCCCCGTCCTGAGCTGTTTGGTCTCAGGACTTCTTTACACTCAAAACCATTGAGGGCCTTGAAGAGCTTTTGTGGCTGGGAGTTTTGTCTTCCGACATTTACATATTCAAAATTATATACTCAAAGTTTAATTTCAATAACAACCGTGCCTTCGGCCATCAGAGCTATGACGTTACCACACGCTGGTCTGGAAAATTCTACGGTGCACTCGTGAGAGGATGAGAAAGGCTGGAATATCTCACACTACTACAAAGATGGCTTTGACCTCAGGGACCCCTAGAAGGGTCTCAGAAGCCCTGAGGGGTGAGGACCCCAGTGTGAGAGCCCCTGGCCTGTGCCCTGATCACCACCATCGACTACCGGGAGAAGATTGGAGCTGCAGACGCGGACGCCCGTAACCCCAGCAGCTCCGTCCTCTGGATCCACCCGAGAGCCCCCCGAGGGGCATGTGGGAACCAGTCAGAGGTGGGACGTGCATCGGGACACCTCTCGCTTTCACGGTTTGGAAACAACCTGAAAGATAGAATTGACAAGTAGACGATGCTCTGTTTACACAACAGAGTGCTGCAGGAAGTATCAAGGTAGGAAAAGTCCCCCACACAAAACTGAGTGAAAAAAATCAAGTCGGGGAAGAAGAGTTCAGAATGAAGCCGGTGGATTGACTCAAAGCACATTGTTTGCAGACACACATACGTGTGCTGCGGCGATAAACACGAAGTTCAAGACGGCGGGAAAGTGGTTACCCGGGGGTTGGGGCAGAGTCAGCAGGGAGGCTATACGGGGGCTTTCGCTGTATCCATGACGCTAAATTCATAAAGTTGTTTTCAAAACACCATCCAGGGACTGTGGGGAAATGGAAGACAGACGAGCTGGTGGTGCGTCACCAGCTACCGGTGGTCTTTGTGTCCCCGGGTACGTGGCGGAGACCACCAGCTGCCTCCCTGACACCCCTTTTCTTTCTTTCTCACTGATCTATTGGGGGCAGCATGTACCAGCTCAGAAAAGAAAAGGAAACCCTGCCGTGTTCAGCCTCCCTTGCGGCACGGCGGCCACCAGGGCACACGGCAGTTATTCAGCGCGGCCTGCGGGAAGCTCCTCAGGCACGGGGGACAGTGCCAGCCCTGGCTGTCCTCCCCTACCTCCTCCTGCCCACGGGCCCCCCGTGTTTATGAGGATGATGAGAGCCAGAGTTTGGAGTCAGATCTTAAGGGGAAGAGCAGGAATGTTCCGGAAGGCCACCCTCACTGGGGCTGTTGGATGACTCCAGGGGCGTGCTACCACCCATACCAGGCAGACCAACTCGGGGCAGCCCTGGGCCCCCGTCCCGGGCAGGCCCGGCCCCAGGGAGGACCATGTCTTCAGGGCGGCTCTCCAATCTTCCCCTGGAATTGGGCCCACCTTCCCGATTCGACCCCAGCCAAGTGGAACTGATTCTGCGTCCCGGGGCCTCCTGAGTGCCTAACGAGATCTTGACTGCAGCCCAGCTTTAAACACTCTTCACGGTGGGTGGTGATTGGGTCTTGATTTGCTGAATGATTCAGCTGAGTCACCACCTGCAAACAATATGAGAAAGAAAACGCTGGCCATGCTCGGGCGCCCAGCGCAGCCTCTGCTCTGCGGGCCGATGACACGGGCCGCTCCCCGCAGGCGGCTCCGGCGCCCCGGAAGGTCCTGCCTGGAAGGGAGCTGCTCGGTGCCAGGCCCTGCACAGGGTGGGCCTGGGGGCTGCATGGAGGCCGAGGAGGCACGGCGGCACCACGTTCCAGTGGGGGATCCGCCCGCGAGGGGCCTGCTAGGGTCACAGGTGAGGAACAGCAGAGCTGGACCAGGAGCCGGCTGGGGTGCCGCGCGGCCGAACGGACCCAGCGCGGCCACAAACACCAGGGGCTCCCTGTACCCCCAGGCAGCCCACTAGGGGTCCTCTGCACTGCCCCCAGACTGGCCTGGAGTCTGATGGCCCCAGCAACAAGGCTCGGAGCCCGTCTCCTGAGGGAGGTGCGTCTGTGAGTCTCGGCAGCAGGCGCAGGGCTGGAGGCCTGGGGTCAGATGGCATCCGCCTCTGGTGGCCGTGTGACCTCTGTCCCTCTGCTGCTCCGTCTGTAAAGGGGGCATTGTGTCAGTGTGGGGTCCTGAACACAGGACCTCGGGATGTGACTGTATGTGGAGACGGGGGCGTTTAAGGAGTCGTTAAATGTAAATGGGGCCATCAGGGTGGGCTGTAATCCAATCTGTGTCCTCATGGGCACAGGGACACCAGGGATGTGCACACACAGAGGACACGGCCAGCACGCCTAGGACAGAGGCCTTGGGAAAAGCCAACCCTTGGTCTTGGAGGTCCAGCCCCTAGAACTGTGAGCAACGGATGTCTGTGGTTCAAGCCCCGCCCCCGTCCATGGAATCCATTAGAGCAGCCGAGCAGACGAACACACCGTGGGTCCCGGGTCGCCCTGTCACCTCCAGGGCTCCTGGCCACAGGACCTGCAGGTTTCAGAGCTGCACTGTGTCGAGCCACACCCGGGCTGGGGGACCCTCTGCAGCAGCGGAGCGCTGTGCCCTAAACCCACAGGGGAACCCTTTTATCTGCAGCCTGGCCTCACCCGTGCCTGGTCCCCAGTGCTCGGGGATAGAAGGACCTCACTCCACAGGGAATCCCACCTGTGTCTACCCACAAGCCCCTGCTGCCTCTGTAGCCCAAGGCATCTGGAAACAAAGTCAGAGGTCGTCCACCAGCCACAGGCTCCCTCAACAAGTAAGCCCAGGCCCCAACTCCCTCTGATGGGGAGGGAGGAGGGTGGGCTCAGGAAGGAAAAGACACAAATTGGTGTCTGGAAATATCCTATCTCCCTCATGGACCCCCTTGGGGGACACATTAGGATTTTCACGTGTTTCCCTTAGTATCAGGATTGCCGTAAACAAGAGAGTCTTCCTCGCGTGTATGAGAGTTCTGTTCTATCGTGTAGTAGCGCTGTGCTGTTACGGCAGTGCCATCGTCATTAGGGACAGGGCTTGTTTTGTTTTTCTGTCTGACCATCCTTGTTGACTAGCTTCCCAGAGTCACCTCATCGTCCAGGCTGGCTGCTGGAGTCCATCATCACATCTGCATTCCAGGAAGCAGGAAGGAGAAGGCAGGAGGACACAGGAGCACATCTCCGAGCTCCATCAGCCCCCTTGAAGCAGCCTGTGCTGAAGAAATCTCATACTCCTGCTAACATCCCAAGGACTGGGACTTAGTCACCTG
The DNA here is from genome assembly GCF_025265405.1 of Mesoplodon densirostris. Classification (NCBI taxonomy): domain Eukaryota; kingdom Metazoa; phylum Chordata; class Mammalia; order Artiodactyla; family Ziphiidae; genus Mesoplodon; species Mesoplodon densirostris. Next base: position 109,593,631 of record NC_082670.1, on the reverse strand, counting down.
AGTGAATGTAAAGGGGCTGGAATGTCACCTTCTATCTGGTGCTTCACTGACCCTCCAAACATCCTGATGCAGTTACTGAGGAAGGGAAAATGAACATCACGTGGCCACTGGTCACCCGCAGCCCTGTGTCACTGATGAGGAAACCGAGGGTCAGAGAGGCATGATGTCAAGGTCCACAGGCTGTGAACAGCAGGAGGCCGTAAGATTGGAACGTGGAGCCAATATGGTGGACTCGTCATCCAGAATGCCCCACCTCCTGGCCACTCTTCGGCATGAGGTCTGTTCCCACCCAGACTCAGCACACGGGGTGTGGTTCCAGCAGAACAGACATGAGCACGGACTTGTGGAACAACGAGAATTCAAACAGCACACGGCACTGGGGAGGCTGTGCTCAGAGGGGTCAAAGCTGGTACAGCCTCTTTGAAGGGTGTGTCGGTTCAGATTAGGTTCGATTATGAGTGAGAGAAAAGTCCAAAGTGGTTTAAGAAAGACAGATGTTTACTTCTCTCTCACATCCAACAAGTCGTCCACAGGAGGAAGTCCAAGGCTGTTACGGGTGCCCTAGTGTCGGGGACCTCGTCTGCTTCTACCTTGTTGCTCTGCCATGAGAGGCTCCCATTCCAAGATCCCCCGATGATTCAAGATGGCTGCTACAACTCCAGCCATTACGACCACATCCCAGTTTGCAAGGAAGAAAAGCCTATCCTTTCTCTTCAAGGAAGTTGCGCACACACTTACATCCCACTGGCCAGGACCTGCAAGGAAGGCTGGACAATGTAGTCTTTGTTCCAGGCAGCTGTGTATGCAGCTGCAAATCAGGCGTCCTAGGACAGCGGAAGAAAAGGAGAACACGTACTGGAGGACAGCGATTAGTCTCTGCTGGAAGACTGCGAGACTAATGAACTAACTAGTGAAGGCTGTGCTCCAGCAATGCCACCTGTGTGAGTTATTTGTAAGGACTTTGGTTGCTGCATGGTTTGTTGTTGCAAAACATATTAGGAACCAAGGTCCCTCCCAAGGGGACTGGGTAAATCAATTGCCACATATCCAGAACGTTCGCAGCTCTCCCACCTGACGTGGAATGAGCCCAAGACCAGATGTTAGCGTGGGAAACGAGCTACAGACATTCACGCTCCCAAACTAGGGGTGACGTGCATACACGCGTGTGAACACGGGTGCTCCTGGAAGGTTAGGAAGACCCCGGCCTTGCGGTGCCTCTGGGGAGGGGGTTAAAGCAGCGGAGGCTCCCCCCAGCCTCCACGGTCCACCAGCTGCCCTGCAGCGGGTGCCAGGCCTCCTGTGCTGCCCCCTCCACCGAGTCATCACACGGAGCCAACGCAGGCTGCCGCCGTGCCGTGCTAGACGCAGCCCGTCAACGCTGCCGAGGGCGAACCCAGCTCTGGATCTGAGGATCGCTTCCTCCCTGTCTGGCCCCACACACCTGCCCGGCTCGGAATGCCCCGCTGGCTGCCCCCCCCCCCACCTGACAGGCTTCTGTGGGAGCTGTGGGGTGGCAGCCAGGCCGGGCACGGCGAGCAGCCTGCAGGAGCCCCCTGGTGGCCCCACGGGCCCCGGAGTCCAGCTCGCTGGCTGTGCCCATGCCTGCTGACAGCCCTGGATCCGGGGAGCCTGGCTGCTGGTCCCCCAGTCGTGAGCCATGTTGGAGCTGGCGCCCTCGGTGCCCTCCTGAGAAAGAAGGTGGGCAGTAGAGGTGGAGCGCAGCCTGGCCCTCAGCACCCCAGGGCCCTGGGCTTTATTCGGACCTATCCCCACTTTCAGCTCATCACATCCACGATTATAAACATCAGTCCCCGCATCCTACTTTCCGAGGGCCTACTATGTGCCGAGCACTATTCTAGTGCCTAAAAATAACTCCTGTGGTCACCGTCGCTCCACCACCACGTGCCACACCTGCACTCTGCTAATCCTCACAAACGTCCCTGCGAGCCAGGCCTTCTTATCCCCATTTCACAGACGCGGAAACGGACGCTGCAGGAGGGGAAGTGCTGCCCGGGATAACAGAGCGTGAGGGGCAGACAGGACAGTGCACAGGAACCACACTTCTTTCCAGGGCCGTCCCCTCCGCTCCGACGGGGCCTCACAGCAGGTACGCCGGGCTCCCAGCACAGAGGGGCACCCCGGCCCCGGAATCCCCGCACAGCCTTCACGTCAACACCTTCTGCTCCTTTTCCTTTTTATTAGAAAACAGATCAAGAAAATATACACACTTCAGCCCATCCGCCAGAGTGGGCTTTGTGGGGGTAGGGGCACGGAGGATGAGGAGGATCAGACCAGTCCTGGGGGACCAGGCTGCAGGGAGGTGCCCTCGGCCAGCCTAGCCAGGCCTGGCCCTGAGACATCAAAGTCGGAGCCAAGTCGCCGAGCAAGGCGAGGGCAGGTGGGAGGGGGAGGCGGCCTCCAGCTGAAGCAGAGGTGGCCGCAGGCAAGTGGGGAACAGAGGGCGGGACAGGGGCTGCACAGGACTGCTGCCCACGCACGGGCCTGACCCCCGTCCTCCTCTGCCAGGGGCTCTGCACTCCCCAGCCGCTCCTCCACAAGCCCCCAGGCCCTCCCGCCCTCCCGGGGCAGCCAGGCTAGGCGTTGATGGCCTTCCAGCGCTCACTGTCCGTGCTGTTGATGCTGCCAGTGTGGCAAGGCATGGAAGCCACATCGTCCAGGTAGGCCATGCCCCCGGCCGAGTCGAACTGCGTGCTGGCGGCCATCGCTGCCTCTAGGCCCTCCCGCCGGGCCACCGCATAGGGCTGGGGCAGGTGCATGTCCGGTTCCTCGGTCTCGTCCACTTGGCATTTGTAGGAGAAGAGGATCTTGGGCTCCGAGCTGGAGGGCAGGAGAGAGGCAGGGGGGCCCCACTGTGGGTCAGGAAAGGCCTTCCTCACTGGGGCTGGGCAACGAGGCATCAGACATGGCAAGAAGCGTGCTGACGGCCCCCTGACACCCACCCCGCGAGGTCCCCTCCCTTGCTTTGATGTTGGAGTCCACTGGGACACTGGTATTAAAACCGGCCCTCCTGCTGCAGGCATGTGAGCCTGGCGAGCGCCTGCTTTCTCACCGTAAAATGGGTGGAAGGACTTCGACCCGGGGAAATGATGGGCCTTAAAACAGCACCTGCCCACAGTGCGGGGCAGACCCGGGCCCAGACCTCTGCCCTGCAGCACTAACTACTGCCCACCAGGTGCCCGCCCGTCCTCAGTCCTCTGGGTAACTGTCCAGGGAGAAAGCATCACTCCCCATTTACAAAAAGGAGCGTGAGGCCAGGGAGATAAATCATGTGCAAGGTCATGTACATCAGGGCTGGGAGGATCCAATCCAATTCTCGCTCCAGAGCTGAGGCACCCCTGCAGCCCACCCTCAGACCCGGCAGGCAGGGAAGGGGGGGGCTGGGGGCAGAACGCCTGCTTCCACCACGTCTGAGTCACAAAAGTGCACCCCACCCCACACTCATAGACACACTGGACTCCCCCAACATTGCTCCCCACTCCAGTTGCCCCCAGATGGAACACAAGCTCCGTGAGCTCAGGGGTCTGTGGCTACAGCAGGTGCTGAGGAATGAGCTGACCTATCCTTAAATGAAAGACACAGTGCAGACCAGCAGGCATGGCCTCTCTCGTGGGAAAAGTGTACATGTCTTTGTGTGTTGTGTGCATAATGCGTCTGTCTGTATTTATATATATCTATGTGAACCTATGCGTGCCTGTATGGGTGTGGTATATGCATGCATGTGCATGTGTGTACATGTGCATATAAATGAATATATGTGTACATGTTTATATGTGTGCACATGCACGTTACACATGTATACATCTGTATACATGTGTTTATATCTATAAGGGCGCATGCATATGTGTGCGCGCCCGAGTGTGCATGTATATCCGCACGCACGTGCATGTACACACACGTACCCTGTCCGACTCCTCAAGCTCCGGTCCCAGCCTGAGCTGCCCCCCAGCCCCGAGCCCGGAGGCTGGGATGCTGCAGTGGCGGCTGCGCATGTGCAAGAGGCAGAAGGCGTGATCCCGACGGCGGCCACGCGGGGGCGGCCAAGCCCAGAGCGCGACCTGGAACCCCGTCCCCCAGTCCCCCTCCCTGCAGCCCCCGCTGGAGGACTCACCCGAAGAATCCCCGCAGGAAGGCCACGTAGATGAGGGGCGCGAAGAAGCTGAAGTAGAGGAAGGTGGTGGCGTCCACGCAGCTGGGGGGACGGGCGGGTTAGGGCTGCGGCGGAGCGACCCAGCCGGCCCCTGCCCCCTCCCCCTCCCGGCCGCCCCCGGCCCCGGCCGCTTACCAGAGCCCCTCGATGATGTCCGCGCACAGCAGCGCGCTCCCCAGCCCCTGCAGCAGGTTGAGCAGCGCCAGGATGCCCGCGTACACGTAGAAGCTCCTCCGTGCTGCGAGGTGGGCGCGCGTGAGGTCCTGCCCAGGTGTCGGGACCGGACCGGCTCCCTGCTTCCCACCCACACAGAGCTGTCCGCTCCAGGCCACCGCAAGGCCAACAGCCCACCCCGAGCCCAGCCCCGTCCCCAGGCGCTCACAGGGCAGGGAGATGCGCTCCTTCAGCGGGGTCTTGGGGAGCACGACCACCAGAGAGTAGACCTGCGGAGACATTGGCACTGACCAGGACGCAGGGAGCTCCTGCCCAGTGCTGAGCCCGCTAGCAGGCCGTGCCCGAGGCTCCGGCCATCCCCCAACTCACCAGGAAGAAGAAGCAGGAGCTGACCAGCCAGAACTGGCGGCCCCCGTGCCCGTAGATGTTGAAGTCCTCAGCCGAGAGGTGGGCATCCGGGTACAGGATCTCCAGCGTGCCCTGCAGCGGAGGCCCGGGGAGGGTCTCAGGGGCTCCTGTACCTGGAACGCCCCGTCCCTGGGCTCCCCACCACACCAAGCCCCCGCTCTGCCTGGCGCTCAGTCCCCTGCTCTAGCCAGCTCTCTGGCCACGCCCTGCCCCCCAGCTCCAGCCCTCAGGCCCGGGGAGGGGCAGTCCCCAAGTAAGAAAGGGGTCTCTGGACACACGGGTCTCAGTGGGATCTACAGACCTGCACTCTCCCTACCTGGACTACTTGTTGAAACGGTAGGTTCAAGCTGCTGGATCGGAATTGGAGAGGCCCAGAACCTGCCTTGCTAACCAGCCGCCCAGGTGGTTCCTTAGCTGCATTTAAAGTTTGAGCCACTGCACACTCCACTCTGACTCAGGGCCCGAAGGCAGTGGATGCCCAGCCCCGCTGACCCCCGGGGCTGCCTGCCCCCACCTCACCTGGGTGACGGAGTACGCCAGGGCCAGCACCGTGGTGATGGCCAGCACCCGCTTGATGCTCGACTTGCTCTCCAGGTGACCTGGAAGAAACGGGCTGGTCAGTCAGCGGGAGCCAGCCTAGGGAACCACGGTGGGGTCGGCCCCCAGCCGGGGAGGGGCAGGGGAGCCCTGGCCGCGGCAGCAGACGCACCAAAGGCGAGGCCCAGGATGACCACACTCAGCTCGATGGCCAGCAGGAAGAAGCGGGTAATCTCCCACAGGATCTGGACACAGAGTGGGCGGAGCGTCAGCCGGGGGCCGGCTGCCCCCACCCAGTGCCCAGCGGCCCTGCCAGCAGGCCCAGCCCCACCTTATCAGCGACAGTCGCAGCATCTGAGGCGCTGACCGTCATGGACACCACGGCCCGGGCGATGCCCACCAGCGCCACCACGAACACCTGGTGAGCGAGAGAGGGGTCGGGGGGTTGGCGTCGGGGGACAAGAGCTCCGGGAACCGCAGGGCCTGCACCCCGCACCCCACGTCTGCAGGAGCCCTCAATTCCTCAAGAATGGAAGCATTCCACGCTAAACGAGCTGCCTGGGTGGGAGGCAGCGAGGCCTGGCCCTCCCCTCTGGGCCTTGGTTTCCTGGCTACGCTGAGAGCCCGGGAAGGCTTGTTAGGGTGACGTGGTGCAGCCAGCCTGCCGGGTTCTAATCCCAGACCTGCCGCTCGCTGCCTCTGGCACCTGTCTGTGCTGCACCTCACCTACGACATACATGGAGACAGTACCCCGGGGTCCAGCTGGGACTGTCGGTTTCTCAGTCAATACTACCCCGCCGCCGCCCCCCAACCCCAGGCTCCTGTGAGCTTAAGTGCAGTTTTCTGACACATATGGACAAAAGAGCGCAGGTTTGTACACTGTCTTTTGTGCCTTGAAAACCGTGTCCAATCTCAGGGAGGGTGACACCATTCAGGGCCGTGTGCCCACTGTGTGCCAGGCCCCCATGGGGCTGGAGCTCTGCGCAGTCTCAGTGGGTGCTCGCGGGAGCACCACAAACTAAAGCAGATCCACGTCGCATCGTGTAGGAGGGCACTGAGGCCCAGAGAGGCCAAGTCGTTGGCCCGTGGTCACTCAGCACAGCTGGGGTTCAGAATGCAGTGGGCCTCCCCCCCACCCCCAGCCCAGCATCCATTCCCCTTCCCTCTAGTAACCATTCCCCAATTTTCTTCCTGGGACCACCACCCTCCTCAATCCATACGGTCTGGCTGAGCTGACCCCACCGTCCCAGCTCCAAAGTGTCCCTTTCCCTGCTAGTCACAGAGTCTGGCTCGGGGATGAACAGGGGTTCCAAGGTGGGCCACTCAGAGGGGATTCCAGGTCAGCACTGCAGCATCAGGAAGAGGCACTCTTCTGCTGGAGTTGGCAGTCAAACAGGGAGGTTAGCTCAGAGCTGCTCTTGGCTACCTCCGATACCTTATGGGGAGAACTCATCTGCGCTAAGGCCAGAGGAGAGCAGAGATGCAGAGAGAGAGAGAGAGAGAGACGGTCCTGACGGCATCAGTTAATCCCCTGGATCCAGCCATACCTGAAGCTGCCTTTTCATCACAAAGACAGCTTAAGCCAGTTGAAGTTGGGTTTTCTGTCACCAACTGGAAGGAACTCACCAGGATATAGAAGGTGATAAAAATGGGGCTGGAGGTGACTCGAATCTTGGCCCGAGCAAACGGAAGCTTCCAGAGCAGGAAGATGAAGAACAGCACGTTGGGGATGAGCAGCAAGAGGTCCCAGTACCGGACCCTGGCAGGTGGGTACAGAGGGCGGCTCACTGGTGGGGTTTTGTCTGCAGCCCACCCGTCTCTCTCTCAAACACACACACACACACACACACACCCAACCCCGGAAACCCCCCGTCACGCAGCCCGGCAGGACTGTGCCGGCCTCACCTAGAGGTGCCGATGTCCTCGTAGAGCAGCAGCAGACAGCGGTGCGGCACGCTGATGTTGGGCGCGGGGGGCGGGGCCCCGCTGGCCCCGATCTCCTCCTCCGGGGTGTCCATCCCGCCAGCAGCCGGCCCTGGGGGGTGAGAGCCGCCACGTGAGCAGCGCAGGGGCTGTGCAGCCCTGGGCCTCTGGTGGGTGGTGGGGGCTGGCAGGTGGGGGGCAGGTGTGGCACCCCCTCCCACCCAGGTCGCGACCCAGCCCCCGACAGGGGCCTCGCTGTCGGCTCTGTGTCGGAGACCGGATGGCAGCAGCAGCAGCACGTCGCAGGGAGCACGTGGGCCTGGGTGGCCGTGGGACGTGACAGATGCCAGCAGTTTTAAAACGGTGACTGAACAGACTGGGCTCCTGACGCGGCGCCCCCATTTCTGGGCCATTCGCGACAGCCCCAGGCGGGAGCAGCCCAAGTGCCCCCGTCAGCAGAACTGACACGTCAACGGGGCATCCGCGTGACCGGTGGAACGCCGCCCAGGAATGAGAGTGACTCCTGCCCTGCGGTGACACGGAGGGCCTGGCAGCCGGGCGCTGAGCGTGTCCCGGCCAGCTGTGGGCACGCGGCCTGACCCTACACAGGCACCAGGAGGGGCGCCCCGTGGAGGGCCGAGGGCGCGGGGCCAGCCCTGGGGACACGACCCAGTGGCGGGCACGCTGGCGTGCTCCAGTGTCGCGGTTCGTGGAGCCACGCACCTGTGATCCGAGCGGTTTTCCGCGTGGGTGACACTTCAGTAGATTTTAAAAAATGGAAAAGATGAATCGTGTATGCTGAGAGCGCAGGTCTCCCGTTCAGCAAGGAGCAGCCCAGGACACTTCCCGCAGGATTTGCAGCGAAGCAACAGGATCCCGTGCTCATGCTGCGCTCACGTCCCTGGACAGCAGGCCTGCAGGGCAGCACCCCGCGGGCCAAGCTGGGGAACGCGAGCGCTGCTCTGCCGAGAGTGGGGAGATTCCGAAGCGGGAGGGCCGAAACGTAGGGCTCAGAATCCCTATCCTTCTCTCCCACAGGCCACCCACCGGCTCTGGGATGGCATCCCCATGGGGAGCCTGAGGATACACCAAGGATGGGAGGTATTACAGGGGAGAACGTGTGCCTGACACAGTAGGTTCAAGGAAAGAAGCTGGTTTCCTCCCTGGTCCCGCACTCTGCACCCTTCCACCGGTGCTGACGTGGCCGAGCACCTGCTATGAGCCGGCGGGTCCAGGTGCCAGGACACACCTGCCCTCTTGGGGCCTTCATTCTCGGAGGGGAGGCCGACAGCCAGCACAAACACCCGTACTTAAAAAGCAAACTTCTCCTAGAGGTAAGTGCTAAGAAGAAAACACAGTCTTGGCCTGTTCAAAGGGCAAAGAGCAGGCTGGAAGAGAGAGGAGAAAGGGTAGGGGCCAGGTCAGCCGGGACCACCACGGTGAGCTCACTTTAAATGCAACAGGAGGGTGTAGGAAGGTGGGCGACACGGCCCCACTCCCACGTGGAGAGGCTGCCGTGGAGAGGCAGGGAGGCCAAGGAGTGCCTGGCCAGGCCGGCGAGGACAGTGGCTCGACCGGCGGGGGCAGTGGGGGTGGAGTGGAGGGATCTGGGATCCCTTTGGGAGGTCTGGCCAGCAAGACCCGCAGACAGACGCACGTTGGGGTGAGGGGAGAGGGCAGGGCAGGCTGAGGCCGGGGCTCTGGCCCGAGCCTCGGGGCACCCAGCCCAGTGTCCCTGTGACACTGCCCCCTGCCTTGCTAACAAGGTGCCCCGCTGTTGCAGGACCCTCCTTGATGCCCTGCATTCAGGACAGGGGCCCCTTGCCAGCGCCAGAAGCTGAGCCTCGGTTGCTGTAAGCCAAAGGTTTCAGAGTGGGGGTGGTGTGGCGCAGTGTGGGGCACCCAGGGTGCCCATGTGACACAGGTTCGGGGTCCAGGGCTGCCTGATATCCTTCAGGGACCCCACACGGCAGAGAAGCCCGTGGGGATGAATGGGGACAGAAGCAGGGGGGCCGGATAGAGTGGGGAGGGGGGGCGGTCAGAGGGCTTCTCTTGGTCTTGCCTGTCCAGCACCCCATTTTCCTGTGGGGGCACCTCAGCACCCCAGTCCCCATCCACAGGGTTTAGGTACTGCTGACTCCACCCCTCCACAACTCCAGGGAATGTGCACATTGGAGTCCCACGTGGAAGGAAAGCCAACACAGAGGTGAAAGACTGATGGATATAGATCCTGGAGATAGCGCCTTGCAGGAGCCCCTGGATCCAGCCACACCTGAAGCTAGATACCTACACCCCCAGGCTGGACTTTTCAGTTACAAAATCCAACAAATTCCCTTTCCTGCGTAGGCCAGTTTGACTTGGAGTTGGGTAGACCTTGGTTGTGCTTCTGGCTCTGCCAGGTTCTTTCTTCATGACCTTGGGGGAGTCTTTCCCCTCTCCGGGTGTCACAGGACAATTACACCCCCCAACAAGGCTGCTGTAAGGATCAAGTAAGACCAGAGAAGTGAATGTCTACAAACGGTCACACAGAGAAAGGTAACTGCTGCTTTTTTTCCCGGAGGAGGGGCTGGGGGACGTGCAGCAGGGAAGGATCTGGTTCACGGGTCCAAGCGCCACTTGCTGTGGAGTCTGAGGTGAGGAAGGAGAGCGTCAGCTAAGCCCCCTCTACCAAGCCCTGCTGGCTCTGTAATAACTGCAGAGAAGGCTCACGGAGCCCTGCCACCCTGCAGGGAGGTACTTATGTCACCCCCTGCATAGAGCCCGGAGCCGGGCAGCCCAGACTGTCTGTCTCCAGAGCGCAGGACCCCAACCGGCAACTTGCCAGGGGCCCCTCCGGGGGCCTTGGTCTCTCCACCTGCAGCCGGGTTTGATCCAGAGTGGAGTGTTGGTAACAAGCAGATTCGGGTCAGGCAGGTCTGGGGGCTGAGAGTCTGCATCTCTAACACCCTCCCAGCTGGCACTGCTGCTCTGTTGGCCCCAGAACCACACCTGAGCCACACCAGAATTGCCACTATGTGTCAAAGCTCACAAAATAACTGAAGCCATGATAAAAATGACAATGCACCCTTCCCTGCCCGTGTGCAGTTGAGGCTTTCCACGGGGTCACGTGCTGAGCCACCACACCAGCCTCCAAGAGAGGGGACTGCTAATACCCCATCACATGAGGGGGAAAGAGGCTGAGACGGGTCAGCCTGTGGCCTGTATTCCCCTCTCCCCGCCACAGGTGAGCTCCTGGGCTTGCTGGCAGAAGCCCAGGCAGTGGCAAAGTAAGGGGTCTGCAGGCTCAGGAAAGAGGGGATGGTGGGAAGGCTGGCTGGGGGCAGGGGAGGGAGGGGTGAAGCCAGACCAGAGGGATGGGGAAGGGAATTCTCAGAGGGGGAGTTCCTGGGATGCCAAGTGCTCTGGGGCAACCCCTGGCCTCTCAGGACCGGGGAATCTGGGACGTTTCTTCCACCTGGGAAGGACTCTCCTGACCTCACCAACATTCCAGAGGCCTCTTCCCACCCACCCACCCACCTCCCTCCCTCCCTCCCTCTGTGGGCAGGATGCCAACTGGCTATGGTCCTGCGAGCTGGACCTGCTGTGAGACCCTGGGCCAGAAGGACCTTCCCCTCTGTGGGCCTCCGCTTTCCCATCTCTCATCTGTGTAGTGGGACTGACCACCCAGAGCTACTGGATGGGAAACCCTGGGGCAAACAAAACCCTGAGCAGAGAGGCTGCTGCTTAAACGGCTCCCGACCGGGGCTGGTTGATGAGCCTTAAAACCCTAGAACCGAAACAGGGCGAGGAAGACTCCACAGGACAGAGGCCAACCCCCTAATCCTTCAGCCTTGGAGAGCGGGGAGGTGGACCCTGCCAAGAGCCCCCAGGAGGAAGGACAGCCCTGGGCCGTCAAAGTCCAACCTGGCCTCACCCCTGCCAACTGCCCTGACGATTCCCTTCCACTCTGCAGCCCGTCTTTCAGCCTGTTCTCCAAGCTGCTGTGCTGTTCCTACCTCAGGGCCCCGGTGCGTGCTCTTTCCCAGCTGCGTCTCACCATTCGGGCCACCTCCTCTGAGAAGCCCTCCCTGACTATCTCTGTTTGTCTGAAGCGGCCGTCGCTGTGTGTCTGTGGGTTGTCCAGCCCAGGCATCTCATGACCCAGCCCCCACCCAGGACAACAAACGTTGTGAGTGGACAGATGAATGTCCAGCAGAGTGCGGTCCAGCCCTTCTGGGGAGTGGGAGGACCATCTGGGAGGCCCTCGGCCCCGTCCCTACTGCAGCGTGAGGACAGGTCACTCCTCGCTTCTTATCCAGTGGACCCCCGCCCTCTCGGGCCCGGGGAGCCGGAAGTGGGACTCGGCCACTCGCAGGGACGTCTTCCCGCACGACCTGGATCGCAGGGTCCGCAAGCCCGGCTTCCCCGGGGACCCAGGACGCCGGCCCTCTGCGCCCCCAGCCCGCTTCTGGGCGGGAGGGTCGCTCCCGGCGGCAGGAGCGGCAGGCGGGACGGGGGCCGCCGGGATCGGTTCCCGCAGCTGGGGCAGGAGAGGGGTCCCCTCCTTACCTGAGGCCCCGACTGCCCATCCGCCGCCCGCCGCGGACCCCGCAAGGCCGCGGGACTCGACCTCCGGCGCTCGGGCCGGGGAGCGTCGCACAAGAGGCGCGGGCGGCTGGCTCCCGCAGACTGAGCGGGCGGGCGGGTAGGGAGACGCCGTCGGGCCAGACACCGAGCGGGCCTCCCGACAGCAGTGACCCGGAAGGCTGGCGCGTCCTTTTCGTTCCGCCGAAACTGCAAAACAGCCACTGTCCCTACTTGCGGCACGGAGGCCCGCCCCCAGCCCGCAGCGGCCTATAGGAATGGGGTTACGCAGAAAAGAGGGCGCCCGTAGCGGGAGGAGCCAATCAGATCCCCAGGGGGCGGGGCGGCTCGCCAACCTATTAAAGAGACAGCGCACGGCCCTCTCGGCCGCAAGGGGCCTTGTCCTCAGCTGTCCGCGACCTGCGCGCCCCCCCGCGCTCGCCCGCGACCTTTCTCCCGCCGGCGGCAGCCGAGCGTCCGGGGAGGAGCCTCCGCCGCCTGCCTGAGGACCTCTGGTCCCAGGGGACAAGCCCCGCCCGGACCGGCACGTAACCCGCGCACCTGCCCTCGCGGCCGCAGCCAACGCAGTGCTGCACACCCTCCGCCTCACGGTAGCTCTTCAGAACAGCTGTAACTAGTAGCATTTCAGGAGAACCTGAGGCTAAGACGTTAAGTGCTTGACCGAAGCGACAGGATCAGGAAGTAACAAAGCCCAGAACTGGGGTTTGATCCGCCACCTCTCACCTCTAACTACAGGCAGCCTCCTCCGGGAAGCCTTCCCGGATTGACCTCCTGCGTCCCTTTTGTGTTCACTCCTCTTTCCCCTCCCCCGGGTTCCGCCATGTCAGGCTCCTCCTGCTTCTGAGTCCTTATCCCTCCCAATATATCCCTCCCACCCGCTCCTCACTGGGTGCTCAAGCCACACTGGTCTCTGTTTCTGTTTTTTGGCTATACCAAGCTTGTTCCTGCTTGTGGGTCTACACCTGTCCCCCGCCCCCCACTCCCGGCCTGGCTCCTGTCACATGACCCTCCCTCCTGTTTGACACCCTAGCCAAAGTAGCTGTCCAGTCTCTGTCACATAAAGCCCCTTTATTTCATTCCCAGTGTTACCAAAACTGGGTTCGTCTGTTGGTGGACCTCGAGTGGAAAGACACAACCAAGGCAAAGAGCAGGAGAAGGAAGAACTGATCACTTGCAGTAAGTAAGGAGAACATAGGGGACTTTTCCCAAATTCGTGCTTCCCCGAACAACAAAATTGGGGACGTTTTAAGCTAAGGGTACATGCTATTCATCAAGGGGCTTGGGCAGTGCAAGCTTTAGTTAATTGAAGTCATGAGGCTCAGAGAAGGTCACCATCATCCTCCCTTAGGGTCCAGTTGACCTGATGATTGAGCCCTTCAGGCTAATCTTTGCCATTGCATCAGAACAGGGAATCTTTACAACGGATACATTGTCTAGCATTGTTACTTCTCTCACCTGATAACAGTTTCTGCGTTCTTTTGTTCCTTTAAGATCATTAATTACTGAGACCTGTTTAAGCGTAAGCACTGTGGCCAGGCTTCCATCCCAACCAAGCCAAAAATGGCTTCTCTTATGTCAAGAAAGCCATTCCTGGTTCTCTTTCTCCAGGAACCACCTGCCCCATCTGCTTACACAGCAGCACAATCTCTCTAACGGGTTCATATTCATTTAGTCACTTCCTAGTTCAGCATCAGCCTCCCCCAACTAGAATGCCAGTGTCGTGAGGACAGAGCCATGCTTATCACATTCCTTGAATGTGTGGAGGCTGACTCAGGGCCTGGTGCTCGTAGGCACCCGCTGAGCACAGTAGCCCCAAAATACACACCCTGTGACACCACACTTGTTTCACAGCTGGGCTGGAATGAGACTGGGCCCCAGTCTTTGCCTCGCTCCTGTTCTGAACAAAGGGAAGGTGAGGAAGCCGCTGCCTTGTGACCGTCTGGGACCCAGTTTATCTGGACCTTGGTCAGCGTGCAGTTTCTGTATCAGCCAAGAGAGGCTGAGCTCCATGAGGCGCCTGTCTTCCTGGGTGGACAGGTCCAAGAGTTTCTGCCAGGAAGTTACACGCATTCCCCTTGCACACCTTTAATCGGCAAAACAAGTCATAGGCCACTTCTGACCTCCAGGGGCAGGAAACTTCCCTTCCACCCTGGGCCAGGAAGGAGAAGAAATGGAGAATCGGTGACTAAGCCAAATGACCACCCCCCCCCTCCATCTTTGTTTTTTCGATACAGTACAGACACTTTGCAGCGGGCGTGGGAGGAGGTGGAAGTTTGCTCTTATTACCGCCATGCGCAATTCTGCATTTTGTACTCTGAGTTTTGGGCCCCACGCATAGGTTTCAGTGGGATTTCATTTGTGGAGTAATGAGGGTATCTATCTCCCCTCCCTCCAGGGCAGAGGAGTGCTGACTCACTGCAGTGCCCCCCGCACACCAGACAGAACATGGCAGCAGCTAGTTTCCCTGAATGGTAGTTCAGTAGATAAAGATCTGACTCTCAGGTTCCATCCCTCGTCTGCACCAGGCTCAGGGTGGTGATCCTCCCGAGGCATGGCTGACAGGAGGAGATGCTGCTGCAGAACCGGGCTTCCTAAATAATAGACACAAGTGCTTACCTCAGCAGCAGGACCACGAGGCAGAGGCACCCAGCAAGCCCGGCCCAGGCCCACGGACACTGAGACAACATGGCAGCTGTTTTAAGCTGCTGGATTCCTTCCCTGTCTTCCTCCCGCGCCCCCATCTCAGAGGTGGCGCTGTCACCCACCCAAGCCAGGATCCTGCTGCCATCCTGGGTGCCTCCCTTTTGCTGTCCCCAGTCCCCAGGACCGAGAGACTCCATCTCCTGATACGCCTTGGATATTTCTCCTCCTCCTCATCGCTCCCACCCCTACCCGGGGCCCCATCCCGAGATGCTTGTTCACCGCACAAAAATGCCAGGGCAAGAGGGCTGAGATCCAGCCCTGCCCTGCTCGCCTGCCCTAGCCCAGGCTGCCTGTACCTGGACGAAGAATCGCAGCACACTCGTCCCTCTGTACCCTTGGGAGATTGGTTTCAGGCTACCTGCAGATACCAAAATTCAAGGATGCTAAAGTCTCATATAAAATGGTGCAATATTTGCACGTAACCTAGGTACACCCTCCTGTATGCTTTGTCATTTCTAGATTACTTACAATACCTAATACAATGTAAATGCTATGCAAATAAGTGTAAATGCTGTGTAAATAGTTAGCTGGCCTACAGCAAAATCAAGCTTTGATTTTTGTAACTTTCTGGAACTAAAAAACTTTTTTTGTAACTACCCTGTTGGTTGAATCCGCAGATTTGGAACCAACTGTAACTGCTTCCAACCTGCCTCAATCTACGTCCACCCCTGGCAGCCCGAGGGATTCTCCTAAAACCCACGTAGCTCTCCACTGACCTCAGGCCAGCTCAGTAGAAGCACTTGGTGATCTTTCGTGACCCGGGCTCTCCAGCCTCAATTTTTGTCCCTTCCTGAACATCACAAGCGGTTTAACTGGAAGTAGGAAAGTGCTTGCAGATGCCCACCGTTCCCTGCTCTCCACATCTCTGCGCACGAGGCTCTTGCTACCTGGAACACCCCCTGCATCTCGGCTCCCTCGGGGGGGGTATAACCCCCACTAGAACGTCACAGCTGGCCTCCTACCATCCCCTGCCTTTTGGCGCTTGAAGGAGGCAGCCTGAGCTTTTGGAGGAGTTGACATCACACAGTAAGAAGACATCAGAAAACAAGGCTCTGAGCCTCCGTTGCCTTGTCTGTAAGCCGGCCACAGAGTGACCGCAGTCACGCAGCTGGCAGGTGGGGCTGGTCCTCACCGCCCACAGCCGGCCGCAGCACCAGCTCCTACACCTCGGCTGGCCCCGCAGCACAGAGCGCAGGCTGGGCGGGGTCTCGGGCGGCGTGGGCGGGGCCGCACACGGGCCCGCCTCCGAGCGCCGGCGTGACGAAAATGGACGCCAACGTCATGACGTCGTGCTCCCTCAGACGCTTCCCGGGCACGGGCGGTCACGTGGTCCACTTTCCGCGCGAAAACTGGCTGGTGCTGGCGGAGCGGAGAGGAGCACTGGGCAGCGATGGCGGTAAGCGCGGCGGAGTCTGTGCGTCTGCCGTGCGGGGCGCGGACGGTGGGGGGCCGGGCGCGGAGCCGATTCCCCTGCTCCAGTCGGGCGGGTCTGCGAGGCCGGTGGGCCCCACCCCGGCAGCCCGGGGCCCCGGCCCGGTCCGCGCGCTCGGGCCCTCCTTATCGTGCTGCTTTCGTCCGCAGCCTCGTCAGCTGACTGCCCCTCCACCAACCTGGGTCTCCGACCCCTTAGGTTGTGGCCGCTCTCGTGTCCCGTCTCCCCTGGCAGCTCCTGGTGCACCGGGGGCCCAGAAGGGCGGGAACGCGTGCTGGGGGGAGGAGTAGGCGGTAAACAGGCAAACCAGCTAACCAGGTAGCCTCAGTGGGTTGTCCTGGAGAAAACGAGGTCGCGTGTGTCACGGTGTGTGTGAGGAATGAGCCGCCCCGGGCGTGGAGAAGCCTTGGGCTCAGGGAGAGTTCCAGGCAGAGGGAACAGCAGGTGCAAAGTGTGCAGGCTGGGAGGGGTTTGCAGCGTGGGAGGACAGGGTCAGCCGTGGAGAGGGAGACCCTATGGGTGGGGGCGCCACCGTATAGGAAGCTGAGTCGGCCCTCACCTCCTCCAATCCATCTCCTCTTGCAGGAATCATCCGAGTCCTTCACGGTGGCGTCCAGCCCGGCCCCGAGGCGGAGAGGCAACGATCCTCTCACCTCCAGCCCTGGGCGGAGCTCCCGGCGCACCGATGCCCTGACCTCCAGCCCCGGCCGCGACCTTCCTCCCTTTGAGGATGAGTCGGAGGGACTGCTCGGCACAGAGGGGCCCCTGGAGGAGGAGGAGGAGGATGGAGAGGAGCTTTTCGGAGACGGCATGGAGAGGTACGGCGTTCAAGGCCCTGCTCTCAACACGCTCTGCTGGGGGGGGGGCGTTGTGTGTCCCGGGGAAGCAGATACATCGGAGCCTGCTTGCCTTTGAGCACATCTTGGTCCAGGGTCTGGGGGGAGACAGGTTCATGGAGCCACAGCATATGTCCGTGTAACTTGCTGTGTCTACCTTAGAGTAGACCCGAAGGCCTTGATAAGCCCCAGCTCCATGAGATGTGCACCCCAGGGGACGCAGGGCATCTCTAATCCGGGGCCACGTCAGGGACCCCAACTGGGAAGGACAGGAAGCAGGTAGCCAAGAGTTTCTCTGCAACTTCAGAGAGACTGGGGGGGGGGGTGATTAATCAAGATTTAGATTTAATTCAGCTCACAGTTATTGTGCCTAACCTGTAGCAGACCCTGTGTTCACACTGACTGATAAATGTACAAGCGTAGTAAAGGTTATGGAGGCTTATTGCTAAGATGGCGGAGTAAAGCTCTGTGAGGGAGCAACGTTAGATTCCTCTGGTGTCTCCCCCTCTGTTGACAACCAGGATTTGGCCTATCCATTAGCACTAGAATTATCTGCATGCCCGCGAGCCTCGTGGAGATTCTGCTTTGGGGCTCTCTTTACTCTGACGTGGGGGCTTCAGACTTGGTGTGTATGAGAGTACCGTTCAGGCCGCCCCACAGTCCACAGGGAGAGCCCTTTGGGAGCATCCAGGGCCCTCTGGACCGTTTGGATCTTCGCTTTAAGCTCCATCACTCCAGGTGATGAGCCTGGGTGTGCAGCACAGGCCAGAGTCTGGGTGGATGAGGAATCTGGACAGATCAGCCCCGAGCAGCTTCCCTGCTGTGCTCTGGGAGGTTGTGCAGGCAGGACACCCCTCCCCGGCCGGCCACCCTCCATCCACCCCCTCTGCTGCTTCTGCGCTTCCCTTGCAAGGACGCCTGGATAGAGGTATCTGAGGACTAGATGGGCCTAGTTAGATTTTTGTTTTATGGCTTGTTTAAAAAACCACCTTACTGAGCTGTAGTTCTTATAATATAAGATTTATCTCTTATAGGAATACAATTTAATGGGTTTTAGTAAATTTCCTGGGTTGTGCACCCATCACCACAGTCCAGTTTTTTCTATCATCCCAGTAAGATCCCTTGTGCCTGTTTATAGTTAATCCCCATTCCCTTCCCCACCCCTAGGTAACCAATAATCTACTTTCTGTTTCTTTGGATTTGTTAGTGCTGGCTATTTCGTGCAAGTGGAGTCTGTAATACACATGTCCTTGTGTGCAGGCTTCTCTGGCTTACTGTGTTTTTCAGGGTCCATCCACGTTGGAGCACACGTCAGCACATCATTCCTTTTCATGGCTGAGTAGTATTCCGTTGTATGGACAGACTGCGTTTTGTTTACCCACTCATCAGTTGGTAGACATTTGGGTGCTTTGCATTTTTTAGCAATTATAAATAGTGCTGCTAGGAGTTTTTTATGTGAATGTATTTTTAAGTTCTCTTGGAATGGAATTCTGGTTCCCATGAATGGAATTGTTGGGTCATGTGATAACTCTATGTTAATTCTTTGTGGAACTGCCAAACTTTTCCAAAGCAGCTGCACCATTTTACATTCCCATAAGTGGCGTATGTTGTTCGAGTTCTCCACATTCTCACCAACACCTGTTATTTTCTGGGTTTTGACAACAGGCACCCTAATGGGCGTGAGGCGGTATCTCACTGTTGTTTTGATTTGCATTTCTCTGATGACTAGTGATGTTGAGCAGCTCTTCGTGTTCTTGTTGGCCATTTGAGTATCTTTGGAAAATTCGTCTTCAGATCCTTTGCCCATTTTTTATCAATAATTTGTTTCCTTGACTTTTTATTATTGAGTTGTAAGAGTTTTTAAAAACTTATTCTGGATATAAGGCTTTTATCAGACACGTGATTTGCAAATAATTTCTTCTCAGTCTATGGCTTGTCTTTTTAATTTTTTTTAAATGGTGGGTTTTGAGGTGTACAGTTTTAAAATTTTGCTGAAGTCTAATTTATCAAATTCTTTTAAATTGACCAATTAGAATTTCACTGAGGGCATCTCACATGACTTGAAATTCTTTTCTTTTTAATTTATTTTAATTTATTTATTTTTGGTTGTGTTGGGTCTTCGTTGCTGCGTACAGGCTTTCTGTAGTTCTGGCGAGCAGGGGCTACTCTTCGTTGCAGTGCGAGGGCTTCTCATTGTGATGGCTTCTCTTGTTGCGGAGCACGGGCTCTAGGTTGGTGGGCTCAGTAGTTGTGACACGTGGGCTCAGTAGTTGTGGCTCGCAGGCTCTAGAGTGCAGGCTCAGTAGTTGTGGTGCACGGGCTTAGTTGCTCCATGGCATGTGGGATCTTCCCAGACCAGGGCTCGAACCCGTGTCCCCTGCATTGGGAGGCAGATTCTTAAGCACTGCACCACCAGGGAAGCCCATGACTTGTCAGACAGATACCTTTTCCTTGAGGACACTTAAGAATTTGGAAGCGATCAGTCCAGAAACGTACCTGGCTCTGGGTTCTGTTTCTGGCGTCAGTAGTGTGGGATTATCCGAGAGTGTTCTTTGACAGAGTCTATGGCCAAAAAAAAAAAAAAAAAAAAAAGAAGAAGAAGTTCCCCAAATCACCACGTCCCCTGAGAAAGGGAGAATTTAAGAGGACCTTTGTGGGGCCAGTGTGGTATTGGAAGCAGCTAGCCACCTTGACACCCAGCTCTGTTGAGTGACCTTTGGCAGAAATCCCTTCATCCCCCGCCCCCTGTCCTCGGTTTCCTCATCTTTCTGATGGAGGGTGATGTGTGCTTCCCCAAATCGCGGGGAGGGGAGCTGTGTTTGCCCTGGTGGGGGTCCTTGTTGAGGCATCAGTCCTGTAGATGTCTGACAGGCGGTCACGTGGAAGGTCTCGCTGTGGCTGGCAGGACTGAGCCGCAGATGTGTTCGGGAGAGGCTGGTTGGACTGATGTGTGTAGGCCTCCTGGGGTCTGGGGTTCGAGGCGGGGCTGCCAGAAACGAGTGCAGGAGGGTTCCTGCCCGTGGGGAGCTGCGTTGGCGCTCTGAAGGCCCTTCCAGCTGAAGGTTTTGTGGGTCCTCCGATTCCTCTTTCCTGCTGGTGCTCAGAGCTCCCCGTTTTTACCTGTGGGAAAACGCACATGACACAAGATTCCCGTCTCGGCCATCTCTGAGTGTAAGTTCAGTGGCATCAGATCTCTCACGGTGTCGTACGCCCATCACCACCCTCTCAGGGACTTTCTTCCCCAAACCCAATCATGCAGGATTTCTGTCTTGTGACTGGCTTGTCTCACTGAGCACAGTGTTCTCAGAGTTTACCCGTGTTGCAGCAGGTGTCAGAAGGTCCATCCTTTTGAAGACTGTGTCCTTTTCCATGTGGGATCCATGGGGGAGCCTTTCGGAGCCTCTCCAGGTGCCCTGGCCGGGGCGCCGGAGCCCTCGGGAGCCCAGTTCCTGGTGGGGTTTTGTTTTGGGGTCTGGGTGCTAACAGGCTCCATTTGGGGGCCTTGCAGGGACTACCGCCCCATCCCGGAGATAGATGTCTACGAGCCCGAGGGGCTGGCCCCGGACGACGAGGATGTGGACGAGCTGACCGCCAGCCAGAGGGAGGCGGCCGAGCGGGTCATGCGGCAGCGCGAGCGGGAGGCCGGCCGGGGCCTTGGCCGCATGCGCCGCGGGCTCCTGTACGGTGCGTCCTCGGGGAGCCCGGGGGAGGCGGTGCGGGGAGGCGGTGCGGGGAGCCGGTCCTGAACGCGCCCCCGGCCCCCAGACAGCGACGAGGAGGAGGAGGATCGCCCCAGCCGGAAGCGGCGGCAGGTGGAGCGGGCCACGGAGGACGGCGAGGAGGACGAGGAGATGATCGAGAGCATCGAGAACCTGGAGGACCTGAAGGGCCACTCGGTGCGCGAGTGGGTGAGCATGGCCGGCCCGCGGCTGGAGATCCACCACCGCTTCAAGAACTTCCTGCGCACCCACGTGGACGGCCACGGCCACAACGTCTTCAAGGAGCGCATCAGTGACATGTGCAAAGGTGCGCCTGCCCTGTGCCCGCGAGAGGTCGCCCGCCCTGGCCCTGTGGCAGCAGGGTTGACAGACGGATGTGCGGGGCACGTGGGGCGTTTGTCCTGGAGCTGGGCACGGCCGGGGCCTGAGCCCGGGGTGCCCGTCTTTCAGACAAAGTATCGAGGGTCCAGCCCACTGTCCAGGGACTACATCTGGACCACAGAAGTCGTTTTTTTGGTTTTAAATTAATTAATTATTATTATTTTTTTGGCTGTGCTGTTTTTTTGTTGCTGTGCGCAGGCTTTCTCTAGTTGCGGCGAGCAGGGGTTACTCTTCCTTGCAGTGCGAGGGCTTCTCATTGTGGTGGCTTCTCGTTGCAGAGCACGGGCTCTCGGTGCGCGGGCTTCAGTAGTTGTGGCGTGCAGGCTCAGTAGTTGTGGCGCACGGGCTTAGCTGCTCCGCGGCATGTGGGATCTTCCCGGACCAGGGGTTGAACCCGTGTCCCCTGAGTTGGCAGGTGGATTCTTAACCACTGCGCCACCAGGGAAGCCCCAGAAGTCGTTGTCGATGGACTTACAGTTGGGCAGACTTTATGTAAAAATCTGGATTACTGCTTTGATCAGAATGTAGCAGCACGTCTCTGAACAAAGCAGTACGTGAGGAGGCGTGTGGCTCCTGGTCCCCCACCGTCCCCTCCCCTCCCTTTTGTCTCATATCTGACACGTTTCTTCGCGGGTTTCCTCCTGGCCTTGTAGGCACTCTCAGTTTATGGCGGGCACCCCATGTGTTACTCCACTGTATCCCCCCAGGGACTTAGGTCCCATTTCATAGGTTCAGAGCTTGAGACCTAGGATCCGTCACCTCTCTGTGTCCCGTCGCTAACGCTGAGCAGACTTGGAAGCGAGGCTGGGCCTCCAGCTCCGAGTCAAGGGCTCGGCGGGCTGGCCTCCCCTTCTCGCAGTGAGATGGGCCTGCCCCAGCCTGCTCCGCGCTCAGCCTCTCTTCCCACCCTGCCCCCCTCAGAGAACCGCGAGAGCCTGGTGGTGAACTACGAGGACCTGGCCGCCAGGGAGCACGTCCTGGCCTACTTCCTGCCCGAGGCGCCGGCGGAGCTGCTGCAGATCTTCAGCGAGGCTGCCCTGGAGGTGGTGCTGGCCATGTACCCCAAGTACGACCGCATCGCCAGCCGTGTCCACGTGCGCATCTCCCACCTGCCCCTGGTGGAGGAGCTGCGCTCGCTCAGGTGAGCTGGCGGGGGCTTGGGCACCCGTGGTGGGTGGCGGGTGGCCGCGGCCAGAGAAAGCCCACCCCGTGGGTCCTGGCCTCACTGGTGGGTGAGGGTGCGGCCCCTGCCCCCTGGGCTCTGACGGTGCCTCGTCTCCGCAGGCAGCTGCACCTGAACCAGCTGATCCGCACCAGTGGGGTGGTGACCAGCTGCACGGGTGTCCTGCCGCAGCTCAGCATGGTCAAGTACAACTGCAACAAGTGTGGCTTCGTGCTGGGGCCTTTCTGCCAGTCCCAGAACCAGGAGGTGAAGCCGGGCTCGTGCCCTGAGTGCCAGTCAGCCGGCCCCTTCGAGGTCAACATGGAGGAGGTGAGCGCGAGGCTGGCACCGCGGCCGCGGGAGCCAAGGTGTGAGTGCGTGTCGGCCATGCGCTGGGGCAGGCAGTCCCGTGTGGTCAGCCCACGTGGTGTTCTCAAGGATTCAAGCCAGTATGTACAGACCAGACCGTTTAATTTAAAGCATCAACGCTTATGGCTTTTTTTGAGCGGGAAGATCTGGTGAAACTGGGCCCACGTCTCCCCTGGCTGCCCCTCAGCAGGGCACCTGCTTTCCAGCCCAGACTCCCTGGTACCTGCCTCTGGGGACCCCTGATCTGGAACTGTCTGAGACACTGCTGTGCCACGTTCAGGAGGCCCTGCTGGAAGGCTCTGGGCCTTAAGACCTCGGGCACATGACACCCGCCTTTGAACATGAAGCACTCCCAGTGTAAAGTGTGGCAGGGTCATCACGATCCCTGCCGAAGAACCCAGATCCCCCTCTGCTGCTTTGCTGCCACGAGTGACGGGCTAACCCCTCACTGCTCTAGGATTCTGAGAAGCGCCCCAACTGGAGCCGCCTTGCCAGGAAAAGCCTGGCAGCCCGCAGGCAAAGGCTGACCTGTTTCAAAGTTCAAGTGCGCCTTGCCTTGGGGAGCGACAGCTGCAGGGCTGGGCTCCAGCTGAGCCCGTGCCTTTACCCAGAGTCCCCCCGCCCCCTCCATCTAGCTGGTCCCCTCCCCTTTACAGGTTCCCCCTTCACAGACGTTTCTTGAGAAGCTTCGTGCACAAGAGCAGAGTTGCAGGGTCTGCTTGCAGGGCACCTGGGACAGTAGCTGGTAGTGGAATAATAATTACGCCGGAGTTTCTGGAGCACTTGCCAGGTGCCAAGTGGGGAGGGTGCATTATTTGGTCTTCATCACACCTTGTGAGGCAGGTGCTGTTATTGGCCCTATTTGGCCACTGAAGTAACAGGCCGAGGTCACCCAGCCAGGAAGTGGCCCAGAGGATTAGAACGCAAGCATTTTGATGCAGAGCGTGTGCTTAAAACCACCTTTTCCTGTGGCTCTTTTCTAGACAGTAGGTGAGATGATGGGTGTTAGATTGCGTGCACAGTGCTGCCTTGTGACCTTGACAGTAAGCCCACACTTGGTGTAACTTGTTTCGTGGGCGTTGGTTTGAGTGCTTTTCACGTGTGACGTGACTTCCTCCTCCCTGTGGCTGCAGCGTTCGAACCCCCATTCTGCGGGGCAGGCATGGAGAGGGGGAGGCCTCGCCAGGGCCGCACAGCTTAGGCCACAGAGGAGCCTGGCTCCAGTGTCCGTGTGCACTGGGCTCAGCTGTAGGGCCTGTCACAGGGGTCTGGCTTCTGGCAGGAGGGAGGCATCCGGGGCGGGGGCGGGCAGGAGCGGGGACCGTGCACCGTGGCGCTGGTCACAGTGGCTCGCGCCCCTGCCATCTTTGGTTCTGCGTGTCCTGGTCAGCAGTGGGAGTAATAACGCTGCTCTCCTTGCCCCAGGGCACCGGCCCAGTTCACGTGACAGAATCGGTGCTTGGACAGCAGCCCAGGCTTCGCTGGCTAGGGACGGGTCCCTTGAACCATCTGTTTGTCCCACGCAGACCATCTACCAGAACTACCAGCGCATCCGAATTCAGGAGAGTCCTGGCAAAGTGGCGGCCGGCCGGCTGCCCCGCTCCAAGGATGCCATCCTCCTTGCGGACCTGGTGGACAGCTGCAAGCCGGGAGACGAGATAGTGAGTAGTCGGGGGGCCGAGGAAGCTGGTGTGAGCGCTGTGGCGGGGGATGGGCGGGGAGTGGGTTAAGGTCAGCTCTCCCGTCTCTGGCACTGAGCTTCTCCTTGCGGTGGACGGCCAGCTGGGTGCTGGGCTCGGGAGCAGCGTGCTGCGGTTCTGCTGAGTTACTGCTCTCCTGTCGGAGACCCGGGGACCCGGAGGAGGGGTCGGGTGAAGCCAGTGAGGAGGCGGGCCCGGTCCGGGCTTCTGGCCCCGGGGTGGCCCTCCTGACCACTCGGTACCCCCCAGGAGCTGACCGGCATCTACCACAACAACTACGATGGGGCTCTCAACACTGCCAACGGCTTTCCCGTCTTTGCCACCGTCATCCTAGCCAACCACGTGACCAAGAAGGACAACAAGGTGGCCATGGGCGAGCTGACTGACGAGGACGTGAAGATGATCACCAGCCTCTCCAGGGACCAGCAGATTGGGGAGAAGGCAGGTGGAAGGCGGGCGGGCGGGGCTGCTGCAGAGTCGGGGCACCCGGGGCTCGCCGTCTGGCCCACGCCGCAGCCTCCGTCTTGGTGCCCGGGTCTCGGAAGCTGGTCCCTTCGTTTGATTCCCTGCGTCCGCTGAGTCCGCTTGCCTTGGCGGGGGCTGTGCTCCAGGGGAAGAACGTCCGGCAGCCTCCCTGAGCCTGTGTCCTGCCCGCGAGGACACGGGTGAGGTCAGGGTTCCTCAGGTTGTGCCGGGCTCGGGCTGGAAGGGAAACCGGGGGGGCGGTAGGAAAAGCATGTCTGGGGGGGCGTCCCGTGGCATCAGACCCCTGCCCCCAGTCGTTTCTCCAGGAATAGCGCTGCCCCAGCACGGGGGTTTGCTTTTCCCTTTAACTGTAGGCTTTTTGCTGAGGTTGGGGAGACGGGGGTTTTCGCTGCAGGATTACAAATACAGGCGACCCCTGGACGGTGCAGGGGTGAGGGGCGCCCACCCGGACTCTGTTGAAAGTCCACGTGTAAGTGGACCCGCACAGATCAAACCCGGGTTGTTCCAGGCTCAGCCGTAGGACGTTAAGTTCCTGTTGATAAAAGTTCTGCCGCACGGCCCTCGGGGCTCCTGGGTCGCCAGGTGGCCCCTCGGGCTCGTGGTCCTCGCCCCGCCCCCTCGGCATCCCTCTCCCCTCCCCCCCCACTTGCTGTTCTCTTGTTGGTGCAGGACCACCCAGCTCTCCCCCTGGCTGCTCTGCTGCCCCACAGCTCAGGTCCTTGCACCCGCGTCGGCCGCCTTTATTAGTCTGCCGAGGTTGGGGGCCCACGGGGAAGGTGGGTGTCCCCAGCCGCAGGAGGACAGGCACTGCAGTTCCGCCAACGTGCTGGGTCCTGAGGGACCCTCCAGGGCCGCGTTGTTCAGACTTCTCGGTGGGACGTGAGACCTGGTTGTTGCCCTCGTGGGGCTTGTCCTTTACTATGGCCCCGGTAACCCGCCTCTGCCCCCGCCCCCCCCGAGGGAAACCAGTGCTAGTGTGACGGGCATGTTTTCAGAATCTCGACGGAGCATTTGGGCCGGTTTCTGAGGGTGGGGGACTCTGAGTCCCAGGCACGTGTCAGCGTGTCTACACACACACCTGATGTGTGTGGGTGCGGGGGTCCGTGTGCTTCGAGAACACGTCCCTAGCGCCCGCCTGCCCTCTGCCTGCCGTGACTTCCCTCTGCAACTTGGGAGACAAGTTGACGGGTGACAGGGAAGATCCAAACATGATCAGGCTCATGGGAACGGTTGGAGCCGGAGGGTCGCAGGCTGGTGGCTGGTGGGCCCCATCCAGCCTGCCGGCGGGTTTTTTCCAACTGGTATGTGGTTCTGTTTTGTTTCTGTTTTCCCAAATGTTTGAATGAGTTGTTATTCCTTAGGAATAGGGAGATTTCACATAAACATTTGGGCGCCCAGGTTTTTTTTTTTTTTTTTTTTTTTTTTTTCTTTTTGCGGTATGCGGGCCTCTCACTGTTGTGGTCTCTCCCGTTGCGGAGCACAGGCTCCGGACGCGCAGGCCCAGCGGCCATGGCTCACGGGCCCAGCCGCTCCGCGGCATATGGGATCCTCCCAGACCGGGGCACGAACCCGTGTCCCCTGCATCGGCAGGCGGACTCTCAACCACTGCGCCACCAGGGAGGCCCGGGCGCCCAGGTTTTGATGTTCCAAGTCGGGTGGTCTGTGTCTTTAGGAGCAAGTGATGTGCTGCGTGGCCGCCGCCCTCAGATGGGTTCCCTCCGGGCTGCCGGCTGCCCACTGCTGTGGCCTCTCCCGCCTGCATCACTCCGGCTTCCACCCAGCTTGCCGCGTGGGCGTTGGATTTCGTGGGTGCTGATGGGGTGAAGCATTCGAGAGAGGTGTGTTGTGCCTGACATTGAGATGTTGAAGAACTGACAGGAGACGCACGCAGCCTGAGGCCAGACTTAGGGTTGAGGTTGGCATCGCGCTCGGTGTGATCAGACGCGCTGCCCCGGCTGTGAGCAGAGCCGGGCGTCGTACCCACTCGCAGAATAAGCGTGCAGGCGTGGGCTCTCCGCGGCCAGCTGTCACGGTTATAGGCTGTTACAGCTGGGGCGCTGGGGAGGGCCAGCGGGACGATGAGCACAGCTCTGGGGCCTGCGTTCGATGATTCCTGTGCTCACTGTGGCCGTGCAGGTGGGTGCGGGGCTGGCTGAGGGCGACGGGCAGTGCACCTAAGACTTAGGAGTGTTAGGAGCCTGGGCTCGGGTCCTGGGCGTCCTCAGCAGCAGGTGGTCTGTTTCTTCCTGTGTGATGTGGAGGCCGTGGCGGTAAATGGAATAATCCTTGGGAAGTGGGTGTCACCCCCTGGCAGGTCTGGGTTTGGGTTCACCCCTCTTACCGGGCGCTAAGTTGCCCTATCACTTAAGGTAGCCGGGTCAGCACGGGTGCACCGAGCAGTGTGGCAGTGGTGTGGCCGCTCCCGTGCCCTTCAGGCCGGCAGGGACGGCACAGGGAGCCTGCGAGCACAGCAGGCAGGAAGCGGGCTGCTGCCCTTGGTCCCAGAGGGAGACATTACCTCATCCTGCGAGGTGCCTGGTACCCAAACAGCACTGAGAAACGGTCTGGGTGGAGAAGCCCAGGCTGGGCAGTCCTGGCGTCAGGTCCAGAGCGATCGTCTCTCCCAGCAGAGGTGGGGGCTCAGGAAGGGGATCGTTAACGTGTACGGAGCGCTGAGTATCCGCTGGTCACTGAGCAATTTGCAGAGGGTTGTCTGTGTCTTGTCATTGATGAGTAGCCTGAGACGCGGGGCGGGGGGGCCTGGCTTACGTGAGACGCCCGCGTCACGCGGCTACCAAGGGGCAGAGCCAGGGTCCCGCCGGGCCGTCCGGCCTCTAGCCCTGCTTCCAGGGGCCGCCCTCCGCCCCCATGCGGTTCCCACGTGTGGGAGGCGCCTCTGAGTGTCGGGTTATCGTGAGTTCCAGGGGACCCTGGCCCACGTTTTAAAAGTCACCACAGAAGTTGTGAGACACGAGTGTGGCGTGGTGTGGCAACCCTGCGTGTCCTTTGCCAACTTCTCCCATCCCCGAGGTCATGGCTGGTCTGGGCTCCTCTGTGCAGCTCCCTCCCCTGTTATTCTGACACAAACTCAGACATGCCCTTGCACCTGCACCTACATCAGTGTGTCTCTCAAGGCTCTCTTTTTACTAAACTGACCCCACTACCACTGTCACACTTGAAGAAATACCGAGCAGTTCCTTGAGGGTTGATGTTCAGTTGGGTCTGCAGTTCCCTGGTGGTCTTTTTTTTTTTTTGAAAAATTTCTCGTAGTCAGTGTCCAAGTTAGGTCTACACACTGATTGATTGTCTCATCTTTTTTTAAAATTATTTTTAAAATTTTTGGCTGCATCGGGTCTTCGTTGCTGCATGCTGGCTTTCTCTAGTTGCGGTGAGTGGGGGCTACTCTTCGCTGTGGTGCACGGGTGCGGTGGCTTCTCTTGTGGAGAACGGGTTCTAGTCTGTGCGGGCTTCAGTAGTTGCAGCACACGGGCTCAGTAGTTGTGGCTTGCGGGCTCTAGAGCGCAGGCTCGGTAGTTGCGGTGCACGGGCTTCAGTAATTGTGGCTCACGGGCTCTAGAGCGCAGGCTCAGTAATTGTGGTACACAGGCTTCAGTAGTTGTGGCACACAGGCTTAGTTG